>NC_069666.1:25423735-26666592 GCF_027244095.1 Hemicordylus capensis
ACAACAGTGAGGTCATTTTACTAGAAGTGTTAGGAGTAATCACAGTGTGAGCGCCAAAGCTGGAGCATTAACCCTTGGCTGAAAGCATCTGTTTATAGATTCAAAATATCTGTTGGGCTGTTTCTGTGAGCAGATTTGTTTCTGTCCTTACCATAAACTTTACTGCAGTCGTATAGCGGACACTGCATAAGAAGGAGTGATATTATGGTCAGCACTGTGTGTAGGCCCCAATGGTAAAAGTGCAGAAAAGCTGCAGAACACAGAACTGGCATGAACCTGAGCTTTAATGGTTGCAGAGATACAGCCACTACTGCAACACATTAATTGATTTGTAGTTGGTTCTGGATAGATAGAAAAAGGTTCTTCACAGGACATATGAATTGACAGATTTCACTGCTACGTTTGAATGTGGTGATGGCCATTAACATAGATGGATTTAGAAAGAGGTGGGGAAAGAGAAAAGAAAATAGGTATATAGCAGCTAAATGGAACCGCCATGGTCAGAGAAATATATCTGCAATTACCAGATGATAGGAACAAACCATTGGGAAACATTCAAGAGACACCTGGTGTCTCATGCTTGGGTAAATGGTTGTTTGTTGGCTACATGGAAGCATCAGGATGAAGCCTCTTTTTGGTTCTAATAGTTTAATGCAGAAGGTGGTTCTCAACCTTAGGTACTCAGGTGTTGTTGGGCTACAACTCCCATCATTCCTTCAGCCATTGTGGTGATGATGGGAAGAACTACATTTGGGGACCCAAGGTTGAGAGCCCCTGGTTTAATAGTTGTGCTTGTCCCTACCTTTATAAACAAAGCCTTTGTAAGATGTGATTCCTCTCATTGCAAGAGTGGCTAATTGCCTGCACTGGAAATTGGTGTTATTGGGAAGGAAGCTCATTGCAAATAATCAATGTAACTTTTTAAAAAAATCTGATTTGTCTAATTAATGTTGTGTCTTACATCATCATCTTCCTGTTAGGTTAACGAGTTTGCCAATAGCTGATTTGTAAGAAGGCTCTTAAATGTATTGAGTATTTGCTTAAATAACTAGGGTGGCAGATTTCCCTTCTGTGTAGTAGCTTAAATTTGTCACTAGTGCAGGAGGGATGTTGATGAAGAAGGTGTATTTTTAGAACAGTCATTCTGTTTCCAAAACCAGTGGACCAAACCTCTGCTTGACTGGCAAGCACTAATAAAGCACAGGATCTAGCCCCAGGAATTCAGTGCTAGTGCAAAGGGATGCATGGAAACAACCGGATGATTTGTTGACCAGCAAGGATGAGCATTGGAGCACCATTCACTGGAATGACCTCACATCTCCTATTAGCCCCGGTTGACCTTGCAATACCTGGTCACCTTTTAGTTCTTGAGCAAAATTTATGGTCAGAAAGTTGTGAATCCTCAAAATGTTTGCTTTCTTACTTATTTATTTAAAAGACCTTACTCACATTCCCCTTATCTCAATGCTCAATAAAATGTGGCTCAGCAGAGAAGCCTTGAGGCCAGTTAATCTGGTTCTGCAACCACTCCTGCTAATGTTAAGAAGATAACTTGCATATGCAGGTCACGTTAGCGGGAGACCCTGAGCAGTCTCCTGTCCCCAGCAATGGCTAAGAATGGCTACTGCCAAGAAAGCATACAAGAAGTCAAAGGGCAAATAAGGTGTGGAGAACATCCCAGTCATTCACACTCTGCGTGTTCTTAAAGATGTGTAGACAGCCTGGACTTGGGGATTCACCATCTGGCAATTTGGAGAATTATTGTGTAGGCTCAATGGTAAGAAGGTTAATGGAGTCATAGAGTTGTGGGCAGGATTTGTAATGCACTCTGCAGATGTGAGAAGGGCTGTGATATGGATGTTATAATGTTATGGAACTCCAGAATCAGTTCACATACCGGTAACCCAACGATACCCAAGCCTAAGTATGTGTACCTGAAACAAATGAATATTCTCTGAAACTGATGAATATTGTCTTTCCACTTGTCCTCAGTTTCCTCCCCCCCCCCTCAGTTTCCTTCCTCCTGTCTCCCTCTCAAACATACCCGGTGCCTTCACCCGTACTCTCCTCTGGACCCATTCCAATTTGTGCACATCTTTCTAAAAGTGTGGCACCCAGAACCTGACAATAGTACTCCATGTCCACAGGACTAGTGTGGGACACAGTGGAATTATTACTTCTCGTGATGACTTGGAAACTATGGTTCTATTAATGCAGTCTAAAATGGCATTTGCTTCTTTTGCCCCTGTGCCGCATTGCTGACTCATGCTCAGCTGGTGATTGACACGCCTGTTTCCTGCCCAGTTTCATCTGCCCTTTGTGCTGTTTGTTTTTATGGTGCCATCAGTGCATGTGGCACTTCACAAGTTTCAAGAAGACAAGTTCCTGCCCTGAGAAGCTTATCATCTAACATTTGACAAAGAGAGGCTGAGGGTGTGGATGGGGTGGGGAAATGGAGACAGGCATAATGGGGAGATAGGGGCCTGGATTTTTGTCAGTGACACGTGCTTAGTCTAGTTATAGCAGACAGTGGGTCATGACTCCTTAGTATCCATAACAATGTTTTAGGTTTCTGCCTATATAGTTTAAAAAACAAAACCCTAAATGCAGCCCTTTCTCTTTGACAGGGTAACACCATCCTCTGAAAATCCCAGTGGTTCTAATTGTAGCATAAGCCAAGGAAAGCCTTCTTTAAGAAGAATAAAAGGGAGAATACATAGAAGCAAAAGCCTCGATAGCCTTGATTTCTGTGAGTTCAATGTAAGTACAAAGTTTGTTATATCTTCTCCTTTGCATATGTTCCTGAGAGCTTTTCCTAGAATAGAACAAAGGTTTTCACTTCCTTCATTCATTTGTATACCATCATATTTGTATCTATTCTATGTCTGCCTATATCATGAAGTTCAGTGGCTGGTTTTGCTAGAAATTGTATATGCCTGTCAAGAGGCCCAGTTTTCTATTCATCCAAAGCGGGTGTCTCTAACATACGCAGAGAAGCCTGGTTTAGACATCAACAAAAACTGTACGTGGACAGTATTGGTGTGCACGAATCAAAATCTACTGTTCAATTCGAGGTCAAATAGAATTGCAGATGCACTCACCCCAAAATGATTCGTCAAAAGCAGCTGGCTTGACTCCTGTCTATCATCTCGAGGAATCAGCTCTGAATCATCTGAATCGATTTGGATTATTTGCATGCCGTTTTGAGGCCTGTTTCACTGGAAAAATGGGCCTCAAATGGGTGCTTCCTCCCCCCCCCCCCAGGGATAGCTGGTGTACCAACTGGGATCGGCAGATAGACCAATCCTCTACTCTGGACCTAGCCTGTCAGCCTGCCTTGGGGGACAGGTCTACCAGAGTAGACCTGTCCTTCAAGGTGGGCTGATGTACCAAGTCCAGAGTTGAGGGTTGGTCTACCTGCCGATTCCAGTTGGTAAACCAGCTCTCCTATTTTTCCAGGGGGAGCTGGTCTATCAATTGGAATCAGTGGGTAGACCAGCGCTCCACTCCAGACTTCTAGAGGAGGTCTACCTGGTTAGACCTGTCCTCCGAAGTGGGCTGACACACCAAGACCAGAGCAGAAGGCTGGTCTACCAATGGATAGATCAGTGGGATCTATCCATTGACCCCAATTGATAGACGAGCTCTCCTTGGGGGAAAATAGTGCCATTTTGAGGCCTGCTTTTCCAGGAAAACAGGCCTCGAAATGGCATTTGAGTCACCCTTATCAATTTGGGATGAATTTGGGGTGAGTCTCCTCAACCCCGAATCGGGTCCTCTATTTTGAGGGTGATTCAATTTGGGGTCAAATCTGCAAATCACCCCCGATTCGACCGAAATAGATTCAGCAACAAATCAATTTGCACACCCCTAGTGGGCAGTATCATTTCAGACTGCAATACTGACCGAAGGGGGAGTCACATGACTGAATTATCTCTCATGGGGGAAAATATTCTGCACATGGAATATTAGAATGTCAGAAAGAAGTCTAGAGTTCTAACCCTGGAACATTTCTTTCTAACATCTAGTTTTCTATGTTGAGGGAGTTGTTTGGCTTTTAAAAGAAATACTTTCAGTCATTAGACATCCCTTTTCTTCAGTCTGAAATGGTTCAGTCCAGAAACAGTTGTGTACCATCTTGTTTGCTGTTTGTGTGAGCTGGACCAGACTTCTTCTTCTCCTTCTTTAGTTCATTATCAGAGAATATTCCATGGGCTCCACACTCAGAGCATTCCAGCCCTGAAGTAGCAGAAAACCCCTGTTTATTCGGAGCTTCCTACCTGAGTTGGAGCTGCTGCTTTGTATAATACATATACTCTTTTGTCTGGCGCAACAATGTTTACTCTCAAGTTCTGTTGCTTTTTGATATGTGCTTACCAAATTACATTTGATTCCTAAGAAATGCAGCTATTGTTATAACTAAAATAATTTAGCTTCACAATTGTCTACAATATGTTATTAGTAGAAGCTGAAAGGTAGAAGTATTTGTCATTTTTCTGTAACTTTATGCCTACTAAATATTCTAAGTACAGTTCCGTGCACAGAGTTTAAAAGGTGACTCGGGAGAGAAATATTAGATTTTGTTACAAGTATTTTAATTATGCCTGTCACTATCATCATGGCACATTTTATCAGCAAAGAAACTTTGATCAACATCCACAACTACGCACCACTGAAATAAATGAGACAAGTTCGTCATGACTACCTTGAATCCCATTGATTCCAATGAGATAATCATGAGTCTGGTTGCTGTCTATTAGGTTTGGCTAATAGTTTTGGCTAATAGAGTCTGGTTGCCCTCTGTTTTTGGAGAACATGTTAGAGTTAAAGTTGTTAGCAAATATAGTTTGCTGAAATGCTTCCTTAAGGTTTCTAGGTTCCTTGTGAGATTACAGCCTCATTTACTGTCAATCAGTGCAACTGTTTGCAACTGGAAATAAACAGTCTGTTTCAATAAGTTTAAGTAGCTGATATTTGTGTTGTAAATGTGATCGGAGTGCTGGACTGTGGACTGTGTAAATCCATTCACAAGAGCACTGTGGTGGAGGTTCATGGCTGGAACTATTGCTGGTTGTAATTTGGTGTTAAATCAGGTTTAGGGAATTGTAGATGACCATTCAGGCAGTCCTTTTCTTTGTACAAGCAAGAAATCCTGGCCATTCTTGAGCATATGCTATGAGCACAAATATAACAAGTTGTCAGGTTCATAGATGGCTATACGCAAATCTAGACTTGGGGTTTGTTCTCTCAGTTTCTAAGGCCAAATTGGATGCGATAAGAGGATATTTGTGATTAGATCTTCTGTATATTTCCCCCCACTGACACTCGCAGCTAAAAGCAGTTGCTGGGAGACCACAGAGGTATCTGTGGTTCGGTTCATACAACCTGCTGTAAGTCAGTAAGAAGTCCGGGTATGGGAACTGGAAGTGCCTTCAATTTGGATCAGGGCCAGTGTTCCCTCTAACAGGGATTCCCAGATGTTGTTGACTACAACTCCCATCATCCCCAGCTGCAATGGCCTTTGGCTGGGAGCTATAGGAGTTGCAGTCCACCATATCTGGGAATTCCTATTAGAGGGAACACTGATCAGGGCTGTCAGGAAGCGGCTGGTAACTTTTTCTCCCTGTGCTGTTTTCCTAATATAAATCCCTCCTGAAGCTGCCGTTTGCTCGATGGGCAAGTTCACATGACCTACCGTAAGTCAATAAGATTTCTGGGAATGGGAGGTGCCAGTGGTGACCGCACTCCCATGTGGTATGCCTTCCAAACCAGTCAAAGTCTGGTTAGCAACCAGTCAATCTGGGTTGTTACTGACCTTGTCAAGTCAGCTTCAGTCCTTGGTTATGATCCAAGGGTATTAGGTTGAGGTCAGTAACCTGTCAGGTTGGCTACTTGCCAACTGGACTTGGGCAAGTTTGGATGACACATCACCCAGAAGCATGCACGCCATCTCCACCTCTGGTTCCTGCTCCCGGAGTTCTTACTAATTTACAGTGGGTTGTGTGACCCTGCCCTGTGTGTTTTCCCCCATGGGGCAAACAGCAGCTTTGGGAGGAATTTCTATTGGGAAACAGAACAGGGAGAAAGCGCATTTCTCCTGGGACCAGAATTCACCCGGGGGGAGTCGGGACCCCTTTCCTGCTGTGCTTCAGCCCTGACTGAAGACATCCATCGCTACAGTGAGTTGTGAAAGAAGCTTAACTCAGTCTCCCACAATATCATCCACGTGGGCCCTTAGTTACCAGCCGGACATTGCCTCATGTCCCAGGGGAGCTGGCATCAAAGGGCAGCAACAAGTATTCTGGGATGCATGGTAACTTTTTCTGAAGCAGAACAAGTGCTATTTTTTAATTGTAGTGTTCCCCATATTTCCTTGCAACTCTGCATGGGATACCAGCAATATTTTTAATATAATAATAGGATTTATACAGCATACCACTTTTCAACAACAACAACAAAAAAGTTCTTGAAGCAGTTTACTAGCAAAATGTCCACAGAAAGCAAGCTAGGAGAAAACAAGAGTAGCTCAGTCTCACTGGAATGGTGTGCAAATAAGGATTTCTATTGTGAGAACGGTGCAGAGAAAAGGGATTAGCTCCCCTTCTCCCTGCACTACAACCCTGATCCAAACTGAGTGCATCCACTGTGGCTTTTAGCTGTGAAAGAAACCTGACTAAATCTCTCTTGTTTAACACTGAATCATAATCATGAGTAACAAACAACCTTGGTTGCATTAATATAGGAGGAAAACAGAAAAGTGTTGAAGGCAGAGTGCTGTATTTGGCTGATATTGTCAGCTGTAAAAACACTTCAACATGCACGCACTCAGACATGCACTCACATCTCTGCACATTTGCATTCCCCAGTTCACAGGCATGACTCACACATGCATTCATACACAGAATCTGCACACACCCATCCTACAAACACTTGCACTTACACATCCAGTGCATGGAAAGGACTTGCTTTCTTTTGATCCCTCCACTTCAGGAGAGAACTCAAGATACAAGTCTTGGAAGCTTAGATAGACTCACATTATTCCCTGAAGCCCATTTGTTTGTGGGCAGACCATGCCCTCCCACTTTCCACTCAATCAGTCCCTTCCTCATATCAGTCATTACTATCGTCTCCAATACTAGCACAGTCCCAGTGACCGGAGGCTAAGGGACATATACCAATTTCTGGCTGTTTGGGGATACTTTTGGCAGGAGTGTGTGTGTTTTGTGGAGCTAGATCCGCCATACTCCAATCTGCTACCTGCATAGTCTGGTGGCAACAGCAAAAGCTGGGGATTAGTGTTACAGCAATGTCTAAGAAGCATTTGATAACATGTGCCTCTGAGCATATGGTGAGTGCTTTTACCTCAGCAAGCAACAACTACAATCTGCACAGTTAGTAAAGGAGAACCTAGGCATATTGTGTTTCCTTGGTTATGAGTTTGTAGGCTAGTACAATACCTCACACTGGACATCAGGTCTCAAAGCTACATAATGTGAACGTCATGGGCCATCAGATTTCCTCGCTTTTTGGAGCTCAGTTGGAGCTGCCATGCCCATAACTCACACTCATAACTCTCCCTAAAAAACAAAGGGTTTCCTCCCCCTCTTTAATGGAATAGTTACATGCAATCAGAGTGTGTCTTCCAGCATTTTCTGTTTGACTGGACAAATAAGTCTGTCTGTCTTGGGAACTGGATCTTGCAACTTTTGCCATTGTTTGCTGAATTTTGAAATTCTGTATTTGTTGGGGATTGCAAAGACACCAAACACTTGTACATGGGAAAATCTGCTTCTTGGGTTGAAGGGAAGTTTGTCTTTTGGAGCAGTTCTTTTCAAAATTCAGGGGCAGAGCATGGCACTAGGCCCTGCAGAAGTTCCTCACTCACTATTGAATTGCAAATGTGAATAGTTGTGGTGGGAACTGGGAAGCTGTAGCCAAACTATTCTTGACTCCTCAACACATGTAGGTCTACAACCCGCATCTTGGCAAATATTGCTTTTCATGTGCTACTCTGACATTTTTGCATGAACGCATAACGTATTTGAAAGCTGATGTGTGAAGCACCTTTCTGTGTCTTTCCTTCATGTGGAAGTTCTGGTATTATGGAGGATGATGCTGAGTGTATCTAATTCTTGTAAGAACCCTATTTATCTGGAATTTGTGTTCTCATGAGATGCCCCACTTTAAAGTCTGTGGATTTCTTTGCACAAAGAGTAAAATGCACAGCTTGGCACATGTATCCTCTGTGGCAGTTCTTCTGTTTGAGTTTGTCTGTTGGAGCAGATCAAATGACAGTGAAGGGTGAACAGAGAATTGCAGGGGGGTGGGTTGGAAGTTTGATGCACGGCACATCAAAACTGCTACCTGTGAGCTCACAACTTTATGTAATACAACCGTCGGCTTGAAGAATTGTATTTGACATTGTGGGCTTTTCCTCTTTTTGCCTGGAGTGTATGTATTGGCTACTCACTGGATCATTGCTAATTTCTGGCTGTGCTTCCAAGCTAAGCTCCGTTTTGTGAAGGGCTTTTGTAAGGCAGTTACACCTGCGTGCTGCTCTCCGATGCAGTATGGTGGCACAGTGTATCGTAAATATGATTTCTCTATCACGGAGCAATATCTTGTTATTTACCTGATCTTTCCTGTGTCCTTTGCTTAGAATGTAAATTTCACTGATTTTGGAGGGGACCTGGAATTAAGAGTTTTCTTTTTGTTTGTTTTGTTTGTTACATTTTTATACCACCCAAAACAAGTGTCACATGGTTAACAGAAAAATAACAATAAAACCACAGTTAAAACCAAACAATTAAAACAGTTAAAATAATGTTAAACACAAGAACAACACTAAAACCAGCTTATAGCTGGTCAAAGGCTTGGTTAAATAAATCTGTCTTGAGAGCTCTTTTAAAGGCTACTCAAGATGGCGAAGCTCTTATAACATTATAAACCTCTTATTATCTTATCTTATTAACTTCTAGAGCTAGAAAAAGTGACATGTGAAATGTCCCCAGGACTGATTCTGCACTCCAAAGACCTTACCGCAAGCTTGAAAAGAGAAGTTCCCTTTCTTCATCATTTGCTAAGGGCAGTTCTGATTTTTTGTACCTTCTCTTTGCAGCTGCCTATTCACCCAACATCCACCTTCCTTTCCCTGTGTTTACATTCAAGTGCCTTCTTAAAACAAATCTGTTCACCTTGGCTTATTCCAACTGACCTTCCTTTCCCTTTCTTTTTCTCTCCCTAATAAGGCTATTCACACAACCACCAGGGGGCAGAGGGCTGCACCGAACTTACTTTCCCCCCAGATGATCTAGTTCTCTTGGTGGGATGCACGGATCATGCTCCCACCTCTCTGGAGGCCGGGACAATGCATCCTGGCCTCTGGATATCCCACCACAATGCACAATCAACTAGGAGTTAGGTGCTCTAGGCTCCAGACTCTGTGTATGCTCAGGCTGCTTGCAGCTTGAGCATACACATGCATGACCCGTACCTGGGTGTGTGTAATGTGTATTAGAAACTTGTGCCTTTTAACCCAGGTAAAAGCCTGGGTACAAAACCCAGGGCTTTTACCTGGGTTAAAGAGCACGAGCGTCTGATACCCAAGACCCCCAGGTACGGGGTCATGTGTATGCGGGTACAAAACCAAGGGGGTGCCACCTAATGGTACAGCGAGGAAATGACTTGACTAGCAAGCCAGAGGTTGCTGGTTCAAATCCCCGCTGGTATGTTTCCCAGACTATAGGAAGCACCTATATTGGGCAGCAGCAATATAGGAAGATGCCGAAAGACATCATCTCATACTGCGCGGGAGATGGCAATGGTCAGCCCCTCCTGCATTCTACCAAAGACAACCACAGGGCTCTTTGGTCGCCAGGAGTCGACACTGACTTGACGGCACAACTTTACCTTTACCTTACAAAACCCAGGCTTGTGTGGGAGGCAGCACTGGGATCGGGATTGATCCTGGCGCGGCAGACGAACAGCCCTACCCAGGTTGGGCTAGCCTAACCTGGTTAGGGCTGCTCATGTGCATACCTTATTATGTCCTTACCTTTAGATTGTAAGCCCGTGGGGAAGAAACTGTTTCATTTCTCACCTTCGTACAGCATCTAGTTTTAGGGGCTTTATCAATTTGATGATGATGATGATGATACATCACTTTCCCTATTTTCTCTCTGTTTTTCCTTGCAGAAGAGGTTGGGGATGCCCTTAAATATGTTAGTGTAATATGCTCCCTTATTTCCCTAGAAAATAACTCTCAGGAGCAGGAGCAGTTGCACTTTGATTTCATGCACGTTGACACAATGGCCTTTGGGAGGATGTGATGAGGAGCCTCCCACTGCTCCTGAACAGCTCTTACAGTTAGGCAATTTCTCCTAATGCCGAGCTCAAATCTGATTCCTTGTCATGCCAGTCCATGAGTTCTCGTCTTGTCCTGAGCAGCGACAGAGAACAAGCCTGCTCCTTCTTCTGTGTGACAGCCTTCAGAGTGGTGAACGTTGCCCGATCAAATCTTGCTGTCCATGGGAGCTATCCCAGGTTCTGATTCCAACCCCTTACCTGACTCTGGTGCTCTCTTGCGCTCTCTCTCTGGTGTCTGAAGCTTCTCCCTGCTCCTCGGATTTTGCTCCAGTTCAGTTTCTGCAGATCTTTTCTAAACGCCATGAACTCTCTGCTCGGTTGGGGAGGGAGAGAAAAGCAAGGAATATAAGAACCCTGACCTTAGGCCCAGTGATTGTAATGACATTTAAGATATTCGTAGCCTAACTAGTCTAATTTTTTTTCTTTAGGATTGACTAACAACAGTATATTTCAGTATATAAAATTCAACAATAAATTTGTTTTAGCTCTGTAGCAGTGAAAGCCTTTGTTTTCCAGTCCTTGGTAAATAGATATATTGGTAAAATCAAAACTAAGAAGCTATATTTATGGGTTAAAAGACTTACAAGAAATATTGTCACATTTTTAAATCTCAAGAAATCTGCAAGTTTTAATTGTTGGTATTTAGTACTTTGCTGCTAATTAAGATTCAGTGCTACATTGTTGGTGTGTGTGGGTGTTTATATGAATGAGACTCTCAACCTTGACAATTGTATGTACATATATGTTGTAAACTTGAGTGATTAATTTCCAGCACCATCTGCCACTGATTATGCTTATGAATCTGATTTAATTAAGGGCTTTGGTCTCTTGCTGTAGACTTCTGCTCCAGTTTGCTTTATGGCTTGTGAAATAATAGAAACAAGACTTGCAAAGAGGGAGAAGAGGAAGCCATGCGTTTTATTAGACCAGTCTCAGCATCTGAGACTGTGGTAAGCTTTATGTTTTCACAGAGCTCTTCATTAGGGAACAGGATCTCTGTGTAAGCATGTTTCCTATCCTTTCATTCAGTTGGAATATAATATCATTTATAATATTAAGTCCCTCCAATCCTTTGTTGGTGCTCCGTGACTCATCTCTGCCTAATTTGATCTGCATCCGTGCTTCTGACCCATTTGGGCTGACTGCTAGATCCCTCTGGGTCCCAGAATCTTGCTGCCTAGGGATTCTTAAGCCCTATTCAGACATGATCCTGTATGTGTGTTCAGATGGCTGTAAACACATGTAGTATTTTTTGTGTTAATGAAGGAAAACATGTATTCACTTTAAAAGTGACTTTGGGTACAGAGTGTCTCAGATGCACGGTACAGACAGGGATTATACTGCTGTACGTGCACCATATGAATTATTATACATTATACATATGCTACTCTAATGTAACTTACTTTATGCTGGTCAAATACCGTAATAAAGACTGATTTGCTTTGCTTTGATACATATGTACACAGATTATATGTGCACTGAATATAATGAGGCAGTTCTCTAGAGCAGTCCAGCCTGGGCTGGGCTGCTTGTGTGGAGTGCTGGCCCTCACGCAGACCCTAGTGCTCCCTCCCAGCCTAACCACACTCCTAAGCCCAGCTCTAAGCCGAGGTTAAGAGATCAAGTGCTCCCTTAACCCGGCTGCCGGGATTGTGTGTCTCCTCGGGCACACAGCCCGAGGTGATACAGAGATGGGCGCCTAGAGTGTCTGTCTGATGGGTGATCCTGCCAATGCTCTGCACTCATGGCATGGTGCACTGTGGGATATCCAGAGGCCAGGACACATTGTCCCGGCCTCCGGAGCTCCGCACTGCGTGTCTGCACTCCTAGCAGCATTTCTTTAATTGTCTGGGGGGGGGAGTGAGTTGGATCAGCCTTCCCCACCACACTACCCACCCCGTCATGTGAATGGCCTCAATGTGTGAATAGGGCCCCTGAAGCAAGACCAGTCTATCCATAGAGGAAAACTAGACAACTGCCGAAAAGCCCACACTTCAGAGGATGTGCAAATCTCCTGGAGCTGCTGCTCTGGGATTTTGGAGGAGGGTCCCAGAGACAGTTTAACACATCTCATGCGCTGCGTTGGCATCCTCTACCTTTTAGGAGGTGGGTTCAAGAGCCTTTTAAATCTTTGTTGGCTGCCTGGGGTACAGATTCATTTGTAAGACACGATTGTGAGATATGATCCTCCCCATCCCTGGCAATTTTCAAAAAACACTTGAAAACCCATCTTTTCGCCCAAGCTTTCTCAGCTTCCTAGATTTTTAGGTTTTAATTTCTGGTTTGTTTTTTAATTGTTAAATTGTTTTTAGTTTTTGTATATGTTTTTAACTTGTTTTTTGCTATTGTTAACCGCTCAGAGATGAAAGTTTGGGGCGGTGTACAAATTTGATAAATAAATAAAAATAAATAAATAAAGGAGAGGATGTAAAGAAGTGGCAAACATTAAAAACGAACAAGAGAAAACTGTGTCCCAAACATCTCAGCATTTCAAGTGTTGCCATCCTGCTACTCAACTTGCCAGGCGTCATCAAGGGTCAAGCTCTAGGCAACCAGGTTCTGGGACTCAGGAGGAGCTGGCTGTCAGTCCTAGTGGGCCAGAATCAGGGATGCGGTTGTTAACAAGCACATGCCTAGTTCAAGAGTAGCAAAAGAAGATCAGGCCTGAAGTTCATGGGCAGTCAAAACAAAGTAGGAGTCAAGAGCCAAGGGAAAGGAAGCAGGAACTAGGCAGGAGGGTTGGATGGAGGAGCGTGCTCAGTGAGGTTATGGCCCATTGGATAGGGATTGGCCCTTACACTCAGCTGCCTAAGTGCACAGTCAGGCTGGTACAGCAGCAGTAGCTGCAGGCCCTCTAGTTCTGGGATGTCTGGCTTCTGCCAGGTGTCAGGGCCTGAGGCTGGGGCCGGGTCCAGGACTGGTTCTTCCAGCCTGACTGTTCTTCCCTCCTCAGAGTTGCACTCTTGAGCTACTGGTCTGGGCAGGGGTCATTATAGCTGCATTGCTAGTCTTCTTCTCAGCATATGCTCTCAGGGAAGCCAAGCTGGTTAGCAGTTGTCCTCACTCTGTACTCTTACACGTCCTTTACTTCCTCAAGTGAAGCAAAGTCCAGGGACAATTTTGTTTAGAAGAGAAAGCATTGGAGACTTGTGGCATCTTTGTGATATCTGTTCTATTTACAAGCATGGGAGCAAAAAGTGGTGGAAGCAAAATTATCCCTACAGCAGACAACTAAACCACTGGTCCTGATCCGAAACACAGGAAAAGCTACTGCCTGGACCCTGCAACCCCCAAAAGTGCTTCAATCCAGCTAAAAATTCTCAAATCCTTGCCTTGCTGTCCTGATTTCCCAATGCAACTGATAACAAAACCATTTGGTGCCATATTCCTTGGACTCGAGTCCTTTCTGTTCTATGGAGTACCCGGCTTTCTCCTTTAGGCTGCCAGGCTCCTGTTCTTTCAGTCTGAGGCTTGGATGACCTGGCTGTGTTCAGATCCATCTCCCATCAAACTCTCCCAGCTGAGGATGGCTGGGAGGTGGGTCTGAGCATGACCATAAGGCCCCCGGGAGGCTGAGGTGGTGCCTTTTGCTCTGCTCCTGAAGCAGATGCTTCCACAACGACATAGAAAGAGCCCTGCAGTATCAGATCAAAGTCCCATCTAGTCTAGAATTCTGTTTCCCACCATGATCAACCAGATGCCTTTGGGAAGCCCAGAAGCATGAGATTAAGGCATTGGCCCTCCTCAGCAACTGGTACTGGTGGCATCTTGCCTCTGAACATGGAGGCCTGTTTAGCCACCCTAGCTAACAACCCCTGATAGACCTCACCTTCGCTATGAATATATCCAGTTGCTTTTTCACACCACCTAAGTAGTGACAGTGACCAACATCTTGACTAGTGCCTGTGCATCAACATTGTTGCTGTGCCTGTGCATCAACGTTGCACCAGTGTAAGAAGATCATGTAGCTGCGCTAAATCACAGGGATTTTCAGAATTGTGCTCTTGTGCTACTGCGCAAACGTTCCCCTGCAGAACCACATGTTTTGCCACAGCTTGCACATCGTGCTGCGTGAGGACAAACTTGTTTGTGCTAGTGCACTAATCAGGAACAGAGCTCCAGATCTTGTGCTATTTAGTGCAACTGCCTTGAGGAAGCACAGCATTAGGATCTTAGCCAAAGAGTTCCATACATTTATGATGCACTGTGTGAAGAAGGGCTTTTCCCCTGTCCTGAACCAAATCTGATCAGTTTGGGGAGAGGCTCTAGCTCAGAGGTAGAGCCCCTGTTTTGCGGGCATAAGGTCTTTGGGTCAACCCGGTATGTTGACCAAAGCCTCTCTGAAACCCTGAGGAGCCCTGCCAGTCAATAATGACAATACTGAGCTAGATGGACTGACTTGGTATAAGTCAACTTACTGTGCTGCAATTGTATTGGATACAGGGATAATAATGTGGGCCTTCTGCACAGGGCTGTTGTAGGTTTTTTGATAGAGGTGAAGCACTTGGAGTATTTAAAAATGCACCATATAAATGCGAAGTATAATACTGACAGTTTATTTTATTTAGATAATCTTGTACCTTGTGCGCCCTGTGGTATATGCAATGCTTTTATGAAAATCCATAGGGACCTTTTCTGTATGACCTCTATGACTTTAATTATGAAGCTAAAGAACAACAGTCCTTTTCTATTTGAGTGTGATATTTGCTGTCTAGACAATGAAAAAGCTCTGTCTTTCTCCTTTGGCTGCTTGTGCTAATTGTACTGCTGTGGTTAGCTGCTTGGGAGCCCCATCCAGGACGGGCTTCTCCTTGAATAGTGCTTTGTGGCTTCTAGTGTTATGAATTTCACTTGCTGTTATGTGGAGGGATATTTCCGGGGCTTGTGTTTTTAGACCTCCTTTCTCATTACCTCTTGCAAAAAGTGTGAAGTGACAGCCTTATGCCCATGTCTAATCTCTTGCAGCATGTTATTTAAATCTAGAACAAGCTCCAAAGAGTCACCTCTTCTTGCAAGATGCATGATCCCAAACCCATGGGTGCTACTGCAGCTGTAATTAAAAACATCTGTGAAAAAATCATACAAAACACACAGCAGACTATACTGCTTATCTCATGCATTGCATTATAGGCTGCTGACCTAGGGGATATTTTTATGGGGAAAGATAGCTTAACAGCAGTCTTGATTGTATTAGGGTTTTCTTCCCAGGGAAATGCTTGACTAACAAGCAGAAGGTTGCCGGTTCGAATCCGCACTGGTACTATATTGGGCAGCAGTGATATAGGAAGATGCTGAAAGGCATCATCTCATACTGTGCGGGAGGAGGCAATGGTAAACCCCTTCTGTATTCTATCAAAGAAAACCGCAGGGCTCCGTGGGCACCAGGAGTCAAAATCGACTTGATGGCACACTTTACCTTTACCTTATCCCAAGTTTATCCTTCCTTCTAAATTCTGAAATAGAAGCACTTTGAAGCCTGTTGACCATTATGGAATAAGATATATGACGAATACGAATACAGTGAGTATTTATATACTGGTTTTCAACCAAAGTTCCCAAAGCAGTTTACAGAAAAAACAGAAATTAATTAGTTAATTAAATGGCTCCCTGTCCCCAAAGGGCTCACAGTCTTAAAAAGAAACATAAGAAAGACAACAGCCGCTGGAGGGATGCTGTGCTGGGGTTGGATAGGGCCAGTTGCTCTCCCCCTGCTAAATAAAGATAATCACCACTTTTAAAAGGTGCCTCTTTGCTCAGTTAGCAGGGGTTATGCTTTTTAAATGAAAGATATGCTTTTTAAATGAAAGTATTGGATATTATTTTAGGATTACAATTTAGAAAGGTGCACCCATATCTATAAAAATCCAATTGACCTGTGTACTTGTACAATGTAAACTGTTAAATGCCGATACCATACATAATTTCATACAAATTGAAACTGAATGAATGAATAAGGGACCTGGCCTTTAAAGTTCCCAAAAGATTATTCTTTATCTTCTCATTACAAGTAGGAAGGAGAGCTCAGTGCCCCAGATGGTGTGTTGACGATGCCCTTAATTTGATGATGTTCGTGCAAGTGTGTTCATTATACATCTGTTTCAATGAACTGGGCCCTGTGCAATAGCCCATTCACACTTCACAATATTGTCATAGTGCAACAAAGCAGGAGGACATTGGCATGAAATCATTCCATAGAATAATATTTTCACCTACTATAGGATGATGATGATGATGTTGATGCTAGACTTGTGCTAGGCTTTCAAGGACTCCTGTAATTCTTACAAATTCTTACAAAACCCCTGCAAGGCAGTGCTCTTCACTATTTCCCAAGTGAGAGCCACTTTGGCAAAAAAACACACACACACACAAAAAACACCACCTTTCAATATGAGAACCATTTCCCAGTGTGCTGACCTCAGCACAGTCATGTATTTTTCTCAGTGCTGGGAGGGCCCTTGAAGAGAGCTGCAGCCCTCGCTTAAGAGCTCTGTGGGGAAAGCATAGGAAAGGGCTACACTGCCCAGTGCTCTGTGCCTGCCTTCCCTGTGCCAGGGAAGTGAGCTCAACAGGGCTCACCTTCTCTTAAGGAGCTCCCTCACCTGGCTCTGGGCAAAGCACAGCGGTGCACCTCTGCATGGTGCCCGGGGGACTGTGCAGAATATTCCACTTGGGCCAAAACTTCGCACAAGCCCAAGAAACAATTATTCAGGGGCTGCACTTAGGATTGACGGGGTCTGCCACTGCCCGCCCCCAGCCTTACAGAACATGGCTGCAAGGGGTCTGTATTATTATCCCCATGTTGCTGCTGAGACTGAGATGGAGCAGCTTGCCTAAGGCCGCCGAGTGAGTTCATGGCACAGGCCAGATGCAAACCAGTGAACTCTTAATTGGCAGCTCAGCCTCTTTGCCATGGTGCTACACCAGCTCTTGAATAATAAGCGTGTGTGTATTTCTTTAAAATATTTGCATATCGCCTCTCACTTACAAGGAAGGATTCCCGAGGCAGCTAGCAATAGGGTAACATCATATAATCAACATAAAATGCTACAAAATGTGGCAGTAGAAAGCCTCAAATTCCATTAAAAACAAGGGGGGTGGAGAAGGTGAAACTAGATTGTCAGTTGTTTTCTAGTGGCTTTGATATACTAATAGATGGGTCAAGTCTGGGGGAGTTCCAAAGGCCACTTCTCTTGTTGCCAACCACCTCACTTCAGATGTCAGAGTCACTCTTTGCAAGGCCTCTGAGGAAGATCTCAAGTTGGGCGGGTTTGTCTAGGTGTTGGCCAGGTATTTCCAGACTTGGGTCCCCAGATGATGATGGACTACAACTTGCATCATCCCCAGCCACAATAGTCCTTGGCCATAGTCCTTAGAGAGCACCTTCTTCGGTATGATCCCCATCGCTCGTTGAGGTCATCTGGAGAGGTCCGTCTCCAGTTGCCAGACGCCATCTGGTGGCGACTCAGAACCGGGCTTTTTCTATAGCTGCTCGTGGCCTATAGAATGCACTCCCGGCAGATATCCACAATTTAGGCTCGCTGTTGGCCTTTAAGAAAGCCCTAAAAACTTACTTGTTTGGCCTGGCCTTCCAAGGTTTGTAAATTGTTTTTAAAAGTATTTTAATTAGTTTTAAATGGTTTTTAAAATTGTTTTTGAATTGTTTTTTTGAACTGTTTTAAATGGTGTTAGGTCTTTTTAAATTTGTTTTACACCACCCAGAGCATTTGGATGGGGAGCTTTATAATTATAATTATAATTATAATAAATAATAATTATTAATAAATAAATAATAAATAAATTGTGACTGGAGATGATGAGAGCTGTAGTCCAACACCATCTTTTCTGTTTGAGGACCCCTGGCATAGGCAGTGCGTCAGGTACCCAGCCTTGATAATTTATTACACCTGAAGGGCTCAAATCATTCATAACGAGTAGTTTGTAGGAGACAGAAAGGATGTTGGTGTCAAGGTCTGGCCAACTGCCAGGGAAGATCACGAGACAAAGCGGAGCTGCTGAAACTGGATACGGCTCAGGAGGTTCATCTTGACCGGACTTGGCTGCACGCTGTCGACACAAAGGTTGACGAATGTTGCTTTTCAGCAGTGAGTAGAAGGCTGATGACGTGATTTATAGTGCAAGCCGAGAGCTCCCAGCTGGCAGGAATTCAAGGCTTATCAGCCCTCAGCAAGAGGCGTTTGCTCCTCCTAATAGTCTCCAATTGAGTTCTGCGTCTCGTGAGCCTCCTGGGGAGTCAGTGGTGTTTGATTGCATAGCTCCTCTTTGGATTGGTCTTTCACGATTTCAGCTGTCTCACGTTGTTGTGCCTGCTCTAAATCATTAGCTGGATCTACCACAGCCGTTTCATGAACACTGACAGCTGGGCTCTGCCCCTCAGACACTCCTGAATCGGCTGGAAAGTTGACAGCTTCCCCTTCCTCCTCACTGTCGGAGATCGAGGGCGTGACAGTTGGATGCAAACTTTGAAAAAAGAAACCATGTATTACTCATCTTTATCTTTATGAGCATCCATAGGAGATGGTTGTACTTGGTATGACTGGGATGGCATTTGAGTCAGAAAACATAGCTTGTGAGTGACTCCTGATGTCTACCAGTTTGGCTGAAAGGTAAACCTTGCATGTCTATGTTCCAGGCATATGTCAGCTTCTTCCTTTTCCTTTAATATGGTTTGTCATTATGGTATAATAGCAGGAAACCCACCAGAATATTTTCTTTTCCTGTTCTGTAGCAATGGTACCATCCGTGTACCATTTATTTATTGTTCTCTAAAGGAAATCTTTAGCATGGCATGGATACCCCATATATCAGTTTCCGAACCTGTGTCCCTGTGCACAGATGCTAGAGGAGGGAGGCCGAGGTGCTCTGCGGAAGGTAGAAACCCTTGGAGGCATGCCAAAAGGAGAACGGCTCCTGAACTCCATATACGCCCCCACCCCTGACCAATTGCTGCCGTGAATTGCAGAGTTGCTTCCTCTGATGCCTGAGAAGGTCTGAGGCACACACTCAACTTGTGCTCTTATGAATCACCATAGGGCTCTTCCCTTGAGAAGACGCCTACCTAAATTTGGGAGATGCACATGCTCCCGTTTTCTGATCGTCTGTGAGTTAAATACCGGTCTGGCAGTGCTGGTGTGCTCAGCAGCTGCTGGGGCAGAGAGGCTTTTCCTCCTACCTTGTCAAGGACCTTGTTAAAACTCTCTGACCCAGCTTAGCACTTGATCACTGCGGGCGCCTCCGGACCTCTTTTTAACTGACACACGACTGAAAATTGGGAGCATGCAGAGCTCCTGAAAAAGGGTAGGAGGCTTCCCCTATGCAATTCATATTCACATGAACCAGTATGTCAGGCAAGGAGGGCACTTTTGTCGGCAGTATTTGTCCTGCGATGGCTCATTCACATATGCAACTCCCTGCAAGTTGCCGTGGTCATGAAGTGGTGGTGGGCGAGCATGCGTGACAGCACTAGTCTCACAGGGACTCTTGCCCCTTCTCCTTCCCTGTTCCCTCTGCCCGGCAAGCCTGTCTTCTTCCCTCAGCTGCAGAGGAGGATGTGGGAGCGTGGAGGCTGGAAGCAAGAGACGCACATCTGCCCCCACAGGGGAAGGGGGCAGAGGAAGGCCAAGGGTGTGTGTCTCACCCACCTGCTTGTGTTCTGCATGCTTTGACAAGAGTGGAGGTGGAGGGAATAGGACAGACATGCAGGCTATCCACCTTGCCAAAGCAACAGGTGTCCATTGCAGTAAACCTTGACGTTCTTGTCACTTGTTAAACTATCCTAAGCCTGCACCACAACACTCCTCCTTGTGGCTGGACTGTTTTTTGTTTTTTTAATCCCTGTACTATCAATTCCCTTCTTTCATTTTCTGCAGCAACACAATGCCTTTGCCTATGTTAGGCTCCGCATTGCACCATTTGTCCAAACTTTTCATTTTAAAAAAAATGTTTATTTGATTTTCACCAACTGGCCCCAAGGTGGCTAACAAAAGATTAAAATGACACATTTTAAAACAACAACACACACAGTTAAGCACGGATGGGTCTATCCCAAAAGGCCTCACAATCTGGAAAAATAAATACAAGGGAGACAACAGCAACAACTCCTGCGGGGTGGTGGGAGGGGGAACAGGACTCAGTGCTGAGTTGGATGGGGACAGTTGTGTGCACGCTCCCCCTCCCACCTAAATTAGAAGAAAGCCGCTGTTTGAAAATGTGCCTCTTTGCCAGGTTAGCAGGGGTGCCTCTTTTTTCCAGTAAAGAACTAGCAAGAAGACAAAAAATATTGTGTTAAACAGAAGAAAGAATGCAAAGAATTAACTGTCAGTAATAGGTTTAAACTGAAAGTATTACTGGTAAGATATATAAAGATTAGCAGTATAGGATATGGAGTCAAGCTAAAGTTGACAGCGTAATTTTGTCTGAAGCAGCCTCAAAAAAGAGGCAGCTTGAACTGAATTTTGTGGGTGTTGAGATGTACACAATCAGGGATCCAAATTCACCACATGAAAGCTTGTAATTAAAATGGAGATAGAATTAGTGGGGGGCGGGGGGGATATCAAAATCCACTTCAGTAAAATTATGTAAAGCAAGTCTGTCTTGTGGGGATTACTGGAGAATGCTAGACAGGAGGCAAGAGAACTCTCTCAGTCTTCTCAGTTAGTGACACACTGCTGTGGGAGGACTCACTCAAGTTGAAATTCAGGCTTCCAATCAAAATGGGAAGCCACCTATTTTGCACAGAGTGATGAATTCCTCAAACTGAGAAGCCAGGCCAGGGACACCATATGCTTTCTAAAAGTCCAGAGATTCACACGTCAAGCCATCGAAACCACTTTCAAACATTGAAGGAATATGTGGCGGGGTGGGGGAGGGTAGGTTTGCAGCAGCAGTGCGTGCCCCCAACCTGCACATGCTCATTGTGAAGTTCTGCATTGACTCTGTGTACACACGGCTCTCTCTCTGGGATCAGAAACCCTGGGTTTCCAGCTATGTGGAGAAGATTGCCCTGGGCACATGGAGACAGCCACACGTAGGGCCTATGCAGGACTTCAGCATGAAGAAACATATGTTGGGGGTTCACCACTATCCTGCTCCTACTCCCTGACCTACACACATTCTTGGAACATCTCAATAGGGCTCAAGTGCTGAGTAATCCAAGTACTAAGAAAGCATGCATCGTCATGCATGTGTGAACCAGCCCCCAAGCTGTTTGCTTTCAATAGGCCTGCTACAAGATTACTGTCAGTGACATGCAGTTTTCCTGGTGTGCCATTTAGGGAGAGGTAAAGACTCAGGCCCCTTGGCTTGGAAAAGAGATGTGTTGGGGCGGGGAAAAAAAGAGAGAATATTGCTGTGCCCACCACAACCAATGTCCTTAAGATAGGCTGGGCATCTAATTTTTTGCAATTTGATTTTGAATATATCCAAAAGCAGATCATTAAATCTTACTACTCCCTCAATCTCCACTGAAATATCATAGTCTTCCAGCTTTGACATTTGAAATGCCCCCCATGATGTTCTCAGACACCAGAATGTGGTACAGTACTGATGATCTGAGGCTGTGAGGTGGTTACAGCAACCCAAAAGATACAGACCATTTCTACCTGTAGATAGCATGATGTGTGTTGTGGAGGTGAGTGGATTGTGCTTCAGTTTTTAAAATATCACTACAACATTGGCCTCTGGGACAAAAACTAAGGCTTTCTTTTTAAAGAGCTGTTAACTTATATGTCAACTGTTCAGAGCCCTTTCAATAAAGTGCTCTGTCAGTGTCAGACCTTTTTAAAAATTGAAGTGAGTGGTCATATCTGTGCCTCCATTTGTTTAAGTGAAAAATCTGCACTCGTGTGCGCTCTCTCTCTCTCATTATATATATATATATATATATATATATATATATATATATATATATATATATATATCTGTCTCAATAAATGAAATTACAGTTTTCATAACCGTCCTGCTAAAAATACAACTTAATCTCTTTTATGTTGAGCCAGAATGCTGATTCATACATTACCTGTGATAATGTAGCAAATGTTATTTAACAGAATAGACTTGATCAGGCTTGCCTGGCGTCACACGGGAAGTGCTTATCTGTAAATCTCTATGCAGTCAGAATAAATCCCATTAACATTTTCTATGTTGGATTGCATTCGATTGATTCCTTACCAAATGTGCACGGCTTGCTTGAAACGTCCTGTTTCGCAGATTATACAGTACGGCTATGCACACAACCTAAAACTGTGGGTGGGTGGGCAGGGAGGAAGGCAAGGCTGGACTACCTTTCCCCCAGATGATTGCTGAGCTCCTCTTGGGCACATTGCTGCGCACCCATCTAATCTGTGCTGCACGGAGCAGTGTGGCTCTATGGAGTCCGGGACTTGTTTTCCTGGCCTCCAGGAATCCCTCAATGCACCTCCAGGAATCCATCAATGAGCATGGTGGATTGGGGGATCCCCCCAGGAGCCGGGTACTCTAGGCACCCAATTCTGTGTATGCAGCCTGAGCATACAGAGGACTCTGGTGCCCTTAACCCTGGGTTAAGGCCAGGGTTAAGTTGGGTTACCCACGAGGGCAGCGCTGGGATTGGGCTAGATCCCGGCGGTGCACGCAAGTAGCCAAACCCAGGCTGGGTTGCCCTAGCCTGGGTTTGGCTAATTGTGTGCATAGCCTTAGTGTGTGGCTCCCACATGCAAGTCATAATGCGTCACAAACTGCCCATCCCCCTTTAAAGAATGTAAAGAACTGCAGGAAAATACATTTTTCTGATTGTTTCCATTTTTTCTTCTCAATTTCCCCCTCATATTTGGTGGGCAGAGCAAGGGGAGGGCGGAGCCTGGGGAAAAACTGTTGTTTTTCAAAAGCTCCTGCATTTGAAAATCTCTAACCCTCTTTACAACTAAACATATTCATCCTGATGGAGAATGAGGGAGCTGTCAAGAGTAAAATCAAGAGGACCCTGTGCACAGCTGCCCCATATGGAGAGCTATTTGGGTCCCCGTTCCAAGTGGGGGTTGTTAGCTGAGCATAGGTTTTTGTAGAAGCAGGGATCTAGTTGAAAGGTACACAACTGGGACCTCAATCAAAAACCATGCTCAAAAGCAGATATAAATCTGTATTAAAGCTACAAATGACTATAAATACAAAGAATAATCAATAATGCATAAAGCATGGTGAGCTTTTCAGATAATAATTTGTTTTGATACATTATCAAACTTATGATTTCCCACAAAAGTGATTTGGCAGGTTCTGATTCAGTTTTATCATTAACCTGAGAAATCCAGCTGCACACTCTTTATTTGGAAATTGTAGACCCATGTGGGTCATTTTCACTTAAGCAATCCTCTACGTGTTTTTCTCCCTGTTAATATTTGTATTTACACCAACATTTTCACAAGTTTGATAAAGTATTGAACTGAGTTATTGTCCAAAAAACTCATTATAGGCATGCTTTATATGCATTTATTGATTATTGTTTGTATTTGTGGTCATTTGAAGATTTAATGCAGTTTCCCCCCCTCTTATATTTGCTTTTGATCATGGTTTTTGATTGAGGCTCCAGCTTGCTGTTTACCTTTGGTCTTTTGTGAGACTTCCTCCTTTTTTGTGGTTGAGTTCTAGGTAAAGGCTAGAGTCCTGGGAGGGATTCAGAGCTTGGACAGCTCCAAGTGTGAGTCTGGCAAGGAGGTCAGCACCCTGGACAGCTCCAAGCACAAGAAGATCAGGATTTTGGCACACGGGCAAAAATCCCACATCACAATCCCAATCTGGAGTTGGATCCCTGGAGCTGTTTTTTGAAGAATGAGGTGGGGGGTGGCAAAGTTATTGTACAGTTATTGTACACAGAAGATGTCCTTTGGCCCTAAGAGGGATAGGGTAGAGCTAGATATCAGGAGTGGGGTTCAAAACATATGAAGTCATCCAATAGTGAGTCAGGTCATCAGTCCACCTAGCCCAATATTGTCTACTGTGGCTGTCAGTTGCTTACCATGGTCTCAGGCAGGGATCTTTCCAACCCTGCACCTGCCACCTGCACCTTCATTGGAGAAGCTGGAAATTTAGAGTCTTCTGCATACATAACATGTTAATTGCCACAAACTATGGCCTCTCTCTGATTAAAACAACAACTAGGAAATAGTCTATCCACCTCATTACTATCTATTCTGATTGGCAGTAGCTCTCCAAGAAGTCAAGCAGAGGTCTTTCCCAGCTGCATTATTGGCAACCCTTTTAACTGGGGATGCTGGAGAGTGAAGATAAGGATCATGCGTGAGAGAGAGAGGGGAAGAGAGGCAATCAAGACAGTAATGTGGAGAGAACATTCTCCTATGGTCTGTTGACTTGGGGGTGTTGTTTGTGTAGGTATTTATAAGCCCAACCTTTGGCTGCAGGCCTCTCGTCACTTGAGATTGCTGTCACTGAGCAGGATAATGGACGTATAAACCAGCCCTCAGTCTTAAGATTCACATCATCAGGCATAAATAACTGTTTCTGCCACATGGTTTCTTCTTTACAGCTTCTGAAATGAGATGTAGTAGGCATGGCATTTCTAAGATCACGAAAATGTTAATATCTGTGTCTATTGTGGGCCAGTGTGCTATCAGCATGTCAAAGCGGAAACACAAAAACAATTTTAAATAATCCTCAGGAAGTATGAGCCATCAAAACAATATAGCAACAGTTCTCTCACATCTTTGTTGACTTCACAGTTTTTTCTAACTTCACTTTTTAAAACCCAGAGAGAGAAGGGTATATGGTAGATTGAGCATTCATGAAACAAAGTTGATCTGACCAGGATATTTTTTTAGAGTGACCATCTAGCCTCCTTCAGTAACATAATTCCCAGTGGAGGAGCCAGCATGTTTCCTTTCCTGTTGAATTGTCCTATCCTTTTTTTTGTTTTGGCCAAAAGCAGATAGAAAATGCTTCATCTGAGCCATTAAAAAACCCTGAGCTCTCTTCATGGAGGCTGCTAGCCTCAGGCATTGGGACTTGTGCTATCCTACTGGTTCCAGTAGAGCAGTGCCAGAATATGTGGTTTGTGGGTTGCTGTCTTCAGAGCTCAGACATTAAGCCAACAGCATCTCCAAGGAAGGACCCCTCCTACCCCCATGAGGCTTCCAGAAAACAAATCTATAATTAAAATTGTTATGAAGATTACAGTGTCACTTGTATTGCCATACCATGTGCAGACATCATTATTAATACTATCTTGATGCTTTTAAAAGGGTTTTTCCTTAAATCCTTTAATACTGTAAATGGGATTAGTTTGGGCTTTATTTATTTATTTATGGTGCCCAAAGCCTTTAGGGGAAATCTGCTGAGGCTGGCTTCTTGAGCGGCTGCTGGTTTTTCGCTGAGTCAGTGCCTTGCTTTGCCCTCCTGATGAGAGGTCTTGACAGCCCCAGTCATCAGTGGGCCTCAGCTGTGCCAGCTGGCTTTGCTGAAACCAAAGTGGAAAGAGATCCAGTCCAAACAGGGTCCACCACATCTCTCCAAGCAACTCTTGCTCATGGGCTGCTGATGCCAGCTCTAAAAGTGACGCAGACCACCTAAGTCAAGGCTGAGTTCCTGTACTTTCTTCGGACTCCAGCAGCAGAAATGCAATACTGAGACCGTTTATCTTTACAGAGTTGCTGTCAGGATTAAATCAAGACTGCCATTTGAACATAAACTGCGAGTTTGTTCATGGTTTTTTAATATGGATGATTCCTTGTTGTCTTTGGTCTTGGAAGCGTGTGTGTGTGTGTTTTAAAAAATAGATTTTTAAAAATGGATGTGTTCAAGTGGTTTTAATATAGCAGATCAGGCACTGATTCCCCTCAATAAAGACAGGTTGGGTGCTTTAGCCTGTGGTGGACCACACTGAGCATGGAACCAACCTGGGACCAGTGTCTGCATGACTGGTTTCTTACCCTGACCTCAAGGATATTTTTAGAGGAAAATACCTCTCTGTGCCAGGGACATTTCCTTCCTTCCCCATTGTGTGCTACAGAGCCAAAATAATCTGGAAGGTGGAAAGCTACCTTAAATTTTATTTGTAAATAAAACACATGCATATAAAGAGCTTCTGAATTTTTTTATTTTTTATTTGGAAGAAACAAAACAATACGTGTAGATCCTGCCTTAACATAAAGGTTTGTTTTTCCTACATTTGTCTTTGGTTTCTCCCCAGTTTTTGGCAACATGTTTGGCTAGAAATCATGTGTCAGCAACTGAAAGAGCAAGTTGGACTAGACAGGAACTTCTCAAGTTGCTGTTCTCAAAGAAAGCAAAAGACAGAAGGTGCTACAGACACTCCGGAAGATAAAGATATCATTTATTCTGTCTCTGTTCAGAATGGGGTCATCTTTCCTTAGGCCTCCTTTTGATGTCTTCTTTGTGCATTGTTAACATTATTGTGTGTTAATACGCATAACAAGAAAGATTAGTTCGGTGAATTACTGACCCTCTCCTGCCGGCATCTTCACGACATTGCAAAGAATTATCTAGTTGGTAGAATTTACCACTTCCTTTAGGTATCCTTATTTTGGCTTTGAAATAAGTTTTGTAATTTTCCCAGACTTGTCACTAAAGTTAACGGCTGACATCCAGACTAATTCTGTCCTTGCACAGCAAAGTTTTGTCCACCCAGTTTGTGGACAAAAACTGTGTTTTGTCCACAGAATTTGTGTACTGTGTGAATTGGCAGGAATTTTTTCTAGGCAAACATTCTCTACAACCTCTACAGACTGAGGAAGAGGTTTCCCAGCAGGAGGCTCACTTCAGGTTGTGCAAACACGTCGCACCAGCGCAACACTTGTCTGGAATGCAAGCTCCTGTTGTCGTGTATCTAGCTAGTGCAACATCCTTGCTCTTCTGCAACAATATGAAAGATGCATCTGTTCACCCAGGCTTTTCATTAATATTGTTTTAATTGTTTTAATGCTGTTTTAAAATAGTGTTTTAAATTTTTTAAATTGTGTTGTTTTAAACTTTTTGTTTTTGTTTTAACTAATGTTTTACTTTCTGTTTGTATTTTGTTGTAAATCGCCCAGAGACATAAGTTTTGGGTGGTATAAAAATATGTTTAATTAATTAATTAATTGAATGTTTTCACAAAGTGCAGTATTAGTTTGGATGTCAGCCAGACATCCAGACATGTCAGTCATTTGAGATACTTGCTTCAACCAGGAATATCCTTGCCTGATGAGGCTGAGGCCTAGACCACTGAGCAACCTGAGACTGTGTGAGCTCAGGCCCAACAACCTTCCTTGGGCACAGAACACAATAAAGGTGTGATCTAAACAATGATCATTATGATACCAGGACTCCCGAGCCCCCTGAGTAAGGGATGGAGTTGAGAGTTTGGGAGAGGAGTCAGATTCGAAGGCAACATGCCATTGAGAACCCACACAGTAGAGGAACCTGAAGAACCACCACCAAGAACATGGCCTTGCCTAGCTCCTCCAAGTTGGAGGAATCTTCTGAAGCCACAACAGAAGCCACCCCAGCCCCATAGAAGCTGCTACCAGCAAGGCTGCTTTAAGAAGGCCAAAACTTGCTTCCAGAAGAAGTGGGGCCAAGTCACCCTGCCTGAAGAGCAGTCCATAAAACCCTTCAGATCACTCTCAGGCGCTGCTGGATAATCTTCCCATTTTGTTGCTGTAACCCAGCTCCAGCTGTGGTCCTGGCCCAGTGAGCTGTCCAGAAGAGAATAATGCAAAAAAGAACCCCAAGTGAAAACTCTCCATTCAAATATATAAATAGCTTAGATCATAAGATAACACAATTTAATCAAATATGTGTTGGATAATATCACTTCATTAATATCAAAATATTGATCCCAACTACAAAAGGTCCTATCAAATATTCACATGTTTAAAATATACATTAAAAACATGCATAAATGCATAAACAAAAAGATTATGTAGCTAACATACGGTGCTAACTGGGCAAAGAGGCACCTTTTACCATGGTGATTCTCTTTATTTAGCAGGGGGAGAGTAACTGGCCCTATCCACCCCCAGCTCAGTACCTCCAGTGACTGCTGCTGGTGTCTATCTTGTGTTTTTTAGAATGTGAGCCCTTTGGGGACAGGGAGCCATCTTATTTATTTATTATTTCTCTGTGTAAACCTCCCTGAGCCATTTTTGGAAGGGCGGTATAGAAATCGAATTAATAATAATAAATAATAATAATAACATACATAAAAACATTCCATTAAAAACATTTTATGTATGTTAGCTAATTGTGGGTATTGTTGATAGATAGTTCTAGTGATTTTAAATGCCAATGTATGATGTAAAGCTGGGATTCTCAACATTGGGTCCCCAGATGTTATTAGACTTCAACTCCCATAATTCCCAGGCCCAGTGGCCTTTGGCTGGGGATTATGGGAGCTGAAGTCTAATAACATCTGGGGACCCAACGCTGAGAATCCCTGATGTAAAGGATATAGCCATGCAGCTACCTCTAGCAGCATTACGTTTGGACCCTTCTGAGAACGATACTGTGGTAGAGGTATCTTCTTTAAAGAACTTTTTTAATTGTGTAGACTGCATTGAAGAACTTTCTAAATAATGCTACTGAGGAAGGCTGAGCAGCCGGAACGCATCGAGTGTAGTTCTAAGCACTATTGGATTCATTTATTCAGAACAGCTATTCCTCTTATATAGATTTTGCCCCATCATGAAATATCATTGGAAACACCTCCTAGCATTCATTGGTATTTTCTAATGGAAGCTTTGGACATGTCTATGGAACTTTAGTAAAGTCCATTTGTAGATTTTGGCTGCATGGATCGGGGCATACCCAAAAATATAATCTTTGGACTTTTTTAGAGACTTTGTTAATATATGTATGCATGCTTTCTATTTATGCTTTAAACATGTGACTATCCGATAGGACTTTTAGTAGATGGGATCAATATTTTTATATTAATGAAGTAATATTATCCAACACTTACATTTGATTAAATTGTAATATCTTATGATCTAAGCTATTTATACATTTGAATTGAGAGTTTTCACTTGGGGTTCTTTATTTTATTTTATTTTTTTACATTATTCTTTTCTTTGTGAACCTCCCAAAAGGTTTTAATTTCATCATAGCTGTCCAGAAGACACCATAGGCAGTGCAGGAAATAGGATAAGCAGGCAGTATGAAACCTCTGGATTAGCCAACCCCAATCAGTGAAGCAATGCCATTTGGTCTTCAAATGCTGTCATCTAATTTAAAGGATGCTGGTTGGAGAACACACACTCTAAATCTGGATTCAGATACAGTTTCTTACAGTCCAAAAGTGGCCCTGACAACTTCTTGGGGTCAGAGGGTGTAGGAAGAAGTGTGTTCTGGGATGTGAGTTATTTAATTGGAATTTAAGCGGGAAGAGAAGAAATGCATTATGATGGTTCAATGACTTAGTTGCTATAAATTCACCAAGCCCAATTTTTCTTTCAGTTCTCGGCGAATAGTTTTCTGAAAGGAATGCTTTTCCTTTTATTTCTATCACATATCCAGTGCCATAACTGCAGCTTCTGTGCTCTTTTTTTAAAAAGTTGATGTTGATTCTTACTGATCTTTGTCCTTCTGAAAAGAAATGCCTATCAAACTTTGTAATACTGTCAAATGTTATGAAATTCACCGACTCACACATGTCATTGACAGGGGTGGCTGATTAGGTCATCCAGCTCATCCTCTGCCAGTGGAGGACCATTCCCCCATAGCATGTGCCTTATGGAGTTCTGCCCTATCAGGACTAGCTGATGGCACTCCCAGTCAGAAGCCCAGCGGTTGCTGTACCACCCACAGGGCCACCGCCATATTCCCTGTGAACTTTGTCCCCAAAAACAATCAAAACCATGACTAATCACTGATATGGGCAATGAGGATGGCCTGGGTATATCATCTCCAAAAGGCATGAATGAATCCTGGCAAAGCAATGAGAAATATCCACCAGCGTTATCCAGAAGGGCAGGATGACTGACCAGACTCCCTTGCTATTTCTGGACCGGCAGGCACTCCTTGCCAAGGAGCTGAACAGCAATGACTAAATCTATTAGTTCAATGTAACCACAATTGTCTTTTCAAGTTAATAATGCTTCTGGAAAATTTTTCAACTGACGGAGTTGGATGTTTTCCCCGAGTTATCTAACATGCGCTTCAATTCGTTCAACTGTCAATCTGCTGATGGAAATGTTACCAAGATATGGAGATGATGACACACAGCACAGGCAGCAGACACAAAAGCAATAGACCCTATTGTTGGACAGACCAAAATCTGTGTTCTGGCAAGAACTTCCATGGGATATTCTGAGCATCAATAACTGACACACTATCCTTGTACACACACCAGAACTGCTAGATGTTTCAGTCCAACGAACCACCAATCAATTTGAAATATCTGTGCCAAGGGATTGATCCTGTTTCAAACTGCGTGCAATGACCTGAGTATAGTTATTGTATCTTTCCAGAATTTGCATAATAAGGTTATGAGGTGTGAAATGTGATCATTTGGCTTTCAAGGGGAGGAAAGCCTGTTATAACTGCACATGACTGGTACATAAGAACAGCCCTGCTGGATCAGGCCCAAGGCCCATCTAGTCCAGCATCCTGTTTCACACAGTGGTCCACCAGATGCCGCTGGGAGCCTACAGGCGGGAGTTGAGGACATGCCCCCTCTCCTGCTGTTACTCCCCTGCAACTGGTACTCAGAGGCATCCTGCCTTTGAGGCTGGAGGTGGCCTATAGCCCTCCAACTAGTAGCCAGTGATAGACCTCTCCTCCATGAAGTTATCCAAACCCCTCTTAAAGCCATCCAGGTTGTTGGCTGTCATCACATCTTGTGGCAGAGAATTCCACAAGTGGATTATGCGTTGTGTGAAAAAGTACTTCCGTTTGTTGGTCCTAGAATTCCTGCCAATCAATTTCATGGAATGGCCCCTGGTTCTAGTGTTATGTGAGAGGGAGAAAAATTTCTCTCTATCCACTTTCTCTCCACACCATGCATGTAATCTAGAGTTCTGTATGTCCTCCCCCTCTCCCTGTGCCTTTATGTAGACTGCCAAACTAAATTACTCATGCACAGTCCCATTGAAATTAATGGGACAAATTAGTCATGAGTACTTTAGTCTGGCTGTCAGTCCACACAAAGGCACCAAGGGAAAATGCATGGATCAGATGGACATACGTATGAACCTCTAAAGCACCAGCTATGTGCATGGATATGTATAAACATTAATAATAATGTTTAGTCCCCTGCTAACTTGGCAAAAAGGCACCTTTTAATGTGGTGATTCTCTTTATTTAGCAGGGGGAGAGTAACTGGCCCTATCCACCCCCAACACAGTACCTCCAGTTACTGTTGCTGGGGTCTATCTGATGTTGCTTTTTAGACTGTGAGCCCTTTGGGGACAGGGAGCCATTTTATTTATTTATTATTTCTCTGTGTAAACCGCCCTGAGCCATTTTTGGAAGGGTGATATAGAAATCAAATCAATAATAATAATAATAATAATAATAATAATAATAATAATAATTAAGTAGCGATATAGCAATGGAGTTTGGACTAGACAAGTGTGCTGCATTAATAATGAAAAGAGGAAAAATAACAAAAACAGAAGGAATAGAACTGCCCAATGGAAGCAACATCAAGAACCTGGAAGAGAAAGAACGTTACAAATACTTGGGCATTCTCCAGGCTGATAACATCGCACACACTGAATTTAAAAGAAAAATTTGAAGTGAATACATCCGGAGAGTTAGAAAAATCCTCAAGTCCAAACTCAATGGTGGGAACACCATACAAGCCATAAACACCTAGGCTATACCTATTATCAGATACACTGCAGGAATAATAGACTGGACCCAGGCAGAGCTAGAGACGCTAGATCGTAAGACCAGGAAAATCATGACCATCAATCATGCTCTGCACCCCCGCAGTGATGTCGATAGGCTATACCTCCCTCACAGCTCAGGTGGAAGAGGAATGCTGCAAGTCCATCAAACAGTAGAGGAGGAGAAAAGAGGCCTTGAAGAATATATCAAGGACAGTGAAGAAGATGCACTTCAAATGGTCAAGAACGAGAAACTATTCAACACCAATGAAACAAAGCAGGCCTACAAGAAAGAACAAGTCAAGAACCGAGCAGAAAAATGGAGAAATAAGCCCCTGCATGGTCAATATTTGCACAATATAAGTGGAAAATCAGACATCACCAAGACCTGGCAATGGCTTAAGAATGGCAACTTGAAGAAAGAAACAGAAGATTTAATACTGGCTGCACAAGAACAGGCACTAAGAAAAAATGCAATAAGAGCAAAAGTCGGAAAATCCACCACAAACAGCAAGTGCCGCCTTTGTAAAGAAGCAGATGAAACCGTGGACCACCTGATCAGCTGTTGTAAAAAGATCGCACAGACTGACTACAAACAAAGGCATGACAAGGTAGCAGGGATGATACACTGGAACATCTGCAAAAAATACAAGCTACCTGTAGCCAAGAATTGGTGGGACCATAAAATTGAAAAAGTTGAAGAAAATGAAGATGTAAAAATATTATGGGACTTCCGACTACAAACAGACAAACATCTGCCACACAATACACCAGATATCACTGTAGTCGAGAAGAAAGAAAAACAAGTCAAAATAATCGACATAGCAATACCAGGGGATAGCAGAATAGAAGAAAAAGAAATAGAAAAGATCACCTAATACAAAGATCTACAAATTGAAATTGAAAGGCTGTGGCAGAAAAAGACCAAAATAATCCCAGTGGTAATTGGCACCCTGGGTGCAGTTCCAAAAGACCTTGAAGAGCACCTCAACACCATAGGGGCCACAGAAATCACCATCAGCCAATTACAAAAAGCAGCTTTACTGGGAACAGCCTGTATTCTGTGACGATATCTATAACAACAGCAACAACATTGACAATAAAATTCTGGCATCCCATTTCCTTGGGAAGGACTCGATGTCTGGATAAAACAAACCAGTCAATAACACCTGTCTGACTGTGTAAAATAATAATTATTATTATAATTATAATTAGAACATCCACATGTGCAGCCGTAATAGGCTTTCCCCCATGAATTTTCCCCATTACTCATGAGTAATTTAGTCTGGCTGTCAGCCACAGTCATATGGACCATGATACAAAGAGCCACACAACTAATTTTACATGTTCAGGGCTTTAGGCTTCTGGTTATTTCTGCAGAACGGCTCCCACCCAGTGCTTCTTTTGAAACCAAGGGGACTTCCAAAAGCACTTTGTGATTTGACATGATAATCAGGGCTGCAATTCAAAGAGAAAAGGCAAACATCCCTGTGGAGATGCCAATGCCCTTTGGCCCTTAGGGGAGCTCTTTGGTTCTTGGCCCTTAACTATACAAGCAAAGTGATATCAACCTTGCTCAAAGACACTTGCTACGGGAAGGACTGATGTTTCACACTTATTAATGAACAGTCCTATCCTATACAAGTGTGTTGATTTCAGTGAGTCCACTCTGTATAGGATCTGATTATAAGAGACTTTGATTGTTATTTCCGTCTTGCAAATCCTACAGACTTTTCCCTTAAGAACGCTTCTCCTTGATTCAGCCAGGCAAAGATGGAAAACTGCCAATCTGTTATGCAAGACAAAGAAACAATTTCTCAAAGGGTGATAGATTACATGAAAGTGCATGAAATATAGATGGATTAAAATTTAAGGAATGTCAGAGGTATTTACCTTCCATTAACTATCATAAATCATGCAGCAATTTGTTTTAAAGTACCTTTTTTGCAATGTGCACATGAGGAATACAATAAGTTAAGATTTCAGTTTTTTGCACTTTTTCTGCCTCAGCAAGGTCAGAGTCAGGCTGTATGTATATGGAAAACTAAGAAGGAAGTTTGACAATGAATATCATTTTTAAAAAATATATCTCTGTTACATCATGGACAGACCCTGTGACGGAAGTTGTCAAGGCATATTTTATTACCATCTGATATTTCTCCTGCAGCTGAGGAAAAGGTATTCAGGTTTCAAGGTACACAGCAATGGAAAAACAGGTCAGGATCCAAAGAACCAGGCAACTAGTTTTGTGTGTCTGAGGAAGCTTTAGATTTGCACTTCCAGCACAGCACTTGGTTTACTTAAAAAAATAATATCTTCTCTTATTATTTCCCAAAAGTGTTTAGATGTGTCCCAAGAGTTAAAACAATAATATTTTAAAAATATTAAGAACAAGAAATACAAACACAAAGATAAAAAGCAGCAAGAAAAAGCTTTAAATAGCAGATTACATCAACTGAACATCAAACGCCTGGGCAAATGAGGAAGTCGCTGGCACCTAACACTTGGTGTCTGCCAACAAACAAAGATGCACAGTCGCAAGAAGGTCGCATCACTGAACAGATGTTCAAAGTTCTCCAATCTCATGCGGCCTTGGTCCACTTGCACAAGTGTTGGGCTTGCGCACCAAGGATAGCGGGTAGCTTCCTGCAACAGATATGGACTGAGAAGGAGGTTTCCCAGCAGGAGGTGCACGGCAGGTCGTGCAAGAGCACCCTGTCCACCAGTTCAACACTAGTCTAGAATGCAAGCTCCTAACTTGTGGAACTGACTAGTGCAACATCTTTAGTGCATCTTGTTTACACTAGTGCAATATTAGTCTGGACATCAGCCACGAAATTCCGCTACGAACAAGCAGCCTGGGGAGAACATTCCAGTGTCAAGGGGCCACTCCCAAAAGGTCACTTAGCCAATCATTCGCCCAGAGCCTTTGGATATGGCAGTATAAGAATGTAATAAATACATAAATCATTCCTCATGGCAGGGAGCACCCAACAAAGGACCTTTCATCATAATCTTAATAGACAAGCAAGTTCATGTGACAGCAGGTAGTTCTCATGGTGGGGGCTACTTCAGACCTGGATATGTAAGGTCCCAGGTAGCCATACACCCACAGTGCGTGGCAGACCTCTCTGGAAACTGAGGGAACTCCTTGAGCTAGTTGTTAATCTGGCAGAGCGAGATCAAACCAAACAAAAGCAAAAAACCTTCAGAAATCTCACCAGGAGCATCTTAATCGTAATTAGTATTGTTGCCTTTTTATATTGTTTTGTTGTTGTTGTTGTTCTTAGGAAAATAGGAAGCTCAGCTGCCTTATACCGAGTTAGACCATTGGTCCATCTGGCCTTTTATTGTTTACACTGACTGGCAGCGGCTCTCCAAGGTTTCAGGCAGGAGTTGCTCTCAGCCCTACCTGGAGATGCTGCCAGGGATTGAACCTGAAACCTTCTGCTTGCTCTAAAGGTAAAGTGTGCCGTAAAGTTGATTTCTACTCCTGGCACCCACAGAGCCCCGTGGTTTTCTTTGGTAGACTACAGGAGGGGTTTACCGTTGCCTCCTCCCACACAATCTGAGATGATGCCTTTCAGCATCTTCCTAGATCGCTGATGCCTAATTTAGTACCAGGGAGTTATAGCCCCATCCTTTAGGGTAATATCTTACAGCAGACAATTCTCACATGAAGTCATACATCCAAATGCAAACCAAGGCAAATCCTGAGCAAATGGGACAATTTATGCACGCTACACAAGACCAGCTCTCCACCTCTATATATGGAGGCTATTGTTGATACATAGAAAAGCAAACTATCACATTGCTAATAATCTGGTGGATGAATGTATTGTATTTTAATGTGCTGCTTCCTTAAGGGAATTAAACACACACAAGCTTTTAAAATACATAATAAATAAAGCAGGCCTTAACATAACCTTTTAGCCTCAGCCAATCTTCTGACAGCCAGCCGGCTGTATCGTGTGTGTTTGGAAAACTGCTGGAAGTACATGGGCAGATTGCCAGGCATGTCCTGACTTTCCCCAACCCTTCCTTCTCCCAGTATGCTGTTCTGGGGCTTTTAAGCCTCCACTGACTAGTTGCGGCTACACTGACAGAATATGGGGGAGACAGGTGCATGGTATACCCATTTCCCATTGCATGTGACTGAGAAGAGGCTTAGGAGACACTAACTGAGAACTCTTTTCGTGAGATTAAATGGAAGAGCCTGTCGCAGTCTGATAGGGCTGTGCATGGAGCCAGTTTGGCCAGCTTGGTTTGAATCCAGACCAGCTTCCAACTCACCCAGTCCGGTTAGGTTCTGGCTGAACGGGGTCTGGTCCAGTTCAGCCATCGTACCAGGCCAAACTAGTTCACGGGCAGGTTCGGGGATACATTTGTCAAGGGGAATCCAGCAAGGATTCCTCTTTACAAGTAAAGGGCAATTCCCTATCATAAGGCCAGCGCGGGAGGGAGGAGGTAGTGAGAGAAAGGGTACTTTCTAAGAGCCCCTGGTGGCGCAGTGGTAAAACTGCCACCCTGTAACCAGAAGGTTACAAGTTCGATCCTGTCCAGGGGCTCAAGGTTGACTCATCCTTCCGAGGTCGGTAAAATGAGTACCCAGAATGTTGGGGGCAATATGCTACATCATTGTAAACCGCTTAGAGAGCTCCGGCTATAGAGCGGTATATAAATGTAAGTGCTATTGCTATTGCTACTTTGTACCTTATCCAAGGCGGCAGTGGAGGCTGAGGAGACATTAGCGGTGGCCTCCTGAAGGATAGCCCAGGCCAGCTGTGGCCTGCTTCAGGCCTCCGTGCACACGCGCATGCGCTGTGGCTATTTCTGTCACTATGCAAATTGCCAGCCCAGGCTGTCATGCAGGAGGCCGGCAAGGGGCTTGGAGGAGTCCCCGCTGCCATACCCTGCCACCACTGATGTCTCCGCCACCATCTCCTCCTCCTCCTCCTCCTCCTCAGATATGTCTCCACCATCTCACTGATGTCTCTGCCACCTTGCTGCCGCCTAACCCTTTGTGAGTGTCGCTCTGGTTCAAACCCGGACCAGCCAAGCAAGCTCGCACATCCCTGCAGTCTGACTAGTTGCAGAGATGGTCTGCAGCAAGAGGCAGATCCAGGCAGGGGAACACTAATAGATAAAATTTTAAAAAGGAGGAAATGGACGGAGCTAAGGGAGATACGTCTGCATGGTCTGAAAGCAAGCTCCTCCCATTCGGCAGGGGAACACTAAGAAATTAAAGTGTTGCGGGATGGAGGCAGGCCCAGAGAGTGTAGGTAAAAGCGGGAGAGGTCCTGGGAAGAGCTGAGGGTTGCTGCCCAGCAGAAGACACAGAACCATTCCCTCTCAAGCTCAGGGCCCAGGTGCTGAAGACCAGTCTTCTATGGAACTAGCAAAGACAGTGCACCAGCAAATGTCAGATCCAGGATCAAACCACACATAAAGCTTGGTTGCATGAATGCTTTTTCTGATTGTTTTTGTGATCCACCCCCCCCCCATGGAACTGTGGAGAAGCTGCAGTCTGGAGAGAAAGATTGTGTCGGGGACGGGGGTCAGTCACAGGACTTCACTTTTCTCTGCTAGTAATTTTTATTATCTGAATTGCCAAATTGCATTTTACCCTACAGGGGGAAAGTTATAGATCACTTAATGGGCACAAAGGAGCTTGGGGCAAATGTGGATCACAGAAACTGCTCACCAGGGGAGAGAGAAACATCCCTTCCTCACCATGTCATCTTCGGCTCCACATTGCAGCTTGCCTGCCTCCACTTTTGTGTGTCTTACTGGCTTCTGCCTTCCCGCCATCAATAACTTAGCTTCCTGTTATGGGGATTGGGGGAAGAGAAGTGGTACCAGTCTTTATGTAACAGACGAGGCGAGGCTTTAGGCTGCCACCTAGTGAAGTATATTAAGTAAATTGCCCCTGCTAGCTGGGCAAAGAGGCTGAAGCCCCCTTGGGAGTGCTGGCCCTCTTCTCCTTATCAGGGGGAGAGCAACGAGCCCAGCACAGTGGCAGTTGCTGGTGTCTCCCTTTTGGATTGGGATCCCTTTGGGGACAGGGAGCCATTTATTTTCTTTTGCTATATAAACTGCTTTGATAACCTTTTTGGTTGTAGAATGATATTCTTTATATATGTATAGAGAGAGCCTGCATTCACGAGGCTCTGTGTTGTGGGGATCATTTGACACCCCAGACTGAGCTATTTTATGCCAGTGCTGGAGACCAGGCTTCTGTGTGGCAGCTAACAAAGACAGGGCACCAGCAACTGCCAGATCCTACATCAATCTACACATAAAGTTCAGTTGCACATTAATGCTTTATCTGATGCTGGCGGGGGGGGGGGGCAGCGATGCCCAAAACAGCTGCAGGGAAACTGCAATCTGGAGAAAAAGATTATAGAGGGGGTGGACACCACTCAAAGTGCTCAACTTGTCCCGTTAGCCATTTTTACTATCTGAATTGCCAACTTGTTTTTCTATCTTTTTCTAAAGGACTCTGTAGGCATGCTTCTGCAAGTGCTCTGGCCTCTTTTTTGCTGCTGCAATACACTTGGGCAGTCTCCAGGTGGCAATGTGTGCACTACATGCCTCTCATGGATGCCTCTTCAGCCTAAGCCCTCTACCGTACTTGGCACTGAGGAAGGCAAATTTGAGGTCCAGCTCCCCATGTTGGTATCCCGTATCATTGGATGCAAGCTTCCTCATCATTGGGATGGTTTGGGTCATACCTTATGGTATCACTAGTAACTTTAAGCCTGTTAAATTAACAGACGCTAGTAGACCGCTATTGCATCCCGCATCTTGCCCTTCCCCCCTCTTGCTCTTCCCCCTCCACCCTGCCCCACTCCCGCTTAAGTAAATAACGGGTGCTAGGAGGGGGCGGGGGGAGTCAGTCTAAGGGGGCGTGTGCGAGACAGAGAGAGAGAGAGAGAGAGAGAGAGGCAGCAGCAGAGAGACACGGAGGCCCTCCCAAAGGAGAAGCGGTGTGGGGAGGAAGGAGCGCGACCTGCCGGACTTGCTGAAATCCCTGCTTGGCCAGGAGGCTGATTTGCAGGGCCGGTGGCTCTTCCAACCTAACCCACCTCGAAGGGCAGTTGCGAGATTATGACCCAACAACAATACATTACAGGCCATTTACGGGCCCTGCTTCTCCACGCACTGGCAAACAGACAAACCCGCCCGCTGCCCGGAACTGGCAAAGGGATCCCCCTTCCAAGTTCCCCTTTTCCAGCACTCCCTTTATTTTTAGTGTTGGCTCTCGGGTGGCTTGGCGGGTGGGGGGCGTTGGTGTTGGCTGCTGCTTGTGTGTTTTTGTGTGTTGTGCTTGGTGTAACTGTTCGTTCTGGGCTTCGGGCGGCTGGGCCGGACCCGCTGTCGCCGCCTCTGGCCTCTCCGTAGCCGGGCTGGACCAGCTGCCGCCTTTTTCCCCCTCCTCGCGGTCCGGCCGGACCCGCCGCCATTGCCATTGCCTCCCTGCAGCCGGGCCGGACATGCTGTTGCCGCCTCTGGCCTTCCTGTGGGCCGTCCGGACCTGCCACCGCCTCTGGCCTCCTAGCCGGGCGGAGAGTTCTGCCGCCCCCGTCAAGAGTGCCGCCCGCCCCTGCCGTCTTTCCCTTCCCTGCGGCCGGTCCGAACCCGCCGCTTCCTCTGCTCTCCTTGCGGCCGGTCCGGACCCGCCGCCGCCGCCCCTGTTCTTTTTGGCGGGTGGGCCAGACCCCCCGCCGCTGCCTCTCCTCTCCCCGCGGCCGGGCTGGACCCGCCACTGCTGCCTCTGCCCTCCCCGTGGCTGCCTCTGGCCTTTCCGCGGCTGGCCCGACCAACCGGCCAAAATGGCCGTCTGGTGCCGGCGGTCGTGTCTCCCTCGGCTGTTCTGGGCATGCGCGGTGCGCATGCCCAGAACAGCCGAGGGAGACACGGACACAGACACCAGCCTTACAGACACGGACGGACACACCAGGCACTTTATTATATAGGATTGTAACTATGTGGTTAGAAAGAGGATGCTCTAAAAGCATACCCATCGTGATGTCTTGTGTAGATGTCCCGGCACCCTCCCAGCACATCCCTTTGCTGCCGGTCGGGGAGGGGGCTTGTTCATCTGACCATCCACACGATACGTGCTCTGCATGTAGATAATTTACTTACTTCCATTGAATCCCAAAGCAATAAAGGAAGACCTGAAGGGGTCCAGGTGTAGGGCATCAAGTCCTCTGAGATGTCAGACTCATTCCACAGAGCTGCCTTTGGCTGTTCCTCCAGCACTGAGGGCACTGGAAGATCGTGGTTATTGCCAGGGCCTCCTGCAGAGATCAATTTCTTTTCATCATCAGAGGCAACTTCTTCAGGGCCCAGATCTGGCCAAAAGGGCAAAATAAGTTGCAGTGGAAGCAGAGTGTTAAAAATGAAATCCTTTATCTGTAGAATTCACCCTTGAAAACCAATACCCCATTTCCTAAGAATGGAATAATAGGTGGAAAAAAGAAATGTGATTACTCTTGCTTTTCTAGCATTGCTTATTCAGTCATTGTGGTGCTAAAGTCTCTATTAGGAGTCATGTTGGGGTGGAGTAAGTTTTTGGTAAACTGTGGGCATGTGGTACTTAAGGGGGTGGACAAGCTTCGGAGAATTACAATGGCAGTATCTATTACTAATCTATATAAAACCAGGCGGATTCCTTCCTGTGTTTAACAAAGTTTAAAAGTGGTAACCCTGATATTAACTTAATGAGTACATAGCATCTGTGAAGCACTTAACTTGTTTAAGAATAACAGAGTGCATTGTTCAAAGAGGACTTCCAAAGGAGTTTTTTCAATCCAGTGCTGCTGTTTAGAAAGAATTCCTTCAATGGTTTTCTCAAAGGAAGCATCCTTATGTTTGCTTTAAATAGAGACAGTTCAGGTCTTCTAGGGTCTTGCTGGAAGACCCCTTGGGGCATCTTTGATATGCCCAGTTTGAACTGTTGCATGTTAATTAAAAGGTGTGTGTTAAATCCTAAAGGTAACATCCTGTCTTCAAACTGTGAAATAATCACTGGAGGTTTAAAGGTGTTAAATAAAAAGCAAACATAGACAAATACAAACACAGCCAGAAATGTTAACATTGGCAGACATGATACAAAGAAAATATGTATTTCTAGAGGAACAAAGAAGATATTTCAGCATGTTTTATGGCATGGAAAGAGCTAATGTCTCTTAGAATTTTCTTGGGGCATCAAATTGAGAAGCAAAAAAAAAAAAAAAAGTACATCAGGTTACCTTTTTCTCTCTCCAGGTTACATTTTTCCCACCTTAGACCAGGATTCTTAGGCTAGCTTTCTTTGTCATATTTTACAGGAAGACAGTATGAGTGTACCCACACTAGAGACTTAAACTGGTTTGACACTAATTCCCTCTCCCAAGGAACTCTGAGAATCATAGTTCTGTGAACAAGACTAGGGATAATCTAACAGAGAATTTTCTCCACCCCACAAACTACAATTCCCCTAATTAATTTAGGACTGTTAAACTGATATCGACACTGTTAAGTTTGTAGTGCACATATGCCCTCTAAGATCTGTGTCTTAGGATGTGTGGAAATGCCACTAAAGTTGACTTCATTTGTTTGCAGTGTGTTGTACTTGCTTCTGCCACACATGGTACAAACCAGCCCTTTGTGTTGGTCCTTGTTAGGCCTTTCTGGTCAGGGTGAACGTGAACACTCCTCGCTTGCCTGTACCACAACTTTCCAAGCTCTCTCAGTCTTCTCCACCCTGATAGTTGTTTTCCCTTTTCCCTCCTGCTGTTGCTCTCTGTTTCCCTTGCCGATCCCTTCCAGGTGTGGGGACTTGCGGGGTGCATCCTTCATTAGTTCTCCGGCTGCTCAGCCCCAGCAGGTGAGTTCCTATGGCTCTTTGTGCTCTCTGCTGTGACTGGCCAGAGGCCTCTTGGTCCTGTCACATCCAATTAAAGCTTTAATGAGAGGAAGCCATTGAGAGAAGATCAGTGCAATGCAGGATGATGAGAGAAATGTGCACATAATTTTCACCAGAACCCTTTCCTTCTACTACTGTTGGGATCCTCTTTTTTTAGCATTTACTCAACTTGCCGGATATTCAGATGTCCTCACTACTACTTTTTCCATCCTTCTGTCCCTGACCTTACCTATTGCCTTCGTATTCCATTATACTCTCTTAACAGGAAGAGAAAGTGGATGGTTTCTGTTGTGCAACACAACCAACATTCATCAAAACCAGAAAGGAAGCATTTTGCTGGAGAAAATGTCATAGAATAGAAGACATCGGCTGTCGCATCAGCAAGTTTCTGCCCTCTTGTACTCGAATGACCCAGCTAAAAGGATGCCATGTTGCCAAGTTGTTGTGATCACTGAAGGGAAGATGCAGGGCCACAGCTGAAATCCTGCTGCCTTTCCTTTGTCCATGGATGAGGAATTGACATTAACAAGTATTCAGTAAATCAGTATACAAGCCATTACAAGTCCAAGGAAACTGACAGATTCTAAAGAACTGGAGCATATATCAAGACGGTCTCCTCCCATATGAACTTGCTCATCCACTTACCGCAGCTGGAGAGAGCCTATTGTGTGTCCCACCTCTGTCTGAGGTGTGGTTGTTAGTAAAGCATGAAATAGCCTTCTGTGCTCAGCCTGTGAAACTCCCTGCCCTGGGAAATCAATCTCTCCCTTCGTACAGGTCTTCTGATAGCCACTGAACACTTTCCCTGCTCCCCACCAGCAGGCCAGTGGCCTGTCCATCTTGAAGATGGTTATAATTTGCTCCTTCAGCGGACAAAGAGCATCTGATCTGAAAACTACTGAAACCATGGACCTCTCTAATGTACCATTTCCCCCTCAATATTTCTTGATGTGATACAGCTGTGTTTCTCTACAGCAGATGTTTCAGTTCATTGACATTTTCCAACTTCCTCCTAAAGCAAATGGGTCCCTTCTTGAGTAGAACTTTGTGAAAGCCCAGCACATGCAAATGCATCCACTGGATGAAATCCTGAGTGAGTAAAGCAAAATCATTGATTGGGTCACATGGTGTGTGTGTGTGTGTGTGTGTGTGTGTGTGTGTGTGTGAGAGAGAGAGAGAGAGAGAATTCATCATTCTTTAGCCTTATTCACATGTTATGTCCAACGCTCATACACTCTGTGTACAGTGTGCACAGGTACAGATCTGCAGACACATACAGTTATTCATATGTTATGTTGAATGCAGGTACAGCAGTACACCTCCTACCTGTATCCTGCATCTTAGGGAGCCTGACACACATTTATGTCTGTTCAAACATTTGAATGCAACATAATAAGGCTATTCCACCCAGGTACCACAGCCAGGCGTCAGAGGGATGCCAGAGTGTTGAGGGGTGTGAGGAGAAACATTAAAATGCTCACAGAGCAGAGTATGCGCTTGTGATGAAGAGGTTTAGCCCAAGAGATTATCTGAAGACAGTGGATTGGGTTAGAAAAAACACAAAGATTTATTAAGAAACTAAAGCATCACATATGGAGAGAGACATAGAACAAGATAACTAAACAGGCCTTCAGCAACATCGGAACAATTCTGAGTGACTCTTAACTGGCCAAGACAGACCTATTAAAGGACGTTCTCCTCCGCTCCCTGCCCTGCTGCTCTCTGTGACACAGCTTGTGTGCTGCACAAGCGGCAGAGCCTTCAAGCTAATTTTGATCATGTGTGGGGAGGCAGGAAGGAGCTTGCCTCCTCACCAGCCCTCCCCCCTGCCAGAGTTTTCGGTTGTGTGAACGACCTCAACATCTGAATAGGGCTTTTGTGTCCTTGTTTTCTGGGTTGAATGTAACTATGAAATGAAGTACCAGAACTATTATCCGATTGGCAGTATTTTTTCCTGCTTTCGTCACGTCTCTCAACTTGGTGTTTGTCCAAGAGCTAATTATTTAACTTATTTTGAAGAGTGCATTTATTACCAGTGGGCTTCTTGAACAAGTGTGATGACGGGCAGAGAGGCTGCTACTCAAAGAATAGTTTGGGGGGGGGGCATTCCACAAGGGGAAACACTACAGAAGTGTAATGAAGATCAGCTAGAACCATTCCATCCAAGAACTGGGGCGGGGGGGGGTACCATTGAGCACAGTCCAGCCAATGGAGTTTAACTCTCTCATTGATATTGGTTGGACTTATTTTAAAAGTGCATAACTTTGGCTGGATCATGCCCATTCTGGGACAGTGTTTTCTAACACCATCACTGTTTCTGCCTTGTCCAGGCATGTAATAATCGGCCACTAAATTGCTATGCACTGGATGGACCCTGTGCCTGCCTGTGGGATTACAGCTTTTCAACAGGATAGAAGCAGGATTTGGATCTTTGCAGGGTTGGCTCTCTTCCAGCAAGATGGCTGGGTCAAGACATGCATTTATTGGTTGCATATATCTTGGCTGACGTGCAAACTAAAAAAGTACTTGTGCAACAAAGTTGTGCGCCCACAAGAAAAATGCATAGCTAAGCAAAAGGAAGAGGTTTCCCAGCAGAAGGCACATAATAGGCTGTGCATCTTGTGCAAGCACAAAGATACTTGCACTAATTCAAGACCAGTCTGGAATGCCAGTTCCCAACATAGTGTAACTAGCTCGAGCAGCACCCTTGCACAGGTTTGCACCTGCGTTTCAGTCATCTGGATGCATCATCATGCCTTGCATCCCTGAAATTCAGTGATAAAACTCAAGTCAGCATACTTGTGGGTTCACAGATGGTTTCCACACTGGTGCTGACGAGACCCAGATCTGCTTAGCTTCAGCAAGGTGTCTGCATTGTGTGCCTTCAGACCAAACCATGGGATTAGCCACACAGTCAGATGGGATTAGCCACACAGTCAGAGCAGCGTCTGCATGCAGCACCATATGGGTGGCTTGTTGCATGAACAAAGCTGGCCAACAAGAAGGAGAAGCTCATACAGGACCAAGAAAGAGGAGGAACCAATCCCAGTGGGAAACAGTGGAACAAGACAAAGAGCAGCTCAAGCTATGTGACAACCAGGAGGCCTCTTTTTTCTCTATCTGGGCCACACCAAAGCTGTAGACAGCTGTACCTGGAAGGGATGTTGGGGCTAGGGACCCTGAGGTTGATTGCTGGAACTGGGACCTGAGATGGCAAAACCAGAGGCTAGAACAGGCAGAAGACCCTGCTCTGTTGGCCAGGCAAGGACAGGTGGCCTGACATTTAGTATTTATACCAGACCTGGCAGGTCCAGAGAGTTGATATTGCCTTCCAGTCCCAGGGAAGGGTTCTGCATATATCTTTTCCCTTCTGTGCCTGAAGAGGGCTCTCTGAGGCTTGGTTGTGTTAGATAGGAATTGTTGATCACTCAGTCATTACCTTCTGTGGTAAATTTAGCTTTTTCTGCTCATATGAAAAGATAAGAAGGGAGTTTCATTTTACTTCAGTTATCACCTCTCTCCCTATTGTAGTTTTTTGTTTTGTTTTTTTGCTTTAATTTATTTCTGTTTCAACAACAGGCTTGAGGATTTTGACCAGGACAATTGCAAGATAAATAGACCAAACTGAACTAAGGTACCAGAACTGTAATAAAAATCTCTTTTCATCCATGTTTTAGCTTCTTGTCCTGATGGATTAAATTAAAGGCCTATCTCAGCAACCAGCACAGCAATAAATTTTAAACTGTTCTTTGTGCTTGACCGCTTTTTTAGATGGCAAAAAGCCTATGTAAGTAGTTAAGCGTGTTTGATCAATAGGGGAATACGGCCATTTTGATCTCAGCAGATGACTTCATTGATTAACTCTGCTCAACATAAATACCCAAATCTTGGCTAGGACTTCCATAGCAGTAAGCAGGAAACCATGTGTCTCAAGACCAGGCCTGCAATACTTGTGATCTGCCAAGCCAAACACTAGACTGCCAGCCATGTATGGTGGCCCACCAGCAGTTCAATAATATCCTGTCTCATCCCATTGGCAAGAACTCAAAAGGCACAATAGGCAGCAAGCAAGGCAGTCAGGGTTGCAGGACCCCGGAGAGCTCCAAGTGAACAACTTACTCTATCGAGGGGCTATCAAGGGGCTGTCCTTCCACTTGGAGTCTGAAATGCCTCCTGGCTTAGAGTACCTTTCCCATGTGCTGCCTCCCTGCCTGGAATGTGGAATGATTTAAACGGGCTGTCCTTTGGCTTGGAGTCTAGCATTCCTCCTCTGCTTCATCACGGTCCTCCTAACCTGGTTATTGGCACTGCTGTGCCAGCCTGGGGTACACAAGATAGCTGATCTTCATTACACTTCTGTAGTGTTTCCCCTTGTGAGATGCCAAAAAATTGTTCTTCAAGTAGCAGCCTCTCTGCCCGTCATCATAGTTGTTCAAGATACCCATGGGGAATAGGCACCCAACCTTGGTATATGCAAGAAAAAGCCGGGGTGTGTGTGTTTAAATCTGTGTATCTGTGGGTCGGAGTGGCTGGAAATTACCTCGGAGGTCATTTCCGGCCACCATTTTTGTTTGGCAGAGATGAGGAGCACTTTTATGGCTATGTTTTTTTAAAAGACCCAAAGAAACCATGATTGTGGGGCATTGCTGGAACGTGGAGGACCTGCGGAGCACGTTAGGGCACTTGATTTGGCATTTTAAAATTGTTTTTAGCCCATTTTTAGCCCATTTTCCTGCCTTTTGGAACCTAACCCCTGGATTCCCATTGCCCCAATGTCTCAGTATTCACGGTTCTAGTATCTGTGGCACCAGCTGAAAATGGAACCCCCGTGAATATTGAGGTTTTCCTGTACATGGAAATAACTTCTCTGAAATCAAGAGGACACATCTACACCACTTGTGAGGTTCTAGCTCCTGACTTCAGTCCTGGCTTGTTTCTCAGTCTTGATTCCTGACTTGACTTCCCAGTTTTGACTTCTGACCCTAACCCTAACCCAGCCCTGACAAGCCTTCTGCAATGTATCAAATGCCTCAATGCTCTTGTGGTAGCAAGCATTACTTGTCCCCTTAGCTAAGCAGGGTCTACCCTGGTTGCATATGAATGGGAGATTTGATGTGTGAGCACTGTAAGATATTCCTCTTAGGGGATGGAGCTGCTCTGGCAAGAGCAGAAGGTTCCAAGTTCCCTCCCTGGCATCTCCAAGATAGGGCTGAAAGAAACTCCTGCCTGCAACCTTGGAGAAGCCACTGCCAGTCTGTGTAGATAATACTGAGCTGGATGGACCAATGGTCTGACTCAGTATATGGCAGCTTCCTATGTTCCTATGTTCCTTGTCTGAGCTGGTTTCAGACTGCCCCTGCTTTCATCTGTTACATATCTGGAGGTATCCGCATCAGCAGAAAGCTGAGTAAATCATGTCAGGGGAAAGTTTTGTTTATTTTTTGTTGTTTATTAAAACTTATATTAATATAAATAAATATATAATATTTATTAAAACTTTCTCTCTCCATATGGTGACCCAAAGCAGCTTACATTAAAGTGAAACAAAAGCAGAAATACAATAAAATACTAATTCGTTAATGCAGAAAAACAATTGCAAACAACAGTAAAAGCCTGACTCCCATTAACAGAAAAAGGCTCAACCGATTCTGAAACATGAGTCTTCAGCCCTACTCTCATTGCATAGCCTTATTTAAATATTTCCAAACTATACTGCAACTTTGTTCTGACTGGTTTTGGCCTGTTTTCTACACACACATACACACACACACACACATACACACACTTCTTCCTTTTGCCTTTGCAGCAAATGTAGGTCATGTTTATGTGCCTTATATGATTATGCCACCACAGTGGTGAGCAGAGCTTGGGGCTAGAGACCGAATGGGACCCTGCATATCTCCGATGCAAAGAGTCTGTCCAGGGATTCACAGGGCTCGGCAAGCAGATGGGATCAGTTTCTCAGACCAGCCACATTGCATCAGACTCTCCTGCCTCCGATTGTATTCTGGTTCTCTTTGCAAGTGGTTGGATTTGTGGAGATGCAAACTGATTTGGCATAAATTCCATTTCAAGTTGTTTGGGAGTAGTGGATTTTCTGAGTTATCTGGTGCTTAGAAAAGCCAGGGAGGGTCTTGGAAGAAAGAGGAATTATTTTAGCCTTATACATTTGGTTGTATGTTATTTATTAAAACCTATATCCTGCATTTGCTTTCCATATGGCAACATAAAGCAGCTTACATCACACACACACACACACACACACACACACACACACACACACACACAGACAGTGCAGAGCTCTCAGTAGGCTGGATTTTTCTAGCAGATTTGGAACACGGAGTTCCAAAACTCAGTTCTCCCTCAGTACACTTCCATGGGCAATGATTGCTATGTGGAAAGATGTAGTGAGGAATGACCAGCCTCCTTTGACAGACCTTCCTTAGGACGAAGCTAGACAAAATGGTGGGAATAGCTCACACTAATATTGGGCTTGCCAGAGGCTCTTACATATCCTCTGGTTTACGTCCAGCACATATTTTAGCTGATTTCAGCAGCTCCTCCCATTTCTTTACCTTCATTAATTGCTTGGAAAGGCAGAAACAACATAAATCCGCTCTCTGGCCCAGGGCCACGGTGGCTCTGCTTTCTCTAGGGTAGAATTCTCCCCATTTACTTTCCTGTAGACATGATCATGTATCGAATGTGCTGAAATGCTGCTCTGCGAAGAGCTTTGTGAGTGTTGATATTTGTATTTGAGAAGACGTTTCTAATTGGACAGCAGCACGGAGCAGGAGAGGTTGCCTTCTGTGGAGCCCCTGGCTTGGCTCAATTGCTTGAGCTTGTGAGAATGTTTCAACTGTTCCTTTAATTATTGTTTGTTTATTTATCATATTTCTATACCACCTGATATATGCATATCTAGGCGGTGGTGCCTAGATGGGGCAAAGGTACACATTAAATGAGGAAAAGAATATTCCCCCCAAACATGGTTGCCAGTTCACAGTAACCAGGGACATCATCTATCAGGTGGGGGACAATTAATTCTGCCAGAGCAGGGATGAGATGCCAAGTTGTGTGTGTGTGTGTGTGTGTGTGTATGTATGAGTGGGCCTACTCCTCCCTGCTGCTAAACCAGCCAGAGAGCTATGAGGGGTTCCTGAGGGGGATGCCATCCCCTTGCCTCTTGCCAGCTGTTCCTCCATTCACAGGTTCAGTTCAGCTTTATTTCGGTCTCTGAGCCATAATACAAAGTAGACAGAAAAAAAGCTTTAAGCATGAATAAGAATTCATCCTAAAGTGTAACAATTGGATTAAGTTTTGGAGTCTGTCTGGTTCTATTAGCCACCACACAAATTTGGCTACATTATATGTAACGTCAGAATCATGGTCAGCAAGAAGAAAGTAAACAAAAAAAACCTCATCTGAATGGCCTGGAAAATTTATTAGTAAGGGAGCTATAAGAGAAGTACAAGAATCTTGAAAAGAAAAGAAGAGTATAATAAAACTTCGAAAATAAAAGTACTATAAGTAGAGTATAATAAAACACACAACGCATAATCAACTTGTGGAATTCTCTGCCACAAGATGTGGTGACAGCCAACAACCTGGATGGCTTTAAGAAGGGTTTGGATAACTTCATGGAGGAGAGGTCTATCATCGGCTGAGGGCTATAGGCCACCTCCAGCCTCAAAGGTGGGATGCTTCTGAGTACCAGTTGCAGGGGAGTAACAGCAGGAGGGCAGGCATGCCCTCAACTCCTTCCTGTAGGCTTCCAGTGGCATCTGGAATGTTTTAATGTAAACCTCCCTGAGCCTTTTGGAAGGGTGGTATAAAAGTTTTAATAATAAATAAATAAATAAATAATCTGTTTGACCACTGTGTGAAACAGGATGCTGGACTAAATGGGCCTTGGACTTGATCCAGCAGGGCTGTTCTTATGTTAAAACATGAGCTATTGACTCAACTGATCCATCGTGGAACAGGCATGACCTTTCCTCATAAGGAAGGTAAAACTTATTTGTAACATAACTTCGATCGTTTTGGCATGTGATGTCTAGGATCCTTTGTTTGAGGGCTAACTTGGCTTGTTCATGGCCCCACGCTATCAATAGCTCAGGATAGAATCCAGGCGAATAGAATTTCTTCACTATTAGTAATTTCCATCATGACTGAAAGCCATCTTTCAGTATCAAAGATGCCAAACCCTAATGGAGAAAAATAAGCTCATTAGCCAGACTGTGGTTTTCACACTTGGTACACCTGCCTCTAAATGTAAAGTCACATTAGGCACACAGCAAGGCACTTGAAATAAGCTTCTCAAAAACTTGGTTTGGGATGTTTTTAAGGCTGCGAAATTGGAGTTTAAGGTGATTTGGGCACTGTAAAGGAGATGGGCTAACACTTTAGCTTTGTATAGTTTGATAGCAGCCGGGATAAACTGTCCACCTCTAGTTCAGGGAAAAGCCAAGACTGCTGAAAGACTTTGGGTATTTGGCATTACAAACTCATTATAAACATTTAAAGTACCTTTTACTTGGTAAACTACCCCTAAATATTTAAAATGGTCAACTTGCTCGATTTTTAATCAGTTAATACTCCAATTCAACTTCTTAGGGGACTTTGCAAATATTGTGCTATTATTAATTGACCTGCAAGGAATCTTCCCTGCAGTAGCATGCAAGAGCCTACAATGCTGTTCTTAACTCAACGGGGGACAGGGATAAAATCACAGCATCATTCACATAAAGGAGCACAGATATGTGCTTAGATGCTAATTTTGGAGGGTGGTGATCTAAATTACTTAGGCTCTTCACCAAAGAATTTAAACAAAAGTGGGGCTCAAATGCAACCCTGCCTTACACATTTCTGGGTAAGAATCTCTTCTGAAAGTTGTTCACGTGCACTGCATCTAACTTGCAAAAGGGTGTTCTCATACAATTTGTAAATAAGAAGGTGACATTTCTAATCAATCGAGGAGGCTTTATGTTTTCTCCATAGTTTATCCCGTGAAATTAGATCAAAGGGAAACTTAAAATCCTCAAAAGCAGCATATAAGTCCAAATGAGAATTTTACTATCTTTTTTCTACCAAAGGATGCACCAAGCCTTGCTCTAAAGGCCAGACCTAAACCCGGCTTGCTCCTCTGCTAGAATCTCTTCAGTCTCAAACCAGTCAAGCAGTTTCTCATATAAATGGTGGGCATAAATGATGTTTAATAAGCTTATAGGGTGATGATTGACTGGAGAATCTCTCCTGCCCTTTTTAAATATGGGGATGATTATGGCCAATCCCCATTCTGCAGGCCAGCTAATCAATAAAGGTAAAAGGAGAAGCTTAAATAGAGGACCATAACTTTAAATTATTTTTAATTAGCTCAGGTGGGATGAGGCCACTCCCATGCACTTTGCCTGGTTTTATCCAAGTTATCAAATTGGCTACCTCTGCAGCTGTAACTGGAGGCCACTCAGGGCGAAAAGCAGACCCAGACTCCACCAAAGGAGGAGCGTCCTACTTCCTTGGTGTATAAATCATGAAAATGGCCTTCCCAGACTGCAGCTGAACTATGGCAGTCCAAGCAGAATGGGTTGCCTGCAGGTCTCACCGCAACAAGGTGCCAAAACCTAGCTGAATCTTTTGCCTTAGCTGCAATTGCTGCCAGTCCCCTTTTGCTGTGCTATTATTATTATTATTATTTTATTTTATTTTATTTTGTTATTTAGCAAAACTTCATACTGTTTTTTCTGCACTAATCAGCTTGGGGGAGGCATTAAAGCTGGATTCCCCCTACATTCCTCGAAAGCTGTAATGAAGGTTCCCTTAACATTATAACAATCTGAGTCGAACCAACATTTAGAGCAATAGGGGTTAAACTGTGGTTTCTTTACAGGTGTGCTGCACAATAGATATTGAAATGCTTGTGTCAGCTTGCCATACTGTAACAAAATATCCACCTCTGACTCAGATGTCATTTGCAGGAATCAGTCCTTTCCTGCCCTCCCTTTCTGGGAGGACACCTGTTCATCATAGGCACAGGCAGTGCCCCCGGCACGATAGCAAGCACCATAGGTGGTGCTGTCCAGGATGCCCCAGGGTCTTTGGATTTGCCTAATCCAACCCCAGGGTTTGAGACGGGCTGCCTGATTGCATAGTCCACCTGTCCGCCCAGTCCCTGGCAGTTCCTTTCAGTGTGTTTGGCTCCTCCCCCTTCCCCTGCCAGGGTGATCCAGAGGCCAGCTAGGTTGCAACTGGAGTGATCACCCTGTGGCAGGAAAGGGGCTGCTGCCGTTGCTGCCGCTTGCTTTGATGGTTCCTCTGCCTCCCTGGGTGGCCCAGGTACTTGCAGCTTCTTCAGCTGCTCATGCTGGCATCGGGACCAATGGGAGTATGGCGGATGGAAGGCTTTCTAGCATGAGGGCAGGTCATGAGGGCTGCCAGGATGCGATCTGGGTCCCTGGAGGATGAAGTTTCCTGCAATCAGCTCCCCTGGAGCCGCTAACTGGGATCATGCGGGCGAAACAGCACAGCATCCCAGCAGCAATAGCGATCATGTGCCGGGGGTCATCTGCCGATCCTGGCTAACTTCTGGAGGCATGAAAGCAATTGTAAGAACACAGCCAGAGTGTCCCTCCCTGTGTTTGTTGCTGATGTCGTGTGTGTGTGTGTGTGTGTGTGTGTGTGTGTGTGTGTGTGTCGATTGTGAGGTTTTTGGGGACAAGGAACGGTTTCCTTGTATTCTCATACCTTTCCCTATATAAACTGCTTTGTTTGTTTGTTTGTTTGATTTTTTAAAGGATGTTTTTGCTAAAAAGGGATGTATAAATATTTTTAATAATAATAATGATAATGATGATGATGATGATGATGATTGATGATACAACACAAAGGCTGTGGCAGAAAAAGACCAAAATAATCCCGGTGGTCATTGGCGCCCTGGGTGCAGTTCCAAAAGACCTTGAAGAGCACCTCAACACCATCAGGGCCACAGAAATAACCATCAGCCAATTACAAAAAGTAGCTTTACTGGGAACAGCCTATATTCTGCGACGATATCTATAACAACAGCAATAACATTGACAATAAAATTCAGCCATCCTAGGTCCTTGGGAAGGACTCGATGTCTGTATAAAACAAACCAGTCAATAACACCTGTCTGACTATGTAAACAAATAATAATACACAACATTCTTCCTTTCTAAGGAGCCAAAGGAGGTGATGGGGTCAGAGCTTAGTGGCGGAGCACATGACCTGCTTGCAGAAGGTCCCAACTTCCAGAAGGTGTTGCCTGAAACCTAGGGATCTGCTGCTGGTCAGTGTAAACAGTCCTGAGCTACACTGTACAGTCCATGGTCTGTCTCCATGCAAAGCAACTTCCGGTGACATCCCAAAATTCAGCCCATCCCCATGTGAGTTATACCCTCTCCCATCTTCTCATTCTCTCCTCCAGCCGCAGTTCTTTAATCTGTGAGTTTCTTCCAGACACCTTTGTACAGATGTTCTTGCTTATGCAAAAACACTGCTATTTTTGTACTAATTGAGTTGATGAATATGTGCAGTATAAATAACAGTAGATAGAAATTGCATTAATAGTAAGAGTAACTTCAGCCTTGGTTGTTTTTTTAAAAAATAATTTGGCGTAAAAAACTTGGGAGTAGGAATTCCTTGATTCCCAAAATGACAATCCATTCTTAATTACCTTGCCAATTTTGCTGTAACAAGACATTTTTTTACATAGGAAGCCGCCATATAAGAGTCAGACCATTGGTCCATCTGCTCTGTATTATCTACACAGATTGGCAGTGACTTCTCCAAGGTAGCAGGCAGGAAACTCTCTCAGCCCTATCTTGGAGATGCTGCCAGGGAGGGAACTAGGAACCTTCTGCTCTTCCCAGAGCGGCTCCATCCCCTGAGGGGAATATCTTCCAGTGCTCACACTTCTAGTCTCCCATTCATATGCAACCAGGGCAGACCCTGCTTAGCTAAGGGGACAAGTCACGCTTGCTACCACAAGACCAGCTGTTTTGATACGTTAGTAATGTGCTGTGTATCCTGACTCCTCATCCACTTAGGCCAGAGACAGATGTACAGAAATGTACAGACAGATGTACAGTAAGTCTACTGTGGAAGTTCATTCATTACTACTGCAACACATAGCCAACAAAAAATTCCGTTGCACATCAGTTCCTACTTCTATGTCTGTCTCCAGCCTTCAAGACAGGGGTGCCAACCAGAGACTCTCCAGCTGCTGTTGGACTACAACCCCCATCATTCCCAGCTGCAATACATTTTAGCTGGGGTGACAGGAGTTATAGTCTGACAATAGCTAGAAAGCCTCAGATTGGCCACCCATGCTGCAGAAGTCATCTTGATTCTCTTCTGGGTGAAGAAGCAGCTCAGCTTTGAGTCGACAACCTTCCAGTTCCTGAAGATTCTTCACAAGATGACATATCCGATTTTGTTTACAAGGAAGTTATGGAGCTTCTAAAATCATCCTGGAGCATTTATCTGCTCTCCTCTCCCTCTTCCAACAGATTTGTTTCTTAGAAGAAACAAGCCGTAATTGTCTTTGGCATTCCAAGTTTGTTTCTGTGATGTGTGGGAAGGCATTAGCAGAGGTTTTAATAAAGGTTGTATACATGTATCCGTCAGATGAGAATCCTCCATTTAGAGAAGGAAAGAATTTTCTGGGAACTGGAATTAATTCTTACCATTAGCTGATCTCAGCAGCCTCTGATGACTCACTTCAGGGATGTCTTCGCTTACACACTTGACTCGTCATCTTCCATTGTTAGGATAACCATCATCTTACTATTTTCAATAGAGGGAGAGGGTACTTTCTCATGAGACTGACAATTTGCTGCAGTACATGAATGGTTATTTCTACTCCCACAGCTTAAGTACAATTCAGTGGTCTGGTTCTCATGACTGGCAGCTGGAGGAGCATCCAGACAGGTTTCAAGCCCTGTGTGCACTCTTGAGAAATGGCTGTGTGTTGGCCCTGAAGGATTGTGGGCTTGAAGGATTGCCTGTGCCTGGGTCCAGCAAGGCAGCAGGTCAGTTGAGGAATTGTTGACCCAGCAAGAACAAACTCCAAATGGAGCAGTTATATAGTAGCCAGGAGCCCCACCTCTTCCTGGAGCTTAGGACAGCTCCCATTCAGGCAGCACCTGAGATGGCCTCCTCTGTCTCCCAAGTAGACCCACTGAAAGGGTGGGCCCAAGCAGCCAAGTGAACATACTTCATTTCTGGAGTTTGGCACTGGCACAGTGTCACCTTTGCTCCAGGGGTCTCAAGGAGGATGGAGAGGGTTCTAGGGGTCGGAAAGGAGCGCCACTGGAGCATCGGGTCCCCAGGACTCCTCCGAGAATGGGCTGAAGGAGAGGCCACATGCTCTGACTGACTGTTGGATCTAGAGGGCTTTCATCAGGGCCAGGGCTCTTGGTCAGGCTTTGTTCCTCCTCCTCCTCGGTTTCCTCAGGATCAGAGTCTTGGTGGATCCTGACAGGCATCTTGTTGGGTCTTTCTTCTGATCTTGAAGGGCTCTTCTTATGTTCACTGGGCCTGTGTGAATATTGTTCCAGAGCATGGTCTAAGGGCACACAATGTGGTCACTTTGCTGAAGCTTAGGAGGTCTTGGTGTGGCCAGTGCCTGGATGGGAGACTCATGTGTGCCACCTTTGGGGATGGGGCTGTAGCTCAGTGGTAGAGTATCTGCTTCACATGCAGCAAGTCCCGGGTTCAATCTTTGGCCTCTCCCGGGAGGGCTAGGAAAGTATCCTGCCTGAAACCTTGGAGAAGTCCCCACCAGTCAGTGTAGACCTTCCTGAGCTAGGTGATCCAAAGGTCTGACTTGGTAAAGGGAAGCTTCCCATGCTCCTTGGGTGTTCTGCACACCACCACTACCACCCCTAGGGCTACTGCCGAGTGGGAGTTGGCTCCAGATCCAGATAGGTTTGTGCACCACCTCAACCAAATGTGGACCTCTTTAAAAGAGGGTTTTAAAAGGTCTGAGGAGATGGTGCATTCAAATAATTGCAGAAACAGAAAGGCAGAGGAGACTAGGATTACACAGGAGGTTGAAGGCTCTCCACATCCCTTCCTGGAGACAATCCCAGGAAAATCTCGGAACAGGCCCACTTTGACTTTGAAGACACAGTGAGGCGATTCTCACGATCGCCAAAAAGCGGGCTAAGAGAGCCTTAGCAGGCGAGTCCGGTTGCTCTCAAGCGGGTAACCCGCTTATGGAGCCCTCCCCTAAGCCCAGGTTAGCGGAGTGAGCACTCCACTAACCTGGGCTCTACGATTGTGTGTTGCCGCAGCAACACACAAGTAGGCCCCCGCCGGTAGGCTAAAAGCAGCCTCCTGGGCTCAGGGGTCTCTCCGGCATGCCCCATGCACTCGCGTCGGGCATCCTGGAATTTCCAGGGGCCGCGCGGTCCCCGATCCCCGCAGGCCCGGCCGGTTCCATGACGGAGCTGGCAGTCATGTGGGCAGCCAATCCAGCCGCCCAAGGCTGCAGCCTGCTCGTGTCACTCCCCGCTAACCCTCTTGAGGCGGGTCTCACTGATTGTGCGACTCGCCTCAGAATGTCAAGTCACAGTGGGCCTATTCCCAAAATAAGCTAAGTCACAGACCCTCATGCCTGTGGCCCAAGAAGTGTAAAGCTCTCTTTGACAGTCTGTAGCCTCCAGCTTCCTGAAAGAGAACTAATTGCTCACCAGGAGTTTTACAGATGAAATGTGAAAATGTCAGGGACAGGGGACAATTCAAGCTCTCTTATTTAAATAAGCAGCAAGAAACAGAACTGTGGGAAGACAGGAAATTGTACCTCCTAATGCTACTTTGTCCTAATCACCCGTATAAAGTTCATTGTATCAAAGGCAACACTGGGTTGAAGCACTGGATATGATTCCTGCAAAAGCGGATAAATCCCTAAATGCTGTCCTCCCAGCTCATTGAACCCAGGAGAGTTTACACCACCCGAGAGACTTACAGCTTTTATATTATATTGCCATTTGCAAAGGCTGATAAATGGGGATTTGCTACATGCAAGAGATCCTCACACTCTTTACAAATGTGACATGAGGGATATATGCAGGGGAGAATCCTGTCAAAAGAAATTATCTGGTGTCTGGCCCGGAAACTTCAGAGTGGCCTTCACTTTTTAAATAAACACTGGAGCAGACAGGCGCGACACATCTGAATAAGGTTTCTGGAAAGGACATTTTTAAAAAATTCCTCCAGATGGCAGAATTACTGCTTAAATGTACCAAACATGGTGGAGATGCAGAGCCCGTTTCTATATTCCCAGGCGGAGGATTATTGTTGCTTTGAAGTATTTCTTTTCGAACCCACTGTTGACATAGAGACTCCGGGGAAGAGTTTTAACATGGTTAATGCCTATAATATTCAGGGATCATGAAGAGATCTCAGCTAAATCCCATCACTTGGCATTTTTCCCCTCCTGTAACTATAATTCAGAGCCCTACAAAGTAGTAATAGAGAAGGAACAGACATATACTGCAGGTCACAAACCAACATTTTGCAACCATGGAGGCCGGATTGTGTGTAATGTTGCCGTGAGTACAACAAATCCCACCAATGACACACATTTTGCAAATGGAATTTCATTATTCGGTCTGATAAATCGACGTGTACATTGTCCTAGAGGAGAATTTTAGAACTGGAGATAGATTATTTCACTTTTTCTTTATTGTATTATAGATGGCACCAGTAGTGTGCACGATGCGTTGCAAAGTATTAAAGGACAGATCCCTGCCCCAGGGAGATATTAATAAAAAAAATTCCACACAGGAGAGACAAGAGAGGGAGGCAGAGTAAACAGGGAAAGACTGTGCATATCAGTTATGCTCGTTTAGGCTTCATTATGGGTATGAGGACTGGAGCAGAGGTTCCCAACCTCAGATGTTGTTGGACTACAGCTCCCATCATCCTGAGCCACAAAGGATTTTGGTCATTGTGGTGGGGGGTGCAGGGAGTGATAGTCTAACAACAGGGCTGTTCTCATGATGACTACTAGGGCAGGAGAAGCCTCCAGCCCTAGTTCAGGAGCCATGAGCACTTCTGACTGGCCATCGTGAAAATGCTACCATCAAGGTCGGAGGAGGAGGTAATGCTTCTTTGAGAACTGGGTACAGAAGCAGGCAGCAGTGTACCTAGCTCCCAGAAGCATATCCAGAACGTGTACCCAGCTCCGGGGAGAGGGTGGAGGGAAAGCATCCCCTGCCCCTCCTGCCTCTGCACTCGGCTCACAGGTAATTGTTCCCTGCTCCTCTCCATTGGTTGTAGAATTTGCATGGTGGCCAATCGGGAGCACTTATGGCTCCCAAACTAGTGATCATGGCAAGAACAGCCCTACATCTGGGGACCCCAAGTTGGAAGGACGAGATGTCCAAAACTCTGTGAGGAAAGTGGGTTCTGAGGTGGGACTGACAGCAAGTGAAGTGGCATCCGAATGCATCCTGGGAGGCAGTGGACTTGAACTGTGGAGGAATTCTGGAGTTAAGAGCATCGGATCTCAGGGCCACTGGTGTTGCTTGCTGGCCACAGCTCTGCAAGCCCTAGTGGGTCCCAGGCTCCCGAATAGTTTGCCAACTCTGACTGAAGCGATTCCTGGATCCTGGAGGGTTCCCCACCCCATAATATTTTTCACAATATCAAGCCAGTAAAATCTTAAGGATTCTTTTGATAGTCCCCTGGAGACGAATGCCGATTCCTGGAGACTCCAGTCCTGGAGGATTCGCAACCCTGTTTTTGGACTAGTCAGGTCCATTGTACAATCAGTTCCCCCCTCTCACCACCACAGCAGCCCTATATCATTTGTGGGTATAAATGTATTCAGAATACTTATATCTGGACTTTTAAATAACTGCTAGCACCTCTTCAGGTGTGTCTCTGGTACTAATTATGGATAGGGCAGAAAGCAGAAGTGAGGACAAAGGTGGTAGTGATTATATGAAGCATACTGGTGATTAATTTGGGGGGGTTCCTCCTCTTCCTGACTGCCTTTGTGGAACTGACCACAGCTTCTCGTGACCCTTGGTTAGCTGCTTAGGCCAGAAAGGTCCAGACCTGTGAAAATCTGGGACAACTCTTCCCTCTCCAAGCAGCCCCAGAACTGCAGGTGGGCACAGGCCTCATCCAGTGCGTGACACTATTCTGTGGCCATCGCCTTTACTTCTGCCAAATATTATGTGGAGGGGCCACAGATAACAGTTTGCCACGAAGGCTTCCACTCCCATAAGAATCCTAACATATTTTTCAACGAAACTCCCCTGCCCCCAGGTTGTTCCTGGGAGATGAGTGATTTGCAAGAGCTCCGTTTCTTCCCCAATAAAAAATGACCGGGGGTTGGGGGGGCATCCATCTCTTCCAAATGCACCGTTTGCTCCGAGAACCGTCATGGCACACAGCGAGGGGGCCCAGCGAAGCCATCTGAGCTGCTGGCAGACAAGCACTGCAGAGAGCAGGGACAGCTGGGCAATGCTGCCTCAGCACCCCAGAGGCTGGCGTGGAGAGTGCTGACTCGGCACTGTGACTGCCCCTCCCAGGTGATGGCTGCATCGGCGGTGACATGACAAATCAGGTGAACAGCGAGCTGGGAAGCCATGCATGCAAACCAGGCAGAGAGGCAGCAGTGACCCTTCTGCAGCATGCTTCCTGCTGTCCTTCCCACGTCCCTTTCCCTCGACTTCCATTCACTGGGCAAAGGCAAGAACAGGCTGGCTGTCCTCTCCAGGGCTTCACTCTGGCTGCTTCCAGCTGTGCCTGCACATGCCCACAGTCTACAAGAGGCTCCAAGCAAACACATGCCTCCCCAAATCCCTCCATAGACACCCCACTGTCCACCAGCAGTCAGGCCAGAGAAGAGGGAATGACTGTTGTCACCATCGGCTGAAGGAAGGAAGGGCTCCTACTTTATGCCCTCTTTGTGGGCTCCCCAGAGGTGTCTGGTTGACCCCCGTGGTAGCAAGATGCTGGAGTAGATGAGCTTGAACTACTAGGACTCTTATGTTCCTCACCTGTCAGCAGGGCAATGGTGTCCTTCACTTAGAGTGGTGTCCTGGTAGCTTCTGACTATCCCCCTTGCAGGCCCAAACTGCAGCAATCAGAGGTGCTGAGGCTGCACTCACCCAGGCCTCAGATGTGGTGGAGCCATCTGCACGTCCCCCTTCACCTCAGGCTGCAACACAGCTATAGCCACGTTCGCCAAACTAGTCCCAATGGGGCTCAATCAGAAATGCTCCGATTAATAAGACATCCTCAGATTGCTGCCTAAGCTCTCTGAAGATGAATAAGTCCGTTTGTGCTCCAAGACTCCTTTTGCTGTAGGGTTTCCCCCTCTTTCCTCCTCGTTCCTTTTTGCTGATCCAAGGAGAATCTCCCTCCTCTTCACCTATATTAATTGTTTGGGAAGGCAGAGACGACATGAGCTGCCATCTGGCTGGGAGCCACCATTCATCAGTCTCCATAATCAGACCACCCGAATGGGAGGCTTCCTCACTACAGAGAGAGCCTCTGAACACCTGAGCAGCTTCAGTCTCTCTGTCCATCTGATTGGGATTTGCTCTGAGTTCTGTGACTGTGAAAATTAAAAACTGTGATGGATGCCTACGACAATTTAAAATGGCAAAAATGGGGAGGGGGCACGGTGGCAGGCGCGTCCCTCACATTCTGCTGCTCTACCCCTGAACAGTCCCGTACCATTTCTCCTTGGTCAGAATCCGTCCTGTGGAGTGTGGAGTTAAGCCGAAGGGATTCTCTGCCAAGGGCTTACATGCCGGAACAGTCAAAGTGCTCCTTGAAACCGTCTTCTTGAATTCATCCATCTTTTTGAATTGTACACTACAGGGTTTCTGAAGAATGACATCAAAGCATGGATTAAAATGACAAACTCTCCTCTGAGGAAAAACATGAGGTTCCCCCTCCTGTGCTGCCCCCAAACAGTCATTTGGAAGGAAAGAAGTGGAGACGACATAGGTTTAGGGCATGCCCATGGTGTTTCAGCATTTTCAGCTGAACTGCAGTCGAGGGCGGACAGCAGAATCCTGCGCCAGGATGTGGCAGGCTGGCTGCTATCCTGGCTGAGAATAACATTACAAAATGGGCACGATTGTACTGACTTCCTTAGTAGCAGCCTCAGTTGATTTCGGACATGTGTTCCAACTGCCCCATTGTAGCTTGGTCCTGGTAGATCTTTGTCCCTCTCCTGACCTGTAAAAGGCAATGCCTCTGTGCCTTCTTCCAATTATTATTCTTAGCTGTTGAGTTGTCATCCTTCCCAGCTGAGCTCTTCCCCAGGTCTCAGGAAGTGAGATCTCAGAGTGGAGCAATGGAGTGGAGCAGTGAGATCTCAGAGTGGCGCACTTGTGTGCAAATCCATGGGCATGGAAATGCCATGCAGTGCCCAGTTGCCATTTACTGGCTGGCAGCTACTGAGGTCTGTTTTGAACGGTTGGGAGCATCGTGTGGGGTGATGATGTTTTTCTAGGCTATCTTTAACCAAGGGCCACCCTGGCTTTATATGATGGAAACTTTCTGAATTTCTAGCTGAGTGCTAGAATGTTCAGCAGCTGGTGCAGGAAGCGTCCTGGAGGAAAGCAAGTCAGCCCTTATGAACTCTGGACGCCACTGCACTCAGTGCAAGAAGCCAACTGTCCTGCCTACACTGGTCCCATTCAGATCAATACCAGTGCAGAGAGGTGGATTCAGTTGCTGGGAAGTAACAAAGGGAGAGGGCTGCCAGCCCACGTGTTCTTTGTGTGGGATTTGTGCATATCCTCACCAGAGGCAAGTTTTTCCAACTCAGGAGCAAGCTCTGAGGCTTGAGCATAGATAGGAAAGGATCCAGTTTGTTTGTTTGTCTTTCTTTCTTTCTTTCTTTCTTTCTTTCTTTCTTTCTTTCTTTCTTTCTTTCTTTCTTTCTTTCTTTCTGCTTAGAGGGGAGTTTTTCTGTGGGAAAACAGTAGGAGGAAGGGTTAACCCCTACCTTCCTGCACTGCAGTCTTATTCCAGCTGCTTTGGGGTTAAACAGTGGCGTAACTAGGGAAAACGGTGCCCAGGGCAAGCACTGAAATTGCGCCCCCCCCACACACACACCCCCGCCACCCCCCCAACATACATCTGACTGACACACATGTTTCAGAAAACTTTTATTTTGAAAATTTAAAAAATTACAAAAATTACCAACATGTGGTCAAGCTCCTATCTACCACTTCAGATTTATTTTTTAAAACTATCCAAATTGTGGGGCTATCATTAATTTGTTTGGATAGCTCAGGTTAAAATGCTGGAAAACGACAAATTTCAGTATGCTGTGGCTCATGAAATCCCCAAATATTATGCAGAGTTGTACTTGGAAAAACTAAAAGAAGTGCCTGTCTAATTCTCTGCTATGCATTGTAGCATCACGATTACATAAGTTTTAAAAATAAATGGAGAATTTGACTTTTCCCAGATACTCTGAAAATAATTAAATGCTATGCAGAGTAAACTGTGTCACTGGAATATATTCTAGTATTTCAGAAAGACAGTAAAAATGAGAGAAAGAGCAAGAAACTCCCAGTGGGCCTTAATACTTTCACATTGATTCAAAGACAAACTGACCATTAATAGCCATATTATTAAGACATCACATTTAACTCACTTATCACAAGAAGCGAAGTAAGAGCAAATGGATACAATCTTAGCTCATAAACTTCAGCTCAGTATTCACAAGCCCTTATTCTCTGTACATAGTGCCAATCTGAATATGTGTACAGTGACATATTATATTAATTTTTTAAAAAAATTACCTGTAGCCCCTTCGGGGGACATCTTAAAGGCTGTGGGGGGTCTGCAAAGTTTCCCCCTCCTCCCACTGGCCTCTAGGGCCTCACAGGCACCATTTGAGCATGTGCAGTGGTCATTTTTTTTTTAATGGCCGCTGAAAACAAAATGGCCACTGTGCATGCTCAAATGGCCTCTGTGAGGCATGGCATGCCCTAGGGCCTCACAGAGGCCATTTGAGCATGCCCAGTGGCCATTTTGTTTTTGGTGGCCATTTTTAAAATTATTTAATTTTAAGAAATTGCGCCCCCCCTTCAAGTGGCGCCCAGGGCACGTGCCCCCCCTGCCCCCCTATAGATATGCCCCTGGGGTTAAAAGGGGAGAGAAGCCTTAAAGATGTGTTTTCTAACCTCACATCTAGTTGGGTCTTCAGGGAGGTCTAGATCCGCTCCCTCTCGCCAATGACTTCAGCAGCTGAGAATGAAACCTGCTGTTCTCTGCAGAGCCCCACCTCATGTCCCGATTCTTGATTGTGCTAAGAGCAGGAATTGTCAGATTATTTGTGGGAGTTTTGTATTTCATGCCATTTTTTATAAACCCTCAAACCAGGATTGATTCTGCACTTCCAAGCTGTGTTGTGAAAATATACCAAGAGTTGCTTGTTTATTTGTATGTTCCCCCTGCAGAAAAGGGGGGAAATCCTGTACAAATACCAGAGAAATGGACAAATATTTGTCAAGCATGAAAGCATGAAGTATCAAGGAGTGGCAGGTCAGCACACAAAAACACAACCATGTGTGTTTTAGCAGCATGCCAAGCAGTTTGGAAAACGTTCAACAATTGTGGTGTGGTCTTGGGTGCGGGAGGTATTTTTAATGCAGCTTTATTTGAACGTCAACAGCTGGATGATTGAAGTTTGCTCACACTTAAGGGAAGAAGCAAGACTGGTCAATACTTTGCTTCCCCCACTCCCCACCCCCCAAAAAAACCCCAACCCTTCATTGTAATTGATACAACAATAGTTCTCTCTTTTGGATAGACAGTTACTAAGACATCACTCTTTAAGTCAGGGGTTCTCAAACATGGATCCCCATATGATCTTGGACAACAACTTCCATCATCCCTATCCACAATGACTGGTGTGATGGGTGTTGTAGTCTTACATATTAATATTAAAATCCAAATAAATAATGGTCCACAAAGTATAGCCACTTTTCCACCAAGGAACCCAAAGCAGTGTACATGGTTATATTTCTCCTTGCAACAACCTTGTGAGGTAGGTTAGGCTGAGAGAAAAGTGACTGGCCCAGAGTCACCCAGCAAGTATCATAGTTAAATGGGGATTTGAACTCAGGTCTCCCCAGTCCTAGTCCAACACTCTAGCCACATAAATCACCAGAGGTGTTCTTACAGTATAACAGAAATTTAAAACATATCAATATAGAGTCTAACCATCTTGCCCATTATTATCTAAAACAATATTGCAAGCTTATAATAAAAAATATCTTATGTCCAAAATATTCCAGTATTCATAAACAGTCTTGGCTGTACTATAAATCCTTTGTTCTCCTAAAATTTCAATATGTGTCAGATGCATTTTGAAAAAGAAGACACAACATTAGTAAGAGGCTTACAGTTGTTAATTATGGAGAATTTATAATTTTTATGTGCCCAAAGGGTAAGTTAATGTCTTTTTGATTCTATTTAAAATGAGTAGCACAAAGTAATAAAACACGGAGATTGGATCATTTTAATATCATTGCATCCTTGTTCTGTCCATAGAAATTGGAACTGTATTAGTGTCCTTTACATGATGAAATGTTACTTAGAAAAGTATGCTTCCTGACGTATGTTGAAAATAGCCATTTCTATCCCTGCCATCTCCAGCCCTCTCAAAAGGTTTCTAGAACTCTTAACCTGAGCAGAGGGCCAAGGGCAAGGATAGGCCTTTCCCATCATGACCCCAGCTTCATAATGGTTGGGCTTGGGCTGCAAGTGGGGAGTGCTGGCACCAGGCAGGGTCCTGCAGACAGTATCAGAGCAATCTCAGACCCAGGGTGTCCTGCAGACTCTCGGGTCCCCTGAGCGAGGCGTTGCCTGGGCTGCCTTTCTCATTCTGCTCCATGTGGTCATCATTCCAACCCGAGCGAAAACACATTCAGTCCACTTGTTGCTGCTCTTCCTTAATAGGATAAGTGATTCTAGAATATGAGTCCAGGGAGACCTGTAAATAACTGCAGGAATGGCTTCGCAGGATGGCTCTTTGGAGGGCAATCAGCATGAGGAAGGTGCCAGCCGGCTGGTGATAAAATGGAGCTGGAAACGCTCATTGCGGATAATTTGTTGCAGGCCGCAGTTCACCGCAAAAGAGCCCAGGAGTGAGGGCAGATCTAGGGAACTACACACTGTGACCAGCAAGGTTGAGCTGATGGAGCCATCTTCCTTTTGTCTTGTCTGACCCACAAGAACAGAACTTCCTAGTTTGCAGGGGTGAAAGTAAGAGAGGGTGATAGGAACATAGGAAGCTGCCATATACTGAGTCAGACCATTGGTCCATCTAGCTCAGTATTGTCTACACAGACTGGCAGTGGCTTCACCAAGGTTGCAGGCAGGAATCTTTCTCAGCCCTATCTTAGAGATGCTGCCAGGGAGGGAACTTGGAACCTTCTGCTCTTCCCAGAGCGGCTCCATCCCCTAAGGGGAATATCTTACCATGCTCACACATGAAGTCTCCCATTCATATTCAACCAGGGTGGACCCTGCTTAGCTTAAGGGGACAAGTAATGCTTGCTACCACAAGACCAGCCATGCAAGTAGATTTAGAGAATTGCTGCAAGGTTAGCAGTGGGGCCCAGCAAGATCACCATGCTATAGGCTTTAAAGGGTCTTTGAACAGATGTTTGGACTGTATAAGGAGGAATGAGTTAATTCTGTCATTATTTAAGAGTAGTACCAGAACATGACCAGTGCTGGGGTTCACAACCTTGGGTCCACAGAAACTGTTGAACTACAATTTCCATCATCCCTGGCACGATGGCCTTTGGTATAATTCAGTGGGCGTTTAAAAAGCCTAACTATGCATAGAATGATGATGATGATGATGATGATGATGATGATTAGGGATCTACAGCCATTGAGGCTTTTCACACAATTGAAAACAGGGTAGGACAAGTGTCCTGCCCAGGTTTGGAAGCTGTGTGTGCTCCTGGCAATCAATTTCATGGGATGACCCCTGGTGTTATGTGAAAGGGAGAAAAATGTCTCTCTATCCACTTTCTCCACACCATGCATGATTTTATAGACCTCCATCATGTCTCCCCACATCCATCTTTTTTTTCTAAACTAAAAAGTCCCACTTGCTGCTGGCCAGCAGATGTGTAGATGTTGCCACTTTTCGACAATAACAGCAGCTAGTTCCTCAAAGCAATTTACGTAGCAGAAAGAATGAGAAAATTGTCCCCTATCCGCAAAAGGCTCACAATTTTAAAAGGAGCTTAAAGGAAGCTTCAGCAACAGCCACTGGAGGGATGCTGTGCTGGTGCTGAATTGAGGCTGTTGCTCTCCTCTTGCCAAATATTAGAACACCACCAGTTAGCAGGGGTAGGAATGTATCCCAGACCTCCCTATAAGCAGAGGTGGTGTTCACCTTTGCGGGACGCAGTTAGTTGAATAGTACGTATTAAGAGCTTTATGGTACTGCATTGCTGCACTTGCATTAAAAGCGGTTATTAGACTGAAATAGCTGCAACAATAATTTCAAATGACTTCACTGCCATCTCCACCACCGCCTTTTAGGGGGGAGATGCATTAAGGGTGCATCTCTGTGACAAAGCAACTAAGATGCTGATATAGAAATAATAATAATTCTGTGACAGCTTTGAAAGACAGTGTCTCTCAGGTGCGTTCTGCAAAGGAGGGCAGAGTTTCGGTACCTTTCAGTTGTCCTGGGACAAACCAAAGCGAGATGTCCAGCAGGTGCAACTGGCCCTACCTGTTCATGGTGAGCCACACTGCACACTGGGAAATGAGGAGTCCCCAGTTTGAATCTTGCCTCTTTCAAGAACTTGCTGGGTAGCCTTAGGCAAGTCACCTTTCTCAGCCTCTGACCCACCCCATCCTGATCCGCAACAGAGAGATCATGCTGGCCTCCCTTACAGGATTGTTGTAGGATTAACTGTAATCAGGTCTGAAGAGTTCTGAGCATGAGCATGAGAAATAAATGCTAAGGGTTATGACTGAGCTGCACTTGATGAAGGCTCCTCCTCCTACCAAGATTGCTGAGCCCCATGGAGCTGGTGATTGTAAGAGCCCAGAATTTCTGGGCAATCCTGGTTTTTGACCATTGTGGCAGGGGTGGTGGCAATTGTAGTCCTGGTGATCCAAGTTTCAGAGGCCCAGGTGTACTGCATTCATTGCAGCTTGGTTTTAAGCATGTTTACCCAGCAGTGAAACCTGCAGGTTTCAATGGGATGTTTTTCCTTAAAAGTAGGATTCCCTAAAATGTTTTCTGTAGAAACTGTGCAATTAGTTCATGGAGCTACACCAAAGTGCCTCCCCCTCCTGCTTTTGAATATTGATGTATTGCTTTTCAACAACAACAACAAAAGTTATCAAAGTGATTTACATAGAAAAAGAAATAAATTACTCTTGAGTAATCCTCTTGAAATTAAATAATCATTTAGAATAACTCCTGAGTAGTACTGTTGAGTAACTTAGTCTGGATGTCAGCCACTATTTGATAGAGTTTTTTGGGGTCTTTGGAGGTAGATTAACACCCAATTAAATCAACGTCCATTTCATCCCCTGTCCCCCCCACCCCTACCTTCCCCAACTTCAGCCCTTTGCTTCTGCCCATTGGGCATATAAACAGTGATCTACCCCAAGAGGGCCTCCGTAATCTGGCTCTGCTCCAGACCTGTGTTGTGTTGTGTGTGTTTTTCCTTTCTGCTGAGTTCCTTCCGCTTTGCTTCTGTCAACATCAGCAGAAACAATAACAAAGAAAGCCACTCTTGAATGCCTGTTCTTTGGAAACACAACAAACAGGCTACCCCTCTGGAATTAGTTCTTTGGGCTTGCGCCAAAGTGTGGGGAGCTCACTAACGTCTGGTCTGGATTTCTGAAGTGAAGCTACTTGTGGGTCTCTCCCTGGTGTTTCTTTTCAGATTGTGAGCACCTTTGGAGGCAGGGAACCATCTCCTCCTCCTCCTTTTTCTCATTCATCTTGCTATCTTGCTATGTAGTTGGCTTTGTAAACTTTTTGTTGAATGGAAGTTTTGTTTTGAAAGGCGGTATATAAATATCCTTAATGATAATCCAGAAAAATACATCTCTAGCAACTCCCAATAACACAATGTTAACAAGGCACAATGACCCCCACCCCCAAAGGTAAATGTGGGAACAAAACAGGCACCATAATTTAGTTAGGACACTTGTCCAAAGATAGAGAATCTCCCTGGCAAATAGGCACAACTGGAGAATCTGAAGAGTGATTGACTAGTGATGGCAATGGGGCAAAAAATGTGCAGGCAGAGGAAGAGGGCAACCCCCCCCCCCGTCTCCCTGTCTTCGAGTTGTTCCAAAAAGAATTCACCAGGCACAGCATCCATCAATGGCTGCTGTGGAAGCAGTTGATTGCATTGCTGACTGCTAATTAAAAGAAAGACAAAAAAGGAATCCTTTTTCTAAAGTGAATTAGTTGAAGAAATAACCTTACATCTAGTACCATGTTTCCCTCTATTGTTGCTGTTGCTTTCTGGTGGACAGAAATAATTAGGGCTGTGATTCTACAGAGAAAGAAGAGATGTAATTAAGAGGACTGTCTCTAAGCAAAGCTCCTGGTCAGGATGTGTTTTCTTTTTCACTGACTCAATCCTTTTGCAATTTTGCTGTTGCTTTGCTCAGTGGGTAAAGCCCCCTTCTCTGGCTATTGAAATTTGCCTGACATGCATATTTCCCCACTGGCAAAGACAGATAATGATATCAGGCTTGGAGAAAATCATACGGATGTGCTCCTTGCCATATTTGTAAAAGGCATACTCACCAAAAGTGAGGCACAAGGAAAACCCCAGAATTCCACTAAGGGTTCTGTCTTTCAGATCACAACAATAATAAATCACATATTTGCTGAAACTGCACAGCATTTGCTAATAGATAGCATCTTCCTCTGGGCTGACACCCCATTAATCTTCCTCTGGTTTCTCACAAGAGAGGGCTTCTTTGGATTTTGGGGCCTGACTCCATTGCTCTCACAACTTCCAGTGAGTGGACGTCCAATTTAATGCTGGTGCGGGACTTCTGATGAAAGACTCTCTCCTGGTCAGGCTGCCAGTTTAAATTTACTAGCACTAGAAAAGGGCTGTATTAGGGCTAGTCTACACTGTCCGAAAAATCCAGTGGTTGAACTTTGTTCTGGACTGCACCACTGCAGGTCTGTCAGGATCAACCTGTGCCCAGAAGATGGCCCCACTGCTGGGATCCAAGGTACCCTGACAGACACCCCAAAATCACCACTTCCGCAGACTCTTCAGAGTTGTGGGATGTAGTGCCTCCCCCCCCCCAGTGTCATTGGGAACATAGGAATCTGCCTTCTACTGCGTCAGACCTTTGGTCCATCTAGCTCAGTATTGTCTTCACTGATTGCCAGCGGCTCTCCAAAGTTTCAAGCAGGAGTCTTTCCCAGCCCGACCTGGAAATGCTGAGGAAGGACTGAACCTGGGACCTTCTGCATGCAAATCAGATCCTCTTCAGAGAATACATTCAGATAATCACTGAACTACAGCCCCATAGCCTAACACACACCCAATTCACATAGGCCCTTCACATGACTGCAGGCACGGAGGTGGTAATGCATCGGCACCAAGGCCCAGACCAGAAGCTGCAGTGCATGGTTAGCAGCAGAGGTCTTTCATTCCTGAGTCCTCCTTGAGAAGAGGAAACAAAAACCTGAGCAGATTCTGAAGAGACGGAGAGAGAAAGGAGACAGGAGGGCAGGCCTGACCCAGTGCCTGTGAGTTTTCCTTGTCGGCATGCAGCCCACCCCTCCTGCTATGGCATCCGTTGGTTGGTTGGTTGGTTGGTTGGTTGGTTGGTTGGTGAATTGATAGGATGTCCTTCAGTACAACACTCCCATGGGCAGCATGCAGTTTTTAAGGTTTAGGTTGTGCCATCAAGTTGGTGTCAACTCCTGGCAACCACAGGGCTATGTGGTTTTCTTGGTAGAATACAGGGGTGCTTTACCATTGCCTTCTCCTGCACAGTATGAGATGATGCCTTTCAGAACCTTCCTATATCGCTGCTGCCTGATATAGGAGTTTCCCATATTCTGGGAAACACACCAGCAGGGATTCGAACAGTTTAAAAGAGTCCAAAACAATATCATACCAGTGCAATAAGACTCCGGATAGAAGTCATCCACATCCCCGAAGCAATAGCCATAGCTATCAAGAACAACTGGCAGAAGCCAGATGCAGCACATGCTACGTAGCTAGCTGCAAAACAGCTGGTGAACATAGGAACATAGGAAACTGCCATATACTGAGTCAGACCATTGGTCTATCTAGCTCAGTATTGTCTTCACAGACTGGCAGCGGCTTCTCCAAGGTTGCAGGCAGGAATCTCTCTTAGCCCTATCTTGGAGATGCTGCCAGGGAGGGAACTTGGAACCTAGATGCTCTTCCCAGAGCACCTTCATCCCCTGAGGGGAATATCTTGCAGTGCTCACACATCAAGTCTCCCATTCATATGCAACCAGGGCAGACCCTGCTTAGCTATGGTGACAAGTCATGCTTGCTACCACAAGACCAGCTCTCCTTTCCTGGTGGCTGGTGGTTTTAGGATTGGGCATCCCTATGCAGGCTACTAGAGCCAAGAAAGCCCACTGCCCAGTTGCCATCCACCAGGTGACTGCGGGAGCTACAGGAAGGCCTCCGAGGACAGTCCGGGTAGTGTTGTGTGGTGGAAGGCGGCCCACCAAGTCACCAGATAGGGTTTTATAGGTAACCACTGGCACTTTCAGGATTGTGTCCAGAAATGGATTGGCGGGTGGGCAGCTGTTTAGCACTGGCAACACTGGGATTATTAAGGAGGATGAGGAGTTTGCAGAGACTTGAATGAGTTCTTTGCATCTGTCTTCAACTGCAGGCCTTAACTTCTTAACTTGGCTTAACTTCTGTGCTGCGTAAATAAAGCATACTTAAGGACAAAATTGTTACGTATATTATTTCTTGTTTACACAGTCAGACAGGTGTTATTGACTGGTTTGTTTTATCCAGACATCGAGTCCTTCCCAAGGACCTGGGATGGCTGAATTTTATTATCAATATTGTTGTTGCTGTTATTATTTTACATTTATATCCCGCTCTTCCCCCAAGGAGCCAAGTACTACATACTTGAGTTTCTCTTTCACAATAACCCAGTAAAGTAGGTTAGGCTGAGAGAGAAGTGACTGGCCCAGAGTCACCCAGCTAGTCTCATGGCTGAATGGGGACTTGAACTCGGCTCTCCCCGGTCCTAGTCCAGCACTCTAACCACTACACCACGCTGGCTAGAAGCACAGGCCTTGCTTGCTGAAGGAGAACCAGCATGGAGTTGGGGAATCGCACTGATGGTGCCCAGGGACAGGCCAACAGAGAGCCCAGACCATAACGAGGGACTTCCAGCAGTGCCACGGACCTACCTTGTAGGCGATGATGCGGCCCCCATGCCATAAAGCACCCCATGTCGGTCCTCAGGGTGAGATGCTCCCTGTCATCTTGTGGGCCTCAAAATGGCCCGTGGGCATTTCACGTGCTCAAATCACAGTCCCACGAGGTCTCACATCATTCTTGCAAGATCTTGAGGTGACACTTTGGTCAGACCCGAGATCTCGCGAGAACTGCTGAGACTTTCAGGGACCATATATGATGATGACGGGGCTGGCAGAAGAGATAAGGCAGGAAACCTTGCATGGTAGGGCTGAAGGAGTAGCAAAGCACAGTGATTTCCCCCTTTCCGGGGAGCTTCTACAGGGAGAAGTTCCCTGTGAAGCGGGCCCTTTGAAGTGAGAGGCCCGCTTAAGCAGAGATCCGGGGCCAGGAGTTCTGAGGCCTGGCTTGTCCCTGGCAGCAACCAACAAAGGGGAAAAGGAGACAGCCTGGAGGTGTTGGCAGCTGACCCACTTACACATGGCTTCTGCAAGGGCAAGTCTTGCTTCACTAACCTTTAGTAGTTCTTTGAAAGTGTCAACAGGCATGTGGATAAAGGTGATCTGGTTGACATAGAATACTTGGATGTCCAAAAAGCTTTTGAAGAAATTCCCCACCAAAGGCTCTTGAGTAAATTTAGCAGTCATGGAATAAGGGGACAGGTTCATGTGTGGATCAGTAACTGGTTGAAGGACAGGAAGCAGAGTAGGAATATATGGACAGTTTTCACAATGGAGGTAGGTAGGAAGTGTGGTCTCCCAGGGATCGGTACTGGGACCAGAGCTCTTTAACTTGTTCTTAAATGATCTAGAAGTTGGGGTAAGCAGCAAAGTGACCAAATTTGCAGATGACGCCAAACTATTTAGGATAGTGAGATCCAAAGCAGATTGTGAGGAGCTCCAAAAAGATCTCTCCAAACTGGGTGAGTGGGTGACAACATGGCAAATGTAGTTCAATGTAAGCAAGTGTAAAGTGATGCATGTTGGGGCCTGAGCTGACCGTCCCTGAGATGAGAGAGATCTTGGGGTTGTGGTGGACAGTTCGTTGAAAGTCTTGACACAGTGCCCGGCAGCTGTGGAAAAGGCCAATTCCATGTTAGGGATCATTAGGAAGGGGATTGAAAATAAAAATGCTAATATTATAATGCCTTTATACAAATCTATGTTGCAGCCACATTTAGAGTACTGCATGCAGTTCTGGTCACCATATCTTAAGGAGGACATTGTAGAACTGGAAAAGGTGCAGAAGAGGGCAACCCAGATGATCGGGGGCCTGGAGCAACTTCCTTATGAGGCAAGACTACAACACCTGGCACTTTTTAGTTTAGAAAAAAGACGGCCATGTGGAGACATGATAGAGGTGTATAAAATTACTCATGGAGTAGAGAGAATGGAGAGAGATTTTTCCTCCCTCTATCACAACACTAGAACCAGGTGCCACCCCATAAAACTGTTTGCCAGGACCAACAAAAGGAAGTACTTTTTCACATAGCATAGCAGATAATTAATCTATGGTATTCTCTGCCATGGGATGTGGTGATGGCCACTAGCTTGGATAGCTTTAAAAGAGGCTTAGACATTAATGGAGGACAGGCCTATCAGTGGCTACTAGTCTGGTGGCCATAGAGGCAAAATGCCTCTAAATACCAGTTGCAGGGGAGAAAGAGTGAGAAAGAGGGTGTGTCCTCAGCTCTTGCCTGTGGGCTTCACAGAGGCATCTGGTGGCCACTGTGTGAAGCAGGATGCTAAACTAGATAGGCCTTGGGCCTGATCCAGCAGGGCTCTTCATATGTTCTCTGTAGCCAGGCCCATTTAGTAGCCAAGCAGGTGAGTTTTGTACTACATGACATTGCAGAGAAGCCAATAGCAGCTCCTTAATGGAGACAAAATGTTGTTTTACTGTTTTAGCCTGAAATAAGGATGTGTGGGGCTAAAATAATGTGGTCGTAAGGTAAAGGAGCCTGTGGTCCCGTCGTCTTGTGAAATATGTGGCCTTTTTGTTCCCTGGCTTTTTAACAGTTTACTCAAGTTGGAGTACTAAACATGACAGACCAACACATGTAGCAAAACCCTGACATTTTTGGACACCTGGCCTCTCCGCACCTGCTCTTGTCAGCTCCTTCAGCCACTCCTGATGCTGATACACAGCAGGATCCCCCACGCTCCATGGAGGCTGTCCATGATGGCATCTCTGCCTTAGTGAGTGCTCTTGGTGTGCCTCCTTCCATCCAGGAGCCATACTCAGAACAAGAACTCGTGCAGAAATTATAGGAAGGCTCTTCTGAGGTCCATACTATAAGCAGAGCTTTCTGGAGTGTACAAAAATTAAGCATGTCTCAACCTTAATTCAGAAAAAAAAATTGCCTTGCAGCTATCAAGTTTGGGAAGTTGTGATTTACACTGTGCAGATGTACATGATACTGTAGCCATTTTCTGCAGTTAGAAGAGGGCTGAACTAGAAGCCGTCCAAGGTCCCTTCCAACTCTAACATTCTGTAGGGATGTTCACATCCTACAAACCCTAAACAGGGTGGGAGGAGAGCTGCGTGTGTTTCCAATTGGCAGTCATGTGAATTCGAACACAAGGGTAGGAGGAGGGGAGAGTGACCACGAGGGAGGCAGGAGCTGTTTAGGATGGCTTTTTGTCCACCTGGGGATAGAATGCCAGGGATAGAATGTGGGTAGGGCGTGCCTGTCTTACCCAGCTCCCACCTAGCTCCCAGCCTACCCAACTTTTCCCTCCTCCTACCTTGATGTTTGAATTCACATGACTCCCAATGAGTAGTCCACATGGCTCTCCTACCCTGGCTCCTTGGGTGCTCCTTCAACCCTGTTTAGGGTCATGAGAAGAATCCTTCTGAGTCTATGAACTTTAGCACGGCAGGCAACTTGGCCCTCAAACTTACCCTGATTAGTAAGTATCTGACCGAAGTAAACTAGGTTAGTCAATTGCTTCCTTAATTGTTTAACTGTCACTTGCCTCACTGTTGTAGACATTTCGGATTAAGGCCAAGCTGCAAATGGAATTGGTGCTGATAAGCCTCATTATCATCAATGGAATTATCCTCAGTCTGGAAGTACCATTGTGTCCCTGTTCTAAACCCTGTAAGATGTCACACAATCCTTTGGCGCGGGAGTAATTAATGGCAGCGGTCCCATTGACTTTCAGGGCAGCAGTTCTGTGTCCTGGACGAGCAACAATGCGTTACCAATTAGCCAAGCCCTGGTAAAGAAGAGAGAGAGATGGGCGACAGGCTGCAATGAAAACTGAAAACCTCTAGGCAACCACCCACCTATTGAGCCAAAGAAAGCAAAACTGACAGAAGCTGCTCTGAACTTGCACTGCTCCATAAATCTCTGGGGGACAACGGCTGTTTGCCTCCATTGGTTGCTTGCTGATAGATAAGTTGTGCCTTGTCGCAGCCTTCCGTTGTTTTAAGAATGATTAATGTTTCTGGTAAGGTTTTATTCCTTCCTTTCTCCATTTTTTCCCAGAGAGTCATCAGATTCTCTGATACTACGCTCAAGGCAAACCTTTTAATGGTGTATTATGTTATTCTTTTGCAGCGGTACATATCTTCCCAGACAAAGTGCAAGTGTTACATTTATTTCTGCATCTTTTTAAGCCTAACCGCGGTGTTAAAATCAAAGCAAGCTATTTTTAGCCCACTCCATGTTGCTATTAGCAAGGCTGTGGGCATTGGGTGAGAACCGTGGGCTCTTGTGCGTTTTCAGGGACTTGAAGTATTAATGCAAGACGTTTCCAGTAGCTCCAGAGCCTGGGAGAAGGCTAAAAGAAAAAAGCCTTTAAGTGATTTCTGGTGAATTTGGCAGCTGCATTTCTCTTCTGCTGAAATGACCCCAAATGTTGCACTGTGTGGTTGCTTTCTGAAGTTGCGCTGCTTTTGCACCAGCCTCTGCGGTGGAATTTGCCAGGGTTTTTACTGCAGGAAATGCCCTTCCTTTGGGTGCGTCCACACACGTCCCACAGGAAAGTGCTCCACTGAGTACTTTGAATAACTGCAGGAACTTCTTGTGGTCATTTAAAGTGGAGTGCTTTTACGGAGGGATGTGTACCAAAGCACTTCCGACCCTAAGCCCTTCCCATTGTCAACCCTTGGGGGAAGCAGCAGCAGCAGCAGCAGCAGCAGTATGTTCTCTCAGCCCGGGGCAGCAGGGATCCAGGAAGCTCAGTGCCCTGGCCTGCAGGGTGGATGTGGTCCAAATCAGGAGTCACATTCCAGAACAGCAAACAAAGATCAGGGGAGCTGGCACACGGTAAAAGCCAGGCAGAACTGGGAGCAGCTGCTCAGCAGAGTCCTCACACTAGAGATGAGTTGTTTATTATTTATTATTTCTCTGTGTAAACCGCGCTGAGTCATTTTTAGAAGGGTGGAATAGAAATCAAATAAATAAGTAAGTAAGTAAATAAAAATGACCCCCAAAGGGCTCACAATCTAAAAAGAAACATCAGAGAGACACCAGCAAGAGTCACTGGAGGGGTACTGTGCTGGGGGTGGAGAGGGCCAGTTACTCTCCTCCTGCTAAATAAAGAGAATCACCACGTTAAAAGGTGCCTCTTTGCCAAGTTAGCAGGGATGTTGTTGGCCTTTGGCCACTGTGGCTGCGGTTTGCAGTCCAGCCACATCTGGGGTCCCCAGGTTGGAGGTCCCTGGGGTAAGGAAGTTACTGCTTCAAAATCTGGTGGTCCCTGACAGGTTTAGATGGGTTTAAAATGGCAACTAGATGAATTCATGAACAAGGAGATGTATATCAGTTGCTATATGGAACCCCCCGATCAGAGGCACTCTGCCACACCATACAGTTCCTGAGAGGCAGGCTGCAGGAGAAGGCTCTTGCTTGTGGGCTTCCCAGGGGCATCTGGTGGGCTGCTGTGAGAAGCAGGAAGCTGGCCCAGATGGACCCACTTTGGTCTCATCCAGTTGCACTTGACCTCCTTCCCACTCCCTTTTCATCTTTATGAGACACCTGTGAGGGATTAGGACACTCAGGGTGCACTGTGGCTGAAAGGGGATTTGAATCTGCATCTGACACTCTAGGTGCTACGGTACATCATATTTGTGTGCTTCAAAATGGCGTCTCCCTCCCACCCCCACCAGTTTCAGCTGTTGTGCAATTTCCTTGGTGTCACAGAACTCTCTTATGTATTCTGCTCACGTTGAAAAAGCTGTGTAAGCTTTTTTTCCTGGAGGGTACGTCTTTAATATTTGTGTTATCCATGCATAATGCAAGTTGACAGGATCTATATTCGAGGGGGGCAAGTCACATGGAGTCTGGATTCAAGGGTTGTTTTCTGTCAGGCAGAGGACAGGTTAGAAGTGCCGCATGAAGCATCTGAAGTTTCAGTGGTTTCGGAGGTAGCTTGTTGCTAGGAGCCAAGGGACAGCATCCAGGGCTGCTTGTCAGGACAGGATGGCACTGGGGGATTACTCCTCACAGGGAGCAACTTTGCTCTGAGGAAAGGAGAAAGCATTAGGGGCTCTTTGGTTTAGAAAAAAGACAACCAAGCGGATAATGCCACCCCTTTACATTGCTTTCAGTCTCAGCTGAGGGCTGGACTCAAGCACATATCAAGCTACCTTGGGGTGTAAAATATCAGGTGAGCAACGTCTATTTGAATCAGGGAGCTGTTCAAGGTCCTGCAGGCCTGATGTTTACCTTGGTATCCTGCTGTCTTGTTCTCCATCTACCTCACTCCTTAATCCCAATTAGTCAGTATTTGCAGCTTTTTACCTGATGCTTGTCACCTCCACTGACCTTCTGGGATCTTGCCTAATCTCTGTGGGCCTTTTGCTCTGTTTTGAGCAGGAGATTAGGGAACTAGTGTTTCTGCTCCCCCTTGCTATGCGTTGAGCTCATCCGTTCAGGTTCAGAAATATTCTTCTGTTTGAAGGAATATACATTGTTTCAAATTCTCTATAAAGAGCTGTACGCTAGGGGTGTGCACACAACCAGGTTGCCCGGTTCAGTTGGAGCCTGGACCAGACTCGAACTAGACCGGGTGTGTCCGGTTTTGTGCACCCCCGAACACACATGCACACACCCATTTGGTTTGGGTTGGGGGGGTTCGCGATTAATTTTTTAAAGAACTTTTAACTTTGGGCTGAAGACCGCCCAAACCAGGCTTTTTGGAACCTAATAGAGGCCAGCGGGGGAGAAGGGTTCTCTGGAGACACCCCCACACACACACACACACACAGAGCTGCAGACAAGCCTCCAGAGCAGCTGTGGTAAGTTATATTTCTTTCTTTTTAAAAGTTTTTTTTGTTCTTTAAAACAAAAACAAAAAACGAATCCCCAAACCCAAACTAGGGGTTTTTCGATCCATGATTGGGCCAAACAGGGGCTGGTTCAGTTCAAGGGTGGTTCAGTATCGGACCACTGAACAAGTCCTGTCCGATGTTGAATGGGTTAGATACAGAACCCGTTCACACATCCCTACTGTATGCAAGGATGTAGCTGGAAACAGTGATGTTGTATTCAGATCTGCCAGAATAGGTTTCCACTTCCTCCGCTTTACCTGTTGTACATACACAACATTCTCTAGGTAACAGTTTTCTAAAGAGTAAGTTCTTTGTCATGGTCTCTGTCACAGATGAGCTCTGCGCCTGTGCAGGGACAGCCATTAGGATCTCTCAAGCTCTCTGATTTTTGATGGTAGCTCTGCCCCTTCTAGCCTCGTTCTCGTTCTCCTTCCAGTCAGTTCTTTGTCATCTGCTGAGGGATCAACAGCTCGTCGTTTTTTCTCTTGCTCTCTGCGTTTTACTAAAAGGTTAAATCACTCAGTTTCTTCTGCCCTATTTCTTCTTTAGTTATATTTATTCCTGCCTCTTCTCCATAAGTTTTTCCTCCTTTTTCTGTTTGTGTTTTGATTTCTGCCTGGTCGTCCCCCCACCCCCTGCTTTTTGTCCTCCCCACTTCCCATCATTTTCGGCTGAGGGACGCTTATTGATACAGTTTTTGCGGTGAGGTCAGGGACTCCTCTCGGCCTTCACCTATTCTACAGAATTTTTTTCTCCTTGGGAAGGGAACCTTCGTAAGGTAGTCTTTCCCTTTACAGCGGTCTGGAGTGTTATTTTACTCAAGCTTCTGTCCATCACTGTGTGCTTTTTTCGCTATCTGATCATTTTCCCCCTCAAAAACAAAACACTATTTTTTTTCTGACGTAGTTTTTCTGAGGGAATTTATTTTGAGGGAGTTATACCACCCCTCTCCTCCACTGCATGGCTGGAAAGGTTATTTTCAAATCCTGCTCTCTCTGTAGGGTGAACATACCTTTATCAAGCATTCTCGCTGCTTAATTTGTTTGGGAGAAGCACACAAGGTAGACTCCTGTGCTCATTGCCTCAAATTTACCAAGCAAGCCCAAGCAAACTGTGTAAGTCGTTTGCATTCCCTCTTGTGGGAAAGAGCTCTTGCCCCTCAGAAGACCATGGCGTCGTACCAAATACCTCTCAAGATGCCCGCCCTGTGACTACGGATATTTCCGCTGTTGGGGATCCAGGGCTTGGAGCGGCGGCTTCTGGCACTTTGGTACTATCTACTGTGCCTACTCCATTACTGTCTTTGGTGCCTATCTCAATACTGACACCTTCAGTACCAACGGAGCCTTCAGTACTGACAACAACTGCTTCTGCTTTGGGGCAGGGAACCATCCACAGGGTGTCTCTGGTGAAATTGAAGCTGCACAAGGTAACGGACCTGCAAGGTTTAGAAGCCCAGCAGAGGAGAGGAAGAGCCCATCTGCTTCCCATCCAATGCTGCCTGGGGTGAGAGACCAGGTGGGTGCTGTTGGCTCCTTCTGCTGCTACCTGCCTGCTTCTGCTTCCCCTGTGGAGCTGCGGCCTACTGCCTCTGTGTAACATCTGTGGGGAGTGTGTGGGGAGTTTGTTCAGGACTGGGAACAGCTCCTGAGTGACTCAGCAGTTCCTGGGGTCACTTGCCCAGCTTTGGGCCTTTATAGGAACGCTGCCTGTGGTGGCGGGTTCTTGGGACTACGACTATGATACCTACCATAAATACCATTGCTCGCCATCCTTCATGGATGGCTTTTGCCATCATCGTTTCCATGGCTCTCCTCCAACCTACCACCCACGTAGAGATCACAGTCCTAGACGTGCATCCAGCAACGGGTCTGATCCTGATCCAAGACGCCTAGACCATAATACCCCCAACCACCCAGACACGCAGAAAGAGGGAACACCCACTCTGTTCCAGCACCTGGGGGACCCCCACCTCAGCTGCCAACGCAGCCAACACTACCAGTGCTACCATCTTTGCCAGCCCAGCCTTCACAGCCATTGTTGCCATCTCATCCTACAGCCTTCAGCCCTATCCATTCCGGTGGTTCCGCATCCAGATTCGGGCACTGAGTTGGAGGGATGTCCATGGAACTGGCTGGCCAGGTTCGGTTCAAGTCTATACCGGACTCGAACCTGACCATGCCAGTTCGGCCCGGCACCCCCTCGAACCGCCCCCCCCCAGGTTGCTCCGGTCCGGGGCGTTCACGAGTTTTTTGTTTGATTGTTTGTTTTTTAAAAAATTAAGTCCTTTACCCCCTTCGGTGGAGTTCCTTGAGGCGGGGTGTGTGTGTGTTTCCACAGAGGTTCCCCCTCCCTCCGCTGACCTCCATTATCACTGCCTCCGGCCCCTTTTGGCTGTTTTTTCAGCGCATCCGGGCCTTCAAACCTCAGCATGGGAACCATTTTGGATGCCGGCAGGCTTGCACAATTGGCCTCTGAGAGGCCTGAGTCAGGCCTCTCTGAACAGTGGTGCACACTGCGGCACTGCCACACTCTGTGGTCTCTGGGATTCCAAGGAGATCCACCACCACATAAACTACCCAGAGTTGCTTGCAGTCTTCAAGGCCCTGAAAGGTTTCCTACCGATGGTGAGAGGCCGTTCCATTCAAATGTAGACAGACAATATCACAACAAAGTCGTACATCAACTGGCAAGCGGGGACAGGCTTGAGAATGCTTCTGCATCTCATGTTGTGACTTTAGGAATGGGTCCTCTTGAAGAGCATGGAGATCTCAGCAATCCATATTAAAGGAGAGGAGAATGTTCTAACAGATTCCCTCAGTCGCGCCTCATGGACTCCCGTGAGTAGCAATTGGATCCAGATTGCCTCACTGTTTGGGGGTCTCCGGACATAGATGTCATTGCCTCCCAAGCCAACCATCAGCTTCCTTGCTTTTGCACGAGGGAATCAGTCTCTAGGGGATGCTTTTTTGCTGGACTGGAGCAAGGGTTACCTGTATATGTTCTCTCCCATTCTGCTACTCCCCAGGGTGATCCAGCACATTAGAAACTAACGGGCCACGGCCCTTCTGGTTGTACCTTGGTGGCCCAGGAGGAGGTGGTTTATGCATATGAAACTCCTGGCCACCAGGGGATAGATGCACTCACCGTGTTCACCCACTCTTCTGACGCTTCGGGATGGCCTCATTCTGCATCGTGATGCACTGCAGCTCCATCTCATGACATGGTTGATTCTTCCATCACAGACCTGACCCTCGTGGATGTCCTGAAGGCTTCTAGGAAACTTGCAAGAAAAAAAATTTATAGTCACAAATGGACTCGGTTCTCCATACAAATGTGTTCCATGGGAGTGGACCCAATGGATCCCTCACTTTCCACCTTGCTGTCTTATTTGCTGCAACTCAAATCGTCAGGACTCTCATTAGTCTCAGTCAAGGTACATCTGGCTGTGATAACGTCCGATTTAACAGAGCTAGGGACCTGACTGTCAAGTGCTTTCTAAAGGGGCTGACCCTCAAGTATCCTGATGGCCCCCTCTTGGGACCTTCCCTTGGTGCTGACTCAATTGATGGGTGCCCCGTTTGAACCTCTGGTCTCTTGTGATTTGCAACTCCTTACATGGAAAACCGTGTTTTTGGTGGCCATCATGTCTGCCTGCAGGGTAAGTGAGTTGCGCGCCCTGCGGGTGGACCACCTTACCGGTTTTTCACAAGGACAAAGTTCAACTTCGTTATTGAACTTTCAATATTACCTTATTGCCTAAAGTAGTCTCTATATTTCAACATGCCCAAGATATCTCTTTGCTGGTGTTCTTCCAGAACCCTACCTTGGGGACAGAGTGCAAGCTCCAGTCTTTGAATATTAGTAGGGCACTTGCCTTCTATGTCTAGCGGACCAGAGATATCTGTAAGGGACCTTACCTTTTTGTGTCTTGTGCTGAACGTTCACTGGGTGCTCAACCATATGTTCAGAACCTGTCCAAGTGAATAGTGGAGGCCATATGCCTGGTGCATCAGTTGGTGAACAAACCCTTGCTGGGTTCAATTCGTGCTCACTTGGTGCAGGCCATGGCGACATCAGTGACCTTTGACGCTTACCTTTCCCTGGATGCCATTTGTTGAGCTGCCATATGGGCATTGCCTCATACATTTGTGTCTAATTATGCACTGGATGTGAGTTCCATACAGGATGTGATTTTTAGAGGGACAGTGCTCTGCTCTATTTTCCAGCGACTGCCTGCCTGCCTCCTGTTCTGGTAAGCTTGTGATGTGCCCATGTGTGATGGACAGAGACCACGATGAAGAACAACAGGTTGCTTACCTGTAATTGAGGTTCTTCTAGTGGTCATCTGTCCATTCACACATGTGCCTGTCCTTCCCCGCTGCAGTCACTGTTTTCTTTTTTACTCTGTAAAAATTCAGACTCCAGAACTGACTGGAAGGGACGGAGCTACCACCAAAAATCAGAGAGCTTGAGAGATTCTGATGGCTGTCCCTGTGCAGGTGTAGAGCCCATGTGTGAATGGACAGAGGACCACTAGAAGAGCCTTAGTTATAGGTAAGCAACTTCTTGTTTCTAGCCCTCAAAGATGAAAAAGAACAACAGGTTCAAAATGTAAAGTGTGGTCTGCCCATGAACAGAGGAGTAGCTATGCCTCTTCAATCTTGTCCCTGCCCCACACAATTCGAATCAATTCAGAATGTGCCTTGGTGTGTTTGGCATATGGCTCTTTGGCTCATGTCTGTGTCTTTCAAGACTATCTGTGCTTGCAGCTAGAAGAAGAAACGAGAAAAAACTATAAGTGATTATTTTCTGCGTTAAGCACCTTCTTTGTGGATTGGTTAAATTATTTCCTGAGCTGAATTGCTTACACCCTAGCACAGACATTCTCAGCCTTGGTGGGCCACTGGGCGAAACAGGATGCTGGACTAGACGAGCCTTGGGCCTGATCCAGCAGGGCTGTTCTTATGTTCTTATCTTCTAACCTTGGGTCCCCACTCTCAGATGTTGTTGAACTACAAACTCCCTCCGATCATTGTGGCTGGGGATGATGGGAGTTGTAGTCCAACAGCACTTCTACACATCATTTTTGCTGCATAGGCTTGCCTGTAAGTGCAGGAGGTAGGAAGTTTTTTCATTTTGACTTGACTAAATTTCATGCTGTTCAGAGGTATGAAGACAGCCTGGATTGGAAAGTCACCGGGTTTTTAGACGCTCATTTACATATTGTTCTCTGACAGAGAACAGCTCAGAAATGAAGACAGGATATTAGAACTGAAAGATGGCGGGAGATATTGCTATAGGGCCTGCTTTTAAGGACTTCATCCAAGACTACATGCCAGGTTGACTTCTCTGCCCTGAATGGTAGCTGAGGGCAGGAAAACACTCTCCGCCCAATGGCTGTTTGAGCCACTAGCTCAGATGGCTTGGAAAGAGGATTGGACACATTTATGGAAGAGAAGAGGTCTATCATAGTTAGGATGATGGTTATATAAATAAGTACATGCCTACATCAAGTTATTATATGGCACCTCCAAGAGCAGAAGCAGTACCCCACTGAATGCCAATTGCTGCTGAGAAGCAACAGTAGGAAGGGCCTTTGTACCTTGCTTCCCAGAGTCATCTAATTGGCCACTGTGGGAACAGGATGCTGGAGTAGACAGACCTTTCGTCTGATCCATAACTGGGACAAGGGGTTGGGGTTGGGCAGCCTTTAGGCCATTCTCGTCCCCATGGCTACCAGCAGTGCCTTCAGTCCCACAAGATTTCCAATTTAAGTTTTGTTCCTCGAGAGGTTCTTAGTTGAAGGGTAAAATCAGGAAATGCCTATTTCCCTTGCACCTAGGTCCCTATGATGCTAAAGGCCCTCTGGAACTCTGAAGCTGCCATATACCGAGTCAGACCATTGGTCTATCTAGCTCTATCTATCTAGCCCAGACTGGCAGCGGCTTCTCCAAGGTTTCGGGCAGGAGTCTCTCTCAGCCCTATCTGGAGATGCTGCCAGGGAGAGAACCTGGAACCTTCTGCACACAAACATGCAGATGCTCTTCCCAGAGTGGCCCCATCCCCTGCCTAAGGGGAATATCTGACAGTGGAGACATGTAGTCTCCCATTCAAAGGCAAACTAGGGCAGACCCTGCTTAGCAAAGGAGACCATTCATGCTTGCTACCACAAGAGCAGCTCTCCTCTGAGCTGTGTAGCAGGGGGCATTTGCTACTGCAGGGGAACCAAAGGGTGTCCCACAGTAATGGCCTTGCTTTCAGCTCTAAGCCAGAGCTCTCCCCAACCTTGGGTGGGTCCTTAGATGCTGCTGGGCTACAACGCCCAGTGATGGGGTTTGGGATGATAAGAGTTGTAGTCCAGCAACAGCTGGGTCCCAAGGTTGGAAGCTCTTGCTTTCAGGCATTAGGCCAAGGAAGTTCACAGCCTGAATTGTGGCTGAGTGGGGAATGAAGCACACTTGTTTACGTACAGATCGTCACAAACCCCAGAGAGGAACATTCTTCTTTGATTATGTGGACCTCCCACATGCCTCCTTGTGAGGAATTTGTGTGGGAAACCTATCTGCGAAACTGCCTCTCTTGCACTATATTGAACAAATAAGGGGAAACACACACAAAAAAAGGCACATGAGAAAAAAACCAAGAAGGCTGGAAGTCAAATGTCAGGGCAGAATTCTCTACACTGGGCATTCTTGGAAAGCGTTCCGTGCTTTCAGCGAGTGCACAGCCAAGGTTCCTTTTTCCAATAGGGCAAGGCTTCTCAAACTTGCCAAGGTCATTGCAGCTGAGGATGATGGGAGTCGTAGTCCGACAGTATCTGGGGCAGTGGTGGATTAACGGAGAGGCAGAGTAACCCCCCCTAACCCCCCCTTACCTTATTTTTTAAAAAAGGCAAACCTTTAAGGTAAAAGGGTGGCAAAAAGCTTTATCCGCCCCTGATCTGGGGACCCAAGTTTGAGAAGTCCTGAAGTAGAAAATGTGCTCCTCCCCTCTTCTCGGTACCACCATTAGGAATTTCTGGCAGTGCTCCACCCTATTTGCCTTGAATTAAGCTCTTCAGTTCAAATGTAGGGACCCAGGTCCCAGTGGGCAGGGATTTCCAGCCAGGAGGAAAGGCCCCCTCAGTGCCAGAAAAATAAAATAATTGCCTCAAACTGATGTGGAGAAAGCTGACCTTTACTGTGGTGTGCAATATCTGTCTGTCTGTCTATCTATCTATCTATCTATCTATCTATCTATCTATCTATCTACTCTCTCTCTCTCTCTCTCTCAGGCGTACCCGTTGCTAATCCCATGCGGGTAAGCTCTCACCGAGAGTTCTCAAGAGAGCTGCCTGCAGGGAGAGAGGAAAGCGGTAGCACTGGTGAACAGGCTTGCGGGAGAGGCAGGAAAGATGGTGGGGGGAGAAAACAGCGGGGGGGGGGGGGAGAACTAGAGGCACAGATGCTCTGCACCCAGCCCAGCTAGTTTAGTATATTTGTATAGTGCCCCAGACTCATGTCTCTGAGTGGTTTGTGAGGCGAGGCCATCACAGAGGGTCATCCTAAGTTCGAGTCCCTGCTTTGCCTGCACAAGGTCTCAGGGTTAGTCCCTCCATCTCTAGTCAGCAAGGGCTTGCAGGTAGCAGGGCTGGGGGGACCTGTGTTATCTCGAGCAGCTTCCATACACATCCTCTATAATAAAAGGCTAAGTGTGCGCCCGTGTCAAATGCCTGGCGTGCGTCCGTGTCTCCCTCGGCTGTTCTGGGCATGCGCGGAGCGCATGCCCAGAACATGCCGAGGGAGACACGACCGCCAGCACCAGGCGGCCATGTTGGGCAGTTGTTTGCCTGGCCGCAGAAAGGCCAGAAGCGGCCTCCGCGAAGCCGGGGAAGAGGTGAAGCCGGGGAAGCCAGGGAAGAGGCGGCAGGGGAAACTGGCCGAGGTGCGGCCGAGGCGGCGGCGGAGCCATGGCCGAGGCCTGGCGGCGCCGCCGAAGCCGGGCGGGGGGAAGACTTTGGGGCCCTTGCCCAGCCAGGGAGACCGGCCGCGGCATGGAGGCTGGCGGCAGCGGGAGGGGGAATGGCGGCGGGGGGCTTGGAGCGCACACTCTACTAGTGCCCGTTATTTAACGGGCCTAAAATCACTAGTACCAAATAATTGTTTAGAACCACAGCACCAATTCCAGAAATGCTGCTGAGGAATAATCACATGTGGCCTGACACCGCAGTGCTATCCCTCTCCCATTCCACCATGGATGCCCCTGGCCTCCGTGGGCTAATGTCTGCTGTTCTGAGACTGTGCAAGTGTTCAACATACACAGCACGCTTCATCTACGAGAAGGAGCCAATAGCTTGTCTGCTCTGATTCAAATGGCGGGGCTGTTACTGTGAGCTGGTGAGCCTCTCCCTTGCGAAGTGAGCCCTTGGGGATTTTTATCAAGCAGCCTGACTTGAAATCGTTTTTGAGGTTGCTATGAATTATATATGGTAGCAGCCAGGCCTCTGGGGATCTCGGGGTTTCAGGGAAGCAAAGAGCTGCCTTGATACCAACCTTCCAGTGGGTTCCTTGAGCAAAACTCTAGTGGCAGAGAGCATCTTGGGCCTGGAGAAAACTCTTTTTCTCAAACTTGATAAAATCTCACCCCACTGTTGTTATTATTTCTAATCAATGGTTTCCTTTATATAGATCATAACTTTTATGCTCTCTTGACTTAGCAGAGAAAAGACAAGGGTGACAGACAGCCCTGAGCTTCTGATGCCCAACTGAAAGTTGGCGCCAGGACCACAGGCTAGGGCGGGAAAAGATGAAATTGGTAGCCACTCCAATGACCATGTTTAATTGATATCAAACTGCCACAAAAAGATATGACAGCCACTTGCACGGGTTATTCAAAAAGGAGATAAGACAGATGCACAGAGGAGGAGAGGTCTCCCAGTGCCTCTTAGCCATTATCTTCTTTCTATCTGTTCAGTCGTATCCGACTCTCGGTCACTCTATGGATCAATGCACTCCATGCCGTCCTATCTTGAACAGCTTCCTTTAATTCCGCCATGGTCATTCTAGTGTCATTATAGCTGAATGGAACCTCCATGTACAGGTGCAGTATACTACTGAATATCATTTACTGGGAGGCAAATAGTAAGTGAGGGCTCTTGCCTCCCATGACTGGCTTGTGAGCTTCACTATCACAGAAACATCTGCTTTGCCACCGCGGGACTAGAAGGACTTTTGGCTTGACCCAGCCAGGCTCTGACATCCTTAAGTGGCCTGAGGTGAGGAGCCCTTGCTGGAAACCCACTCCTCACACCACTCCAGCCTGTGGCAACTGTGTCTTTTCAGTGGCCCCCTTTTCACAGCCCTGCCCCTCTCTTTAAACAATCCCAGGTGTTGCAATGCCCACTTTGGAAAACCCTGAACTCTGTCCGGTTGCTAGATAAATGTTAATTAAGCAAAATGGTTGCGATGCTCTGAATCCTCACCATGCATCCTAATGTTTCCATTGGAGGTGGCTAGTGGAGAATGATGCTCCAAAGCACTCCTGCTAATGGCGGCTTGTTCAGCAGGGGGCCACTGAGCCAAGCAGAGCCCTCGAGCCTTCCTGGGCCATCTCTCTTTCTCGCTCACACGTTGTAGAAGTTCCAGGTAGGCAGCCAAATCGGGGGGGCCTCTTGTGAACCATCATATGTGGCTGATGGGTTGGCACCTCCCGATAGGGCTGGGAAGGACTGAAATCCAGAATAGCTGCTGCCAGTCAGAGCAGATAATACTGAGCTAAATGGACCAATGGTCTGACTCAGTGCCACATGTACATGTAACACAGAAGCGCGGGACCAATGGCCAGGTCACTGGGAGGTGGGGCAGGTTCACCGCTTATTAGGGTGGGTCACATGATTGACATTAGAGTAAGTGATGTCTCTTACCCTAATTTGGGAGCTGGGCACACTCCTGATTTTTGAGTGTGTGTTAGAGAAAAACAAGCTTGGAGGAGGCAGGTAGTTTGATCGTCAGTCAAGCCCCAAATGGGTAGAATGAGCACATCCTACCCAGATTCCGTGCCTAGCTTGGGAACAAGGTAGGCGGGGAAACTGTCCTACCCAGCTGGGGCTTGATTGAGGAGTCAGCTCCCTGCCTCCGACCTTGGTTTTGTCTAACTTTGTATGCCCAGCTCCTTGTCAATCACGTGGACTGCCCTCCTGAGCCATTGGGTGGAGTTCTGCTGCCTGTACACTTTTCTTTCTAGCTCTGTCATGGCAGCTGGAGATCTTGGGAATTGTAGTCCAACAGCCCCTGGAGAGCCTCAGGTGGGTCACACCTGGGCTAGAAGCTGTGGGGTTTGTATAATAACAGTTGAAAAGGCCGAGAAGGGTCTGGGGTGTCCCCAAGGGAGCCGCGACCCACCGCATGGCTTGCTCTCCTGTGGCTACAGCTTTGTGAGTGGCATTGATCGATGATGGGGCAAACATCTGGTGACTGGAATATGCAGCCAGTGCTGCCTCTTCTCCACATTATATAAGGCCCAGCACCCTGTAAATGTGTGTGCATGTGTCGGAAAACTGAGCTGATTGTTGAGACAACTTGTGATCCCTCCTCCTTACATTTTGTCTGTGTATGACAGCACATTCCAAGTGCCATGTCAATAGCAAACAGATCTTGTCTTGTCATGGCCGGAGAGCCTGGGAAGCAAGAGCCCAGAGCAGCAGCCGTTCGCTCCCAGCCAGTTTCTCCTCTCCGCAGAACTTTGAACTGCTGCCGCTTCAGGGCTGTTCTGCTCAATCAGTGTTCCCCCCAGGTCTTCTGAATGGGAACTCTGTTCATATGAGGACACAGCTGTGCGATCTGTGGCACTGAGCACAAACTGAATTGTGCTCCTGAAAATGTGACCAAAGTCTGTGTGGCATCCCCAGACCGATGGAGGCCATTGAAGCTGCCACAGTGAACCGCAGGGATGGCATCCAAGCACTACGCTCAAGTCCCAAAGATCACATGGAGGGGGAAGGAGGAGGCTTCCAGGGACTCTGGTCTTAGGGCTGTGCTCACAACTGCCAGCTGGGTGAGACAAGCATCCTACCCAGCTTTGGGAGCTGTGCACCTTCCCAATTTTGGGTTGTGTGTGAGTTCAGAGGAGGGAGAAGTGACCTTATGGAACTAGGTTCAGGCTCTGATGGCATCATCCTACCCAGGACTTTTACCCAGCATATTGCCAAGGTAGGAGGGAATGCCATTGGAGCCTGCGCCTGCCTCCCACATGGTTACTTCCCCGTCCTCTGACCTAGCTTTTAACTCAGCTATGAGCACGGCCCTTTGGTGTTGTGCTTGGCGCAGAGAAGCCCTGCTTTGTGCTCTGTGTGGGGATCCCATATGACCCTGCCCAGCCACAAAGGTCAGCAGATGTCCCACCATCCTCTGAAGTGTGATTGGTGGGATCATGTGAACAGGTCTTCTCTCTTGCAGGACCTGCAAAACCCCCTGCCCTGGGAGATCTGTTTGGCCTTCTGCCTGATGGTGCTCGAATGCCAGCTAAGAACTTGCCTGTTTCAGGAAGCTCTTGGCCTGCCTGTTGGTTCAATGTGTAATGCCTAGGCCTGTGATAACTGTTGATTTATATCTTGTCTCTGTTAGTGGCTTTATAAAGGTTATTGTTTTTCATTGTGGAAGTTAGTCACATTGGGTGTTACAATTTCAAGCAAGCATCCTATAAATGTCATAATAAATAAAATGTGCCATGGATGGGGCGGGGCAGGTGGGGGGGAGAGAACCACCTTGTGTCAGGAGCAGCAAATACTCACACATACTGTGCAGATCTGTATGCATGTACACTTATTCACACATTGGGCTGTTCCAGACATCACATGGAACCTCAGATAAAATCAGAACCTCAGATAAAATCAGGCACCACGCAACCTCCCTGAGCCTCCCTGATCTGTAAGTCACTTCAAACCTTAGATGCAGACCTCGGCTTATTTAAAGCAAGTGGGTTAGAATAAACTGAGATTGGTCCTTTGGGACATCATGACCAATCTCGGCTTATTTTAACCTAGATAGGAAGTAGATGTTCAAATGGGAGGTGGAACCAAACATTCCTGAGGCTGAGACATCTCATGGGGCCCATTAGGTTCCATATAACATCTAAACCAGCCTGTTACATTCAATGCACATACAGTGGTCCACGTCTTCTCTGTACCCTGCATTTGAGGGTACACAGGTTCAGTTTTAAAATGAATGCATTCATTTTAAAATGAATGCCCACACAAAATCATGGACATGTTCACAGACACCTGTATAACATAATTTCTGAACAAGAGAATAAAAGAGAGACGTGGTGGAAAGGAGAGAGTAAGCTCCAGTTCCTATGTAATAACAGAGATATCTTCCTTGCCAAGATGGTGTGAGCCCAAGGGCTTCTCCACAATGACACTTAGTCATACATAAACTCGCTTTATCCAGTCTCTCTCAGGGATGGGTGGGTGATGTGTGTGAACAGGATCTCTGTGTGATCTGTCACTGTGTGATCAGTCAAACTTCGTAGAGTCCCCACTGTCAAAAGTACTCATCAGAGCAAAGAAAGGCAGGTCGGAATGCTGGTGTGAAGGGGTAGAGGGAGTAAGACGGGTGGAAGAAACAGCATGCAATGGGCAGGGACGTTCTCCCCTTGGTCCATGCTCTGAGGGTACAGGTGCATATTGGTTTGCTGAAATGTTTCACTTTATATTCCGCTTTTCGACTGCATTGTTCCCGAAACTGCTTGAAACAAAATGAAAACCATAAAAACAATGCCATTATCAATAAAACTATAAGACCATCAATAAAATATATAAAAGCAGCAGAAGAGAGTTAAAAGGCTGACAAAATAAATTTTTAAAAAGAGTTTTACTGCCCTTTTAAAATGACCAGAGTACAGATCTGACGGGTTTCTTTTGCAAGGAATTAGCAAGTCCTTGCTCCACAAGGAATTCTGATATTTTTATAGTGCTATAAAATATATCCTTGTGTGGTTCCATTCCTATGTCCCATTTACTTGCAATGGTCCAGCAGGATCTGAGTAGTCACAGCAGCTTCTAGGTAAGAAGCCTGGATCACAGGAGTGCCGTCCAACAGCACAGAAACTTCAGGAGGAAGGCACTGAGTCACAGAGCCTGCCTGGGCTTGCAGAACAATCCTGATAGAATTGTTGTCCTAGCAGTGGTCAGACAGTGACTGAGTAGATGGAGCAGGTGTTATTGTGTCCTCTCAAATAGATCTGATGCCAGGTGATCAATTAGATCACCACATCTTTGGCTCTGGATTTTGACAGGGACCATAATCTCTTCAGCTCCTGACGTCCAGGCATGATGGTGGAGGGTCTAGAGCTGAGGTGAGTGTCCAGTCGAAGGATGGCACCCCCTAGCACTGCAGTCTCCCCAGGAACGGCATCTTCGGGAGTGGTGTCCTCGGGCCATCCCTTGAGGGTTTTTGGCTCCCCTTGGTCTCTACCTGTGCTGGTAGAGGTCTCCTACCAGTGGGATCAGGTCTCCTCTGTTTCAGGCTCCTGGCACAGATAGGTCCAGACACCTTAATCTGTGGGTCTTGGGCAGGGGTTCTTAAACTTGTTGGACTACAAGTCCCATCGCAAGGCCATTGTGAATGGGGTATGTGTGTGATGGAAATTGTATTCCAACAACTGAGGTCCCAAGTTTGAGAACCCCTGGTCTAGGGGACAATCACAAGCTTTGGCTGTACTGACATATAGTTCATGCCTCTTCTGTGGCAATGGTGGTGTTGGCCACCTGCTTTTATAGCATTCCCTGCTCCTCCAGAGAGCTTTTTTTCTGTTGATGGTGTGTGCAGGATCATGGCCAAGAGTTGGAGGTGTGAGCCACAGAGGCCTTCAGTTTGAGTCTCACTTCAGCTCACCAGGAAGCTTTTGGCAAGTCACTCAGTAACTCTGACTCAACCCTGGATGAGACTTCAATTAATCTAATTTTCTTTAGGAGCTCAATTTTTGCATTTCCAAGTGGAATACATTCTAAGTGCTATTAACATTGCTCAAACTGTCTTTATTTACCATGGACATTCCATATATTCTCTTCAGAAAAACCACTGTCCCTGTTTTTGCCTTTGGGATCTGCCCTCTTTAAATGTTGTCAATTAATGCACTTTGCTCTCTTTGCCATTCTTCAGGGATGCATCTTGTTTCTAGTGAGTGTGCACATAAATGCATGTGCATTAGTACTCAGGCGACAGACAATGTACAACCTAATGCGTAGCACACTGTAGCTGCTGGGGTACGTTTGGAACAATTGAGAAAATACGGGAGGACAGTTATCACTGGCATCGCCAAGTAGGACTGGGAAAGACTCCTAACTCAAACTGTGGAGAAGACATTGCAAGTCAGTGTAGACAATATTGAGCTAGATGGACCAAGGGCCCTGATTTGGTACAAGGCAGCTTCCTCTGTTCTCTGTGTAAGCTGGAATAGTGTCTTCTGCGATGTGTAATTTTTGGGTTGGATTTCGGTAGGGCTGGCATCAGGGGTTGGCGTCACTGGGCAGATGCTGAGGGCCCAGAGCCCTCAGAAGACCATCTGATCCCGAGACCACTTCTGTGCCCATAGCCCTCATGTGCTGGTGGACTCTCAAGGAGGACCACCCAGGTAGGAGTGGACTCACCCCTGCTAACTGAGCAAAGTTACCCCTACTAACTGAGCAAAGAGGCACCTTTTAAACCCACACTCAGATTACCTTAGAGAGAGTGCCTTCTTCTGTATAATCCCCATCGTACGTCAAGGTCATTCGGAGAAGTCCATCTCCAGTTACCACCAGCACGTCTGGTGGTGACTCAGACCTGGGCCTTCTCTGTAGCTGCTCCTGGCCTATGGAATATACTCCCAGCAGAGATCCGTAGTCTGGGCTTAATTTTGGCCTTCAAGAGAGCCCTAAAGACTTACTTGTTTGGCCTGGCCTTCCAAGGTTTTTACATTGCATTATTTTATTTTATTTTATTTTATTTTATTTTATTTTATTTTATTTTATTTTATTTTATTTCTATACTGCCCTTCCAAAAATGGCTCAGGGCGCTGATTTCAGCCGGGAGCGCATTCCACAGTCCAGGAGCAGCTACAGAGAAGGCCCGCCTCTGAGTCGCCACCAGACGTATTGGTGGTAACTGGAGACGGACCTCCTCAGATGACCTTAACGTGCTGTGGGGATCGTGCAGAAGAAGGTGCTCTCTAAGATAAGCATTTTTAATTGGTCTTAAATCGCTCTGAACTGTTTTAGGTTTGTGTTTATATTGTTTTAACCTGTTTGTTTTAAATGCTGTTTGGTGTATTTTACCTGTTATTCATTTATTTGTTTATTTATATCTATATATCTGTCTGTCTATCGATTTATTTATTTATTTATTTATTTTTACATTTATATCCCGCTTTTCCTCCAAGGAGCCCAGGGCGGTGTACTACATACTTGAGTTTCTCCTCACAACAACTCTGTGAAGTAGGTTAGGCCTTTGGATGGGGCGGTATAGACATGTAATAAATAAATAAAAATAATGTAGTGACTATATTTAGCAGGGGGAGAGCAACTGTCCTTATCCAGCCCCAGCACAGCATTCCTCCAGTGGTGGTTGCTGGTGTCTGCCTTATGTTTCCTTTTTGCCCTTTGGCGACAGGGAGCCATCTTACTTATTATTTATGTTTCTATGTAAACTGCTTTGGGAGCTTTTGTTGAAAAGTAGTGTATGAATATTCATAGTGGTAGCAGAGTAGTTTGCTAAAGGCCCCCGGGACTTGGAGCCAGCCCTGAGCAGCAAAATTCTCCCAAGGTCACTTTGGGAAGACGAAGGGAAGCACAGCAAAGGGTGTGTGAGTGGCAAGAAGCAGGCCAGCTTAATGGATGCCACAGACAGGGCTCTTGGTCAAGAGCTGGAGGCTGTCATGTAGAAGAACCCTTACCTAGAATGCCCTTCCTGTACTTACCTCTGTGCTGGTGTGGGCTTCATGTGGACTGCAGTGGTGGTGCCTTCCTTCCTTGGGGCCCATCCAGGTAGGAAGAGGCCCTCCGCAGGCAGCATGCCGAGCTGCAACTTGGCACTAGCCCAGAATGGTGGGCAGTGCCCCTTGGCATTAGAAGCAGGCTGCTAGGAGCATCTCTTTTCATTGGTGAAATGTTGGAAGAAATGTTCTCATTTGGAAGACAGGAATGAACACTACGCCTGATGGTTGCCAATGCAGAGAAATGTAGACCTCGCTCTGACAGGAGTCCGTAACCAGGAAAGTAGAGTACGCTGCTGTCTAGGCATGTGGCCTAGGACTGTGGACTGGGCCTCAGCCATATCAGTCTCTGGAATAATGTGGATGACGATATTCCAAAGGCACAAGAACCTCTTGGGCTGCCATTTTGTACACGGGTTCTTCTCTTGCAGCAGTTGCCTGTCCGTAGAAAAGTGTATCTTGCTGAGATTTTAGCGAGACGCGATGTTGGAGATGCACCGGTGCGTGCCACACTAAGTTCTTTTTCTGCAGCCATCAAAACAATTGCCTTCTCCGATTGCTCGATCTTGTGGGCAGCAGCACTTTTCCTCTTTTTTGGCTCAGAGCTGTAAACAACCTTCAATAATATGAATAGTCAAAAATATGTCAGATTTGTGCAGCAGCTGCCCTTAAGGAGAGATTACGATAAGCCATCCATACTTGCTTGTATGTGCAGAGGGAAGACTGCAGAGTTGTTGCCAGACTCCTGAATCCATTTGCTTGTGTGCATTCCTCAGATCGGTAGGGTTGCAGCATAAGGGTGTGTATCCCACATCTGCTGGCAGAAAAGTCAGCATGCTGACTGTTTTAGCTTTCATTTAAACAAAGTGTGTTTCTAGTCCTTAGCAATGTGAATAAAAGTATGTTATTGTAATCATGGAAATGATAAGGACTGTTCTCACGATCGACATTGGGGTAGGAAGAGCCTCCTACCCTAATTCAGGAGCCAGGCATATCCATAGTGGGCCATTGTGAGAATTCTACAAAAAAAAAGGTAGAGGAGGAAAAATACTCCTCTGTGAGCTGGGTATGGAGGCAGGAGGCAGGAAGCAGCAGAACCTCTACACAGCTCCAGAGGGAGGATGAAGGGAAAGCATTCCCAACGCCTCCCACCTTTGTACCCAGCTCACAGAGGAGCATTTCCCCCTCCAACTCCCTTGCTTGTAGAATTCTCAGAATGACTAGTGGGCGATGCGCATGGCTCCCAAATTAGGGTCAGGGACTTCTACTACCCTAATGCCAATTTTGAGAACAGTCCTCTGGAATGACAGAGGAACTCCATGGCCCCTGGCAGCCTGGGTTAGAACCAGCCATCGCCTAAGCGAAGAAACGGCAGCCGGCAGCCATGATGATAATGTGGTTGGGTGACTGACCCAGTGATGTGAATGGGATGGGGGTGTGGTGGATAAGTGAGAGGGCTTCCAGGGAAGGCTGACATTTTTAAAAGAAGCTGGAAGAGGAAGAGGAAGAAGAAAAAAGAAAAACTGAGCAGAGGAACTCCAGAGTCCCTTGCAGAGGTTTTGTGGAGTGTGGGGGTGTGAATATTCCTGCTGCTCATTGTTGATGTCGTCAGTGGAGGACTTCACCCAGTCTTCAAGTCAGCTCAGGATCTATTGTATAAAGAATTTCCTAACAGTGGAAAATGGAAAAGTCCTCATCATAATGTTTTTTTAAAAAATCAGTTATGCAATAAGCCAGCTTTTTTCCTTGCTCAGACCTATAAATAGCGATCACAAGATGGGAAATAACGGCTCCTGCATTGATGCAGATTTACAGCACTGATCAGACTCTGCTAGCTCTGGGGAGGCAAAATGCCCATTGCCAGCTCTCTTTCCCCACGGTTGGATCTGATCTGCCACCTCCTCATTTGCTTTTGTTTGGGTCCGTTTTGTCTAAAAGGCTCCAACATGTTTGCTTCGCCTTTGAAGTTTTCTCGGCGGGGCTTTTGGCAATGAAGATAGGACAAGATATGAGGCTTTGAGAACAAGATAAGAGCCGCTGAGTTGGCTTGCTCGATCAAAGCAAAATCTATGCAAGATTTCAGTTCTTGAAATTAAGAGAAGCGTTGTAAAACATGATATGTGGGATCAAAGCAGACATCCTTGCAAGGCTGTGGTCCCTCTACAAGCAAGCAAGTAAGCAAAGGCAGACCTTGCAAGGTACACACACCTTAGTTTGACAAGCTGAGCAAAACAATAAAGAACTAAATATACCCTAGGTTTAACACTTTATTATTATTTTTTAAGCACATATTACCTGAATTAAAACATAATAAAAACCCAGATGTCTAGCATTAGTGATTTTATTCCTATCTGGATTCAGAAAGGCAACAAGGAGTAGATTAGGTGGAGGGGAGGAAACTAGAGCTCCCTGTTTCAGATTTTCTGTTTTCTGTTAAGCTTGAAACCACCATATAAACAGAAGCGATTATATGGTTGGCCACTTGCACACCTACACCTTGCATTAAGTGAAGAGCTTGATGTCTTGTTCCCATCAGTGCCAACATCCTAGCCTAGATGTGGCCTGGAATTCAATGCCCTTCGTTTGCAGCACAGGGAAACACCACCAATGTTCTGGGCAAAAGATGCAAGTCTTCTTCAGTTAGACTTGAAAACTCAAACACGACTGTATGGACCAGAATTGGTTTTGAATTGCAAGCCGCTTTTGAGCGGTTGATTTTAACAAGGTGCATGTAAGGTCTGCAGTTATGCACGGATGAGTCTTGTGTTGGGCAGAGATGTGAAAGATCCTAAATGGTCTGAATAACAGGTGCTACTAACAGAGCAGACTTGCAAGCTTTCTGTCCACATAGAATTAACAGTGTCTGAGAAGTAGATCTGTACAATCCAGATGTTTGCTCTCTTGCTCTACTTACTGTCCAATGCAAGGAAGGACAAGGGATTTTGAATCCTCTCCTCAACAAAAGGTGCCCTCTTTCCTGATTCTTCTCTCTGCATATGAAGATCCCAAAACCTGAATTACATATATAGGATGTGATTAATGTAAATGCACTGGAGAAATGGGCATTGACGCCAGTGGTTATGTTCATTCACATGAAGGAGTGAAGAATGTGCACAAACTGATTGCACCAACATCAGATTTTGCACCACAAGGATAGACTCAAGTGATACTGGAGAAGGTGCACAAGTGCTCAGAGTCAGTGGGGAAACGTCTGCCTCGGTCAGCCAGTGAACACCTTCTCCTCAAGGAGTCGTGCATCTGATCAAAGCAGTGCACAGTACTGAAGTGGAGGGCCCGCACTGTAACCAGGCAGTACACTCAATGCCTCATGTTGCATGGCATGAGAGATCAACTGGTGATTATCCATTCCTCAGAGAATAGCCAGTGTGCACACACTCCTGTGATACTGTTGTTTCATGCACATGCTACGGACCTTAATAAGGACAGACGCAGCTGCTGATGCTTCTGCATTCCTGCCAGTCAGATCATCAAAACAGACATATAACATACTGAGATAAGCAGGGGTTCTTGGCCTTGTGTCCCCAGATGTTGTTGGACTACAACTCCCATCATCCCCTGCCACCGTGGTCCAACAACATCTGGGGGCACAAGGCTGAGAACCCCTGAGAAAAGTTGTTAGCATGCAGCCATTTTTTCTGAAATGTGCTATAGACAAACACCACTTCATTAAAATTAAATCTCGCACTGTTTTTCCTAAGGAGATCAGAGAGAGGGACACTGAAAGAATGACTGGACTCTCCTGTCCATGAAACTAAAGACAATATTTGCCTTTCTGCTCTCATGTTCTCCTCCCTGCTAAGGAGAGCTCTCTGTTGCTCAGGCATAATTAATAGTTCAGTGAGTTGAAACCTCAGCTGGTGCTCCAGCAATTTGTTTTCATTATGCAACTCAACATGGATGCTGAATCTTAGACACTGAGGGCCAGTCAAAGGATTAAAAGAGGTTTCCAAGGGCTGAACCTTCCCAAATAACTTAACCATTCATTTGCCCTGAACTGTGTCTTCCACTGGCCAACCAGCTGCAGAGCATAAATTGTGCTGAAGGAGCCAACGTGTTGCCTGTGGAAAGGAAGTTAAGAAGAGATCTCAAACTTGGTTCTCTAGATCTTGGACCGCAACAGATCTGAAGATCATCAAGATACCTTCCAGCTCAGCCTCTTTACTCAGAAAAGTCCAATGGAATTCCAGCATTCAGTTGGAATGTATACCAAGAAGGAGGAAAGGTACTACCAAGTTCAGGAGGACACCAGCATGGCTAACAAGTGGAGTCAGGGAAACTATAAAAGGGAGGGAGACCTCCTTTAGAAAATGGAAGACCTGCCCAAATGAAGAGAACAAGAAGGAACATAAACTCTGGCAAAAGAAATGAAAGGAGACAATAAGGGATGCAAAAAGAGAGTCTGAAGAGTATGTAGCTAGAAGTGTCAAGGAGATAGGAGAATAACAAAAACTTATTTAAATATATCAGAAGCAGAAAACTTGCCAGGGAGGCAGTTGTACCCTTAGATGATGAGGGTGTGAAAGGGATTATTAAGGAGGATAAGGAAATTGCAGAGAAACTGAATGAGTTGTTTGCATCTGTCTTCACAATGGAGTATACTGACCATATACCCTCTCCGGAATTGAACTTTTCAGATTTAGCAGCTGAAGAACTGGGCCAATTGGAGGTGATGAGAGAGGATGTTCTAAACTGTCTTGAAAAACTAAAAAATAACAAATCACCAGGGCCAGATGGCATCCACACAAGAGCCTTGAGGAACTCAAATGTGTAATTGCCGATTTCCTAGCCAAAATATGTAACTTGTCCCTACGATCAGGTTCTGTACCAGAGGTCTGGAAAGTCGCTAATGTAACTCCAATTTTCAAAAAGGGGTCAAGGAGGGATCCGGGAAATTATAGGCTGGTCAACTTAACTTTGATGCTGGATAAATTGATGGAAAGCATACTTAAGGACAAAATAGTTAAACATATAGAAGAACAAGCATGGCTTCTGCAAGGGCAAGTATTGCCTCACTAACCTTTTGGAGTTCTTTGAGCATGTCAGCAAGCATGTGGATAAAGGCAATCTGGTTGACATAGTATATGTGGACTTCCAAAAAGCCTTTGACAAAGTTCCTCAGCGAAGGCTCTTGAGTAAACTTAGCAGTCATGGGAAAGGGGGACAGGTTAATGTGTGGATTGGTAACAGGAAACAGCGGGTAGGAATAAATGGAGGGAATTAATAGAGGAAATTAAGAAGTGGTTTTCCCCAGGGATCTGTATTGGGAACAGTGCTCTTTAATTTGTTCATAAATGATCTAGAAGTTGAGGTAAGCAGCGAAGTGATCAAATTTGCAGATGACGCCAAACTATTTAATTGATGATTGATTGATTAAGTGCTGTCAAGTCGGTGTCTACTCTTAGCAACTAGATAGACAGAGTTTCTCCAGGATGATCTGTCTTCAACTTGGCCTTTAAGGTCTCTCAGTGGGGCATTCATTGCTGTCGTAATCGAGTCCATCCACCTTGTTTCTGGTCATCCTCTTCTCTTTCCTTCAACTTTCTCCAGCATTATGGACTTCTCAAGGGAGCTAATAATGTGTCCAAAGTATGATAGTTTGAGCCTAGTCATCTATGCCTCGAGCAAAAATTCTGGATTGATTTGTTCTATGATCCATTTGTTTGTTTTCCTGGCTGTCCATGGTATCCTCAAAAGTCTTCTCCAGCACCAAAGTTCAAAAACGTCCCTACGTTTTCTATCTTGCTTCTTCAAAGTCTAGCTTTTGCATCCATAGAGTGTCACGGGGAAAACCATTGTCTGAACGATTCTAAACTTTGTAGGTATAGACACGTCACGGCATCTAAATATCCTTTCCAAGGCCTTAATTGCAGTCCTACCAAGTGCTAGTCTGTGGCATATTTCTTGACTGCCGGATCCTTTACTGTTGATGGTTGATCCTAAAAGGCAGAAGCACTTGAACCACTTCAATGCCTTCATTATCAATTCAGAGGGTGGTTGCTGTACCTGTTGTCATTAGTTGAGTCTTCTTGACATTTAGTCATAGTTCAATTTTTTCACTGTGCTCCTTTGCTTTCATTACTAGAGCTTGCAGATCATCTGTATTCTCAGCTATCAGAGTGGTGTCATCAGCATAGTGCAGGTTATTGAAGTTTCTTCCTCCAACTTTAAAACCACGCTCATCTTCCAGTGCAGCTTCTCTCAGTATATGTTCAGCATAGAAGTTGAATAAATAAGGAGAAAGTATACAGCCTTGTCTTACTCCTTTGCTAGTCTGGAACCAGTCTGTTTCACCATGTTCTGTCCAGACTGTGGCTTCCTGTCCTGTGTATAGGTTTCTCATGAGAACAATGAGGTGTTTTGGGATGCCCATTTTCCTAAGGATATTCCACATCTTGACATGGTAGATGCAATCAAAGGCTTTCCTGTAGTCAGTAAAGCACATATTGACTTCTTTCTGGTATTCTTTGGCTTTCTCAGTTATCCAGTGAGCATCAGCAATGATGTCTCTTGTTCCTTGGCCTTTTTTGAAACCAGCTTGAACATCTGGCATTTCCCTTTCCATTTTCATTTCCAATCTGCATTGGATGATCCTGAGCATTATTTTGCTAGCATGTGAAATTAAGCATATTGTGTGATGGCTTGCGCAATCTGTTAAGTCTCCTTTCTTTGGTATGGGTATGTACACTGACCTCTTCCAGTCTGTTGGCCACTGTGTCATTCTCCAAATTTGCTGGCATAGTTTGGTTAGAGCCCTGACTGATTCTTCTTCTGTTGCCTGCCATATTTATGTCGCTAATCCATCAATTCCAGTAGCCTTCCAACTTGGTAATGACTGGAGTGCTAATCTAACTTCATCTTCCCGTACTAGAGGTTCTTGCAAGTAGGGAATATCTTCTAGAGTATATTGGATGTTGACATCCCTGCTGTACAGATTTTCACTATACTCCTTCCATCTCTGATCTTCTCTGAATCAGTTACTATCTGTCCTTGGCATCCTTTAACATACCAATTCGATGTTGGAACCTCCTTCTGAGTTCAAAGATCTTTTGGGAAACTTTCCTTGTTTTCCCATGTCTGTTTCCATCCTCAGGGTCCTTACAGATGTCATTGTAGTACTGCTCCTTGTCTCTTCAATCAGCTTTCTGAAGTTCCCTGTTAAGTTCCTTCCTGAGGTCTTTGTCTCTCTTGACTTTGGCTTCTCTCCTCTTCTTGGCAATTTCCACTGCCTGTTCTGACATCCATTTTGCTTTCTTCTGTTTCTTGGTCTTTGTCAGTCTCTTTTCACATTTGTCCTTAACAACTTCTTTGATTTCATTCAACAGTTCCTCTGGTTCGCTATCAATGAGGTTCAGAACTTCAAAGCAGTTCCTGATGTTCTCCTTGGAAATGGTGGTTACATTCTCAAGGTCATAACGTGGAAACTGGATAGCTTTGTTTTTCTGCTTTAGCTTGACTTGGAACTTGCACATGAGCAGTTTGTGATCTGTTCCACAATCTGCCCCCAACCATGTCTTTGCTGTTATAACTGAGCTCTTCCACCTCCTTGCACCAATAATGTAATCAATTTGATTTCTGTGTACTCCATCTGGTGATGTCCATGAGTATAGGTTTTGTGTATAAGCCATGTGTATAGGCTTTGGTTGTTTGAAGAATGTGTTAGCAATGAAGAGATCATTGGCTTGGCAGGAACTTATGTAGCTCTCCTGCTCCATTTCTGTTTTCTAGGCCATACAGTCCAACTGTGTTTTCCTCCTTACCATTTCCAGCTTTGGCATTCCAGTCTCCAACCACCACCAGCACATCTTGCTTGCGTGTTCTGTCAATTTCAGACTGCACTTGAGCATAAAACTCAACAACGTCCTCTTCTTCTGCATTAGTCATTGGGGTATAGACTTGAAGAACTGTCATGTTAAAGGGTTGTCCATGAAATCTAATTGATATTAGTCAGTCACTGACCGCATTGTACCCAAGTAGTGTCATTGCTATGTCCTTCCTATGAAAGCAACACCATTCCTTCTTTGTTTTTCGTGTCCTGAGTAGTAAACGGTATGATTTTCTGACTGAACTTGTCCTATTCCAGTCCATTTTAATCCACTGATGCCCAAGATTTCAATCTGTAGTCGATTCATTTAATATTTCACTGTGTCAAGCTTACCCATATTCATGCTTCTGAAGTTCCACCTTTCCATTGTAATTCTGTCTTTGCAGGTTCGGATTTTCTTTTCCCGCATGGCAACATCAGCAGCTAGACGTCCAAAAGGCTTTAAACTAACTGCATCATAAACACCATTGGTGCTCTGAGAGATCCTCAACTCTTCCTCAGTAGCATGTTGTACCATCCGACCTGAGGGGCCCATCATCCGGCACTACATTGACCATCATTCTATTTTGTCTATCCATGTGGTTTTCTTGGTAAAATACAGGAGTGGTTTACCATTGCCTTCTCCCACACAGTATGAAATGATGCCTTTGTCGTTGTCACTGAAGTGATCTTCTGCCTCCAGCACCTTCCTATATCGCTGATACCCTATATAGGTGCCTGCTTGCTTTAGCTTTGGTTTGGAAAAGAGACAACTATGGGGAGAGATGATAGAGGTGTATAAAATTATACATGGAGTAGAGAGAGAATGGATAGAAAGGAATTGTTCTTCGTCTCTCACAACACTAGAACCAGGGGTCATCCCGTGAAGCTGAAAGCTGGGAAATTTAAGACCAACAAATGGAAGTACCTTTTCACACAGCATGTAATTTATCTATGGAATTCTCTTCCGCAGGGTGACTGATGATGGCCACTAGCATGGGTGACTTTAAAAGGGACTTGGACAAATTCGTGGAGGACAGGTCTATCCATGGCTACTGTGGGGGCTGTGGGCCACCTCCAGCCTCAGAGGCATGATGCCTCTAAATCGCAGTTACAGGGGAGCAACAGCAGTGGCAGCAATCAACCTGCTCTTATTGTTTGTTTGTTTGTTTGTTTGTTTATTCAATTTCTATACTGCCCTTCCAAAAATGGCTCAGGGTGGTTTACACAGAGAAAGAATAAATAAATAAATAAGATAAGATGGAACCCTGTCCCTAAAGGGTTCACAGTCTAAAAAGAAACATAAGATAGACACCAGCAACAGTCACTGGAGGGATGCTTTGCTGGGGGTGGATAGGGCCAGCTACTCTCCCCCTGCTCAATAAAGAGAACCACCACTGTTAAAAAGTGCCTCTTTGCCAAGTCAGCAGGGGACCTTATTAGCCATCTAAGCTCAAGGAGAAATTTATGGAGGAGAGGTATCTCAGTGGCTATTAAGTGTCGTAGCTAAATGGAACCTACATGTTCAGAGGCAGTCAGTCTTTGAATACTAGTTGCTGGGGACTAACAATGCGGGAGGGCAGTTACTTTCATGCTCTGCATGTGGGCTTTCCAAGTACATTTGGCTGGCCACTGTGGGAAACAGGAGGCTGGACTAGATGGGCCCTTGGTCTAAATGCAGAAGGACCCTTCCATGGCTCCATATTTTCCCCCATCAGGCTTGTGCAGGAGAACCTCCTGATGGTTGGTGCCTCATCTTCACTGGTGGAGCTAGGGGGTGGCTATGCGGATTTACCATTGTATAGGGAAATAGGAAGCTTCCTTCTACTAACCACTGGCCCATCTAGCTCTGTGTTGTCTACCCTGACTGGCAGCAGCTTTCCAAGGTTTCTGGCAGGAGTCTTTCCCAACCCTACATGGAGATGCTGCCATGGATTGATCCTGGAACCATCTGCATGCAAGCATGGAGATTCTCTTCCACTGAGCTCCCATGTCATCTCCCATCCCAGCTGACCTAAGGCTTGTCCTTTCTGGTGAGGAGTGGTGGAAATGTATTGAGAGGTTCTGCTCTCTGAAAATAAACCCCAAGTTAGAAACAAATAAACCCTGAGTGTGTTGGCACCTTTCACAAGTTTCAGAAGGAGCTGGGTAAAAAAGACTCCTGCATATCAGAAAACATCTCACTGTCTCTGATAGCGCTTGCTCTTCATAAACAATTTCACACATGAAGTAACAGTTTAGCTGACTCTTGGAAAAAAACACGCCAACTGACAACACTGGTTCTTCTCAGTGTGCAAAGTACCAATGTAGAGATATGTTTAACAAGTAGAGCATCTTGTGGAGAAGTGAGAATCTCTGTGGGAGAGCAATGGGGAGGGGTGTGTGCACAGATTTCTTTCTTTCTTTCTTTCTTTCTTTCTTTCTTTCTTTCTTTCTTTCTTTCTTTCTTTCTTTCTTTCTTTCTTTCTTTTTCTTGCTGCCTTTGGCTGAAGTGCTTGGATCACCAAAGTCTCTGCTTGTCCTAACTGATCTTAGAGATGGAGCAGGGAGAAGGACCTAGGAAAGGAGAGGGTGAAAAATTGTGGTCCCAAGAAAGCAAATATCTGGGAAGACAACGGAAGGAGCAGAAGAGCCCAGGAAAGGAAGGCTTGGCTTTGACAGAGGGGATAGTCTGGAGGAAGAGGAAATCATCATCAAAGCAAGAGGGGGGACACATTTAACAGAAGGAAAACTAGAGAGAGAAAGGGCAAAAAGTATTATTGCATATAAGCAGAAGTTGCAGAGGTGAAGCATTGCACATCAACTGGAAAGCTGTCGTTTGCATGGATTGCTGCTCCTGCAGGAGCTCGGCTCATAACAGGCAGAAAACGTCTGTTGGAAAGAAGGTGTTGATATATTTTTATGAAGTTAGAATTGTATGTCTGAGAAAGTGATATAACAACAACAATAACAGAAGCAGCAGCATTTATATAGGTTATTACAACTGTTGAAAGTGCTTCACGTGGGTTACCTCGATGCTCTTTCTAGCAGCCGTACTCCAGTTTTATTATCATCCCCCTAACGCTGGCTTTAGGAAATCCCTGGCTTGCCTGCCAAAGTCCACCTCTTGGGTTTGTGGCTGAGATGAGATTTGATCCAGGGGCTTCCCAGTTCACCTTTTTAGCTGCTCTGCTAGTTCTCAGAATGGGTCAAGCTTACCTTCATTCTTGCCTAGGATAGCCATTAGGCAGTTATAAGAGAAGGGCTGGCAGCTCAGTGGTAGAGCACCTTGTTTGTACATGGAAGGTCCAAAGCTCGCTCTTCAGCATCTCTGGTTCAAAACAAGGCCAGGCAGCAGGTGATGGGGAGGGCTGCTGCTTGAGCGCCTGGAGAGCGGCTCTCAGTCCAAACCAACCAAGCTGTGCGGGATGGACCGGCGGTCCGACTCTGTATAAGATGGTGTCCTGCATTCAACTTTCAACTTCTGAATTTATAATGCTGGAAACATTGGCCAGTATCCTGATGAATGATGCCCTTGTGCAAGCATCTTGTGCTGGCGCCAGAGTGTCGCACGAGCTAGTTCTTTAGCTTCTTTAGCTTTTTATAATTGTCAGTTTTAAATTGAACCTAATAATTGTAGTTTTTAATCTGACTTTTTAAAAAATAGTTGATTTTATTACTTTTATTGTATCTGTGTCTATCTCATTGTCGTGAGCCGCCCCGAGCGGTAGTGCACTGAAGGGGCGGGGTATGCATATTTTAAATAAATAATAATAAACAAGTCTGCATCTTACATTCCAGACTAGCCACCCAGGTGCAGGCTTTGGCATGCCTCACATGCGGTATTATTTATTTATTTAATTAATTTGAATTCTATACTGCCCTTCCAAAAATGGCTCAGAGCGGTTTACACAGAGAAATGATAAATAAATAAGATGGCTCCCTGTCCCCAAAGGGCTCACAGTCTAAAAAGAAACATAAGATAGACCCCAGCAACAGCCACTGGAGGGATGCTGTGCTGGGGATGGATAGGGCCAGTTGCTCTCCCCCTGCTCAGTAAAGAGAATCGCCACATTAAAAGGTGCCTCTTTGCCAAGTGTACAAGAGCACAAACTTGCGTGCAAGAACACAATCGCGAGCATCCCTGTAATTCCAGGTGGCTACATGATCTTCTTCTACTAGCACAACTTGTGCAAGCGCAGCGTTAGTCAGGATGTCAGCCACTGTGACTAGCCATGCCCATTGTTACGCTGCATTGACGCAAGGGGCCACTCGGCATTCAACTCCTGTTGTGCCCCCTGATGGCTGGCTTGCCCCTCTTCATCTCCCACTTTCTACAGGGAGCCCACCTCAGGCTAGGGCCCAGGTTGCATGCTGACAGGCCCAGTGCTCCATTTCCTGTGGTGGAAGAGCAAGCCCGTGCCACTCTCCTCCCCAGTCCACATACCGTGGCGGGTGTGGCCGTGGCCGTGGCCAAGCTCTCCACATAGATAGCTTGCCTCACCCATTTTCTTACGGGCACCCCCCAAATGAAATAATGCAGGGGTTCTCAAAATTGGGTCTCTCAGATGTTGTTGAGTCCGAGGCCTCTGGCCATTGTGGCTGTGGATGATGGAAATCGTAGTCCAACGTTATCTGGAGACCCAAGCTTAAGAACCCCTGTTATAACAAAGAATTAGATCTTTATCTCCGGGGATGTTTAGTGTTCCCTATTCTTTTTTCACAGCATGCTTTGCATTTTTATTTTTTTAATATTGCTGCAGACCACTGGAGCATCAAGAGAAAAATAGCAATTGAGATTTTATTTTCCAAAATGGGCATTCCTCAGCTGAGGCTCTCGCCCTAAATTTGCTTAGGACGGAGGTGGGGTATTTCTCTGCTGTGAAACACTAAACAAAGAGAACAGGAATTTCAAAGCAATCTGGCAGCAGGAAAACCACCACACCCTAGCAAAACAGACGCACGCCAGGGCAAAAACAGGGTTGCTGTTGCTCAGCCGTTTTTTGTAACAACCCCGCTTTGATCTGGATCATGAGAAATGCTGTTTTCAACTTGGGAGTTTTTCTGCTTTGGTTTTAAAATAGCCATTTCTAAATTTATTTCCCCAGACTCTGCAAGTGATCAATAAGTTAAACTGGTGTCCTGGGAACATGATTTGCACACTGCAGTCTTAAGCATGCTGGTTGTGATCCAGAAGCACTCTGGCACACCCAGGACATTCTTGGCATTTCTGATGTAGTTGCTCCTGCTCTTGCTCTTCATCCTTCAAGCAGGGTCCTAAGCCCAGACCACTGCTGTAATTATGTACATAGTTTCAGTGAAAAGTAGCCTACTGTGTAAGCTGACCCTTAGTACATATAACTGAAACAAGCACATATCCCCCCCCCCTCGTCTATCCCTCCATCTCCCTCCCTGTCTGTTGCTGCCACCCCTGTGTTGAACTGTAGACTATAAGCTCTTCAGGGAACTGTCCTGGATTTACTGCTTACCTTAGACTGCAAAAACCAAGGCACTTGGGGCAGAACTGGTAAGTGTGGATGCGAGAAAACCATGCTGCAGGCCTGTGTTAGGAGGAGCCCTGCCAGGGAGCTGTACAAGCATGTAAGAACAGCCCTGCTGGATCAGGTCCAAGGCCTTTCTAGTATAGCATCCTCCTATCTAGTTTGCACACACAGGTTCAGAAATCAGGAGCACACACAGCTCCTGAATTGGGATGAACGTTTGCCCTATCCAGTTTTCAGTGATGTGAGCTGCCAACCAGCCAGCTTTCTAGTCCCAATCCAGTCTTAATTACACTTCACAACAGTCTTTGCCTGGGTAACTAGATGCAAAAATATGGATGCATAGACATTCAGCACAGAGATAAGAGTTACTCTGCTACAAGACAAAAACAAACACAGGTAGAAGAGGAATGAATAACTCCGTATGCTCCATCCAGTGGAAGACATTTAAGCTATTTAGTTATTATAATAAATTCTTTACATACTTTGGGTTAGAAAATGACCACAGGATCCCAATGTGTATTCAGGCAGCTTCAAGGGCCCGTGATCTGTCCGTAGTTTAAATTGTCTTTTAACTGAGATGATGCTACTGTCTAGGATAGAAGTTCCCAAACTTGGGTCCCCAGATGTCATTCAACTACAACTCCCATCACCCCCAGCCACAGTGACCATGATGGGAGTTGTAGTCTGATACATTTTGGGGACCCTAGTTGGAGAACCTCTGGTCTAGGATTTGTCAGTACATCTCTCCACCCGACCAGTATTGGAGTTCATAGTTCTACCACACAAATGCTGTCTGTGTAGGTTATGCCTGTTTCCTGTTTTGCTCTCCAAGGAGTTCTTCTCTAGAACCTGCCTCTGTTCAATGATCATCAGGGGAGACCCTTCTCTGAGTTCCCCTACCTGTTGAGATTAGGTGGGTGGGAACCAGTGAGTGGGTCTTTTTTGTGGTGGCACCCAGTCTGTGGAACACTCCTCCCTAGGTCAGCTATTCAGACATTACAGTATGCAGTACATACATTACGGTACCTGTACACATGTGCACGTCTTTGTGCAAAGGACTGTACAGTGCACATATGTTCATTAAAAAAATAAACTTGGGTACAGGTCCATCAATTGTATGGTACAGATAGGAAGTGTCCTGCTACAGATGTGTTCAGCATAATGTGCAAATAACTGAACCTGCATCCAGATCTGTACATGTGTACAATGTGCACAGATCGCACGTGCATTGAACATAACAATTGAATAGGACTCTGGTGTCAACAGTGTTGTTGTTTAGGCACCAAGGAAAAATCTTCAGTTTGCTCAAGCATGTTAACTCCATGCAGAGCATTATATTATTGTTTTCTTGGATGCTGCTTTTAGGGTTTGCTACCCTCCTACAAAGTTCCCAGGGCAGTTTCTAGAAAATAAGCAGCAGTAAAACAATATAAGTTTTATTTGTACTACTAATAATCTTGGGGGAAAGGCAGCTGGCAACCCAAGCTGAATTTCTGGCTGCCATGGGGTTTATTCTTGGACCACAACAAGAATAACTGAGCAAAGTTATTCCACATCGTGGAATAGTGGAATGGTATAGCAAAGTTATACCACATCCCTGCTAACTGAGCAAAGAGGCACCTTTTACCGTGGTGATTCTCCTTATTTAGCAGGGGGAGAGTAACTGGCCCTATCCACCCCCAGCAGTACTTCCAGTGACTGTGGCTGGTGTGTGTCTTATGTTTCTTTTTAGAATGTGAGCCCTTTGGGGACAGGGAGCCATCTTATTTGTTATTTCTCTTTGTAAACCGCCCTGAGCCATTTTTGGAAGGGCGGTATAGAAATTGAATTATTATTATTATTATTATTATTATTATTATTATTATTATTATTTATTTACTGAGCAGGGGGAGAGCAACTGGCCCTCTCCATCCCCAGCACAGCATCCCTCCAGTGGCTGTTGCTGGTGTCTGTCTTTTTTTTAGATTGTGAGCCTTTTGGGGACAGGGAGCCATAGTATTTATTTCTCTCTATGAAAACCACTTTGGAGACTTTTGTTGAAAAGCAGTACAGTGGTCCCTCGACTTACGAAGTTAATCCGTTCCGAACGCACGTTCGTAGGTCGAAATTTTCATAAGTCGAAAAGCGCACCCACGGAGGTCTGGAAACATTCGTAAGTCGAGGAAACCGCATCTAAAAATTCGTAAGTCGAGGAAGCCGCATCTAAACCGGCAACGACTTCCGGTCATTTTTGTCGTTCGTAAGTCGAAAACTTCCAATGTCGAGCAGTTCGTAAGTCGAGGGACCACTGTATATAAATATTTGTAGTAGTGGTGGTGGTAGGAGGGATCGGTGGTGGCTCATCCTAACCCCCATTCTAACCCCTAAACCCCTGCTAACTGGGCAAAGGGGCAACTTTTTAATGTGGTGATTCTCTTTATTGAGCAACATAGGAACATAGGAAGCTGCCATATACTGAGTCAGACCATTGGTCTATCTAGCTCAGTATTGTCTTCACAGACTGGCAGCAGCTTCTCCAAGGTTGCAGGCAGGACTCTCTCTCAGCCCTATCTTGGAGAAACCAGGGAGGGAACTTTGAAACCTTCTGCTCTTCCTAGAGCGGCTCCATCCCTTAAGGGGAATATCTTACAGTGCTCACATGTGGTCTCCCATTCAGATGCAACCAGGGTGGACCCTGCTTAGCTAAGGGGACAAGTCATGCTTGCTACCACAAGACCAGCTCTCCTCTCCAGCAGGGGGAGAGCAACTGGCCACATCCATCCCCAGCACAGCATCCCTCCAGTGACTATCTTATGTTTCTTTTTAGATTGTGAGCCCTTTGGGGACAGGGAGCCATCTTATTTATTTATTATTTCTCTGTGTAAATTGCCCTGAGCCATTTTCGGAAGAGCAATATAGAAATCGAATTAAAGAATGAATGAATGAATGAATGAATGAATATTAAATAACGAGGCAGTGGGGCGCCAAATGAGGTGCAGCAGCCTCTGGTTCCCGGCAGCTCCGGTTGCTCCTCCCTCTCTCCCGTCCTGCCCTCGTGTTAATGAGAGCCACACTTCCTGCAGGCTGGCTGTTCAGCAGGTAGAGCCTGCACAGCTCTACCTGAGGACTGGCCGGACTGCAGGCCGGGTGGATCTCCTTCACACCCGGGCAGGAAGGGAGAAAGAAGAGCCATGGGAGTTGCTTGGAGCCCGAGGCAGCTGCACCTCATTTACACACACACACACACACACACACACACACACACCTCACGCCTTGTTAGGACGAACCGCTGATGGATGTGGCCACCTGAAACACTCGTGCTCCAAAAGGCAACAGAAGCAACGTGCTTCTCAGCTGGCCCCGAGCGACTCCCAGAAAGACCAGCACAGAGCAAGGAGGATAAAAATAAACGAGACGGCTCTGCGGCAGGAGGGGGGCCATGCAGCCCGGCCGCGGCTTGTCTCCGCCGCTCCCCTTCATGATGTTGTACCATTTGGTGGCACACGGAATATAGATTGGCTTTGATGCAGAAGGATGCTCGGGATAGGAAGGCAGAGCAAACGTTGCAGCGCCTGTGCCTGATGGCTCGGCCCCAGCAGCGCTTTCCAATGAGGAATGTGTGTGTGTGGGGGGGTGTTTCTTGGAAGAGTACACACGTTTTGCTCACTCAGCATATTGAACCATCTTCTGCAGTGAAAGAGGCTGGTGGGGGCCAAGGAGGAGAGAAGCTGCGTGCAGCCTTGATCACAAGGAGGGGATCTGCAAGAAGATCCGAGGGGTGTGTTTGTGGGTCTTTTAAAAAGCAGCCACTACGTAACAATGCTACGTGAGATTTGTTCCACGTGGCTCAACTTAACACTCCTACTTAGCAACGTGAATTATCTCAAGCATCTTATAACCCCCATAGTGGTGCAGATGGGGTCTGGCTGATAGGGAATTGCCTGGGGCTACCTAATAAGCCCATGGCTACTATGGCATCTGAACCAGGCATGCCCTGGACTACACGTTTCGCATCCATGCGGCATCACCTTTATTCTAGACACAACTGAGCAGACCCAATTATTTCCCTAACCATATTCATGCTTTTGTGGTTGGTCTTCACTTCCTGTAGCATCCTGCGTATTCTGGTCGTCATCTTCTGACATTTCTCGAAATCTTAAGGCGAGATGTGTACCAACAGCTTCTCACATGATCCGCTGCTGGTAAAAGAGTGTCATCTTTGCCCCACATCTCTCACGACTATTCTTTGGGTGGGACAAGCATCCTACCCAACTTTGGAGCTAGGTCAGAGGAGGGGAAGGCGTCCATGTGGGAGGCAGGCAAAGGCTCTGGCCGGTTTCAAGTCACACAGGACCAAAAATCGAGAGTGTGCACAACGCCTGAAGCTGAGCAGGAAGCTTGGCCTACCCGGGTCATGCCCATGAGCCCAGCCCTCTGGTCTCTCTAGAGCACACAGGTGTCCGTCCCGGCCCATGAACACAAAGAGGCCATGCAGTCCCTGGCTTGCCGTTCCACACACGGCAGCTGCGCAGGCATCTCTTGAACTGTTGGCAACCAATTAGGACTCTTCTAATGCAGCTGGAAGGCCAAGAGCGAGCACTTTCCTGTTGCTTTGGAATTAGGGAAGGAGAGGGCAGGGAGGAGCTGGTACGTGAATGCTGCACCCAGCAAGCAGAGTCGCGTCATTTATTTATTTTTATTTATTTATTTTTACATTTTTATACCGCCTTTCGTTAAAAGAAAACCCCAAGGCGGTTTACAAAAATTAAAACATACAATAAAAGCAGTAAAAACATCAAGCCAAAAACATACATAAAAACAAAACAGCAGATAAAACACACACAAGAACAGCAGTAAAAAACGATTATGTAAAAGCCTGGGTAAAAAGCCAAGTCTTTAAAAGCTTTCTAAAAGCTGTGATGGAGTCCGAGGAACGAATGGCCACCGGGAGAGCATTCCAGAGTCTGGGGGCAGCAACAGAGAAGGCCCTGTCCCGAGTGCACGACAGCCGGGCCTCCCTCATTGTCGGCACCCGGAGCAGGGCCCCCCCAGATGTCCTAGTCAAGCGGGCAGCAACCCATGGGAGCAGGCGGTCCCTCAGATACCCCGGGCCCAAACCGTTTAGGGCTTTAAAGGTCAAAACCAGCACCTTGAATTGGACCCGGAAACAAACCAGCAGCCAGTGCAGCTCTTTCAAAATGGGGGTGATATGTTCCCAGCGGGCAGCTCCGGATAAAACCCTCGCTGCCGCATTTTGCACTAGCTGCAGTTTCCGGATATTCTTCCAGGGCAGCCCCACCTAGAGCGCGTTACAGTAATCCAGACGCGACGTGACTAAGGCGTGGGTAACCGTGGCCAGATCTGCCTTCTCGAGAAAGGGACGCAGCTGGCGCACCAGCTGAAGCCGTGCAAAGGCACCCCTGGCCACCGCCTCCACCTGAGCTTCCAAAAGCAGAGCCGGGTCCAGTAGTACCTCCAAGGTGCGTACTTGCTCCTTCAAGGGGAGTGCAACCCCATCCAGAACTGGTAAAATCTCCTCATCCCGATTGGCTCTTCTACTGACCAACAGTACCTCCGTCTTATCCGGATTCAATTTCAGTTTGTTAGCCCACATCCAACCCATCACGGCCTCCAGCCCCCGATTCAGGACATCCACCGCCTCCCTAGGATCAGATGACAAGGAGAGATAGAGCTGAGTGTCATCCGCACATTGCTGACAACTCAGTCCAAATCCCCGGATGACCTCTCCCAGCGGCTTCATGTAGATGTTAAACAGCATGGGGGACAAGACCGAACCCTGCGGGACCCCACAGGCCAACGGCCACGGGGCCGAGCAGTAGTCCCCCAGCACCACCTTCTTGACCCTCCCCTCAAGAAAGGACCGGAACCACTGCAACGCGGTGCCTCCGATCCCCATACTCAAGAGGCGGCCCAGAAGGATACCATGGTCAATGGTATCGAAGGCCGCCAAGAGGTCCAGCAGAACCAACAGGGACGCACTCCCCCTGTCTAGTTCCCGGCGTAGGTCATCCACTAGAGCGACCAAGGCAGTCTCAGTCCCATACCCAGGGCGGAAGCCAGATTGAAAAGGGTCCAGATAATCCATATCATCCAAGACCCTCTGAAGCTGGGACGCCACCACACGCTCCATCATCTTGCCCAGAAAGGGAAGGTTAGATACAGGTCTATAGTTGTCCAGGTTGGAATGATCAAGGGAGGGCTTTTTAAATAGAGGTCTTACCACCGCCTCCTTGACACAATTGTGTCATCAGCAAGGTACAATCGTGAAGGAGGCACTCCGGTTGTGCCGTTTCTTCCGGAAATGGGGTTGTGACAGGCCTCTCGCTGTTTTCCTGGAGAGTTTGCAGGGCCGCTCAAGAGGACTGTGGCTCAGGAGCGGCTGGTCATAAGGAACGCAGGGTGGGGTGGGGGGCAAAAGAGGCACAGCTGCCTCTGATTCCTGGCGCTGCATTTGCTCCTCTCTCTCCCACTGCCTGCAGACTGGCCACTTGTCAGGTAGAGCTACTCAGCCCATGCAGCTCTACCTGACAAATGGCCGCCAGCCTGAGGCAGGAAACAGAACTCTGGGGTGTCAGCCGTGCCTCTTTTGCCACCCCCGGCCGCTCCTGCTGTGGCTTAATGTCCCCTTTCTCCACCTATTCCCTCCCCTTCAGCCGAAATCCATTGTGGGAGTAAAAATAGCCTCTTCTTATCCCCAGGACATATCTCCTCAAGAATTGTAGACTTCCAAGTCCGCACTGTCTCAAAAAGACACAGGAAATTGTCTATGTAGTTATTGCCGTCTCCTACTTCCTTTCCCCCCTCCCCTTGTTATTCAGTGATGAAAAAGAAGTCAAAATCTGTGTAAATGATGGAAGAGACTTTTTGTTTCGCTCGGGGGGGGGGGGGGGGGAACGGGGACTCAGGCATGTACTCTGAAGTTGAAACGGAAGGGCTTCCGATGTTTGAGTGTGGCAGTGCGTAGATATCAATGGTGTATGTTTTGCTTGTTGGGGTTTGTGATTATTTAGTAAAGCACCAAGGAAGCAACCACTCCAGTTACGGAGTGCAAAGTTTAGTTGTTGCAGCTGTTTCAATCAATCATCTTTATTACGGTCAAAGACCAGCCCAGGATGTAATACAGATAAAAGATCATGCGGCAATTATATTAAAATTATTATAGGCTCAATTATCTTGAGTTGCAACTAAATTACTAAAAATTAATATACGATAATTAGACTATAAAATTATGATTAATAAAATACAACTCTAGAAATTGTGGGGAGATTAATAAAATAGAGATAAAGCAAGGGAAAGTATGTACATACAACTATTTATAAAAGTAAAAGCATCTAAAAAGTAAAATATAAGGCAAAATAGATAAAATGTGAAGTAAAACTATCGAAATAGTAGTTAAAATAGTAAAATAGTAAATAGTAAAACAGTAGTTAAAAATCTGCTACACGGATTATGGGCTGGCAGTCAGGGTCCAGCGGATCTTGCACGCTACCACGCAGAACCTGGCAGCAATGTATGTGGAGGTCTGATTTTCATCCGAGGCAGCATCTTGGTGTAATCTTGACTAGGGCGACCAGGGTATCTGAGAAGCAGAGCTAGTATGAGCTTGTCTCATCTGTCTTTATAAAAGGAACAAGAGTGGAGTGCATGATCTGTGGTTTCCACCTCCCCAGAGTCACAGGGGCAAAGCCTTTCTGTGAATGGGATCTTCCTGTATTTTCCTTCCAGCACGGTGGAGGGAAGGGCATGACAATGGGCAAGGGTGAACACCCTTCCGTAGATTGGTATTTCCAATTGTGTCAAATATGCAGAGAGGGAGACAGTGAATCTGAGACTATCCGAGGCCAGGAAGCCCTACTTAGATCCGCCTGATGTTCCGTGTCCAAGATCCTCTGCTTGATGGCCGTTTTCACCTTGTTCCAGCTCATAGCAAGCAAGAGGGACAGGGAGAAGCCCAGTAGTGCCACTTTGTTGTAGACTGCCCATTTCCAAGAGGACTGGAAATTGTCCTGCTGGGTTAGCAGGTCCAGGCCCCATGGGCAAAGAGCTAGCCTGAGCCAGTCGTTGAGAAGAGTCGTTCAAACTTTGGCCTCAACTTTTATCAGACCAGTTTCCAAACCTAGAGTGGCTTCGGAGACACAGCAAGGCACTTGTACGGTCGCTCATAGGTTTTTAGATTGGATACGTTCCAGTGTGGCAAGATTGGAGGGGGATCCTGGGTGGGCACCATATAGTAATTGTGCCAGCGGCTTGGCCTCATATAGTTTGAGCACTGCAGGTATGAAAGTTGCAGCTATTTAAGTAACATGCATGGAGATCACTGTAGAGTCTTTAACTAAATTGATTGATTTAACCCGGTGCCCTCCCTGCATACATTCCACCGCCCTCTCAGTGCCCCCAGTCCGGCCCTATTCATAGAGTAGAGGAAAGCAGGGACAGGTAAAGCAGACCCTTACTAGCTACCTCTACTCTCAGTGCCCCTAGTGGTCATTAGGATAGTTAGTAGAAAAGTTTAATGCACTGGAACTCCATCTCCAACATTGCTCAAAGAAGGGTAGAAATTCTCAATCATTGTTAGAACGGGATCTTTCTAAAGGGTGATTCTTTTTCAAAATAATAGTCGTGTAGGCATCATTTTGAAAAAGAATTGGCCTTTAGAAAGAACGTTTCATTTTGAGAGATGGTTTTTCTGCAGATTTCTACAGCAAACTAGAGAGTTGATGCTGCACAGTGCTTATAGTACAGGGATTCCGGAACTTGGGTCCCTGGATATAGTTGACTACAACTCCCATCTTGTCTGCTACAATCGTATTTAGCTATTGTGCTTGGGGGCTGATGGAAATTGTAATCCAACAATATCTGGGATCCAAGGTTAAGAAGTCCAAAATAAACTGCCCTGAGCCATTTTTGGAAGGGCAGTATAGAAATGAAATCAATCAATCAATCAGATAAACAAGGAATACATTGCAAGGCCTTAATACAAGAAGTTCCGGTAAGAACTAATTTGCCTACTTTCCTTTCACTATTTCAGCGTGGTGTAGTGGTTAGAGTGCTGGACTAGGACCGGGGAGACCCGAGTTCAAATCCCTATTCAGCCATAATACTAGCTGGGTGACTCTGGGCCAGTCACATCTCTCTCAGCCTAACCTACTTCACAGGGTTGTTGTGAGGAGAAACTTAAGTATATAGTACACTGCTCTGGGCTCCTTAGAGGAAGAGCGGGATATAAATGTAATAAACAAACAAACAAACAAACATTTGGTCCAAATCGACTAAGCAATTCACAAGTCAGCCTACTTGCTCCTCAAATGTTCATATGTCCACCATCTTGAATCGGGATGGATGACATCATTACAAACTACACCGTTGAGGTGTCCCTACAACTGTACCCAGTTTGGTTCATGTTGGTCCAAGCATTGCGAAGTTGATGGGGGAGGGGGAGGAGGACCCACACAGAGACACACAGAGAGAGAATGCTGGGTGATCTCATAAGCTTTCTTTCCATAAGGAAAGTAGGCTAAAAATGAAAAAAAGTATTTCTGCATTCGCCTGCATACTTTTGCTGGAAGCAGAGTGGAGGAAGATGCCATGCTGACAGTTTGCAGACGAAAGCTGTTCTAAACCCTTTGAGATGGGAAGTCTTTCTCAGCAAGGGCCATGCCTTTCCAGGGCTGGGGAACTGGGCGAATGACCAGCGGGTGCACCTGGGGTTAATACAGCAGTGGGCTGATGTCCAGGGCCTCTACACCACCTAGGGCCCCCAAATCCTCTTCTGTCCTAGATGGTGTGGTTGCCGTGCCACACCGCTGGACCACACTGTGCCAGGCGGCTGAACATGACTGAGACCTGTACCAGATGGCCGAGTATGGCCTCTGCTTTAAAGACAGAGGGGGTAGTGGGGAAAGAAATATGTGGGATGGGAATACGTTAAGTTGCATGTTGAAATGTTTCTGCTAATGCATAAATATACCTGTTTTGTAGAGGGATGATCTTGCTTCATTGGGGGTGGGAAGGCTCCAAAGGCCTTTAGGTCCAGGCTCCAAAATTACCTGGGTGCACACCGCTCTGGGTCTCTTGTAGACTGTTTGCAGGAAGGCCTGCCTGGCAGTGATTTTGTGCTATAGGTGTTGTCTCAGCAGAAAGCTGGCTCAGTTTTTTTCCTCCAGAGTTGTAATGTGTTCTGGTGAGTTGTGTGTATGTGTAAGGTTAAACTCTGTTTTAATTTTTATTGTTTTAAAGTGAATTATTTGCTGCCTTGGGGGTCTTTTCAACACACAAGTGGGTCAGATAAATAGTTTGCAATGAACTGTTTATTATATTTTTTAAACATTTATTACGGAGAATGACATGGAAACTAAACTTCCCTCTAGTCTAACAGTATGCAGACCATTGAGACTGGGGACAAATATTTTAATAAATAAATGATACGAGCTGTGGTCTGGAAGACTACTGATTCAGATCTTACCTCTTCTGTGAACATAGTGAGGCGCTTCACACAATTGGTGTGAAGCGCCAGGAGGGTCAGTGCGGGGAGGGTGGGTTTAGCCCGCTCTCCCCGCACATGCGCAGTTGCTGGTTGCTGGGCAGCTGGATCAGCCACCCAGACGAGCGACTGCTCCAGTCAGGTGATCCCACGCCCGGCCGCAGCTCTGTCGGGAGCTCCAGGGATCAGGAGGAGGGGAGCACTGCCACATGGCCCCCCGGACCCCCAACCCCAGGTAGGCACCGCACAAGTGCTCAGTGCATTCTGGAGTGCCCCCTCCCCTCTCCCCCCACCCTGAGTGTGCCAGCCGCGGCTGACACACGATCGGAAAAAATGAGGTTATTGGAGCGCTCATTCTGTTAACCTTGTTTAAGGGGAGGGGTGGTTAGGTTAGGTTAGGCTAGGCTAGGGGTTGTTGCTGCCAGGGAACCACCAGGCGTACCTGCGAGCCCAGTGGTTCCCACGGTTGATCAAATCCAGGTTGGCCACCGGTAGCCCAGTTTTGATCAATCGTGTGAATAGTTTCAGTAAGCGCCTTTAGGTTATGGAGACAATAATACCAGCCTCCCTTTCAGGGCTGTCGTGAAGATTGTTATGACCATAAATGTGACATCCTACATAAATGCAGAACATTAAGGTTAAGGTCACTTTCCAAAGCGCATTCATCTCATTGGAGAACTAAAATAGAAAGTATGGGCCTGCCACAAAATGTTGCAGTGCATCCCTTGTGTGCATGTGATACCCAAACCTGTAGCATGGTGAAATTTTTTGCCACCTTTCCCCCTCAGTCAGGTTGTGACTGTCTTGAGGGAAGGTTCTGTAAGCTGATAAACTTCCCACTCTCTTTGTCCAAGCCCTTCTTCCCTGCTTGCACCACTGAGTCCCATTTGTTCTGCCCACAAGTGCCCTTTAAGTCCGTGAACATTCTACTCCACTGAGTAACATTAGGGCAGTTTTGGGGGTGGATAGGTTGCCCCCTTAAGTTTTTATTCTTGTTTGTCAGATTTTTGAGAAGCCCACGTATCTGCGGGTTACCCTGCATCTGCTAGTGCCACCCTCTCACCTGCAGTTCACCAGTTATGTGTCCATAAAGATTGTAACAACTCTGGCTCTTTCAGGAATAGATATAAGAGATACATATGAATCTGCTTTTTGGAGAGTCATACTATTGATCCACCTGGTCCAGTATTGTCTGCTCTGGGTGGAGGTGGTTCTCTGGGATATTTTTGGGGAACTATTACCCAGACCTGCTGCCTGGAAGGCTTTTAGTTGGAGATGCTGGCATTGAGCCCAGGATCTTTTGCGTGGAAAGCATATATTCTACCGAACCATGGCCCCTCATTCAGATGAACAACCAGCCCACATCCTAAAAACTGATTAAACTTATAATAGCCACCATTAATATTAACCAGGGTTTAAATATTAATTTTAATTCCTGTTGCATCCACAAGCAAAAAATTAAAGAAGTCTGCCAACAATGAGGCTATAATGAGATTTCCTCCTTCCCCAGAGCAGCTGAAACAATCAGCAAAGATGCTAGCTCTTTTCCAAACCATTGCATTTCCTTCCCTGTTGCTGTCCTGTAATTCTCTTGATGTGTAACAGTAGACAAGCAGAAGATCAAAAAGCTATACTAAAAAGCCAGCTTTTGACACAGTTTTTAGAAGGAAAGTCTCTGTGGACCACCAAAGTTGGTTCCTTCCATCTCTAGGACTTCTGTATGCAGCAGCTAAATAGTGTAGCTTAATACTACTGATGTTATATTAAAATCACATGGTTACATGTATCACAATCAGTATTTCAATCAGCAGGAAGGAGGAATTAATCAATCCAAAAGAATACTATATATGGAGCTAAGTTCTTCTTGGCTAAAGCCACTCTATTAACAGGCGCAAAAAAGGAGGGTCACTGCTATAATTTATTTTTATTTTTATGACATTTACACCCTATTGTTATATCTACATCCTGCCTCTTTTACATGAACTCACAATGGAATACATCAGATGCTCAAGCAATTTTCCATCCACACACCTAACTAGACTCAAATCAAGCTCAGCTCAAGGTGTCTGTTAGCGTCATTTGTAGCTGTGGTGCTTATGAACAGATCCTTGTGTGTGTTTACAAATTCAAACACAAATGGGTCCACCGCCACACAATTTTTACTGAGCTCCATTTCCTTCTCTCCAGTCTTTCCAGAATCAGTTATCAAAAACAAAGAGAGAGGAGACTGCAAAGGTACAAGCCATGTCACTGATCAGCAGAATCCAATGAGAATCCAAGGGGTTCTCCTTGGGTCCCCAGATGTTGCCGGACTACAACTCCCATCATCCCCAGCCACAATGGCCAAAGGCAGGGGATAAATTCCCCCACCAGAAACATTGGAGACCACACAATAATGAGTAGGGTAGGAGTCTTGTCTAGTTTGGGAGCTGTGCGTCTTCATGTTTTCTGATCATGTGCAAGTAAAAACCAAGGCTGGAGGTGTCCGCAGTGCTTGTCTGCTAGGCTGCCACTGGGTACGAGGGAGCCTAGCCTCCCTAGAATGGGACTCCTGCCTCATTCAGCAGCTGGGTGCAGCTTCTGGGTCGGACGGAGCTGCCACTTAACAGACAATCACTGTCGGTGCCTCCAGCTTGTGCTTTACTCACACACAAGCAGAAAATGGGAGCACACACAGCTCCCGAACTAGGGTGGGACTCTTGTCCTGCTCTGTTTGTTATTGAGTGAACTGGCCTTCTGTCTGGCCATTGTGGCTGGGAATAATGGGAGTTGTAGTCCAACAACATCTGGAGACCCAAGTTTGAGAACCCCTGCATTAAGTCTCATTCCTACTCCAAAGGGGCAACTGACATAATTAATTCAGAGGAAACCCAAATGTCAGAGTGCATATGGCTCATGCTTCCCGTGAGTAAACATGCATCATTTGCTCTGCAGCCACTCTGCTTGCTAAGCTCCTGTGAGATAACATGGAAGGCCATTTGGATTATCCTTTGGACTAATTGAGTGAGTTGTCCCCTGACTGGCAAACCATCCTCTGCATGCCTTTGAGGTCTCTTCTCTCCTTGCCTTGGCATTGGGTACTGCCCCATTTCCCTCCCCCTACCATCGGTTTTCCACAACAATTCTCTATTGGATCCCATATCAAGTCGCTTTGTAAATGTCCATATCAAATATCAAAAACTGGAACATGATGCTGAGAAACTCAATATGATTAGGTTGAACTTTCTAAAGCGATAGAATTGTTCGTGAATACAATAGCTAAGTGTCGTACTGGCTGTAATGTTGTGGTGCTGATGTGGGGTGGGGAAAGGGGTCACAGTACACTGAGGAGCATTTGAAACTTCAACCCAAGTTAAAATTTGTTAAGAAAAATATATCAGGAATAAATAAGAAACAAAGCTGGAACATAATGCAGCTGTGGGATCTGTACGACACTGGCTTCATTTCTAAGAAGGGAAACGGTTGGGAGCTACTTCTAACTAGCTTTCTTCCTGTTTGTGAGCTGGCTGTGGTTCCTCAACAGTGAGGGAAAGGCACTCTGTGCATGCTCAAAGGGCAAGCCCATGTAGAGTGTGAATTTAGGCCCAGATCCTTTCAACAACTTTAGGGTTCAGCTCTAGGTGCTATCCTCTCTGATCACGTGTCTAGAGCTGAGCCCTAGAGTTGTAGAAAGGATCTGGGCCCAAGTTCACACTCTGCATAGGGCTACCACTGAAGACTAGGAAGCTGCAACTGGTGCAAAATGCAGCTGCAAAAATCCCAGCTGGTACAGGATTCTCAGCATGTTGAAGTGTAGCTGCATTGGCCACCAATGTGTTTATGGGTGTGATCAAAGTCCTGGTTGACCTTTAAAATCCTACATAGTCTAGCCCTAAGGTACTCAAATGACTGTCTTCTCCCATATGAATCTTCCCACCCTATAAGAACAGTTAAGAGAAGCCCTTCCATGAGTTCCAACACCTTTAGAAGCATATCTTAAGGCCATGTGGGGGGTAGCTTTTTCTGTAGTTGCCCCCACTCTTTGGGACTTCCTTCCACATGAGATTTGTATGGTTTCCCGCTTAAGCTGAAGACCTTCTTCTTTCTCTTAGTCTTTGGATAAGTCTCCCAGAGTCTGGGATTTTGTCCTTCCTCTGTAAATATAAGAACTGACCTTGGTATATAGGAATGATTGGACTGTATGTGACTCTGCTTTTGATATTGATATATACACAAACAAACATACAGCTGTGTTGGGTTAAAAGGGGGGGGTGATCTCTTTAGGCAGCACACAGTCCTGGAAAACAAGAGATTTCTGGGAACCTTTACAGCTTGTGACCTCTTGCATTTTCTTGATTCAGAGGCAGATTTCCTGTTTGTAGCCCCAGCCCTTTCCTTCCTGTTCATTCCAGCAGGGCTGGAAGTCAAAACGGCAGAAACAAAACAAAACATTGCCATTGTTTCAGTATACCCTGGCATCTGTGCGGTTCAGTGTTCTTGGGGATTTGGGTGTTCTTCCAAAAGGCCCACAATGCTTTCAGACAAGGACTGCCAGAGGAAGTCCAGCCATGCCATGGATTTGGGGTGCTGTGAAGGTGTGTGAGACGGGGCACAGCCTCCTGGGAAGTTTCTGCTACACAACCCCCATCCTGTTCATTCCAATAGGGCTTGTGCAGTAGAGCTTCCCCATGGATTGTACACGATCTCGTTTAGTGGGAGAGGGAGGCCTTTCGATGTTTCCACCCCAGGCACTTGACTAAAGGGTCTAGGACTGGTCCTGCAGTGCGTTCCTTCAAATGAGATGCATCAAGAAGGGCCCCAGGTATATAAATGCAAATTTGTTTATTTGTTTGTTTGTTTGTTTGTTTATTACATTTGTACACCGCCCCAAGCTTTCGTCTCTGGGCGGTTAACAATAGTATAAAACAAGTTAAAATATATACAAAAACTTAAAAGAGTTTAACAATTTAAAAACCAGCCACAAATTAAAACCTTAGAATTTTTAAAGAACAGAAAAGGCTTGGGTGAAAGGGTGGGTTTTCAAATGCTTCTTAAAAATGCAATGCCTTAACATCAAATGCAGAATTCCCCCATATGATGGGAGTTGAATTCGTGCTTTGTTTGAGGGGTATCGTGGCAAGCTTCAGTCTGAGAAACAAAAACTTTGGTCCCTAAATAGGAGTCTGAATGGACATGTGCTTACCAAGAGTGAGTGCAGCATAGCAGGGAAGAGACTGAGGCTGAGCTACAAAGCAAGAATTCCCAGGTTCAAGGTTCACCTCTGCTATGAACTCACTAGGGGGCTTTAGGGAAGCCCCTGGCTGTAATTAGGGATGTGCATGAACCTGTTCGGAGCACCTTTTACGGGCCTCTGAACAGGTGGTTCGGAGGCTCGAAGGCAGTGGCGGGGAGGCAACTTTAAGGGCAGGGGAGGGTGCACTTCCCCTTCCCTCCCCTCCCCTCCCCACAGCACTCTGTTTATCAAGAGTCCGTTGGGGCGGCAGCATACCTCCCTGCCACCCTGTTCCCTCCTTGGCCGGAAGTGCCGGGTGCGTGTGTGGACTCCCTGGTGCCCCATTTACAAATGAAGTGCTGCGGGGGGGGGAGAGCAGGGGGGGAAGTGCACCCCTCCCCCGCCCTTAAAGTTGTCCTACCCCCACCTCCGGCCCGGCCCCTGCCGGTTCTGTGCACATCCCTAGCTGTAACATGGGAGCACGTCCTTCTCTTCCAGGGCTGTTGTAAAGATCACATCAAGGTAACAGGGTTGTTCACACGAAAGGGCAGCTTCTCCGCCGACGAGTGCTGGGAGTGCAGGCCGTGTTCCCAGACAATCTGCGCTGCGTGCCGCAGCACGCAACTCCGGAGGCCAGGACTCACTGCGTAACACATTGGGGGATTCCCCTAGGAGATGGGCCCTCTAGCCGCCTTCTCTGCCTCCGCTGGGGCTAAACACAGCCACAGCGAACACACAGACCCGGAGCCCAGGTGAAGGGCTCGCTTGAGCCCTGAACCCTGGCTAAGAGCCAGTTTGGGCCCGATCCCAGCGGCTCTCATGCCCAGCCTAACCCAGATCTGGAATAGCCTCAAGACCCGCAGAGTGCTTTCCGCACACACAAAGTGCTATACAAATGCAAAGTCTTATTTTTCACAGATCACCATGGGGCGTCATCCACTAGGAAACCTTCCAGCATGAGTCCCGTTTAAAGAAAGGAGGGACTTGTTTGCCACGGATGGGAATGGCAGAGAATGAAGTCTAGTTCCAACTATTGGAGATGTCGTAAGGAAGGAGCTACATTACACTGTGTGTACCGGGAATGTCAAGCCATATGAGGTTTTATGGGGGAAGTAAGGAGACGGGGGTTCTGGCCTGATACCTGTCCTGCAAGGAAGTTGAGGTCGGTCATTATCTGACACTTACTTCATGGAAGCAATGTTTGGGACACAGCAACTGGGATATGAGCCTGGCTCAGACCCAGCTGGCTGGGCCTTTTTTGTAGTGTGTGTTGGGGGGAAGGGTACCACTAAAATAACAGAAGGTGCAACCTCTCCATGCAAGGGCTAAGAAAAGCAGAGAAATGAGCTGAGTGATTTTTCTCCCACACACAAAAGAAAGCTTGCACATTATCTATCTATCCATCCATCTATCCATCATATTTCTGTACCGCCTGACATGTGCATACCTAGGTGGTGTACATAAGTTAAAATACAACAAATAAAAACAGGATAAAACAAAACAATTATATGAAACCAATTAAAGTTAATTAAAAGCCCGAGAAAACAGGTGCATTTTAAGGGTCCTTTTAAAAACAGACAGAGATGGAGAAATGCTGGTTTTAACAGGGAGTGCTATAAGGAGTGCCCATCTCACCCATTCATTCTCTTACAGCCTGGTGGAGGGGAGAGGCCACGTGGATTGGAGTGGTGGCCCAGAAAATGTTTGAACCAGGTCACCCGAGTGGTTGAAGGATCTAAAGTGATATAAGTGTGGTGGTTTTAATTAGTGTCTTTTGCAACTAGGGAGGAAGTAGCATTTTTTAAAAAAGGGATAACTTTAACAGATTTCAAGACAAAAACAATTTGGAAAGTTGTTGCGAAGGAAATGCTGAAAAGAGGGAAGAGAAGTTCACAGACAGCCCTTGAGACCAGGGATTCCTAACCTTGGGCCCCCAGATGTTGATGGACTACAACTCCCATCATCCCCCACTACAACAGCTGAAGGGATGTGATGGCCATTATAGTCCAACAGTAGCTAGGGACCCCAGCTGTCTGGGCTGCTGGCCCTGTGTGCCCATTGCAGCTTGGGATGCTTCAGCTTCTCTGACCACACTATGCCCACCCTGCACTCTTTACTCTGGCTGGTTATTACAGAGCAGCTCATTTGAATTTATTAATGTATTTATTTAATATTTTTTATACCGCCCAAAACTTAAGTCTCAGGGCGGTTTACAACAAAACAAAACAAATGACAACAGAAAAGTTAAAACATTCGTTAAAATAAATAACAGAAAAAATTAAAACACTAGTCAAAATAAATGACAGCAGAAAAAGTTAAAACATTGCAGCAATTGAAGATAAGATGGTTGGTTTCCAAGGCCTGGAATTCTGTAGGCCCCCTGGCTGCATGCAGATGTTATCTCAACCTGGTGACTGTCTCATTTGCACTTCAAAGAGAAATGGTCTCCTTCCTACTATTCAGCTTCTGATCCCATCCCCACCTTACAAAATGCTTGAAGAGCCAGCTGTTCTGGGCTAGCGATGTGGGTCCTCAGCTTTGCCAGTAGGAAATACCAGGATGCCATGGAAGGCCTGCTCCAGCTAGTACATCTGTCCACGAGGTCATCATGAAAAAAGAGCCTTGCAAACCCTTTATTTATTCTATATTTTATATCCCGCTCTTCTGCCAAGGAGCCCAGAGCGGTGTACTACATCCTTAGGTTTCTCCTCACAACAACCCTGTGAAGTAGGTTAGGCTGAGAGAGAAGTGACTGGCCCAGAGTCACCCAGCAAGTCTCATGGCTGAATGGGGATTGGAACTCGGGTCTCCCCAGTCCTAGTCCAGCACTCTAACCACTACACCACGCTGGCTCTCTTTAGGGCTGTGTCTAGGCCCAAAATTATAAACGCCCCAGAGCTTGAAATATAGTAAGCTGCATTTTTTGCAACTTGCAAGACTGTGGGTGGTGCAACTAAATAGGAAAAACAACAACCCTACCACATTGGTGTGGTAAGTCCTGTCACTTGGTTGGTGTGTGTCAGGAATTTTTAAAATATTATTTCCAGTACTCTCCTTGCTGAAAGAATACCAGCTCCACATGAGCAGGAAACTGTTGAAAGTTTTCTTTAGAGGTGAGCCATTATTCCTAATGATGCTGTTTTAAAGTGCAGATGTTCAGGCACCACAAAGATTTTGCCTTGAAATCAACAATTTCAGTGGTGTGCTATGAGGAACAACACAGCAGCTCTTCTCTGATCTGTTGGTTGTGCCAAATGTCCATGTTGCAACCCAATCTCAGCCTCTCAGAGAAGAAAAGCAAAGCCCCATGAAGCTCAAGCAAATACCCTGCCCCCTTAACTTGGTAAACTGTGGACAGGCCAGTCAATCTCCAGGTCAGAAAGAGAAGCAAGAGGGCAAGCCTGGATTCTGTACATTCGTGGGGAACCCTGTAAGCACAAGGGTTCTTGGAGGAGACAGGCTCTCTAGTTCCCTGGCAATGTTATTTTCTCCCCACCCACACTGAAAAGTTTCCTTTGTACAAATTGCTTTCAAAAGTTACTACCGTGTTCCCCCGAAAATAAGACAGTGTCTTATATTAATTTTAGCCCCCCAAAATGCACTAGGGCAATTAGCGGTACATCAGAAATTACTGCTAGGTCTTACTTTCGGGGTAGGTCTTACTTTCAGGGAAACATCCCTGTCTGGCATCAAAGTGACATGAAGTTGATGGTGATATTATATAGCTTGCACTGTACTGATTGCTACAACAAATATCTATATACCGCCCTTCCACCAAAGTTCCCAAAGTGCTTTACACAGAAAAATAAATAATACATGAATAAGAGGGCCTCCTGTCCCCAAAGGGCTCACAATCTAGATCTGCTAGCACAGGGGTGAAGGGGTGACCAACCTGAGGCTCCCCCAAACTGTTGCTGAACTACTGCCACGGTGGGGTTGATGGGAGCTGTAGTCCAACTGCAGTCTCCTGTGCAAGCATGGGACATCCCATTTTGTGCCAGAGCTCTGCATGCCAGCCTCTCACCACGTTCATTGGGCCTTACTCCCAAGCAGGTGTACCTAGGGCTGCAGCCGTTTGCCTTGCCTCTCATGTCATGCTGCACACAAGGATGCTTCCTATCTGTTCATTTTCAAAGTGAACCGAAGAACAGGCCCCTCAAATGCAGGGGGCAGCTAGGACGCCTACTGCTGTGAATGAGAGAACAGACTGTAGGCGTGTTGACCACCTGGTGTGACTCGGGCCAGGGCAGGCTGTAGCTAGGGGAAAGGGGGTCTAGGCTCTCCCTGGCAGCCCTTGGAGGGAGGGAGAGGAATAAGAAAACAGGGAGGGGTGTTGCTGGAGCCCAGGGGTTCTCGGATAAACCCATCCACTCCGTCGTAGGGGCCCCATCATGTCCCGCGGCTGTGTAAGCAGGCCCCTCCCGCTGCTGGGGTTAGGGGGCTCCTCCACCAAGTTAGGGACTTTTCGGGTTGCAGGCAAAGGCATCCCGGGGGCCAAGGGGCCGCGACCATGCAAGAAGCGTGCGCGCGCTCTGGGGTGCTTCGGGGGAGAGGCAAGCCAAGGCTCATCGTTGCCCTTGGCTGGAGGATCCGCCCGCCAAGTTTGCAAGCAGCCGCCGCCGCCGCCCGGGCAGCGACGGAGCTCCTCCGGCGGCCGGGTGGCGCGTCCCTGCTGCTCGCGGCTCCAGCCTCCCTGCCCTCCTCCTCCTCCTCCGGCCCCTGCCTCGCAGGCAGCAGCTGGGCGCCTCTCCCGCCCGCCCGCCTGCCTCGGCCTGATAGGCTCGCGCCGGCCTGGAAACTCGGTGCCCCAGTCACCGCCGCCAGGGTCTGCAGCCCGAACCAAAGCGCGGGCCAGGCGAGGGGGAGCCGGCGCCAAGCCGCGCGCCCCGCACCGAAGCCGGCTCGTCGCCATCCTCTTCCTCCTCCTCCTCCTCCCCTCTCCGGCGGCTCGGCGCGCTCCTCGCCAGGCCAGCGGAGCTTGCAAGCGGCGGCGGGCGAAGGAGCTGGGCTGAATCGGCTGGCCGGGGCGCGCTCTCTCTCCCCTGCGCGCCCCCCGCCCCCCGCGCGCCATTCCCCCTCCGGGGAGGAGAGCGGATGGGCACTCCCAGCAAGAAGGAGCCGGGCATGTCAGTGGCTGCGGCGGCGGCTGCTGCTGGGCGAGGGGGAGCAGCAAGGAGGCATGTAGCCGCCGCCGCCGAGGGGGGAAGCGGCAGGAGCAGCTAGCCGGCCGCGGCCATCGCGGGCCTCCTCCTCGCCGGGGCCCCTCTTGCAGCAGGGGCGCCCCGCCGCAGCAGCCCGCACGGACTTGAGCCGGCGTCCCCGCTCCGCCGCCCGCGCGCACTTGGAGCCAACTTGCCCGGGCTGGGGAGCTGCTGGTGCTGCTTCTGCTCCTCCTGCTCCTCTTCTCCTTCCTGGGCGATGTTTGTTTGGGCAGCCGCGTGAGCATCAGGAGGAGGAGGAGGAGGAGGAAGGGCGGCCCCAGCAGCGGCGGCGGCAGAAGTTTGGCGGGGAGGGCGGTGCGCTCTCGCCCCCTCCCCCGCCCGGGTCTCCTCCCCTCCGCCGGCCAGGAGCAGCCGCCGGTCCCTGGACTTTCACCCGGAGCGAGCTGGGAGAGCCGCGCTCCTCCCGCCGCCGCCGCCGCCGCCTCCGGGGACGGGAAGGAAACAAGATGTCTGCCCGAGCCGCCGCCGCCGCTGCTTCCACCAAGGTAAGCGGCACCACCAGCAGCCGCCGCCTCGGCTGCCCGCCTCGCCCGGGAGGAGGCCAGGCCCGGCCAGGCCGGAGGCCCCGGGGGAGAAGAGGCGGGCCGGGGGGCGCGCGCGGCGCTCCGGGGAGGGGGAGCCCTCGAGGGCGCCTCTCCCGCCTGCCCCCCACCCCCTCCCCCTAGTTAGAAGTGGGCCGCTTTGTCGTGGGGCTCGGGAAAGTGTGCCGTCTTGGGGAAGGGTCCCGCTTTTCCTCCGACCCGGGTGGGCGGCCGGGGGCTAGAGCTTCTCAGCGATGCGGGTGGAAAGGGGGCGGTTCGCATGGCGGCCCCTTCCCTCTCCCACCACTCGGGTCCATGCGTTCCCACGTGCGTGCGGATGGGGGAAACCGGGATGCCCCCTCCCCATTCCTCTTCTTAGTTCAGGAATTGAGGGGCGTGGGGAGAGCTGGACCCAACTGAGTTGCGCTTTTCAGGCTTCTGGTTTCTTTAGTCTCTGCAGCGCCTCCCCCCCCCCACACCTGTTGGATGAACAGCTGGTTGGTCCACTGGCGAGAGATGTTGCAGAGCCCGGTGGGGGTGGGGAGAGCGGGATGGGATCACGGGTCAAGCGAGATGCTCGGGCCACGATCCGAAGCTCCAGTGAGCTTTCCTCTCTAGGTCAGTGTGCTTAGGATCGCAGTCTGGCCCCGCGTGTAACTGGCCTGGATGGAAGTTGTAGGGCTTACCCCCTAAGCGAGCAGACTGAGGGAGGCTTGCAGCCGCCTTTGCCCGTTCTGCCTGCTGCCACTTTAGCACCCAGCAGCCAGCTCTTAAAGTTGCTTTTGCAGAGTTGGAAACTTTCTCCAGACCAGTGTGCTTTAACAACCTGGATTTGGTGGAAGAGGCTGGCTGTTGTGTTGCGGCTTTGCCTTTAGAAAAGAAAAGAAAAGAAAAGAAAAACCCTTCTGTTGCAACAGCAGGATTTGCTTGGGGAGGCTCAGCTCCTAGCCAGATTGCATGTTGTTTCTATCCAGGGTGTGAATGGAAATAATTTCCAGGCACGTGGTGTGTGGGGAGGATGTTTTTTGTTCTCCAAAAGGACGTGTCCTTTCTCAGGAATTTCACATCAGGAATTCCTGAGACTGAAACCGCCGGTTGTGAAACCTCTGAAAGTCAGGATTGCTCAGGAACTCCTTCTGAATCAGCTGCTGCTGCTGCCTGAACTGCCAATACGTGTTGGGTGGGGCTAGGGAGCCCTTGGGAAACGCCTTCAGGAACCTGCCTGTGCGCCACCTGCTCGGTAGGCGTGTGTGCTGGTGGATACAGGTGGATGTGCTGGGCTGTGATCTCCCTGACTCTTTTTTTCCTTCCCTGGGAGAAGGGGGTGGAGCTGAGACGTCCAACAGGTTCTTCTTGATGCATGAAAACTAAAGGTACGGCTGGAAACGCCTTCTGAAGATGGGAAAAATATGCCGCCTCCTCTAGAACGACCAAGGACCCCTGGACACTTTTACATTCTGTTTAGGGTTGTACTTTGAATTGCGGAATCGTTCGTACCTGGTGTGCGCTATTGCTAGAACCCTGATGTGAAGTGTGCTCTCTCTCCAGTGAAACGATGCAGTTTCGGTCTGATGTCATCTCTTGAGTATGTACTCACACCTGAACGTGCGCTGCTGGAGACTGCACTAATGCCGTAGCGTTGCCACTTGGCTGGAATGCCTGGCAGTGGCGTTGGTATCTGGTGGCACTGGCGAAGGCTCATTTTCGAATGAGGATTGGCTAGGATTTCTGAAGTGTATCTGTAACTTCTTAGTTGAGTTCTGTGTCTGTGTGGGAATGCTTGCAAAGAACATTCTGCTAACACACCGAGAAGCACAGAGATAGTCAAAGAATCCATCTGACTTGGTAACTTGAAAAATATGTGTATTTCTTACATCTTTTGAAACCAGTTAGTATAACTTTCTGCTTGTTTTGCCAAACCCATTTCTTTGGGATTAAATGATATATTTTCTGTACAACTGTTGTGTTTTGAAACCTTGCTGTGCAAAGGACAGGGTTGGATAAAATCCCAAACGTTCAAATATTGAATGTGATAACTAGAAATATCTGAAATACATTTCAGCTTGTCTCAGAGCAGCAAATAGAGCTCATTTAAAACATTGCATGCAACCAGCTAATAAGCGAATGTGCTTGTTGGTGTTTGCCTCGCCGGATGCTACGTGTGAGAGGGAGGTGGTGTTGCTGCATTGCCATGTAAATATGCTGGGGGGGGGCACTGCTCTGTTTGGGCCTTTGTGTTGCTCATTGTTCTGTAGTAAGGAATGTTCTTGGTCCTTCCTGTGTTTCATTGTGTGATTGGAGAATAGGATGCATTTAAAAAGAGAAAAAGTAGAACAGTGGATTTGAACTGCTGACTTGCAAGCGATGTTAGCAGACGAGAAATTCCTGTTACATCCCCACACCAGGTGTTAATGGTTGCATATCTGAACAATAATAAAGGAAGTAAACCTTTATTTGTTTATATTATGTAGAGCCAGCGTGGTGTCCTGGTTAGAGTGCTGGACTAGGGCCGGGGAGACCCGAGTTCCAATCCCCATTCAGCCATGAGACTTGCTGGGTGACTCTGGGCCAGTCACTTCTCTCTCAGCCTAACTTACTTCACAGGGTTGTTGTGAGGAGAAACTTAAGAATGTAGTAGTACACCGCTCTGGTCTCCTTGGAGGAAGAGCGGGCTATAAGATGTAATAAAGAAATAAACAAACCCCAAACAATGTCCTGGTTCACACAGTAGTTTGAATCAAGGTATGATGTAGGTTACTGACATTCATGTTGAAAAGCGGTATATAAATATTTGTCGTATTCGTAGTGTGATTTTGTGAATCCACACCAAGGTGGTTTATGACCCAAGATGAAACAGATTTCTTGGCCTTGGTGTGGGTTCACACAATAATACTAATGTTGGTATTAAACCTACATTAAACCCACATAAAACCTAAATTTGAACAATGTTGCAAACCAGGCCATTGATTTAAAAGACTATTAAATGGCTTGGTCCAGATGTAATGGGAAACAATAGTTTTCCACTGTGTAAACGAGTCTGGGAGAACTGTTAACTGTATTAAACTATGGTTTGATCCTGGTTCTAGTTAACTGTAGTAACCACAGCTCCTCCAAGTTTGTGTGAATGTAGACACTTTAAATTTCCTCCTTGTGAAACTTGTTAAAATGCACACGTTTTCAGCCTCTTTTTCTTATAGAGCTAAACCATGGCTTCTTGTTATATGTGAACTGGGTTTAAGGTTAATCTGATTCAGACTAGCAGTGTGAAACTTGGTTCCCACTGATGTAAGACTACCTCAACCCACAGCAGTTGCCCAGTGCTGAAGATGGGGTGTGCACAGCCAAAGTTTACGTGGTAGGATAGTGTTTCTGGGAAGGGAATTGCTGCCACAAGTTTCTTCTGCTCCGCTCCCCACCGGCATCCCCACATAATTCAAATGGGTGCATGAGGGAGCTTGCACAAGGGAGCTTGGCGGAAGAAACACTTGGTCTTGAGAAAGTTAAATAGGACCAAAAAATTGAAACTGGGGGAAAGAGGGCACTCCTGAGCACTAATGTCTTATGCTTCTGGCACAACTGCAGCCACATCCCGGATGGTGACCAGAATAATAATGGAAGCATTAGTAGATGGCAAAGTTGCATTTTCCCTGCAACAGCAAATTGCAGCTTGGAAGCTGCATTTTGCCAGTAGACGAATAGTGGATTCTCTTGTCTCCCCCGCACTCCCACCTCCAGTGTGTTAGCTGTGAGGGAAATTGTTTGGATCCTGGCAATAACCAACAACTTTTTCCTCAATAATAAAATCATATGGAAAGGCTTCACATCTTTAAATTTTAATTTTAATTGTTAAAATTTAAAGAAGACTCTCTCTTAGTAAGGAGCATGGTTAAATCTTGAGAGACTTGATCTTCCCTTCAGCAAACTGAATCATTCTTGTATCTTGCTGGAAAACAGGGTTTTCCTGCCTGCTAGATCTTGGTCATACATAGTTTGCCTTAGAAAAAAATGTTGTTTGTTACCTCAGGTTCATTCTAATTAGAATGTTATGTTATGTAAGTGGTGACTACTGTATTCTTGCTTAATTTTCTCCTGCTAGAAAAACTTGTGCATTCATCTTGGAAAGGTTTGCTGAGGCTGACGATGACATTGCTCCAACATTTGAGAATTCAGAGGGATGATGCATGCATTGCGGTGGGAGTGGAAGTCCAGTAATTGATACTTTATTCTGCTTACAAAGGGAGGAGTGAGAAGTTTTTCTGATTGCCTTGTCTGCATTTGGAAACATAAGCAATAGATTTCAGAAGACAAATGTTTGTTTGGTGGCAGCTTTGTAATAAATCTGGTGGTGTTCCTGGCTTGATATAGAACTTGCCTTTTGACTATTTTGTAAAAATGCAGTTCAAGTGGTTTAAAAAACAAAACCTCTACAAGTATGCTAGCTTAGATCAGTTTTAGCATGCTAAAATAAGACCAGCCGCGGGACACTTCTGTGGATCTTGCACTGTGCCGTTCTTGGAATTTTGATGGCGAAGTTAGGAGTAGGGTGCACACAGCTGGCAAAGCCCATCAGGGCCCATCAAGACCCCGGGGGCATAGTTATAATTGAATGGGGCGGGCAGGATGCAGATGCCTCTGGGCCCATGGTGGGAGGCACTGGCTGGGAAACAGCCCACTCTGAGCACTCCCCTCCCACCTCCCTGATTGCTGGCAAGCCTGCTGACTCCGGACCAGAGTGTGGAGAGTGGAATATTATTTGTACAGGCTTGAGTGGAAGGGCATGCAGGGAATTCTTTGGTTTTCACCATGTCCATATAGTACTTCTGCAGCAAAAACCCGGGGTTGAGAAGCAGGAGAGAACAGCCTCATTCTCTGTCTTGAGAAACAGATGCCTAGACTACAGTGACTGTGTGTTGAGAACCACTTCTTACCATACCTGTGAGTGTCAAATGTAGAAAATCATTATCTTAAAGGGAATTTTATCGTAAAGGGAAGATTTTATCTTGAAGGGAAACAAAAAACAAACTCACATCTATGAGAAGCAGAGGAGACAGGCTACTTCATGAGGTTCACAGTGCTCCAAGCTTAGTGTTGTTTAGGTCACAAGTTCATATCCAGTCCGGTTAATCAGTGAACAGAAGCTGGGATGGTTGACTTTATCATTCAGCTTATGAGCAATAGCTATTGGTACAACATGAAAACTGAACTCAGAATTGTCCATTCACCATTACTGGCATTAATTACCTAATTTCTTGCAACTGTAATGTAATGCATTCCAACGTAATGCTTTTTTACGCTTATGAGTTTCCCTTTTTTGAATAGATCTCATGAGTGCTAACGGATATGTTATATTGGTGGATCCTAGATGGTTGTTTGATTTATGTTCAGGAGAAGTGATGTGGCTCATACATTTTTTCATGTGTAGGTGGTATCCCTTAGGAAGCAAAATGTTGAGCACAAACTATTTACTATCAGCTGCATGCTCCCACGATGGGAGGAACTTGCAATATCACTTCCTGCCATACCTGTTCTGTGAACTTTCAACACTGACTTGCTTTGTAAATAGCTTTGGGTGGCATATACTAAAAGATGTACAGAACAAATAGAACAATCCTGAACAGGGTACTGTTGTTAGTAGGCTTAATTTAAAAAAAGTATTGCTTAATAAAAGAAAGATAAAACAGTGTCTTCCTTGCTGAGGAAACTGCAGAGGTGTCCGCAGTACAAGTTTCTGTTTCTTGAGTGGGGTGTGCAGAAGATGCTGCAGTTGTATTAAACCAGGGGCTGCCCAACTTTGGCCCTCCAGCTGTTTTTGGACTAGAACTCCCATAATCCCCAGTCACAGTGGCAAATAGTCAGGTATGGTGGAAGTTGTAGTCCAGTACCTACAGGAGGGCCAAGGTTGTGCCTCTCTATATTAAATGGTAGGCCATCAAGCCATTCTAAAAATTAACAGGTTTCACGTTTACCATTTGGGGAGAAATTGCCACAAGTGGATCTGTCCCAATAAGCTACATGAGAGCAAGACCAGGGAACTAGCTTTCCACTCGGTAATGAACATTTCAATATGGCAAACACAAATCCAGAAATGGCGTGCATTCATTTGCTCAAGACAATGGCTCACACACACGGAGGCTGCAATCCTAAATGTAGTTACATGAATGTAAGAAAAAACATGCTTGGGATTGCACTGGAAGAGAACTGGCCTTATAAAGCCATTGAGTGAGGCTGTCCTCGCGAGCAGCCAAGACAGGGCTAGCCTGCAAGAACCGCTGGGAGCTGTGCGATTCTTGGCTGTGACCCCTTGCTACGAAATGACGTTAAGGAAGTGAGCGCTCCCTTCACCCTGTTTAACTGACTGTGTGTCAGCGCTGGCTGCTTTCAGCTGGCACTGAGACACCAAGGGGCACCTATCCATCGCCGGAGGGAAGGGGATAGCCACAATGCACATTGTAGGATTTACGGGAACTGGGACCATGTGTCCCAACTCCTACAACTCCGCACTACCGGGGCAGTTGTAGATTGTCTGGGTGCACAATCTGCGTCTGCAGCAATGGAGACCCGGTTGTCTAAACGGGAGGTAAGCTTCTGTAGCTTTCCTCCCCGTGCACCCTCCTGCCTGGGTCCCTGATTGTGAGAAAGGACCCAGTGTCTTCACGCACAGTTAATAAGGGTTCACTGAAAGAGAGAAGGTGCTAACTGCTACAAATGTGTGCCACCAGCAGGTTTAAATGAGGAGTTAGCATTTATGCAAAGGCCATGATCATATTCAGACACATTGCTAAAGGATGCTTTGGTATTACAAGAACAAGAAAGCATGTGCCTCTCTCACTCATTCATGGAGATGAGAAGCCATGCTTTGATCCTGGTTCAGACTAAATAGCAAACTCTGGTTTGCCACTGACTAAGGTTAAATTTTTCTACTTTTGATTGCTAACTGCAATTGGAAATATTACATCTGAATAACCCCAGTATAATTGTCATCTGATTCCTTGTGAATGTTACAAGTGGACTTTTTGGGCATCTCATTCGAGAGGGCTAAGAAACACTTGGAGTTTGGGTGAGATATCAGGATATGTTATTGGTGCTGAAGTTCAACTAGACTAAGTGTTCATGTGTCTCTCTAGTAGAATGACTAATAGCTATAATCACCATTGTTGTGTTTAGAGTAGATTAGAATAATAATTATTGTTTTTTCAAGAAGCATTACTGAATTTAAGGCTTGGAGGCCAAGATCTTTGCTTCTGTGATCGTAGATGTAGGTTTTTAAAAAAAACAAAAACCCAAAAGCAGGGTGGATTGATTTAAATTAAGATTATTTAAACCACCAAGAGAAAATTGCAATTTAAATAATTGATTTAAATCAAGTTTTCCACTACTTAAACAATGGTGTAAATCTGATCACTAAAACATGTTAATTTACATCTCGATAGACCATTTACAACACCTAGGATAGTATACTTCATGTAATTCTTTTTAGATAATTTGATTTTCAGCGGCAGGGGTGGTGGTGTTACCTTTGAGCAGGGAGGGTGCTCATCCACCCCCACCCGCTGTGTTTTCCCTGTCGGCACTGCCTCAAAACGGTCTTCATAGATCCCTTCACTTCCCGCCTGCCTAACCCTCTTAACTAACCTGGCTGTTAGCCGAGGTGAAGGGTGCACTCGTACCCTTACCCCAGCTACTGGGTATTGTGTGTCTCCCGGGCTGAATTCAGTTCGAGCAGACACAGAGATGGGCACATAGAGCGCTTGTCTGATGGGGAAATCCCCAATATAATGCTTGTGCTGTGCTGGCCTATGGGCATCCCACGGCCTATGTGGGATGCCCGTAGGCCAGAACAATAAATTCCAGCCCCGAATCCCTCTGCCCTTCTCCAGTTTCCTAAAGTTGAATGGAAACTGTAAGTGTCTATGTAGGATGTTTGGGATGAGATTGAATTTTAATCAAGTTGTATTTTACATGAGAATTGAGCTTGAGTATTGTAATTACATTTTAAAAAAACAACCACCATCGACTTCTGTTTACCCTGACAAAAAGTGTATGCACCTCTTGGTAGAAGCTATTTCAGTTGGCAACAGTGTTCCCTCTAACAGGAATTCCCAGACGTTGTTGACTACAACTCCCAGAATCCTCAGCTGCAGTGGCTTTTTCTTCGGTATTGTGGGAGTTGTAGTCCACAAAATCTGGGCTTCTCTGTTAGAGGGAATGTTAAAGGTTGGCAATATACACAGCTGGGGGGAAATAGCAACCAACATCCAGATAAATGCTACACTGACTGAATTCTTACTGGGTTTTTAAAAAATTACTAATGTTTATATACCACTTTTTAATTAAAAAAGCATTTTCCACTGCACAAGTTAACTTTGATCCTGCCTCTCCCCTCTGTAGCCTTTTGAGTTTCCTGAAAACATGACCACTAGTGCTGAGCTGGCAGAACCGCCTTTTCCATTGTATGCGAGTCTGGAGGGTGGGGGGAGGGTTGCCAAAAATTGGGGGAGGGGACACAGTGGAAAATGCTCTTCTGCTGATGTGGTGGTAGTCCGAATGCCAGTCAGTACAGTTGAAGGTAGAGGAAATAAAGGGTTTTGATTCTTTAGAAGGAGGTGGTGGTCTATCTATCTAAAATAATGTTGATTGCAATCTAGTTTGGATTTCTTGGAGAGAAAACACTAAGAGTTTTCTTTCAGTCCAGGTGTTTTTCCCCCTGAACTGAAATGGCAATTAAAGGCAACATGTTGTAATGGGGAAAATAATTTGACTTAATGATTCAGATCTAAACATGGGCTATCTTGCTTTTAGGTAAAAGCATGATATTACTACTTAGCCAGTGCAGTTGACATGTTGGTTCCTTTGATACTTACTTTCAGTGTGAGTAGTTTTGTAAAAAGAACTGCTTTGCACACTCCCCCCCCCCAAAGTTGCATTTCAGATTTTGCGTAAACTGTGTGCAGGGTTAAATGTGGGAGAAGAAATGGGGTGAAATTTTATGCATCTGAGTTGGGGAAGATTTTATGCATCTGAGTTGGCTCTTCTGCCAGTGTTTACACAAGTGTTGGGAGTTGGGGGGGTTCCAATCTGATCTTTAAGAAGGCCCAAGCCAAGCATACTGTTTTATACACGGCAATCATTTCATCTCTAGCAGAATAGTTCTGTGTTTGTTTCTCTGATGTTATAACTGGCTCCCGGCCTTTCTTTAGGGGTTGTTTCCTAAGCTACTATTAGCATTTTCCTTAAGTTTTTTTTCTTTTCTTTTGAAGGTTATATAACATGTCCAGGAAACTGCTGCAAGTCAGAATATGGCTTGAGCCACTCATGGCCCCTCTGGCCTTGAGGGAGTGTGTGTGTGTTCCATTTGAGACAATTCCCAAGCCTTGGTATCATTAGTGACTTTTAACAAATATGCACTTAATGATTACAAAGTACTATAATTGGTTGTGGAACTACCATTAGCAAGACGCAAACCTAGAGATTCTACTTTCTTTGTCTATAAAAAGGGTTTCTCAGGAGGAGTTTGAGCAAAATCGTGGCAGACCACTGGCTTGTTTATAAGTAGTCTCGCTAGCCTTGAAAGAGATGCTTGGACACAAGTCCAGCTGAGCCAGACTCATCCCTGGTCTTGTGGGGATGTGAGGGGGAAAAGGTTGCAAACTTCAATTGGTTTAACCAACAGATTGATCTCATTCGGCTTGTTGATTCCACAACAAACTGAATTTTTTGTTGGTTTGAAGATATTCAGATGTTTCACTACTGTGTCTTGAGAAAGCCCTAGACGTGTGCTGCCCTCATAAAAAAAACAGCTGGAAGACTTTTTCGTCTTATCTTACAGGGCATTAAATAGCAAGTACTGCAGATTTGGTACTTGAGGTAACCTGTGTTCCCTCTAACAGAAAATCCCAGATGTTCTTGACTATAACTCCCGACATTCTCAGTCAAAGCCCACTGCAACTAGGAATTCTGGGAACAGTAGTCAACAACATCTGTGATTCCCTCTTACAGGGAACACGGTTGACGGGCGGGTCCTGTGTTTTTAGCTTGTGACTTGCTCTAGATCAAGGGTAGGCAACCTTGGCTCTTCCTCTGTTGTGGAACTACAACTTTATTTGTTGTGGCTGGGGATGATGAGAGTTGTAGTTCAACAACAGCTGGAGAGCCAAGGTTGCCTACCCCGATGTTCCTTCTGATGCTCTTCCTATGGAATGCAGTTTCAGGAGAAATTCAGGTTTACTGGGTTCCTGCTGTACTGGAATCTAAGCCTTGGCTTCACCTGTCAGAAGTATAAATATTTCAAGTATTATGGGCGTGTGTCACAAAATTCATTAACCTGTTCATTAACAGGTTAACATGAATTATGTTAATGAACAGAAATTCATTGAGTCACACAGTGCAGTAGAATTACAAAATAGGTATTACATTGTAGACTAAACTCTAAAGTTGCGCCATAGAAACAGCAACAAATGACAAGTCACAACTAATACTGTGGTGCAAGACTATTGTGCCTGGGGCTTAATATGCCAAAGAGATTCCAAGGGAGAAAACTGCAATTCCTTGTTACTGTAATGCATGCGTGAATGCTTGTGTGCTTGATGGTTGGCTTCCTGAAAGTTCTCAGGCTTTGTGAAATGAGAACATTTCCTACAAGGTCCTGTCCAGGTTGCTCTTCTGAATCTCTAGTGGTTCTGAATGACTAATAAAGACAGTTTCACAATGAGATGTTACCCTGTCTGTTTCATGAATGGGACAAGCTAGCTGACTTAAATGTTTTATTGATTAAATGTGCAGAAAGTGGACGTAAGAGTCCCTCTTATTTAAGAAGCTATTTAGAATGGTCTATAGATCAGGGTGAATTAAAATGTCCTTTAAAAACACGATTTTTAATTAAGCATATTTTAAAACCTGTTAAGTGCTTCTTAAAATAAATAAATTTGAATGTACTGTAATACATTTAAATGTATCAAAGTCTGCACATTAATGATACCTTAAAAGAGAATCCATAACCTCTGTCAAACACCTTGTTACCCTGACTTTCTAGATGAACCAGGGTAAAAAATATCTGATACTTAAGGTCAAAACATTATAAACATGATCCAGTAGGTTATGTCTTGCATATATTGTTGTTCAAACTATAATATTTAGACTGACAACATGGACACTTGACTTTCTATGTTATGGAAAGATACTGTTCTGCCTACGAACTCTTAGGTCTGAGTAGTCTTAGCCGTTTAGGCTGCAATCCTAAACATTAAGCTTACTTGAGGTGACTGGACTTGCGTGTAGTTCCAACAACAGCTGGAGAGCCAAGGTTGCCTATCCCTGATCGAGAGCAAGTAATGAGCAAACATGCTTAGGGTTGTTCTGCCTGTCTTCCAGTGAGTGATCTTTCTTCATTTCTAGACATCTGTATGGAGAGAACCCAACACAAATCCTTAGTTTCACAGTTCTCCTGTGGTGCAAAAGGATCCTAGATAGTGTACAGGCTTTATGTGGTTACAAATAGATAAGTTTTTAATTGGCAGCCAGTTAGTATGCATGTTTGTTTAGGGTGTATTTGGATCAGAAAGCAAGAAACTATTTAAATCAGTACGTTAAATTGGCCTTTTCTCTTGATGAAATTGCCTTGGTTTAAAATCAGTCCATCCAGTGAAAAATGAATTCCAACAGGGAACCTCTGTAGATCATATCTCAACAAGCAGTTTCTGCATTGCATTATTGCATGTTGCTATCTGCAAGTCAATTGAGATGTTTGATTTGTGTCCCCTGGTCTCATGTTATGAAGAAGAAATCTGTCAGAACTTCACAAATGCCCTTGGATCATTCCTGTGCTAAGAATGTAAAGAAAATCAACCCAAGCTAGAAAAGGGATCCTGACAAATATAAATGCTTGGCTGGAGCAGCCGTGCCATCATGGAGGAGAGCTCTCTGCTCACATTGGATGCTATTTGTGTGGTGGAGGGACTCACGCTGCTGCTACACAATATTATTGCAGCACTTGCCCTGACTGAATGTATGGACTAGAACAGTCCAATTCTCATTATGTGGGTTATTGGTATCATAATGGATTTTATCTGGACTTTTAATTTGTATTGTTATAAGCCCCAGCCACCTTGTGTTACTTTGTTTATATACACACACACACACACACACACGATTGATGCAGCTGCTGTACTTTAGTCATTGAATGGCTTGACTCAATCACTGTCTGCTTTCCAGGGTAGATAAAAATCAATGATTTTTTTAAAAGATAAAAAAAGGATTTTTTTTATTTTTTAAATTTAAATTGGATTTTTAAAAAAATAAAATGCTTTTTGAGGAAAAAATCTAAAGATAGTTTTGTATTTAAGATACATTATAGTCCAAAGTTTAGTCATCTTGAAATAAGGATTAGTTTTTAATTATGTAGAATGAGGCTGTATATATGTAATGTTTAATTTTTTTGGTAAATGAATTCCATTAATCCATTCACAATGTCATGCTCTTCCAGAGGTTTCTGCAAGATTATTTTGGGCAATTTTTCTGTCTAGAAGAGGACCAAAAATGAAACCTTCATCTGGTTGTAAATATTAAGATTATACCAGCAAGAACGAGTCTTTATGTAAAAAACCATGATTTAAATCTAGTATTAAATCAAATCTGCCCTGCTGCTTTCTGATGTGGGGGATCATCCAGGACTAGCATGGTGAGATCACCTTGCTCCTGTGGCAGAGTGTGTCTTTTGTCTAAGTGAGGCTTAGCCAATTTTGTTCTTCTTAGACAAGTCTTTGGTTCTCAACTTGAGGATGAAGGCTGCTATAAACTCTGATGTCTGTTGTTTTTGCATTACCACATACAACTGTTCTTTACATTGCGTTGAATTTTGTTTCGTCTCCATTTTGAGGACACATTCGTGGAAAAGTGGAATATAAAATATGTAGCCCAAGCTTTTTCAGAAAAGTTATGAAAGTCCTGTGATTTGTAGGTAGGCAATACAGCTGAATTGCTTTTCGGATGTATATTTAGCATGCAGTATTTATACATGCAAGTAAGTAAATTTATGTAATGTAACCACTAGTCATAACATAACAAAACACAAAACATAACATTATGAGCAAAAAAACATGCAAGTGTTTTGTTTTGGGCTGGGTTATTTTTATTGGTTTTTGTATATGCATGGGGGTATCTTAGCTTTAACTATCTAACACAATAAAACGGTGGAATATATTATTTTAACAGATACACTTGTATAAATGAAAGTGCATCTATGGCATACCAACAGCATGGCAGCAAGCCATGGTGGGATATTCAGCTTGCAGACAGAGATGCTGTCTTTGGAATGTGGCTTTTTTTGCTTACCTCTCATGGATCAGTTTATTATACAAGATGACTTTTTGATGCAAATAATCAGGTAGGCACATGTTGGTATTATAATGCAGACGCTGTTAGGGTGTTTGTATTTTATTTGTAATGGCCTATGGCTAGAGCCAATAAAGTTACAACAGTGAACAAATAACTGGTGTAATAGGCACAGTGCTTTAGTTATTTGTATGACAAGGTCCAAATTTGAGCTTTGCCATACATATCACGGAGTAGTCTTGGGAAAAACAGGTTAGCCCACTTTGGATGCTTAGAAAATGAACCTCTGCAAACTGTAGGCCTGCATGCTTTGCTCCCCACCCCCGGCTTCCTCCGCAGAGATGGAAGGCATCTGCTATTGAAGTAGTGCATCTGCTACAAGCTTATGTCTGTGGCCAGAAGTGTCTGTGCACAACTATAGCTTGTGCACCAGCTGCACTCTTGTGGTGGCAGTGAGCCATCTCCAGTCTCGGAGGAGCGATGCCTCTCAGTACCACTTGCAGGGGAGCAACAGCAGGAGAGAGGGCATGCCCATACCTCTTGCCTGTGGGCTCCCCAGAGGCATCTGGTGGGGCACTGTGTGAAACAGGATGCTGGACTATATGGGCCTTGGAAACAGGAGATCTGGTCACTATTGCCCACATTTTGGTCACATCAAGCCCGGACTACTGTAACATACCCTACCTGGGGCTGCCCTTGAACAGCGTTTGGAAACTTGTTCCAAATATTGTTAGTTAACAAACTAGGATGTCAAACTAGGGTTTAATCTTGATTTGCTCTAACTATAATTAGAGCAAACCTCAGTTCCCTGAATTCATACATAATATGACTCGGTCTAAACTGGCTTGTACTGTAAAGATGAAATGTGGTAGAGCAGATCTCAGTATATCCTCTAGTTCTTGGGACAGGGCAAGAAATAGATGACTTGAAATCCCCAACTGGGTCACCCTGCCAACATTTTTTCAGGTTCCTAAATGCGATGAGCTGTTTCCCTGACTTAGTTGGGAGTGTGTGTCCACCCCCACCCCACCCCCCAAATCCACCCTCTCCCCACCCCGGCTTTTGCTTGGCATTGCTGGTCTTCTAGGAATAATCTTGAGAATTGATCTTCTAGAAATAATCTCTGTTTTGAGGTTGAGCAGAGGTTCTGATGCGTTAAAAGAAACACTTTGACAATCAACATTCTTCCCTTATCTTGTAAGTTCAGTTTGAGGAAGCTTCATTTTCTCTGCTCAGGGTCCTCCCATCTCGTCTATTGCACTGGCTTGCTTTCCTCTCTGGGCTGCTTGATTATCGCAGTCCTGTTGCTCTCTTGTAACCTTTTCCAGAGCCTCCTGAAGTCTGTAACTGGAAGAGATATCTCCTCCAGCTGGGGGGAGGGGTGCTGCAGAATCGCAGCTCCCTTTCTTTCCAGCATACCTAGGAAGAGACATTGTTTCCAGACTGGCCACCCACCCGCTGATTTAGGCCATTTTGCTCTTAAATATAAGATGGTTGATGTGCTTATGCATCCTCTTCTACCCTTCTAAAATCCAGGCTGAATTACCGGGCACAGGGGTAGCCCAAGGGATTGGAGTGCATGAGAAAAGGGGCCAAATGCTGCCTTGCCTCACTTTCAGAACGGACTCTTGTAAGCTTTGAAAGTGGCACAGAGTTAGGGAGGAGTGTTGCCAGCAGCCGCTTCCTTCTCTCCTTGTGCTTCTGGCAAGCTTCGTAAGGAGTGTGAGCAGAGGTGCTCCTTGCAAAATTGGCAAGGGTCAGCTTGGTCCCAGAGAGCTGCTCTGACAGTGGAGGGTGTCATCTGGCTGCTCAGATGGTGCCCCTATAATCGGGCGTCTGAGGCAACTGCCTCGCCTTATGGAAGAGCCACCCTGATCAGGGAGCTAAACCATGCAAGGCCCTGCTTAAGAAAGCCTGCAACAGAGCAAACTGTGTTGTAGCCGTTGTTGTTTTTTGATGGTTGGCAATGGAGAAAAGTTGCAGAAGCCCTGGATGGTGGTTCACTGCTGTGGAACTGGGGATGACAAGGAAAGAGGTAAGATGCCGGAGATAAGAAGCTTCCTAAGAACAAAATAGCTACCTCTTGTCATTAAAGAGGCAAGCACTGAGAACTACATAGTTACAGCACTTAAAAAGAAATGCATACAAACAGAGCAGGGCAAACACTGTCTTGCTTAGCAATGGGCGTGCCCTAGAGTCAGAGGGGGGCAGCTCTTGGCCTGGCCCCCACACTGCTGTGCTTGCTCCAGGTGGTGACTTCTTTATTATTTAATTAATTAACTAACTAACATATGTTTATACTCCCCAAAACTTGCGTCTCTGGGAGGTTTACAACAAAATCAAGAACAGAAAGTAAAACATTAGTTAAAACAAAACCAAGGAGTTGAAAACATTACAACAATTTAAACATTTTAAAACAATATATTCTAAAACAGCCATTAAAACCATATTAATTAAAAGCCTGGGTGAACAGATGCGCCTTTAAAGACTTTTTAAAAGCTGTCAGAGATGGGGAGGCTCTTATTTCACTAGGGAGCGCATTCCAAAGACTCAGGGGCAGCAGCAGAGAAGGCCTGTCCCTGAGTGGCCACCAGACGAGCCGGTGGCAAATGCAGATGGACCTCTCCAGCTGATCTCAGTGGGCGGTGGGGTTCATGACGACTTGCCCTCAAATCAGGATGGGTGGTGCTGCTATGGGGTGAAAGCCGTGGCAGGCCGAAAGTGGCCGTATGTTGGGTCCCTTTAGCATGTTTGTCTTTCAAAAAATCTAGCAGCCGGTGTGTCGAAATGGTACAAATGGATGGGAATCAGTGTTTCTCCTCTGAAATGTTCACCGTGGAAGCAAAAATACAAACATCACAGTGCTTTTAAAAGGGTTGCTTATCTGCTTGGCATTTGAACCAGCATCTGAGAAGCGTCCACAAAGGCTAGGTCAAGAATACCTTTGGACTAAATTAGCTTTCTAAAGGAGACTTTGGGAAACAATTGATAATACAAGCCTTTTAAAAAAAATACAGAAGACTCAAACAGCCTGACTTTCAGGCTCATTGAAGGCAAGTAGATCTGAGCATTGTCACTAGTCCAACTAAGAAAAGTAACCAAGACTCCTGAGAGAGAGAACTGCTCAGTCACCTTGCCTTCCGAATGCCAAGTTCAGGGCAGATAGCAGATTGCCCTGTGGCCTGGAGCAGTCTTTCTCAAACTGCTGTGCGGATGGTAAGTGCTTGGATCGCTCATGTAGCCCATAAGCTTCTGGGACAAGAGCTGGGAAAGGAGATTGTTGACCCTAGTATGTGGAGAGGAGGCCATTGAGTCTATTAGTGCTTTAAGAAACAGTAGCTTCATAGTAGCTTTGTTCTTGCAGAATGACCCTCAGGGGAAAAAGGGTAGTGGGCCAATGTCTATGGTGGAGATGGTCCAAGCTTTTGAATGTTGAAACTGTTTGAGAGAGGTCCAAACTGTCCCTTTCAATGTTAATAATTTGTAGAGATTGCAGAGCCTTATTTGCAGGGAATATAATCTGCATGCTCTTTGGTCACCACCACCACCACCACCTTCTTTTAACTTGAGCTGACTGTCTCCTAAAGGCCAAGCGTGCCGTCGAGTTGGTGTTGACTCCTGACGACCACAGAGCCCTGTGGTTTTCTTTGGTAGAATACAGGAGGGGTTGACCATTGCCGCCTTCTGCACAGTATGAGATGATGCCTTTCAGCATCTTCCTATATTGCTGCTGCCCAATATAGGTGTTTCCCAGCGGGGATTCGAACTGGCAACCTCTGGCATGCTAGTCAAGTCATTTCCTCGCTGCACCATTAGGTGGCTGACTGTCTTCTACTGAGCAGTATATTTGACATCCCCAGAATTGCTGTGTCAGCCTCGAAGACAGAAGCCCTGGGAGTGGTTGCCAACCCTAGTGCTATTTGCTAGTGCCTGTCCCTTCTCCTCCTGGGCTTCCAGAAGGTAGACGGATGTAGTTCTGGCTGTGGCTGCCTCCGCCAGTTTTGTGGCTTGCCGTTGTGTTGAGATTTCTGTGGTGTATAAGAAGTTTTTCTCATACAATGCAAGGCTTATATTGCTGTCTTGAGGGCCTTGATTGAACGGTGAGTTAGAAGTCTTGGGGATAAATAAACCAAGATGGGTGGCTCTCATTAGTGCTTCACCCAGTGCTTTCTATTATCATGTCGTCTTGATTCCATGCTGGCTTTTGACCTTATGCACAGCTTCTGTAATGTAGCCCTCTGGTAAACCGGATTGTATGATGGATGCCGTGTCTCCCTTCCAGCCTCAGAGCTACAGCTGCTATGGCTGAACGGAAGCCTCCACAATGCAGTGCTGTTTGAAACATGACTGGCCTCTGGAGGCTGCCTCAGGGTTGTGTGTTCTCTCTAAAGCCCAAAGGGGCCTGGCACCATTGTTGACTAGACATGTGGCTCACTACAGGCCTGAATGGTATGCTGATGGGATCCAATACATTCTCCCTCGAAGTAGGAGGTTTTACGGCTTACATAGGGTTATCTTCCACTCCTTTGCTCCTAATAGACAGGAAGTCTCAGGTCTTTCAGGTGTCGTAGGTCCGTCCCCTTTCTGAGCATGCTCAGGTGTGTCCCCAGTTCCTTCCTGTCTATGCTCCTGATCAGACGCACGGGGCCACGGCCCCTCTCTTCTATCTATTTCCATCCACTTTGGTGAGCTAAACTTTTCTGTTCTGTTTCTGGGGATGGATCTTTCTCAGGCTGGGGATATCCTAGCTGGCTCCTTATCAGAGGGCACGGGGGGGAAGAGAAAAGTAGGACGGCCATCAAGAAGGCCACTAAACGGCGCCGCCGCCATCTTTCCTCGGGCACACATGGCCCGGAAAAGAAAGAGAGACCTCCCCAGGTTAAGGGAGACAAGGGCAAAAAGTTAACTACTGCTGCCCCGAGACAAAGCGAGCGCATTCTGATCCAGGCTGTCTGCAGCGGCTCGCTGCAGCAGCCCGGGAATACGGGGAACCATGTGGCCGGCGGACAATCGGGAAAAAAAACCCCGCTCCTCCCAGGGGCCCTGATCCCCCCCCCAACCCAGGTGCCCAGGCACAAGTGGCAGATCAGGGGGGAAGAGGAGACTCACTTGCCCAGCCTTACCCGATCTCCTCCCCCCCCCGGACCATGTGGAGGAAACAATACAGCAGCTGCTTAGCGGCTTCTCGGCCGGCGGGAGCAGCTCGAGAGCCGCGGCTCCAGCCGCCGCCGAGAGCACCGCAGCTCAAGCCCCAGCAGCAGCGGCGAGCTCCGCTCACCGCCCTGAACCCCCGAAGGGCGCCTCAGCAGCACGTCCCTCTTCAGCGGGCTCGGCTCGCCTTTCTCCGGCGACCGGAGCGCCAGTCAGCTGGGCGGCGGAGGCGTTCGGCTCGGGAACTAGCGCCGCAGCAGTGGGCTCCTCCCCAACCGGCTCCGGGCTTCCCGCCCCAGCAGCCAGAGCGCGGATCAGCGGGGTAGAGGGCCACAGTCAGGGAACGGGCTTCACTCACACCGCGCCGCCCCCTTTCCCTGTGGCGACGGCAGCGGCAATGGCCACCAAGCAAGATCCGGCCAGGGGAGTTAGCCCCCTAGGGCAGCCAGCAACGGGCTCAACACATCTGGCCCCTCGTTGTATAAGTGTGACTGTGCCGCCTCCTCCCCCCTCTCTTGCACTCCATGACGAGGTGCAGCCGCCCAACCAGCTAGCGAGGGCTGTGATGCACGCCTTGGGAATGGCACCAGCGGGGGGGGTGAAGCCTTGGAGCCTCTCACCCTCCGTAAGTCCCCGCGGGCGCGTGCCAGTCTGGGCGAAGCCTTGATGCCTCTCACCCAGAGTGACCCCCTAATGGCACAGACCAGGCTGGGCGAAGCCACAGTGCCGCTCACCCATACCACCTTGGTACAGGTGCCGGGCAGGCTGGGTGAAGCCTGTGGGCCCCTCACCCCCAGCACAGGTGGCCCGCCACACAGAGCAGGCGAGGAAACAAGACAAGAATTGGCGTGGCGCCTACTCAATGCTCGCCTGGACTCACTGCCATGCTCTGCTGCCGAGGAGAGGGCGGCCAGACTGCATCTGCAACCGGAGCCGTTGGAGCCCCCAGTGGAGCTCGTACGGGATAGCAGCCCGGATCTCCACCAGGTGAGTGGCACGCGCGGGGACCCCAATTTGCAGCAAGAGATGTCCTTATGGGTCCTGGACATGATGGCCAGAGAGCTGAGAGCGAGCGCCAGGGACCTCTCATGCTCGGTCAAGGAGATGGTGGCCCTAGAAATGAGGAGGATACCCAGTAAGCCAGCCTCCCCAGCACCAGCAATGGGAGAGGAGTGGGGGCCCCCACATCGGCTCAGGGCAGACCGACTGCAAGCAGTCCCATAAGGGTCACACCAGATCGGGGTTCAAATTCAGGCGATATATCGGGGGAGGTTGTATCTGATAAGGAGGAAGGGGAGCTTTCCAAAGAGGAGGTTCCCCAGAGACCCAGCCCCATCCTGAGGCTCTTTGCACAGGAGGCCTACGAGGTTCTTCTCTCAAAGGCCAAGAGGGTCATTAATGCGGCAGCCGCCCCACCTGACACACAGGAGGCTTCCGGCCAGCTTTCACAGGAGGTCTTTCCAACCTCTTCCAGTCAACTCCAACCAGTGGTTCCCTTCCCACCTCTCTTCCATAAAACTATGTTGTCCGAATGGGAGAACCCCGTCTCCACTAAACTTTTAAGTTCCTTTCCTAGGAGGTTCTACATGCTGCCAGAAGAGACGATGGCAGAGATTTCTATACCTAAAGTGGATACACCGGTTGTGGCCTTGGTCTCTGGCGCCATTATGAACAAAGAGGGGGATGAACAGCTGAAAGGGCCAGAGGACAGGAAAGTGGACGCTCTCTTGCACAAGGCTCATGGGGCCTCAGCCACGGCCATTCGGGCCTCCGCATCGACATCCATTATGGCCCGGGCCTCTGTGTTGTGGGTAAAGGACCTCCTCACTAAGATAGAGCCCGGTCAGACGGCGCTTCGTCTAGGTCTGAATAAGTTGGCAAAGGCCGCCGCCTTCATGGCAGATGCGAGCCTAGACTCTATTCAGTCTTCATCCAGAGCCATGGCAGCGAATGTGGTCCTACGCAGGTCACTTTGGCTAAAAAACTGGCGAGTGGACGACAAGTCCAAAGCCAATTTGGCCTCCACCCCCTTTAAAGGTGGGAACCTATTTGGGGAGGCTCTGGACGAGGTGTCAGTGGAGACTCAGGACAAGAACAGGGCCATGCCAGCAGCTCGCAGGGATGGCCGCAGCCGCTTCTGCATTAACCGTCCTTTTCGCTTCTCCAAGCAGGCCTTTCGTTTTCAAGACCAACACCCCAACAGGTCGCAGGGACGAGCCCAATGGGGAAACGCCAACCGTGGGAACCAGAGGAACAAAACAGGTTTTCGCCACTACATGGCCCCCCAGTCCGGGGGAAGACAAAACAGGAAACAAAATTGACTGTCTACCAGTAGGGGCCAGGCTCCAGCACTTCGCCCCCAGGTGGATGAGGACAACACAGGACAGGTGGGTTCTAAACACACTCGAGTCTGGCTACCACTTGGAGTTTACCACACGGCCGCGCAACCAGTTTCTCATCTCTCCAAAGTCCAGAGATCAGAACAAGCACATTCTAATGGAGCAGGCTATCCACCATCTGCTCCACATCCAGGCGATAAAGCCTGTGCCATCAACCAAGTTATGTCATGGCCAGTACCCAGAATGTTGGGGGGCAATATGCTAAATCATTGTAAACCGCTTAGCTTCCAGCTATAGAGTGGTATATAAATGTAAGTGCTATTGCTGTTGCTATTGCTATGGCGCTTACTCCATCTTGTTCTTGGTGTCCAAGAGAGATGGTTCGTGGCGCGCAGTCTTAAATCTCAGGCGGTTAAACCGTTTCATTTGCAAGAGGCGTTTCCGCATGGAATCGCTCCATTCCATCAGGGAGGCGGTCGCCCCCGGGGATTTCCTAGCCTCTATAGATCTCACAGAGGCCTACCTCCATATGCCTATTGCCCTTGTTCACAGAAGGTTCCTCAGGTTTTGTTACAACCAGAAACATTTCCAGTACAGGGCCCTACCGTTTGGTCTCTCCTCAGCCCCAAGGGTCTTCACCAAGGTGCTGGCTGCCTTGGTGGGACACATGAGATTAGAGGGGCTAAGGGTCCGTGCGTATTTGAACGACATTTTAATCAGAGCACATTCCTTACAGCAGGCGGAAGTGGACGTTCGCAAGGTCCGCCTTCTGCTCAGTACACATGGGTTCTTGGTGAACGACTCAGAGCCAGTTCTGGCCGTCCAGGACATTATTACACCTGGGGGCCTGGTTCGACACAGGGACAGCGACCGTATCGCTTCCCCCGGAAAGGAGGCAGAAAATCCGCAAGCAGATTCAGCCTCTCTTGAGGAGACACCAGGTAGAGGTCTCGCTACTGGCCCAATTGCTAGGGTCCATGATCGCGTGCATACAATGCCTACCATGGGCAAGATGGCACGCACGTCCGTTACAGTGGACGCTGCTGCCCTTCCAGGACGAGATCACCTCCCGTTCCGGCAGGAAGGTCCCCCTGCCGCTTCGGGTGAGGCAGTCCTTCCAGTGGTGGCTGTCCCCTGCAGTAAAAAAGGGGAACCCCTTAAGGGAGCCCAAGAGGGTGATCGTCACCACGGACGCCAGCCTGACAGGCTGGGGGGCGCACTACAGGGAGCAGACTACTCAAGGCCTCTGGTCCCCAGAGGAAGCCCCTCACAGCATCAATTGGCTAGAATTGAGGGCCATCAGACTGGCCCTGTTACAGTTTTCCTCCCTCCTTCAGGGAGAGCACGTATTAGTGAGAACAGACAACATGACAGCCAAGGCCCACGTAAATCGGCAGGGGGGTACCAAGTCGAGATCCCTGATGGAGGAGTCCAACTTACTCTTCCAGTGGGCGGAGAGTCATTTGGCCTCGATCAGGGCAGAGCACCTGAGCGGGGAGGCCAACATCCAGGCGGATTGGCTGAGCCGCCGGTCAGTGGACCAGTCGGAGTGGGCTCTCCACCCTGAGACCTTCAGTCTGGTACAGCGCCACCTGGGGACTCTTCAAGTAGATCTGTTCGCATCCCTGACGAACAGCAAGCTTCCCCGTTTCTTCACACGGTTCCAACACCGCCTCGCGGAGGGAACGGATGCCCTATACTCTCCATGGCCACCAGGTCTCCTGTACGCCTTTCCCCCAGTGGCCCTCATTCCAAGGGTACTGGCAAGAATCCGAGAAAGGAAAGCACAGGTCATACTAGTGGCACCCTTCTGGCCCAGACGCCCTTGGTTCGCCGACCTGGTGCTGCTCTCGTTAGTACCCCCCGTACCCCTTCCGCTAAGGTCAGACCTTCTGACCCAGGGGCCTCTGCGCCATCCGGATCCAGCGTGGCTCCAGCTAGACGCCTGGAGTTTGAGCGCACGCAATTAGCAAAGAGAGGCTACTCCAAGACAGTACAGGACACTATTTGGCGGCCAGGCAGCATAGCAAAAACAGGATCTACCAAACTACCTGGGCCACCTTTCTCAGATGGGCAAAGCGTAAGAAGGTGGACCCCTGCTCGGCCAGGGTTCCCCAGGTACTCGCCTTCCTACAGGCGGGCCTAGACCAGGGTCTCAGGCCCAATACACTGAGACAACAGGCCTCGGTGCTGGCATCAGTCCTCAAGTTGAGGAAGGCTGGGAACAACATGCTCCATCCTCACCTTTCCCGTTTCTTGCGGGGAGCGAACAACATAGCACCCCCACCTGTCCATCGTTTTCCTTCATGGAACCTTAATAAGGTCCTAAATGCCCTTACACGGGCTCCCTTTGAGCCGCTCTCTTCCATTCCCCTCAAGTACCTTTCCTACAAGGTTCTATTCCTGGTGGCCATCACCTCGGCCCGCAGAGTGTCAGAGCTGGGAGCTTTGTCCATAAGAAAAGAGCTCTGCGTATTTCAGCCTGACAGTGATTTTAAAGACCGACCCTACCTTTGTCCCAAAGGTAAACTCCATGTTTCACCGGTCTCAGGCAATAGTTTTGCCCTCCTTCTGTCCGAAGCCCAAGCACCCACAGGAACATAGCTGGCATTCCCTAGATGTGCGCAGGGCCCTGCGCACGTACATTCGGAGGACAAAAGACCTAAGAAGGTCCGAAGCCCTCTTTGTGTCATTCCACGCTACTTCCCTGGGCTCCAAGGCATCCAAGGTCTCCCTGGCACGCTGGCTCCGGGCATGTATTGCTTCAGCTTACCAGGCCTTGTCCTTACCAGTGCCCCGCAGCATCACGGCGCACTCTACTCGAAGCGCAGCCACTTCGGCAGCCTTCTCGGCACAGGCTCCATTGGGGGAAATTTGTCGCGCAGCCACATGGTCCTCCATTTCCCCCTTCCTCAAACATTACAAAATTGATTCGCTAGTTGCAGAGCAGGCGGCCTTCGGGTGCAGCGTACTGCAACAGGTGGTGGAACACTGATCCACTCCCCCCCCCCCCCCGGGATCTTATACTGCTCTGGTAGGTCCCTATGTAAGCCGTGACCTCCTCCTTCGAGGGAGAAAGAAACATTGGTCTTACCGTGAAGGGTTCTTTCTCCTCTGAAGTAGGAGGTCACGCGGCCCTCCCATGGATCAGGAACCATCTAGGGTCAGGCCAAGCCTCCTTCTGACTATCGTTCTTAGTCCTGCCCCGCAGGCAGGTTTCCGGCTGAACGCTACGGCAGCACCAAATCATATACCAATTCACGTATATTCATTCTAATATCTCAGGTCTTCTATCCTATTCGTGTCTAAGCTCCGGGCTTCCCTTGCATGCTATCTGCTATCTGCCTTTACTTCCTCTTATACCGTTGGCAAACCTGAACAACAACAACAACAGGCTGATCATGAGAGGCAACAGTCGGAACTGGGGACACACCTGAGCATGCTCGGAAAGGTGGGCGGACCTACGACACCTGAAAGACCTGAGACTTCCTGTCTATTAGGAGCAAAGGAGTGGAAGATAACCCTATGTAAGCCGTGACCTCCTACTTCAGAGGAGAAAGAACCCTTCACGGTAAGACCAATGTTTCTTTTTATAACTTCTTTTTCTCTTGTCCTCTTTGAAGGACTCCAAGTAGCTTAATGCAGCTCTCCAAAATACCCTTTTCATGCTTGTGGTTTGTGAGATTTCCAGGGTTGTCAGCCTTAGCTCCTAGAGGCAATAGAGGTTGGCATGTGGGCTGGCCTGGAGCATTGCTAGTAGGTATTGGGTGCCTTGCCAAGAATTTGCTTAATTGGCCTCCAGGGGATCAGTTCAGCCCAGTACAAGAAGTGGCAAGGGAATAGGACTGTGGACTCTGGAATTCTCTGCCCTGGGAGGTTGGACTTCCTACTTCTTTGGGTGCCTTTTGTTTTCTCTAGGCAGGCAATTTATGGAAATGTTTGATAACTTTGCTCTGTGTTCTGGGGCGTGCTGCTGTGTGTTTTGTTATAATTTTATAATTTAATTATGAGCAATTCTTAAGAGTCCTATAGGGAGGGAAGATGCAAAGTCAGCACATATTTTTATAAATAAATAGCACTGAAGGTCTTTTTGTAAATATTCAAGTGATAAAGCTTAGTATGGAAGTTGTTGGGTGGCTTTGGGCAAATGACCATTGGAAATGATGACTGAATTAATCAAGTGTGGTTTGTAGTGCTGAATGGAGTGTGAAACCCTTAGTTAGAAAGTCCGGCTAAAATTGCACCAACGGAGTTTGAGGTTACAGGATTTGAGAGTTCAAGCATTAAGCAAATTGCTGATTTCATAAAATGCTGGATTATGAAAACATAAGTGGAATAAAGTTAAGCTGCAATGAGACAGCAAGATAAAAATGCAGCTGAGCTACAAGTGTGGAATAAATTGAAATGTGTTTATAGTATAGCGACGCTCAAGCCAACTTCAGGATAAAGGTGTCTGTTTGGGGCCTGCTGAGTACACACCAGGTGTAAAGGTTGTGGCAGACGAATCAGCAAGTCTTTTAAAAATGTTTAGTCTTTGTCCTGATTTTTCTGCTAGGCTGTTCTCAAATGCTCCTGGAGACTTGACTAATTGTGCTAGTTCACATTTCAGCTAAACCTTCCCCACCAATTTTTCTTCCTTCCTGCCCCGTGTTTTATCTGCATATTAACTAGACTATTTTAAGTAGCAAACAATTACTGCTTGTTAGCTCTTTCCCATGCCCAAGCATTGCATGAGATCAAAGTACTGTTTCTCTTAATAAGCAAGTGTTTTGATGGACCCGGGAGTGCTCACAGTCGTGTATTGGTTGAACTATCATTTTCACTTTCCGTGACTGAGTACTCTGTCAGCTGATAGAGACAAGGTCTTGGAGGAATGGATTTCTTGTAGCAATTCAGCATTTAGGCCCTACCCTGTATCATTTGAGATCCAGGTAGAGGAAGGCTTGGAGGGCATTGTTTTGTCATCTGCTGGACTGGGTTGCCATTTTATTTTTTATTTTTTTGCCTTGTAAGTTATTCAGAAGTTCTAACAGCAGTGCAAGCTTTTGACTATTTAAAAATGTTACTTTTGATATGTTATAAAAGAAAAGTAGAACTGTACATTAGAACAATCTCATGAGTTAAATAAGAAATGTCCTTAGACGCTTGCCTGTTGTTGGGTCCCCAGGACTTTCCCTCCTGGTTGGAAAGAAAAGGATTAATTGGCAGCAGTTGTGCAGTGTTGGCTTCCTGGATGGAGCCTGGCTGGTTCCTGAGTTGATAGTTTTGAGAGTGGCAACTGGGGGCTGGTGCGGACACGTTCCTGGTCTCTGGAAAGTGTGTCCCTTCCCTGTCCCTTCTGTGTGAATTTCTGCCCACTTCCTGCTTCCCTAAACCAGGGGGTTCATGTCACATCTGCATGAGCAGAAACTGTGCTTAACCCACAGGTTCTCAAGCTCTTGGGGGTCCCCAAATACTGTTGGTCTGTGACTCCCATTACTCCCACCCACAACCCCTGGGTTAAAGCTAGCTAGATTGGCTTGCAAAACCAACTTGGTTTCAGGAGTGGTCCTGGTTTGTGATTAACCATGGTTAGCTGGATGCAGATGTCAGGCTAACTTTGAACACTCTGGTTAAAGCAAACGAGGGAAGAGAGTAGGGAGGAAGTGTGTGTGTTTGTGGCACACTCTTTTAGCCATAGTTGGGAGATGGGGGATGTTTGGGGCAATCTCTGGTTCATCAATGGTGCTAAACAGTAGCACACCTAGAATGTTGAATGCAGAAAGTATGTTTCCTATATCTTTGAAATTTAGCGCAGGCAGCGAGGGGGAGGGGGAGGTAAACCAAGGTGACCAGTCACCTAAAACAATTTCTGCCTATGACCATGGGCACTTCCCTCTGAAAAGGGAAGAGGGAACTTTATACAAGTTTGTAATTATGGCTTTGAGGAATTGGTAGAAATATTTTTCAGACCTGGTGAAATGTTGACTGATTACATAGTATCATTTATGGAAGCAAAATAATGGAACTGGTAACCCTGGCCTGTAGCTATACTTATCAAGTGATTGTAGCTAGCACTAAACAAATATTTCAGTGAGAGAGAATTTGCAGTGGAATGTTCTGCAAATAAAGTAACACTTGATCTTTTGTGAAGCAACTGGTCACGAGACATGGTGGTTGTTTTGACCAGAAGCTGTTCTTGCCTTGAAGTGAAGGGCATGGCAAAATTATGTTTCTGTTGAGACACTGGAAGAGATGGAGACGGTCTATTAATGTGTGTGTTTAAGACCTGGGAAACCTTACTATTCACTGCACATGCTGGCTGAAATTGAACACTTAACTGTAAATTATAATCAAATTTTCGCAGTTGCATTTTTGAGAGATCCCTTTTTGCATCTGTGATGGTCTTTAAAACATAATCCCAACTCCATCTGTTCATATTTACAGAATACAGGCAGATTTTGTTTTCAAGCAGTAATAGATATTTGGGATGGCAGTAATAGACTTTATTTATCTCTTTTGGTCCAACTGATCTCAGCAGGATTTGCTGGTGACTGGGGTTTGTAAATCAGTTCTGATTAAAGCAAGTGCTGTTCTGGTGCTGTTCAGAGGAATAAGTGGAAATGTTAACTACTGAGAAGTTTAAAACTAGTTAAGTATTGTTTCTTGATTAAAATGTTATAGTAGCATTCTTTTCCAGATACCTTTCTACTCACCAGCTAGCTGAGGAGCTGTGTCTACTGATTTTCTACAGCATATTGGCATGCCTTATTTACCTTATTCAAGGTTGTTTGTGTGTCTGACCAGAGAGGACTGGTCATTCCCTTGGCTGACTGATAAGGGCCACACCCCACATTGTTTTTAGGAACTTGGAGAGTTCTTGCAAGAATGCCAGCCAGTTTGGCCAGGCCTGGTCAGTGGGAAACTTGATGCCTAGCAATTTGAAGTATTTTTCCAGCACTGGGTTCAATATGCATCAGCCTCTCTTTGAAGTTATCCTAAGTAAAACTTCTTCCTCAAGAAAATGGAACAGATGACTAAGTCATGATCTGACTAAGTGAAGGCAGGCAGGTGAATAATTGTTTCATCAAGTCAGGGAACAGCTTTATAATGCGTTGGGATAACAAAATTCAAGATGCAATCCAGCCTCACTTTTAGTTGGCATAATAGCATGTAGGAGAATGCTAGATGCGAGACTGAATGGTAGTACAAGCTGAACAAACCAGGTTGGTCTATTGTTGACAGTGCATGCTTCTTCCTTATTGGATAGTCAAAAATCTGAATGTGGAATATATAGGAAGCTGCCTTCTACTGAATTGGGAACGCAATAACTTATAGGAGTGCTCCTGTGAGGAAACAGAGAAGTATCCTGACTAATCACTGCATACCATTTGTGGGCACAGTGGGAGATGAGCTAGCCCACACCTTGGGGGTGGGGAGGGGAGGATGCAAAGGTGTTTTGAGACTCCGGGATGAGAAGCAACCCAGCAGCCGTGGGAATTGCATGCCAGAAGTTGAATCTGCGCTGAATCTTGCGCATGCTGGGGATTCCCACAGCTACTTTTGCATAGGTTGGTGGCGTTGGAAACTAGCATGGGCTGCTTTGCTGTAGCTGCCGTGAGCTCTTACTCTCATCTCTTTCGAAGAGGCTTGCCTGATACATAATACGTGGCTCAGGTTATCTCTAGCTATCTCTTTCCATTGCTAGTAATACTGTTAGGATTTCAGTAGGGCTATTTTCTGAAGATTAAATCGATATTATTCTAGTAATTGTATGAATTCAAATCCTTAATGGATCGATTAGTCTGTGAAAATTTGCTTGTAAATAAAACAGTAGCTCTGAAGGGAAAACATAATTTTGTTTTTAGATGCAGGCATGTGTTGTAGGCACCATTTTAGAAGAGACATTGCTGCTGTAAACAGAAGAGAGAATGCCTTTTTAAGATTCCTGCCACTTGAAGTGCTGGTATAATTACTAGTACATAAATACATGTCCTAGTACTGGAATTAATTTAAAATTTTAGAATCTTCTGTTTTAATTTGGAGCACCTTTTTATATGTATCAAAAAGAACTTAATCAGTTAATTAAATCAGCCCTAGTTTTCAGGCAATATGATATTCATGTGGGACAGCAGAATGTATGAATGTGTATGGTGACCCAGCCACCCAATAACCCTCTGGGCATCTTCCACTGAAAGAATTGTGCAGCAGTGCCTGAATTTCCATCCTTTGGGCTGTAATAATGTTTTGTACTATAAAACTAAGATCTCTGGCAGCAAGCGTGTGCAACAATCATGTGATAGTGACTGTTGCACCAGCTATCTAAAAGAGGACATTGTAGAACTGGAGACGGTGCAGAAGAGGGCAACCAAGATGATCAGAGGCCTAGAGTACCTTCCTTATGAGGCAAGGCTACAACACCTGGGGCTATTTAGGTTAGAAAAAAGACAACTGCGGGGAGACATGATAGAGGTCTATAAAATCATGCATGGTGTGGAGAAAATGGAAAGGGAGAAATCTTCTCCCTCTCCCATAAGACTAGAACCAGGGGTCATCCTATGAAATTGATTGCCGGGAAATTTAGGACCGACAAACAGAAGTACTTTTTCACACAACGCATAATCAACTTGTGGGATTCTCTGCCACGAGATGTGGTGACAGCCAACAACCTGGATGGCTTTAAGAGGGGTTTAGATAACTTCATGGAGGAGAGGTCTATCAATGGCTACTAGTCTGAGGGCTATAGGCCAACTCCAGCCTCAAAGGCAGGATGCCTCTGAGTACCAGTTGCATGGGAGTAACAGCAGGAGAGAGGGCATGTCCTCAACTCCTACCTGTGACTTCCAGTGGCATCTGGTGGGCTGCTGTGTGAAACAGGATGCTGGACTAGATGGGCTTCCTTGGGCCTGATCCAGCAGGGCTGTTCTTATGTTCTTAACTGTCACCTCATCAGTTGTATGATGCAAGTGAGCCTTGAGTTGCCACACAATTGAGTCTGGTTAGTTAGCACCAGTACGCTGGGAGAAGCAACCTTCATAGCTGGATGTGAAGCAGTCAAGTGTGACACCGAGCTGTGTTCAGGAAGATGACTACTCTTGTGGTCCTCAGAAATCCCTTTCAGCTGCCGTTGTGCATGTGGAACTACTGATTGCAACCGACACAGAACAGGAGATCCCGGCCACACTTCTCTTGCTGAAAGGGAAGTTCCTTGGGTGCTGCTCTCGTGCTCTGCTACATCTCGTGCTCTGCTACATCTTGTTGTCCTCGGAACTTGGTTGCCTTAATATTTATAAGTGGCCACCAAAGGCCACTTCACGATAAGAACGCATGGTGGCCATGTTGCAAGCTCACTCATGTGCAGTTTCAAACACTTGTAAGCAGCTAGTGGAAATGTCCCGTTCATATGGAGCTGCCATGAAAATAGTTCGGAAACTGGTTTGAAACACTGCCTCTCCAGTGGTTTGGTGAGACCACATTGCTCCAGTGTAGAAATATCTCGGCTGGCTGCCAGTGTGTTTCTGTGCCCAACTCAAGATGCTGAATTTGAGCCCAAAGAGCACTAAATGGTGTGGGCCCTGGTTATCAGAGAGTACCTGTGCCCATTTGAGCCTCTCCACAGTTTAAGATCTGCTCTGTTTCAGATTCCATCTTATTTGGAGGCCAGATTGGCCTCCACAAGAAGCAGGACCACTCGGAAGCTGTGGAATACCCTTCTGTGGTGGTATGTTCAGCACCTTCCCTTTTGGTATTCCACAGGCAGCTTAAGACACTCATGTTCTTTGGTTGTGTTCTTCCTTGGTTCTGTTAGATGGCTGTAGTTGTTTGGTAAGTTTCACTGTAATTGCTTCTAGATCTCTGGGTGAAAGGTGCTACTGGAACTTGGTAAATATTCAAGTTGTTGGTGGCCTAGTGACAAGCCCACAGTTGTTAAAATGGGGGTGGAGCGGGGAGAGTGATTTGGGAAGGCGTACGGTGCTGTGCAGTATGGTGAGGTTTTGTTGTGTACCGAGCTCTTCAAAACCTAAAAATCAATACACTATCTATATAAAAGATTGGGTTGTGTTTGGGGAAAGCACAAAACAGCACATACTGAGTGAGTTTAGTTGTTATCTAGAGCCTGGTTCTGTTTGGCTTGAATTATATTTAGTATCAAACTTGTTTATTTCAGGCAAATTAAATTACACTGTGCAGAAGTGATAAGTCAAGGTAAACTGGCCAATTACTGAAATGCTGGAAACACCCAGCCCTTAAGATCAGTGCAAGTACTCCCATTATACGGATAGAGCTATTACTTTATTGCAAAGTCCTGGCCCATCCAGGGTGATTAACTTGCAGAACGCTTTTATGCAGCTGTCTTTAAAAATGCCAGTGCCGCCAATGCGTACTTTAAACAACTGCCTGTAAATGCACTTGGCTGGGGTTTTGCAGTTTCTCCCAGCTTTGTTTTCACAACCACTGCTCTCCTTGGTTTACAGTGCATGCTGTATTCTTACAGGCCTATTGGTATGGTGGAGAGAGCCTTCAAAACCTGTTGATGAATTTTTTTTAAGTTTGCAACATGGTTCCTACAGCAAAAGCATTACCTTGGATGTCCATATGTTTCCTGGCTGCCCGTAAAGTGCTGGCAATTACCTATATAAATCCCTAAACAGTTTGGGCCCAGGGTATTTAAGAGAGTACCTTCTACTTCAGGACTCCCACCACTTATTAAGATCTTTAGGAGAGGCCCACCTCCGACTGTCCCAGCTCGTTTGGTGGCGACTCTGGGCCAAGCCTTTTCTATAGATTCCCCAAGGCTCTGGAACAAACTCCCGGTGGTTGGTGTAGCTTCCCCATCTTTAGCAGGTTTTAAAAGAGTGCTCAAGACACATTTATTCCATCAGACCTTCAATCAGCTGTAAGTTGATTTTCTTGGTCACTGTTACTCCTGTTTAATTGGTGGTTCTTCCATAGTTGAGGAGGCCATCCTTAATGCTGGGTTGTGTACTGAGCATGCACCAACAGACAGGACCTGTCCTTGTGAACTGTAGGCGTGGCTAGTTTCCTGCCTGGAAGGCGGCAACTCCCCAGTGCCCGTCCTGTCTTGCTCCAGAACACAAGGCTGCCGAGGGGCTCCTGGCACCTTGACTCTTTTTTCTGTGGCGGGCTTTTTCACAAGCCCTTGGCGACTTGCCAACTCAGTGAATGCCTCTTAATTCTGGTGGTTTGCTAGGAGTGCTCTCCTCGCCATTTGGCACCCGCATCTGAGGTTATTGAGCTCCCTTCTCTTTCTGGTGGCCTCATTATGGCACCTGTTCCTGCGGCGCACGAGGTGGCTGTTGTGGTACTCACAATGATCGTTGTGCTTATCTCACCCCTGCTTTTGGGGCAGCCAGTTCCAGTTCTGGAGCCCTTGCCATCAGCTCCACCAACTGAGCAACTGCTCCCTCTTGAGCAGGAGTCGGTCTCGCCACTCCTACTGCCACAAGATCAGCTCGATAGCTCCGTCCCGGCATCCCCTTAGGTGCTCGTCCAGCTGGCCTCTCCGCCTCTTCCACAGCCGCCCACAAACCTTACTCTGGCAGAGGAGTTCACAGCCAGCCATGCCCGCAGGCGCAGGTCTACCTGCAGAGATCGTGAGCAGGGTGCCCTTGCCCACAAGGATCCCTTTCCCCTCGATATGACTGAATGGCTGCAAGATTTTGTTGCTAGGCAGTGCTGTGCTATTATGAAAACCATGTCTCCCCCCTCGGGTGTTCCCTCCAACCTCCCTGCTGAGATTCCTGCTCCCACAAATCCACCTCTCCCCTACCCCTTCCCCTTGGTTCTCAGGGTTCCGTCCCCTCCAGACTGGTCATCCTCTGCTGCTTCCAGAATTGGACCCCTTCCCTTTGGTCTCTTCTCCGCTCCGAGGGTGTTCACAGAAATCTTGATCATACCAATATCGCTCTGGAGAACACTGGGAGTCCAGATACACCCATTTTTTTGGACAATCTTCTGGTTCAAGCTTCTTTCCTCCAGCAGGCCCAGCTTCAGCTTACTCTGAGGATTCTCAGGGATCACGGGTTCCTGATAAACTACCAGAAAGGTCATCTCTTGCTTTCTCAACAGTTACAGTATCTCAGGGCATGCTTTGATACCGCACACGGGCTGGTTTCCCTACCACAAGATTGGAAGGGGAAGATCTCACTGTTAATTCGCCCACTTATCTAGAGCAAGTCTGCAGACCTGATGCTGTTGGCTCAACTATTAGGCTCCATGATCACCTATCTGGAGTGTTCACCATGAGTTGGCTGGCACTCTTGCCCCCTTCAATGGTTCCTGCCTCCCTTCCAAAAGGACATAATGGCTTGTGCACACAAGGAGATCTCTCTCACTTCAACTGTGCGACTGTCCTTCCGTTGGTGGCTATTGCCAGCCCTGGATCTAGGGCTCCCTCTGACTCCTCCGGAACAGATCATAATCACTACTGATGTGAGCCTGTCTGGTTGGGGAGCACACTGCCTGGGCCAATATACCCAGGTGACACACATCATAAATTGGCTCGAGCTTCGTGCAGTTCGACTGGCCCTAATTCAATTCCTCCCGCCTAGTTCGGAAGACTCACATTCTGGTGCACTCCGACAATGTGACAGCCAAATCACACATCAGTCGGCAGGGTGGCACCAGATCACATCCTCTAATGACTGAGTCAGACAAGTTCTTTCATTGGGCAGGCAGAACTTCACCTTGTGTCCATCACAACAGAGCATCTGCAGGGCATGGCCAATTCACAAGTTGACTGGCTCAGTTGCCAAAGCATCGATCTGGCCAAATGGTCACTACACCCTTTGGTGTTTCAACAGATAGTGAGGCGCTTCCCACCACTACCACCACGTGGACCTTTTTGCATCTCCCCAGAATCACCTCCCTCCCAGATTCTTCACCAGGTTCTTTTCCCCCCAGGTGGAGGTGACAGATGCCCTGGTGGCCCCCGGACCTTCAGTATGCTTTCTATGGCAATTATCACCAAGGTACTTCAAAAACTCAGCAAATGGACAGAGATTATTCTGATCGCACCCCATTGGCATAAGTGGCCTTGGTTTCCAGATCTTCAGAATCTCTCGGTCGATCAGTCATGGCAGTTCCCTTTGTGGCCGGATCTATTGTCACAAGGGCCACTCGTCCATCCAGATCCTCAGTGTCTCCAGCTCTGCACCTGGAAATTGAACAGGGTGGATTTGATTTAAATCAAACTGATTTAAATCACGATTTAAATCAAACTGATTTAAATCACGATTTAAATCATGATTTAAATCACTAGCAGGGTGGATAAAAATCAATGATTTTTTTAAAAAAATCAAAAAAATCGGATTTTTTAAAATTTAAATCAGATTTTTTTGATTTAAATCAAATCCACCCTGATATTGAATGTTCCTTCTTAGCCAAGAAGAGGTACTCAAAGGCTGTACAGAAAACTATACTTGCATCCAGGTGACCTTCAACTAACCATTTATACCAGGTAACCTGGGTGGCCTTTTCTCACTGGGCTCACAGGAAGGCAGTTCATCCACTATCTGCAGGCCTTTCCAAGGTTCTAGCCTTCTTACAGTCGGGGTTAGATATGGGATTACATCCCAACACGCTTAAATGCCAGACAATCCACCCTTTCTTCCATTCTCAGACTTTTGGCTAAGGGTTCCTCCCATTTGCACCTGCATCTACGATGGTTCCTCAAAGGTGCCTCCAGTTTGGCTTCCCCTCCAGCCCATAGATTCCCATCATGGAGCTTTGAACAAGGTGCTTAACACACTCACTCAACCACCCTTCGAGCCCCTAGCACAGGGCTGCTCGACTTCAGCCCTCCTGCAGATGTTGGCCTACAACTCCCATAAACCCTAGCTATTCTCACTGTGGCTGAGGATTATGGAAGTTGTAGTCCGAAAACAGCTGGGGGGCCTAGCTTTAGCAGGCCTGCCCTAGCAGATTGTGCCTTGAAGCTCCTCTCTTATAAAGTCCTCTTTCTCTCACAGCAATCACATCTGCGCGTAGAGTCTTTGAACTGGGGGCTCTCTTGGTCCGGAAGCAGTTTTGCATCTTCCAGCAAGATTCTGTGGTGCTGAAGACAGATCCCACTTTTCTGCCAAAAGTCAACTCTGACTTCCACCATTCTAAGGATATAGTCCTCCCTTCCTTTTGTTCATCTCTGGCCTATCCTAAGGAAAAAATCTGGCATACTTTGGGTGTACGCCGTGCTCTCCATGTTTACTTCCAACGAACCCAGGCCATTAGACACTCTGACTCTCTGTTCATTTCATCACTCGTCTCTGGGGAATTGTCTAAAGCTACCTTGTCCAGATGGATAAAAACCTGCATTACGAGGCCTCTAATCTTTCAATTCCTAGGGAAATCACTGCCCATTCTACCCACAGTGCAGCTACTTCTGCAGTATTTTCAGCCAACGCCCCGCTGTGGAAAATATGCAGGGCAGCTACATGGTCTTCCATTACCCCTTTCATTAAACATTACAAAATGTCCTTTTTCCGCTCTGCTCAGGCAGCATTAGGTCGCACATTCCTGCAGCAAGTTGTGTGATGCGTCTTCCTCGTCTCCCTCCCATGTTTTTTTCCAGCTTGGGCATGTCCCAGTGTTAAGGATGGCTGCCTCAACTATGGAAGAGGAAACATTGGTCTTACTGCGAAGCATTCTTTTTCATAGGCCATCCAACCCACCCTAGGAATCCGCTGGTATGTTCCCATTCTCGTGGGAATTGCTCGTTTTTGGGAGGTGACGACTTCCAGGGGTTTCAGCTTTGTCGTATTTTCTGCCTCTTTGTTTTCTAGCATTACCCATTTCGTTTGGGGTTTTTTGTTCAGTATTTGCTGTTGGGTTTGTTGTGTTCTTGTTTGGCACAACAGTCCCGGAAGTGGGGATTTGCTGCCTTCCAGGCAGGAAGCTAGCCACACCTACAGTTCAGAAGGTCATGTCCTGTCTGTTGGAGCATCCTCAGTACACAACCCAGTGTTAAAGATGGCCTCCTCAACTCTGAAAAAGAACCCTTCCCGGTAAGACCGTTTCCTTTTAATGGTTTTAATATTTGGTTTTAATTCTGGTTGTGTTTATATTTGTAAACTGCCATGAGACATTTCTATGAGGCGGTATATAAATGTAATAAACATATTCATGCAATTACTGCAGCCTCAGTCAACTTGCACAATGGTGCTGATGGAACAAACATCTTAAGTCTACATATATATAAATGTGTTGTCCTAGGAAGGTATAGATGGGCGCCAGGGGAAATTCACAGTTGGATCCAGCCTTCCTGGAAACTTTTGGCCTCTCTTTGCTGATTCCCCCTCTCTCCATTGCCTTGTACAGTTTCTGTGATACCATATATGTTCAAGACTAAAGTCCCTCCCCTTCTGCCTCAGAATCCGCTTTGAACGTGCATGCCCCTGCTACATCTTTCATGTTGCCACTAATGAGATACAGGTTGAGTATCCCTTATCTGAACTGCTTGGGACCAGAAGTATTCCAGATTTTGGAATATTTGCATACTTAATGAGATATCTTGGGCATGGGATCCAAGTCTAAACACGAAAGGTTACTGTACGCTGTGTTTTATTTTTTTAAGGTTTTATTTAAAGTATAAGAACAAATATGCATTGAATTTATGATAACTACAGGTAGCTGTAAATGTAATGAAACTAATTGTGAGAAAATTTTCAACGCAATAATGTTGCTGGTCATGTTAGACTCAAACATGGCATTTTAGGTGGAGATGAAATTCAGATTTCATGTGAAAATAATGTTTTGTCAGTGCTGCGGGTGCATGCCGTGGTGGTTTCCGGATTTTGGTGGTTTCCAGATTTTGGATGTCCAGATTAGGGATACTCAACCTAGGGCAGAATAGAGAAATCTATAATAAAACAGGAAGCGAGCTTTGCATTCAGAAGTCCCAGGTTCAACCCTCAGTTTCCATTTAAAGGGTCAGGCGGAAGGTCCTGAGAGAGATCTCTGCCCAGAACTAGGGTGTGTGTTCCCCTAGTTCACTGTTCGAGACCTTCTATTTTAAGTTCAGCGTGCTTATTAAATCAAGCATATGTCTACAAAAGAGAGAACAATTGTGTGCATGTATATTTTTTTAAAAAATATACCACACATTGTTGGTGGCAGTCAGACCATTGAATGGTTTGACTGCCACTGAAAAAAATCAATGAAATGCTGAAAAAATGTTGTAGCTGAAAATTGATTATCAAGTGGCCATTACATCTTTCAGCTGATGAGAGCTTTGGAAATAAAAATGGAAAATCTGCAAACACAAGATTGACACATTTCCATCCTCTAATTTGCCAACAAATTAGAGGGATCTGTACTCCATTTGTGCTGGTCTGTCCACAGGGGGCAGAGGGGCTAGATGATAAAGCCCAGCAAGGCAGACGAAATGGCCCTGCTCCCCTGTTACCTTCCCACTTGCTTTGAGCCTGCAAGCCCCAGAAGCCACTCCTCACACAAGCAGCTCCCAGGACAGGCGGCAGGTGATGGCACTTAAGCAGTCTTGAGCAGTCTGGGAGGCTGGCAACCAGCCAGCTGGAACTTGGCAGCCAACAAGCAGGCTGCACTCCGTTTGTGCTGGTCTGTCCACGGGGGCAGAGGGGGGCCATCCTCATAGCATGGCCATCCTCATAGCCATGACACCTATGAGCATGGCCATCCTCATGGCCATCCTCATAGCCATGACACCTATGGGCCTATCCCAGCTAGTTTCTGAACCGACTCACGTTGCCGGCCATGCACTCTATTTGGTCTTTTGTTCGGATCAGGGGGGTGTTCTGTGGGTGGGGAATCCAGTGGTTTCCCCATTGTCATGGACGGACCACTACCTGGTTAAGGTTGGTCTCACAGCCGCAATCCACCCCCGCAGGGGTGGTGGACTTATTAGGATGGTCCGTCCGAAAAGGCTGCTGGACCCAGTGGGATTTCAAAAGGCCTTGGAGGATTTTGACGTTGGTGGGGCTGGTGATTCTGTCGATGCCCTGGTGGGAACCTGGAACAGGGAACTCAACAGGGCAGTAGACACGATTGCTCCTAAGCGTCCCTTCTGACCTGCTGCAAAAAGGGCCCCTTGGTATACTGAGGAGCTGCGGGGGCTGAAGCGGTTGGGTAGGCGACTAGAGCGCAAGTGGAGGAGAACTCAGTTTGAATCTGATAGGATTCAGCACGTGACCCATTTGAAGGCTTATGCGGTGGCAGTGCGTGCAGCGAAAAAGAGATTCTGGTCTGCGCACATTGCAGCTGCAGGTTCACGCTCGGCGGAGCTATCCCATGTTGTGAGGAGTTTGGTTTCTTCTCCTTCTACTTCCAGTCAGTCCCCGGGGTTGCTCTGCTGTGATGCCTTTAATGGGTTCTTTGCGAATAAGATCTCCTGTATTCGGGCTGACTTGGACTCCACTATTTCTGCAAGGTCTATGGAGGAGGTGTCCAGCAATCCTTCTTGCAGTATTAGATTGGATCAGTTTCAATCTGTGACTCCTGTGGATGTGGACAAGCTGCTTGGGGCGGTGCGGCCTACCACCTGTTCTCTGGATCCTTGCCCGACTTGGCTGCTTCTATCTAGCAGGGAGATTGTTGGAGATGGCCTAGTTAATATCGTAAATGCATCGCTGAGGGAGGGTAGGGTGCCCCCCTGCCTGAAGGAGGCAATGATTAGACCACTCTTAAAGAAGCCTTCCCTGGACCCCTTAGCGATGGACAGCTACAGGCCAATCTCCCTTGGTTGGGCAAGGTGATTGAGAGGGTGGTGGCTGACCAGCTCCAGGCAGTCTTGGAGGAAACTGATTATCTAGACCCATTTCAAACTGGCTTTAGAACGGGCTATGGAGTTGAGACAGCCTTGGTCGGCCTGATGGATGACCTTTACCGGGGAATCGACAGAGGGAGTGTGACTCTGCTGGTTCTTCTGGATCTCTCGGCGGCGTTCGATACCATCGACCATGGTATCCTTCTGGATCGCCTGGGGGAGTTGGGGATAGGGGGCACTGCTTTGCAGTGGTTCCGTTCCTATCTCTCGGGTAGATTCCAGATGGTGGAGCTTGATGACAGTTGCTCCTCAAAACGGGAGCTGTTATATGGAGTCCCTCAGGGCTCCATTCTGTCACCAATGCTTTTTAACATCTACATGAAACCGCTGGGTGAGGTCATCAGGAGGTTTGGTGCTGGGTGTTATCAGTATGCTGATGACACCCAAATCTTTTCATCCCCAGGAAATGGCACTCATTCTCTCAATGCCTGCCTACAGGCAGTAATGGGCTGGATGAGGGAGAACAAATTGAAGCTGAATCCAAGCAAGACGGAGGTGCTCATTGTGGGGGCTCAGAATCTGAGGGGTGAGTTAGATCTCCCTGTGCTGGATGGGGTTACACTCCCCCAGAAGGAGCAGGTGCATAGCTTGGGAGTACTCCTGGACCCAGCCCTCACCCTGGTATCTCAGGTGGAGGCCATGGCCAGGAGTGCTTTCTATCAGCTCTGGCTGATTCGTCAGCTGTGCCCATTCCTCGAAGAGGATGACCTCAAAACAGTGGTGCATCAGCTGGTAACCTCCCGGCTTGACTATTGCAATGCACTCTACATGGGGCTGCCTTTGTACGTAGTCCGGGAACTTCAGTTAGTTCAGAATGCGGCAGCCAGATTGGTCTCTGGGGCAACCCGGAGGGACCATATGATGCCTGTTTTAAAACAGTTACACTGGCTGCCAATATGTTTCCGGGCAAAATACAAAGTGCTGGTTATTACCTTTAAAGCCCTGAATGGCTTGGGTCCGAGATATCTTAGAGAGCGCCTTCTTTTACATGATCCCCACCGCACCTTAAGGTCATCCGGGGAGGTCCGTCTCCGGTTGTCACTGGTTCGTTTGGTGACGACTCAGAGGCAGGCCTTCTCTGTAGCTGCTCCTGGACTGTGGAATGCGCTCCTGGCGGAAATTCGTAATCTTGACTCTTTACTGTCCTTCAAGAGAGCCCTTAAAACCTATCTGTTTGGCCTGGCCTTTCAGGGTTTTTAATCAGTTTTAATTGTTTTAATACCTGATTTTCAGGGTTTTAATTGTTTTGATAGTTTAATTGTTTTTTAAGTTGTTTTAAATTGGTATTTATATTTGTATCACTGTTTTATTTGTTTTTAATGTTTTCTGTTTTAATTGTAAACCGCCCTTTGCCATTTTGGAAGGGCGGTATATCAATCAATCAATCTATCAATCAAATAAATAAATAATTTCTTTTCCCTTCAGAAAGCACACACTGAAATAGTAGGAATACTTCCTCTGCCACAGAGGCACATTCTTTTTTGCTTCTAGTGGGTATAAACTGGTGTTCTGCTTCTATCAGATGCCTCTAGAGATAATCCCAATGAGACTGAATTTCTTGAAAAAATGACCAGCATTTTTGTGTGTTCTCACAGTGCGGGAGGACCTAATTAGTTAAAGACTTGCTTGGGTTTTTTGAAAGACTTGTTTGCTTTGAAAAAACAGATTGAGTATGATTTGAGCCTGCAGTTCTTACTCTCAGGAATTTCTTTGTGATCCTTTGATCCCTACAAGAAAAATTAATTGACTTCAGTGGCGAGTTCTCAAAACTTGCCTGACAGAACCTTACTCAGAAGGGAAACTGTGAGTGCCCCAATTGGACACAGACCTGCAGATCAGGGTTCCTATTTGCACTGAAACTGTGGAGGCCGGTGGGGGAAAGAGCAAGTCGAAGTGGGTTCACTCCATGTTTCAAATCGACCATGAGAAAAGGATTGCAAGAAAGTAAAAATCTGGAGATGACCATATTACCTTTTGTGCATTGGTGGTTAATGAGTGCAGTTGTGCATCACTCTCCTTTTTTTTGGTGTGGTGTGGTTGTGGTGTTGTTGTGGTGTGGTTGTGGTGTTGATGTGGAGGAGAGGGCCTCTGGAAATCTTCAGCATTGCAGAAGTGACCTTATGCTCTCCAGAATTGTTAAAATGGCCAACGCTACATGTGTGTGCTCATCTGTTGCTAAATCTGGGGTTAAGGCAAAGAACTGAAGTTGCAGGGTGGGATTCTTGCTGGAGAGGACAGTGGGAGGGAGGGAGGGAGGGAGAGCGAGCTTTCCCAGTACTGGCTCCCACTTGGTCGGTGGTGCTTTATGTGTGTTGCACCTACCCCCCTCCTCTGTCTCCTTGCTGCTATACTGTTGTTTTCAACCTGGGAGTAGTCGGGTGAACCATGTAGTTAGCGTTACTTTGTTTTCAGAGCAGTAAGACTGTTTATCCACTCTTGCCGTTCTTACATAGCACTTTGCGTTGTATTTACAGTCTTTAGTGGAACAAAGAGAGCCAGTGCTGGAGGAAATACTGGAAGCTCTCCTCTCCTCTCCCACCCCCAGTGATGTGCTGCTGTTTTTGTCTGAAGCTAGTAATAAGCTTCCTGGACTAAGAGGCTGATGTATTTAAAATGGGTTTTGCTGCTTGGCTCAGCCCCATGTAGTGACAGTGTGCTGGCATGCAGATTTAATCTTGTGAGGGAAGGAATGTGGAACCAGAGTGCCTTGCTGCAGCAGGTGCAAGGAAAGGCCAAGAGAATGCAGTCAAAGCGTGCATCCAGCTCGTCCACTGTGGAATTTGCTTCTCAAATTAGAAAGGGGGGGGATCTTGAGTTAATTTTGGAAGAAGGGATTAATGGCAGCGGATGCGGCTTCCATGGCAACTAGGAGAGGAAATCACTTGTGTATAGCAACATGTTGGAATGTATTGAGATTCTTCCTGTGTGTAAAAGTGTGAATTTGCCTTGCAATGTAAGCGCCATAAATTTTGAGGATCAATTTAGTAGTGATATATAATTTCCTATACTGATACTCCTGGAGTTTATTTCTAAAACCCACCAAAGTATACTAAAGTTGAACAGTACTTCTGTAGCACTGAACACAAATTGCTTTTCTGAGTCCAGGGTTTAGTGGATTAAAATTTAGAGCAAGGGGGAACTTGCAAGGCAAGCTGAGTGAAAATAACTGCTGTTCAGCACACACTGTGTTTTAAGGAGGTAGGGCAGGGGCACTAAAACAGCTACAGCACTGAATTTTATAGGATCTCCATTAGGGGTATTGCATAGCCCAGTCTGTGCCTAAACTTCAAATGAAAGAGAATCTTTATTGAATTCCTTTCTACCTCTTCCCAAGGTTCCACCAACAGCTGAAAATGAAACACAATGCATACAATAAAAACAGCTCACCCAATTAAGACTGCAATCCTCTACACACCTAGGTGAGACTAAGTGCCATTGAACTCAATAGCGGGCATGCATTGGATTGTGCTGTAAGTTAATTCCTTCGAACCTGCTTAATTCTGGCCAAAAGACTGAATGCTGAACCCGAGAGGAAAGTTTCAAGTCTTCCGGAAAGTATACAAGTTCAGACGGTCTATAGGGGGGAAGAAATGTGAAATTGGGGGGCAGCCCCTGAGAGGAACTCTATATGTCCTTGGAGTTAGAACATTTCATTTTGCAAATAGCTACGTGAAATAGGTGTGTCACCTGGGCCATCAGAAAAGGCTCATCTAAAGGGGTTTTTGGACAGCTGATCTGGGGAGGTCTCCTGCTGCAGCCCCAGAGAACAGCTTCCAGTCAGAGTAGACAATGTTGTGTTCAGTGGCATGACTTGGTACACCTCCATGTATTCACGGATCTGCATCCTGATGTCCCCCACAAAAGGAAAATCTAACTAAAGATTCTCTGAGAAGAATTAGAAACCACATCAAGGGCTTTGATTTCTTTTTCTGTGACGGAGCTGAATATTATCTATAAGAGGTACACATCGGCTGACTTGGAGAGAGACCGCTATGCAGTCCTTGCCCTGAGCGCATCTTGTTCTAGGGAACAATTCCGACTGGAGTCCAGTTGCTCCCAGATGTTTTTAAAGCTTCCTTTTTTACTTGGCAAAAACATACTTTCGCTTACTTTTTGGTAGCATTGTCTTGGACGAGACAGTAGCATGGAAGCGGCTGGGCTGGCTTCCCCCTAAACTCCCACATTAACTTCCTCTCTCTGAAATCTACAGTTGTGAGGAGGCTCAAGAACACTCAAAAGACATGAAGGTGATGAACATCAGTTCTGACTTTCAGGATTAACAGAAGCAAATATGTGAGAGAAATATGGGTACACTTTGGCGCAGATACTGCAGATACAAATATCCAACCTGCCCTGTTGCAGTGAGCACGGGCTACTTGTGGAAAGGGCCTCTTTTCACATAGATCTTTTGTGTAGAAGACATGGCTACATACTGTGTGGTGAATGCTAGCTGGTTCTAATCAAAGGCAATATTTTCCTGTGAGTGTAATTTCTTGGGGTATGATTACACGAGATGTATAGAAACACCTATATTGGGCAGCAGCGATATAAGAAGATGCTGAAAGGCATCATCTCATAATGCACACGAGGCGGCAATGGTCAACCCTTCCTGTACTCTACCAATGACAACCACAGGGCTCTGTGGGCACCAGGAGTCGACACCGACTCGAGGGCACAACTTTACCTTTATTTCCTGCACACTGAATGTTGTCATGTCTAGTAGACAGGTGTAGGAAAAGTTTAGACTTTGGGGGGAAAGGTAAGCATTTAGTACGGAGGCATTTCAATGTAGTTTTTGCAAAAGTGGCACATTTTCTCCTCCAGAGGAAAAGAGAAGAGGCTGATTAGACAGAATCAGTGGTATCTTGGAAGCTCCTGGCTATGATCTTAGTATTTTAATGCTAACATGATGAATTACAGTTTTTACGTACTTAACTTGATTAAGGTGGCTTCAGAAAGTTAAAATGAACCCATTCCAAACTACTAGCTAATTAATTAAGCAGTTAAAGAAACAAGCCCTGGAGTATTTCCAAGCAGAAATTCCCATTTTATTGTGAAATCACAATAAAAGGCTATAGGCACAAACCACTGGACATTTCTCTTGCCCATAGCTCCCTGAAAGGGCCATGAGTTTGCTGAACTGGGTGTAGGAGCACACTGGCTTGCTCAGGTAATGCCCAACTATGGTTTGGAATTGGATGTTAATGGAGTCATTGTGTGAGTTTCACATACTTGATGTAAGAAAAGTGCCCTTAGTTTCATTCTAGTATTTTGTCACACTGACTAATGGTTGAAGAGATAAATTCCTGAGGTCTGTATCCTAGTATTCGATTAGCAAGACCTGCCATGGTTATCAGTTAATTTGTTTTACTTCAAGTCCTTTCCTTTGGGGAATGCTCTGTTTTGTGCAAAAACCTGTTATTTCTTGTATTACTGTTGTTGGAAGTTAGTTGTGTTCCAACTAACTATCATTTATAATGGAACCCCTTCATACTTCAGAGAATGTTGGGGTGTGGTTGAGAGCATACTGAGAATTTACATGGACGGGCCCCCCAAAAGAGAAGACAGTGTGCTCTAGAATGCATCCAATGGACATCTGTGGCTATGTATTGCATGGAAAGATTGACAAAGAATTTGTGCTTGCTGATCTGATTGTGTACATGCATGAAATACTATGTGCTCTCCACTGGGAAGGACAGTTGCTATCCTTGGTTTATAGTGGTGTTTAGATTTCTTCACTAATTGCTCTGAGGATGCTCTGGGCAGGCTTTATAATTGGATTACAACTTGACCTTGCATAGAAAGATGGTTTTGCTCCCAAGCCATTTTTGGAATTGACTTAGCAAGAAGAAATTATTTTGTGTTGATTTAGTTTCATTTAGATTTCATATATTAAATATTTATATCCCTCCTTTTAGTACCAACTCTTCACAAGGCGGTGAACAATAAATGAAAGAGAGCAATTCAGCAGGAGAAAAAACCTTGTAAGCCAAAACAAAGTTCTCATTAGTTACTATAACTTAAGATTTAATTTGCAAGTCACATTAGGTGAGCAGTGGGGTCCTCTTACCCACTGGGCAGACTCCTGGTGCTAGAACCTAGAAATTTTTACACTGAACAAGCATCCTGCACACAAGGAGGATGCAGCAAAACTCACTAAAAGAAGATCCACTAGTTATTTTGTTCATCATGAAGTACTGAAATGCAAACCTAGTTTCTAAAGCCAGCAGTTTTGAGGAAAGAAGTGGGCCACTGAAGAGCACCGGTGGGAGACTTTGAATCCCTGCAATGGTGAGCTGGTTTCACTTATAAAAATGACTCGTGATAGTTTAGGGTCAGCATTGTATGTCTATATATGTGCCAAACCTATTGCGTAGTCTTTTTTCACAATATTCTGCAAAGCAGGCATTACTGCTGCCGAGGTTGCTAGAAGTTATCCTTCTCGCAGGAAACCCAAGACTTTCTGAGAAACTCCAGTGTAGTGGAGGGAAGTGGTAGCAATGCAGGTCGCTCTGGACCAATTTTCATAACTGCATTTGGTCTGTTGCCTGCCTCTTTGTAACTGTTATGCTAGTGGTCTGTACAAAATCTTTTCCTCCCTCTTGAATCCAGCTTGAATACAAATGAGAGCAGGGGGAATATGACAATTTTCTAAACTTAAATGTCTTGGATACATCCTCAGAGAGAACACTACAGTGTTTCTGGCATATGCAAACTGACTTTGTACATTTGCATCAATCATCTCAAAAAGTTGTATAATGGGACCATTGCATTAAAATCTTCCCGCAGGCAAGAAACTGCAGATTTACTTCCTTACTGAACATAACTTTTTTCAGCTCAATTTATAATGTCTCAGAGCATCTGTTACCTTGTCTGTGAAATCCCAGATAGATATCATTTGGGGACTGCACTAGCTTCTTGACTTCCAGGCAATAAAACAAATGCTCTGCTTCAAATTTGAAGGCTTGTGGTGGATTTTCCCTTTCCCGTTGCACAAGCAATTTGGAAAACAGCCCTAGCCATACATTGGCACTGCAAATGTAGATGAACTCTGTTCTGTATTGTGTTTAATTTGTTAGTCTTAAATTGCTGAAAGTGAACAGCCTGAGATTGTGAAAATGGCTGTTCTCATGAAAACTGTATTCACTCTCCTAGTCTAGCTTTACTAAACTTCCAAAACTTCCTTGAAATGCCAAGAAATTCCTGGTGCTTCTTATTTAGACTAAAACATTTGGCACTCGCCACTTGATCAGAACCCTGACAACTTCCATGCTTGTATAAAACAGAATGCAGAAGATCGTTGATGAGCCAGTCATGTTGGAGTCACTAGCGCATAAGCCTGTTTGTGTCTTGCAGTTCTGTGGTGGAGCCATGCTTCATTCCAGCTGTCTGTCTGGCTTTTTCCACAGTGGTCCCTAAGTGATGAAACTTGCTCCCAAGAGAGGCTCCCCTCAGCATGACTAACAGATCATTGGGGGAAATGAACATGTTTTTCTTTTTTTCTTTTTTAGGAGACACTTTGGTTGACCTCTGTTTTAGTGTATAAACTGTTTTCTGCTAATTTTGCTTAAAGACGTGGTAGCTAGTTGTAGATTAATATTGTAAAGGTTTTTGTGTTTGCTGCTGAAATTCATTTTATTTAGTTACTTATAGCCAGTTTTGGCTCCAGGGCAACAGACGATTTGAAATTTCATAAATAAGCCACATGAGCTTATTTATGAGCTACTAATAAATTCTGTCGCCAATAGAGAGGCAGTAGATTAATAAATCATGTTGCATTCCTAGTGAGTTTGGTGGCTCAACAGCTTCGGTTATAGGTAACTTTCAGATGTTTGGGTTGGGTGTATGGTTATTTCCCCCCTAACACAGGGCTTCTCAAACATGGGTCCCCAGCCAGTTTTCCCTCTAATGTTTATCATCAGTGAGTGGAAAGAGTTTTGTTCTGGGTGGGCAGTATCAAGGCAGTGTGTGCACATAACACTCTCTCACACACTCACACTCTCACACACAAACAGACAGAGAAAGAATTAAAGTGCCGCACACAAATTTTAAAATTTTATATACATGTTGTTTAGAAAATTTTATTTAAAAATTATAAATTTATATATAGTATAAACCATTTTCAAGTGGCACTGCTTCAAATTAGAGGGATTACAAATTAAAAATTGGAGGGAGCTTTTTAGGAGCCTAAACTCTTTGGTAACAGAAGCACAGTGCAAACAGTATTTGGCAACCTTTGCAGCACTAAAAATACAAAATGATACAAGACGGGGTGAGGAATTAATGGCTATCACACAATATATGAAGGAACAGAGAGCAAAGGAGGCAAAAGGGAATTGGAGAAGAGAGAGAGAGAGAGGAGGAACACACAACTGGAAGGGAAGAGAAGAAGCTGTACCAGTCTGGCCGAGACTAACCTGGAAACATTGGGAGAAAGCCCCTGATCCCCGCCAAGTCTCGTCTTGCCGCTTCAGAGCGAAGGGGGCGGCGGGAAGAGCTCAACTCATGATGTTCTTCCTGGGAGACAGTATTCAAAACATGGCTGCATTTCCTGTGCTAAAAATTAGCATTTTTATTTTCAATCCCCTTCCTAATTATCTCTAGCATGGGATTCCGAGCCAATACTTTCAACAAGCTGTCCACCACAACGCCAAGATCTCTCTCCTGGTCAGCCACTGACAACTCAGACCCCATTGGTGTATATGTGAAGTTGAGGTTTTTTGCCCCAATATGCATCAGTTAACATGTGCTTTCATGAAACGCATTTACTACTTTGTCGCCTACTCACCCATTATGGACAGATCCTTTTGGCGTTAGTCATGATCGTTTGGATTTCATTACCCTAAATAGTTTGTCATCTGCAAATTTGGCCACTTCACTGTTTACCCCAAAGATCCAAATACATCATTAACATACATAAGAACAATTATGCTTATGAACAGGGTAAGAGTACTGGTCCCAGTACAGATCCCTGGGGGACCCCACTTCTGTTTTTGCTAGGAGCTAGGAGACCACCAATTTCACATTTGAGTTCCTTCAGAACTCTTGGGTGGATGCCATCAAGCAATTTGTTAATTTTTATTTTTTCAAGTTAGTTTAGAACATCCTCTCTCATCACCTCCATTTGGTCCAGTTCTTCAGCTGCTAAACCTGAAAAGCTCAGTTCCGGAGCAGGTATTTGTTCAGTATCCTCTGCTGTGAAGACAGATGCAGATAACTCATTCAGCTTCTCAGCAATCTTTTTATCCTCCTTAATAACCCCTCATCATCTAACCACCTCCCTGGCAAGTTTTCTCCTTCTGATATGTTTAAAGAACTTTGTGTTATTCCATTTGACATTTCTAGCTATATGCTCCACAAACACTCTTTTTGCGTCTCTTTTATCTTCTTGCATTTCTTTTGCCAAAGTTAATGTTCCCTCTCGTTCTATTCATTTGGGCAGATCTTCCATTTTCTGAAGGAAGTCTTCTTTCCTTTTATAGCTTCCCTGACTCTGCCTGTTAGCCATGCTGGTGTACTAGCCATGCTAATATGTACAACACATACTCGCTGCAAAATCCACTATAAAACACCCATTCCAAAATGAGCTTTTTCATTTTGCAGCCTTTATGTTCTTGAGAAGCAAATTGAAACTCTAGCTTCCTGTTGTCCTTAAATGTGCCTTTGGAAGAAAGGTGTCTGAGAAGACATTTGTAGATAAGGCTTGGATGCAGACTGTAGAACTGACTGTTAAGCTTCCAGATAATACTGCAGGTGTTGTAGAAGCTTCTCTCTTTACACATGTGGGGAAACCTCGGGTCCGGGTCCTTGCTTACCCAAGTAGTTTAGTGGCTGGCTGCCCTTGGGCAAATCAGAATTTTCCAGCTGAGTTCTCCTTGCCAGGCTTGGGGTTAAAATACTTTACTGAGGTGCATGGAAGAGAGGGTGGGGGTACAAAGAGAACTAAGTCTGGTGTTGCAGTAGCACCATGTGCCACCATGGGGAGGGACCATCACTTAATGGTCACTGATCTCACTCAAGTGGTGGCCAACAGGAATTCTGAGTGCATGCTTGAAGAGCATCTGTCTTATTTTGCCCCATCCCTTTCCCTGTTGCAGAAGATGTTGTAGAGTTGGGGAAGGAAGGACTCTTGCCACTTCACGGGGGTTCAGTTGCTCCTCACTAGTAGTAACTGGTTCACATGTAATATAGTTTGTTTATTGTATTTAATAGTAGTCTTTTACATTTGCAGAAGGCTTTCAGGCTGCTGAATCTCTACCAAGTGGCTCCAAAGCAGCAGTTTTAGCTGTTGATGACACTCCCGTGGGTTAAACATTCTGTCAGATTGACTGATAAACATGGAACTTGGCTAAAAGCAGTCTAAATTTAAGGATAACACTGGATTTTTTTTTTCTAAATGGGAGGATGATTGGAGTGCATCAATAAAAATGAGAAGGGCTTTTAAAGACACTGTTTTCCTCCTGACCTCTTGGACATCACTACTCCCAGTGGAAATGAACTTCAAATTCTGAACTTATTTTTACCCTGATAAATGTTCCTTTATCAGTGGAGTGGCTTATGCTACAAGAGCAAAAAGGACTCCTATTTCAGAATGCTGACTTACATAAAAGCATCCAGGGAACTTTAGGGAGACACACCATTTCCATATAATAGGTTCAAAACTGAACCAGTGAAAATCAGTGAAATGGAACCGTTCAAAATAGATGTGCAGGAAGGGAGAGAGAGCGCTAAGCCTTCTTCTAAATTTGAATCTTTGCTGTTTGCCAATGAAATCATTCAGGCTGTACTCTAGTAGTTTGTGGTTTCAGAGTCTGGGCAGTTCAGGGTATCATTAAGCCACAAGTATAACTTTCCTTATGAGTACTAAAACATTACTTACTATGTTGGTTGGAACTGCTGGGAAACTTTCAAGCCCTTTTGAGGAGAACTGAATTTGAAACGTGTCGGTAATGTTAAAAAAAGCACACTGTGAAACACTGTAGTGTACTTTAATCCCGAGGAGTATTGCAGCCTATATTATTTATGGTCTGATAAGTTTCTCGCATAATGGGAGTGTGCATTCCAAAGTGGTGATGAATGACATGCTGAGGTCTTAATCAAGAACGTACCACTTGGATTCCTAACATATTAAAAGGGATAGAGTGTGTTTCAACCAGGATGTGTGCAGAACCTTGAGGCTGGTGGTGCCATGTGACTAAGCTCTATGTTGGGTTGGGTTTACTATAAAAAGCAAGTTAGTCATGTATTACCAGTATGCCAGTTTCAGTCAAAAAGTGGGAGAGAAACTGACCAGCCGGCTCAAAACCCTTTGCCTTTTGACTTAATGGACCACATGAAGATATTCAAATATCTTTTAAGACGCTCAGAGAGATATTATGATCTTTGTGGCATCCACTGCATTTGATAAGTGTTGCGATTCTTTAACATGATTATGGCACTCAACTGTCCAAGACTACCTATAGAAGGGTGGGTTAATGTATTTGAAGGGCAGTTTTGTTTTGTTTTTAATTAGTATAGGGCATTTTTTGTGAAGAAATTGGCACTTCAGGTTTTGTAGCGCATCATGCCTTGAATCTCCACAAGAGGTGATCTATAGCACTGAAAATGATTTTTTAGACTTTTTGATGAAAAAAAATATCATTAATCAGTTAAAAGCCAGACCATGAGCTTTTAAAAAAGCGCTTCAGTTAATCTGCTGACAGTTGCATTCCTTAGAGCAGACAAGTGCCACATTGAAACCTTGTTGGGAAAATGTGATTGATCTGTTCTTAAGTATAAAGCAAGACCTCCCACACCTCCTGCTGACCAAAGTGAGCCCACCTAGCCTAGCATTCTGCTTCCCGCAGTGGCCAGTTGATGCCTCCAAGAAGCCCACAAGCAGGGCATGAAAGCAGTGAAGCAGCATTCGCTGGCATGTGGTCTCTGGACAGGGAGGTTCCATAGAGGCATCATAACGGAAACTCGTGAACTCTCCTCCATGTATCAGCTCTATCTCCTCTTTAAAGCCAGCTCACCTATTGCCACATAATGGCAATGAATTCCGTAAATTGATTATGCACTGTGAATGCATATGTTCTGTCGAACAAAAAGGAGCAAAGAACGTAGTGGAGTGAGGTGGGGCCAAGAGCATGCACTTCCACATTCGTGGTAGGTGTCGGCCACTGGCACTCTCCCAAGGGGGTCTCTCTTGCTCTGCTTTCTGGTGTCAGAAGCCTGGAATCGCTTAATGTGAGGCGCACCCTCACATAACTTCCATGATTCACGTGGCCCCATTTTATGATAGCAGTGTTTCCCCTTCTGTTGTGTTTTGTTCAAATTCTGACTTTGGAAATGCTTCTTGACTTGTTGCCCACTGAGGTGCAGGCAAGGTGAAGGACAAAACGAGGGCATGGGCAAGGTTGTTTCTCACTATGTTTGTAGCTGCATTTTTGAAGTAACAAAGCATCTTCCAGATCACATACTTTGAGGATCAGGCAATCAAAACCTCTGTCCAGTTACCTACAAACATGGCTTTCTATCAACTAATCGGTCTCATCCACATTGAGTAGTATGACACAGTGGGATAGCGAGATTGCAGAAGGTGCCAGGCCAGAAGAAAAGGAAGGAGGCAAATTGGACTCAGTTCGGCAGAAGCGGCAATTCTCTTCACTGAACAAGGGGAGAGCAACTGGCCTTATCCGGCCCCAGCACAGCCTCCCTCCAGTGGCTGTTGCTGGTTTCTAGCTTGTTTCTTTTTAAAGTTGTGAGCCCTTTGGGGACAGGGCGCCATCTTTACTTTTATTTAACTTATGTGAATCATTTTGGGAACTTTTGTGTGAAAATGGGTATATAAATATTGATCGTTGTCAATATGGCCTGGACTGGGGGATTCCTTCTGGAAACCAAGTAAGGCATTGTGAACATGAAACAAAACCAGTCCACTGAGAGTGCTGAATATAGACCCTTCTTGGCTTATCACTCTCTAGATGGGGTGGGTGTTCTCACTCTCTCCTTCAGAATTTCAGTCTAGGTGCTATGTATATATTTAAAATGGCTTCAAATGGGGGCGATACAAAGGTCATCCCCCTAGCTGTCTTCTCACAAGAACTTTGCTTGTAGAGGTGGAAGTCAGTTTACTTCTGACTGTATAAATTTTGCTTTTTCATCCTCCATGTGATGTCACACACATTGCCCATTGCTTTAATGCTTGGCATCCTCTTCTAATTACATAAGTCATCTGGCAACAAACACTGTGCCCCTTCTGGATGGCTGCTTCAGAATATCCCAGAGGAGAACTGCCCCCACACCCCATCCTGGGTTTGTTTTCTTTCTTTCTCTTTCTAAGATTTAGGATCTGAACCAGCTGCTTGTCAGGCAGAAAACCTCTTAAAGCTATTGTGGATTACTGGCACCTCTAAAAGTTATGCAGTAATTCCAAAGCACACTATAAGTAGTACAGAGAACATGGAACATGGTATAGAATTATTCACGGGATAAGCTTTAAAAGAAATAAAGTGAGAGAGGCCAAATGAATTCAAAAAGATGAATGGTGTGTTACTAACCTATCATTGTAGCTCCTGATCCTAGTGAAGTTTATAGAAAAGTTTTAAAATAAATAGTTTTAAAGTCTGTAATAAGTGGTTTGTGGAATTTGCTCTCCTTTAACATAAATACAAATTACCATGTGTATATCTTTAAGATGAGAGAAATTCTAAGAGTTCTAAGTATATCCAGAACTGTGTGCAAAGAAACTTGATGCCCAGGATGTCTGAACCTCTGGCTTTTTAGAGCCTGGAAGTGAACAACTGACCACAAAGTCCAAAATGCCCTGTGGTTTCCTTCCAAGAAGTTGAATTCAGCGTGCAATCTTTGGGTTGCATCACAAATATTTACGGCTGTGAAAAACACCACTTTTAACTGTGTTCCAAGAAATCCTTGGATTTTTATTTTTTTTTAAAGGTTCTTGGTTGAGAAGGTCAGCAGTGGTGAACAAGCTTCCTTGAAATACAGCTCATCCATCACTACACATTTTCAGTATGGAACCACAAGAGGGTGCATCTTCTGGTCCTCTTTTGTGAGGCCCAGTCAGTACCCTATTTCTGTTCTGTGCACCCAAGAACATGCAGGGGTTCCATGATGGACAAGAAGATGTGGGAAACTCTTCTCAGGAGGTAGTCTCTTAGGAACATAGGCAGGTGCCATATACCGAGCCAGACCATTGATCCATCTAGCTCAGTCTTGTCTACCCAGACTGGCAGCGGCTTCTCCGAGGTTGCAGGCAGGGGTCTCTCTCAGCCCTATCTGGAGATGCCAGAGAGGTAAATTGGAACCTTCTGTATGCAAGCATGTAGGTGCTCTTCCCAGAGCCACCCCATCACCTATGGCAGGGCTGCTCAGCTTCGGCCCTCCTGCAGATGTTGGCCTACTATTTCCATAATCTCTGATTATTGGCCACTGTGACTGGGGATTATGGGAATTGTAGTCCAAAAACAGCTGGGGAGCCTAAGTTGAGCAGGCCTGCCCTAAGGAGAATTTCTTACAGTGCTCACATGTGGTCTCCCATTCAGATGCAACCAGGATGGACCCTGCTTAGGGGACAAGTCATGCTTGCTACCAACAGACCAGCTCTCCTCCAGACTACTGGACTAAATTATCTTCCAGATTACTACTTTGAGAGCCAGACAGGGCCAGGGGTTTTTGTGATGGGAACTCTCCCTGTCTCTTCCCTGCTCCCACAGGTCCAAAAGGCTTCTGTGGGAGTGAGCAGGTTTAGCTCTTTACCCTTGAGCCAGTTCCCCAGTGCAGATGTTGCTCTGCCCGAGCTGCTGTTAGCCTTGGAGGACACATGTGGAGAGGCATCCTATGCCACTCACCAATAAGTGGCTGTGACAGTCTCATGAAAATGTGCTCAGCTCTGTCATGGGGGTGTTGATTTCACTTCTGTAAAGAGATTTCGGATTTTAGCATGTAGCTTTTCAGGCACTACAAATACCTTGGGGGGGAAAAAACCTGGTTTGCCAGTGATGGTATTACAACAGGAAAATAAATCTGCCTCTCACACAAGAACAAAGCATCTTTGTGAGCCCTTAAACAACCCAAGATATAAAAACAGTTTTTCTCTGCTAATTTCACACAGTGTACAAAGATGCCCATTGAATGAGCATTTTCTGTTGATTAGGTGTCAATATCTGAGCTTTGCAGAGAAGTTGTTGGGCAATATTGGAAGGTCATGCAGCAGTGGTCTTGGCTCAGATGTGTCTCTTAGGTCTTCCCTAAGTTAGTGTCCTAAAAAACTTGTTGTTGATTTGATGCCAGTATGCTGCATCAAGTCTGCTGGTGCAATACGCTGGAAACCACCCTTTCCCCTGTTGGCATTCTACCTTCATAGCTGGTTTTATTGGCCAAACCAATAAATGAAAATAAAATGCCGGCAAGGGAGGGGGTGCTTCCCAGTCTTTTGCATGGAGTGTTGCATGTATGACTGTCTGCCTGAGGAGCAGAAGTTGTGGGTGTGCATTTGGTGCAAAGAGCTCTTGGCTCTCAGGGAACAAGTGGGTCCCTTCGAAGCCAAGGTAGCTGACCTGGAGAACCTCAGGGAGGCAGAGAGGTATGTGGATGAGACCATCAGGGATGTGATAGAGGCATGCCACTCCCAGGCTGACAGCTCTTCTGTTGTCGTGGAGGTCTCAGGTAAGGTGGACATCAATCTGAGGGCGAGGGGAATTCTTGCTTAGAAGAAATCCCTTTCTTGGGATGTTCATATTCTCTTGCACAGAGGATACTCCTTGCCTGGGCAGCCCCTCTCTGCTCCCCCGCTGAGGAAGGGGAGGTGAAAAAATCTTAAGGCACTCCCCCGCCCAGGACCAGCCCACAAGCCCTTGCTTTCCTTGTCCCCTTTCCTGCACCCGAGCACAGCAGCATCAGCCTCAAGGAAGAGGTAGGCGGGCCAGCAGGGAAGAGCCATTGGGGGTGATCCAGAAGCTGGGCTGACCGGGGGTTGGAGGGAGGACTGAGCTCCAGGGCAGAGTGACGGCGTGCTCGGCTTCACTTCTTGCCCACTCTTGGCTTTGTGTTGAGAGCCTGGAGTCCTGGGTTAGTGGCCACCGTGGCTGGTTCTTGCTGGAAGGCTTCTGCTCTATCTCTGGCTGGCCCTGCTTTTGAGCTGAGGTTGGGGGCTTCCTAGTAGTGGGTGATTTGATTGTTAGGGGCATAGAAAGACTGGTTTTTGACCCATGTGTAGATGACTTGCCTGCCTGGTGCAAAGGTTGCGGACATCACGCAGCGTCTAGATAGGCTGTTAGGCAGTGCTGGGGAGAAGCCAGCTGTTGTGGTACACATCGGCACCAACGGTGCTGGGAAATGAAGTCCGGAGGTCCTGGAAGACAGGCCGATTTGAGGAGTATCTATCATAGAAGAGATGGTGGTGCTGGGAGGAGGGATTTAGATTTGTTAGGCACTGGCATACGTTTTGGGGCAAGCAAAGCCTATATAAAAGGGATGGGCTCCACTTGAACCAAGATGGAACCAGATGGGGGGGGGGGGATAAAAGAAGCACCCAAACAGAAAAGCAAAAAAGGAGACAAAGTCTCACAGTGCTGTGGAAACTTTTATTAGCCCATCGTGTTTCAGCCGAAGCCTTGTTCAGGGGCAAAACTTGTAGTATTTCCAAGAGACCTTTTTACAAATGAATTTTTGCCGCCTTACATCAAGCTTATGAAATGCAGTCAGAAGGTCCTGGAAGCCAAATTTAGGCTCCTAGGTAGTATATTGAAGTCCAGGATCTCCAGGGTAGCATTCTCTGAAGTGCTACCTGTTCCATGCGCAGGGACAGCAAGACAGGCGGAGGTGAGGGGTCTCAGTGTGTGGTTGAGACAGTGGTGCTGGCAGGAGGGGGTTTGTTAGGCACCAGGATACATTTTGGGGCAAGCGAAGCCTGTCCAAAAGGGATAGACTTCACTTGAACCACAATGGAACCAGACTGCTGGCGCTTAAAATCAAAAAGGCCATAGAGCAGCTTTTAAAATGATGCCTGGAGAATTGCTGACAGGATCTAAGTATTATCTGATTTGGCAAGCAAAATCCCCTAAGGTGTGAGGATGCAAATGTTTCAGATTAACCAGAAGGGGACAGAGTAGAACCAGGAGTTGAGCAGACAAACACATGACAGCAGGTTAAAAAGGTCAATTGACAGTAAGGGAGATAGCGCACTCCAACACCAGGTAAGAGACTTGGCATATTGGTGTTTATATACCAATGCCAGAAGCCTCCAAGCCAAGGTGGGTGAGCTGGAGTGCTTGGTTGCTAACGAAAACATAGATATAGTGGTCATAAAGGAAACCTGGTGGAACAGTGAGAACCAGTGGGACACTGTTATTCCTGGGTACAAACTCTACAGAAAGGACAGGGAGGGGCGGATTGGAGGTGGAGTAGCACTGTATATTAAAGAAGGGATAGAATCCAACAACTAGAAAACCTAGGAGGACCGGAATCCTCCACAAAGTCAGGGTGTATAACCAAGAAGGAGAAAAGGTATCACCAAGTTCAGGAGGAAGCCAGTGTAATTAACTAGTAGAGTCAGGGAATCTAAAAGCAAAGACAACTTTCTTCAGAAAATGGAAGTCCTGCCCACATGAAGAGAACAGAAAGCAAGATAAACTTTGGAAAAGTTAATGCAAGAGAGAATAAGGGGTGCAAAAAAAGAGTTTGAAGAGCATATAGCTAGAAGTGTCCAGGGAAATAACAAAAACTTCTTTAAATATATCGGAAACAGAAAACTTGTCAGGGAAGCGATTGGACCCTTGGATGATGAGGGCATGAAAGGGATTGTTGTGGATAAGGAGATTGCAGAGAAGCTGAATGAGTTCTTTGCATTTTTCTTCATGGCAGAGGATGCTGACCATACACCTGCTCCGGAACTGAGCTTCTCAGGCTTGGAGGCTAAAAAACTTGGCCAGTTGGAGGTGACAAGAAAGGATATCCTAAACTGTTTTGAAAAGCTAAAAATTAACAAATTGCCAGGGCCAGATGGCATCCACCCAAGAGTTCTAAAGGAACTCAAATTTGAAATTTCTGACCTCCTAGCAAAAATATGTAACTTGTCCCTGCAATCTGGCTCTATACCAGAAGACTGGAAAGTAATTAATGTAACTCCGGTCCTCAAAAACAGATCCAGGAAATTAGAGGCTGGTTATCTTAACTTCTGTGTTAGGTAAGTTATGGAAAACATACTAAAGACAAAATTGTTATACATATGGAAAAACGGACCTCATTGAAGAACCACCAGTATGGCTTCTGCAAGGGCAAGTCTTGGCTCACTAAACTTTTGGAGTTCTTTGAGAGTGTCAACAGGCATGTGGATAAAAGTGATCTGGTTGACATAGAATACTTGGACTTTCAAAATGTTTAACAGAGTCCCCACCAAAGGCTATTGAGTAAACTTAGCAGTCGTGGGATAAGGGGACAGGTTCATGTGTGGTTTGGTAACTGGTTGAAGGACTGGAAACGGGGTAGGAATAAATGGACAGTTTTCACAATGGAGGGAAGTAAGAAGTGGGGTCTCCTAGGGATCTTTACTGGGACCAGTGTTGTTTAACTTGTTCAGAAATGATCTAGAAGTTGGGGTCAGCAGCAAAGTGACCAAATTTGCAGATGACACTAAACTATTTAGTGTAGTGAAATCCAGTACAGATTGTGAAAAGCTCCAAAACGATCACTACATACTGGGTTGAGTGGGTGACAAAATGGCAGATGTGGTTCAGTGTAAGCAAATGTAAAGTGATGCATATTGGGGCAAAAAAACCCCAGCTTCACCTGTACACTGATGGGGTCTGAGCTGTCAGTGACTGACCAGGTGAGATATCTTGGAATCATAGTGGACAGCTCGTTGAAAGTGTTGATTCAATGCGCAGCAGCTGTGAAAAAGGCAAATTCCATGCTAGGAATCATGAGGAAGTGGTTTGAAAATTAAAATGCTAATATTATAATGCCCTTATACTAATCTATGGTGTGGCGACATTTGGAGTACTGCTTACAGTTCTGGGTCACTATCTTAAGAAGAACATTGTAATAACTGGAAAGGGGGCTTTTTAGTTTGGAGAAAAGATGACTAAGGGGAGACATGATAGAGGTGTATAAAATTATGCATGGAGTAGAGAGGGAGGACAGAGATAAATTGTTCTCCCTCTCTCACAACACTAGAACCAGGGGTCATTCCATGAAACTGAAGGCTGGGAAATTTTGGACTGACAAAAGTACTTTTTCACACAGCGTGTAGTTAATCTATGGAATTCTCTGCCACGGGATGTGGTGATGGCCATTAGCTTGGATAGCTTTAAAAGGGGCTTAGACAAAGTCATGGAGGAGAGGTCTGTTAATGGCTACTAGTCTGGTGGCTATAAACCACCTCCAGCCTCAGAGGCAAGATGCCTCTAAATACCAGTTGCAAGGGAGAAAAAGAAGGAGGAAGGGCATGCTCTCACCTCTTGCCTGTGGGTTCCCCAGAGGCATCTGGTGGGCCACAGTGTGGAACAGGATGCTGGACTGGATGGGCCTTGGGTCTGATCCAACAGGGCTGTTCTTATGTTCAAAGTAAGTTGGTGTGGGTAGAGTGCAGGGTAGATTTATATGATTTGAATTTGGAAAATTCAGGCTCAGATTACCAAGGTGCCAAGCATAGAGATCTCTCTTCTTGAGTAAAAACGGAATTCATAAGCAAGCTAGTCTATGCTACGAGTAATCAGATCTAATATGCTTCTAATGCTGGAATTCTTTGCTGCTGGATTGAATGCAGTTTGACATCCCCTGCAATACTGAACTTGGGTGGTCTTTTGCCTATTGGTTATTCATCAGAATGGGGCCACTCCCCAAATGGGGACTATCCAAGTACACTTAGTTTTTTAAAAAAATTCTCATATTTTTCACGGGAGCATGAAATTGCCCATCAAGGACTTGTGCTCAATGACTCCCAAAATTTATGAAATAGGGGAGGGCCTTGTCTTGCTTCAGCCCCCATCAGCCTTTAGTATCATCCTAGAAGAGAGACTCGGGTCGGGGCATATTGTCTCCATGCTATGTGGGAAAATTTGAGGAAGGGAAGGGGAAAGGGACACCTTTTTCCTCCCTCACTATATCCACACCAGAAACATCTCACTTGTGACTATCGAGGAGTAAAGCATTCAGATTCCAGGCTAGTCTTAAACGCATTAGAACTATATACCGCAGTGGGGGAAGGTATCAGGCGGGTGGAACCCCACTTCTTTCTCTCCTGAAACCTTTCCCCACCCCCCATGAACAGCAATGCAAGGATCCCGTCTGGCTGAAGCACTGAATAGGAGCGTTCCTGTTGGAGACTGGAGACTCTTGTTGCTGACCTCCAGTTATTCAGTCGTATTGGCCAAAAGGAATTCCATTACCCTAAGTGTGTATTTAGATACAGTTTGTGGGGGGAAATGTTGTGAGGCAGAAATACGTGAGGTGCCTGGACATCTGCTTGCGAAGTGTTTGGCCTTTAACTATCTTACTACAGTAGACGGAGCCAATTTTGGAAGGGCGGCATAGAAATCAAATAAATAAATAAATAAATACAGTGTGAATATAGGAGATAACCAGTGCATAAAAATGAGAACTCTGGGCATCAGGATTCGTTGACTTTAATTCAGCGTTGTGTTGGTGTGTGGTTGTCAAGGCCATTCCCCCCTTTGGTCAGAGGTTGGCTAGATCTCAGCCTCTGTATACTGGCAGGTGGCTGAATTACGTGCTGCATTAGGAAAACACTGATATTATCCTCCTTGAGCAACACAAAGAAGCTATTTTTGCCACATATTAGCTGACCCATCCCTTGCTTGCTAACAACACTACTATTCACGATGATGCGTGCTAGTGGATACACTTAGAGCAGGCAAGATATTTTCCTGCTACTATTTAGCAAGAATATTGATCAGGAATTATTGGATCATCCAGTATTCATATCAATGATTGTTCTTATAAGGCATCTTAAAAACAAGGCACTGTACAGACATTCAGAGCAGCAGGCCCTGTGGTGTAGTGGTTAGAGTGCTGGACTAGGACCGGGGAGACCTGAGTTCAAATCCCCATTCAGCCATGCGACTTGCTGGGTGCCTCTGGGCCAGTCCCTTCTCTCTCAGCCTAGCCTACTTCACAGGGTTGTTGTGAGGAGAAACTCAAGTATGTAGTACTCCGCTCTGGGCTCCTTGGAGGAAGAGCAGGATATAAAATGTAAAAATAAATAAAATAAATAAGTTTAAGAACTCTGCCCACCCAATACCTCTGTCATAGGAAGATGAGAAGCTCGGTGCTGTCTCCACTGACTGGTAGCAGCTCTCCAAGGTTTCAGGCAGGAAGCGCGTGTAGCACCTTGATGACCTGAAGGAATTGACTTTTTAAAAAGCTCCCTTGCATGGTAATTATTTCCATGTGTAACCAGGCAAAGAGTTATGTGCAGACTTGCCATAAAAACCTTTTTGCATTCTTGATCACTTCTCAGATTTTTCTTCCTGTTCATCCCACTATCCCACCTCCCCCCACCCCCTTTGCCTTAAAGAAGAAGAAAAATGTCCTGCTTGGCATTCTAACTGCTGCCTTCTTCTGAGTTATTTCTAATTTGGAGCAAAGTTTCTCTAGTTGCCCAGCATATGATAACTGGAATGGTGGAAATGGTCCTGCTCTGCAACCTGGAATAAAGGAAAGGGTGTCTTTGGGGGACACGGAAATCCACCGCAAACCTTGTCTTTTGAAGCGGAGGAATCGAACACTTAAAGAGGGGTGTGCCCAGTTCAAGGGCCTTCTGTTCCTATGCCTTGCTGAGCCCTCGGTTTTGTTCTGTAAGCTGAAGCAGAGCAGTCAAATTCTCAAGTTCAGTTTTCAGCATGGGGGTTCCATGCTTGCCAGCACGCTAATATTGTCATTGCAGATGCTGCAGTGATAGATCAGATGTGGGCTAAAGGTCTCTCTTTTATGGTGCCTCGTCGTGGAGATGTCTGTGCTGAGCTAGTTCCCATAGCACAGCTGTAGACCACGTGCTTTGAATGTATGAAGTCCAAGGTTCAACCCCCAGTACTGTTAGCTGGAAGAATCTCTGATAGTAGGGTTGGGAAAGACCCTTGCCTGTGAGAAAGACAGAGACTTTACACAGACTATCCGCCAACCAGTGAAGGACATTTTGACACCATTGTCAAGTACTTATAGGTTGTCCAGTGTTCAGTCCAGTTTTTAAGTGTATAGCAGGATAAGTTTCTGTGATGTGTTAACTGCATTAATTATAGAGCAATAGTATTTGCCTGTCTATCAGTCCAGACATGACCAGTCTCCCTCTCTCCAGAATGTTTTACACCGAAATATGGGATATATCTGATAATAATGAACACGTGTTAAAAGTCCAAATCGGTAAAGAAATAAACTCATCCTTGCTGTAGCTCGAAACTTAGTGACTTCAGATCACATGACAGCTGGGGTCAGTAGCTGGGACTTGACACAGAAGTAGCAGCCTTGCAAATGCTTAACATCATTCAGCTTACTTGACACATGCAGGAAAATACAAACAAAAGGCATTTCCATACATTCACATTCCTGGATATACAGGTTGTCTAAGAATAGAATGGAGTTTAATTCCCACCTATTTGCAGACCTCCTATCAAAGTTAAGAGAATGAGTTCTTTTCAGTCCATTAGCTGCTTCTCCATATCCCTCCCAATATTTATATACTACTTAACAAATATTTATTACTACTTATTTACCACCGTATTCATTCTCTAAGTTGTTTTCTTAGGAAAAGGTATACAGAAATGATTCTCTTTTTCCAAAGGGCTGCCAGTCTGTTTTTAGAGAGGGAGAGAACATGAAGGAGACACCAGCAGCTGGCACCGGGAAGATGGACGTGGGCTGAATAGAGGCAGTTTCTCTTGCCCTGCTAAATCTTAGAGAGCCTGGGGGCAAGGAATATCCTGCCTTGCTCTTTTCCACTTCAACTCTCCTCCACTCCCACTGTGTGCCTCCCTTTCTCTCGCCCTGCATTCCTTACCCTTGCAAGAGTAAGCATGACACTACCTTTCAGGCTAGCTTTGTCCTAGCTGAGTTAATCATTGGTCAAAATGGGATTTGGCTTTCCTCTTGCAAAATACATTATTCCCCAGGTGTTCCTTTTCTCTTCTCCATAAGAAGCAAAGGTGCAGGATAGCCTGACTTCCACTACGCCCAGTAGACCAGCAGATGCTGGGACCCTCTGCCTCTTCCCAGCAAGTTCATGGGGTGGTGCAAGATAAATCATGGCTCTATCTGTGGGCCACAGGCCTGACTGATGACTGGGCGTTGCGGTCCTTCCTTCTAGACAGAACCCGGTGATTCCTGCCAGCTGTTTTCTAGAAGATGGCTGCAAAAGACTGGTTATGTGGGGGTTCTTTATGGGACTATTGGAGGATGCTCTGTTTTTTAGTCCCCACCCACTCCCCTTTAAATAAATAAATAAATAAATAAGTGTGTGTGTGTGTGTGTGTGTATATATATATATATATATAGATAGATAGATAGATAGATAGATAGATAGATAGATATATAGATATATAGATATATAGATATATAGATATATAAAAATCAAACTGTCCTGTGTTTTGGAGGGGGGAGTGATATAAGTATTTAAAAGCAGGCAGATTAGAGGGGCTGTTACAGCAACTGGCTCCCATTATTTTTATTCGAATAACTAAATATTTATTTCCCTCCATTTGACCACAAGGTGGCTAACAACATTTTAAAAAATGGATAGTAGTAAAAGAACCAGAAACACTGCTCTTCGGGGCTCTAATTAAAAAATAAATCTGTTAATGAATTGAAGGTTCTTGGTGAAGGCAGAGTTTGACAATAAGACTGTTGTCATTTTCCCCCAAGAGCCTTGTAGAATTAAGATGCTCCCTGGCAGGTAACAAATGTGCTGTTCTGAGCTTGGCATATGCTCTGTAAGGTCAAAGACAGAATTGTAGACACTGTGCATGTTAAGCAAGATGCAAATTAGGTATTGCATAACTTGCACAAATAAAATTTGCATGTTATGTCTTTCCAAATGAAAGTTCCATAATTACTGTTTGAATGATGACCTGGTATCAGTTTTGCTGCAATGGTTGGCACACGTTCTTGCCATCTTACTAGATATTAGATGCTTTAAAGTGCTTGAAAATCACAGTAGAAAAAGATGCACAACTAATAATTTATTGTTACAAACAGGGTGGATTTGATTTAAATCAAACTGATTTAAATCACGATTTAAATCACGATTTAAATCACTAGCAGGGTGGATAAAAATAAAAAAATCCAATTTAAATCAAAAAAATCCGATTTAAATAAAAAATCTGATTTTTTTGATTTAAATCTGATTTTTTTATTTAAATCTGATTTTTTTTTATTTTTATCCACCCTGCTAGTGATTTAAATCGTGATTTAAATCAATTTGATTTAAATCAAATCCACCCTGGTTACAAATTGTTATAATTTATTGTTCTGCACAGAGGGGCTGTGCAGAAGGGCTTGGTCCAACAAGGAAAGACTGGACCATGGGCTTGAGAAAGTACAGGCCACGAGAAACGGGAGGGAAGAGCCGGGCCAGGCGTGGAGCAATGCAGAGAAGAGCACAAGGTCAGAGACTGGAGTCTGAAAGGAAAAGGGATCCTGGCAGAGAGGGAGAGCTGCGTGTGGCCAGGAGCTGCAGAGGTGAAGAAGGCTGAAATGGGCATCCTGAATGCTGTAGTATTTATTCAGTAGGCACTGCAACTGAATTGTAACCTTTTCGTCCAATTGGTGTTTTTCTTAGCATGTAAACCAATACTACAGTACTTCCGTTTGATGTGTGCCATGTAGAAGCAGCAAGGTTTTAAAAACCCCAGTTGCTTTTGGGGACAGGGAGAGGGAGAAGACTGGCACTAAGAGCACTCTTTTCAGCAATACTGCTTTTGACCCACATAACCTAAAAAGAGACCACTAAGCCTGCTGACCGGGCCTGGGATTCTTTTCCTTATGCTTTCTTGCTTGTCCATTTTGTTGCTCAGAAAGTTCCTGAAGAGGAAGGAAAGAAACCTGTCGCTTGTGCACAAGGCAAGCATCTTAGTAGTTGATGTTGCTGCCTGCAACAGTATTCCAGATGAACAGTGTAACACCTGAGCACAATCTGTACATGCTGGAGACTGGAGACCAGTGGTCAAAAACATGACTTCATGTTGAAGTCCTTATGTAACTTAAATGGGCAGTTTCTCTACAATCTGATAAGAATATAATGTGGGTTAGTTTGTGTTTGAACGGTTTTAATAATGCACTTACAGTCTTCTTGTGCTGACTAACGTGATGGCAGTTCTTGTAAGCAGCAGCAGCTAAGAGGAAGTTATTGGCAAAACAACAGAAGTTATTGGCAGAACAGCATTTCTGGAGAGAGCTGGAATAATACACGTTAACTTTTTTTGGTAGTAAGCTGAAGTGGATTAGTATTTAGGTTGTGGCTTGTTTTCGCCAAAGCTGAAGTCTATGAACTGGCAGAATGAGGGCATCCAAAGGTGGGGCGGAAGCAATTCTTCAGGAGAAGCTAGAAACGGATGCATTTTTTTGAAAGGCCTTTCAGTACAGAAATGTTTTGGTACTCTATCTTCAATGCCTGCTAAGATTCTCGTAGATGTGTATCACATCCAAAATGTTTGTGGTGGCATGCAGGGTTTCCCAGTTTTCTTGCAACCCTACATTGAAAGTGACTAATGCAAGCAGGGTGGATACAGAAATTGAAGATGACTTTAAAAATAATAAAAAAAATGATTTTTATTTAAATTGTGTTTTTTAAGTAAATATAATTCTAAATTTTAGATTCTCATGTAAAAAATAGGTGAAGTGTGCTGTCAAATCGGTGTCGACTCCTGGCACCCACAGAGCCCTGTAGTTGTCTTTAGTAGAATACAGGAGGGGTTTACCATTGCCTCCTCCCACGCAGTATGAGATGGTGCCTTTCAGCATCTTCCTATATCGCTGCTGTAGGTACCAGCATGGATTTGAACCGGCAACCTTATGCTTGCTAGGCAAGTCATTTCCCGCTGCGCCATTAGGTGGCTTCATGTAAAAAATAACATGGTTAGAATTAAATCTCATCACAAACGTGCTATACCAACATTTAGGGTCTCCTAAAAATGAATTAATGACTCTTTCTCAAATTGAGTTACCTACCAATCGAACATGGGCATTCATGTCAGTTTCAGCTCATGAAAATAGCCACATTTGACAAATGGCCACTATGCCACGTTTGATCTTGTTTGTAGAGTGTGGGATGGAAGGAACACTTTCAGAAGGAACATTTATTTGATAGATTACAGAATATCTATCAAATGAGCTCAATTGCTCTTGCAAAGGGAAAATGTGTTGCAGGTACTGCTGTACACTATCTTTTTACAAAGTGCTAATTCTATACTTGGAGGCCTTGTGCTTCCTGTCTTAGAACCTCCTGCATCTTTTTGGAGATAATTTGGTGTTGGAAAGTCTTTATAAACACCTAGATTTAATGTGAATTTTGCTGTGTCGGTGTGTAGCAGTGACCAGTAAGGTCTGACGTAAGGAACTAACAGTGTTGAGTCAGGGTGCAAGTTCTCCTTCTGCCTGGTTATTCAGTGTGAATCTGTAGTTCCTTTCTTTGCTTTATTACAGCTTTGTGACTTGATTGTTCAACCGCTTCTCTTCCTTTCAAAATGTCCTCTTTTTTTGCTGCTTTATGCAGGATACTGGGCGGAAAACCCAGGACACTTCTCATGAATGACAGAACTTGTAGCAACGTAGCTTGAGGCTATGGGTTGCTTGCTTCCATATGTTTCTGTGTCTCTTAGCCCATTTGCCGTAGGACCTGTTCCTCCTGAGGTTTTTACTCTTCTGGCAGACTTGGCATAGCTGACAAGTTTGTATTTTATACAGCCATCCTCCCCACGCCCTTAAAATGTGCTCCCATCAATATGCTTTAATCTTGTTGTTTGACATGGAAACCTGTTCTCGACTGCTGTGCTAGTGTTCATGAGAGAGAAGATTAGCATACGCTGAACTGCCGAGTCAGTTAAACGTGACCTTCCGGCATAGTGCAGTCGCGCACACGCCATAATCCATAGCTAGCGTAAACTGTAGGCCCAATAACCTTTCCCGCACAAAGCACCGAGGTATGTTTGTAGTCCATGGAAAGAAACGAGGCGTTTAAAATTGCAAGCAGCTGTATCTGGGAGGCAGGTGTACAACCCGGTTGCTAATAAGTGCAGTCGAGAGAATCCATTCAGTAATAAACATTTGTATCCTCATTACGCTTGGAAGTTACATGCAGCTTGTTCTCATGTTGTTTGCCATCTCCCAGGATTTTATTATGACTTGCGTTTAGTTGTGTCCATAGTTGAATGTTAGAGAACAAAAAGCTAGATTGCAAGCAAATGAACTGAACCAAAAAGAGCTTTGTGTCCCCCACCCTGCTGCTTTTTCCTGTGAGGAAAAAAAGCTCAAAGGGGCTTTCTTAAAACAGTCGCCCTAATACCATCAGTGCTTAAATTCTTATTGAAATAATCCAAGAGAATGTGGATGGTGCCTGTTGATCTCTTTGGATGCTCCAAGTAGGATACACAGATTTCATTAGAAGCATTTAATTGACACAGTTTTCATTTCATGTGGGTTGCAGTGGTCACATTTCAGTTAGTATTCTGAAAGCATTCTTCAAACACAACTAGAACGCTGGCAGAATGCATACCATAGTGTGCCTGTTTAACCATGTAAAAGAAGTCATAACAGTAAGTAAGGGGGAAATATGGGACATATTAAAAATGAATGAGAGATAAGAAACTAAGGAATAGAAGAGCTTTGTTACTTATTCCTAGAATCCAGTTATCATATACTTAACAGTGATGGCTTAATACTGACTGATGATATCTGTTACTTAAAAATTGTGTGTCTGTGTGTAATAAGTACCTATTAAAAATTGAAACTCTGGCGGAGTGAGAAAAATATCAGTATCCTTTTAGTCATGTGGAAAACTGGACTGGTAGGAAAAGGTGAATATAGTTGGCAACTGTCCAGCTAGTCCCAGTTCGAAAACACAGGAAGTTCCACTGAGCAACTTCCTGCCTTAATTTAAAAGCCAAACAAACGGCATAACCTGTTTGTCTCATTGGTGTTGTTTGCAAAATGATTTTTGTCCTTGTATTACAGTTTAAAAGTTAGGGGGCTTTGCTGCTGGTAACTAACTGATTTCTCTCTCCCCCCCGCCCTTTCAATTTTAATCAGAGCACAACCATGGAAGAAACAGCGATATGGGAACAACATACGGTGACGCTTCACAGGGTGAGTGATGACTATTATAATTCGGTGTCCATAACTCAGGATACGGTTGCCTTTAGAAAATAATTGCAAAAGCCCAGATGTCCGGAAGGAAAAAAAGAAAGGAAACTGGTTGTGGTAGTTTTCCTTTGTTTGAAATTAGCGTGACTGTAAACTGCTTAGAATAGTTTTATTTATAGCTTTAAAAAAAATACCACCTTCTGCATCTGTACTCAGTGTTAATGGTCGCTGGTCATTTTTATTAAGTAGACTTGCTCTGGGCAATGTGAAAGCAGACACATTTCCTTTTTTACTTCAGTCTTCCGAATGTGTAAAGTTCTTGCTTGAAAAGCAGAAAGTAGAAATTCATGAAAGAACACTTGTGGGCACTCGGGGCTGTGAAACTCGCCCTGCATCTATCCACAGCTCTGTGTGTGTGTGTGTAATCTGCAGAATGCACAATTGGCCACAATATTCAGCTTCCTCAGAATTTCAGCTTGCATTGTAAAAAAGGGGGTTTCTCGTCCTTATAGCTTATAAAGATATACTGGCAAACCTTGTTATACGCGGATTCACCTATCCGTGGTTGGGGAAAAAGACACACGACCTCTGTATACACTGGGGCAGGGGTGGGGGGAGAGAGGAGAACCATGTTGACTTTGCGTATCCACAGGTCGGAGGTAGCCAGCAATGAGAGTGGAGGACATTTCTGGCCGCCATTTTGTTTCTTGGAGCCACGAAATGTCTCCCCTTTAAAAAAAAAGGGGGGGGGGAAAGGCAAAACCCCAAAATGGTGATTTTTGGCTGATTTTCGGGCATTCCGGTGATACAGTGCAGCATGGGGGGGGGAGCAAATCAAGGTAAGGAGCTTGCCCCCATGTTCTCCCCCCCCCCAATTTGGCTGAAAATCGGCATTTTTTCCTCATTTTCCTGGCGACTGGGAACTTAACCCCCAATTCCCCATTCACTCAATGCCTTGATATTCGTGATTTCTGTATCCGCGGTACAACCGCAGAACGGAACCCCCACACATATTGAGGTTCTCCTTCCCGTACTTGAAAGTGTGGAGTGGCTGAATTAAGATTTAAGTTGAAAAATAGGTTTAGGCATGAAGCAGAACTTTGCTTTTTTGAAAAGAGAGAATTTTTTTTAAACTTTCTTCTTAGAAATTGGCTTTTTAAAAATGTAGATTTTTGGCTGTCCATGTTTGCTGCTGCTTTTTTAGTATACACAGGCTTGCATTTGACCCATTAACATTAATTCGAATCTGGAAAACCTAATTATTATTATGCTGTTTATAATGCCCAGGAGCAGCATTCTGTTAACTCTCACAGTGCGATGATATTCAATTGAGACTTTAGTTACACTATTTTATTAATTTATGCTCTGTCCCTAAATTTCTGAGACAGCTTAATTAAAACATAACACACACACAAAAGCCATGAAACGGAAGAAGGAAATGCTGCAGCAGCAGAAGACTGATTTAAAAAGCAACCACCAACAGCACTGAAAGACAGCAGCAAAAGGTTATAGTTGAGCAGACACTGAAATCCCCCTGAAAACTAGAATAAGTAGCATCCTCTTTAGGCGGTATCTCAAAGGCATCAAAGAGGGCATCTGGTGAATAGGCAGGTAAAGGGAGGGAGTTGCCTCAACAAAGTTAGGGTAGGTAATGCATCCTAAAAACAAGTGGAATGGCCTAAGCCAACGGTCAGATAAAAAAGGGGGCAGCAGCAACCAGTGCTTTCTCCTGGCCTCTTAATCCATGCTATTTTATTTATTGTTGGGTTTAATTTGTGCTTTACTATGGAATGGGAAAGTCAGGTATTAATCTGCGAGTTAAAGTTTTTAAAAATGTATTGTGCCAACCTCTCCCCTTTTTTTCTTTTTTGCCTGCAGTAATTTAAGTGGAGGTAATTTAGAGAAGATGCGCTAAGAATGGCTTGTGAGAATGATTTAAACTTTGTACTGGGGAGGGAATTTGTCTCTCGGTTTATGATGTTATTGTTTGAATGTGTTCATATTGAAAACAAGCATACTATAATAACAACAAAGGTAAATTGTATTGCTGTTGGTTGTTTCTGCTGAATGGTGTTTCTCTTAATCTGTCAAAAATGGAATGGGAGGTGTTGTGTTGTGTTGTGCTTTAGGTTACATAAAGGAAACTGATTTGGGTGAGCAGGGATACTTGCTTTAGATGGTAAGTGGGTGCACCTCAAGATTTGGTTAGTTTCAAGTGTTCCCTGCTAACTCAGAGCCCTGCTGACTGAGCAAAGAGACACCTTTAAAAGTGGTGATTCTCTTACATTGAGCAGGTGGAGAGCAACTGGCCCTATCCAACCCCAGCACAACATCTTTCCAGAGGTTGTTGCTGGTGTCTGCCTTAGGTTTCTTTATAGGTTGTGAGCCCTTTGGCGACAGGGGACCCATATTATTTATGTAGTATTTATTTTTTCTGTGTAAACCGCTTTGAGAACTTTGGTTGAAGAGCAGTATATAAATATATTTGTAGTAGTAGTTTGTCAAAGGGCAGTCTGATCAACTATTGTACCCTCCATATTTCTGCCCCCCCTCATGTGGGCCAGTAGCATAAGTCAAAGGAATTACTAGATCAAGCACTGTCCAGTCACGCAGATTTGATAGGAACAGAGAGAACAAGATTAGATAAATTTGTGCTTGAGAAAATAGCCCTCTTCCTATTCCCTTCAGGAATCTCTGGGAGAACATGGAAAAGTCCCGTTATGCTTGCTTTTTGATTCCCCATGGAGGAAGGAAAATATGGGGACAGGGAAATATAGGAGTGGAGTGTATGCACACATGTGCACAATGTCATGTTTTTAAAAAAATGAACTGCAGCTGAACAAGTTTGCACAGGATTAGCCACTCTTAAAAGTTGCATGCAACATATATTTAAAAGCATTTAAACACTGGGTCTAGTTGGATTGCATCACTGTACCTTTAGCCACCGTAGAATCCTGCCATAACACTGGAAATTCGAGAATACTGACTCAGCTAAGATACAGGTCTCAAATTTCCTTCTCACTTTGCAAAATGTGCTCCAACAGCACATGTTGTTATATGCCTAAATATTCATTCCTTTGCCTTTAGTTAAAGTAACCTTGTATGTATTCACATTTATGTTTCTTGCCAATCATTGACTTGGATCTACAATTTACTGATCTACAAAGTTATAATAGAATGGGCTGCTAATTTTGTGCATCGTAATGCCCACATATTGAATACAAAAGATGGGATCAAAAATAGTTGTGTTTTTCTCTGCAACCATAGCATGAGTTGCTGACAAGCCCAGGTATATTTCTGGTTCCAGTGCTCTGATGCAGCGAGGTGTCAGCTGCAATCTGGGGAATGGAGCTTAAAAAGGAGGCTTTTCAAAGTTGCACAGAGCTATACGGCACCATATGCTCTTAATTCCTGCCTGGAAAAGAGCTTTCCAAAGCTTGAATGTCAGTCTTTCACCAGTAGATATTGAAATAGTAAGAGGTATTTCTTCATCTATTTTTTGCCTCAAGTTGGCTGGACCTTCTTAAAGATTTGATTTTGTTGAAGCAAGATTACCTCTCCAGTTCTGTGTGAACAAGCATCTGTTTTGCTAATTGGATTAGAGAAATGTGGAGAGGCTGCTGCAGCAGGCATTTTTAAAGCTTTTTACCAGGAATGCAAGGGTGAAATTTGTAGGGCAGTTCTCAGCCATGAATTGGAATGAAACAGATGAGTCTTGTTCAAATCTTCCTTAAATTAGAACTTGATGAGAGGAGGGCCAGAGAGACATGCTGTTCAGCATGCTGCACATTGGAAAGTCTCTTGGTATGATCCAGAAAGGCTTCCGGGAAGCTCACCAGCAGGTGGTGAAGGCAACCTCCCCTCCCCAGTTGCGTTTTTGCGGCATCTGATATTCAGAGCGCTGCTGTTTCTCTCACTCACTCACTCACTCACTCACTCGCAGTCATAACAGGGACTCTTAAATAAATAAAAAAAAGTGACAAAGATCCTGCCTCGTACCCATCTTCCTTGTTTCTGGTATTGTTTTCCTAGAGTACCGTTTATAGTTGTGAAACATGAAAGCAAGTGCTATGCAACACCCAGCGAGGCACTCATGCAAGGTGGAATGCTGCACTTTCATGCTCCTCTGGACTTAGACTTCCTTCTGAATTTTAGCGGAATAGAGCAGGCAAGTGGGCCTTCTTGAAGCTTTCAGGAAATGAACACCTGCAAGAATGGCTCCTGTTCTGAAAAAAGTTTCGCTGTGGAGAGTGACTCTCAGGGCAGTGGTTTGGGCCCAAATTAATTGTGGTATAATACAGTTTTAGAATTGTACAAGTAGAGAGTTGCATGTCCTAAATGTTTTCACTGTCCTGTTGTGCAGTCAGAGTCGTTTTCCACATTAAGTTTTGGAGTTGTGTTTCAAATTAAGATGGTTTTTGAGAACATCCAACGTGTAGTGCTCTCCAAACCCCTATGTTCATCAGAGAACCAGGACTGGCGGAGTTCCTTGTTGGGGGTTCATTTGGGTCCAGACTATATCTGACAGCAGCAAGCACGTGTCCTCAAAAGTGGATCTCTCCCAGTCAGGTCTTAAAGCAAGGGAGGGCAGGCGGGGAAGCGCAATTGGAATTCCTCTGATTTTGTCGCATTTACTGTGTTGACTCAGCAACTTTTAATCAGGAATAAAAAACAGAGGGGAGGATGTCCTCAATTTAGTCAGTAAAATCAGCAGGGAGCAATTTATTAAGAGAGAAGATGCCACCTTTGCCTATTTCCTTTTTTTGGACAGCTTGTGTTCTATTGTTTTGACATGTGAAAATAAATGCACTGCTTTAGCACTGAGTGAGTAGTGCAGGAATAAGGGAGGAAAGCTGGTGATGGAAAACTCGTGTGTAGCATCCCTCCCTTTCACACGGGAAATGGCTGCCAAATAGTACAGCATGAAGCTGCAGGTGCTGGAATCGGGAGTCCTGGTGGGCCCAGGGCCACAGGCAGTTGTGCATCAGTGAGTGGAGGTGTGGGTCTCGGCAAAACCCGAACTGCTGGGACAGATCCACAAGAGGGTTGATTTGGAGGTGACTGCAGGCCAGGAGTGAAAAGCGTGTCTGAAAGGGGCAGGGGTGGTGGCTGGAATGCTGATGCAGGCAAGCAGTTGGGAGTTGGACAGGGAAGCTGACGGAGGGGAGCAAGTCTGCAGCAGCAATATCTGGTGCAAAGCGAGGGAACCACAGCAAAGCCAGTCTCTGGCTGTTGTCCAGACAAAGACCCAGGCCTGACCAGGAACCCCTCCTCCCCTCTTAAGCCTCCAGCAGCTCACCACCAGCAAGATCAGCAAACCAATTAGGAGGCTTCCAGTCCAAATAACGCCTCCCCCCCCCCCCCCGCCACTGTCCTAGCCTGTGGGGATCCCTTTTCATCAAAAACATACAGGAGGCTGGAAGCATAGGGCAACCCCTCTCTACCTGGTAGAGATTTGAGGCTCCTATGTGATGGAGAGAGGCATGTTCCCCACAGAGGTGCGCCTAGGTAATTTTGGAGCCTGGACCTAAACGCTTTTGGACACACACACACACACACCCCGCACCAGTAACACCACACCACCCGGAACAGACTAAAAAGGATTTGGGGGCCCCCATGGGGTGTGGGCTTTGGCCCGAAAGTCCAGGGGTAAGAGCTCCTCTCGTTCCACACACCTGTTCAGGTCTTGCTCCTTCTTGGTTCTCGCAGCAGAAGATCTCTAGCTGGGGAAGAGGAACTTGCTCAGTCTTTGGAGGATTTCTCTGAATCTTCATAGTAGTACCATGAAGAGAAATGGAGGTGATCCGCAGATGGCAAAGCTACATACTTAGCTTGCTTCTCTCTTGTGAGGTATATTTGCAGCTGTTTGTCGATGACTGCTGAGATGTGGGGGGAATGAACAGGAGGAGCAGAATCAACATTATTGCCCTAACAAGCCCGAAATGACTGCCCTCCTAATTGGACTGCCAGCTGCCCCGAGTCCTACTCTTGAATCTGAACCCTGCTCCTCATTCTCCAAGCAATTGTTTCAAAAGTTTAAAGTCAGGGCATTGAGTGTACATGTATGTATTTGGCAAATTTATAGCCTGCCTTTCAGCAGTTTTCACAGTGGGTTGCAATTAAAATAAAATTACGGTAACAAAACGTAAGAGGGACAGACTGAACTGGCAGTAAAGCAACACTTCAGTCATAAAAAGCTTGCCTGAAGAGAGTCTTGGCATCGCCTTTAAAAGGGCTGGTCTCCTGGATCTGCCCGCCCCAAGGTTATCTGTAACTTCTGGGTCAGAGGCCTTCCTCTAACTCAGAGGAGACACCTTGAATTGATTTATTTATATGAATCAGGCCAGGCAAGATGGCTTGTCTCGGCCCTGAGGGGAGGGATGGTGGCCCATGGATGACAAACGGTTTCTTTTGAGTATTTTTAAAAATTCATCAAGGCCCAGCTCAGACATGGATTGAATTCCAGTTTTATATCTTGGCTTCTTTGCAAGCTGTGATTATAAAAAGCCAGGATTTCCAGGTTTGGAAATCATGGCAAATCTGAAAGTAGAAATCATCTCCCCTTTATATGCAAGAGGGAAAGTGCAAGCACAAGGCTTGTAATGGCCATGTGAAATCAGGATTAAACTAGGCTGTAAAGTGTACACGGCCTCTATCAGATGAGGCTTTGGTGGGACCTCTGCTTCTGCACATCTGTGACTTCTTGGGAATCCAGAATTCATAATAAGTTTTGGAAGTCTGCAGATACTTAGAAATCATCCATGCGGAATTGCGGCTGCGCCTGTTTAAAACCCCCTAGTTTCTAAGATATGGCATGTATGTTGCTGCTCTAAAACCTAAGGTATTGGCTGGAAATATTTCATTATTTTGATCCCTGCACGTGTGGTGGTTTTGCCTATTGGCAGCCTTTTATCTGGAGCCTGGTCCATTCTTTCTGAAGTGCTACCAGCAACCGTGTTCTCAATGACTAAAATATATGTGTCTGTTCCATTGAAGCCAAAAACGTATTTCCAGTAGGAACTGTTGTGAGAGGGCAGCTTTCAGCTCCCTTTCCTCCCAAGGATTCCATCTTCCATCCTTTTCATCTTCATGAAGGCCTCCTAGTCCTTTGTGTAGCTGAGCCCTGGGCATGTGCCTTGCCTTTTGATCTACATTTGGCCCCAGTGCCTTTTTGGTTTGGTCACTGGTTGTTCTTCCGGCATGCCAATTGCGGAATCAGGAGCAGCTTTTTCTGCTTGGAGGAGAGATCAGAGGCTGCTGATGCTGAAGCCTGCTGCTTGCCAAACTTGTGTGGTTTGTACTCCAGAGGACAAAGTTGTCTTCAAGCCAGAATCCTCCTACAAGAAAACCTTTGCTGTGAAGTGCACAGGATTTTTCGGCTTGGCCCTCTGACAGGAGTATTTTTCACTGTCCTGTTTAACACTCAAATGCATCCAAGTCTCTCTTTTCAATTGAACGTAATCGCCACCATGTTTGTGCTTTTTCTTTTTCTATTCTGCACCTCAAAGAAGCCGCTTCAGACCACCATCTGTGTGTCCTATATTTTATAAAAAATATAAAAATATTTTGCATTTTTATTGTTTGGGACTTGGGAGTTCACCAAACTCAATGGATTGACATTGAGAATGCATGACAAGCTTCTCAGTAGACCTTCCGCACGATGAAAGCTCTGAAAATTTCCAAACCACTCAGTCGAAAGAATGTTTACAGTGGGCTTCACATGGCTGCCGTAGACTGCTTTGAACAGCTTCTTAAATTGGTGCCCTGGTCATACTAACCAGACTTCTCACAAGTGGCTTGTCAAGAAGGCCCTTCATTCCTGGTGCTCCTCTGTTAGGGATAATAATTACTTAGCTTTGTATCGTGCAGTGTTCTTCATGGCAAGACCTCAGAGCCTGTGGCAGCTCCTGTCAGCCTACGTGCAGCTCCCTGACCAATGTTTATTAGGCCTGTGCAAAGCTTCGGCCAAAACTGAATCTCACACTGCCCCCTAAGCACCGCACAGAGCTGTGCTTTCCCCCTTTTTCTGAGGGGAGTGGCGCTTTAAGTAAAATGGAGCCTTGTTGACCCCAGTGACATCTGGGCATATGTGGATGGAGCACTGGGACATGTAGGCCTTTGAGAAATAGAGCTCTGTCGAGCCCCAGCCATAGATCTCTAGGTAAAGTGCTGGGAAAGATGGCATTCTCCAGTTCCTGTTGAGCCCTACAGCCGGGGCTCAACAGGACTCCATTTCTCTTAATGTGCAGTGGGCAATGGCTCTCTGGTTCAAGATTTATTCATTCATTCATTCGATTTCTATACCGCCCTTCCAAAAATGGCTCAGAGCAGTTTACATAGAGAAATAATAAATAAATAAGATGGACCCCTGTCCCCAAAGGGCTCACAATCTAAAAAGAAACATAAGACATACACCAGCAACAGTCACTGGAGGGATGCTATGCTGGTGGTGGATAGGGCCAGTTACTCTCCCCCTGCTCATTAAAGAGATTCACCACATTAAAAGGTGCCTTTTTGCCAAGTTAGCAGGGGCAGCTTTTGTTGTTGGCAAAGTGGCTCTTGCTTGAAAAACAAGGCAGATTGTGAGTATAGTGTCGGAGGGCCACCTCCAGCCTCAAAGGCAGGATGCCTCTGAGTACCAGTGGCAGGGGAGTAACAGCAGTAGGAGAGAGGGCATGCCCTCAACTCCTGCCTGTAAGCTCCCAGCGGCATCTGGTGGGCCACTGCGTGAAACAGGGTGTTGGACTAGATGGGCCTTAGGCCCAATCCAGCTGGGCTGTTCTTATGTTCTTATAGTGCTTTCAAGTGTACTAGCCGACCCCGCACAGAGTATCTGTGTGCTCTTTGGGGCCGGTGGTTACCTCCCCCCCCCCCCGTTCTGCCCCAGTCTCTGCTTCCGGGCCCAGCCACCTCCCCCCATTTTCCTTCCCCCCTCCTGGGCCTTGCCTCCACCGCGCTAACCAATCCTCCTGAGTGCGCCTCAGCCAATCAGGTGCGTCCACTGCCCAGCCAATCAGCTGGGCTCTGGGACGCACATTCCAAGGCACAGCCAGGAGAATTAATATAATAGATTATCTTTGAGTTCTTTGAGTAAACCTTACAACAACCCTGTGAGGTCAGTAAAGAGTCGTATCCTCCTAGAGCAGCCAAGACCAAGATAGTTGCCTTCAGGCCACTTCATGGCAGAGGTGAGCTTCTAACCAGGCCAGTCCTTGGCCACTACGTTATCCCAGCTCTGTTGGAAGAGAAGGAGACCAGTAACACAGGAAAGACCCTGTATGGTCCACACAGTATAAGCTGCTTTTCTTTCCATTGTATTGGATAAAGATGTTTTTTCTGCCACCTAAAGATGGGATTTTGAGAGGAGGAAGTTGCAGTAGTAGAACACATTCAGTAGTATTACCTACAACAACTAGGTAGTACTTCTGAATGTGTTCCTAGTGCATAATGTGATATTAATCACCAGCTTCACTAAAATAAGAACGAAGTTATTTTTCTTTGCTTTTGTTCTCTGCCTTACAAAGAGGCTGTGTGTTCTAAACACTGCTAGGCACAGATATGGATTGTTGGCTTTTCTGCTTTGAAAGGGAGAGTAGCCATTGCTTTTCTGACTCATTGTGCTTTGGTGTAACCTGAGATATTTTTGCACTGGGCACAAACTGACCTAATTAGTTTGCAAAGAGCTTCTTGATTCACCACCTGAAGACCATGATATATTGCAGAAAGGAAATCTACCATGCCAGGGCAGCCTCTTTTTCTCTTTCTTGTTACCTTTTAAAAAATTTAACATCAACCCTCAGAAAGTTTTTGGTGGAAATTTGAAATTCAGCTATCTGCTTTGTGGCTCTTAGTTGGTTCTAATAAATATTATGTTTCTGTTCCTGCTTGGATTTTTTTTCTGATGGACAAATACATCCATCTCCATCTTTGTCGACTGAAAAACATAATCTTAAGTGCAAAGTACATCAATATATCATTCAAGTTCTCTAAAGTGATTGAAAAGCTTGACTGCCCTTTTTGTAAGTTATTTCTATTCAACAAACATGATCTACATGAACACCACTTCTGGATAGTGAAGAACCCTTAAACAGTGTCATAGCTTGAAATCCTAGCAGTTACTCTGCAGAGGCTTTGGCTTTGCTGAAATGGCTTTTGCCTTCCCGTCAAAAGTAAGGTCACTGAGATGGGTGCCTCGGTAGACAGAGATTGCTTCTCTGTGCTGACAAGGCCTTGATGTGTTGAATGGTACAAGTGAGAATTGATGGATGTGCTAAACCGTGCCTTTCATCCAGAAGACTGATCCAGCTAGGGGAGTGTTTTGATGTACTCCTGGTTGGATTTGAAGGCTTCCTTCTTGGGTTATGAAGTGCAAGGCTTGGCCCAGAGGTCATGCTAGACCCCCATCCTACATGCTGTAAGGCACAGAGAAGAAGGCAAAATCACCTTCCTTTCCCTGCCTCAGGAAAAGGCCTCTCTGTTCTGGAGCAGATTATAGAACTTGCTGGAAAACCATGGATCCCAGGCCCACTCCAGAAATTTTGTCAAGGGCTGTTGCAAACCAAATAGTCCATTCATTCACGATGTTGAAGGGATCACAGGTAGGATCTGCCCTCTCCAGTCACCTCTGCCTTCCTCTCTGGTATGAATACCTAGAGTCCTTTACCAAGATTGACATGATGGTAGGGGAGACAAGTTTCTTGGTCCCCCTCTCCTGACTAGAATGTAGCATGTCCAGTTCAGACCCTCCTCTTTTCCTGTGTTTCTCCAGCCACAGGATGCTCTGACATTTGGTGTATTAGAGACTGGTTATAGTGCATTTGGGGGAAAGTGGGGGCGTGGGTTCTGAAGAGTAACTGGCAATTGCCGACTGAAAAGTGTGACAACTTCTGGGATCCAGTCTTCTTTATACAATTGTTGCTTTGCTCAAACTTTGTATCTGATTCTTAAAAATGCATAAATTTTCCTTGTGTTCCATAGCAGCTCTTCATAACCTGTAGTCTTTCTGTTCTGTCCTGTCCTAGGCTCCTGGATTTGGGTTTGGCATTGCAATATCTGGAGGAAGAGATAATCCTCACTTCCAGAGCGGTGAAACATCAATAGTTATATCAGATGTGCTCAAAGGAGGCCCAGCAGAAGGGCTGTTACAGTAAGTGTTGAGTTTCACTTGGGTTTTTGAATGGGGAGCGCTTACAATGGCAGCTTAGCTTCTTTTTCTCACTTCTTACCTCTCGGTGTCTTGTGGTCCCTTCCCCAACATGAGTCTGCCTGTGTTTTGAGAGTGTCTTTGTAAACCCTTCTCTCTCTGGCGGGGTATAAATTCACTCATTAAAATTTATGCAAGTATGTGCAAGGGATGGGGAAGGAGTGTGCAATATTGCAGTCAGCCTAAGGTTGTAATCCTATATACACTTGCATTGGAGTAAGCCTCACTGAACACAGTGGGACTAAGTTTTGAGTAGATATGCACGAGATTGCACAGAAGGGGACTGGCAGGCTTTTGGTGATCACAAATTCTGGCTTGACTACCAAGGGCAGCCAAAATCTGCTTGCAGCATCAGTGCTGTGTGTTTAATATATATAAAAAATGCCTCAGATGTGTGGGAATAGCCAAGGAATGTGCCAAAAACATTCCGGTGACCTTGAGTCAGACCTCCTCGCTACTGTGACACATCTGCAGTAAGTGTGATGAGAAGCTTGACTTAGGATTTCTCCAAAGCCTTTTCTCTCCTTGGCACCATCAACAGGCTTCCCGACTTACCGTGTTTCCTCTTTGTTTCCCACCACCTTTTAGGGAGAATGACCGTGTTGCAATGGTCAATGGAGTTTCAATGGATAATGTGGAACATGCTTTTGCCGTCCAGCAGCTGAGGAAAAGTGGGAAAAATGCCAAAATCGTAAGTGAATGCTTTCTCCCCCTAGATGTGTGTGAAAGGGTCGTCAGTTCCTTTTAGAAAAGTATTGATGTGCTGGATTTGCTGATACAAAATGAAAGCAAGCCTCGTAGGTGGAGCCAATCGCACTTATTGTATGACAGTTGAGAATTCTTTAAATAGCTTTGCTAAACATTGGTAGTTTGTATAGACTAGATTTGGCTTGAGCTCTTTAAGGAGGAGAGTCAAGAGCCTAAATCAAGCTTGGTTTCTCAGGGTTGAGGTCACTCGGAGCAGGAAAGGAGAGTTTAGCCGCACTCTGGCGGTGTCCTCAAGTGCACCCTGTGCTGTCTAATGGAACGGCTGCCATCCATTGCTAGGGCGAGGAGTGCAGTACACGTGGGGAAGAGCCTGTTCACTGCCACCAACACTGTGGGTCAGACTCCTCTGAGTGCTGCTCCTTTCCCCACACAGAATGTAGCTTCTGGCGAGGAAGTGGAAAGTATTCCTTGCTCCTTATCAGGGGGGCCTGGAGGTTTGTTGAGTGGGTTACATAGCGCAAGGGCATGTTCACAAATGCTGGCTTTAGACCTTACCGTTTCTCTGGCCTGAGTGATGAGTGGGGAATGGGTTTTGAGGGGGAACTGGGAATCCTCTTTCCTCTTGCTCCACGACAGGTGTCGGGCAAGGGTGTCAGGTTTATTCGAGAACAGAAGATCACATGTGAAAACCTGCCCCTGCTGAAACGGAAAACAACATTGTTTGTACAGATTTGTAAAGCACCTTGAAGACTATATGGTGGAATGTTTTTGGGTTTTTTTTTAAGATATAAAACTGCTAAATGAAATAGGGCTCTCTGACTTACTGCCTGGATGCATCGGAGCGGCCCATGATTCAGTGCTGTAGGGAGATCCTGCTCCATTTCACCCCAATTTAAAGTGGCCTCTTCCGTTCAGAGTGAAGGTTTGGTCAATGGCTTTTGTGTGCCATTCTCCTGACCTCTTCGGGTCCTTCCAAACTAGGCAGGCAGCAGGCTGGCAGATTCCCAGGGGCAAGGGATTAGCCACTCACATGCAGTTTCATTTTGGAACCACTCTCCTGCAGTTCTTCTAATTCCTCTGGAGCACCCAGAGAAATTGTTGTCACCCACCTCATTCCCAGGACTCAAAGAGAATTAAAGCAGGGGGTGGCGGAACCCTCCCCAGAGTCTCACTTAAAAGTGAAACTGTGCATGAGTGGTTGCTGGTTTGCTGTATGTGGTTGCATGAGTGGTTGCTGGTTTGTCAGCCCCCACTGTCTCCTGCTGGGTCACGGGGTGGGTGGACTGAAGTGACACCACCTGATCCATTTCAATTCAGACCAAACTGGGCGCCGTTTGGACCGGGCCAAATCCGAATAGGCCACCGAAGCTTCTCACAGCCCTAAAAAACAGTAGACTTACTAGGAATGGTAGACACAAGATGCACAGTGGTGGTGCAGAGGCATGGCTCTTGACGTCTAAGCACTTGGATGCAGGCGTGCACTCTGCATATTTATTTATTTATTTATCTATCATATTTTTATACTGCCCAAAACGCAAGTTCTTTGGGCGGTTTACAAGAGAATAAAAACAACCAATAAAAAGATTAAAACATTTCAACAATTAAAAGTTAAAAGTTAAAACTATTAAAACACAATTAAAACAGTATCTCATTAAAAGCCTGGTTGAACAATTGCGTTTTGACTGCCCTTTTAAAAGTTGTAAGAGATGGGGAGGCTCTTATTTCAGCAGGAAGTGTGTTCCAAAGCCTCGGGGCAGCAATGGAGAAGGCCTGTCGCTGAGTAGCCACCAGACGAGCCGGTGGCAAATGCAGATGAACCTCTCCTGATTATCTCAATGGGCGGTGGGGTTCATGACACGAAGATGTTCTCTTAAATACCCAGGGCCCAAGCTGTTTAGGGCTTTATAGGTTATAACCAAAACCTTGTACTTTGCCCAGAAACTTATCGGCAACCAGTGTAGATCTTTTAAGATAGTAGTGATATGGTCTCTCCGAGATGACCCAGAAACCAACCTGGCTGCTGCATTCTGGACTAACTGCAGTTTCCGGATTGCATACAAAGGCAGCCCCACATAGAGCGCATTGCAGCAGTCAAGTCTGGAGGTGACCAGCAGATGTACTAGTACTGTTCTGTTCATATTTAATCTGTTCATAAACATTTGGAGATTCAAAGCTGAAGCAGGAAACTGGAGCACTGAGGATTCGGATAAATGGCTGCAAGCGGGAAAGAATGTGTTTTGGCAGAGAGGGCATTTGTAAGGCCATCTACTTCTCCATGGTATAAGCAAGTGAACGTTTGCTTGCATGCAAAGCATCTCAAGGCTGTATATGCAAACAGTCCTGCTTGGCCATAGGTACTCTGGACCACAACAGTCACAGTTCAGTGGGGCAATAAACTGAGCAGAATCTGGCTTGGTGTGCAGAAATCCCACGGAATCATGAGCCATGTAGACTTATCCCTCAAATTCCTTCATAGGGAGTTGCCTATTTCTAGATTTAAAAAACTCAAAATGTTGTTTGCTTTTTTGGGCTGGATTTGCGCTCAATCTGAAATAATCAAGGCAGTGTTAGATCATGGTAAAGTCTTTGTTTAATGCTTCACCTGTGTGGACAGCAGGCTTTCATGTAATATGACCTTGATCAAGATACTGTGTTTGGTGTGAATATTGGGTTTTCTACCTTTGACTCTGAGAGAGACTTAACACTGTAAAGAAAACTCTGATCCTGTAGGAAACCACTGGAAAGCTCTGGAGATGATCCCCAGTTTATTGATCTATCTCAATATAAAAAGCAGTCCTGGCTGAAAATTTGCAAGGGCTTGGGCTGTGTTAGTCGTGGTGTGTAACCATAACCACCGCCAATTCCCAAATGACACAGCTGTTCCTACCTACCGTAGCACAACCGCCAGATCTCCCGTGCTGATCCATCTGTTTGCCCAGTTCTTTGTCTCCTGTCCACATAGTTGACTGTCCCAAGTTCCTCTTTATAGTTTTTCCACATAGTGTCCTCAATGCTGGCTGAAGGGACACCAACCAGCATGAACAACAAGTCTCCCTGTACCCTTCATGTTGAGCATCTTGCATTACCAACAACTGTTCATCCTTTTGAGAGAGGATTATGTGAAGCTTTCAGAGCACCTGATGGATACTTAATGGTGTTCCTTCCCTTGATGCCTGAACAAGTAACTTTTTATTTCATGCTCAGCATATCCTTTGCCACTGCACAGTGCAATTAGACTGATTCCCGCTATTCTTCCAGACATTCCGAGTGTGCATAAATAGCTTTTTCTTAAATCTGCAAAACAACTTGTTGTCAGTGAAAGAGAGAGCAATCTGCCTTCTGGCAAACAGTTGCAATGCCTTATTGCATTAAAAAAAAGTCTTAAACACAAATAGTTTTGTTTTCAGGATTTGACAGTGTTGTGGTGACTTCCTCCACCACAAGATTATGTTGATTTTCATCCATCTAAGACTTAATTTAAAATGTTTCTCCTTTTTTACTGGTGCTGGGCACAGTTCCCTAGTATGTCGTTTCCTTGTGCAGCTGACAAGAGACAGATCTTACATAAGATCCCTGAAGACATGGCAAACAACCGCCATTCCCTTCCAGAAATCCAGATGTGCCTCTGCTACAGCAAAAGTGGCAGGCTTGTTGAATGTTCATTTAAAGTGGGATCTTTCCTGATGTTAATAGACCTACAGTAGCTTCCTACACAGTATATTTTCCGCTGCATTGCCCAGTTTCCCTACAGTGTAGAAATTCATAATTAATATTGTCACAGAGAAAATTGAAACAGTTCATGAAAGAAACTTTAGGTTAAGGTTAAGTTCCCTGGTTTGAACTGTAAAGTGTTTGCAAAATGCTGAAGGGCATTTTCAAAAGAAGAAGAAAATATATATCTGCATAGACGGTTGCTTAGTCTAGAGCTTTCCAAATCATAGTTTGAGGATGAGGAATGCGTTGAAAGATCAGGCACTTCACCCTTTCCTCTCACACGCTATGGTCTCCTCTCCCATTTCTTTGCCATGATGTCCACATCGGACAAAACAGAATTAGCCCTAACCTTGCCCTAAATCATGGCTTGGAGTGGGTTTCTAAGAATCAGTGCAATGCCTGGACTGAGCCATTCACTTCAGTTGTTTAAACCTCCCCACCCCCCACCTGAGTTCATTGGTAATTCTGTGCACTTGCTGTGGCTTGCTTTAAATATAAGCCGCTCAAGCTTGAAACCCAAGCAATATTATTGCCAGGGAGAGAGGTAGACAGCAGATTATATGTTAGTACACAGAAGCGGTTGCCTGCATCTGAGACAGTGTTTGTGCACCAGTCTCGGTTAAATAGAATTCCCCCCACCCCATCCCGCCAACCCCAGTTTGGCTGGCAGGCCTCACTGCCACTAACCCACTCTTTCCTAAAACCTCAGAGTGTAGAACACTTTGCATTTAAGAAATGCCAGACAGACTACTATAAAACTTAGCTAAGCCTAACCCCAAGCCACTTCATACCAGCTTAACTTGGACTACCAAAAGCTAAGGAAAAGTCAAAATGTTTTTATTCATTCATTCGTTCATTCATTCATTCGATTTCTATACTGCCCTTCCAAACTCGGGGCGGTTTACATGGAGAAATAACAAATAAATAAGATGGCTCCCTGTCCCCAAAGGGCTCGCAATCTAAAAAGAAACATAAGATAGACACCAGCAACAGTCACTGGAGGTCCTGTGCTGGGGGTGGAGAGGGCCAGTTACTCCCCGCCTGCTAAGTAAGGAGAATCGCCACATTAAAAAAGTGCCCCTTTGCCAAAAAGTTGCTTGCAAATGCTCAGAATTTTGGGCGAGAGAGTTCTGTGACTGAGGTATCCACTGGAACTTGCCTTTTGTATGCTCTTATGCAAACATGGAAACCTAATGGTATAGTCGAGTATGAATGCTGATGTTTGAGCTTGGAGATGGTGAGGATCATGGGAAGAAAGCCATACATGGAGATAGAAATGGCGTGCTGGGAGTGCCATTCACAAGTCCCCCTGATCTTAGAGTATTTCTCCGGGCTGGAGTGATGAGACTGAACTGCATTTAGGCAGGGCTCCAGACTGTGGTTTGGAGGCTTGAGAATGAACCCAGAGGAGGCTGCCGTTGCCTCCCTCCCTCCTTTCATGCACATGGCTTAATACAGCTCCCCGTTTCATTTAAGCCATAATTGGCCTTTTTGCAGCCAAAGGCAGCAAACTCGGGTTTGATTAAAGCATATTTTCCCCTACGAACCTGTTTTACAGGCAAACAGGAATTAAGCTATGAGGCGGGATTGGACCGGCACAGGGCTCACTCCCAGTCCTCCAAACCAAGGCCTGGGGGATAATATGAATGCAGCCATTGGCCTAGTGAGGATGGTAACGAGAAGCTGTGGTTTGTTCTTATATGCACACAATCCTGCCCCCTCCTCCTCCTCTGCATACGAGGGAAAGAAATCAGAAACTTTCACTTACATTTGGCAACAAACTATAGGCTTTGCAGTTTCTCAAACTCTCATTTTTGAGCCTAAAATACGGTTTTTCTCCCTCTTACAGTTTTTGAAGAAAACTTTAACTCTGCTGCTGACAGGGTTTAAGAATGTTTATCGGTAGATCTGGGGTATCCCTGTTCACTAGCTCCTTTGTTGAAGGGTGATAAGATGTGTCTTATGTAATGGGGCTGTCTGTCACCCAGCCAATGGAATCTTGTAGTGCAGTCCCATTCCTGTTCCTACAGAGTTGGGGGTTCCTGCATCTGCATAAGATGGTAGTACTGACCAAAAAGCACTCTTCCCCACCCCACCCCCCAATGCAAAATTATTTGTGCCCCACCCAGACTGGCTCACTATTTTGCTGTAGACTTGGAAGTGCGTGCGTGCACACCAAAAGGACTCAATCTGTTTTCAATTTGTTGAACATAAGACAGTAGTAGTAATTACTATTTCAAAAAAATGAGGCAAAGGAGAGAATTCCATAATTAAGACTCACTAATGCTGGAGGCAAGTTTTCAAGTCTCAAACCCCTCTTAAGCTGGGTGTTCTGAGTACCGAGAGAGAGAGAGCCATCTACAATAGCATTCTATTTTTGCTTTGCTGCATCAGTGTTGGTACTGGTATGTGTGTTCCATATTTCAGCTCCACCAACCTCAAATCTCCTGCGGTCTCCTCTGTTCATGTTCATGGCACTTCTCTTGAGCTAAGTAGCTTCTGTAGCCACGGGTGTGCCAAGGAATGTGTTTATGGCTTGGGTTTGTTTTGATGGTGAGACTCATTTAACTCTTGGCTTTATAGAACAGGCCAGCCATTTGGCTAGTGAAAGGAATTGCAGTGCAGTTCACAAATACCTTCTCCTGTACAGCCCCAGAGTTTATTCTGACAAGGCTCCTTGACACAGAGGTTTGACCGATGGTCCTGGAGCATTACAGGCTCTTCAGTGTGATATTGATGGTTCCAAACACTTGATAGTCTGTGTAATGAGACCTAAGGGTATACACAAAACGTTTTGCAGTTTTTGCTAAAACAACCACAACAAAACCACTGCAACCTGCATACCTGAACCCTAAGCACATAAAACAAAAACACACAAGCACCCCCCCACACACACCTAAAAAGAACCACCAAACAACAAAACTAACTTACTAAAATCAAGAAATAGAAATCAATTTAAAATTTGGCGGGGGAGGGGGCGTTCTCACCGGGGCAGGGCAGTCAGACAGTCTGCTCGGGTGGGGGACTTGGTGGATAATGTGCAAAAAAAAAAAAAAAAGCAGGCCGGTAATCCAATAGATCAAAAGAAAAAGATAATCCATAAAGCAGGGGCTAGATAGGCAGAAGCAGAGGTAAGGTAGGTGGCAGCAAGGTGGGGATCCAAACAGGCAGGCGGGGAGCAGATCAAAGAAGCAGGTGTCAGGGGGTCCTCATAGCAGCAGATGCAGAGCAGCGGTCCTCCAAAATCCAGCTCCTGGAGCACAGCCAAAGCTCTTCCCAAAAGCAGAAGCTAGGCAGGTACTGCCTGGCTTTAAATAAAATAAATAAATACTTTTCAAACTCCCCTTTTTTTGCTCCTCTTCCCAGACAACAGAAAGATTTGAACGCCAACAAGCCGACCAGAGCAAAGCCCGACCAGAGCAAAGTCGGGAGGCAGTGGCTGAAAAGCAATCAGGAGGGCTGAAATCTTGTAAACCAAGCTCAGTAATTGCAGCCACCATGGTCAACAAACGGTCAAAGTGGTTCAAACCGGTTCAGTTTGAATCGGGCTCGGCTCAGTTTAAATTCGGGACTGGCTCCTTCCTTTTGCAGGCCGGTCCGGTTCAAACTCAAAACTGTTTGAACTGGGCCAATTCGAGTTGAACCCAGTTAGAATTGAAGCAGTTTTGCACACCCCTATTGAGTACACACCCTGACCTGAGGGAGTTCTGCTGAGTCTCTCCATCTTTGTTGGTACTTTGCCTTAATGCAAGATGTTGTCAAGCAAGTAGCATTACAAGAAACATTTGTGCTTCTGTGCTCTGCTTAATGGGCATATTTTGCCTGCCATGGGCTTACGTTTGCACGAACCTGTTTATTCCCAATTAAACCAACATTAATTTCTTTGCATCTGTAACATTCTTCTGAATGCTGAGAACTATTTGCTTGCTCCCATTTGCATCTACCATCCTGAGGAAAACGTTGCTAGTCTACTTTGCTTTCTCTCTGCATTTAGTATGGGCTTATGGAGGACTCCTCTTTGTTCTTTAAGGAAGCGCCTTGCTAAAATGTGTCTGTGTGGGAGGTCAGATGCATTACTCAGAATCCAGTAAACATGTATGCTGTCTGTCTTTATAATGCTGCTTCCCCAGAATACTTGGAACAGTCTAGTCTTCTTGACCTTTAGTGAGCAAGTTAAACCTCTTCCCTGCCAGGCTTTTGTAATGTAGTGTGCTCTCTGCCTCTCCCTCTCCCTGTCTCTCTTTCTCACACACACACACACATATACTGCAACATAGACTGCTTTCTGTTTGCATTTTCACTGTTTTAATTCCTGCAATGTTTGTAATAGTTTCTAAGCCACCTTGAGTGAACTTGGGGCAGGGAGGTTTAAAATAATGGAATAAATAAGACCCACTTTCCTCCTGGATGCTATCAGTAACAAAAGCATTTAACATTCAACTATTGCCAGAAAAGTGGGAAATCTACATAGTAGTAAGCTAGACAGAAACTGCTAATGTGGGCAAAGCTGTGCATTCTGAAGCATATCCAGGGACGTGCCAGAGGAAGCACAGCCATCTCTGCTTCCCGGAGCTCCATTTGCTCCTCTCCCCTCCGCCTCCCCGGGCGCTACACTGGCCATTCATCAGGTAGACCTGCCTGGTTAACTCGGCAGCTCTCCTTGCAAATGGCCAGCCTGCAGGCAGCACGGCTCTCATTGGTGCTGGGACGAGATGTGGCAGGAGAGAGAGCAGCACACATTTCCGAGAGGAAGCAGAGCTAGCCGTGCCCCCTTTGGCGCCCCACCCCAGCTCATTAGGACAAGCTGCTGCTGAGCATAGCATAATTGGTATGTCTGCGATGTGGCGTAGATCTACAAGGCTGATAGCATGCATTGCACCAGAAGCTAAAGGACCGATATTGCCTGTTGCAGACCATCCGAAGGATGAAAAAAATTCAGATCCCTGTAACTCGGACAGATCCAGACCCAGTGTCTGAAAATGATGAGGACAGTTGTGATGAGGAGATGAATGAGCCAAGAAGTTCCCGCGGTGCTGCCAGTGCGAGCAGAAGGCACGAGAAGAGTTGGGTGAGGGACCGAAGTGCAAGCAGGGAGAGGAGTCTATCGCCGAGATCAGATAGGAGATCGGTGGCTTCCAGTCAGCCTGCAAAACCCACTAAAGTCACACTGGTGAAATCCAGGAAGAATGAAGGTATGTTGCAATCATACAAAGCTGGATTCTACTGGAGAGCATAATGAAAGGGTCCACCTCCCCCCTACCTTTTTTTTTTTTTTAAATGGACAGTACTAACGCTTTTTAAAACGTTAGAGGAAAGATTGAGTAGTCCTTAAAATAAAAATTTAAAGAACAGGTCATTTTGTCCCCACACTTCCTTGGGATGTACTTACTACTATACTTGCAGCCAGCCTTTTCTAACATGGGAGTACCCTTCATGGGAACTGGTGCCATTGACTAGGGATGGGCCCGGACCGGTCCGGAGGCCATTCTAAAGGCCTCCAGAACGGTCCAGACCTGGGCGGTCCGGTTCGGATGGGTGGGAGGCTTTAAGAGTGGGTGGAGGGTTTACTTAGCCCTCCCGCCTCTTTCCCTTTCTGGCGCCGTAAGTTTAGTAGTAATTGGGGTGGCAGGATACCAGAACGGGAAAGAGGCAGGAGGGGTAAGTAAACCCTCCACCCACTCTTAAAGCCACCCCCCACCTCAGTGCCGGACCGCAGTTTGGCGGTTCCGTGCACACTCCTACCTTTGACCATTGGATGCTGTGAAAATGGCTGCCCTAATGCTAACCTTTGCAGGCCATTCCTTGCCCTTCAGATTGTCTTCAAGGAAGCCTTGTAAGCAAACCCTCTTGAGCTTGGGCATTTCCTCCATCAGCCCCTTCCCGTGGGGTTTGCATTGGGGAGGTTTAAAAAAGTTTGATCTCCCACAGTTGGGACATAAGCTCAGATAGCTGCAGGAGCTCCTGACTTCAGCAATTTACCATGTGCATGACAGCAGGAAGAAGGGTGTGCTGGGAGGGCCTGCTCCCAGATTCCTCTGGAGGGGCGAGTCCTTGTTGGATACAGCCCACCAGTGGGGTGTGTGTATGTGTGTCTGCCCTCCCCTGCTCTGTACTAAACCACAACTTGAAACACTCCTTTTGATGGTAGTGCATCAGTGGAATCACGTGGTATATAAATGGAGTCTGGTTGGGATTAAGGACGAATGTGTGCCATCACACAGGGCTGGAGGACTTTGTCACATCTTACATTCCACTTGCAGAGCTCCCTGTGCCATCCTTACACTCAGAGGCATAGCCACGGTTGGGCGGACGGTTTCAAAGAACCCAGGCCGCCAATGGTAGGGGCCGCTGAAGCCCCCATGGGGGCGTGGCTCGGGCTCCGGAAGAGCCCCAAACAAACCCCACCCACGCCCAGGCTACTAAGAGCCCTGAGCAAGCACTTGCCCATCCTTTTCAGGCAGCTTTTGCTGCCTGTAAGCATCTATTCGCCTTTCTCTTCCTCCAGAGAGGGAGAATTAGATGCTTTCAGGCAGCAAGCGCTGCCTGAAATGACAGGAAAGGACTTCCTCGGGGCCACACCCATGCATGTGACGTCACGCAAAGGGGGTGTTGCCTTGAGCGCTGAAGAGCCCAAGCACGCCCTTCCCTGTCATTTCAGGCAGCGTGTTCCTCTCTGAAGAAGAGAAAGGGGAATAGATGCTTTCAGGCAGCAAACGCTGCCTGAAAAGGATGGGCAAGTGTTCACTTGTGGGTGGGTCTCAGGCATGCCCCATGTGTATGACGTCACGCGCATGGGGCATCGTCAGAGAGGCTGCCGGGCGGGGCTGGCTCCATGCCTGTTTACACTTGATCAAGCACACAGAAGGCGTTGGTTGGCCATTGGTTGAATGTATGTGCACAGCTCTCCTAACTGAGGCTGGAACTTGGTTAGTAGAGTGTCACGTGTTGGGAGTTACTTCCTCCTCCATTCCCTATAGGGAGGTTCCTTTGGGCTCTATCTTCTGTATAGAGTTTTGTGGGAAGATACTGGAAATTGTGGGTAAGCAGCTCTCCTTGCAGCACTCCAACACTAAGCCTACTTTAACTTTGGACCTTGCCTTGATCAGTTAAGGTGGCAAGTGTTCAGGCTGTGCAGAGCCCTTCAGGCAGATAGTTATGCAAACTGAAGGTTTGTTACCCTGGGCTAATAAAATATAGCCACCAAAATTTCGAAAGGTCTCTGTCTTGGGAATCAACCTAGCAACTGCTTGTGCTGAGTAGAACTTTCTAGGAAAGGAGGCGGCCATGGAAACAGCTTTGCCCTCTAATTCACATTTTCTCTTTTACCGGCTGAACTTTTTAATGCAAGCTTGGAGTTTTTTGCTTACCTGAAAGAAGTCTGATGCTAATTTAACTTGCTGTATTGCTGGAAAACGGTTTGGTTATTCTGATTGCTGTTCCTCCGAGAATGAATTTGCAAAACGATCTTGCTATATCGCCATTCCTCAATTATACAGATGACTGCAGTCTGTTGGTTAATGACTGGGAATCAATCTCGCAGCAGCATTTGCATACCAGTTAGAGAAAGTGCTGCACTAATTATGCAAATTTGAGATCCAGAGCCATTCAGGACGGAGTATTTCATTGTTAGGTAACAGTGTGATATCCCTGCCTTCTGGCTGGATATTACAATTTCAGTAAAATCTTCAGTACAACTCTGTTCAGGAGCTTCTCACGAATACATCTGTCAGGCATCCCCCTTGCAAGTGCAGAATCGCCTGTGCTATTCTTGCTATACGTGTCATCATTCCTCCCAGCCTCCTGTTCTCCCCTTTGCCCAGTTAATCAGGGTTCAGGGGTGGAACTGTGGTTTCTGGACAACCGTGATTCTTCTGGGATTGCTCTGCATCTGCCTGCAGGGCCCTGCCCCCCCCAAGAGGCTGGCTTTGTTTTTTCAAGGCACGCTTTAGCTTCTCAAGGTGCACGAGCGTGTCCTCCAGCACCTCACCTGGGAACTGCTGGAGTAGAGGACGGTGACATTTGTGGAAACAGGGAAGGCGGGGTGGTGGTGTTCCTGTGCTCCTTCTTACAACTTAAATCTTGTACGCATTTTTTGTTTGTTTGACACAGAATATGGTTTGCGCCTGGCCAGCCACATATTTGTGAAAGAAATCTCTCAAGATAGTCTGGCAGCAAGAGATGGCAATATTCAGGAAGGTGATGTTGTACTGAAGGTACAGTAAATGTTTGTTTGCCTGCCTGCCTGTTGCTTGTGCTCTCTCTCTCAGTGGAAGAGAGGGTTCCCTGCATTGAAGCAACTTGTCCCTCAGTGACTTGGTTATCTTGAAGTGCCCCGCCCTGTTTCTTCCCCTTGGTTCACTGAAAAGGGAAGATTAAGAGGAGGATAAATGTAAGCTCCTTTTTTAATAGCAAAATGTCGGCGTCTGCTAAATCATGCTAGTAAGGACTGCAGTTCTTGCTCAGGGGGGAGTCCTTTCTGACCCTACAGGCACGTGAATCCATGGGTGTGCTGCTGGGACTGTTTGCTGAGTCTTGGGCAAGTGCGACAGGGATGTGGCAATCCTAGCTCTCTGCTAGAGCAAAAATCCTTTTGACAAGTCTGGTGAGCAAAGTCACTTTGGTGGCAGATAGTAGTCCCTGGCTCACAATTCGGAGCAGTGCACCAACGCAACTCTTAAACTTGTTGTTGTAATTCATGCACTGAGGTGGCCTCTCCCACTCCTCCATGTTGACTTGCAAATGTCAAAGACTACAAAACCAGGACTGCAATGATGTTTCCATGTATTTCACCCCGTGGCTATTGGCTTGGGTCAGGTCCACAAACTGCACTACCTAACACAACCACCACAGTCTTCCTCTCCTCAGAACTTTAAAGCCGGAAGGAACTTCCAGAGAGACCCTTGTGCTATGCATCTGTGAGGAAGCCATGTAACTCTGTGCTCTCTCCGTATTCTTGCTTTTTTCTGGTTGCTGGTGAGGCTGTCTTGCCTTACCAAGGTTGGAAGAAGCATTTAGAAGTAGCACAGCAAGACCTGGAGGTAGTAAATGCTGCCTACAAGTTATTTACAAGGCTGCCTTTAATACCCCCAATTTCCATGATTTAGGGCAGTGATAAATCATAGGCTAAATTCTGACTTTTAAAGCCATTTTTTGTTTTAATTTGTTAATACATTAGTCAAGTCAACTTGAGCCTGTGATAAGTGGGTTTGGCACTGAAAAAGAGGAATAAGCAAAACAGGTAGTTGATCAAATTGGGATCATTAATTCTGGAAAATAAATTCCTGTATTCCGCTCTTTATTAAAGTTTTTTTTAAAAGTTTTTACTGATCATTTTGCAGCACCTGCCTCAGCTTAATTTGTGGTGTGGAATTACTCATCTTTTGTAGCTTCCTACGGTTTTAAAGAAGACCAGCTTGAATATTTGTGCAGTATCGGTTGAAATGTTGTTAATAGAATTAATGCTCCAGAACTCTTGGAAAAAACAAGCGGCCTTTCCCCTTTCTTGCTCTTCAAAGTTGCCTTTTAGGTGAAACGTTTAATTTCCCGTTCAGTTCCTATCAGCTTCCCTTTTGTTCTGTTGCAGATAAATGGCACAGTCACAGAAAATATGTCCTTGACAGATGCCAAGACCCTAATAGAGAGGTCAAAGGGCAAGTTGAAAATGGTGGTTCAAAGAGATGAACGAGCAACGTTGCTGAATGTCCCAGATCTTTCTGATAGCATTCACTCGGCCAATGCTTCAGAAAGAGATGGTGAGTATAGATCTTCTTTCTCTTTTTCTCTCTCTCTCACTCTCTCTTGAGGTAGAAATGTATAGTTGTTCCTCAGTACCCTGAAGTTTGGACGTTTTACTGTAGCAAGGCTAGGTGTGGGTGATTGGGAAGGGAAGAGGGGTGGATTTTGGACTGATACAAAACGTGGTCATTGGCATTTACTCCTTAATGCCTCTGAGGCTCCCCAGTATGCACAATAGTTGGTTCTAATCGGAGCAGATCTTGTTGGAACCATTAAGTGTCGCTCCCCAGTGCTCTTCATCGTAAGTTCTGCAAAAGCCTAGATCCATTTGGGGCAGGTCATGCCATCATTTTAATTATAATCATCTCATGAAAAAAACAACTTTTATTTAACAGACATTTCAGAAATTCAGTCGTTGGCATCCGATCATTCCAACCGATCCCATGACAGGCCCCGCCGCAGTCGTTCACGATCTCCTGACCAGAGGTCAGAGCCTTCAGACCATTCCAGACATTCTCCACAGCAGCCCAGCAATGGCAGGTGATGGTAGCCTTGTACTCTTTTACATCGACTTGTTACCGCAATAGTAGACTTGCTTGGGGTGTATGCCCTAGCGGATGCATGACACCCTAGTTAAGTAGTTGCATGATGCAGCCCTGAACCAGTGGAGAGGCATGTTAGCCGATGGCGTGGGCCGAAGCCATGCTAGCCCGCTCTCTTCTCTTTGTCTGTGGTTTGCTCCAGTTGGTGCGGGTGAAGCCTCAGTTCTGGGCAGACATGAATTTCTGGCATGGCTCAAGGCTGGCTCTCCCCTCTCTCTTACAGGATTTAGAAGTGAAAGTCTGACCATGGCCCTAGTCCTCTTGAGTCTGGAAGGGAGGAGTTCTCAGCTGCAGCATTTCTGAGATTCTGTAGTGTGTGCTGGTTTCTCTTTCTGTAGTTTTGCTTCAGAGTATGTTTGCTTCCCCCCTCCTGACCCTGTTGTGATCCTAGGTGCTTGCTCTTCTTTCTATGTCTCTGCCAGAAGACTTTGCTTGTGTCAAGTATGCCTTGCAAGCAGGGGCAGATCCAGCAGGAAATTACAGGGGGTGCAACAGGAATTCTCCCGCCCCCGGTAAGAGATTCCCCCCACCCCCATATAAAAATATTGGGTCTTGGATTTTCTCTCTCGCAAATGCACTATGCCAGGGGGTTTCAAGGTCAAATCTGGTGGTGGGCCAGATTAGATTCTGATGCACCTCTGGGGAGCCACACAGAGCCTTGTGCCCACCTCTGTCTTCCTCCTCCTCTCTGCTCTTTCTCTCATCCCCCCCCCCGCCCTGAAATTAGCTGAATGCACTACTTTTTGTTTTTTGTTTTGTTTAACACTAAAATTCACTCAGGGAAAGATTGGTTGCTTGGGGGGATTTTTTGTATTTTTTGCAAGAAATTCCAAACGTACTTGCCAATACCAGATTTTGCATGGACAATCCTACCACTCTTCCTCTCTCCCTTAACAGAGGTGTGGCTAGGTACTGTAAAGATCCAGGGCTTGGGCCCACAGCTTCCCCACATTTTGATAATTAAACCCTTTCATGCTCTCTTAAGGATATCCAACACTCTCCTCCCCACTAGTTTGCTTCATTCTGAAAATGAATCTTTTCCTCCTGCATCAGATTTCTCCTGCAATCAATACACACACAGTTGAGAACCAGTGTGGTGTAGTGATTAGGGTGTTAAGACTAGGATTGGGGGATTTGCGTTCCCCGTTCAGTCATGAAACTCACTGTGGGACTTCAGCTGAGACAGTTTTCCCCTCCAAAGCTGCCCCACAGGATTGTTGTGAGGATAAAAGTGGGGAGGAAGAACATGTACACTACCCTGACCTCTTTGGAGGAAGAATAGGGTGTGTGTGTGTGTATTAGATTTGTAGCCATATTCTCTCCAGTCCTAAGCATGTAAATTCAGAAGCAAATAGCTACAGTATATATACAATGTATAGTGTGTGTTTATACACTACAGAAAGAAAAACCAGCATTTTGATTTCAAATAGGACAGCAGAATCATATATGGAGTTACCCCAAATTTGCAGCATTTTGATTTCAAATAGGACAGCAGAATCATATATGGAGTTACCCCAAATTTGCAGCATTTAAAGACAACCAATCATTTCATGTGCAAGAAAGTTTTGAAAATGAGTTTCTTGTGAACCAATTTGCAAAGCCTTATTTTGAAGCAAGTGTACAAAAATAGACTTTTGGTGAGGGAGCATGTTGTAAGTACAAAGCAAAATAAAATAAAATAGTAATGTTTAAAAGGGGAAACATGTTAAGAGAACCATTTTATCATATTTTGCTATTTACGCCATTCTGAGAACTCTGTTGCTGAAAAGCAGCATATAAATATTTTTAATAAGTGGGGTTCGGGGGGAGAGAAAGAAATCCACACACAGACCAGATTAGACCTATATGCAGTGTAACTTCAAAAACAAAAACAGATCCATTTTCTCAGAGCATCCCCTGCCCCATTTCCCCCCCAAAGCTTTTAATACTTTTACACTGACTAATTTCCTCACAATGAGGTATACTGTTGGGATGGGGAGGGTTTTTCTTACAAATTTGCACTAGAACAGTTTTGGCATACACGGCTCATGGGGGTGGGTCTGGGGGGAGAGAGAGCGCCCGCAACACAGTAGCTTGACCAAGGGGAACAAATCACACACAAACCAAAAAGGGTTTGTTTTTGCAAAAAGTTTGACTTTCCTCTTTGGAGGGAGCCCAACAGCCAGCTTCCTCAGCATTGCAGTTACATACAAATTCACAAGACTCCAGGAGAACCAATAGGTCTGGAAGAAAAGTTAACCCCTTTTTTACTCTCTGCTACTGCTGATTTCCAAAAGACTCAACATTAATCCCCAGGGGATGCAACTGCACCCTTGTACCCCACTCCCTGCCCGGATCCACCCCTGCTTGCAAATGTCTGACTTCACTTGAGAGAGAGAGAACTCTGTTGGTTGTAAGAAGCTCTAAGCTCTTGCAACTTCCTTTTAGCTTTGGTAACTGATCACAGTTATATACATTATAGTGCCAGGATACCCTTTTTAGCCCCACTAAGAGTAGTTTGTTAAAATCTGTGCACAATGTTTTCCCAGTTGTGTGCAGAATCGGATAACACAATGCTTGTTAAGGTGGTTTGCATGCTGTGGGACTATGTTGCATGCTGCTGAAATTCTGGAGTACCTTAATTCTCTTGCGTTTAAAGCATGTATTATATTCTGCCATTATACTGTATCTAGAAATGATGTACCTAATGTTGTCCACCAGTTTCAATATTCCTTTATAAATAAGGGTGCCTTAAGAGAGAAACCAGACTAGTTTGTGGGCTGTTAGTCAAATGGAGGCACTAGAATTGGTCCAGTGATTTCCACCCCCCCCAAACCATTGCAGAGATAGGCAAACAATCCAGTCTGGTCTGTCCTGCTGTATTAGAAGCCTCAGTTCACTCATCAGCTAAACTTGCCCTGTGGAAATCTGGTGTGAGTTTAAAGAGCACTTTCTGACACCATGTTGTGACATTTTCTTACCTCTGTCGAGCCAAAATAAAATTGTGCTTTTGGGAGTTTAAATCCTGCTATGTTGTGGTGGTGGGTGGGGGTGGGATATGCCATGTTGTGTTTCCAGGGCTGCAGTTATATAGTGACATACCAACGGACCTCCTTGTTGAATGATCAAGCCCTATAATAAATGTTGCTGCCAGTTAGCAGGAGGGCTTCATGGTTCCAGAGCATGGTTGTGTGATCGGCCGTAGCTGATACACTACATACAACATCCAGCTGCCACAGTTCAAGTTGCAAGATGGATTTTACACTTGAATCCTTTTCCTTATGAGTGAAAATGTGCAAATATATTTGCATTGTTGCCTTTTCCTGTGTTCCACAAGTAATAGTTTAAACTTGCCACACTTTTTTAAAAACTAAGTGAGTAGGTGGGAAGGAGGATTACAGTTCATTACAAGGTTTCCCCGCAGGTTTTTAATTTGCTTTAACACTTGCTGAGAGCCCCAGTGGTCCAAATAAAATTGCTTTGCCGTTAAGTTTGGCTCATGGACTGCCAGCTGGCCATCCTTGGATTAAGCTGTAGTTGTTGGTACAAGTCTGAGAAGAAGCGACACTCTTTCTGAAATTTTAATTTTGAAATGTTGGTCATTAAGAAGCTCTTTTGATTACAGTGCAGCATAAACAAGATAAAAAATGGTTGACATTGTAAAGTGTTAATTCAGTCTTGCGATTTGCGAATGAGGGTGAAGTGACTGAGGCTGGAGTTTGAGGGCAGACCACAGGGGAACTTGGCTTACCACACTTTTCCTGTCATGGAGAGAGTCTGGCAGAACCAAACCACTGACACAGAATTTTGTACTTTTTGCTGGTGCAATCGTTGGCTTTTCCCTGGTGTTCTTTATGCAACCTCTGTAACAGGGTTGGAGGAAGAGTCTCCTGACACAGGCTGAGGGTTGCCTAGATTGTGTAAGATCTTGGGAGGGTATGTATTAGCCGGAGCATGGCAAGGTATTTGGCAAATATGGGTTATTCAATGGGATTGGGCTACCTAAAAGGAAAAAAAAATTCTATTTTCAAGGCTGAGGCTGAACTGGTGGTGGTGGTAGTGGTGGTGAGGCTTTGATGTTTTCGTTTCCCCTGTTTAGTTCTCTCATAGCATCGGGGAAAGACAAAGGTTTTCAGAAATATTGGCCTTATTTTCTTGAAGGAGTGCTGTTTGTATTATATAAGTTAGTGTTCCGATCTGCCACAGCACAGCAGTGAAACTTCTTATCATCCAGGGGTGCACAAACACTGTATTTGCCTAGTTCTTTAATATTTGCGTTGCTGCCTGTTCTATGAATCGAAATTAATATTTTTAAATGTCTGGGTGGCGCTGCAGGCAGAAATTCAACAGGTGAAGCTTCCCCCAATATGTTAAACTGGTGCAGTTGGTTGGCAATAGGTGCAATACAGATAAATACTTCAAATAATGCGTAGCTAACATCTGGAATTCATTCATAAAATGTGGTGATGTCCTCTAGTGTGACATGGCTTTAAAAAGGAGATTAGACAATAGGCTGAGTCAATCAACTGCTATTGCGTATGACAGCTAATTGGAATATCTCTGTTCAGAATCTAAGTATTCCAGGAGTTCTGAAACTTGGGCCCCCAGGTGTTCTTGGACTACAAAGCCCATCATCCCCAGCCATAAAGGCCATTGTGGCATCACTTCCCTACACCTGAAGACCCAAGTTTGGGAACCTCTAGAACAACCAGATAGTTGCCTGAGGTAGAACAGGGTGGCCATTGGAAATGCTTTATTAGGGAGCATAATCTGGGTGTCTCCTAGGCTAGATCGGTCTTGTTCTGTCTCAGCAAGGCAGTTCTTGTCCTCTTCTCTGATGAAGTGCTTCCTTCCTCTCTGTAGCAAAACCGTCTTGAGGAAGCCTATTCTCCCAATAAAATGGCATCTCCTGCTGCTGACCACTAGCTGCAAACAGTCATCTGTGAAGCTTCACACAGATTTAACGTATTATGAATGCTGCGGGAAGGATTCTTGTGGACAGGACTCAAATGTCATTCAGATTTTTATGTCCTCGTTGGCTGTGTGCACAGATAAAGCGGTGTGTTGTGCAGTGGGAGTGTGTATGTATGTGTTTGATTGGCAGAAAGGAAATTGGTTGAGAAATAGGCTGCCACTGATGAAACAGACATGAAGCTGACTTCACTTTTTGTGACTGAAGGTTATTTTAAAATGCTGCAGTGTTAAGCATCCTTTAAAAAAAGAAAAGAAAAGAAAAGAAACACCCTTCCTGACACAGCACAGATGTTAGAAGTAAAAGCAATCCTGCCAGAACACATACACAGCGAAATAACACCTTTGATGACTCATGGGAAGCGCAGCTGTAAATTTTAACAACATGCTGTCACCTAGAAACAATGACAGGGTCAAGATATTTCCTGTATCTGAAATGGTGAAACCTGAATGCTTACTAGAAAGTTCAAAAATTGGGGTGGGGACAGGTGTTGCCATTTTCATGTGCATCTTAAAACTCTGCCCTTAGTTTGCTTTGCTTCGCTCAAGGTTTTTGTCTTCACTTTTTGTTTTAGTCTTGGATATATTCCTGGTTCCTTTTCTGTTGCTTTTAGGGATAGCTGCAGGAATATTCTGGTGGCATTTGCAAACAGAAATGCACGCTACCTACACCTTATTGAATTCAGCCAATTCATTTTGTAGTATTTCGGCTGAAGTCCTGAGCAACTAGGGCACAAAAAGCAAAAAAGCCACCTGGTAAGCTTATGCAATACCTGAAGTATTACAGGAAAATACTGTCAGGCTTTTGGGTGTAGAGTCAGAGGTCACACTAAACCATGTGTAAGCCTTCAGCTCCTTTGCTTCCCCTCCTTTCCTTCATACCCGAAGAGAAGGAGTTTGGAACTTCTGTTCCCACTTTAAAACAAAGCTGGGTTTCGTTGTTGCATCCGTATACGGCAAATTCCATCTGATTCTTCGCCACAGTTTGTGAACTAGCTGCGATATCAAACCGGGAGTTGATTCCATGTAGGGCCATAATAGTAATGCCGATGGCTCGGGTCACAGGCAACGACCAACAAGGGTTTGAACATTGTTGCCTGAGACTTGGGTTCCCCACTCCCCCTGCACACTCGGAGTCCCGCCTTCGACTTTCCTTCTTTGTGCCAGCTTACTGTGAACCAAAATGGGAAAAAACTACAGTTTGAAGTGGGCTTCCAGTTCTAGCTTGCAGGCAAGTGATGGTCTGAGCACACCATTGTTTTGCCCAGTTCAGAATTGGCAGCAAACGATGGTTTGTGCGAACAATCAAGTTAAGGGAGGGAGTTTTAAGTGAGGGAGCACATGAGAGGCCATTGCATGTAAACTGGCCAATATCTAAACCAGCTACTTAGGAAGCATCACACGGCTAAATTCAGCATCTGATGCCATCTCAGAAGCTTGGGGAGGGGGCTCTGGTGTTGTTGTTGAGCAGAAGTGAAATACATAACTATAACTGTGGCTATCTGTGTGTCTTACTCACTGGTGGACTTATAATGCGCTTACAGTCGAAGGGACTTCTGTGATACTGACAGGCTGGTCTAGAAGTGAGTGGCCTGTTAAGTCATGACTTTGAAATGTCATCCTCTCCATAGAAAGGATGTTGTCAAATAATTATGAGGCTGCAGAAAAAAAGCAGAGGCAGCTTTGGGAGGGTAGGATACTGTTTCCAAAAGCACTACTTTGTGCTTCAATATCTAAAGAAATAACTTAGTTGCGTACCTTAAGGCCAGCAGTCAGGACACTTTCACCTGGGATACAAGTAATGCATCCAAGCACAAAAGAATGGCCTCACCATAAAGTAGGGGTTGGTAGACTAGATCTGGCCACCCAAGGAATGACCAAAGGCCGTGGTGATGGGGAATGATGGCTGTTGTAATCCAACCACGTCTGGGGACCCAGGTTTGAGAACTCCTGCCACAAGGTACTTTGGTCTTTCCACTCCTGTCAGTGGTACAGGGTGAGAGCAGGGAGAAACTTAGCATAGTGATGGGACATGGGATATGTTTTAGCTACCCTTTCACCTACAAAGGGGTGGAGAGAATTCTGTGCTCTTGGCTGTAATGTTCACATTGCATAGAATGGGTCGTCCTGCCCTTAAGCACACACTTCTCAAAGATGTTGTTTGTGTTAGAAATAATCAGCTCTTGCTGTGTGAAGCACTCTTCCTTCACATTGCCACATGATATTTGTGTTCTCTTAACAAAACAAAGTGTCGTCTGGTGCTTGTTGTCTGAATGAGTCTCCTCCTCCATTCATTGCTCGGCAGCTTCCAGTGCAGATCTATTCCTCTTGAGGTTAATTTGCTTTTTACAAAGCTGTTGTGTTTGCCAGGCAACACCGGAGTCATAATTCCTCACATATATTATGCACGACAGTGGCCTCGTGGGGTGCCGTGCAAATGTTGAGGCGCTTGTGCCATCTAGCGTCCGGAAGCGGGTCTTTTCATCAGCAGGCCCTGGCTCTTGAGAGTGCTGCTGGTTGACGTAGAAATGGTTGCGTGAGAGTTGAAACAAGCCTTCCTCTACTTTGCTTTATTGTACAGATGCTCTTATTCTTGTATATGTCTCCAGAATGTATATTCTGCTTTTCAACTTAGGCAAGTTCATAAAGCACTGGACAGTGTAATAAAAACACGGAAATGTAGAACAATAAAAATCAAACACTAAAAAAATTTAGATCAGTGTAGCAGCAAATAAAATAACCGCTAAAATTAGTCACTAAAATATGGGCATGTATTCTAAATAAATTATTTGGCATCCAGAGTTATGCTGAGTACACTGCAGAAGAGGGGTGGTTTTTCATTGATCTCCCCTTCTCTCTGCAGCCCACTGTATCTCCTTAAAATATGTTGCAAAGGGTTACATGACCCTCAGGAACATATTTATAGGAGGCACAGAGGGCTGCAGAGGGAAAGCGAGATCAACAAAAATTGCTCCCTCCCCTAGCGCACTCACAGCATTAGTCTGGATGTCAGCCATTAGCAGTACGTGAGGGAGGAGCTGTAATAGGTTAACAGTAATAGCTGTAATAGGTTTCTTTAGCATCCTTATTCACACTTCTTTAAAGGAGCTCAGGGTGGCACATGTAGTCTCCCCCATTTGTCCCCACAACAGCCTTCTGAGGTAGGGCTGCCCCAAATCACCCATTGAGCTTCATTACTGATTGAGGATTTGAACCTAGATCTCTCTAGTCCTAGTTGCTCGCACTATCCATAACAGCACACTGGAAGGATATTGAACAGTGAGTTTTAGGGAGATAGCTTTGGTTCCATTAACTTTTGTCTCTTTTTCTTTAGGGAGGTGATCCCCATTCTTTAAGAGTGTGTAGCTCTAAAATGTCTACATTTGTTCATGTTTTCCATGTGGTTTTGGGGAAGTGATAAGGGAAGGGGTCAGGGAACCAGAATGAAGCAGGGAAGGTATCTCAATTGTGTGATTTGGAGTAAATGTTAGAACAAGCTCTTGAAACCCTTGAATTTGTAGGAAGGAACATAGCTAAACATGCACTGTTCAGTGTCCATTGCAGAACCAAGTTTGGAGGCCCCCTAAGAGGGCCTCGAGCCTTTGGTACAGTCTTCTCTCAATCTTGTAGCTTTCGCAGCAAAAGGAACCAAGTTGGTCAGCTTTTGTAACTGCTGCTCTCCTCTCCTCCCAGACACCCTGGAAATCTTGACCAACCATTGTCAGGTTCCCCCCCCCCCTTCTGTGAAAACTGCAGAACATGTTGCCTGCTCTTTTCTGTGTGCCAGAAACACTCTGGTACTCTTTCCCGAAACTTCTGGGTTTCCTTGATAGAATTGTGTGTGTTTCCCAATTCAGTCTCCGGAGTAGAGATGATGAGCGAATAGCAAAGCCAGGAGCAGTCTCCACGCCAGTGAAGAACTCAGAGGAACCCCCCCTTTCTAAATCTGTGGAAGAATCTGTCGTGGAGAGGAACAATAAACAAACTCCTCCACTTCCTGGTAAGTGTGACTGTACTTGCTTTTACCTGTAAGGTGTGCACTCGAGCAGTCGAGGATGCTTCATATACATTAATATTTGTCCGTGCAGAGATTCAACAGACCTTACTGTGCTTGTTTTTGTGCTTAAGAGGAATGTACGTGAAAGACCAGCGGAGAGCTTAACGTTTGAGAGCGGGTCCTTGGTGGGGAAACCTGTTGGATTTTTGAAATGTGTGCAGTCTTGACACTCATTGCATGGTTCCATTCTTACTTGACTTGATCGAGTCTATCTAGTATCTGCTCACAGTGTGGCAGAATTTCATATGGCTAGGAATTTATGGAGGTTACTTGTGAGATTGATCATTGTTCTCAGCTCCCAGTCAGCTGTCCCTATACCATGATTGATTACAAACAGGCTAACACTGTTTGGATACCCAGATAATCCTGGATTGCAATGAAGCCTAGACTTTGAGACTAAATTACCTTCATTGGGAAGGATGTAAATTCTCTGAGCCTGTACCCATATTTGCTTACCTCTGTGTACAAAAAACATTCAAAGCCGCTTACAGACGACAATAAAGATAATATATTATCTGGAAAAGTGTAAAAGTAGCAGAATATGCTTAAAAGCGTGGTAAGAGATAATTATCTTTTGCATTCTGGAAGTAGTCACCTTTTGATCCTGTGTGTAAAACTAAAGTGTGGGTAGAACTTTAGTTTAGAACATTTTAGAACTTTACATGTTCAGCCAAATTATGTGGTAAAGTCGTCCCTGGATTGTACCATTTCAGACTACAGTTGAGTCTTTCGTTCTCAAATGCTTCTTCATGTTTAGAAAAATAACTCTTCATAAAAGATAACGTACACATACTGTAACCTAAGGCTGCAGACTCTTGCATAATTTAATCATATTGCAGCTCGTGAAACTGTATGTGAATGAGTTCTTTGCAAGAATGAGCAAAGCTGCACACAGGGCTATACTCAGTTTCTAAATCTATGGGATATTCTATACAATCTCCTTTTGTGTATTCTGTACAGAACCAAAGCCAGTCTACGCTCAGGCAGGACAGCCAGATGTGGATTTACCCGTGAGTCCATCTGATGGCCCCTTACCAAACTCAACACATGAAGATGGAATGCTTCGGTAATGGAACACTTGCTTATTGACTTTATTTACAGTTGGGCTTCGATATCCATGGATTCATTATCCATGGGTCGGGGGTAGCCGGAAATGACCGTGGAGGTCCTTTCCAACCTCAATTTTTTGTTTCGGAGCTTCAAAGTGGCTCTCTTTTTTAAAAAAGGAAAAGTGGAAAACCGGCAATTTTCAGCCAATTTGGGGGCATTCCACAGAATGCGACTCTGGGGGAGCAGCAAAGCATGGTAAAGAGCTTACCCCCGCCCTACATTTTTCCTCCCCCCCCCCCCATTTGGCCAATTTTCAGCAATTTTTGAAAATTTTCATGACAATCGGGAACCTAACCCCCACAATCCCATAAACCCCAGTGCCTCAATATTCACCGTTTCCATATCTGCGGTTGTAGCCGGGAATGGAAACCCCGCAAATATCAAGGTCTTCCTGTATTTAGCAAGATTTTTACCCAGCCTTCCAATCAAATTATCCCCAGGTTTATTTACAACAGATAACAGTACCTCCTCTCTTGGTGGTGCTTTGGCCAAGAGAAGTGCAGCAGGAGCACAATGTCCAAACCTCTTCCCAGACACTCACTGCTGCCCCTGGTCTTGTAGGGCCTGTGGTAAACCCATGGAGAATAGCTCACCCATCAGGAAGTGTGCCTTCAGGAAATACTGGAGGTAATTGTCACTACAAGTGGACCTTCTCTTCATGCTGCTCCAATTTGTCTCTACTCTGCCCAATGTCTTGAACCAGATTAGTGCTGGTGTTGATCGTATGTTCACCACTGAGAGATCCACCGGGCACACAGCATACTAGAGTGTGTGATGAGTGAAGCCCCTCAATCTAAACTCCACAACTGATTAGCTGCAATTCAGGAAAACTCTGCAGCTGTCATGATCTTTGGGGAGTGTTGCCATGTTCAACGTGACATCTCTGTTAAACTAAAGGAGAAGGAAATGGGGGGAAATGTTGTCAACACTGCATATGTGTGGCTTAAAAACATCTCCCAATCTTGCAGGCCCAGCATGAAGCTCGTAAAATTCAAAAAAGGTGATAGTGTGGGCTTGCGGCTAGCAGGTGGCAATGATGTTGGAATATTCGTAGCTGGTGTTCTAGAGGATAGCCCTGCTGCTAAAGAAGGCTTGGAAGAAGGAGATCAGATTCTCAGGGTAAGGAATATTTTTGACCTCTTTTTTTCCCCACTTGGCAAAAAAAATCTACTGTATCAGTATCTGTACTAATGGAAACATACAAGAGTATAGTAATATATGGGCTCCCAGCCTTGGGTCCTTAGAGGTTGTTGGCCTACAACTCCCATCATCCCCAGGTACAGTGGCTAAAGGCCATTGTGTCTGCTGATGATGGGCATTGAAGGCCAACAACATCGTGGAGAGCCAAGCTCGAGAACCCCTGCATTAACCCATAGATCTGGCTTTCAGCCATTAGCAACACAATTTTTGAGATTAGTGAATGAGATGTAGTGATGGCCACCAGTTTAGATGACTTCTTAAAAGGATTAGGGAAATCCACTGAATTGTGGCTTCTAGTCATGAAAACTGAATGGAACCTCAGGAAGTTGTGGCCATTTTGCCCTGCTTGTGAGCTTCATTCCACTTGGGAGATAGTGGCTGACATCCAGATGAGTGCTGGATAACACTTTGCACCATAAAAGGGGAAGGGGCATACTTTTGCCAATCCCACCCCCCTTCCCCTTGCAGCTGTCTTTGGCTCCTGAAAATATGTCCCTGAGGGTCCCACAGTCCTCAAGGACATCTTTTCAGGAGGCACAGAGGGCTGCAGAGGGAAGGGGGCATGTGGGAAAAAATCACCCCTTCCGCACTGCATGAAGGAAAACTCTTCTATTAGCAAGCTTTAGTCTGGATGTTGGTTTGCTCTGTCTGATCAACAGTGCAGTTCATAGTTGGCAAGGAACACTAATAGCACTCAATACTGAACTCAGTACTGTTGATACTATTGCTATTGTTCAGAGAGCCAGTGTGGCCCAGTAGCTAGAAGTTTGAACATGAACCTTGTAAAACTTGGGTTTTCAGTTCCTAGCTGAACTTATTTTGTTACTTAAACAAGTAACTTATTTAATGCAAATAAATTGATTAAATTAATGCCCATGAGTGACTTGCCTTCGCTCACTGCTATCTGAAAAACTGAAATAAAAGTAACTTTTACAAGGTTAACAGATTGTAAGGGGGCCATACAGGTGCCATAAAAACTTGAGTAATAAAGCTATAGAAAATGTTTAGTTGCAGACTTGGGTTTCTGTTAAATGTGTCATGACATTTAAACCATGCTTGCTTTTGTGCCAGGTAAATAATGTAGACTTCACAAATATCATCAGAGAGGAAGCAGTGCTCTTCTTACTTGATCTTCCTAAAGGGGAAGAGGTAACCATTTTGGCACAGAAGAAAAAAGATGGTAAGTAACTTATTTAATGCAACCACAAGAATTGTTGCGACAGAGTCCCTTGAGTGCTGATAGAGAGCTTGCCTTAAAGTCTAGTTTGCAGTGGATGGATGACAGAGCATTCCTTCTCCAGGTCATTTAATTCAAAGCTAACAGTGATAGCAGTATCAAATCAACTTGATAGTTTTGAAGCAAACTCTTGGTCTTCGTCCACTTAGTCCATACAGAGGCAATACCAAAAGAAAGCTGTCCACATTCCTTGTATTTGGGAGTTCTACGGAACAACTGGTGCCTTCTGAACAATGTTAGAAGTGCTTATGGATAACATCAGCTCTTAATACTGTGACTTCATATACCCTGTGTGACACCTTGCAGATCATCTAAGAAATGGGTTACTTTGCAAGCAAATGTGCTCAGCACTGGAGTGGCAATCAGACTTGTTTAGGATATTTGTTTTCAAGCAAGGGGTCCCCAGCCTTGAGTCTTGAGATGATGATGGACTACAGGTCCAGTTATCCCCAGCCATAGTGGCCCAAAGCCATTGTGATTGGGGATGGTGGGACATAGTTCAGCATCATCTGGGGACCCCTATTCTAATGGTTAAAGTCATATATGCTGGTACTAATACAAGATCATTAGCAGTGCTGTCTTTTGTCTTGCTAGTACCGAAACACAGATTTTGTCTTGTGGCATTGTTAGGTTTTACATTATGAAAGCTACAGATAGAGAAATGTGGCTTACTAAAAGATATTTTTTTTAAAAATGGCTGTACTTTGTGTAAAGTTTAGGAAACATTCATTATGTGTTTTGTTGCATTCTTGTTGCAGTGTATCGGCGCATCGTTGAGTCAGACGTAGGAGACTCTTTCTATATTAGAACTCATTTTGAATATGAGAAGGAGTCTCCCTACGGCCTTAGCTTCAACAAAGGAGAGGTGTTTCGGGTGGTAGATACACTGTACAATGGGAAGCTTGGATCTTGGTTGGCTATTCGGATCGGCAAGAATCACAAAGAAGTAGAAAGAGGCATTATACCCAACAAAAACAGGTATTATTTTGAAACACCCAGGAGGCATGCCGTCTGCTGTTGTTAACCTTTTGTAAACCTGCCCTGTGCTTAACGACATGCATGAAATCACTGGAACTTAAAGCCCTTGCAAATTTGGAAAACTCTCTGGACTGTCTTCTCGGTGGAGGCCTTTCTTCTATGGGGGCACTGGCTGCTTGTGTGTCTCTGGGCAGTTTTAAGGTGGTAAAACTAACCTATAAGGTCCTAGGCTTAGGATCAACCAAGGTCCACTTCTTTCTGTATGAGTCCAAGAAGTCTCTAGATCTCCCTGGGCCTTCCTCCTGAAGGTATATAGTCTGTCATCAACTAAGACTCTGGCTTTCTTGGCAGCTGTGGAAATTCTCCTTGGCCTTAAACCTTCAAGCCTTATGGGAAATGCTGCAAGATCTCTCAGTTCAGGCATTTTAGTATCCAAGGATAAATCTCTATATAACTAAACGAAATGCTTGTTTAAATATGAAAAATTTCAATCTGATTGCAAGCCTGTCCCAGATCTCTTGGGCATGGGTGGAATAAAAATAGAAATGCTAGTTGGGAGGACACACACAGCCCCTCTCAGTTTCAGAGATGATTGTCGTTCTTTTTGTGTGTTTCGCACAGAGCTGAACAACTGGCTAGCGTACAGTACACACTTCCAAAGACAGCAGGAGGGGACCGTGCAGATTTCTGGAGGTTTCGAGGCCTGCGCAGCTCAAAGAGAAATCTCCGGAAAAGCAGAGAGGATCTTTCTGCCCAGCCAGTTCAGACCAAGTTTCCTGCATATGAGAGAGTCGTTCTTCGAGAAGGTGGGGTTTGGTTCAGAGAAAATTGGCTAAACCATCAAGAGATGATTTGCAGTTACAGGTGGCTCTTGTTATCTGTAGGGGTTCTGTTCCCAACAATTTCTGCGGATAACGAAACCGCAGATAACAAGACATTAAGTCAATGACAGTTGGAGGCTTAGGTTCCTGCAGGGCACAAAAATGGGCAGAAAAGCAACAAAAAGGCAGAAATTAGAGAAATAACATGCTGTATCATGCTCTTCAGTTCTCCAGCTGTCCAGCAATGCCCCCCAATTCCACCATTTTTCCTGCAGAAAATTGCGGGGATTTCTTTTTTAAGGAGCCATAAAATGGCTCTATTCAGCAAATAGTCATGGAAATGACCTTGGAGATCATTTCCTGCTACCTAGGAACCGCAGATAGCCTAATTTTAACCTTTTGTGCCCACAAATAACAAGGTCGGGTCTCCATGGCCCGACTGCAGATACGTGGGACCGTGGGTGCCGGGACCACAGATGGGGGCCACCTGTACTTTTAAGGTGGCTTATTCTTTGTGTTCTTTTTTTATTCCAGCTGGATTTCTCAGGCCTGTCACAATCTTTGGACCAATTGCAGATGTTGCTCGAGAGAAGCTGGCAAGAGAAGAACCAGATATTTATCAGATTGCAAGTAAGCAACTTCTCTACTTTCTCATGCCTGCTTCTCATGCCTCCCTGCCACTTCGCACTCATGCTCTCTCTCTCTCTATATATATATATCGATTGATCGATCGGGCGGTATATAAATAAATGTGAAGCTGCTTTACATGGAGTCAGACCATTGTTCCTCCTTGCCCAAGACTGACTTTATGTATCTATTTAGCGTGGCTTTATACCACCCAATATATCTCTGGGCATTTTACACCTTAAAACGAATTTAAAACAGCCACCATAATAAAACATTAAAATTATTAAAACAATTTAAAATCTCAATATAAATTTTAAAACTTGTTAACTAAAAGGCATGATCTAAAGGGGACGTCTTCAGCTGTTACTTAAAAACCAGAAGAGATGGGGACACTCTGATTTTATTTGGGAATACGTTCCAGAGTCCTGGGGCAGCTCTAGAGAAGGCCAGGTCCTGAGTCGCTACCAAATGTGCCAGTAGCCGCCTCAACCAGACCTCCCTAGATGACTTTAAAAGGCGGGCACAGTCCATGAGAGGAGAGCTGGTCTTGTGGTAGCAAGCATGACTTGTCTCCTTAGCTAAGCAGGGCCCACCCTGGTTGCATTTGAATGGGAGACTTGATGTGTGAGCACTGGAAGATATTCCCCTTAGGGAATGGAGCCGCTCTGGGAAGAGCATCTAAGTTCCAAGTTCTCTCTCTGGCATCTCCATGATAGGGCTGAGAGAGATTCTTATCTTGGAGAAACCACTGCCAGTCTATGTAGACAGTACTGAGCTAGGTGGACCAATGGTCTGACTCGGTATATGGCAGCTTCCTATGTTCCTATGGAGGAGAAGATGATACCTTAAACCTTGTGCAAGAAAAGCAGAGGCCCTTCCACTGAGAAGAAGCAGTGGCCAACACCACAACTGCAGAGAAATGAACTCTGTTTACAGTTTCAAAGCATCAGGGTTTCCCAGTGGTGGCTTAATGAACAGGTTGCTCACCACTAAAATACAGAAAGATGTTTCAGTCTTTGCTTAGAAATAAGATGCATCCCCTGCTAACTTGGCAAAGAGGCACATTTTTAACATGGTGGTTCTTTATTTAGCAGGGGGAGAGTAACTGGCCCTATCCACCCCCAGCACAGGACCTCCAGTGAATGTTGCTGGTGTCTATCTTATGTTTCTTTTTAGAATGTGAGCCCTTTGGGGATAGGGATCGATCTTATTTATTTATTATTTCGCTGTGTAAACTGCTTTGGAAATGTTTGTTGAAAAGCATTATATAAATATTTGTTGGTGGTGGTGGGCTGAAAATGTTTTGTGTAGAATCGACCAATTCTTCTCAACTGCTTTCTCTTGAACAGAAAGTGAACCAAGGGATGCTGGTACAGACCAACGCAGCTCTGGCATTATTCGTCTTCATACAATAAAACAAATAATTGACAGGGTAAGCAAGTCTCCTATTTTTCTGGTCAGATAAGTATAAATAATAGTGTTTGGGACAACACAACCCTTTTTAACCCATCAGCCACATGTGGCAGATATGCAAGGCTCAGGTGTGTCCTTGAGGCATTATAACTGCAGGGTGAGAGTTGCTTTTTCCCATGGTGCTGCTTCAACATTGGAAGGAGTGGGGGTTCATTGCAAGGGTCCTTATTGAAACAGTGCTTGCTGGAATTGGGGACAGTTCTTGCTGCATGGTAAGATCCCGGGTGGTTGGCTCCACCCACATCGTGTGGGACCTACAAACAGTGCCAAGGAAGGAGTCCACAGAAAAACAGCTCCCACATTACTCTTGGGACGTCTGCAGCAAGGTGCTCAGACTTGGGTCCCCAGATGTTGTTGGACTACAATTCCTATCACCACCCGCCAAAGGCCGTTGCGGCAGGGAATGATGGCAGCTCAGCCCAGTAATATCTGGGAACTGGAGCCTGAAGACCCCTGCTCTACAGGGCACTGTTTGTTGAGTATGACAACTTCATCACAGGAAATTTAACTGTGGGGTCTTCTAAATGTTTGCTAGGTGGAGAGCTCCTGGTGCTCAGTGCATTGTCCCCTTCCACAGTTCTGTTTGCATGCGTGTCTTGCAGGTAGTAGCATTGAAAGCAGTGCTGTGCTTTTTATGCTTACCACAGGGAACAAAACGGCGACTCCTGCCAACTTAACAAGAACCGTCATGCCCCCCTTCTGGGCACTTGCTAAGTCTGCAGAATGTGTTTGTATTTGAGGACCTGCAACGGGAAATCCTCAACCTCAGCAAAAACCCTCAGCACTTTACAAATTACATTTCGGGTGGAATTTAATTTCATACAGCAGTTTTGGAGGAGGGGGAATCACCTGCACCTTCGCTCAGTGTGGTCTCTAGGAGTTCACAAGTGTTCCAATAGGATTCATTTTAAAGGCAGCATTGTGATTATGATGATACGCGATGATCCATACATGGCATAAAACCATCAGACTCTGTTCTGTTATTTGGTTCTTTAGTCTTCTTACAATGCTTGTGTGTTCAGACCTCCCACCCGTAATCTGCTTTTGGAGCCTCCCCTCCTGTGGGCTAAAGACAGTCAGCAACTAGGGTTCCCTTGCGATTTTTCTGGTCTGTGACTCTAATAAAGATTACTACTAGTGTCCCCTGTGACAGGGATTATCAGATGTTGCTGACTACAACTTTCATCAACAGCCCAGCTGCAGTGGCCTGTGGCTAGGAATTATGTGGTTTGTAGTCATCAACAGCTGAGAATGAATAGATAGATAAACTTTATTATAGTGTTTGACCAGCACAGAAGCATGGAAAAAACAGTGTCATACCCAAACAACAATATAGCAACTTTATGAATTTGCAGTGACATAGTATCAATATGTCCACCCTCCTCCTCCTCCTTCCTCCGCTCATGTACTGCCCCTTTCTTTCTTTCTTTCTTGGTCTCTTGAATAGAGTTGGATATGCAAAATAGATTAATCCAGGGGTTCTCAAACCTGGGTCCCCAGATGTTGTGGGACTATAACTCCCATCATCCCCAGCCACAACGGCCTGGCTGCAGGTGATGGGAGTTGTTGTCCATCAACATCTGGGTTTGATAATCCCTGGATTAAACAATTAGTCATTAATGGACCTTTAAGGTAACAGATCTTAAAAAATGACGATGCACTCCTTAAGAGATGCTTTCCCCCCATCCTACTTGTATGTAACAAGCACAAGAAGATGCAAAACCACAAGCTTCATTAAAGTGTGAAATTACCATTTGCTTTAATCCACAACATCTAACTAGAATAGAGTATTTAATTTCAGCAATGGAAAGGGGTTGCCCATAATTACATTTTGCTTTGCATTGCAAAATGATCCCACTCTTCCCTCAAGCAATCTTAATCAAAATGGCGAAGTCCTATAATTTAATTAGCCCTTTTTAATTAGATTTCCAGTAGGTTGATAGTCCTCTGGCCACAAGGATCATATGGAATAATGATATTTCTTCTTTTCCTCTTAGGGACTGTCTCTTTAAAGTATGTAAACAAAAACATTTCAGGATAGAATACTGAATTGGTTTTCAGAATTTTTATTATAAAAAGAATCTATGGCCCCAAAAAGTTCACCTGAATAGACCTTTCATCATTTAGAGAATAGCTCAAGTTGCCTTGCGCAGCCAGAGGGCTTCACTTGTTCATTTCCCCATGTGCTTATTTCACAGGACAAACATGCGTTATTAGATGTCACTCCAAATGCAGTGGACCGACTGAATTATGCACAGTGGTATCCCATCGTGGTGTTCCTGAACCCAGATTCTAAGCAGGGTGTGAAGACCATGAGAATGAGGCTGTGTCCAGAATCCCGAAAAAGTGCCAGGAAACTATATGAAAGGGCCCACAAGCTACGAAAAAACAATCACCACCTCTTCACAGGTGAGTGCATAGGAAAAATGTAACCAAAGCAAGAGGTATGAAAAAAAGACATTATCTAGGGACTGAATAAAGCAGTGTGTTCTGTATAGGCTTGCTACAAATGGCTGCTTAAAGTAGGCAAAGATTTGCTGCTAAGCTGTGCAAGACAATTTGTTGAACCGTGTTGTGACGGATGGGAGTGATAGTGCCTGTTAAGAAATAGCATCTCTTGGGCATCCATCTCGCTAGTTTTCCCCTACTTGTCCTCTTAAGTTCCAGCACAACTCTTTGCATCTTGGAGCTCACACATGCAGCACAGCAGCCACACTGAAGGACTTCCTCACAAGCATATCTGCAAATAGGGGTCCCACACTAACCTGTTGCTTGAATTGAAAGCCTGAAGAGCTTGAGGCACAGGCCAGTGGTCCCTCCAATTTTTTTCATCTCTGGGCAGCATGAGTTTTGTTCTGGGCGGCAGTATCAAGGCAGTGCATGTGCACCATGTGCATTCAGAGTGGGGCCTTCCTGATTCAGCCTGAGCGGGATCTAAAATTAATGGAGCGGACATCAAGAAGCTTGTGAGCACGCATACATGCACATGCCTTAGAGGGAATACTGGTACTGGCTTTCCCCCACAGAACCCTTAAAATGGAGGCCTACCAGGGAACATCGGCTGCATCACCTCTTCTTGACATGCCTAAGGAAGCACATTCAAGGAACAATAGCCATGTCTCCACTTATGACTAGTAGATTACTTGTATGTTGTGTTATTACACAATGCACTCCTTCCTTAAAAAACGAAAAAACATATGAGTCAGGGGTTCTCAGCCTTGGGAGCCCAGCTGTTGTACTACAACTCCCATCATCCCCAACCACAATGGCCAAAGGTTGGGGGTGATAGGAGTCCAACAACATCTGGGGCCGCAAGGTTGAGAACCCCTGACAAATTAATTGAAACAGTAATGTGATCTTGAATTGCCCCAGAACTCTCAGTCCAATTGTATGTTCAAGCGTAGCTGTGACTTAATTTTGGCAAACCAACTCTTACCCCCATCTGTGTTTTACCTTTAGCTACTATTAACTTGAATTCGATGAATGACGGCTGGTATGGCGCACTCAAGGAAGCAGTGCAGCAGCAGCAGAATCAGCTGGTGTGGGTTTCGGAAGGAAAGGTATGGCATTCAGTTGTGTGTGTGTTTTTTTCATGGCCTTATCTGAGACTGCATGGCATAATAGTGATGCTAAGGGAGGGGTGGTTCTTTTTCATTGGGGTTAGGTTATCTTGAAGAACAGCCACCTAATGGCACAGCGGGGAAATGACTTGACTAGCAAGCCAGAGGTTGCCGGTTCAAATCCCCTCTGGTGTGTTTCCCAGACTATGGGAAACACCTTTATCGAGCAGCAGCGATATAGGAAGATGCTGAAAGGCATAATCTCATACTGCGCGAGAGGAGGCAGTGGTCAACCCCTCCTGTATTCTACCAAAGACAACCACAGGACTCTGTGGGTGCCAGGAGTTGACACCGACTCAACGGCACACTTTACCTTTACCTTTATCTTGAAGAAATTGTATATTAGCTTATATTGGAACAACTTCAGCATCCTACTAATTTGGGGGGAGCCTTTGACCTAGTGAAGCATTATCAATGTTCCCTGATCTTTTCTTCTAGAACTTAAGCTTCTAAAGTGCCCCTGAATATTGAAGCACCAGCACCAAAGCCCCCTCTGCAATTATTTATCTTCCACAAACATTCACTTATCCCTCTCAGCAATTGTTTGTCTTCCCCAAATGTCTCAATAGAGTTGCCAGTTCTTCGGGCGGGACTCAAGCACCCTCTGCAGAAATCAGCAAGTAAAGAGAAGTTTTTTTTTCCTGGCATGGCTTGCTGTCTGCAGAGCAAACTCCCCTTAAAGGCAGAAGAGCAGGAGATGGTCTGAGGGAGAAAAGTTGGCAACCCCTAAATCTTGGCCTTTCACTCATGAGGCCCCTCAGGTTCTTGTTTGAGTGACTGTGTGGCTAAAGTAGTAGTTGCTATCCCTTTCTGATTCAGTTGGCTCCATCAGAATTGCCTGTTGAATAATCAGAAGAGACTGAAATGGGTAACGTGACTGAAACAAAAGACTCTCCAGATGCGAGGCGGGGTTAGGGGTCACGTAGAACCCTGCAGTTCTTCGGATGTAACTGGCGCGTGCTGGTGGAGATAATAGTTGAATTGCCCACAAGGCAGTAGCCAGCCCTTCCTTGCTGGTCTCGATTGCCACACTTCCTAGAAGAACTTGAAAGAAATGAATGGGGAAACTAGTTATTCCTGCAAACCTTTATGAACCGACACACCATATGGGGAATCATGGACAAAAAACCAAACAAGAAACAACAAATCCGTGAAACAGTCTTGAAAGATGAATGCGTGTAACACAAACATATATATAGGTGTACAACTTATATAACAAATCCCAAACCATACATGAAACCAGCATATACAATGATGGCAAAGATGGAACAATAGGCAAATGTGAATGTTCAAAGTCCAATCTTCACAGCTGGAGTACACAACATGAAAAGTACTTCAAAGCTGGGGATGGCAAAACAAATCTTCATTCTTCACAAGTATGAGATATGTAAATCCCTTAACAGGCACCCTAGGTTATTCCTTCCATGTCGATCACACATTCATCTTTCAAGACGGTTTCACGGAATTGTTGTTTCTAACCTTATGACCCATCTGAGTGCATTTTGTGTATTTGAATACCTCCTGAGTTGTGTGGCATTATATGCATAAGCAGAATAAGAACTCTGTTTTTTCAGTTCAGAACCTACCTCTAGTCAACATCCTGAAATAAGTTCTCTCTCACTCTCTCTCCAAGTCCTTTGCCAGGCTCACAGTCCTAGCAACTAAAAGAGGCATCACCTGCCGGGTTCCCCGCCCCCCCCCCCAATTTATTTATTTTAAAAAAAATTCTCCGCACAAGCTTTCACAAATTTTAAAATTCTGTTCCAGAAAAATTGGGGGCAGATCAAACCAGTGCTCTCGGTGGGACGATGCACCCACAAGCTCCACCCTGACTGCAGCCCTGGCCACTTGAAGGGAAAGGAGTAGCGATGCCAGGGAGGCTTGCAAGTTTCTGCAGTCTGCCCTTGGTCTGTGCCCAGTGGTCCCTGGGGTCTGTCTTCTGCTCCACAGTATGGAGGGGCGGGGGCTGGGGTTCCAGCCGCCATTGGCTGCCTGCTCTGGATGGGTCACCTCAAGAAGCAAGGTGGTCAGCTTCGTCACATGCACCTTCTGCTCCTCATTGGCGCTTCCTACTCTCCTGAACATCTCTTGGTTTCTTGCAAGAGCCCTTGAGGTCTCCTCCTTTCCTTGGCCTCCCTTCCACTCTCCCTGTTGTACTGCTCGGGCAGTCCTTCTCTGGCAAGTGGAAGAAGTCCTGTCCCTTTCCTTCCCGTTTGCCCCATGTTTGTGGCCAGTGTCTTGCCATCCATGGGAGAGTCCTGCAGCTTGCCCCCCAGCTGGGACCACATCTTGCCAAGCTGGCAGTGTGGGGCTTGGGCAGTCTGTCTGAATGATACCTTTCTGCAGAGACAGTAGTAGGTACTTGGGCTGAGGTGGAAGTGGTTCTGCCAAGAGGGACTCCCTAGGAGGGCTCAGAGTGTGCATTACATCCCAGAGGCCGCCTTGCAATACTCAGGCCCTCTCTGACCCAGCACGTCCAGGCCTTGTGGCAACATGGCTAGTAGCCACTGCGCCGTGAAATCCCTGCACTGTCTTCCTTCCTCTCTGCCCTTCCATTGATGGGCACTCTGAGTCCTCCTAGTGAGTCCCTCTTTGGTTAGCATTTTGTTAGCTTCTCTCTGTTATGTAAGGCTTTTTTGGGGTGGCTGTTATAGATTGAGCTGACATTTCCAGGGCAGCAATTCATTGTGATTCAAAAGATCTGTCTTGAGAAGTAATCGCTAATTCACAACCCAATTGGTGCAAATGTAGCTGGCTTCTCTCTCTCTCTCTCTCTCTCTCTCTCTCTCTCTCTCTCTCTCTCAGGTCATTCACACAATCGAAAACTGTATTCTACCCAGGGTTGGGAGCTGTGTGTACTCCGAATTTTTGATTGTGTGGAAGCAAGGTTAGAGGAAAACCTGGGTAGCTTTTTCTCCTACTTTGCTTCCACACAATCACTTCTACTCAGGTTTTCCTCTAACCTTGCTTCCACACAATCAAAAATTGGGAGTACACACAGCTCCCAAACCTGGGTAGAACACAGTTTTCGATTGTGTGAATGACATCTCTCTCTCTCTCCCTCCCTCTCCCCCTCCCCAGTGTGCAGGACAATATGCACCTATATCTCCTGTTCATGTCACCTGCTCTTTCTTCTTGTTTCCCAATGTTAGAAGCCCTTTGGGACTTCCAATTATGTTGATCCCATTGAATACAAAACCAAACCAAATAAATTCTTAAAGCATTCAAACTGTGTTACAGCAGGTAGAGGTATTCATGGCAAACTTAACACATTTGCTTTGTGTTCAGGTTGGTGGCTGGCTCTCATATCTTCTGCAGTTTAGCGCAAAAGAGGTGAAGGTTACAGTAGAATGGACTTAATTAGATTATGAATACTGAAACCTTTGGTCACTGGAACAAGTAAAAGAATGTGTGTGTCTTTAAAACTAGAGGGTCTTAGTGGTCTGTGAAACCCATTTCCCTTAAAGTAGGTGAGGCCCTTTGATTTGGCAGGCCATTTAATCTCAGTTCTGTGCAGGAAAGCATTCTTCTCGCATCTCTGTGGAAAAGAGCATCCTGTTAAAGCTGTTCTCCTGAACCTCTTGTGTCTTGCCACAGGCAGATGGCGCGACTAGTGACGACCTTGACCTACACGATGATCGCCTGTCCTACCTATCGGCTCCAGGTAGTGAGTACTCCATGTACAGTACTGACAGTAGACATACCTCTGACTATGAGGACACGGATACGGAAGGCGGGGCCTACACCGATCAAGAGCTGGATGAGACTCTCAACGATGAAGTTGGGACCCCTCCGGAGTCGGCCATTACACGGTCCTCTGAACCTGTCAGAGAGGACTCATCAGGGATGCATCAGGAGACGCAAACATATCCACCATATGCCCCACAAGCTCAGCCACAGCCAAATCACAGGACAGAGTCCCCTGTGTTCAAAACTAGTACTGCGCAGCCGGTAAGGAGCAAATACTTTTTTTTTCTTTTTTTTTAAAGGAGCTTTTGAAACCTGATTTCCTGCCTTATCTCCCCTGGCCCCCACACAACATAAACCATGGCCCTAGTTGAGCTGACTCGAATGTCTCTTGGTGAATTTCTGGTTTCACTCTTGCCTTGCCTGGCCCTCTTTCTTCCCCACGTCCACTCCTAGGGTTTGCACCAAACTGCCTTGCATACTTACAAGCACTGTGTTCCGAATAGTGGAATAGTGTGTGTGGATTGGTTGTGTGAGATGTAGCCAGAAGCCAATGGGAAGGCCTGAGTTATTTTGGCTGAGGGCCCAACTGTGACTGCAGCTGAGGGGAAGAGTTCCCAGCTCCTGTTGGTTGGAGGTTCTACCAGGTGCCCCAGGAGTCTGCTTAGGGGGTTGCCCTGGCTGAGCCAATAGATGGATGACTTTAACCTACAATATATTCACATGCTTTTATTTGCTAAATAATATTTCTTCTAAGTACAGGTGTTAGGGATGTGCACAGAACTGGGCAGGGGTGGTTCAAAAGCAGGGGGTTGGGGGGGTTTGCATCTTTAAGGGTGGGGGAGGGTGCACTTAACTCCTCCCTTCACTCCCCCCCCCCCGCGAGCGCTCCGTTTTTAAAAAGTCCATCAGGGTGGCAGCATACCTCCCTGTTGCCCCTTTACTGGAAGTATCCAATGGGCACACAGCCACCGTGTGTGCACGCGCCTGCAACATGAGCGCACCCATGCCTGGGGTGTGCAGGCGTGTCGGATACTTCCGTTAAAGGGGCCGATGGGGCGGCAGGGAGGTACGCTGCCGCCCCGATGGACTTCTGAAAAAAAAACAGAGCACTGGAGGGGGGGAAAGTGGAGGGGAGGGGTAAGTGCACCCTCCCCTGCCCTTAAAGATGCACCTCCCCCTGCCTTTGAACCAGCAGAACCACCTGCCATTTGAACCGGTTTGGAAACCCATAAAGGGCCTCCGAACCGATTCCGTGCACATCCCTAACAGGTGCACGATAGGATTTATTGAACCTAAGTAGGAGGGGTTGGGTGGTTATGGCTAATGCTTTGGTGAACTAGCGATGACTCGGCTTGACCACAAACTCTATTTTAAACACTTCACAGAAAGCAGAATCCCCCTACCTTTCCCCGTCGCCAGAAACAAACCCTCCAGCCTCCTCAACTGCTGCTGTTAATCCCAGTGTCAGCCTCACTAATGTCCGACTGGAGGAGCCGGGCGTGGCTCCTTTCAACTCTTACCAACCACAAGCTGCCCCCTTAAGAACGCCTGGCACTGAGGCACCTCATATAATGCTCAGAGATCAAGAGCCGCCATCCTTGTCACCGCATATAGATCCAGCCAAGGTACCTCTGCCTGTGCTGTGCTCTCACATTGCACGGACTCCCTGCTGTACATCAAGCTCGCACATGATCATATCTGCTCCACCCCCCTTACTAAAAGTTCCCTTTTGATTTTTCTGGGCTCCTGTGCAGCTTACAGAAGAGCTTCGCTGCTTCTAAGAATACCTAACGTTGCTTTCATTTGCATGAATTTCAAGTTACGTTCCTCACTTTTGCTGGCTGACAAATGTATCGGAAGAGATTGCAGGCTCATTTCATTTCAAAGCTTTCTTTTTAAATTTGTGTGTGGCTTAACTTTTCCCAGTTTGTTACATTCTTAACATGTCTTTCAGGAAAATGCAAGCTGTCCTCCAAATCTACCTTTGTTTATGCTTTCGGGCCTCTTATACTAAATAGAGGTGTTTCCTGAATATTGGTGTCTTGACTGAGTTGGTTGGGCTATGCCAGTGGCTCTCACTCAGACAGTTGCAACTTAAAGAGTAAAGTGTTTCAGGCTTCACCAAAAGTTTGGAATCTGAGATGAGACTAGAGATTGTAAGGCAGACATACCAAGAAGCAAACAGTTTTAGAAGTGCCGGGGGGGATGTGGATCTCTTCATTGGTCTTAGCAATTTAGTGCAATAAACTGGGGAAAATATGGCAACCAGATAGCTAGTTTGCACTTGGCCTCCTGGTCCAATCAGAATACACGTAAATAAGTTGAAGAGTCATGGTGTAGGAGAAGCATAGTGCTAGACTGATTGCATCTCCAAGAGTGCTTGAGCAATCATGAGTGCTTTTTATCAATCCTGATTCTTTTTATGTTGATTCTTGACTGTATTCCTTCAAGGAAAAAAGCAGCAGACTGATTTTGAGGGGTTGAAATTGAGACTGAGTTAGATCAATAGATTTTTAAACAAATTTTGATCAGCTAAAAAGATGATTCTGATTTAATCAGGCAGCAGATTTAAAAATATATACCATATTTACCTGAAACCAAGACTAGGGTTTCTTCCAAGTTGTTCAATGTTAGAAATTGCGGGGTCATCGTAAATCCAGAGTTCTCTTCCTTTGGGGTAAATATAGCTATATTTTTAAGGGAGTCATTTTAAATTCGGAGTCGCCTTCTGTTTGGATGAATATGGTATATAGTACCACAATTATTTTTTAAAACTGCTGTTAGCAAAGGGTCACCATGCAAAAGGCATTCCCTCGCATGAGGAAATATTTCTCTGATACCTTCTGCAATGCATTCATGCATGCATCTATAACCAGTGTTTTTGTTTTAGATTTTTTCCTTTTTTGGAAACTTGTGCACACTTAATAAGTTGATTGGTCAACTAAATCGTGTGTGAATGGGTAAGATTTTTATGACTGGATGGCAGCACTAGTTAAAATGCTGTTTGTGGGTGCTCCACAGCTGTTTTATTCTTCACAGTCCCAGTTACCCATCTACCTTAAAGCAAGGGTTCTCCAACTTGGGTCCCCAGATGTTGTTGGACTTCAACTCCCATAATCCCCAGCCCCAGTGGCCAAAGGCCATTGGGGCTCTGGATTATGGGAGTTGAAGTCCACCAACATCTGGAGGCGCAAGTTGGAGAGCCCCTACCTTAAGCAAAACTCTTATTTCTCAATAGATGTATAGGAAGGATGCCTACCTCAATGAGGAGCCACCACGGCAGAACTATGTCTTGAAACAGCCAGCACAGAGGCAGGAGAAGGAATCCAATCTGGCATATGAACCACAAGCCCCATACACAGAGAAACAACCTAGTAGAGATTATGAGCAGCTGGCCTATCGGTATGACTCCTCCAACTACGTGGACCAGTTTTCTCGTGGCTATGACCCCCGTCTCCACTACGAGGAGCGAGTCCCTCCATACGATGATCACTGGGCATACTACGACGAAAAGCAGCCCTACCAGCCTCGGCCACCCTTTGATAACCAAGCTCCTAGAGACTTTGATCCCCGGCAGAATGCAGACGAGAGCACAGAACGGAGCTGCTATTTCCCAGCACAACCTCGCTTCGAAGAGCCACCCCCTGTGGCGTACGATAGTAGGCCTCGTTACGAGCATGCATCTAAAAACTTCAACCTCCCGCCACTAAGGTATGAAGAGCAGCCCGCTGCTGGGTATGAAGTTCATGGGCGGTACAAAACAGAGACTCAGGCCTACTCCTCCACAGTGCCCAGATCTCCTGAACCCAAGCATTACTTTGAGTCCCAACCCAGAGGCTATGAACAAGGTCCCCCACAAGGGTTCAGTGCTAAAACAGGACAGTATGAACCTCCTCTCAGCACTGCAGGGGTACATCCTTCCCTTCCCTTGCAAAGCAAACAAGAAGTTCTGCCTTCTAACAGTAAACCACTGCCTACACAACCAGCGGAGGAAGAAGACGACCCAGCCATGAAGCCGCAGTCAGTGCTCAACAGGGTTAAAATGTTTGAAAACAAAAGGTCTTCATCATTGGAAAAAATAAAGGATTCTAATGAAGTTCCAGTCCTCAAGGTAAATACGTGGTCAGCCTGTTTTGCTGTTATTTGAAACCTCACAAGGCTAATGAAATCATGGTCTGCAGATGCTGTGACTAAGAGTATAGGGGCACCTCTCTCAATTGGTCGATTTCACAGTTTCACACCCTAGGGTCTTCAAACACATAATTTGAAATTCAAAGCTTGACTGCTGTAATTCAATACAACCCCAAAAGACTGGGACCCCAAAAACCTTGAGACTGCCTTCTCTTCCCCATTATAACCATTAAGATGAATCAGAATGATTCCCTTCCCAGTGGCTCCTGTCCTCGGTAGCTTAGCCAAAACCCAAGTGTCAGCATTTTCTTGGACAGTGGTGTGTTAGAGGTGGCTGCCTGCAATTAAGACACTATGGGATTACTTTGATTACAGGTTTCCTTTTGAGTTTTGAGCATGTAATTCACCCTGATCCCTTAGGAAGTGAGGGATACAAATCTGGAATGAAGAGGGTGGGTTTGTCCATGTCTGAATAAATCAGGGCTGTACAACTTTGGTCCTCCAGCTGTTTTTGGACCACAGCCCCTAGCATGGCTGGTTGCTGGGTATGATGGAAGTTACTGTCCAACCTTTGCAGGAGGATTGAAGTTGTATAGTCCTGGAATAAATGAATGACATGCCAGCTATTAAAAGGGAACCTTGTAACAGTAGAGAACCATTCTAAAGGACAACCTTTGGTCCCCAGATTTTGTTGGACTACAACTCCCATTATGGACTACAACTCCCATTTGGGCTGGGGACGATGGAAGTTGAAGTCGAATACATCAGGGACCCACAGTTGGGAACCTCCGATTTAGAGATGAGCTTAAAGGCCCTGGATCAAATCTCTGCTCAGCCATGAACTTGCTGGAATCATATTGGTTTAATTTACAGTGTTGTGAGAACTACAGATAAAACAAATGTGAAGATCTTAAATCAATGTTATAGAAATACCAAGGTGCTGGACACTGTCCAGTTAAGATTCAGCACTTAAAGCCCTACTGACTTGAACAGGAAGAGTTAAGTACGTATAAAATCTCCCACTGCAAGCTTAAAAGTTTTAACATCTTTACCAGCCTTTTAAAAAAGCCCTTAAGATTCCTTTTTTAAGCCTGGCTTTTAGTAATTTTTGAATGTTTTAAATGGTTGCTTTATAATAGCTGTGGTTGTTGTTGTTGTTGTTGTTGTTGTTTACGAACTGCCTAGACTTCCCTTTGCAGTCAGTATATAAATTGAATGAATAAATAAAAGGGGCTAAACTACGGCTGGAACAAATAACTTAGCAACTATTATGTATGATGCACTGCCCAGAGTCTTCGGGGTGGGCGGTATATTAAATGTTTCTAATAAATAAATTCTAAAATACCAGAGTTGTGCCTTGTGCTCAGTAATTGTGATTTGTGTTGTGTCTCTTTAGCAGCCTCCGGAGCTGGCCCCTAAACCTACCATCACCCCAGTGAGTGGTCCTAAACCAGTCTCTCAAAATCAATATGAACATGACAAACCAGCTTACAGGTAAGTGCAGAAATACAACGTTCAACACAAGGGTGCAGGCCCACAGGAAAAATCCATCCACTACCTTTTGTCCCAGGGTACAGCTGAGGCCCAAAGGCTCCCTTGGGCATGAGACCCAGTCGATTAAAAGGGCAAGCAGGAGCTGAAGAATGTGGTGAAAGGACTGCCATCCATTTCTTAGAACTAGGGGGGACTGAGGTAGAATGGGTTGTTGTGGAGGGAAGTGAGCATGGGAGAAGGATTAGCATTGACCTTATGTTGGGCTCCATTGCATGCTTTGCGTTAGCCCCAGCAGTGAGGCTGGAGAGGATTGCTGATAAAAGGGTCTGGAATGCCCCAGAAAGCTCTTGTAGAGACTGCCTGCTATACTCAAGCCATAGAAGAGCATAGTAATGCATTTTACTTAGGGCTTCAATCTTTAGTCAGTCAGTTAGAGCAAGGGTTCTCGAGCTTGAGCCCCAGATGTTGTGGAACTACATCTCCCATCATCCCCATCCACAGTGGCCAAAGGCCATTGTCACTAGGGATAAAGGGCATTGTAGTTCAACATCTGGAGACTCAAGCTGGAGAACCCCTGAGTTATAGTAATCACTATTTTTCTGGTCTATCAACTGTAATTAGGTTTGATTTCAGGTGCCCAAAATGAATGAGGTAATGTGTATTTTTATTTTTAAAGTATTTTTAATACAGGTGCTTATAAGCCCTGCAGATAGCAGTCACCATTGTAGAGAGAAGGGAGGAAAGGCCTCCTGCAACAGAAGTTTATCTCTCGTGACATTTTAGATATCATAGGCATGATTCTGCAGATTTAATTGGTTTACACAAAACCACAGAACCACCTAAGATGTACTTAATTGGGTGACAATTATTTAAGTTACTAACGTTTTATTTGTGCTTCTGGGTTATATAGCAAAGTGCCTAATGGTTTTATTGATTCCGTGTTTCTTCTGAACTACAAATCTCTATAGTGGGGATAGGAACTTTGGCGCTCTCCAGCAGTTGCTGAATAATTTCCATAAATGGTGGCTGGGAATGGCAGGAATTGGAATTCCCCAACAGCTGCCCCTGCTGTTACAACATGCCTTTAATACATGTGTTGTGTTAGGGCCCCAGAACCGCAGAGACCTCAAGCGAAGCCCCCTGAGGACATAGTCCGGGCAAACCACTATGATCCGGATGAGGATGAGGAGTACTATCGGAAGCAGCTCTCCTATTTCGATCGTCGAAGTTACGAAAACAAGCCTGCCACACAGGTCCCTGCCAGCCATCTCCCTGAGCCTGCTAAGCCAGTCCATCTCCATAACCAGCTGAACTACGCAAACTACTCCAAGTAAGTCTTCCTATGCATTTCTCCTCCCTGCTGCTGAAAGAGGACACCACAAGGGTTACACTTCCCTGCTGCTCCAGAGGCCGGAATATGCAAAAGCATAGAAAGCTTAAATAGCCCTGGAAAGGATAAAGCCACCCAGTTCTGTTCATCCTGCATCTGCTCCAGAGACAGCCTTTCCTCCTCTCCCCCAAAAGCCTTCTCTTTCCCACTTTATAGCTACTCCTTTTAGTTGTTTTTCAGTTCCTTGATTCTTCCAGCATTTTCTCCTTTCCGTACCAAAAAAAAGTGCCCCTTTTTTCTCCTCTACTCCTTTCTATCCTGCTATTCCTCCCTACTCTCTTCTCTGGAGCCAGCAGTTAGGATGCAAAGTAGTCCTCGGATCCCAAATGCCTTCGTTCCTAAAGGCAATCGGAAGCCTGCAAGTTTTCCTCCACTGAGGTCTCCCAGCAGTGCACCGAACACCACGAGGCCCTTGTCATCACCGGCTGTCCCAGCTAGTGTGGACATTGAAAATTTGGGGAAAGGGCCTGCATCACCTTGCCTCCTGACAAAAGCCTATCTCCACATTCCAATTCATCTAGACAACCAGCCATTCGTCTGCTTCAAATATGCAGGCAGGCACTATCAGTACAAAACCTTACTTTCCGATCTATCCTCAGCATCTGGGATGCTCATGAAGGTAATGGCTCCACTCATAGCACACCCGGACTCCAGGGTGTCAGAATCATTGCCTGTCTAGACAATCTGCTCCTCAGAGCACAGGATTGACCCTCAGCCCAGTCAGACCTAAGGCTTTATCTCCAAGTATTGTCCACCCACAGGTTCCTAGTCAACTAGTCAAAGAGCCAACTTTTCTCCCCTCAGAGCCTACATCAACTGGGAGTAATAATTATACACCACTCTGGACAGGTTAATCCTACCCCAGGAATGCATTCAAAAGATCCTGGCCACAATTCCTTTGATTCCTCCAAGCAACAGGGTACTGCTTCTAACTCTAGCTCACCTATTGGGGCTAATGGTGGCAACTTGACTGAGCCAAGTTCCACCTGCACCCACTCAGGTGGTCCTTACTCCCAATCAGAATGTGATGGCACTAAAGTCTCAAATGAGAGTCTTAGTGTCCCTCAATCTCCATCAGTCCCTAAACTGATGGATGACTCAGAACAGTCTTTCCAAAGGAAAACCATTTCTAGACCCACCCCAAGTCATCGTAATGACCTATGCGAGCCTCTGGGGATGGGGAGCCCACTGCCTCCAGCATTTGGCCCAGGGGAAATGGTCCCCACAAGAAAAGGACCACAACATCAATTGGTTGGCGCTCAGGGCCACGTGCCTTGCATTGAGGGCTTTTCAGCACCTGTTGAGAGATGAACATGTCCTGCACGAATAACATCACAGCGAAAGCCGATATCACGTGTCAAGGAGAAGCCAGGTTGCTCTCCTTACTCCAAGAAGCAACACTTCTCCAGTGGGTGGAATTTTAAACACCAAAGCGGATTGGCTCAACCAGATAGAAATTCACCCAACAGAATGGAGCCTCAACCATCAGGTAGTTGTCTGCTTGCAGAGCACTTCGAATGCCCGCAGGCCAACCTCTTCACGGCACCCAACAACGCCAAACTTCCAAGATTCTTCACCCGTTTCCCGTGCGAGGGAGCAGAAGTGGTGGGTTCTCTGCTGACACCATGGCCACAAGAGTTGCTGTATGCCTTTCCTCCTGTGTAGATTCCTCCGCAAGGTCCAACTGTACCAGGCAGAGGTCATCCTAGTGGCTCCATACTGGTTGCCAGAGATCCTCCATCTTGCCATTATGCTCCCATGGTTCTTGCCGGTCTCAACAGACCTCTTACAGCAAAGCCGCATCATTCACCACAATCCGGCCTGGTTAAAGTTAGCCTCCTGGAAACAGTATATAATTCAAGTATTTTTCTGTTGCATTGCTGCTTGCTTACTCCATTTATTCCCCCCCCCCCATAATGGCGCCATCTGCTGCACCTCGCTGAGAGCCACAAGCAGGATCCAGTTATTTTAATATGAATGAACCTAACTAATAGGCATGGCCACTGTTGCCTACTGTAATTAGCCTTGAAGTAGCCCTGGGTTGGCTGCTAGCACTACTAAGACCCCTTATAATTCAGGCCATCTTAGGAACATAGCAAGCTGCCTTTTACTGAGTCAGACCCTGGTCCTTTTAGCTCAGTATTGTCTACCCAGACTGGCAGTGACTTCTCCAAGATTGCAGGCAGGAGCCTCTCTCAGCCCTATCTTGGAGATGCCAGGGAGGAAACCTGGAAAATTCTGCATGCAAGCAGGCACATGCTCTTCCCAGCATCTTTGTATGCCTTCGCCACCCCTGTGGTGGTTAGGAGGACCACTTTGGCTCATACTTGGGCAAACATCTGGCTTACTCTTTAAGTTCTGCCTGATGAAAAGGAGAGGTGTCTAGACCAGTTTGCCAGTGTCAAGTATAGAAATGCCATCTTCTTTCTGCTTGCCCATGGGCACTCTGGCATTTGAGTGCAAACAAGCATTCCTCATCCTTAAGGACTTGGAGAGCAGGATTTGGAGAGCATGTACTTCAGGTCTTGGACTTAAGGGGTCTTCAAGTCTCACAATATAGCAGCCAAGCTGCAAATTCACTTGGAACATGGCTTGAGCCAGTAGCTTAAGAGACTACTGTTTTGAGACTACAGCATGGCGTTATTGTACCATAGAAGACTATATACACGTAGAGGCTTTGCTTGTTTTTTTTTTTTTTAAACAGTGGGGAATATGTCTAACCCAACACAGAACCAACCCTCTTCTTGTAGAATGAAGCCTTCAAATTGGAGAGCTTGGCAATCTAATATTTGTCCATACCACCAGCGGTTTCCATACTGGGGTACTGTTGCTTGAAAATTAGAGGCCAACTTCACCCTTTTACCCTACATATACATGTTCTTGGTTAACCCCTGGGGAAATGGGTTCTCCTTGCAACCGTAAAAGGGTTCCATTAATATTGCCTCTCTGCTTCCCCCACTCAACATTGCCCAGCTAGCATTGTTCCATTCCTCCCTTTCTGGGCAGTGGTGGTGCTTCTGGAATTCCTCTGGATCTCTCAATATAAGCTGGGGAAGGGATTAATGTTCCATGGGGCCTCTCTTCCCACCAGGTACATGATGACCCCTTTCCCAAAGTGCCCCAGCTCACAGTTTGGGAACTGCTGGTCTGTAGATTGTCTTGTTGCATGAGTAGTTTTATATTTGTGTTGAGGATTTGCACTAAATGAGTAGAAATGTGCTTAAGCTAGAATGACATTTTTTCTTTTGTTCTATTGCCATTTGCTTTGCCATCGCCACCTAGATTTCTTGGCGCTTACATTAGCTATGACTACTTGAAAAGGAGCATCAAGTGGTAAGAAAGCTGTTGATGTGAGGATGTTTTAAGGTGTCCTCTCTCTCCTGTTATGTTCTATCATGGGCATTATGTGCAGATAAAATTTTGAATGTAGTTTCACATTAGCTTGGACTAGAATATTATAAATATTGATTATTACTGAAAAGAATATTTCCTGGGGGGTAAGCTCTAAAAGTAAGTTCCAATTTCCCTTCTTAACTAACTTTAAAATTGATGCACATAAAGCTAGTGATGCTTAAGCTTACTGCATTTCTGGATAAGATGGCATTGTAGATATCTAATGTTGGGTGTATGTAGGAGTGTAGCCTTAGAAAAATTGTGACTCATCTAATCTTGGGGACAAGTGAGTTGCTTTGGCCTTCAGAAATTTTAGCCCCTTAATTAAACTGCTTTTCCCTGCGTTGAGTAAAATTGGACAATGGAAGAATAGAGATGGTTAGAGTTAACCAAAAAATGCACCCCAGATGTCATCTGCCTCTCATTCTGCCATCTATTCTGGTTTGTGTTACTAATCTCTCTAACAAATCACTGTTGTTCATTCTCCTGTCCTTTCAGTATTATTGTAATTAGGTCTGGATGTTGCCAGTTGATGGACTCAAATTAGGTCTGGGTTTTATGGGTGTGCACAAATCGCGATTCGCAGCACATCCCTGGCACCTTTAAAGCAGAGGAGAGCAGGGGCATACCTGCCCCTCCTCGGCTCGCTGTCACTTCTTGTATTGGAGGCACTCCCCCCCCCCCCAACTACCTTTGCGTGCCGACGGTGCTCTCCCCCGGTTTCCCTCACACAACGCCGACACGAACAATGCCACTCCCACGCAAGGGCAGCTGGGGAGAGCATCACCGATAGAGGACATGACAGAGAGCAGAGGAGGAGCAGGTATGCATCTGCTCTCTTCCCTTTTAAAGGTGCTGGGGATGTGCTGCGAATCGCGCTTTGAATCACAATTCATGCACATCCTTACTGGGTTTGTTCATACGGATGCGTGTTACTTCTCTTTGTAATGAACCCTTTCCTGTGCTGTTCATGCATACCCAGAGGCACATGCATGTATAAATGGACAAAGGAGCAGAGTAAGCCCTTGCTTGGTTTTACCTCTGTCTTGAAAGAACAGAAGCAACTCTGAGTTATGGATTTGCCTTGTTTAAGGGATCACCAGCAGGTCTCTTAACCAGCAAGTTAGCCCAGAATGTGTGTCTCCAGGAAAGGCTGTAGGGAAGCATCTGGGAAGGTGAAGAAGATAAAACCTCTGAAGTTGACCCCCTGTGTTCTCCTTCATCCCAACAGGGGGAAGTCAATAGATATGGAGCCTATGGAGAGAGCGGTTGGTGAAAAGCGTTATGAGCCAGTCCCACAAGTCACTCCCCCTCCCCCTGCGCCTCCAGTGCAGTACACCCAGCCTCAGTCGGTTAACAACCCCGTCGTCTCTCTTCAGCCCAAGCCTGCGCTTCCTGAAGGTAGGCGTCTGGATACTTCTTCTTTTATTGGATGTTGTTTGTTGGGAGCACTCATCTTTTGGGGCCAGCAGACTCTACAAGGCACTAGCTGACAGAATGGTGGAAGGAACTGGGTGTTTTTAGCCTGGAGAAGTGAAGACTGAGAGGCAATATGGACAGAGGTCCAGTGGTTTGACTCAGTATATCAAGCAGCTTCCTATATTCCTACTGTCAATCAACCCATGCCTGGACGGACACTTTAGGATGTGGGTGGGGGCTACCACTATCAAATGTTCCTCCATCTCCTGGATGTAGAAAACTAGGAGGTCAAGGGACGAAGTTCTAGCTTAGTTTTCAGGCTGTAGTCAGATACGTTGCTTTATTTCAAAGTAATTAGACTCTCCGAAAACAATCAGCAGTAATGTAAGTTAGCAGACCTTCTATAAACTCAGTTAGACCTTTCACGCATGCCACATATTTAATTTGTTTCGCCCCTTTTCTTACAGTCAACTCTGTCTCAGATTTCCAGAACTCGGCACTGTCCAAGCCTGAGCCACCCCCATCTCAAAACAAACCACCAGCTTTCAGATCTTCCAGCCGAGAAGACACTGTGCAGTCCACTTACTACCCTCAGAAAAGCTTCCCAGATAAAGGGCCGGTGAACGGGACGGAACAGATTCCGAAAACTATCACCCCTGCTTACAATCGCTTCACGACAAAACCTTACACAAGCGCTGCCCGGCCATTTGAACGCAAGTTTGAAAGCCCCAAATTCAACCACAACCTCCTGCCAGATGAGAATCAGCATAAGCCAGAATTGCCATCCAAATCTCAGAATTCACCCCAACCCGTTTTAAAAGCACATGGTTCGTCTCAGCCTCCGTCTGAGTTTGACAGCGCAGTGGATACTTTCTCTGTACAGGCAGATAAGCTCAAGTATCAACCAAATAACATCAATGCTGTGCCTAAAGCCATTCCTGTAAGGTAAGGCTTGTCCTTTGCATAAATGCATTTGTGCTCAAAGAACGTGCAGTGGTAAACGGCTGCCTCCCCTCTGGAGAAGGGCCGTAGTGCAGGCCAGAGCGCATGCTGTGTGTGCAGAAGTTCTCCGGTTCAGGCTCTAGTCAGAAGGATCTCCTGTACCGGACCTAGAGAAGACCCCTGCCTGACACCCTAGCGCAGGGGCCCCAAACTGCCTCCTGGGCTTGTTGGAATGAGCTGCAACTGGGTAAAGGCGACAAGGATGGGGACTGACTACTTTTGAGGAGGAGTCTGGTGAGCTTTCCAGGGAGCCATTCTGAGAAGAATTTCAGTGTTCAAAAGCACTGTATGACATTTAAAGAAAAGTATTGGCCTGTGGACAGTGCTGCTTGCTAAATAGCCTCCACACTGGACCATTTGGGGGACCTCTTGGGTTTTTACAGGAGGCTCCATGTAGGGCAGTGTCACATGTATGCAGATGTGCACGCACTCACGTGCCCCGTCTCCAGCTGTTCACTCTCTGATCTCATAAAGAGCAGCCTTTGGAGTATGTTCTTGACTTCTGAGCTCTTAACGATTTCAGGTCAATATCACAAAGTATTGTGCATGATTGCATGGTGGCTTTTAGAAATGCCGCGCCCTTTGGTATCTTCTGCTTGCCACCAGCTGTCCAGCACAGCCATTTTGCTAGTCCAGGAGGGGGAGCATGCAGCCACTTTGCATAGAAGGGATTCACTGGGATTCCTTCTTGGACTGACAGCTGGGAAAACAGACAGCTTGACTGGTCCTGCCTGAAAGAAGCAGGGTGGTTTCCTGGGGCAGTAACGTAATGTTCTTTGGTTTCATGAAATTGCATTGCATGACATTGGATGTAATGTTGCTCTTGCAACCTTAAATTAGTTTTCTCCCTGGCAGTGGCAGGAAATAATCCTGTGTATCTGATTTTAGTCCTTCTGCTCTGGAAGATGATGATGAAGAGGACGGCCACACAGTAGTAGCCACAGCAAGAGGCGTTTTTAACAGCAATGGTGGTGTTCTAAGCTCTATAGAGACTGGAGTTAGCATAATAATACCACAAGGAGCCATTCCAGAGGGTATCGAGCAAGAAATCTATTTCAAGGTCTGCCGAGACAATAGTATCCTCCCACCTTTAGACAAAGAGAAAGGTAAGAGAGACTCCCAAGCAGTCCTCCTGGTTTGTTTGGTTCAGGTGTCACTTCAGCAGGACAAGATGCTTTCTACCTTGCTTAAAGAAGGGGAGACCATATCTGATCAACCTAGTTCTCCTTCAAGAGCAGGATGACTGCTGGGAATCTCATGGGAAGACCCTTTCCTCTGGCGATTGGAGTAATGACTAATCAGGAAACCGGTCCTTCCAGAGGGTGGGGTGAGGTGGTACTTCCCTCTTTTTCTCCTAGAAGCAGAAAAGCTTCCCGAGATCCTGAAGATTTTTCTTCTTAACTTCACTTTAACAGTGAAAGTGAGGAGGAGGTTAGGGTAGAAGAACAATTCAAGGGGTAGCCACATAAGGCATGGGTTAATTACATAAGAACAGCCTGGCTGGATCAGGCCCCCCAAGGCCTCTCTAGTCCAGCATCCTGTTTCACACAATGGCCCACCAAATGCCTTCAGGAAGCCCACTGGCAAGAGATACATGCATGCCCTCTCTGCTGCTGTTGCTCCCCTGCAACTGGTATTAAGAGGCGTCGTACCTCTGAGGCTGGAGGTGGCCAATAGCCACCAGAATAGTAGCCATTAATAGGCCTGTCCTCCATGACTTTGTCTCAGCCCCTTTTAAAGCCATCCAAGCTAGTGGTCATCACCTCATCCCATGGCAAAGAATTCCGTAGAGGGCATGCACACGCTCCCAAGTTTTTGGATGTCTGATTAGTGCATTTTAGATCCCGCTCAGGCTGAATCAGGAAGGCCCCACTCTGAATGCACATGGTGCGCGCGCACTGCCTTGATACTGCCACCCAGAACAAAACTCATTCCACACAGAGATGAAAATAATTAGAGGGACCACTGTTCTAGTGTTGTGAGAGAGGGAGGGAAATTTCTCTCCGTCCACTCTCTCCACTCCATTGGAGTGGAGTTCTCAAACGTAGTCCCCACTTCGTTGTTGGACTGTGTCTTCCATCCTCTCCCTCCACAGTGGCCACAGGTGGTGGCGCCGGCTGCTGCTAGTTGTAGACCAACATCTGGGGTCATGTTTGAGATCCCCTGGCATAAGACCTTTCCAGCTACAGGAGTAACTTCACTTTAGGTAGTCTCAATTTCATGGTAGCTCTGACCATTGTGAAGCCTATATTGAGAACCACCATACAATTACATACCATCATTTTATTTCTGAGAGGAATCTCTGGTGTCTGTGTCCTTATGGCATTGAATGGAAAATTGCATAAAATACCACTGTTTTCCACATCATCTTGGAAAAAGACACAGACTAGATTTAAACCAGGAACTTCTCAGATCCCACTCTTAGCTACTATACTGCACCAGATCTTTCTGTTTCTTAGTGTGGTTCTTGGTTGTTTGTATTGGGGAGTGGAGGGTGCATAAGTAAGCTGTTCCCAACTTCTTCATCCGTAGAGGTGAAAGGGGAAGAGGAGAAGTATCTGAAAAAGCCCCGTGTAGCTGAAAGTATCTGAAAAAGCCACGTTTTCAAGTTACCTCTCTGAAGCTGCTGCAGTGAAGAACTTCCCCCACCCCTGCCCTGGGTCATGTCAGCTTCTTCAGTTTAATGTCTCTGCTCTTGCTGTAGCTTGGATGTGATGATGTTGGGTCTGGGAAGTGCACCTCTTCTAATCCGTTGTCCTCCTTTCTCCCCTCTTTACTACAGGTGAAACACTGCTCAGCCCCTTGGTAATGTGTGGGCCCCATGGGCTAAAATTCCTGAAGCCAGTGGAGCTGCGCTTACCACATTGTGCGTCTATGACCCCTGATGGTTGGTCTTTTGCTCTAAAATCCTCCGACTCCTCGTCGGGTATGCTGTCCTCCCTCTGTCCTTTTGGGGCTTTTGGGTGCTATCGTATAATTTAAACTCACCTGACTGAAGGTGACCTTGTAATATAAAGATATTCCTAAATCACTGTATTTGTGTCCGCTCTCCATTTCATTTTCATTACAAGTGTCTTTCTCACACTTACTCATGATGCAAAGTCATTGCAAAAAATCATGATTAATAAACCAAAATAGCAAGGTAGATAAGATAGTACTGTACTTTTGCCATTGATCCATTCAGTGGTACAATTATCTACCTTGTTTGCTATCTCCCACACTCTTCCTCTCTCGCTCTCTCTCTCCCTCTGTCTCTTGCTCGCTCTCCCTCTCTCTCAAGGACTAATACTGCTGCAAAACACTTTAAGATGATAAAGTCACACTTCCTTTTTTGAAAATTGTGTTTCAGAACTTCTAATTGGGTTTTGTAACCACTGGTCTGCAGTCTTTTGTTCAGAACAAAACACTTGTCTGTCATAGAACACTGTAGCAGTCCCCGTAAACTGAGCCAAAAGACAGCTATTTTGGACAAGCTTTCAGATGCACTGGTGTTAACACATAAATTTGGCCTTTTGAAAGAAACTGAGACATCTCTTGCAAAATAACCCTGTGCAACTCATTTTTGACTTGCCACACAAATCTGGCCGTTCTTTCACTTGTTCCTTCTAAATTCTGAAATGTTATGGAGAGATGGTTTTGGAGGTTTTTTGGTGAGAGAACTAACTGTAGTTTGGCACGTCCCTGTTCGCGCTCCCTGGTAGCAACTCAAGTCCTCATTCAGCTAAAGGAGGGGAAGCGTGGTTGGCTAAGCAGCTGGTGACAAAAGTGTTAGTCAAGTAGAATTCTTGTGTAAATTTCAAGCAATTTCATGAAGTGGCTGCAAAGTTACAGCCTTGAGTGAAAATATTTGACAAAAATGTCCTAAGGGTGTTTGTTTCCAGCCACTTAACACTAACCTCTTTGGCACCCTTAATGTATACATATCTGTATATGGTATATAAAAGCAATGTACTTATGTGTACAGTATTTAAAAATGTATTCATATTTGTCACTGATGTATCTGTCCTTTTCAATGCAACTATGTCGACGCAAAAAAAAAAAAAAAATAGAGCATCAGATGCTTCTCTGATGGGGATCCAGTTACTTAGAGAAATCTTGGCCGGTTGATTTTTACTGGTATTCTATGCATGTGTTGCATGCAGCTACTTAACTGTGTGTAAAAAAACAAAAACAAAAATTGAAAGTGCTAGAAAATGGACAGTTTCAAGTAATAAGGATCCAAAGTTTATCACTTATAATCCATATAATGCCTTCCAAGAGTGCTTTTCAATTATTATTTGTAACTGATGAACCTGTTCATGAATTTACTTGAAATGAAAGGGGGGGGAATCTGCTGGTCCTTCCAAGTTAATCTCTGCTACTGTGAGAAAGATCTTCTTCCTTTTCCAAGTTAGTCTCTTTGTGTGTGCTCGTGCGCGCGTGTGTGTGTTAAGGGTGGCATCTTTCTGTCTGTATTGGAGCTATACATCCCTTGCAGCTAACATAATTAAATGTGGTGTTATATCAGTAATCTTGCTCCTTGAGACAACTTCACAATTGGCCAACTCTGTCTTCTGATGTGTAAGCCATACTGTGTCTTAAATAAATACTTGTTTTCTCTCTTTTTAAAATTAGTTGGTTATGGGATCTCTTTCTCACTCTTTCTTTCTCTTAAGCTTTTCCTAACATGTTTTCCATGTTCTGTCCTTGAAATGAACATTTGGTTGTACATACTAACCTCTCCTGCAACACATTTAAAAAGCCAGGCGTCCTGGCACATTCTCCCCAAAGTGTATTACCTTGATTCATCTCATCTCATGGAGCAGAGGGCAGCTAACTCCCAGCTTTAAATGGGTCACGGCACAATCGGTTAACTCTCCTGAGTGCACACTGTATTAAGTGGTTTGGGGTATCAGATTATATGTCACCATGCAACCTAACTTTTCAAGTTCTGGAACAGAAGTTTTAGGTTCTGTTTTTTAGTCTCTGCCATACAAAGAAGGTGTTCTGTGAATACACAATTCCTCACTGCTCAGTCCACACCTTCCTATTTTTACAAACTCCTGATAACTAACAGTTTGTAAATCTATCTTGCAGTTTTCCCCAAAGACATTCACTCAGTCTGAAAGTGTATTAGCTCAATTTTGAAAACGGAAAATCCTTTTTGTACAAATGAAATGCCTTTTTGATAACCGGGATAACTTCTCTGGCTAGCATAACTTTAAAATGCATAACCAAGTTTCGAAGTACACAAACCAGGTCTAAATTGCTCATAATATTTCTTAGTCTCCACTTCAGGTGTTGTCATCACTTCAGCATATCGGTCATTGTGTACATCATGTTTGTTTCCATGAGTTTCTTGCAAGAACTGTGGGACTTATCTTCTGTAGAACTGCATAATTTATATAATCTGGGGTATTTGTCTAGCCCTGGTAAACCTACTGCTTATTAATGAAGGGATCATAAGAACTTCCGTGTACATGTCTGAATGTGTGCTTTAGCTGCTAATTCTACATTAGCAGTATTATATGGCACTGTGATTGCATTTAATGACAGATTGTCTTCTCCAAGTGGAATGGCATGAAGAGATGACTGGGGAAAGTGGCATTAATTTCTTTGGGAGTCTACTCAAATGAGCTCAGATGATACCCTCCCATGCTGCTCAATCCTATGCATTTTTACTCAGAAGTAAATCCTACTTTGTTCAATAGGGGCCTGCTTCCAAGTAAGTGTGCATAGGATCACTGCATGTTGCAGTTTGGCTGAGATGCCGCTGTGCCTTAAGCCCCCAAATGTGCAGTTTTTATTGGCGGTGTGTATGCAATACTGAAACCAGGCCATGTGTGCAAGGCTAAGCAATTAACCTTAAGAGTTCACCTCTTCAACAGAAGGGGGGCTGTACAGAAGTAGATGGGATGATTATTAAAGAACATGGTGTCTTCCAGCTAAAACTTCACTGCATCAAGTCATAGTTCCTCCACCTCTCCAGATGGAAGGGGCTTCTAAGCAGCTGAGGTGCCCACTGATTCCCACCTCTTTCCCTTTCTTTTCTTGGGCTTGGTCTTGTCCTGCGCTGCGGGCAAGAGAGAACTCAGGCAACAGCTGAGTCGGGGATTGTTTCCTTGTGGCAGAGAGCAGCATGGTGCTGTCTGTGTGGGTTTGTGGACAGCAGGAGTGCCCCTCGACTTGTCCAGAATCCCAGGACAGGGAGTTCTCTAGGGCAGGCCTGCTTGGAGTGCATTTTGAGCTCATGGACAAGACAGCTGCAGAGGGCTTCTTTCCACATAGAGAGGTGAATGTATGAACTGGGACCAGGACTTGAGATGTTGCTTCATCATGACCAACACTTTCCTTGAATTGGCCGTTGGGGCATATGGGCTTGGATGACCCATGTTTCTCCCAAGAAGTGCTTTGTTTGTTTTTTGCTATCACCGCATGGTGAGATTTAAGCACGGCCAGGTTGTCTGAACGGGTCTCCCCACCCCATGTGCAGTGGAGTCCAGAGCCGACATTTGGGGGGAGCTGCAAGAGTAGCATGGCGGACCTCTTCAGACAGTCTAGTTCTGCTTGGATCCCATGGCGTTAATGGCTAAGTATTGGAGCTCACTGGGGAGAAGATGATTGTCTGAAAGCATTCTAATGAGTGGAGACTTCCAGCAGCGCTTACTCCCGAGTCCTTTTCTGATCCTTATCCTCCACATGCAGACTGAATGTGTGTGTGGGCGGGGGGCGGATTGCACTAGCTGGCCTTGCCCCTAATCTCGGTGTGTGCAGCCAAGCGTAAGAATGGGGTCTGTGCATGCGCATAGGATCAGCAACTCTGATTATGCCAGTGTTTCTGATCAGAAATACTGGCCTGGCCCACATACAGCAGTAGCATGTAGACCTCATCCTGATCTTGGGTAGAATGTGCAAAGATTATGGGTCAGGGCTGGCTGGCTGGCTGTGCCGTCCTCCCCTTCCCCGCATTCAGTTTTACCTATGGAGGATAAGATGAGATGCCAGGATTTGGGATTCTTAGCTCTTCGAGCTGAATAGAATACTTTCTGACCAGCAGGAATGAAATTTCAGTGTGTGGTTTTGCAGGGGGAGTTCATAAAAGAAAGGGATCGTGTCAGGCTGCAGCACATAACTTAATATCAGCTGGAAGAACTGCCTTTGAGTTTCCCCAAGAATCAGTTTAGGGTGGCTCACGTAAAATTCTGGCCTGTAAAGTGTGTGTTCCAGGATAAAAGAGGAGGTGATTGACAGTGAAACAAGTTAACTTTAAAGGTATTTGTTATCCAAGTTGTTCACCTTTTGATGATGGATACTAAACTCCTACATTGTTTTCCTCCCACAGGTGACCCCAAAACCTGGCAGAACAAGTCTCTTCCTGGAGATCCAAACTATCTTGTTGGAGCAAACTGTGTCTCAGTTCTAATAGATCACTTCTAACCCTTAATGTTAGCAGACTGACTTAAGTGTGAAACCAGGATAAAAAACTTGCCTAGAAACTGAACCCCTCTTTTCAAGTATTAACAGTTCGCTTAGTGTTAAGCAGTGACTAACAATGGAGTACATTCTTGAACCATGGTCAGGGTACATGCCATTAAGCATCAGGGCAGATAACCCCAGAACCAAGGCAAGGTTCTTAAGGGGTCCTCCTGGCTTTCCTTAAACCGGACACTGCTGATGCATCGTAGCTTAAAACTCTTACACTACCACTGAAGCAATGCAGTCTCCCCCCTGAAGAACAGACATTTTCTTTCATGATCCACTCATGAATCTGACTTTTTTCTTACTAAAGCCCCCCCCCCTTTTTTAAGAATAAAAAAAATACCACGTTTGTGTGTATTCAGAATATGCAAAGTCTATTATGGTCCCACTCTTTTTGTTTGTTCTTCTAAACAACTGGCAAGCCCTTGATGCATTTTGCCTATGATATGGAAATAAACACTTTTTGGCTAGCACAATGTAGAAGTTTCCCCCCTTCCTCTACTGAGAAGAGGGAGTTACATGCATGCCTACTTGAATCATACATGAAGAACATTTTTTGTTTGTTTCTTCCTTTTGGTCACGGGAAAGAGAGAGAACAGTGCGCGCATGTGGTGTGACTATGGTTCATTTGCCTCTATGGATCTGTAAATTAACCACACTTACGACAGACATATTAACCAGCAGGGATGCCTTACCCTCCTGTTTTTACTCGTCTTAGCTGTCATCGTAGTTCTCCGTACTACTAAGTTTGTATGGCTTCTGTGCTTACTTAGATAAATACATCTTGAGACAGTCTGAGGAGCTGATTCATTTTGTGAACTTGCTGGTCTAGAGAGAGGGAGGGGGACAAATCCCATTGTTTTTGTGCCGACTGAGAGGAGGACCCGAAGAACATGATGGTATGTTTTCTGCTATGCATTTTGAAAATTTATAGATGTTCTAGGCTGCTTGTATATAACTCGTGCATACCACTTTTGTTCTTGGTTTGTAAATTAACTTTTATAAGCTTTACCTTTTTATATATATAAATATATATAAAAATACAAAACAAAGTTTCTTAATATCTTTGTATTCTCATACCTTTTGAGCCTTGAACTTTGACATCTTGCAGCAATAAAGCAGCATTTCTACACTACATGAAAACAAGGACTTTTTTAAAAAAAAGAAAAGAAAATGCACAAAGTTGTTACCTTTTTAAGTGCTGCATTTAAAGACTAACTCGGAATTCTCTAGTTTGATTACATTCTTGGAAAAAAAGTATCCCTACTGTAATTTGTGATAAGGATGCTATGTGCCCTGAAATGTATTTTTGTACTAATAGACAATTTTATTATGGCACATCAGCACTATTTCTGGTTAGATAATATACCACTGCATTCTGTTAATCGGTTATTTAGCTATTCGGGTGTGGCTGATTTTTTTTTCTTTGCCGTTATTAAAAATTACACATTTCTAAATATATGGAATAAAAACTGTTTTTAAAATAGAAGAATTCCAGCATCTTCTTGTTCTCAAAATGTGCACACACATATGTATACACATACTGTCCTTGAAAACTGTGAGGTCCTGATTCTCTAAGTTTTCCTTGACATCGTGCATAGAGCTTTGTTCTGCTTGAAATAGGCTGGAGAGGCCAAGGGTAATGCATGGCTGGAACATGATGTCAAGGCTCTGCTAAAATACTTTCAAATTACATCGGATGCTGAAACGTCTTTGTGGGTCTAGGAGACTATCCATTTGCATTTGCAAGAGCTTTATCACATAAAAATGGTTGTGGTCCAAGTAAGTTGATGAACTGTTGCATGTGTGTATGGCAGACTTGGTTATCAGAGGCACTCTTTAAAAACTAGCAATAAAGCAAGCAATTTTGTATGTGAAATGTGTTCTACACAGTGGAGGGAAAACCAGCTAAGTAAGTTGTGTCCATTATGTCACTCACCCAGAATTTTCCTGCTGCTTTGCAAATGTGGCTTCTTTGATTTGAAGGGGAAAGGTCACATTAAGCAGCAGTTAACTGGGAAATTTTGCTCGTACCTTTCAGGTATGTTAGGTGTGGGCAAATAAGGCAGTTCACACAGTCACTAATAGGGTAGGACAAGCATCCTATCCAGCTTCAGGAGCTGTGCACACTCCCAATTTTCAATAATGGGCTAGCAAACAGCTAGGTAGGAGGAACGGGGAGTGGTTGTCTGTGAGAGAGGAGCTGGGGAGGGCGACTTTTCCTCCAACCTTGTTAAAATGCTGGGTAGGCTGGAGCTGTCCTACCCAGATCCTCTCTCACACACAATCACACACACACACCCAGTTGTTTGCTAACAGTCAGTCGAAAATCGGAAGTGCATACATCCCCAGAAGCTGGGCAAAACACTTTCCTGCCCTCTTAACGGTCATGAGAACAAGCTCATAGTTTACAGAGTAGGAAAAGGAGGCGACAGAACTCCTAAAAATACCTGATGCTCTGCTTGGGGGATCCCTGTGCTTTTGTGTGATTTTGCAGCATTTACCAAGTAGACTCATTTCTGTATCTTCTGCATCCTAAGCGGTGACTGTTATTTGCACATCACTGTTCTTTGCTGCACGTGAACTCTTTATCCCATGGATTGCCCCATCCTTTAGGATGAGGTGTGGCAGTTTAGGTTTGTATCTAGTCCCCTTTCTGACCCAAGGCAAGCTAGGTGATCTGTAGAACATCGTGGTGTGGAGCTCTTGCAGGGTGGTGCCTCTTTAGAATGTCAGTAGGAGATCGTACGTTGGAAAGAGCCCGTAGATTGAAAACCAAAAGGAGTGTAACTTAGGCTTCTTGCTGGCAAACGTTTCTACAGGCAGGGAACATGGATAGGGGGGAGCTCTTGAACCCGAAATCCCCCTTGTGTAGTCCCACAGAGGAACTACATGACACTATTCTGCTGACTATGTAGTTCAGCTCTCAGATCTCTGAGTGACAGAAATGATAGGATGCTCAAGTTCTTGGCATATCACCATTCATCCCGTTGCTGAATAATACAACTGCCAGAGACTGTCTGCATCAGGGATCCCCAACCCTGGATGTCATTGCACTGTGACTCTCATCAGCATCATCTGGAGACCCTAGGTTCAGGACCCTTGATCCACATAGTCCTGGTGCATCTTCCCAGGAAATTGGTCCTGGACTACTGGAATGACTTGTTCCATTTCTGGGTTCAAACTCTGCCCAAGAAAGAGCAAAGTCTCAGAGCTCTCTTGGCTACAAGTAGGGCATTGCATGTGGAGAAGACCTCTGTAATCAGTGGGCCAATGCAGGCTTTTGCACAGCATACCAATGTGCAAAGAATCCCCACCCCTGAGAGCGGTTCTTGGTTTGCATCTGGGCTTAAATCTGAAGACACAGGAGCAAGATAATTTATTCTTAACGAAGATGGAAGACTTTTGTGCTATATTATCACATAGATATGGAAAAGGTCTTGGATTCAGCCTTCCTAATCCTCATCAAGAGCTCTTCCTGAAACTGACAAGCTATAAGATTGTGTCTAGGGATGGGATTTGTAGTCCAACAGCCAGAGAGATTCGGGTTGGGTTCTCCAGTAGAAGAGCCTCCCATGCATTCACTGTTGCTGATGAACCACTTTCTTCAGAATGCCTTATAGCCTTTAAATAGGGCATATATTGAATTAAAACCTCTGACAATTGCAAAAGAAGACAGGAGAACAAAACAGATAGCTGGGGTCTTGAAAAGCAGAGTCTCGTGCAGTGACCGTAAGCTTCTACGGATTTGTATTCATGGGAAATGCCGTGCCGCAAGTGATAGTACTGGTGTCAGCAGGAGCAGGTGACTACTTCCGGCTTCTGTTTGAGAGGCCACTGGGAATCTCCTTGTAAGGTAAGCACGTATCATGTGGAAATCTATAAATGAACTTTGTGTCTTAAAATTTAGGCCTGGAGAAGCAGTGACATTTGGAGAGCCAAGAGGCACAGGGGGTTGATACAGCGGCGTCGCAGATCTCATGACAGGGAAGCTGGACTGGTTTGTACACAAGGTGGTAGAAAGGTTTGCTGCTTCTCCCCCGTTTCTCCTTTCACCACAAAGGGTCTCCACTAGAAAATGTTTGTTACAGTGATGGTCAAAAGCAGCAACACTCTGAAGTGTTTGTTCTTTTTGAAGATGATGTTTAATGAAGGTAAACAGAAGGAAGGATGTGTGTGTGGTTTCATTTCAAGTATTACAGGTGAGCAGGATGTCTTTGGGAAATAGCAACATTACATAACATTTTATATATCCCACTTTTGTGTTGTGTGGCACTACAGTAGTGGTTTGCAGCCAATAACTGAACAAAAACAATACTATTAAACTTTATTTTTTCAAAAAAAAATCATATTAAAATTAACCCACTTCTTTTAAAAAAAACACTAAAAAATAACTATTTTGAATGAGCCGACCCATGCAGAAGATGCTTTGGTCCATTGTGGAAGGTGTTACATAAACCAGACAACAGCATTCACTGTTCCAAACCTACAGACCTAGTTCAAGTGCAAACACGTTGCAAACACACACACACACACACCCCAGTCTGCGGTTTGGAGGATCAGGAACACAGAAGATTTGCATAGTCCCCTTCCATCTGTTGTTCACTAGTTTCCTCATCCATTTCCAGGATTCCCCAACCATAGATTCAGAGGCAGAAGAGCCGGTCTAGCGGTCGTGTGCATGAAGTCTCATTTGTTAAGCAGGGTTCACCTTGATTTCCATTTGAATGAGTGACTACAAGATACAGGAGGACCTCAGTATTTGTGTGGGTTCCATTCCCGGCTAATATAGTGGATATTGAAACCGTGAATACTGAGGCATTAAGTCTATGGCATCATGGGGGTTAGGTTCCCGATGCCTGAAAAAAGCCACTGAAAATGGCAAAAAAGCCCCCCAAACGGCAAAATGAAGGGCCTACCATGCTCCACAGGCCTTCGGCAGTTCAGCAAGGCCCATTTTTTCCACAAAAAAATCACTGAAAAAATGCATTCTTAAAAAAAAATGAAAACAAGCCATAAAATGGCTCCTGCTCTCAAAATGATGGGCAGAAATGATCTCCAAGGTCATTTCCAGCCATCCTTGACACATGGATACGTGAAGTTAACCCTCCCCACCCCCACAAACACTTATACAGAGGTTGAGTGCCAATTGCCCAATCGCAGATAGATGAAACCGCAGATAACACATCTGTGTATAATGAGGTCCTCCTGTATACCCCGGGTGTGGGGGGGGGTCCTGGCTCTCTGGTAGACTACCTGTTTGCAAGCAGAAGGTCCCATGTTCAATCCCTGGTAGCCTCTCCTGGTGGAGCTGGGCGAGACTCGTGCCTGAAACCTTGGAGAGCTGTTGCTAGTCAATGTATACCACAAGTTCTTAAATTGGGTCCCCAGAGGATGCTGGACTACAGCTCTCCTCATCCTCAGCCACAATAGCCTCAGACATGATGGGAGCTGTAGTCCAACAATATCTGGGGACCCAAGTTTGAGAACTCCAGACAAAACTGAGCTAAATAGACCAAAGAGGTCTCGGTGTGAGGCAGCTTCCTAGGTTCCCAGTCGGGCAGACTTCACACCCCATTTCAGATCCGTGCTTAGGACAACTGTCTGAATGACCGTGGGGAAACGCATCCCTTGAATATTGATTGCTTTCTAATGCTTTGCTCTTTTAGGCTCTGAAAATGCCTGAAATGCCTGCCTCCCAGACAGCAGAGTCTCAAAACTAGTTTGTGGTGATCATAATATACAGGCTGCCCTCCCAGATGGGTTCTGCTAGCGTATGAAATGGAAGATGCTTCTGTGAGTGCTGGTCTCATTTTGAGAAGTCTTGTGATGTGGTGATTGGAAGTTACACAAAAAGAGCAGAAATGGGTTAAATACCTTTGTGGAAGATAACCAAGCTTGGCAGGGCTGATACTACCTTTCAGTGAAGAAAACCGTCAAGTTACATCATAACAAACCTGTACCTGTGGGCATGTTCTATAAAGGTTCAGACATGGCAGCTGCAGTAATATTGTCATTTGGGGCAGGGAACCATCTTCATGCTCTCTTGTGGCATTCTGTTTCTCCTCTGACATGCAAAGCTTTCTTTTTGTAATCAGGCAAAGTCCATCTGGTCTTCTGGGAAACTCACTGGCATGGTGTGGAAGGTGATGGCTAATCCACTGCGAGTCACTAGTTTTCTGGAATTCAGAGGTCCACTGCCTCCCCACCCGATGAAGCCGCTCCATTAAGGCAAACATTGATCAGTCTATTTAGGTACAGTTTTTGCACCCTGCTTCCCACCAAGAATGTCTTCTCAAAGCGGTTCTCCGCAAAATTAGATGTAGTTGAAAACACAGGCCCCATTAAGTACCTTCAAGCACTGAAGCCAGACAGGTGGCTCTTGTTGAAGCAATCTGCCTTCACAGTATCAGCTGCAATCCATGGCAGTGTCATACTAACTCAGGCTGGTTCTGCACCTCTTCAATAGCTGCTGCTTTGGACAAATTGTATTATTGGTGATTCCCATCAGCAGCAGTGACTGAGGCAGGGGACCATGGCTCCTAAATGTTTGGGCTGGATCCTAAAGAGAACTTGTCAAGGCCTGTTTCGTGCTCACATTGTAACCTATGTGGGCTGTTCTGGACTGAGCTGGCTGGGACAAAATGGACACAAATCCAGTGTGAATGTGGTGTGTGAGTACACATCCTTGTCCGCAAGGTAGGGGAGAGGGACCTGTGACCAAATGGACAATAATATAATATATGGAGAGCTGGTCTTGTGCTAGCAAGTATGGCTTGTCCCCTTAGCTAAGCAGGGTCTGCCCTGGTTGCTTATGAATGGGAGACTAGAAGTGTGAGCACTGCAAGATATTCCCCTTGGGATCGAGCCGCTCTGGGAAGAGCATCTAGGTTCCAATTTTCCTCCCTGGCAGGATCTCCAAGACAGACCTGCGAGAGACTCCTGTCTGTAACCATGGAGAAGCTGCTGCCAGTCTGTGTAGAGAATACTGAGCTAGATGGACAAATGGTCTGACTCAGTATATGGCAGCTTCCTATGTTCCTAACATGACATCCTGATTTTTAGAGAGAAGAGCTGGTCATGTGATAGCTAGCAAGTATGACTTATGCCCTTAGCTAAGCAGGGTCTGCCCTGGTTGCATATGAATGGGAGACTAGAAGTGTGAGCATTGGAAGAGATTCCCCTCAGGGGATGGAGCTGCTCTGGGAAGAGCAGAAGGTTCCAAGTTCCCTTCCTAGCAGCATCTCCAAGATAGGGCTGAGAGAGATTCCTGCCTGCAACCTTGGAGAAGCCACTGCCAGTCTGGGTAGACAATACTGAGCTAGATAGACCAATGGTCTGACTCGGTATATGGCAGCTCCCTATGTTCCTGTGAGGGCAGGGGAGGAAAGATGCTTTTAAAGTTGCAGAGGGCTTTTAATGGTTGCCTGGCAGAGAGAGCCCCTGTGCATAAGCAGGGAAACCCCAGTTAGAATGTTGGGAGTGAGCCAAGGAGGCAGCTTGCGGGGGGGGGGGGGGCACTGAGAGACCTCCCTGAGGCGTCAGGTTGGAGGGTGAAAGCTTGCTAACCGAGGAGAGGTTGCAGAGTCGTGCCCTAAAATGCAGGTGAGAAGTACAGTCGCTCTGCTGTAACCTGGATGCTGCTGACAGGTATTTATTTGGAAACTGACTTGTGTTTTTAAAACAGGTGTGCCTTGTTTATATCACACGCCTAGGTTAAGACAAGGTAGGAGGAACCCTGGGTAGCTTTTCCTCCTGCCTGGCCTCCACACAACCAAAAATTGGGAGCACACACAGCTCCCAAACCCGGGCAGAACACAGTTTTGGATGGTGTGAATGACCTGAAAGTGGCCTACGCTTGCATGGACTAGAGCCAACAGTGTCTAGAGAATCCAACCGTGCAGGACTGCAGCCAAAAGCCAGTTTACGAATCGCCATTGCAGCCCTGGTGCAACTCTGTGGGGCTCTGGGGAGGGTTGCATTTCCCAGCAGTCTGTGTGCACCTTTTAAGATGGCCCTGGGGCTCTGCTTCTCTTAAAAGGTCACCCCTGGCCAAGCACAGGGGAAAGAGCCGCTCTTGCAGAGGTCAGCACCATGGGAAATGGCTCTTGCATTGAGTTCGTGGGTTGGTTGGTTCGTTTTGCCCAAAGTGCTCCAGCTCAAAGACCTCTAAGGTGGTGTTCCCTTTTGCCTCCGAATGAGTGCTTTTTATTAGGGTCGCAGCTGTGTCAGCTAGCTGTTAAACAGTGCTGGAGTTGCGGTGAGCTGTTTTGGTTTTAGTCTCTTCTTAAAGTGTGCTGAAGTCCTGAAAGGTAAGCCTGGGTTTTGAATAAAATGCTTGCATCATTTTGGTTTTGTGGATATTTATGTATGTAGTTTTTGTCCATTTTTTTGATGACATTTGTTGAGTTTGTTTTGTGAGTTAGTGCAATGATTTTTTTTTTTAAGAGTGTATGTAGGATGTAACTTGTTTGGGAATATTCCCTTATTCAAGAATGAGTTTTTTGTCTGTTTACAATTTGTCTGCAGAGCTGCTATAAGGGTTTTGCTTAGCAGAAGGCAGCTTCAAGACAAGACATATATAAAAGAGACTAGAACAGTGTTTACTTGGCATGCGTGGCAAGTTATGTTTCTGCTGCTTTAGTAGGTCTTGACATATATCTGAGTAGTTTAAGAGCTATTTTGTGTTGTCCTTTTACACCTGGGTTTTGTTGTTGTTTTGCAGAGCTTCCCAAACGTGGGTCCCCTAGATGCTATGGGACTACAACTCCCATATTCCCCAGCTTACAATGCCCTTTATCCATTGTAGCTGGGGATAATGAGAGTTGTAGTCCCTGTTACATACAAATGTTCATGAATGTGCTATTGCTTCTGCATAAAGCAGTAAAGCTAAAGAAATAATGAGATCATAGTTGACATGAATTAAAAAGATGGAATGTTACATCATTCATGTCCACAATGCTATAATGTACAGGAAATAAAATGGAAAGCAGTGAAGTTTAGCAGAGAGAAAGTAAAGAACATATTTTTCTGGACAAAGAAGCAGATTGAAACTGAATTCTGGCTTGAGCCAAGTTCAGCTCACTGCAGCCCCTGTCAGAATTTGTGGTTCTGACTTGCAATCTGGCATATGCTCGATGGATAGAAGTAAGACTATGCCACTGACACCAAAACACTGAATATCGTGGTAAAACTGTGCACTCCTATGCAGAGCAAGAGAGGTTATGTGGGACAATCCATGCTTGGTCATGCCTGATTTTAACGACACCCATTCTGATTTCTGAAGCAAAGCTTAACCAGCAAGATTCACAAATGATTCCTGCCTTCTGGCAGATGCTAAGCTGTTCATTTATCTCCTCCTAAAGGTTGCAACTGAGTATTTATAGTAATCTTGATAGTTCTCCACCCATACAGCCACCAGGGAAGTGTGTGATCCTACATCAGGGCTCTGGTTTTCTGTCTGCATTTGCAAAAGGTCGAAACTCATCATTTGAAGCCTAAGGAACCAGGCAGAGAACGCCTGCCCCCATGTTTTTTCATCATTCTGAAAGAACAGGGTCCTTCCAGGCTTTCCCTGATCCGTTTTTAGTCTCGTCAAAAGATTGTAGCAGCCTTTGTATTACGGCTTTTTGGAGGTGGAATTTTGTACGCCTGACCTTTTCCCCATGTGCTGCTGTGGTCTCTAGGCAACTGCAAAGAACGCCTTCCCCAGGCATCTCTCGTGTGAGGAGTTGGTCAGGGAAGGAGATGATTGGGTGTCTGGGGGCTGAGAGAGCAGAGATGAGGTGGGGAGAGAAGAGCTAAGAACGGAAGAGCGCTGCTGGATCAGGCCAAAAGTCGGTCTCGGGACTTCACCACCACCACCACTGCCATCTATTGGGCTCTTAACTCTTAACCCAGGATGTGAGTGGTAGACCAACATCTGCAGGGGAGCCGAAGTTGTGTGTCACTGGTCTACCACATCCCACAGTGATCAGCTAGATACCTCTGGGGAGCCCACAACCGGGGTGTGACAGCAAATGCCCTCTCCCACTATGGCTGCCGACTGCCGCTGGCAAGGGAGGTCCCATATGGCTAGCATGGCAATAGCCAGGACTCAGCTTGCATTGTTGCACGTGTCATTGTACTGTTGCTGTTTGTTATGCATATCTGCAAGCTGCTTTTCATCAATGGCAAAAGTCATCAAAGCAGCTTATAGAGCAAAGAAAATGGAAAAATTACCAACACCGTCATCCCAATATTAAAGGAGGCAGGTGACTTTTGGACTCAAATATTCTGGGCTGGATGTGTTTTGGTTTGTGTTTGCAATTTGTTCCAGAATGCTTTCTGGGAGAAGCAGCAGCGGTTTGTCCTAATGAGCCAGGGAGTGCCTAACAAGGTACAGCTGTCTCTGGTTCCCAGCAGCCTGACGGCACCCATTTCTCCCATCCCAACCAGCTCTGCCCCTGCATTAACAAGAGCTGTGTTGCCCACAGGCTGGCCATTCACCAGGTAGAGCTATCCAGGCTCAAAGAGACCTGTGCTGCCTGCAGGCTGGCCATTTATCAGGTAGAGCTTGCAGGCTCAGGGAGAGCTACCTTGCCTGCAGGTTGGCCATTCATCAGGTAGAGCTTGCAGGCTCAGTGAGAGCTCCACTGCCTGCAGGCTGGCCATTCATCAGGTACAGCTGTGAGGGCTTGCACAGCTCTACTTGATGAATGGCCACCCTGCTGAGGCAGCATGGCTCTCATTAACACAGAGGTGGGACGCGATAGGATAAACAGGCACAGCCGGGCTGCTGGGAACCAGAGGCAGCTGTGCCTTGTCTGATGCCCCTTGGCTCATTGGGATGAGTCACTGCTGGGAGCAGGACACTAAATGTTGAGCCCCTGCCTCCTCACTGCATTGAAAACTCCCCCGTCCGCCTCCTTGCTGAGATCTGAAATGGCACCCTTGAACTGACCTGCTGAATGTCTAACCCCCTGCAGTCCAGTGAGTTGAGGAATTCTTCCCGTCACCCTCCTCCAATCCAAGGGTATCCCAGCCCTGGACTGAAGGCAGTGCCACCGCAATACACCCACTTCTTCCAAGTCCAAACCATGCAAGCAAGCTAAAGAAATAACGAGATCACGGTTGACATGCATTAAAAAGATGGAATGTTACATCATTCATGTCCGCAGTGCAATAATGTGCAGGAAATAAAATGGAAAGCAGTGAAGTTTAGCAGAGAGAAAGGGAAGAACATTTTTCTGGACAAAGAAGGGTGTTGGAAATGAATTCTGGCTTGAGCCAAGTTCAGCTCACTGTAGCCCCAGGGAAAGTTGGCTCACGTTGGCTCCCAGCTCCATCTGTGAACTGATCATGTGTGTAGCTGTAGCCGTGCACATATTTGTCTTTTTGTTTCTGAGAGAGTCATCAGGGTATGAAGTTAAGACCAGGGAGACCTGAGTTCAAATCTCTCGCTCAGGGCACTATCAGGCCCAGCTCTGGGATATGACGGCTCAGTTGATCTTTGGACCTTGGTTGGATCAGCATCTGCTTTCTAGTTCGTGGGACGCTTCACGACACACTTGTGAGATAGGTTAGGCTTGGAGTGCTACACTAGTTCTCAAACTAGTTCTTTAAAACTGTGAAAATAAACTAAGGCTTTCTCTTCTGCTCCCTATCCACAGAGTAAGAGAAATGGCTATCCATTAAAAGTTAGGAAGATTAGAGAGCCAGAGTGGAGTATTGGTTAGAGTGCTGGACCGGGGAGACCCGAGTTCAAATCCCCATTCAGCCATGAGACTAGCTGGGTGACTCTAGGCCAGTCACTTCTTTCTCAGCCTAGCCTACTTCACAGGGTTGTTGTGAAAGAGAAACTTAAGTATGTATTACATGATTCTGGGCTCCTTGGAGGAAGAGCGGGATATAATAACAACAACAACAACAACACACCAGATATAACTGTAGTCAAGAAGAAAGAAAAACAAGTTAAAATAATCGACATAGCAATACCAGGGGATAGCAGAATAGAAGAAAAAGAAATAGAAAAAATCACCAAATACAAAGATCTACAAATTGAAATTGAAAGGCTGTGGCAGAAGAAGACCAAAATAATCCCAGTGGTCATTGGCGCCCTGGGTGCAGTTCCAAAAGACCTTGAAGAGCACCTCAACACCAGAAGGGCCACAGAAATCACCACCAGCCAATTACAAAAAGCAGCTTTACTGGGAACAGCCTATATTCTGCGACGATATCTATAACCATTGACAATAAAATTCTGGCATCCCAGGTCCTTGGGAAGGACTCGATGTCTGGATAAAACAAACCAGTCAATAACACCTGTCTGACTGTGTAAACAAGAAATAATAATAATTATTATTATATAGTCTCATGTAGCTGATGTATCCATGGGGAGCGATCTAGCAGGCCTCCGCTCACCCAAGGTGCCAATATTTTATACAGGCTTCATTGTGCACACATTTAACCAGAAGCAGCCACAAGGGGGCAGCATGTAGCCACCGGACGCTCCTAAAAGAGTCCGTTCTGCTTATTAGAGACTCCGTTTTTTTCTTCATCTCCTCATAAAGAGTTCAGGATGCATCAGATTTTGTATGAAAGGTATGGACTGTGTGTCTGTTTAAAGGAAACATAATCTTCTCTCATTTTTCGGCACTGACTAATGTCCTCTTCCTATTAGCATCTGTCACATTCCTCCCTGTCAAAAGATTAAGCTCAACTGAAATTGCTTGCGAGGAAGAAATGGCTGTTCCAAGACTGATGCAGGCTGCCTCGAGAAAAGTGGTTATCCCTTATCAGTAGGCAGTGGGATGTATTGGTGCTATCAACCGATGTTGGGCCCAAACAGCTAATGAAACCTCCATGTTCAGAGGCAGAATACCGCTGAGTGCCAGTTGCTGCTGGGAAACAGCAGAGGAGGGTTCTGTCCCCTGCTCATGGGCTCCTGGAAGCATCTGCTTGGCCGCTGTTGGAAGCAGGGTGATAGACCTGATCCAATAGGTCTCTTGTGTCTTCTCTAGACTTTAGTGGGGAAAGCAGAGATTAGGGATTTGGGAGATGTCTTGAATTACACATCTATGGGAGCAACCCGGCAGGCAGGTGTTCTGTACAGACCCCCTTGGAATGCAGGGGGGTTGCACAAACAGTAGGGCTCCACGCCACAGGAATACATGTCAGTCACACCCCACCTTTGCAAAGGGGGGAAAGGGGAAGGCAACTACTGGCAGTTCTGATTTTAGCCATGGAAGAAGTTGGTGCTGCAGATGGCTGGTAGCAGAACCTGCTGCAAGTGTGTGTGAGGGGGAGACCCTCTGCTGTGTGTGAGAGAGAGAGGGGGGGGGGTGGATGACTGGAGCTGTTGGTAGGGGTCCTGTTTTTCTCCCACCTTTACCTTGTATAACTGTCAATGATCCTACTGTGCTCCCTCCTCACTTATGCTGGAGACTTCTTGGTGGATTATACCCAAACAGAAAATCCTGACTAGTTTATTTTGTGTTATTTTTGAAACCCTCTTCTCTCCTGCCAGAAGGCCGCTTGAGGTAGATTCCAAATAAAAATTAAAACCAATGAAATTAGTGCAAAAAGGAGACGATCAGTTATATCACAGTGTCCTGGGAAAGCCATTTGTTTCACTACTTCCCAAGTGGCAAGAAGTTTCAGGCCTGCAGTTTGACTTCAGGATCCTAGTGAGGAGAGAGTATGGGAAATGTGAATTTTATTTTTTAAGCACCTGCTTCTTTACCAATACAAGCAAGTTGAGCAGGGGAAACAAGGCAGTAGGCATTGCTGATTCCTACAGCACTGTAATCCCCAAGAAGCAACTGCAACCCACCTCTCAAGGTGGCTTCTTGCCAGTAACAACAATGGTAGTCACCAAAGAAGAGCTGGTATGCAGAGCGTTGTAGGGAACAGCAGGTCCAGGGGAGGTGTGTGTTTGCAGAGGGAGAGGCCCTGCGCTTTCTGCTTTCAGAATGCTTAAATCTTTGTAAAAGGGGTGCTCATGATCCAGCACAGAGTGGGTTAAATGCACCCGTATGCACTTTGTGGGGTTGCCTCTAAGCAACAACGGTCCCTGTGCTGCTTTTGATATTGGGATCAGAGGAGCACCTCGGTAATTTTGGAGCCTGGACCTAAAGGCCTTCTGAAGCCCCCCTGCTGCAAGTTAAGCATCATTTTTTATCACATACGTTCTTGAGGGCACAAACCACACCACCCAGGACAGACTATAGAGGATTTGGGGGCTCCCAGGGGGTGTGGAGAGGCCCTGGATTTGGACCTCGAAGAGCATCTCTGACTGGGATATAAAAAAGCTTGTAAAGCAAATAGGACCTAAGAGTTAGTAAAGTAAGTGAAGTGTGCCATCAAGTTGATTTTGACTCCTGGCGCCCACAGAGCCCTGTGATTTTTTGTAGAATACAGGAGGAGTTTACCATTGCCTCCTCCCATGCAGTATGAGATGATGCCTTTCAGCAACTTCCTAGATCACTGCTGCCCGGTAGTAACTAAGGGTTAAAATAACTAAGGGTTACTTCAGGAAGGGTTTTGGGATTTTCTCTCCGTTCCACTGTGTTGTAGGTGCCACTTCTCATTCAGCCATGTAATGCTGAAAAATCCTGAATGGTCTCCTTTCTCCAAAAGGCTGCATCGGCTGCCTACAAAGAGAACGGTTTCAAAGAAACCCTTGCTTCCTTCAACAAAACCAGATGGCACGCAATCAATCAGGTGGGGACCCCACTGCTCCCCATGTCTAGTCAAGGTCAAGGGGGGGTGGCATTCCTGTTTTTCATGCCCCTTCACACTTAAACAGTTTCTTGGAGGCACAGGACTTTATATCCTGTTTTCATCCGATCCAGCCATCAATAGAGTTCCTCTGGTTTACTACTCACTGGGTGAAAAATGAACCATGGAATTTCATGCAAGTTGAGAAGTGGGTAGGGTTTTCTGTCTCCTCCTGTTAGTTAAGGAGGCCCTTACTTGGTGCTGCTGGTTCCAGGTTTTAGAATCCGAACTCTAAAATGCTATGATTCTATCCTGTAAGGCGGGGATTATCAAACTTGGGTCTCCAGATTTTTTTTTTAAAAAAACCATTTTATATCCTGCTCTTCCTCCAAGGAGCCCAGAGCACTGTACTACATACTTGAGTTTCTCCTCACAAAAACCCTGTGAAGTAGGTTAGGCTGAGAGTTAAGTGACTGGCCCAGAGTCACCCAGCAAGTCTCATGGCTGAAGGGGGACTTGAACTCAGGTCTCCCCGATGGGCCATTCTGGCTGGGGATGATGGGAGTTGTAGTCCAGCAGCATCTGGAGACCCAAGTTCCAGAACCCCTGCTATAAGTTAGATTAATAGCATTATTACCCCCATTCATATTGCAGAGGGATGGAGCTGTAAATGCGGGGGGCGGGGGTTAAATGGCTGTAGGGTTGCCACTGCTGCTCAGGGGCTGCTAGCCTTTCCCCCTCGCCCACACACTGGGTGCTTCGCTCGCCACGGTCCAATATCCTGCAGCCCAATTGCACTGAGACCTACAGGTGGGCTTGGTGACATGATCAGGCCCTGCTGGTGCACTGGTGCTGCTGCAAGCCACTGGTCAGCCAGTGGCAACTAAGAAGGATGTAGACAGGCACCACCTGGGGGCAAAGGTGGCTGGTTGGCTGATGGGTCAGCAGCCAAGAAGACAGGCAGGCAGGGCAGGGCTTCCCTCCTTAAACCTTGTCCAAGGGCTGCTTGCTTGCTTTTATTTAAATTTAGCATATTTCTATACCACACACATCTCTGGACAGCTTACAGTAAAACAGCACAAATTAAAACATAATTAAAAAATTAAAATGATGATTAGTTCTTTTCCAAAGCCTTGGGGCTTCCAGCCTTGCTGTGCCTCTGCTTATCATTAGCTTTGAAATGAAGCATTTTTTTTGTACTCTCTGCTCCTCGGCCAGAGGGTCTCTGTTGTAACACAGGAGCAGTTGCATTGGATTATGGGTTTAGCTGGTCATGAACCCTCTTAAAGGCAAGTAGGGTGGGTGTGGCTGTCCACTTTGGGCCTTTCCTACCACCCGACTAGCCACCAGGAAGGTGTGACTGAATTGCACCCTGACTGGGTCCTGCTTCTTTGAAACGAAGTGCTAATCAACCCATCTTGCCTTTCAAAAGCTATAGCTCTCGGCCTCTTCGCGGTCTACACAGGGCCAGATTAAGCTAGTGCGGGGCCTGCAGCATATGTTATAAAGGGGCCCTAAATTTTTTAAAATGCACATAAATATTAAAACATACGTTATTTACTTGCATGGTAAAATAATTCAATATTTTCATTTGCTGTATTTTGGAGTATGGGAGACAAAGCCACAAATTCATACTTACTACTACTACAGTGAACATTTATATACCGTTTTTCAATCAAAATTCTCAAAGTGATTTACATAGAAAAATAAAGAGTGGAGAGAGGATTCTCTGTCTCCAAAGGGCTCACACGCTAAAAAGAAAAATGTGGCAGGCACCAGCAACAGCCACTGGACAAATGCTGTGCTGGGCCTTCTCTTAAAAGGCACATTTAGCAGAACAGGGATATTTTATCTAACATGCACCAAATAAAACAGGTAAAGTTTTAACTTTAATTCTCAGTTGGAAGCTGGGTGTGTGGGGCGGCACCCTCGAAAACATGGGGCCCGTAGCAAATGCGACATTTGCTACTATGTTAATCTGCCATAGAGGCGACCTCCTTTCATATTGTACTGAAGCCCCTACAGAGTGTTATCGTGTTTTTAATGGGGAAGGATGGACATATCCACGCTGCCCACAAGAAATGAAAGAGCTCCAAGGTCTGTGAGGGGGCCACAGTAAGTTGAAAATATAGCTAATGCCAAAGGACTTGATCAATGCAAAGGACTTGATCAATGTTCTTTGGTTGAGAGAAATTCCCGAGGGCTCTCAGTCACACGTTGAGGGCAGGCTGTGCAGATCCTTCCGTGTTATTACCACGGATGTTTCCACCTTGCCAGAAGGGATTTTGCATATTCAAGACGTATCTCTGCAAGTGTGTATGTGTGTGTGTGTCTTCCAAGCCGCTTTCCGAATGTTACGAAGTCACGCTGGGTGTGCTTCCCTCTCCTACTCTGCTGTTTTTGCACTATTGCTCTTTTATTATCATGTGGCCTCCTTCATTCTACGTACAGTTAGCCTTATTGGGTCATAAGTCACTACACTGGTTCAGTGGGATGTGTTTTTGCGGTGTTTGCCAATTCTAGCACCTGTTTCTTTTTTCCAGCCCACTTATCCATCATTGTGAAAATTGCATAATGATTTAGGGAAGCGAGTCATCGACTTTTGTTGCATGCCTAGAAAAATATAGACCTTGCTTTCCTTCGTGACTGATTTGTGTTCACACCCCTTCTGTGAGCAGCCATTCGTGGTGTTGAAGCAAGACTTGAGTCACATTCCAGCAGAAATCCACGGTTCGGTCCGAGCGTGGGTTCCCTCTTCTGGTGGGGGAAGAAAGCTAAGGAAGGCATTTGCCTTTCATGTCTGATCCCTTTTAACAGGTTCAGAGCCTTTAGCAAGTATAAGCTCTGTTCGCTGCTGTTGAGAATATTTGTAATGCAATTTATTTCATGGATATATATTGGTGCTAATATGAAAAGCCCTTCTCCCGTGAAATGTAAGACCATATTCAATGCAAGCTGTCTCTCTTGCATATAATGTGATAATCTGATGGACTAATAGGTTGCTGGTTGTGTAGCACAGGAAGTTGTGTTGTACTGATTTTGGAATGAGAAAAACAACTTCTCAAACACTCTCAAACTAGTCTCCATGAAATTATGGATAAGTAATTTATTTTCTTTAAGGCTGTTACCTGATTATGTAAACCTTAAGCAGATTAATTAGATTTGACTTGATGCGCCATTTTTGCTTTTAGATGATGCATGCCCATGTGGCAGCAGGAAGCACATTTGGCCGCTGTTCCTGGGGATGATGGGAGCTGTAGTACATCATCTGGGAACCTGTACTTGGGAATTACAGCTCCAGAAGATGCATTGGTGTCCATCCAGGGTGATGAATCAATGGCCCTAGCATGAATATTCTTGTTACAATTCACAAACCCAGTGAGATAGATATTGTTGAGGAGCATCTGGTGGTGGTTTTTAATCTGGCAGATTGGTAGAGATGAGAGAAGGCTGCTGCCTACGTTCAGCCTTCCTTGCCATTAGCATTACTTTCTCCATCTCGGAGTGCACCATTAGGAAGGGCCTTAATTAAGCAAACGGCTCAATGATTCATGGAAATGCCGCATAATAGTTCAGTCTGCCTGTAGCGCCTGTCTTGAAATTCCAAAGCCACAATGTGGTAGTGTAAATAAATGGAGAATGCCACCGTCCTTGTCCTCATCACACGCACACTCGGTCTTTGCCATCTCAACATTTACAAAAGCTATGCATTATTTAGCATACCAAGAACAGGACAAACAAAAATGTGATCAAAGCCATTCTGGAAAGTAGTGTCACATTCTCGGTTTCTGAAACCAGTGCTGATTAGCATTCCCCTTTTGTATCAAAAAGCAATTATTTTAATGTTCTGCACATTATTTACCCATGAGTGAGAAGAATATATTGATATTGTGGGGTTTTTTAATTGTAATTTTTTTCTTCTCTACATCTAATTATTTATGTCTATGATGACCCTGGCCACATAATTTTTGCAGAAATATTGCATGTGGGAAGGCCACATTTCATATTGCACAAATGAGAAGAGATCACTGTCTTTCTGCACTCAGAGTCCCAAGTATCTGCGTGTGATGGCAGAGATTTCTCCTGCACCCAAATTTCTACATGGCACCATTTTCCCTGAGCAGACATTGCTCCTCCTGATAGCACTTTCAGAGAGCTAGATAACATTTACGTTCAATATCCATCCAGACTGGTGTCAATGAGATCAGTGGCGCGGGGAAGAGTGCCTATGCCTGTCTATTATCTCTGAGCAATTGGTGGTGATCCATCTCTAGGTATGCCCCAAGGCAGGGCCAGCCTCAGGTCTGGGGGTTGGGGCCTCAGCAAGCACCTCCCAGTGTGTCCTCTCTTATCGATGCAGGCGCTCCCGATGTAGGTCATGAGGGCAGGCAAGTGCTGTAGGGACCTTGGCTGCCTGAAGGCTGCAGGCTGAAGTCACAAAGTCTGGTACAGAAGAGCGGCCATAATGGCCTCCCCACGTGACAAGCTGCCCAGACCAGGCAAGGGAGCAGATTTGGGAGCCAATCAGTGAGGCCTGATGAGAACTAGCTCAGGGGGATTATGGGTGATGGTGTGGATGACCTGGCCGTTCCCTCCTCTGACCAATGGCCAAGGGAGTGAGTGTGTGTGTGTGTGTGTGTGTGTGTGTGTGTGTGTGTGTGTGTGTGATATCTGCATTTCCTTTGATCTGGAGAGGTGTGTAAAAGTCAATAGAGTTGGAAGGGATGGTTAGCTGGCCCAATACAGCAGCAGCACATTGATGTGGGGAAGAGCAGGCCAGTACAATTGGGTGAAAAGGAGGAGCGGAGAAGCACCTCTGGCCTTGAAAGCACCTTTAAATTGGTTCCTGACGGCAGTGCTGGGAGCATATGCAAGCTGCACAATGGCCTAGGGGAGCTGCATTCCAGCGAGATAATGGGCAGGGATTATCTTTGATCAGCCAGCCTGTGCTTGCAAAAGGAAAGTCAAGGCTGGGAAGGTTGGAGGCATGCTGAGGAAAGGGCTATGGGGGCATGGAAGCGGAGGAGCTGCTAATAAATATAAAGACTGAACTTGATGGTGTGTGCATGCGTGTGTGTGTGTGCGCGCGCTCTCTCTCTCTCTCTCACTCTCTTTTCCAGTTATTCTCCTTATCTACAGTCATCCCTTGTCTACCATGAGGGTTTCATTCCAGCAGAACCTCGCCATTGGCGAGCAATTGAAATCAATGGGAAACGGGGTTAGGGGAGCTATGGTCACAAAAAGGCCGAAAAGTCAAAGGAAAAATACAAATAACCCAGAATCCCTTAAAATTACCAAGAATAAGCAAGAGGAGTGAGCAAATTGAACCTCTGGAACATTTGGAACCCTGCCCCCCCAATCGCTCAGAGGCACTTTTGAACCCCCCAAAAACACTCAAAATCATCTTAAATTGCAAGCAGTTGGCAGGGTCAGCAAAAGAAATGAGTGGATGGAACCTCTGAATGCCCCAAAATTGGGGGGGGGGATATCACTTAAAAAACCCAAAAACAACCCTCACTAAACCGTGGATACTCAGGTTACGGTTAGCGAGATCGGTCACAACTTCCCAGTCATGAATACTCAAAACTGATTGGGAAAACCGCAGTTGGCAAGGGATGAACTGTACCCTTGTTTTGGAGTAGAGTGCCTTGTGAACAGTCTGATGGATGCAGCCTCATGCAGCATAGTCCACACATTTAGCTCACTTGTCAAGGCCTGGTTTACATGTGATCGCAGGTAGCTGAATGAGTGAACAGCCTCTGTGGAAAAGCATTTTGTGGAGTGAGGAGATTTCTGTATTTGTAGGGCTAGACATGTGACACAAGGGTCCTCAGACTCGGGCCCCCACATGTTGGTCTAGAACTTCCATCCTCCCCAGCCACAAGGGAGGTTGTAGCCCAGCAACATCTGGGAAGCTAAGTTGGAGGACTTCTGATGTGATGGGAGCTCTCACCGCATGCTAAAGTCATCATCCAGTGTGGTTTATTATGACTGGGTCAAGGGTTCCCAACCTTGGGGGCCCCAGATGTGGTTGGACTACAACTCCTGTCATTCCCAACCACAAAAGCCAGTGGCCATTGTGGCTGTTGTGACTGGGGATGATAGGAGTTGTAGTCCAGCCACATCTGGGGGCCCAAGGTTGAGAGCATCTGGACTAGATAGTTTGACTTAGACCTGGGTTCAAGCCTTTGCTCAGCCCCAAAGTTTAATGGATAACCTTGGGCTGGTTCCCTATCTCTGCCTTACCTAACTCATGGGGTGATGGTGAGGATTAAAAGGAGTGGGGAGCAGCAGAAGGAGAGGGAGCACCAGGTATCTCGGCTTCCTTGGAGGCAGACTAAACAAATAAAAGGACATCAAGCCTAAATCTAGAGAAACCACATGGTGTGTGACTGGTCCTTCCTATGACTATGAATATTTCTAAACCGCTTTCTAATCAATGTTCTCAAAGCAATTGCACAGGGGCAGGGGGTGGGGATTAAAGACGGTTCCCTGGCCCAAAAGTGTTCACGATCTAAAAAGAAACCAAAGGGAGATACCAGCAACAGCAGCTGGAGGGGTGCCGTGCTGTGGCTGGACAGGGCCGGCTTCTCTCCCTTCTAAGTCCAAGAGAATCAGCACTTGAAAGGGTGCCTCTGCTCGCTTAGCTGGGGTTTCACTGAAACAGAGCCAGACTTGGCCTCGGCCAGGCTTTCAAGTGGAGCTTAATAAAAAGAGATATTTTTAGATCCGTTTTCTACGGAATCCAAGACCGTAGACCTATGCTTCAATAACGTTCGGAGATTTAATTAGAATCCACCTTTTTAGAGGAGTAACTATCCACAAATGCTCTTTATTATTTATAAGGAGATTGCTGTAGCATTTCAGCTCCGCTGCCAACACTCTTCAAGAGGACCGCGCAGCCTTCCTGCAGCAGGTTGACGACTCAGCTGGCCTCTTGCTGGGCTCCCAAGGCTGTGGTGTGCCAAGTGAGCGTCCTGGGAAGCTTTTCAGGTTAGAGCCCCCCATGCTTTCTGCCTCTTCAGGGGACGAAGCTCTGGCAGTTGCCTGTCGTGTTGAGCGTAGCGACAGAGGCCTGTTTCAGAGGCTGCCTGTGTCGAGGCATCTTTGCTGCTGCAATGCAGAGAGCTGTCCGGGTTCTGCAGCTCCTCGCTGACGCTTCTCACCTTGCTGCAGGGCTGGCCTGTCGCTGGGCACACTGAAGCAGTCGCCTAGGGCACCAAGCTGGGGGGGGAGTGCCACTGCACCCACTAGCCACCTGCCTTCATCCCTGGCAGCACCGTGGGCTTGTCAGTAAGGCAAGGCTGTCTACTTTCTCCGTATTTATTCAACTTATATGCTGAGCGTATACTGAGAGAAGCTGGATGGGAAGAAGATGAGCCGGGTTTTAAATTTGGAGCAAGAAACATCAGTAACCTGCACTATGCTGATGACCCTACTCTGAGAATGCGGATGATCTGCAAGCTCTAGTAATGGAAGTCAAGGAGCACAGTGAAAACATGGGACTACAACTAAATGTAAAGAAGACTAGACTAATGACAATGGGTATGGCAACCAGCCTCAGAATTGATAATGAAGACATTGAAGTGATGGATAGCTTCTGCCTTTTAGGATTGACCATCAACAGTAAAGGAACCAGCAGTCAAGAAATATGCCGGCGCAGACTAGCACTGGGTAGGGTTGCAATTAAGGCCTTGGAAAGGATATTTAGATGCCATGACGTGTCTATACCTATGAAGATTAGAATTGTTCAGACCATGATTTTCCTCGTGACACTCTATGGATGCGAAAGCTGGACCTTGAAGAAACAAGATAGAAAAGGTATTGACACTTCTGAGCTTTGGTGCTGGAGAAGACTTTTGAGGATACCATGGACAGCTAGGAAAACAAGCAAAACCCAGCTCCCTTAAGAAGTCCATAATGCTGGGGAAAGAGGAAGGAAAGAGAAGAAGACGACCAGCAGCAAGATGGATGGACTCGATTACAACAGCAATGAATGCACCACTGAGGGACCTTAAAGGCCAAGTTGAAGTTATCATCCTGCAAAGAATCTATCTATGTGGGTCGCTAAGAGTCAACATTGACTTGATGGTACTTAATCAATCAATGAATCAATCACCAGCCAGCTGACAAGGGATGACTGGTTCCTTAGTCCAGACAAGTAAGCCAAAGGAAGCCATTCACAACAAGTGTCCAGTATCTGAATTTGTTTCCTTTTGTTCTTCCTGATGTAAGCCCAGGTATGTTAAACCTTCCGAGATCTCATAACATAGAACACTTATTTTTATGTTTTTCCAAGCAAAGGCCTCTTTGACAAAAATAATAATAGTGAGTCCTCAATCTGAGAGTACCGTACTGTGCTTTTCTCAGTGCTGGGAAGACCCTTTAAGAGAGATGGAGCATCCTCTTAAGAGCTCTAGGAGGAAAGCACTTAAAAGGGCAACACTTCCCAGCACTCTGTGCAAGCTTTCCAGTGTGGGGCAGAGGCTCAAGAGGGTTCCGTTTCTAACCAACCCCCCCCCCCCACCGCGCTGGACAAAATGCAGTACTGCACAGTGGAAACAGTCGTCTCCGTGTGGTGCCAGGGGACTGTGCAAAGTATCAAAGCTTGACTCAGGCCCAATAAACAATTAGTCAGGGAACCACACTTAGTATTGATGTGTTCGATGTAAACTGCCCTGAGCCATTTTTGGAAGGCTGGTATATAAATAAAATAAAAAACATAAATATGGGCCACATCTGGCCCCCAGGCCTTACAGTGTCATAGAACATGACATGGGTACCCAGCACAAATCTCTCTTGATTGCCAGCGTTAACTCTGGAATCAGGTGGTGGTCTCCAGTACCGTCAGCTGCTGTTTTAATCCATGCCACAGTGCTGCTGTGACTGCAAGGATTGTGGGTGGGTGGCTCTCTGATCGCCCAGTCTGTGTGTGATATTTGTCTATGTGAGTCCTTGTCTGGGAACAGAGACCTGCTTGCATGTAGAGCAAAATATCCTATGTAAATTCCTATTGTGTATATTTTTATGTGCTTTTAATTTGATTGATTCACATTAGGAACAGAGGAAGCTGCCATATACTGAGTCAGACCATTGGTCGATCTAGCTCAGTATTGTCTTCACAGACAGGCAGCGGCTTCTCCAACAAGGTTGCAGGCAGGAATCTCTCTCAGCCCTATCTTTTGTAACTGAATTCATGTCCTACAATTTTGGAAACTGGATTTTCGTGAATGTCCATAATATGTCCAACCTCCAGCAAAAAACCTGGGTCTCGCTTTTCACTCTGCGTTGGTACAAGTCAGCATGGGGCATAGCATGGTGGGGGAACGGATCTTTCAATGCTAATATCACACAAGTATTAAAAAGAGAACCCCCAGACTACTTGAGAGATTTGTTATTCACACTTAAAAAATGGAAGGTTGAACTGGATCTATTTAAAAGATCCTCCTCAGTTAAGCAGCTAAGGAAAACAATTTATGGAGAGATTCTAGAAGTGGGTTTCTTAAAACCTGATTTAGAACGTAAACGCTACAAACACCGCACTTCACAGTACTTGTTGCAACCCGATCACCCTATTGCTCTCTTTAAGGAGAAAAAAGTCCCTTTCCATTTATGGGAAACAAGGTGGCGCTTATACCATCAAGTACTACCACTTAATGCAGCTAAGCCATGGCTCCCAGAGGACCAGCAAGAGTGCCCTAAAATCACCTGCAAACAGAAAGCTAATGAGCTAGGCAAAACATTCAGGGAAACCCACTCACATTTCTTAAAAGAGTGTGTGGTAGCCAAAAGAGTGTGGCAGGGAGTAAGCAAGCTGTTCGAGGGGCCTGATTTGGAAAAACAGACTTGGGAAGAACTAACCTCGGGTTTGAGCGATAGAACCTCCTTTAGAGGTCCCAGAAAGAAACCTTCAAGGAAACGGGACGGAATGGGTGCCCCCATACTAGGGAATTGGAACATTCCCCTTCTCGTAATCAGGTTAGTAAACCTGTATGTCATTTATGCAATGCTCCTGCATAGGAATAGGGAGGGAAGACGCGACCAAGAGGTTCACGCAGATGAGACAGTAAATCTCTTCCGGAAAAGTCTGTATGGTTATGTGCAAAAATACAAGAGTATCTCTTCTAAACAGCAATGGGACAAATTGTGGAAATGGACGTCGGACGTAACCCCCCCCGATTACCTGATGTGCCTTGAAATCCCCCACCCCCGAGTTACAGTACTACCTGCATATACTTCATAACCTTGTGGGTTTCCAAATCCTTGTGTGTAAATCTTTGTAGATGTATCATGTACAAACAACCACTTGGTATATAATTGTGCTTTGGCAACATACTGTATGCTTTGGTAGTTTGTTGGTTCAATAAAAAAATCTTGTCCTATTAAAATAAAATCTTGTCCTATCTTGGAGATGCTGCCAAGGAGGGAACCTTCTGCTCTTCCCAGAGCGGCTGCTCCATCCCCTGAGGAGAATATCTTGCAGTGCTCACACTTCTAGTCTCCCATTCATATGCCACCAGGACAGACCCTGCTTAACTAAGGGGACAAGTCATGCTTGCTCCCACCAGACCAGCTCCAGTAAAGAACAACAATACTCTTTTCATCATGACAACTCATCACTTATATGTCTGGCTTTCCTTAAATACACCCCGTGACTGACCTTGCAAGCTATCTGATCAATCACACAATATCTGGAGAGCTGCTGAAAATGAGCTTGTGTTGTGTGAGTTTATCCCGGGCTGGGCCATCCTTTCTGTGCCCTGCCGTTGGTATCTCTTTTGCAGTGGAGTCTTCAGCGGCTGCATTAAAACTTAAATGGTGCTTCCCTTTGCCTCTTTTTGTTCTCTTTGTAGCAGATCACCCCATCAGTGTCCTTATCGGTCATCAGCCTTCATCTGAGTGCTTGAGGAGCTGAACAGTAGACACCTACTGCTGACTTTCAGCTGCTGTTGATCCCACCTCATGCTCGCTAATGTTCTGTGGTGTGCTGTGCAGATTTCTATTCCAAGCCGATTTCAGTTCTGTAGCAAGGCAGCCGGGCCCCAAATGAGACACAGCTGACTCTGGTTCCCAGCAGCTCCCATGGCTCCCTTCTCTCCTACCCTAGCCCAGCCCAGCCCAGTGTTAATGAGAGCCAGGCTGCTTGCAGGCCTTGCCGTTCATCAGGTAGAGTGGCACAGCCGGGAAACAGAGGTAGCTGCACCTAATCTCCTGCTCCCTGGCTCATTAGGACAACGAGCTGCAACATTGCCCAGAACTGGATTCTGAATGGACCCACGCTGCTTCATAGAAGCCAGTAACACGCATCTTCTTGTTGCCTTGGAAGGGCCTTTGACCTCAGCTGTGTCTGCATTGCTGGCTTTCCTAATGGCATTGCCTGTGCCTTTCACTTTGGATCAGGAGTTGGTAACATAAGGTGCATCACTGGGGAAGTGCTTGGGCCAGAAACAGGGGTGAAGCCTCTCCAGGTCTCTGAATATACAGACAGCAAGTTCTTGCACATGTTCATTGTGAAGATAGAACTGGTGCATGAGAAATGCCCTTTGCACAGGTTGAAATTTTAGGGTTGAGTTTAGTTTTGCTTCACTGAAAAAACCTCTCTTAACCCATTTTTAGCCTACTTTCCAGAAGGCTTATGAGATCACCCGGCATTCTTTGTGTGTGGTGTGTGTGTGTGTGTGTGTGTCCGTGTGTCTCCCGCTCTCAACTTTGCAACGCCTGGACCAATATGAACCAAATCGGGTACAGTTGTAGGGACACATAGTGACACCTCAACAGCATAGTTTGTGATGATGTCATCCACCCCAATGCAAGCTGGCAGATGTGTAAACATTTGAGGTGCAAGTGGCCTATCTTGTGAACTGCTTAACCAATTTGAATCAAATTTGCTACAGCTGCAGGGACACACAGGGATGCCCAAGTGCCGTGGTGTGTGATGTCATCCACTCTAATTCAAGATGGTAGCCATGTGAACATCTGAGGCACAAGTTGGCTAATCTGTGGGCTCCCTAAGCTATTTGAACCGAATTGGGTAGAGCTGCAGTGAATGACACACAAGGACACCTCAGTGGCATAGTTTGTGATGATGTCATCCAAACCAATCCAAGATGGCAGACGCGTAAACTTTGGAGGCACAAGTGGGCTGACTTGTGAACCGCTTAACCAACTTGAACCAAATTTGCTACAGTTGTAGGGATACATAGGGATGCCCAAGTGGCGTGGTGTGTGATGATGACATCCACTCCAATTGAAGATGGCAGCCACATGAACATCTAAGGCTCAAGCAGGCTAATTTGTTGACTGCCTAACCTATTTGACCCAAATTGTGTACAGTTGCAATGAGTGACACACATGGACACCTCAGTGGCATAGCTTGTGATGACGTCATCCATGCCAATTCAAGATGGTGGGCACATAAGATTTTGAGGCACGAGTGCACTAACTTGTGGACAGTCTAACCAATTTGAACCAAATTTGCTGCAGCTGTAGGGACAAATAGGGACATCTCAGTGGCGTAGTTTGATGATGTCATCTACCCTAATCTAAGAGAGTAGATGTGTGAATGTTTGAGGCACAAGTGGGCTAACTTGTAGATTGTCTAACTGATTGGAAACAAATTATTCACAGTTGTAGTGAGTGACACACAGGGACACATCAGTGGTGTAGTTTGTGGCGATGTCATCCACCCTGATTCAAGATGACGGAAGCATAAACCTTTGAGGCACAAGTGAGCTAACTTGTGAATTGCTTAACCGATATGAACCAAACTTGCTACAGCTGAATGGACACATAGGGATGCCCCAATGGTGCAGTTTGTGATTATGTCACCCACCCCAATCCAAGATGGTGATGCATTAATTTTTGAGGTGCAAGTGCACTAACTTGAGGACTGTCTAACCAATTTGAACCAAATTTGGAACAGCGGTAGTGAGTGACACACAGGGACACCTCAATGGTGCAGTTTGTAATGATGATATCCACCCCGATCCAAGATGGCGGATGCAAGAATGTTTGAGGCACAAGAGATCTAACTTGTGGACCTTGATTTGCACCAGATTTAGTCCAGACATAGGGACAGTGAAAGGAAAGTTGGCTGATTAGTTCTTCCTAGAACAACTGGTTGGATTTAAGTTCAGTTTGACTCCCTGGTATTTTCTAACAAATTATAAAAGAGGGTCTTGCACAAATGCCTTAGTTAATGATTGATGTGTACCCTACTTTCCTACAGAAGTATTTAAGGTGGCATTCCATTTAGTCTCCCTTTGACACCTAGTTGGTGGTCCTTTTATTCAGTTATGGTGGTGATGTTGTCCTGTCATTGTAGAAAAATGGGAGAAAGTTAACAACAATCCAAAGATACTTTTGAAACAGCAAAAGCTTTGTCCCGTGGAGACAAAGACATGGCCTGGATCCTGGCTTCTGCTTTGGCGGCAGCTCTGAAACAGCCCACCTAGCAGGAATGATGGTTGAAGACTTGTCAGTGGCAATGTCAAGAAAAAGGGTTATAGGTCTGAGCACAAGCATTTAAATGCAGTCCGAAAGAGCACAGAGCTGCAGCCCAGACCTGAAAAATGGGTTTCCTTATGCATTAGGAGTCCATAGATTACTACAATACCAGCCATAGCTGTCAAGATGAAAATAAGAAATTATTGATTAAAGCAACCAGATGGATTTCTGTGCTGACCTCTTGCTAACACTAAGCACCCACTGTGTATGAAAGCACCAGCAATTGTGCATGCATCTTGCGGGGACATGTCTGCCAAAAGAGTCAATAAAATGAAGCTAATAGCCTTGAATTCTTTACTCCCAGCATAGACCAACTAAGTAGCTTCCATGTTTTTCAACCAGGAAGGTGTTGTAAAATGTGGGCAGACTCCAGACTAAGTTAATCATGAGTCATGACTGAGTCCCATTTAAATGACTTAAGTCAGTCATGACCAGCTTGTCTCGTTGTTTTCAATGGTGCTTAGTCATGGCTAAATGAAGTCTAGTGCAGGGTTCTTAACCTAGGGTTAAGAGGGAGAGCAGAGCTGGTCCTGTAGTAGCAAGCATGACTTGTCCCCTTAGCTAAGCAGGGTCCACCCTGATTGCATATGAATGGGAGACTAGAAATGTGAGCACTGTAAGATCTTTCCCTCAGTGGATGGAGCCGCTCTGGAAAGAGCAGAAGGTTCCAAGTTCCCTTCCTAGCAGCATCTCCAAGATAGGGCTGAGAGAGATTCCTGCCTGCAACCTTGGAGAAGCTGCTGCCAGTCTGTTAAGACAATCCTGAGCTAGATAGACCAATGGTCTGACTCAGTGTATGGCAACTTCCTATGTCCCTATGTCTCCAGATGCTGTTGGACTACAAGGGCCATCATCGCTTTAGCCACTGCGGCTGTGGAGGATGGAAGTTGTAGTCCAAGATCTGGGGTGCAAAATTAAGAAACCCTGAGTGTCTCAGCTTGTGTATTTCTTTTAAGAGAGCTAGTGTAGCATTTTGGCTCAGAAACTGGACAGCAACTCAGGACTTGCTTTCTTCAGATTTTGCCTCTGTCATGAATTCAGTAGGTGGCCTTGGGCAAGCTGCTCCCTCTCAGCCTCAGCTGTGATATGGAGGATATCTGGGGACCCAGGTTTGAGAACCACATCTGGGGACCCAAGGGAGGTGAGCTGGTCTTGTGGTAGCAAGCATGACTTGTCCCCTTAACTAAGCATGGTCTGCTCTGGTTACATATGAAAGGGAGACTAGAAGTATGAGCACCGTAAGAGATTCCCTTTAGGGGATGGAGCCGCTCTGGGAAGAGCAAAAGGTTTCAAGTTCCCTCCCCTGCAACCTTGGAGAAGCTGCTGCCAGTCAGGGTGGACAATACTTAGCTAGATGGACCAATGGTCTGACTCAGTATATGGCAGCTTCCTATGTTCCTAAATTGTGGATCTTTTCCTTTGGAGAGATGGCGAGGGATACAAGGGATAAAGATTCAGATTCCCGGGGACCAACATACTTCCTTTGAGGCTGAGGTTGAAAGATAGCTGTAGAGTTATTCTACATGCCTCATTTTCAGGAAAAGTGGTTTGTCACTATTTTTAGGAAACCTGTCTGAGACTCTGCCAAACAGACAGATGCACAATCCTAAGGTCATTTTTGGGAATGAGATGCTTTTCATCTGTCACCAGGAAAGAATTATACCCTACGCTTCAAACAGAAAATGGAATGTGTGAGTGAAATTGCCTCTACCGCAATACCAACAATTCCATTTTTGATGGGCCAAGGACAGGTCCCTTTTGTGAGAAATGTGTGGGCCCCTGAGAAGACAGTGGTGATACCCACCCACCTTTATCATCCCCTGAATTTCATGCAGACCACCCTAGAGAGACTTTGTTAGGCAGTTTATGAATCTAATAAATAAAGTGTGGGGTGAAGAACAAAACTTAGAGGCCACAAGAGATCTGAACAAAGTTATTCCTTTACTTGGAAAGAGAAAGAAAACAATCAAATGTATTGTCAAGGGAGTTGTTTTCTGAACATCTTATTCAAAGAACCACAAGAGCAAAGGATAATCGAACGGTGGTCCTGTAGCAGCCGCTGAAGGAGGCGAAAGGAAAAGCCCTCTGATCCGGCTGCTGCTTAATGCATGATCAAGCTCCCCATTCTCGACCTTGGTTTAACTCTCGATTGGCAAATGGGAGCAGCAGCACTGCGCCCGAATTAAAGTGTGTTTATGGAGCACTCTGCCTCCTGAGATTCGTAATGCCTCTTCTGTCCTTTAAGAAGCTCCTGAAAACCTATCTATTTTGCCAGGCTTTTAGTTTTTAACTTGTATGTGTATGTGTGTGGGGGAGGTCTTTTTCTTTCTCTCTTTCCTCCCCCTCCCTCTTCTCTTGTCTCTTTTGTTTTAATTTATGTAACCCGCCTTGAGTCTAAGGAAGTCAGGCGGTCAATAAATTTGCTAAATAAATAAATAAAGTAAATGCCTGGCTTGGGTCTGTTCCAGCAGAGGGCTCCTCTTTTGTTCTTTCACAGTGACCAGAAAAGGCAAGTCAGGCTTGTAGGAATCTACTCTACAGCCTGCAAGCAAGCTCTTCCCCCCCCTCCGCCCCCCAGCTTGCTGCAGCTACCATTCTCTTTACGTTAGGTTCATCTGCAGTCTCATAAATCGAGATGTGCCTTGCAGTCCAATAGAGCACGGCGTCTTCCATGGTACTTCATTTCTAGCCTCTCGCATTTCTTCCCAAGAAGGAACTTAGAGGATAACTTAGTGTCCTCCACAGGCTCATGAGATTTTTACGGCTCACTTTCCACAGAAGTGTTGCTCCCTCAACATGGAGTCTCACAGTATATCAACGTTGGCATTTTCTCCTTCCTTCTCATCGCAGGGATTAACTGCAGAGCAAAACCTCTTGCATAAAGAGCATAATGCCAGTCAGACATTAGGATGGGTGGGAGGTGTGTGAGAGGCATTGCCAAAATTGGCGGGGAGGGGGAGGAGAATGCCGTGCGCCTCCGTGCACTTGGCACACAGACACTTTGTACCTCTTCTCAGTAGGGTTGAAGCCTACAACCCCTGCTAACTAAGCAACATGGCGATGCTCTTGTATTGAGCCAGGGGAGAGCACCTGGCCCTCTCCAACCCCAGCACACCATCCCTCCAGTGGCTGTTTGCTGGTATCTGCCTTATGTTTCTTTTTAGATTTTGAGCCTTTTGGGGATAAGGGACCATCTTAATTAATTATGTATTATTTACTTTGCTATGTAAACCGCTTTGAGAACTATGGTTGAAGAGCAGTAGATAAATATCCATTGTAATCGTAGTATGACTGGTGTGATATCAAATTGGAGGCATTTTTTGCTTACCGCAGCAGTGGCCCAAGTTGTCAGACATTTAGATATTTGGTGTGGATAGTACCCATTCCTAGGAGGAAGCTGCCTTCTACAGAGTCAGACCCTTGGTCCATCTAGCTCAGTATTGTCTACCCAGACTGGCAGCAGCTTCTCCAAGGTTGCAGTCAGGGGTCTTTCTCAGCCCTCTCTTGGAGATGCTGCCAGGGAGGGAACCTGAAACCTTCTGCAGGCAAAGCAGATGCTCTAGGGAATGTACTAAAATAAATGGCAGGGAATGCCCGCTGAAAAGCCCTGGCTGCTTCCAAAGGGCTATAGGAATGCATCAGATTTCTGAATGGCATTACATGGCCATTTGGAAGGATGTGGAAAGCTGCCTTATACCGAGTCAGACCGGTGGTCCATCTAGTTCAGTATTGTCTACACCAGGGATGTCAAACTCAATCAGATGGTGGGCCAAATATTATTCCAGTGCAGCTTGGGGCCGGATTGGGGGGGGGGGGTTGCATGTAGCCTAGTGTCACCTCACGCCCACCTCACCTTCTGTCTTCCTCCCCCCCACACTCTTTTTCTCATTCTCTTCCTCCCTCCCTCGCCCTGTGCCTTAAATTAGCTGTATGTACATTAGTGTAGATGCTACATTGACTGGCAGTGATTTCTCCAGGGTTTCAGGGAAGCATCTTTTGCAGCCCTACCCAGAGATGGCAGGGCTTGAACCTGGGACCTTCTGCATGCAAAGCAGATGCTCTGTCACTGAGCTACGGACCCATTCCTGAAGGGGAATCGCTTACAGCAGAGGTACTTGCATGTAGTCACCCATCCAAAGGCAAATTAGGACAGGCCCTGCTTCGCAAAGGGAACTATTCTTGCTCATTACAAACAAGACCGCTTTCACTTCCATCAGTCTTTTAAAAGATTTCTTCCAGCATTTTATGCAAACTGCCTGGAGAAGTTCTGTTAGGTGGTTTATAAATCTAATAAATAAATTTAGGAGTCAATAAAGAATAGTATATGGGATGATCTCTTTCTATGGGAAGATCTCTTTCTATGGGATGGGATGAATGCAGTTCGTTTGTTTGTTAAACTTCTATACCGCCCAAACTTCATCTGAAGATAGAGATAAAAAGGACCTGCTGGGTCTCACAGCTTGATAACCTGGACACAGCTCCGGAGAGGGCTCCCATAACCCAGCTTCCTCCTAGCCTCCCCTCAGATGGGATGGGGGCCTGGATGACCTCAGTATGTGAACAGGTTGATGTGGAATCAGGCTGTCCTTCCATATACTCTGGGACCAAGCCACTAAGGACTTCAAAGACTGTAACCAGCATCTTGACATAGACCCCCAAACAAATCATAGATCCAGAGCTGGCTTTGATTTATGGAATCTTCTGATCTCTAACAGTTGAGGTGATAGCCCAAGCCACCATGCAGCTGGCCTCTAGATCAATGATCTTCACTATTATTTAAGCAAAGAACCTTCCGTGCGAGAGCCATTCCCTGCTGGGCTGGCCTCCACACATTACTGCAATTTCCTCAACACTGGGAGGGTCCTTGGAGAGAGTGAGATGGAGTTCCCTCTGAAGAGCTCTAGGAAGGGAGACACTTCCCAACACACTCTGGGCATGCCTTCCAAGATGGCGCAAGGGTTCAAGAGGGCTCAATTTCCCTCAAGGAGCCCACACACAGTGTTGGGGGACCTCCACGGTGTGTGACTGGTCAACTCCACGTGGCCCCAGGGGGACTGTATAGAATATTCAGAGTTGGCCTAAGCTTCACACAGGCCCAGTCAACGAGTCAGGGAGCCACACTTAGGCTTGATGGAGGCCACCATTGGCCCCCCAGGCCTTCCAATGAAAAGAGCCTCACTGCTCTAGACTGTTTTAATTCAGTATCTCCAATGAGGCCTGCAAATCTCTTCCTTCTAAGCAGCGTGTGCAACTTTCATAGAGTCTTTTTCATATCAGGCCTGTGAATTAAAGCAAGTCGGGAATGTATTCAATGATAGTTATCGTGCTAAAATCAATACACCTACTGAATTCATTCTGTAACTTAATCAAATAAGGAGACGAGGAGGAAGAAAAGACCCTGCTGTCAGCTGAAAGCAGGCTGGAATAATTTACTGTCCAAAGAGCCATTGAGTTTTGCCTTTTACATCCTGAGGATAAAAGGGCTCTTTGACTTATTACTATATTGAAATGAGATATTTTGGGGCCATCATCACGGCAAGGGTCCCTCCGGACACTATTAGCCTGAATCAGCACTGTACTATCGGCTCCTTAACAATAATAGATGAGAGTGAAACGTTGGTCCCAGGGTACCGAGTGGGTGATAACCATCCAAGTGCATTTCTATTAATGAGCCAGCCAATCAGAAGTGAGCCAAAGGCATCACTTGGCAGTCGAACGGAAACCTCAGCAAAGTGCTTGCAAGCCAGGAAGAGAGAGAGAAGTCCACGAAGAGAGCAGAAGGTGCTGAATTGCTTTAATCAAATCGTTCTTCACGGAGCATAGCTCTTTTCCTTGGGGCTCTCTGGGAGCCAGTTCTCACGGGGGTTTTTTTGTTCTGGATGCCCAAGTACAAAACAGATGCACTGCCAGGCAGATGTCCATTCATTCAGGCGTGCATTACAAATGAAGCGGGCCTCATTTGGCAGGAGGGGCACAGCTCACTGGCAGAGCACCTGGACTGCGCACAGAGAAGGTCCCAGGCAAAATCTCCAGCTAAAAAGGGGAGGGGTCTAATCTCTCAGGTACCATGAGCTTCTGCTCCATATCTTGGAAACCACTGCCAGTCATACGGGAGAGCAGGGATGTCATTAAGAGACATCCTGGGTATTTAAGAGAGCATCTTCTTCACTAGGAGCCCCACCGCCCATTGAGGTCATCTGAGGAGGTCCGTCTCCAGTTACCACCAACTCGTCTGGTGACTACACAGAGACGGGCCTTCTTGGTTGCTGCCCCGAGATTGTGGAATGCGCTCCCTACTAAGATACGATCCTCGCCATCTCTGGCAATTTTTAAAAAACATCTGAAAACCCATCTTTTCAAACAAGCTTTCTCAGCTTTTAAAAATTTGTCGGTTTTAATTTTGTGGTCGGTTTTAAATTGTTGAATTGTTTGAACTTTTTATATGTGTTTTAATTGTTTTATGTTGGCCACCCAGAGATGAAAATTTGGGCAGTATATAAATTTGATAGATTAGATTAGATTAGATTAGATTAGATAGATAAATGAAGGGATGGCCCATAGGGCTCAGGCCTCCAATGAGTGGCTCAGAGCTTTGCATCATGTGTTCCTTCATTGCTCCCCCATTTTGGGGGGTGGGGGGAGGAATGGATGGGTGAGGGAAACCTTGCACATATTTGAATGTAGGATCTCCCCAATGTAAAAACTGGGGTTGGGGAGAAGGCCTCCTCCCAAGGCCTTCTCCCACTTCCCCCTTTCTCAGGTAGAATCATCCAAGAATCATCCTTGGTCAACATGTCAGCATGATTTATCCCCAAAAGGGAAACACTGCATGCTAAATTCAGTTGGAGAGGATTCGTATGATAGGTGATGAAGGCATCCACCCCACCCCAAGTTTTAAGGGACAGACTCCGTAAATTCAAAGAGCGCTTTTGGACATACCAATATAATAATGGTTATTATAGGACAATGAATAAATTGTTCACATTCCCAATGAAATAATTATTCTAATCCATTTGATGACAAATGTGCATTGTTAATGACTAGGTCATTAACCGGAACAATGTCGAAGTGTTCTCTCTATCCAATTCAGCTAAATTACTGCCTAAGATAATGGTTGAGCATGCATTTCACATAAAGACTCTACCACAATATCACTGCATCCTAACAAATGCAGCAATCCATTAATTGCAAGCCATTTAACTAGGGGTGAGCAGAAGGAGGAGGCAGAAGAGATAATAATTACAGACCAGAAGAGAAAAACAGGCGCTGGAGGATGGGCAGCCTTTCCATACAAACTCCACACTGCATACCTAAACGAGCGATGATCTTCCCCAAATCTGCATTGAGGAAGATGTCCTCCTGCTTGTAAACAGCGGCTGCACTGAACAACTTATAGGGCTCCTAAGACTTGCCTGCTAATGGAAGCCCTGCCTGGTCCATAGATGCAGAGTAGGTGCGTGGGTGCAGAAAGTGTTCAAGAGGGTAGCTGTCTGTGCAGTTTGTGACCCACCAGCGGTGTAGACACCAATGTGCATATGAGAGCCAGCAAGAGGCAGGCTGGAATATGTCACCAGTTGAAATTTTTTAAAAATATATATTTAACTTGCCCCCAAGCCCTCATAAGAACAGCCCTGCTGGATCAGGCCCAAGGCCCATCTATGTTTCACACAGTGGCCTACTGTGGGGCAGGCAGGCTCCGAAGCCCTTCAGGTCAGGGACCCAAAATTCCCCAGGTGTGCCCCTGCCCACCTCCTAAGGGGAATATCCTGCAGTGCTCACATATGTCGTTTCCCACGCAAACCAGGGTGGACCCTGCTTAACAAAGGGGACAATTTGTGCTTGCCACCATAAGACCAGTTCTCCTCCCACCTTCACCCTTGGTATGTAGCACATGCTCCAGGACTCCTGATTATTCTTTTCTGGGTGGCGGCAAATGCTGGACAGAGCCTCTTACAAGGCAGGGATCTGGATGCTGGAAACGGTCCTGTGAGTTACACCGTGGGGAAGGGGCCATCGCTCCGTGGCAGAGCATCTGCTTAGCATGTAGAAGGCCCTTTGATGAGTCCCTGGCAGCATCTCCAAGTAGGGTTGGGAACGCCCCTTCTCCAAGACCCCAGAGAGCCCCTGCCACAGTCAGAGTAGACAATAGTGGTCTCTATGGAGCAATGATTTTTGACTTGGTGTCAGGCAGCTTCCTATGTGCCTGAGACTTGTAGGGAAGCAGTCATAAACTGGGCAGGAGGTGTCTACAGCTGTACAGATGGCATGTTTTTAATGCCAAGGTGTGTGTTATAGCTTTCCAAGCCATTGGGATGTGGCCAAAAAGCCATTCAAGTATTCACTTACACCTCAAACCAGGTAGTCGTAACATTCCCTGAAGAGAGAGAAGAGGATCTCTCTTTTGCTCCAGCAAAGTGGCTGATAATTTCCCCCCAAAGCAGCAGCATGCCACAAAAGAAGATCGGTGCACACCCATGCATCTTTGTGACAGCCAGTGGAGAAGTCCTGTGTGGGGCATGTATGCTCTTCTGGACTCTGTACCCCTGAAGGAGAAAATCTAGATGGCCTGATGAAGCCTGGTAGTCAAGAGACATGTGATGCCTGCCCTGGCACATCAGGTGAGCATTTATTTCAAAGCCTGCAGGGAGAAGAAAAGGGGACTCCAGCTTGGCAGAGCCACAGACATGCAGATATTTTGTCACCTGGGATACTGAGGCTGGGCTGAACAAGCCTGGAGCCTGTGGAGTAAACATCAGCCTAACCAATTTTGCCCCAGCACCAAATATATGTATGCGTTGTCACCCGATAAAAGAATACTTCAAGTCAATCAACCATGTCGGTTTGAATCCTTTTATAATCCATGAGCCAGGCCCACAAATTTATTATTTATTAAATTTTTCTTATATACCACCTCCTTCAAGGACTCTAGGCAGTGAACAACAATACCAATAACAATTAATATAACAACAACAACAACAACCCCACTTACACAAATACTAAACAAAACAGGCCTCGGATACCAAACATCTAAGAGCTAGAGACACTAGATTGTAAGACCAGGAAAATCATGACCATCAGTCATGCTCTGCACCCCCGCAGCGATGTAGATAGGCTATACCTCCCTCGCAGCTCAGGTGGAAGAGGAATGCTGCAAGTCCATCAAACAGTAGAGGAGGAGAAAAGAGGCCTTGAAGAATATATCAAGGACAGTGAAGAAGATGCACTTCAAATGGTCAAGAACGAGAAACTATTCAACACCAATGAAACAAAGCAGGCCTAGAAGAAATAACGAGTAAAAAACTGAGCAGAAAAATGGAAAAATAAGCCACTGCATGGTCAATATTTTCACAATATAACCAGAAAATCAAATATCACCAAGACCTGTCAGTGGTTTAAGAATGGCAACTTGAAGAAAGAAACAGAAGATTTAATACTGGCTGCATAAGAACAGGCACTAAGAACAAATGCAATAAGAGCAAATGTAGAAAAATCCACAATGAACAGCAAGTGCCGCCTTTGTTAAGAAGCAGATGAAACAGTGGACCACCTGATCAGCTGTTGTAAAAAGATTGCACAGACTACAAACAAAGGCATGACAAGGTAGCAGGGATGATACACTGGAACATCTGCAAAAAATACAAGCTACCAGTAGCCAAAAATTGGTGGGACCATAAAACTGAAAAAGTTGTAGAAAATGAAGATGCAAAAATATTATGGGACTTCCAACTACAAGCAGACAAACATCTGCCACACAATACACCAGATATCACTGTAGTCGAGAAGAAAGAAAAACAAGTCAAAATAATCGATATAGCAATACCAGGGGATAGCAGAACAGAAGAAAAAGAAACAGAAAAAATCACAAAATACAAAGATCTACAAATTGAAATTGAAAGGCTGTGGCAGAAGAAGATCAAAATAATCCCAGTAGTAATTGGCGCCATAGGTGCAATTCCAAAAGACTTTGAAGAGCACCTCAACACCGTAGGGGCCACAGAAATCACCATCAGCCAATTACAAAAAGCAACTTTATTGGGAACAGCCTATATTTTGTGACAATATCCATAATAATAATGACAATATTTATAATAAAATTCTGGCATCCCAGGTCTTTGGGAAGGACTCGATGTCTGGATAAAACAAACCAGTCAATAACACCTGTCTGTGTAAACAAGAAATAATAATAATACTAAACAATTAAAGGGCAAACGCCTGGTGAAACAGGTGGATCTTGAGAAGGGCCTTAAAAGCATCCAGGAGGGGGGCTGAATGAATCTGGGCGGGGGGGGGGGAGAAGAGTGTTCCAAAGAAGAGGGCCACAGAGAAGGCCCTCCTACGGGCCCAGTCTCCACACACTACACCAGGGCCCAGGACACTAAGGAGGGCCAACTGAGAGGACCTCACAGGACAGGATACAACTGGCCAAGAGAGGCGATCCCAGAGATATACAGGTGCTAAGCCCATAAGGGTTTTGTAGGTGAGATCCAGCACCTTGAATTGGACCCGGAAGCAAACAGGCAACCAGTGGAGTGACCGAAAAAGAGATGTGACACTATCAAATCTACGGCCACTCATGAGGAGGCGGGCCGCTGCGTTATGGACTAGTTGAAGCTTCCGAATCATTTTCAAAGGCAACTCTAGGTAGAGCGCATTACAGTAATCCAAATGAGAGGTAACAAAGGCACGAGTTACTGTTGCCTGGGCTTGCTGGTCGAGAAAAGGCCGTAACTGGTGAACCAGCCGAAGCTGGGCAAAGGCACCTCTGGCCATGGCCTCCACCTGCTGTTCAAGCAGGAGCTGCGAGTCCAGGAGGACCCCCAGATCACAAACCATCTCTCTCAAGGGAAGCACAACTCTGCCAAGAGATAAACTCACACACAGCAATTGGCCAGATCACAAACTGAACAAGAGCAACTCGGTCTTGGAGGGACTGAGCCTGAGCTTGTTTTGGCCCATCCAGGTCCTGACAGCCTCTAGGCACTGAGCCAGCAATGGATGGCATCACCTGTCCATGTTGGTCATCTGTACCATCTCAGGGGAAACTCCCAGCTGGATGTGCTGCCCTCTGTGGTATTAAAGGGTAGGATCAAGAGAGTACCCTTTTCGGAGAGACTGTGTCCTTGTGGAAATGTGAGCCATTTTTGGAAGGGCGGTGTATAAATCAGATCGATCGATCGATCGATGAATCAATCACTATTTTGATTCAGTCGGCCATGTGCTTTTGTATGCTTCCCTCTATAGTGATGTGCATTTTTGTTTTGATATTGTTATTGTTTTGATATTTGATATTGTGCGTTGTTGTTTTGATATTGCTCCTCTTGTTTTCAGATATCCAAATAACTCTGACAAGTTTTATATAAACTTATTTCTTTTTTATAAATACACTGATGTCTCGCATCTGGTAGCCAGATTCTGTACAGCTGTGATTAAGATCCACACATAGTATGTTAGAAATAGTTTTTCTCATTCTATTCTATTTTATTTCAATTTTATGTAGTAGATCCTGTGTGTGTATGTGTGTGTGTGTGTGTGTGTGTACATACATCTATATCAATACCCACTTTTAAGGACCCTTTTATCTGGGTTTGGACTGTATATTTGGTCAATGATCATAATCAACCGAACTGAACTGAAACCATCCCAGGGGATGAATACTCATAGTGATTTTTGGCAACGTCTGACGCCCTAGAGATGGAAAACAGGTGATAGCATTGTTGCACTTACAGCTTTCTCTGTGCTATCACCTCTTCTTTATCTCTACTCCCAAAACAATCTGGGTAAAATTGCAGTCATTTTTGCACAGAGGAAAGGGTAAGGGTTAGGATAGGACAACAATGAACAAATTGTTGTACTCCCTCCATGGAGTAATCCTTGGTGGCCATTCCTACCAATCTTCATTTTCATTCTTCTGACAATACCAATTTTATAGTAGTTTTTGTGTTTTTAAAAAAGGTTTTGCAAATTTGGTCACTGCAAGCCCGATGGTCAGGACAATAAAGGCATTCTAACACACTGAAAGCTGCAATGTGATTCCCTGTTTTCCATCTTTCAGGGTGTAGAGCTTATCAAGGATCACTATGAGCATTCGTCCCCCCAGATGGCATGACCACCCCAACTGGCTCACAGTTCAAACACAAGTAACAATGCAGTCTTATGCATCTTTATACGGTGGGGCTTACTCCCAAGTAAGTGTGTTTAGGATTACAGCCTAAATCTACCTATGAAAAAAAGTGCACACTTCCTTTGTTTTTAGATAAGAGGTTCCCACATTGTATGTAACAGAAGGGGGGGATGCATCTTCTAAGGTGGCCCATGTTGCCTCCAGGAAAGAGTCGGCTACCAGTATACAATTCCGTTATGACATTTGCAATATAGGAAAAATTGGTTGTACGTAAGGGAGAGAGGTGGCTCTAAAACAGTGGAGACTCTTTAGTGTTTACAGATAAGCTTTCTCCAATCAACCTGTTCTAAAATAGCACAAATCAATCATTAAGTTGTTGCTACTAGAAGTAATTGAACAGTAATTTGCATAGAACCTCTAGGCAACCTTTTCTATTGCATGTTTTGAGGGAGCTCATTTATGTTCAGGTAGCACCATCATCTGTATTAGAATGCCGCTAACAGTATGCCAGCTTCTATGACGCTGCAGCAAAAGTGTGGGCATGGAAACGGTTCTCTTCTGGCACCACTTTGCAATGTCTCCTGCAGTCCAGCTCAGCCCCTTAGCCTAGAAGGAATGAGATATCGTTGTTGCTCAGGGGTAGAGAATCTGCTTTGTGTGCAGCAGAAGGCCCCAGTTCCTGGCATCTCCAGGTAGGGCCTGGAAAGAGGCCTGCCTGGATCCTTGGAGAGGAGTTCAGACAATACTGAGCTAGACGCAGCTTCCCATGTTCTTTAGTACCTTGTCACAGGCTTGTACTAGGAGTTTTTCTGGGTGGCTGTATAAAGCCCTGCGGAATAAACATATTTAGATACTAACAATGGCGGGGATCCTGAATTCAACAGTGATGTTTCAAACAAACAAGGAACAATCAGTAGGGGGAAATCATTCTGGTGAGAGCTGCTAGACATAAACCCAGTGAGGCTGGTTTGTCTGAGAGTGGGAAATGGCCTGGCCAAAACTCACCCAGTGGTCTCCATGGTTGAGTGGGGCTGCCCCACAGTATCCTGCTGGCTATTACTGTTTCCCATAGGAATAGCAATAGCACTTACATTTATATACCGCTCTATAGCTGGAAGCTCTCTAAGCGGTTTACAATGATTTTAGCATATTGCCCCCAACATTCTGGGTACTCATTTTACCGACCTCAGAAGGATGGAAGGCTGAGTCAACCTTGAGCCCCTGGTCAGGATCGAACTTGTAACCTTCTGGTTACAGGGCGGCAGTTTTACCACTGCGCCACCAGGGCCACCAGGAAGGCATTATTTTGGCGGCATCAGGCACTGCATGTGAATAAAGTTTGCCGTAGCCTCCTTTCCTCTCTGAGAAACCAACTGAGGCAGAATCTACCCAAGCAAGTTTTTTTTGAAGAGCAGTCAGGAATAAATGCTACCTGCCTTGAACTGTGGTGGGTTGGGGGTTATGAATAATATCAGTTGTTGGTATGGAGCAGGAAAAAGTGTTGAAAGACATGCTCATTTAGGGGTCTTGTCCATTTGATTTTAATTACTGAGATTGGGTTTCACCCAATAAAGGACTGATAAATGAGCCTCGCCCAGTCTAGGCCTCTGGTAATTTGATGAGAGAGTTGAGGAGGAGCCAAGAACAACCCACCTCAAAGTGGCTATGTAGCAAAAATGCACATCCGATAATATTTTGCAGGCAATTACATTATAGCTTGTTGTGCCCAAGCCTCTCTTTGGAGTGTTGGTCAAGACAAAGCATTGCCAGCCCTACGGAAGCCCTGGGCACACCAAGAGGCACACGCCTAGCAGTGCAAAGGGCAGAAACTGGACCGGGGGGCAAACTGGGTTCAAATTTGGCTGTTGCTGAACTAAAATTCCCATCATCCCCAGCCACAGTTGTCCACCCTGACTTAGATCACAACAGGCTCCTTTACAAGCGACAGGCATGAAATTCAGACAAAGACCCACATTAGGAGTAGATCTTCATTTGGGAAGAGTTTGGCTTAACTCAGTGATACCCAAAGAAGAGATTACACAGTCTTGAGCAGCTGAACTTCTTGGTGTCCACTCTGTTGGTAGAAGATGCTGAACTGGCTGTTGATTTTCAGAGTGACAATCTATATGTTAAATACTTAACTTTGATGATGCTTTGAAATGAGTGTCATCCTGTGCCGTGTGTGTGTGTGTGTGTATATATATATATGTATGTGTGTGTGTGTGTGTGTGTATAAATAAAAATTATCTAAGGCATACCCGTGTCTAGCCCCATGTGTGGCAGCTCTCGCGAGAGTTCGGAGAGCTGCTGGATAGGCTAGCCATGGGATGGGTGGTGGGAGGGGGAAATGGCAGCAGCGGCTGGCCAGCTGGCTGGTGGTGGGGATGGCACTGAGAAAAAGGTGGTGGTGGGCGGAAGGAAACGGATGGTGACAGTGGAAGAAGGAGGTAGCAGTAGGTGGGGGGAAGAACAAGGCAGAAACGGGTGGACAGGAGAAGATGGAGGCGGCTACGGGGGGGTGACAAAACAGCGACAGTGGGGAGGGTGTGGTGAAAGGCGACAAACTAGAGGCACAGATGCTCTGTGCCTGGCCCAGCTAGAGTGTGTGTGTGTGTGTGTGTGTGTGTATACCTTTATACCTACCTTTATATACCTACCTTTATATATAGTAAAAGTAGAAAAAATCCACTTTCTGAAACAAACTCTTTCTACTCTTCTGCGCCCTGGCAGAGACTTCCAATTGCAAAAGAGCTTGACCTAGATAGAGGATTCTTTCTGAGTCGCATGTTTCCACTAGCCCATTTCTAAAAAGTGCTGCAATTAACGGCTACACAAAAGGCCTTTGTATCATGGCGCATAACCCTTGAGAGAGTGTGACCTTGCATCCACCTGGAGATCTGATCTAATGGGAACTTGGGGCAAAGCCATTCAGGAGCCTGATAGATGACTGAACAATCCAGAGCCAGTCCAAGGTCTGTGGGTGTCCGAGATGGAAAATCCAGTGGCACCCTAATGTCAAGCATGCACCAATTATCTTGCACAAATCCTCTTGACTTCAATGATGGTTGCACAATGGATTGTGCCCCATGACTCAAATCTGTCCACTGCCCACTCTGCTGCTTTTGATGGGGTACTAGCCCCACCCTGGAGCTAGTACCCCATCAAACCATGCCCCTCCCCTTGTCTTGTGACAGGGCCATCTCTGCAAAAGCCTTCTCCACGTGGCTGCAAGCACAGCTCCCCATACTTGGGGACTTGGATGGGCCCCAAATACTATAAGCAGACTGTTCCCAGTCAGACAGAACACATCTTCCCAGATCTAGCACAACTTCACGGACTACCAGAAGCACAAGTGCAAAGTGATGGTTGAAGCCTATCAGGGCCTACATCGTTTGGGACCTGCATACCGGAAGGACTGCCTTCTTCCTCAGGAGCCTGACAGAGTACCTGTCATCCTTTGAAGACCTTCCCTGGGTCCCTCACCTTGAAGCTAGATTCATAGCACTTTAGAGAAGGAAGAGGCCTGGGAGTCCCCACTTCTAGTCCACACCACCACCACCCCAGCCCCAGCTCTGTGCAGAAATTGCTAGAGCTTCCTTGACAGACAGCTGGTCAGGATAGACATTTTCAGTTGCAGCATCCCATTTTTGGAAGGCTGTCCCCTGGAAGAATCAAGCTTTATTTCATTCATTTCTTCCATTTTATACTGCCCATCCCAGAATGGCTCAGGGCACTTCACATATAAGATAAAATAAAAGCAGTTAAAATATTAACAAACATCTCATTTTAAAAATTATTTTAAAATCAATTAAATTTTAAAAGCCAGGCTGAAATGATGGGTCTTTAGGGCAAGGTCCTTTGCATATTATTATTTATTTCTTGTTTACACAGTCAGACAGGTGTTATTGACTGGTTTGTTTTATCCAGACATCGAGTCCTTCCCAAGGACCTGGGATGCCAGAATTTTATTGTCAATGTTGTTTTATAGATATCGTTGCAGAATATAGGCTGTTCCCAGTAAAGCTGCTTTTTGTAACTGGCTGATGGTGATTTCTGTGGCCCCTCTGGTGTTGAGGTGCTCTTCAAGGTCTTTTGGAACTGCACCCAGGGCGCCAGTTACCACTGGGATCATTTTGGTCTTCTTCTGCCACAGCCTTTCAATTTCAATATGTAGATCTTTGTATTTGGTGATCTTTTCTATTTCTTTTTCTTCTATTCTGCTATCCCCTGGTGTTGCTATGTCGATTATTTTGACTTGTTTCTCTTTCTTCTCGACTACAGTGATATCTGGTGTATTGTGTGGCAGATGTTTGTCTGTTTGTAGTCGGAAGTCCCATAATATTTTGACATCTTCATTTTCTTCAACTTTTTCAATTTTATGGTCCCACCAAATCTTGGCTACAGGTAGCTTGTATTTTTTGCAGATGTTCCAGTGTACCATCCCTGCTACCTTGTCATGCCTTTGTTTGTAGTCAGTCTGTGCGATCTTCTTACAACAGCTGATCAGGTGGTCAACTGTTTCTCTGCTTCTTTACAAAGGTGGCACTTGCTGTTTGTTGTGGATTTTTCAACTTTTGCTCTTATTGCATTTGTTCTTAGTGCCTGATCTTGTGCAGCCAGTATTAAACCCTCTGTTTCTTTCTTCAAGTTGCCATTCTTAAGCCATTGCCAGGTCTTGGTGATGTCTGATTTTCCACTTATATTGTGCAAATATTGACCATGCAGGGGCTTATTTCTCCATTTTTCTGCTCAGTTCTTGACTTGTTCTTTCTTGTAGGCCTGTTTTGTTTCATTGGTGTTGAATAGTTTCTCGTTCTTGACCATTTGAAGTGCATCTTCTTCACTGTCCCTTATATATTCTTCAAGGCCTCTTTTCTCCTCCTCTACTGTTTGATGGACTTGCAGCATTCCTCTTCCACCTGAGCTGCGAGGGAGGTAGAGCCTATCTACATCACTGCGGGGGTGCAAAGCATGATTGATGGTCATGATTTTCCTGGTCTTACGATCTAGCATCTCTAGCTCTGCCTGGGTCCAGTCTATTATTCCTGCAGTGTATCTGATAACAGGTATAGCCCAGGTGTTTATGGCTTGTATGGGGTTCCCACCATTGAGTTTGGACTTGAGGATTTTTCTGACTCTCCTGATGTATTCACTTCAAATTTTTCTTTTAACTTCAGTGTGTGTGATGTTATCAGCCTGGAGAATGCCCAAGTATTTGTAAGGTTCTTTCTCTTCCAGGTTCTTGATCTTGCTTCCATTGGGCAGTTCTATTCCTTCTGTTTTTGTTATTTTCCCTCTTTTCATTATTAATGCAGCACACTTGTCTAGTCCAAACTCCATTGCTATATCGCTACTGAATATACGGACAGTGTTTAGCAGTGATTCGATTTCTGACTGGGACTTTCCATACAACTTCAGATCGTCCATGTACAGCAGATGGTTGATTTTACTGGATGTTTTAGATGTTTGGTATCCGAGGCCTGTTTTGTTCAGTATTTGTGAAAGTGGGGTCATGGCGATTACAAACAATAGAGGGGATAGTGAGTCCCCTTGGAAAATGCCTCTTCTAACGCTAACCTGTCCAAGTGCCTCGCCATTGATTGTTAACTGTAAACTCCACATGCTCATGGCTTTTTAAAATAAATATCTGAATGTTTTTGCTGACACCAGTTGTTTCTAAACATTTCTAAACATCCATGTGTGAGGCAATGAATCGAAGGCTTTCTTGTAGTCAATCCATGCTATACTTAGATTTGTTTTTCTTCTCTTGCAGTTTTCTAAAATCATTTTGTCAATCAGCAGCTGGTCTTTTGTGCCTCTGGTGTTTGGGCATTTTCCTTTCTGTTCAACTGGAAGCTGTTTGTTAGTTAATAAGTGTTGCATCACTTCATCTGCTATTATTCCAGTTAATAATTTGAACATGGTTGGCAGGCAGGTTATCGGTCTATAATTACTTGGAACTGCACCTTTTGCTGGGTCTTTCATAATGAGATGAGTTTTCCCAGTTGTTAGCCATTGTCCAATATCACCGCCTTTCATAATGTGATTGAACTGTTTTGATAGTTGTTTAGGAAGGCTTGTTAGGTGTTTAAGCCAGAAGCCATGCAGTTCATCTTCGCCTGGCACAGTCCAATTTTTAATTTTCTTTGCTCTTTCACTTATTAATTCTGGTGTTATTATTAGATCTTGCATTTGTTGGTTACATTTTTTGACCTCTTTCATCCAGCCTGCTTTTTTATTATAATCTATTGGATTGTCCCATAATTTCTGCCAGAATTGCACTGTTTCTTCTTTATTTGGTGTTTCTACGTTTCTTGCAGTTTCTCCTTCTATGCTTTGGTAGAAACATCTCTGATTCGACTGGAATTGGAGATTCTGCCTGTGTTGTGTGATTCTGGCTTCGTATCTGCTAATCTTCTTTGACACTGCTGTTATTTGCTGCTTTATTATTTCCAGGACTTCTCTAGTTTTCCTTGAATCTAGGTGGTCTTTTTGGATCAGATACTGTTTGGTGTTTTCATTCTTCAGCTTCTTGTCTTTCATATCTTTTAATTTACTAGCATCTGATCTGAGCCTGTAGATTTTATTTTCTAATCTAATCTTCCATTTAGGTGATGTACTGCTTTCTTTTTTGACAGGTCCACTGATCTTATATCCGAGCTCTTGTGTTGTTATTGTTGCTGCACTGTACATTAGTTGGTTTGTTTCTTGCAAATTATTGGTTGTTATTTATGCAAGTGCAGCATTGACATCTTTTAATGCCTGAGCAAGTTGTTTTTTTGCAACTGTTTTTAGAGCGGGAAGTCGAACCCTGGTGGTTGTTTGGTTCATGTGCTCAGTTATTTTTTGCTTTAGTTCTTGTTGCTTTTCTGTTAAACGGCATTTGGGTTTTTGAGGTGAAGGCAAAGGGGAGGTTGCCTGGTTTTGATTTTGAAACAGTTCAGCAATGGTGGTATCCTCTATTTCCAACACCTCCTCCATCTGCGCCTGAGCAACTGCTTCAGTTGGTGGATTCTTCCATATCTTGAGCCTGTGTTGCTCTTTGCAGTTCTTCCAGCTCTACTCCTGTGAATACTTTATTTCTTATTATGAATCTTCTCTGGTCTGCTAGCCTTTGTTCTGTTATTTCTGTATCTGGATGCTTCTCTTTCCAAATTTGGTACATTCTTTTTAAATAACCTCTTCTAGTTGGACTAGACTTGTAATAGCAGATCATTATTTCCTTGTTGGCATTTTTTGTATATTTTTTTCGTTTAAGCAACGTTTCTTCCAGTAACTTTGCTGTCTTCAACCCTGGTTGCTCAACTGAAGATCCTGAGTCCTGTTGCCCACCTGCCACCAGATGTCCAGGGACTCCAGCACCGGGCGCGGTCCTTGTTGACCCAGGCGACGACCGATCCAGTATAGATTTATTAAAGTTACGTCTCACCATATTGTTGATGGGAGAGGCACTCTTTGCCTGGCTCCTCTGGTGAGACCTGTCCAGTATGGTTGGACCTTTGGCATAGCTCTCACCTTCCTCAGAGCACGCAAGCCCCACAACCACGCCAAGGTAGTGCCTCACTGGGGGCATTATTAATTATTATTATTATTATTATTATTAATTCAATTTCTATACCGTCCTTCCAGAAATGGCTCAGGGCGGTTCACACAGAGAAATAACAAACAAATAAGATGGATCCCTGTCCCCAAAGGGTTCACATTCTAAAAAGAAACATAAGATCGACACCAGCAACAGTCACTGGAGGGACACTGCTGTGGGTGGATGGGGCCAGTTACTCCCCCCCTGCTAAATAAAGAGAATTGCCATGGTAAAAGGTGCCTCTTTGCCCAGTTAGCAAGGGCAAAGAGGCACCTTAACACAGCAGCAGCATGGGGCAGTGATTAGGGCAGTGGTTTCCAATCAGAGTTCCTCCAGATGTTGCAGGACTACAATTCCCAACATCCCCAGCCACAATAAATTGGAGCTTGGTTTCACAATCGGGTTGCATATAGGAGGATTGCCCTGTGGGTGACCTTAAGCCAGCCATTCTGAGAGTGTAACCTCACAGGGTTGTTGTGAGGATGAAACTACCCAGCTACTGGTATTTAGAGGTAGAGCTATGAGCCTAGAGGTGGACTATAGCCACCAGACTTGTAGCCACTGATAGAGCTTTCCTCCATCATGAATTTGTCTAAGCCCCTTTTAAAGCCCCTCCCTGGCACCTCCAAGATAGGGCTGAGAGAAATTCCTGCCTTGAAACCTTGGAGAAGCCGCTGCCAGTCAGTGAAGATAATACTGAGCTAGATAGACCAATGGTCTGACTCAGTATATGGCAGCTTCCTATCTTCCACTCAAGCTAGTGGCCATCCTGTGGCAGAGAATTCTATAGATTAATTACAAGCTGTGTGAAAAAGTACTTCCTTTTGTCAGCCCTAAATTTCCTGGCCTTCAGTTTCATGGGATGACTCCTGGTTCTAGTGTTGTGAAAGAGGGAGAAAAAAATTATCACTGTCCATTCTCTCAACTCCATGCATAACTTTGTACTCCTCTATCATGTCTCCCCGCAGTCATCTTTTTTCTAAGCTAAAAAGCCCCAGATGCTGTAGCCTAGCCTCATAAGGAAGGTGTTCCAGGCCCCTGATCATCTTGCTTGCCCTCTTCTGCACCTTTTCTAGTTCTACAATGTCCTTCTTAAGATACGGTGACCAAAGCTGTAAGCAGTACTCCAAATGTGGCTGCATCATAAGTTTGTATAAGGGCATTATAATATTAGTGTTTTTATTTTCAGCCCCCTTCCTAATGATCCCTAGCATGGAATCGGCCTTTTTCACAGCTGCCGGGCACCGAGCCGACACCTTCAACAAGCTGTCCCTCTCAACTACAAGATTTTTCTCCTGGTCAGCCACTGACAGCTCAGACCGCATCAGTATATATGTGAAGTTGGTGTTTTTTTGCCCCAATATGCATCACTTTACCCTTGCTTACATTGAACCACATTTTCCATTTTGTCACCCACTCACCCAGTTTGGAGAGATCTTTTTGGAGTTCCTCACAATCTGCTTTGGATTTCTCTACCCTAAATAGTTTAGTGTCATCTGCAAATTTGACCACTTCGCTGGTCACCCCAACTTCTAGATCATTTATGAACAAGTTAAAGAGCACGAGTCCCAGTACCAATCCCTGGGGGAACCCCACTTCTTACTTCCCTGCATTGTGAAAACTGTCCTTTTATTCCTACCCCGTTTCCAGTCCTTCAACCAGTTACCAAACCACACATGAACCTGTCCCCTTATCCCACGACTGCTAAGTTTACTCAATAGCCTTTGGTGGGGACTCTGTTAAACATTTTGAAAGTCCAAGTATTCTATGTCAACCAGATCACTTTTATCCACATGCCTGTTGACACTCTCAAAGAACTCCAAAATGTTAGTGAGGCAAGACCTGCTCTTGCAGAAGCCATGCTGGTTCCAATTTTGTCCTAAAGTATGCTTTCCATCAATTTACCCAGCACCAAAGTTAAGCTGGCCGGCCTGTAATCTCCCAGATCCCCCATGAATCCCTTTTTGAAAATTGGAGTGACATTGGCTACTTTGCAGTCCTCTGGTACAGAGCCTGATTGTAGGGGAAAGTTATATATTTTTGCTAGGAGATCAGCAATTTCACATATGAGTTCCATCAGAACTCTTGTGTGGATGCCATCAGGCCCTGGTGATTTGTTAATTTTTAGTTTTTCAAGACATTTTAGAACATCCTCTCTCATCACCTCTAATTGGCCCAGTTCTTCAGCTGCCAAACCTGAAAAGCACAATTCCGGAGAGGCAATATGGTCAGTATACACCACACTTTGCACTGTGAAGACAGATGCAAAGAACTCATTCAACTTCTCCACAATCTCCTTATCCTCCTTAATAATCCCTTTCACACCTTCATCATCTAACGGTCCAACCGCCTCCCTGGCAGGTTTTCTACTTCTGATATATTTAAAGCAATTTTTGTTAATACCCTTGACCCTTCTAGCTATGTGCTCCTAAAACTCTCTTTTTGCTTCCCTTATTGTCTCCTTGCATTTCTTTTGCCAGAGTTTATGTTCCTTTCTGTTCACATTCGGGCAGGACTTCTATTTTCTGAAAGAAGTCTTCTTCTCTTTCATAGCTTCCCAGACTCTACTTGTTAGCCACACACTGGCATCCTTCTGAACTTGGTGGTACCTTCCCTCCTCCTTGCTTCCTCCTGAAGCAGTTCCTTCTGTGGCTTCATCCTAAGGTTGCTTCTAGGCATTCAGGTCACACTTCAGTAGGCTTTCTAGAGAGCCAGCATGGTGTAGTGGTTAGAGTGCTGGACTAGGACTGGGGAGACCCGAGTTCAAATCCCCATTCAGCCATGATACTAGCTGGGTGACTCTGGGCCAGTCACTGCTCTCTCAGCCTAACCTACTTCACAGGGTTGTTGTGAAAGAGAAACTCAAGTATGTAGTACACTGCTCTGGGCTCCTTGGAGGAAGAGCGGAATATAAATGTAAAATAATAATAATAATAATAATAATAATAATAATAATAATAATTCCAAGGGGACTCACTATCCCCTCTGTTGTTTGTAATCTCCATAACTCCACCTTCACAAATACTAAACAAAACAGGCCTCGGATACCAAACATCTAAAACATCCAGTAAAATCAACCATCTGCTGTACATGGACGATCTGAAGTTGTATGGAAAGTCCCAGTCAGAAATCGAATCACTGCTAAACACTGTCCGTATATTCAGTAGCGATATAGCAATGGAGTTTGGACTAGACAAGTGTGCTGCATTAATAATGAAAAGAGGGAAAATAACAAAAACAGAAGGAATAGAACTGCCCAATGGAAGCAAGATCAAGAACCTGGAAGAGAAAGAACCTTACAAATACTTGGGCATTCTCCAGGCTGATAACATCACACACACTGAAGTTAAAAGAAAAATTGGAAGTGAATACATCAGGAGAGTCAGAAAAATCCTCAAGTCCAAACTCAATGGCGGGAACATCATACAAGCCATAAACACCTCGGCTATACCTGTTATCAGATACACTGCAGGAATAATAGACTGGACCCAGGCAGAGCTAGAGACGCTAGATCGTAAGACCAGGAAAATCATGACCATCAATCATGCTCTTCACCCCCGCAGTGATGTAGATAGGCTCTACCTCCCTCGCAGCTCAGGTGGAAGAGGAATGCTGCAAGTCCATCAAACAGTAGAGGAGGAGAAAAGAGGCCTTGAAGAATATATAAGGGACAGTGAAGAAGATGCACTTCAAATGGTCAAGAACGAGAAACTATTCAACACCAATGAAACAAAACAGGCCTACAAGAAAGAACAAGTCAAGAACCGAGCAGAAAAATGGAGAAATAAGCCCCTGCATGGTCAATATTTACACAATATAAGTGGAAAATCAGAGATCACCAAGACCTGGCAATGGCTTAAGAATGGCAACTTGAAGAAAGAAACAGAAGATTTAATACTGGCTGCACAAGAACAGGCACTAAGAACAAATGCAATAAGAGCAAAAGTAGAAAAATCCACAACAAACAGCAAGTGCCGCCTTTGTAAAGAAGCAGATGAAACAGTGGACCACCTGATCAGCTGTTGTAAGAAGATCGCACAGACTGACTACAAACAAAGGCATGACAAGGTAGCAGGGATGGTACACTGGAACATCTGCAAAAAATACAAGCTACCTGTAGCCAAGATTTGGTGGGACCATAAAATTGAAAAAGTTGTAGAAAATGAAGATGTCAAAATATTATGGGACTTCCGACTACAAACAGACAAACATCTGCCACACAATACACCAGATATCACTGTAGTCGAGAAGAAAGAAAAACAAGCCAAAATAATCGACATAGCAATACCAGGGGATAGCAGAATAGAAGAAAAAGAAATAGAAAAAATCACAAAATACAAAGATCTACAAATTGAAGTTGAAAGGCTGTGGCAGAAAAAGACCAAAATAATCCCAGTGGTAATTGGCGCCCTGGGTGCAGTTCCAAAAGACCTTGAAGAGCACCTCAACACCATAGGGGCCACAGAAATCACCATTAGTCAGTTACAAAAAGCAGCTTTACTGGGAACAGCCTATATTTTGCGACGATATCTATAATAACCAACAGTATTGATGATAAAATTCTGGCATCCCAGGCCCTTGGGAAGGACTCGATGTCTGGATAAAACAAACCAGTCAATAACACCTGTCTGATTGTGCAAACAAGAAATAATCCCACAGTGAGGCACTACCTTGACGTGTTTATGGGGCTTGTGTGCTCTGATGAAGGTGAGAGTTATGCCAGAGGTCCAACCATACTGGACAGGTCTCACCAGAGGAGCCAGACAAAGAGTGCCTTTAATTAATTAATGTGGAAATCAGTGCAGAACAGTTACAGCCCAGTGTGTTTAAACTGCTGTGATGGTTAAAAATAGTAATGACAAGAACACTATAGTATAACTCGTCAAAAAGTGTCTAGTGCTTGCCAGAATCCCAGTATTTGGGCAGTCACTGGCTAAAATAGGGGTTCCAAGCCTTGGGTTTCCAGACATCACTGGACTACAATGCCCATCATTCCAAGGTGGCTGGAGATATGGGGAGTTGTAATCCATTGACCTCTGGAGATCCTTCCCATCCTTGGGTCTCCAGATGTTATTGGACTGTAACTCCCAACACCTGCAGCCACAAAGTGACTGGGGGGGTGGGAGTTGTAGTCCAACGGCATCTAAAGACCCAAGGCTGGAAACTCTTCGGCCAGAAAAAGGTGGGATCAATTTACTTCTGGATGAGAAACTGGGCAGAAGATGGTCTGCATCTTTCCCCCTTAGTTCTCCATAAGTAAAAGGACCAGGGATGTACTTTTAAAAATTAAAGTTGATTATTCTGGGAGGGGCCTTGAATAACTTATGGAAAGCTATGCCTTGCCCCACCATGCCCTGACTTGCATATGCAACCTGCTTGTAAAAGATGCTAAGTTGAGTGGTGACTTTGACCAAGGAGCGAAAGAGAGAGAGAGAGAGAGAGAGAGAGAGAGAGAGAGAGAGAGTGTGTGTGTGTGTGTGTGTGTGTGTGAGCGCTTACAAGAAGACTGAAACATTAATTATGCTTTCTCTGGTAGACACACACACACACACACACTTAATAAAGCTGGCTCATTTCTATTAAAGCAGGAACATGGTTTTAACTTTCCTCTACTAAAGGAATACCAGTAAATGCTTCCAGCAGAGTTTCCAATTAAGGGAGCAATATAACCAGATATGCTACTTTGAGGAATACTGATATATGACACCATCACTTATCTCAGACTGATCCTATTAATTTTCACTCTGAATGTTTGACTGCTTGGCTTACTCTCCTTCAGAAACAACAGCCCAGAATGCAATAGAGAGAGATAATAAAAACAACTCTGGATATATTAAGCACACAATTGTCAAATGCACAATGCAAAGGAGCCCGTTCTTTATGATACCAAATTTTCATTAGCTTGTGATCCGTCAGACATGATCAAGTTTTGTCATAACTCATCCTTGATTAAAACAGAAAATATTCTCTGACTGCTGATGGTGCCGATTCTATCTCTTCCAAAAGTAGCACAGCCAAATATCCTATGGTCAGAACAAAGGAGCAATACATATTGTTTTTTATTGTTAGATTTATATATTTCTTCCATTAAAATAATCTCAAGACAGTTTACAATACATTGTACATACGTTACAATATTGTGTATATGTTGTTTAACTTTTTAAATAGGCTTGTATTCCTATTTAATTTGTATTACTTTAAGTGTTTGATAGTTTTGTATTGCTTTTAAACAATTTAAAAAATACAAATATCAAATTGGAATATAAGAAAAAATACAAATCTATTTAAAAAGTTAAACAATGTATACTCAATGCACTCAACTCTGCCACTAATTTTACGTATGACCATGGTGGTGTTACTTCTTCAGTTTTTCTCCAGTTTCTCTCTGTGAAGAAGGAAGAGGGAAAGGGAGCATCTTTGGAAAGTCTTCCAAACTTGCCAAAGCAGCAGGTCAGGCTGTTGTGAAAGGCAGAGATCAGCAGTTCCCTTCCATGGGTCTTCCACAGATGAAGTTGGATCATCCCCAGCCCTATGGCCTACATTGGGCCCCAGATATAGGGACTTTTGGTCACTGTGGGTGGGGGTGATGGGAGTTGTAGTCCAACAACATCTAGGGACCTGAGGTTGGGAACACTAATTAGTGTTAACGCTAGAACCACGGATCATCCCATGAAAATGACTGTACTTTTTCACACAATGCATAATCAACCTATGGAATTCTCTTCCACAAGATGTGGTGACAGCCAACATCCCGGATGGCTTTAAAAGGAACTTAGACCTGTCCTTCATGAATTTGTCTATCCATGGCTACTGGTCTGGTGGCTCTAGGCTACCTCCAGTCTCAGAGGCACGATGCCTCTAAATTTATTTAATTTGTTTGTTTGTTTATCTATCTATCTAGTTATCTATCACATTTGTATACCACACAAAACACAAGTCTCTGGGTGGTTTACAACAAAACAATAGAAACAACAGATAAATAGATTAAAACATTACAACAATTTCAAATTGAAAACAATGTTAAAACTATTAAAAACACAACTAAAACAATATCTAATTAAAAGCCTGGGTGAACAAATGTATCTTGACTGCCTTTTCAAAAGTTGTAAGAGATGGGGAGGCTCTTATTTCAGCAGGAAGTGTGTTCCAAAGCCTTGGGACAGCAACAGAGAAGGCCCGTCCCTGAGTAGCCACCAGACAAGCCAGTGGCAACTGCAGACGGACCTCTCCAGATGATCTCAAGGGGCAGTGTGGTTCATAGAGAAGATGATGTTCTCGTAAATACCCAGGACCCAAGCTGTTTAGGGCTTTATAGGTTATAACCAAAAGCTTGTATTTTGCCCGGAAACTTATCGGCAACCAGTGTAGATCTTTTAAGAAAGGAGTGATATGGTCTCTCTGAGATGACCCAAAGACCAATTCTGGCAGCCGCATTCTGGACCAACTGCACTTTCTGGACTATGTACAAATGCAGCCCCATATAGAGCACATTGCAGTAGTCAAGTCTGGATGTGACCAGCAAATGTATTACTGTTCTGAGGTCATTTATCTCAAGAAATGGTTGCAGCTGGCATATCAGCTGAAGCTGATAAAAGGCACCTCTGGCCACTGCCTCCACCTGGGACACCAGGGAGAGGTTTGTGTCCAGAAGAACCCCCAGACTGTGTACCTGTTCCTTCTGGGGAAGTGTGACCCCATCCAGAACAGGCAGATCAAAATCATCTCCCAAGTTCTGATCCCCGCACAATAAGTACCTCTGTACTTGCAGGGGAGTAACAGCAGGAGAGAGGGCATGCCCTCAGCTCTTGCCTGTGTGCTTCTCAAAGGCATCTGCTGGGCCACTGTGGGAAACAGGATGCTGGACTAGATAGGCCTTGGGACTCGTCCCGTAGGGCTAACCTCTGCCCAAGATTACGGCCCCTAACTTTTGTACTACAACAGTGACATTGAATGGGTGGATTCAGTGACGCTGAATCGGTGAACTCAACACGAGGTGGAGAGCCGGTCTTTAGGCAGAGAGTAGTAATGGTCCTCTTTGCTAAGCAGGTGTCATCTTGGTTTGCATTTGAATGGGTGACTACATGTGAGCACACTCTGCTGTCAGGTATGCACAGTGGTAGAGCATCTGCTTTGCATGCAGAAGGTCCCAGGTTCAATCCTTCACAGCATCCCCAGGTGTGACTCAGACTCCTACCTGAAACCATGGAGAGCGGCTGCAAGTCAGTGTAGAGAATGCTGAGTTAGATGGACCAAGGGTCTGACTCAGTGTAAGGCAGCTTCCTATGCAACTACCAGTTTTCCATGCCCGCTTTTGCAAAAGGTCTTTGCATGTTTGAGCTGCTATTCACATGAATCAGCCCAGTGTGTTTCAGGAATCAATTTGATCTGATATGCAAGGAAGATGCAAATTAGCACTGGGGGATGGGTTTTGTTCTTCACACACGTCCCCACAGATGAGAATGTACTCAAGGCAGATTATCTTCTCTTGTCTTTACAGATAGCTTTAAAAAAAAGCACATCTTTTTTTAAAAAAACCCTACTGTAACAAAGAAAACAGGAGCAATGTCACCTTGTGCTGAGCAACAGTTATTGCTGGAGGGCTTAAAAACATACCTTTTAACTTGGGCTGGGCAGCAATGAAACGGACCTACAGCCAAAGTTCTGGCTGGCTGTTTCCAGTCAATATGCAAACTTCAGCCTTCCCCACTTCTGCAGCTCCCGACTACCTCTCTCCTTCAGACTTTCCACCCAGTTTTCCTGCCTCTCTTCGATTTCACACTTCTTTGGGGGGCCCTGCTTTCCACAGGATCTGAATCGTGCAGTCCTCCTGTGTAATCCACCTCTCTATGACATCAGGGCAGCTCAGCCAATCAGGCTTCACTATCATCAAATCTTTTTGTATATTATTATAGATACTAATATGTTGTCTATACCTACAAAGATTAGAATCGTTTGGACTATGGTTTTCCACGTGACACTCTATGGATGTGAAAGCTGGACTTTGAAGAAGCAAGATAGAAAAAGCATTGATGCTTTTGAACTTTGGTGTTGGAGAAGACTTTTGAGGACACCATAGACAGCCAGGAAAACAAAGAAATTGATCATAGAACAAACCAATCCAGAATTTTCACTGGAGGCACAAATAACCAGGCTTCAAACTATAATACTTTGGACACATTATGTGAAGACGCAGGCCAGCTCCCTTGAGAAGTCCATCATGCTGGAGAAAGTTGAAGGAAAGACAAGAGGATGGCCAGCAGCAAGTTGGATGGACTCAATGATGACAGCGGCTAAGCTGAAGACAGATCATCCTGGAGAGAACTATCTATGTGGTTGACACCAACTTGACAACACTTAATCAATCAATCAGTCAATCAATCTGTTGTGAATGTGTAGTGGTTAAGTCTGAGCTACATATCAGGAAGTCGCTGGTTCAAATCCTGCCTCTACTCACACGGTGACCTTCTGCAAAACCATTCTTAGCCTCAGCCCACACCCCCTGCATCTGCAATATGGGGATAATAATTTGAGCATTCACAAGCGCTATATAAAATTATGCATGGAGTAGAGAGAATGGACAGAGACACAATTTTCCTCCCCCTCTCACAACACTAGAACCAGGGGTGATCCCATGAAACTGAAGGTCGGAAAATTTAGGACCAATAAAAGGAAGTACTTCTTCACAAAGCACATATTTTATCTATGGAATTCTCTGCCCCAGGATGAGGTGATGGCCACTAGCTTGGATTAGGGATGTGCATGGAACTGGTGGTTCTGCCGGTTTGAAGGCGGCGGGGGGTGGTGTCTCCCTTTAAGAGCAGGGGGAGGGTGCACTTACCTATCCTGCCACTTTCCCATCCTGCCACTCCCCCCTCCACCGGCATCACTATTTTTAACAGCTCATTGAGGCAGTAGTGTGCCTCCCTGCCGCCCTCATCTTCCAGATATGACTGAAAGTTGCCGACGTGCCTGCAAATGTAATAAATAATAGAAATGTAATAAATAATAATAAGGTGCCTCTTAATACCAGTGGCAGGGGAGTCGCAGTAGGAGAGAGGGCATGCCCTCAGCTGTTGCCAGTGGGCCTCCCAGGGGCATCTGGTGGGCCACTGTGTGAGTCAGGATGCTGGACTAGATCGGCCTTGGGCCTCACCCAGCAGGGCTTTTCGTAGGTTATGTTCTAACCTCTAGATAAGGGCCCCTAACTTTGTACTACAACAGTGATGTTGAATGGGTGAATTCAGTGCGTTGAATGAGTGAACTCAACCCTAGTTGGAGAGCTGGTCTTGAAGAATGGGAATGGTCCCCTTTGCAAAGTAGGTTTCTGTCTTGGTTCCGAGGGAGCTCTTCTTACGTTCTTAAGCTGGGGTACCCAGAGACGAGCCTCTGAAGAGAAGAGCCTCAGTGCTTGGGCAGGCTGGAGTGGAGGGTTCTGCTGCCAGGGTCAGGGTTGGCAGCTCCTTTGCTTTCAGGGATGGATGAATGTCGGGTGTCCCTATAAGGTGGGATGATGACAGCTGAGCTGGGGCCAGAATTTCCTTGCGGGCTCGGCCTTAGACAAGCTAGTGGGGGAAGGGGCTGCCACTGGAATTTCATCCCACTGAAATGCCTTGGCCAGCCCCTGCACAACCCCTCATGCAGCGCTCGCTGGGGGTCCAAGGAAGAGGCTGCCGCTGGTAGCCCCTCACCCCACAGCTGCCCATGCACGTGTGCTGGCATGGCCACTGCCGCCTTGAATAGCCATCTAGACACACACTGAGAGAAGGGGCAAGGCCAGCCCCCAGAAGGGGGGCTGCACGACCCCTCTCCCACTCTTTCCCAGCCAGCCAGCGCTCCTTCACTGGCTGGGTGCAGGAAGAGGACGAGAGGTGCCCTGGAGGAAGGTGGGCTACTCTGCCACCCAGCAGCTCAGGGAGGTTTGTCACCCCACCCCCCCGCCGCCCTACAGCACTGAGTCCCACTATATATTGTAGCATCACTTCTCATGGACAACAGTGGGGGAGGCCACCTGGTGTCGTCGGCCTACAGTTCCCATGGTCCCCAGCCCCAAAGTGCAATTCAGCTGCTGGAAACCCTCACCTGCTGAGTGCCTCATGGACCACTTCCCAGACTGGTAGTCCACAGGCAGGTGGTGATGGAGTGACGCACTGGCGGCCCCTACAGGCGGGAGAGGGGAAGCCAAGCCAGCTTGTCAGGGTCCCCGGAAGCCTGCAGAGTTCCCACAGTGGGCTCAGGAGTCAAAGCCTCACCAGACCTGCTCAACTTAGCCCCGCCCGCTGTTTTTGATCGACAGCTCCCATAACGCCCAGCCACAGTGGCAAAAAGCCAGGGATTCTGGGGATTGTAGGCCAACATCTGCAGGAGGGGCGAAGTTGGGCAGCCCTCCTGTCTCAGCCGGGTCTGCACGGACTGGCAGCAGCATCTCTCTCCAGGGTTCCAGCTTGGTTTCCTTCCCAGCCGGCTGCCTGTCGAGGTTGGGGGACCTTCTGCACGGAAAGCAAGCTCGGCCACTGGGCTGCAACCCCTCCTAGACCTCAAGGCAGCACCCCCACCCCGAGAGCCAGGCGTTGGGCTCATGGAGCTCCTGTTTGATGGGGCTTCAGGCGGGGCTCTTTCCTTGCCTGCCAGCCAGCCAGCGGCGGCTCTGGGCTGTGTGCGCTTGTATTTGCCCGCGCCCCTGGCGTTGCCCTTGGCTCGTCCTCGTCTGCGCGCGCACGTCTCCCCCGCCACCCATCGCCTGCCCGGCTGCCGCAGCAAGAGGTTGCTGCCTCCCAGTGCCAGGCAGCCCGCAAGAACTCTCAGGCCGGCCTCGCCGGGAAAGTTCTTTCTTTCGGAGCGGGGTGCGGGAGAGAAGCCCTGGAGCACAGCCGCAGCCAGAAGCCGGCGCGAGGCAACCGGGGGCGGGGAGGGCGCACGCACCCCCCCCCCGCGCGGCGGCACCTCCACAGACCCGCTCCCCCCCCGCCCCGCGCCCTGCACGCGGCTTTCTCCGCAGCGCCGCCGCCGGCGCCTCCTCCTGGGTGCTGCCGCCCGGCTCCATTCGACCCGGCTGTAGCCGCCGCCGCCGCCGCCACTCCGGAGCAGGGAGGCGGAGGCGGCGCAGTGCAGCAGCTGCCCCAAGCCGTGGCGCGGTAGCAGCGTCGGGAGGAGGAGGAGCCGCCGCCGCTCTGCACCTGAGCCGCGGCCGCAGCTCCAGCCGGCACCGCGCAGCCTGGAGGGGCGGAGGCGGCGCTCGCGGCGGCAGCAGCTGGAGAGAACGAGCCCGGCTGGGTAGGCGGAGTCGCCGCCGCTGCATCTCGCTACCATGTCGCCTCCGGAGCCGGGCTGCCCGCGCCTGGTGGGAGAGCTGCTGCCGCCGCCGCCACGACCATGATCGCCCTGGAGGGCGGCGGGGCTGGCTTGCCCCGGCCCGCGCGCTGCTGCTGCTGCTGCTGCTGCTGCGGCAGCCCCCCAGCCCGGCGTGGCGGACGCGGGTGAGCCGCCGCCTGGAGGCGCAGGAGAGGAGCGCCTCGCCCGCCCGCCCGCCCGGAGGATGCCGCTGGCCGCCGCCGCCGCCGCCGCAGGGCGCAGCTCCGCCGCCGCCCCCAGGATGCTGATGCCGGCCGTCGGGTGCGGGCGCTCGCTCAGCCCGGCCGCCCTGTCCCGCAGCCTCTCCCGCCTGCGCGAGTACCGCACCCGCTCGCGCATCATGCTGGCGCTCGGCGTCACCCAGATGCTGCTCGGCTGCCTCATCGTGGCCGTCAGCTTCGCCGCCCTGGCGCTCACCACCTCGGCCCGCGTGCGCCACTCCTGCCCCTTCTGGGCCGGCTTCTCGGTAAGTCCCCCGCGCCGCGCCGTCGAGAGCAAGAAAGTGCGCCGGTGGTCGGGCGGGGGGCCAGGCAGGCAGGCAGGCAGGCAGGCAAGCTGGGAGCCGGAGCCGAAGTGGACGGGGAAGGGGCCGAGCGCCGCGGCGCACGTGTGAGCGCTCCAGCCGAGAAGCGGGGCTGCGCCTCACACGGGGGGCAGCAGCAGCAGCAGCAGGGAGCCCCCCGTGGAGGATGAGATGGAGGAGGAGGAGGGTGGTGGTGGTGATAGAAGCACTTCGAGTCGGTCGAAAATGCCGGGGTGTGTGTGTGTGGGAGCTCCAAGCTTGGAGGGCGCTCCTCTCCCCGCGCACCCCTGCTGGACCCGGGTTGCTTTCATGCTCTTCTTGTGGACTCCCTGGAGGCTGGCCGTTGCTGGAAACACTATGCCGGGCCCTGGACCCGAAAGACTTGTTTTCGTATTCTTGGATGGGTCTGCCAGCAATTACTAGCCGTGAGAAGTAGCCGGAACCTCCATGCGCAGGGAGTGGACAGTGTACGCCAGGACCGGTGGTTGAAGGGTCATGTGGGTTTCCCAGACGGGGGGAGGCTGGGGTAGATGGCGTAGGCTGGAGAGGGTATCAGGTGGGTCCTGCTGCTTGAAGAAGGGCTCTGTGTTACTCCAGACCTTGCTTACTTTTCCGGCCAATACAGGTGGGCTGATACTCAGGTGCGTCTTTGAATGATCTGGGCGTATAAGCTCCCTCTTGTATTGCTCTGTACCAAGATTGTGCCAGCAGACCGTGTCTTCAGCAAAGCAAGGTGGATGTAGGTCCCACTGGTACCCATGGGTGTCTCTTTCAATCTATGTCTGTTTAGGATCTAAAGTGCTACTTAGTGTTGGGGTGTGTTTTTAAAGAACGCTGCTGTACAAATACCACTTATGTAAGCTTTTAGACAAATGCAAGTTTTAGCAATCTCACACAGCTGCTCCTCTAAAGACAAGTCAGACTGAATTGGGGATGGGAGTGTGCTGTTGCTTTCAGTATGGCAAGTATTGTGGAGGTCAGTCAGCGTCTCTCTATTTTCTGTCTTTTGTGGCGCATGGTGGTTCTGTCCTTGTTTTTAGGTGAAGGCTACAGTGCATTTCAGCCACCTAATAGTGCAGCGGGGAAGTAACTTGCTTAGGGAGCAAGAGGTTGTCAGTTAGAATCCCTGCTGGTGTGTTTCCCGCTGGTGTATTGGGCAGCAGCAATCTAGGAAGATGCTGAAAGGCATCATCTCATACTGCACGGGAGGCGGCAATGGTCAACCTCTCCTGTATTCTACCAGAGACAACCACAGGGCTCTGTGGAGGCCAGGAGTCAACACCGACTCAACGGCACAACCTTACAGTGTTATGTACACTTATGTGAGATTAAGGCCCATTGAACTTGAGACTTAATTCTGAGCAGAGGTGATTGTACTGCCACCTTTGCTCACACTTGCTCAGCAGAGTGTCTTAAGAACCAGCCTGTTTCAGCTGGGAGTACTTGGCTTTTGATTCAGCTTAGTGCATGGGTTTAAATCCACCTGTTTCGGCTTAGCTAAATTGGGTTCAGTGTTCCCTCTAACAGAGATTCCCAGATGTTGTTGACTACAACTCTCATAATCCCCAAGAAAAGGCTGTTGCAGCTGTGGATGCTGGGAGTTGTAGTCAACAGCATCTGGGAATCCCTGTTAGAGGGAACATTGCTTGGGTTGCAGGGTTTCTCAAACTTGGGTCCTCAGATGGTGTTGGACTGAAACTCCCAACCCCATGGGGATGATGGGAGTTGTAATCCATCAACATCTGAGGACCCAAGTTTGAGAAATCCTGGGCTATTCAGTGAGCTGTTGCAATGAAATCAGCTTCAGTACCCACAGTCTACTATAGTTAATTATTAGGCTCCTGGAGGTGGGGGGGCGTCCCAGAATTTATTCATTTTGCTCTCCAAACTATTCAGTTTAGTACCCTGGAAAGTTTTTTTTTAAAGTTTGTTGTGTTCATTTCCAATGACAAATGTCAGCAGCAGACAAATGATGATGGGGATAAAAAAAAGAGAGTGTAATGCTTCCGTTCCATGGTGGGAGGAGTGAAACAGTCTGGAAAGGTTTGCCGAAGAAAACACACTTGGTGGTGTCCTCTTGGAGATGCAAGATGCAAGCCCCTCTTGATTTGGAATTGGTGCTGTAAGGGCCATTGAAAATAGCAACCAGAGGTTGCTTGGGAGAAGCAGGCATTCTTCACCAGAGCTTGGCTTTGTTGTCTTTTCTCTTCCCCAAATGGAAGGCTATCTTGGAAACATGGAGTTAAGAGTTTGTTGGAGCTGGAGTTTATTAGAAAGAACTCCTAGCTTTATTTATGAAGAAAGAGTACCTGGTCATGACTGCCTTGTTGATTGTGCTGCCATCATTCTAGAGGTGTTTATCCAGTCTATTTTTAAAAGTTTCCTGATCATGAGGGCTTCACAAATGCCCTGGGGTGTGTGTGGTGTTCCATTACCTAATGTCTTGCTTTGATATTTCCTTTAAATTGGTACTTAGGGAGCAGGGGACTTTATGAGGTCAAAGCAAAATGTCTGAAGTCTGACTTGGTTTGCAGATTGCATGTTGCTCCTCTTAAATTCCCCATAGCAATTTCATTTCTTCCTCTTCTTTTCTTCACCCTTCCTTTTCTTCATGCCTTGGATAGGAAGAGACAGAGTGCTCCCCTCCTACTTGGAAACTGAACCTCGGGTTTTTGAAAAAGCACATGTGCACCAGTGAAGGCAGGATGAAGGTGAGAGGCTTGACTCTCACAAACCATAAACTGAAGCGTCCAAGTTGAAAATGCTTCATACTTCATACAAGCCCTTAAGGATGCTTATGCGGAAGCAGGCTTAATTGAGACTGGTACATTTATCTCCTGCTCTTCCTCCAAGGAATCTAGAGCAGTGTACCTGATTATATTTATCCTCACAACAACCCTGTGAAGTAGGTTAGGCTGAGAGAGAAGTGACTGGCCCAGAGTCACCCAGCAAGTCTCATGGCTGAATGGGGATTTGAACTCGGGTCTCCCCAGTCCTAGTCCAGCACTCTAACCACTACAACACCCTTTACAACTCAGTCCTATACATGCTTATTTTGGAAACGTGCTAGGGCTAGAGGAATGCTTCACATTCTAGTGAAATCTTTGTTTGTTTGTTTGTTTGATTTATATACCGCCTTTCCAAAAAAGGCTCAGGGTGGTTTACATCAAAAGAATTAGAATCAATTAACAATTAAAATCAAAACTAAATCATTTAAACATTAAAATAATTTAAAACCAACATTAAAAATTTAAAACCATAAATCTAATTAAAAGCCTGGGTGAACAAATGTTTCTTCAGTGCCCTTTTAAAGGCTGCCAGAGATGAGGAGGCTCTTATTTCAACAGGTAGTGCATTCCAAAGTCTGGGGCAGCAAGGAAGAAGGCCCGTTCCTGAGTAGCCACCAAACAAGTGGGCAGCAACCATAGATGAACCTCTCCAGATGATCTTAACAGGCCGTGGGGCTCATGGTGAAGAAGGCGTTCTTTTAAATACCCAGGGCCTAAGCTGTTTAGGGCTTTATACGTAATAACCAGCACGTTGTATTTTGCCTGGAAACATATCGGCAGCCAGTGTAGTTCTTTCAACACAGGTCATTGGTCACCCAATGACCAACCTGGCCACCACATTCTGGACCAACTGCAGTTTCCGGACTATGTACAAAGGCAGCCCCACAGAGAGCATATTGCAGCAATCCAGCCTAGATGTTACCAGCAGAGGTACCACCGTTTTGAGGTTGTTCATCTCAAGAAACGGACGCAGCTGGCATATCAGCAAAGCTGATAAAAAGCACCTCTGGGACACCAGGGAGAGGTTTGGATCCAGAAGCACCCCCAGACTGCATACCTGTTCCTTCCAGGGGAGCGTGACCCCATCCTTATCGATGCATGGGACTTATGCATAGAACTTCCTGGCTGGAAGCTCGTTTGTGTTCTGATGCTGTCAAGCCAGCTTGTGCCTTCATCTCTTGCCTATGGGCTTCCCAGTGGCATCTGGTGGACCACTGTGTGAAACAGGATGCTGGACCAGAAAGGCCTTGGGCCTGATCCAGCAGGGCTGTTCTGATGTTCTTATGTTCACTTGGATGGTTGTAGCAGAGTAGATAAGTGTGCCAGCTGGGAATCCCCTTGTTTTCATCTCGGCTGTTATGAAACCATGTGGCTGTAGGCAAACCACTTCGGCTGAACTGCAATATGAAAATAATAATGCGGATCTATCATGCAGGGCTGAACACAGTAAGTCGCAGGTTCTCAAACTTGGAGATGCGGATGTGGCTGGACTGCTACTCTCATCATCCCCAGTCATGATGATGGCCATGGGGTGGGAGTCATGATTCAATGACATCAGGGTGCTTTCCAGATTAGCCACTCAACAGCTGCAAAATGCTTCCATTCAGGCAAATTACATTCAAATCGTAAATAGCAAAGCGCCCAGCAGGGGGAGCATCTCGTGAAAACTAACAACCCGAAAACCCAGCAACTTTTTAACGCCGGATATACGACGTGTTAGCACTATATCGCAGCGATTAAATTCGAAACAAGGCATTGGAAATCTGAACGGCACCCTGCTGTCCGCGTAGGGACTGCGGTGTCACAACGCAGGAAGTGCGCAAGCACACTTCCGAGATAGGTCTTGACCCCGTTGCCGGGTCTAATCTGGAAAGTTCTATGGGGATCCAAGTTAGAGATCGCCTGCTGCTCTAAGTGTAATAATAATGGTTTGTTTTGTTTATTTGGAGAGCAAATGTTTTTTGGATCTTTTCCTGACAATGTTGTGCGTGCGTGCGCGCATGCACACACACATACATATGCTTATTTAAGTAATTATTACGTAGAATTTTTGCTTTTCCCAACACTGCACTACTGGATATTTGGCAGTGAAAACTCTTCTTGTTGTCCAACCATTAAAGGCCCCGCTCTTGTCCTGAGTCTGGGAATTTTAGGTTATGTGCACATTATGTATTTCTGAAGTTTCCCTGCTTATACTTCTCGTTTAGCTCTATGGATCCATGGCAGTTTACTCCCATATTGATTCTTGCTTATTCCAGTCAGTTACCCCTGACCACTCCTTAGGAACAGGATTACAACTGCCTACTGGCCATTTCTTCTTAAACAGCAACCAGGAGCTGTGCAATGCTTACATAAAATATGAGTTCAACAGGAGTTCAATATGAGTTCAAAATTCAGCTGCTGTAATTGATGTAGTATGCATACGATAATGAAGCTTGTATTCATTGTTCGGGTTAAATGTGACACACGTAACTCGTGTGTTCAAAACGTTTTCGTATTAAACTTCCCCCACTCCCATGTACGAGAGAGAGTGAGAGAGAGAGAGAGTGTATACACACACACACACACACACACACACACACACACACACACACGCATGTTACTTCTTCAATCAGCACATAACTAATGTCTAGAATTCAATGCCACGGGATGGGGCGGCAGTCATTCTCCTAGATGGTTTTAAAAGGGGACTAGACAAATGCATCAAGTTAACCAGGATAGCTCAATGGGATCTCAGTGTTCAGAGGCAGTGAAAGTGTACTTCTAAATACCAGTGGTCTTGTGGGAGTGAGCATGAGTTGTTGCTAAGCAGGCTCCTCCTTGGTTTGCATTTGGATGGGTGACTACATGTGGGCACTGTGCGATATTCCCTTTGGGGGATGGGACCATAGCTTAGTGGAAGCTGGTCCTGGGTTCACTCTCTGGCAGCATCTCCAGGTTGGGAGAGACTCCTGCCTGTGACCTTGGAGAGTCGCTGCCTGTCAGTGTAGACAGTATTAAGCTAGGTGGACCAAGGGTCTGACTTGGTATAAGGGAGCTTCCGATGTTCTTAGTCTACTAGGCTGACACCATGCATCTGATCAAGTCGACTCTTGGGAATGTGCTAAAACAAATAATTGGGAATGCTCACTGAAAGGCACTGCTTCCTTTCAAATGGCCATAGGAATGCATGACATTTCCCAATGGCCCTATGCCCGTTGGGAAATCCAATGCATTCTATGGCCATCTGGAAGGAACCAGTGACCTTCAGTGGGTGTCTGCTGTCATTCGTTTTAGGATATCTTGGCACAAGTCCACCATAGGACTGGCATGCTGATGGTCCCAGGTTCAATTCCTGGCAGCGTCTCCAGGTAGGGCTGGGAAAGACTGTAACCTTGGAGAGGTGCTGCCATTCATTGCAGGCAACACTGAGCGAGATGGACCAAGGGTCTGACTCCGTAGAAGGCAGCTTCCTCTGTTCCTAAGAACCCCTTACCTTCATGCCCTGTTTATGCGCTTCCTAGAGGCCACATCTGGTTAGCCACTGTGGCAAGCAGGATTAGATGTTGGACTTTGGTCTCGTCCTGCTGGGCTTCTCTTAAGTTCGTCATGCTGGATGAGGTTCTGATTACAAGACTGTAAGTATGTGTGTATAAACATAAATTGTAGATATAAACATGTGTCGAGAAGCTTATCTAATTTGGGTGCAGAGTGGCTGATGCAGAAGAGGCTTTGTATCCATCTCCTTGCTTCCTTTCCAATAGAAAATTAACTGCTCTCTTTATTGTCCAATGTAGAAATCGTCATGCTTAGAAGTCGCTTGCAATGGATGCAGCCGACAAGGTTGGTTTGCAAATCCTGAGCAATGAGTTGGTGTGACCTGTAGAGGTGGTGGACGTAGTTGACCTGAGATGCAATATCGACGTATGGCAGGGGTCCTCAAAATTGGGTCCCCAGATGTTCTAGGACTACAACGCCCATCATCCCCAGCCTGACAGCCCCTATGGTGTAGTTTGGTATGGTAGTTCATGATGTATTGTAAGGCAGTTTGTTTTTGCTGAGCTGTTAGGACTGGACACTTTAAATTGATAGAGAGAAACGCAGCCAGACAGGAGAGCGAGTATCCAGCGTTGGTCTATGTCTAGATCTGGATAATGGGATTTGTTCAGGAGTCAATCCTCAAGATGGTTGCCTTTTGTGACAACCTGCTTCCCTTTTGCCCTCGTAATCTTTTCTGGGACCCGCTGGGGCCTTCAGTGTCTGTTTCACAAGGGTCTTGAAAACGAGCAGAGAAAAGAATCTGTCTGGAACTCCAAAGCTGTGTGAGCGAAGGGAAGACATTGTGAATGATGTCTCTCCTGAGGTTGCCCCCCTTGAGAATTGCCATTGAGTGCTTCTCTCTCCCTCCTTTCTTTTCTAAATCCACTCTATTGTGTGTTAGCCCATTTCACAGTTAGCAAACAGCAGGGGGTTGGCGGGGCTTATCTCTGCAGACTTGCAGGGAGAAACAGACGGACTTCTCAGCTGCCCCCTACCTCAAACATACTTAGGAGCAGTGAAATTATTGAATTTGTTTTGTGGTACGGGGTGAAAAGCTGCCCTTTCTATTCAGTCTTGGCTGGCTGGCTGCCCCTTTCAACTGGTTTTATGGCTGCTGTTGTAGTATTTTGTAGGGTTTTTCTTATGTTTTGTGATTTGTTGTGTCTTAACATTTTTGTACACCACCCTGGATTCCTAGCTAGGTTGAAGAGTGGCACAAATATGGAAAAAAACAAATAAGCAAATGAGAACATCTACTTCAAAAGGTGCCTCTTTGCCCAGTTAGCAAGGGTGTATTGGTGTTTTACTTACCTGTCTTATGCCATTGTTTGTCTCCTTGTGGATCCCGATGAGATGAAAAGGCAGGATTGAAATATTTTAAATGTTACTATATTGTGTTCATTAAGTGTGTTCATGAACTCCCCATAGAGTTAAGCTCAGGAGGGCTAAAGCTCTTGCATAAAAGGTAAAGTGTGCTATCAAGTCAATTTCAACTCCTAGCGCCCACAGAGCCCTGTGGTTGTCTTTGGTAGAATACAGGAGGGGTTGACCATTGCCTCCTCCTGTGCAGTGTGAGATGGTGCCTTTCAGCATCTTCCTATATCACTGCTGCCCGATGTAGTACCAGCGGGGATTCGAACCGGCAACCTTCTGCTTGTTAGTCAAGCATTTCCCCACTGCGCCACTTAAAGCTCTTGCATAGGGCCCTCCATTTCTCCCCAGCACCTCCACTCTTGCAAAGTCTCCTCTGCTTATCCTGACTGCTAGTAATGTTTACGAAATCTCAGCAAAGGTCCACTGTGATCCGGAGCAGAGTTAACAGAAAGGTCACGGATCAGGTTTGGACACAGGATGGACACCTTGATTGGCCCTTTCAGTGGTAATCTGCCGCCTGCAAAGAAACTATAAACAAAAGTGATGGATCTCTTCCCCCCAAACGGCTAATCTCCAATGAGACATCAGCAGTGCTTTGTCTATAAAGAAAGCAAAGGCCAACTGGAACCTGGAGAATTGCTCCTCACTGTGGGGGGTCTGCTGCTGAGACCATTCATGACAGCCGGCTGGATTTGTTGCGGGAGTCAGGTTAAGGCGTTGCTTCTCTTCCCAACTATCTCCTACTGATAGAGCCTCGGAGAAGCATCAGGGGTCATGCAGGTTGATTTGAAAACCTGCCCCAGCACGGTGTGGGTGGTACTCTTGTAACGGAAAGGCAATAAAGAGGCACTGGGCTCAGCATTCCAGCCATGTTGTAAATCATGTGCATTGTCAAGTTCTCCTGGTTTTATAGGCAGCCACAGTGGAGATGACAAAATTACATCCTTTTTTGTGCTGTGTGTAGCTGCTTCAGCAGAGCTGGCTTTATGTTTTGATGCTCTTTAGCCCGGTGGAATCTAGAAAGGATAGGCGACACTTTCAAATTAAGTGTTTTTCTTTTCCTTAATTTTAGCTGCCTGTGTGTGTGCGTGTGTTCATGTGCGCTCTCTCTCTCTCTCTCTCTCAGCTCATGAGAGAATTTAATGAGATTAGAACAAATGTAAGCAAAAAGGCAAATGGATTTTGCACTGAAGCTGGCTTAGCCAGGCATTTCTTGACATGGTAATAATCAGGACTGCATATAGGTCGTGATTATGTGGGAGCAGAGAAGGATATGGAAATCCAGCTTTTTGTTGATCAGAAAAGCAAGTTGCTAGGTCTCATGGCTGAGCAGAAATGTCTGAAGCATTTGGCCAGCGGCTTCTGGGGTTTCTGCAGGTGGAGGCGTGGCTGAGCAAGGTCTGCTCTGCGTGGCTCTCTCCCTTCCTTGTGGCTAAATAAATTGTGCAGATGGTAAAAACTGCAGATTGAGTTATGCAAAATGAGAGAGGCCGTGCAAATGTGCTTCATTTGCATAATTTATACAGGGGCACAATCGAACCCCGGAGGAAGTTCTGTACTTGCTTCACTGAAGAGGTGAAGAGGTGAAGTGTGCCGTCAAGTCGATGTCGACTCCTGGCGCCCACAGAGCCTTCCTGTGGTTGTCTTTGGTAGAATCCAGGAGGCGTTGACCATGGCCGCCTCCCACGCAGTCTGAGATGATGCCTTTCAGCATCTGCCTAGATCACTGCTGCCCGATAGAATGCCAGCAGGGATTTGAACCGGCAACCTCTGGCTTGCTGATCAAGTCATTTACCCAGTGCGGTGACTACCTCAAGGTGACTATCTCACCGAAGAGAGCCGCCCTTATTTATCCGCACCCGAACTGTTAGCAGGCGTCTGCAGCGGAACCCCTGGGACAGGCCTTGGATCCAGGGGTGCTGCTATACTTGAGCGGATGGAGGGTTCCAAGAGCCCGTCCCCCCAGCTCCACCCCTCCCTATGTTCTGCATTGTCTCCCTCACTCCGAGGGGCCGCTGGGGAGAGGGGTGAACACGGGCCCCCTCTCCCCTAGCTACGCCCCTGCATGGATCTCTGCAGCCGCTTTTGTCGACTCTCCTGCTCCGCCGGCCTGTGCTGGGTATAGAGATTGCCATGCTCTCTTGGGCAGCTGCTGTGTCAGCGGTTTGATGGCTGCGTCATCCCTGCCGCATTTCAACCTCTCCGTTTCTCTTTTCTTTTGGCAAATCCTGTTTGTGAGATTGCGAGCCCTTTGGGGACAGGGATCCATCTTATTTATTTATTTCTCTGTGTAAACCGCCCTGAGCCATTTTTGGAGAGGCGGTATAGAACTCGAATACATAATAATAATAATAATAATTTCTGAATGGCTGCATGGAAGAGAAATTTGCCACTCCCCACACTTTGTCAAATGCAAATTTCCAGCCGTCACCCCCAAACTGGAGTAGATTTTGGTGTGTGTGTATGTGTGAGTGAAATGTTATCTTCTGGGGAATTCAGGGGATCTTCCCACTTTATCCTCACAACAGCCCTGCAAGGTAGGTTAGGGTGAGCAGTGGTGCCTTCTTCAGGGTCACCCAGAATAAGCAGAATCCAGGTCTCTGTGGTCCATGCCTGAGAGCTATATGGCAGTCTGGGCTTAAGGAAGCAGCATTCCTAGAGGGGAGACCTGTTAGTGTCACTCGGCTGGGAAAGGCTCAGAGCCAACCTGCTGTCTGGAAAGGTGTTCACAGCCTAAGCAAGCCTGTGCAGTTGCTCCACAGGAGAGTCCTGTGCCCTGGGACGTCCCCTCTATTTCAGTCCCTGCCAGCCAGATCTTAATGGGTTTCCCCTTCCATTAGAACCCTTCTAACGGGCAGCTGTTCAGCCAGTTGCAAATCTCCTGCCCATTACTTGAGATGAATAATGTATTAAATGGATCTCTCCAGCCTCTTACTTTGGGTAGTCACACTGACTTGGAGAGGCGGCTTGAAGGTTGCAGCCAGTTTCCTCTGTGTGGGAAGATGCGTTTTAATGCTCTCTAAAGGCGAACCCTCACCTTAAGTGGCGCAGCGGGGAAATGCTTGACTAACAAGCAGAAGGTTGCCGGTTCGAATCCCTGCTGCTGGAAACACCCATATCTGGCAGGTGCTGAAAGGCATCATCTCATACTGCATGGGAGATGGCAATGGAAACTCCTCCTGTATTCTGCCAAAGGCAGCCGCAGGGCTCTGTGTTCAAAAGGAGTCGACACTGACTGGATGGCATACTTTACCTTTAATGTAGAGCCCTACTACTTACTATTATTATTATTAACATTTTATATCCCGCTCTTCCTCCAAGGAGCCCAGAGCGGTGTACTACATACTTAAGTTTCTCCTCACAACAACCCTGTGAAGTAGGTTAGGCTGAGAGAGACGTGACTGGCCCAGAGTCACCCAGCTAGTTTTCATGGCTGAATGGGGATTGGAACTCAGGTCTCCCCGGTCCTAGTCCAGCACTCTAACCATGACACCACGCTGGCTCTCTTACCATTGCTGCATAGCAGCAAGAAGATGCATTTTCAGGAGACATCATCTCTGCAAACATAGAATGGTCATCTTCTGTTGAATTGGCATGGTTTCCCCCAAAGAATTCTGGGAACTGTAGTTTGGTGAGGATATTGCCAGTTCTTTTCTTGGACGGTCTCCTCCCCCCACCCCAAACTCCTACTTTTCCCTGGGAGAGATCATGACTGTTAAAGCAGTTCTAAGCCTGTAATGTAGATACTCTAGGAATGCAGGAACGTAGGAAGCTGCCATATACTGAGTCAGACCATTGGTCCGTCTTGCTCATTATGTCTACCCAGACTGGCAGTGGCTTCTCCAGGGTTGCAGGCAGGAGTCTCTCTCAGCCCTATCGGACATGAAAGGGAGAGAACTAGGAATGACAGGGAATGCCCTCTGAAAAGCCCCATTCCTTCCAAATGGCCACGGAATCCCTTGAATTCCATGGAATGCTTTGAATGCCTTTCATTCCTATGGCACTTTGGAACATAGGAAGCCGCCTTCTATTGAGTCAAACCATTGGTTCATCTAGTGCAGTATTGTCCACACCAGGGATTCTCAACGTTGGGTCCTCAGATGTTATTGGACTTCAACTCCCATAATCCCCAGCCAAAGGCCCCTGGGCCTGGGTGTTATGGGAGTTGAAGTCCAATAGCATCTGGGGACCCAACGTTGAGAATCCCTGGTCTACACAGACTGGCAGCGGCTTCTCCAAGGTTGCAGTCAGGAGTTATCAGCCCTGTCTGGAGATTTGCATGCAAGCATGCAGGTGCTCTTCCAAGAGTGGCCCCATCCCCTGAGGGGAATGATTTGCAGTGCTCACACATGCAGTCCCCCATTCAAATGCAATCCAGGGCAGATCCTGCTTAGCAAAGGGGACAATTCATAGCTTGCTACCACAAGACTAGCTCTACCCTAATGAAGATACTCCAACTGCAGTCCTAGAGTACAGTGTTCATAATTTCTGAACCATTTCTTTGTTTGTGGGATGATCAAATAGCATCAAAAGAGAGCCAGCATGGTGTCAGACTCTGCTTGTGCCTGACTCGGATTGAGGAGACCGGGGTTCAGATTCCCTCCTCTTCAGCCCTGAACTTGGTGCCACTCGCATTTTCTTGCCCCAACCTACTCAAATGACTTTTTGTGAGGTTAAAATGGAGAGATGGGAGTGTCTTCTATACTGCCCTGAGCTTCTTGGAGATAGGGTGGGATAGAATTGTGAACACTGATGCGCAGTAATAAACCTTGCTTGCTGTACAAATTTATACATAGTTGTGTCTTTGGTCCAGTTTTCCATCTGTTTAAGCCTTCTTTCTTTTTCATAACATGATCTTACTCAATTAAGAATCATGTAGTGTGTGTGATGACATCAAAACTCTGTGTAGCCCGTCAGATTTGACTATACTGTATAACGGTATTATTGAGAGCATGTGAAGCCAACTGAGAGTGAAGGCAAATTTTCCTCTAACAGAATTGCTCTCGCTCTGAATGGGTGAATTCTCTTTTGCCTCCTTTCAGAGCAACTCTTGAAAAATTGCTGCAAGAGGGTGCAGTTTGCATCAATGCTGAACACTTTCACAAAAAACTCAGCTCCACCTTCAGTTAAGTCATACTTTAAAGTGATACAAATGCTTCAGTATCTGCCTAAAATATTTTAAAATGTAGAATTTGCTCTTCTTTCTGACAGGGTTGTCTGCAAAATATTTCGTATCATGTGCAAAGTGACCTGTATGCCATTTTTTCATGAGCGCCGCCTCTTTTGCTGCATCTTTCCCCCAGTGCTTTTATTTAGAAAGGTCAGGACTTGCCCTTGAGAAAACTAGTCTTCTGGAGGGGGAATGAAAATTATGAGACAGAGAGAGAGAGAGAGAGAGCATGCAGTGTTGGTGATAAACTGTGTCTGCCCAGTTAAAATTGGTCATACACTGCTTGAGTGGGAGTTTTTACATCCAAAATGGACAATGTGTATTTCAGATGTGACAGTGCAGTGCAGAAATGTCAGGGCCTTCAATTCAAATTGTAGCTCTAATGAAATATTGAAGGAGCCCTTTCACATGTGACATTTTTTCCATAGTGGCAATAACCCCCATGTAGGTGGGGCAGGGAGTGGGGAGAGTTGCTTGTGAACTGGATTGGTAGAGTGTTTTATTTTGCCTTGGATCAGGAAGCCACTAAATGCAAGATCCTAGATATGGACGGGGAAAGCTGGGGGTGGTAAGAAGAAGAAAAAGGAAACAACTGCAATGCAAGAGAGATTTATGAAGACATCTGTCAGTCATTTCCATGTGCGTGCGTGCACACACACACATGTCCTGCACCCCCTAGTTAGTCATAACAGCCCTGCTGGATCAGGCCCAAGAAAGCCCATCTAGTCCAGCATCCTGTTTCGCACAGTGGCCCACCAGATGCCACTAGAAGTCTAAAGGCAGGAGTTGAGGGCATGCCTGCCCTCCTGCTGTTACTCCCCTGCAACTGGTACTCAGAGGCATCCTGCCTCTGAGGCTGGAGGTGGCCTATAGCCCTCCGACTCTCCTCCATGAAGTTATCCAAACCCCTCTTAAAGCTATCCAGGTTGTTGGCTATCACCACATCTTGTGGCAGAGAATTCCACAAGTTGATTATGCGTTGTGTGAAAACGTACTTCTGTTTGTTGGTCCTAAATTTCCTGGCAATCAATTTCATGGGATGACCGCTGGTTGTAGTGTTATGTGAGAGGGAGAAGAATTTTTCTCTCTCCACTTTCTCCACACCATGCATGATTGCATAGACCTCTATCACGTCTCCCCGCAGTCCTCTTTTTTTCTAAACTAAAAGGCCGCAGGTGTTGTAGCCTTGCCTCATAAGGAAGGTGCTCCAGGCCCCTGATCATCTGGGTTGCCCTCTTCTGCACCTTTCCCAGTTCTGCAATGTCCTTCTTTAGATGTAGTGACTAGAATTGTACACAGTACTCCAGATGTCACTGCACCATAGTCTTGTATAAGGGCATTATAATATTAGCCATTTTATTTTCAGTCCCCTTCCTAATGATCCCTAGCATGGAATTGGCCTTTTTCACAGCTCCCGCAGATTGAGTTGGCATTTTCAACTAGCTGTCCACCACGACCCCAAGCTCCCTCTCCTGGTCAGTCACTGACAGCTCAGATCCCATCAGCAATTTTATTCTGTGCATGTGTTAAGTCTTCCATATACCTGTGGTGGGGGGAGATGGCAACTAGAGTGTGTGTGTGTGTGTGTGTGTGTGTGTGTGTGTGCGTGCAACTTGTGCATCAACACCTTTTCCTCACAGGAGTCTTCCTCTAGGCTTTGATGCTGCTGCTGCTCTGCCGTGTGCCTTCTCTCAGGTGAGCCAATTTCCGAAAAGGGGAAACAGTTGTAGGGATCCTACTTAAGAGAGAGGTTGCTGTTGCGGATGGTTTTGAAGTCATGGAACGTTCCCAGCGTAATTTAGTTGTCATTGGAAAGGAAAAGGTTAGACGCTGTTAGAAACCACAATGTCCAGAGAACTGCCAGCTTGCGTTCTGATTATCCTGCTTTGCAGTTTCAAACTGAGCTTGAAGTCACCTTGTTTGTATCGGGGTGTGTGTGTGTGTGTGTATGCATTTTTTAAAAAACAACAACAAGAAACATATGTACCAGTAAACTTTAGGGCTTAGGAGTTTAGCCACACAAAGTCAGATGACCTTTGGATGTGCTGAAGAGGAGCAGCTGCTTCAAGTGGAGGATGTTTGCGGAGACAGGCCTGAGAAATCCACTGGATGGTCTCTTGTGTGAGCTTTTGAAATAGGAGGGTGTGGAGTTTAGTTGTAGTCTTGCTGGATTGTCCCTGTGTGGGGATTGCCACTGGCCTTTTCCACCTTGGACACCCAAGTCGTCTTAGGCCAACCTTGGATGTATCTGGATGACCTTGCTCTAGGGAAGGTCATCCAGCATCCAAGGTGCTGTTGCCATGCTGGAAGGAAAACCTGCCCTCTGACACTGCACAGACAAAAATGGAGACATCTGTAGGACATCTTCCCTCGTGGCAAGGATCACTTCACCCACGTGTTCACCTGGCCACCATTTATATGTTGCTAAAGGCTCTACTCTGCCTTCTGCATGCTGTTATCATTTACCTTCTGTAAAACACCAAGGCAGTAGGGATTAACTGACGTTTTATTCAGACTTGTCTGTTGTACGTGTGTGTGTGAGTGAGTGAGAGAGAATTACTGTTCATACACTCAAATAAAAAGTGACCTGGGTACAGCCCCACTTAAATGCAGGCAGAGGCAGGTGTGTGCTGTGTGTGTGTCCAACATGGAAGCAGCAGAGAGCCAGATGAGGCCATGATCCCTCTCCCACTGCTGTATTTCTTCTCTGGAAGGAGTCAGAGAGGAGGGAGAGGGCTGAGTTTCACAGTCGGATGTAGTCTGCATCTTACCAGCCAGATGCAGGCCTCGGTGTCCACATCCTGCACCCTTCCCTGGAATCTGCATGCCTCAGAACAGAGAGGGAAGGGTTTTAATTGGCCTGCCAATTTCTTGGCTAGGTGCATCTGGCCATGTGGCTAGTCTGTGGTTGGCTTTTTAGTATACTCTTTTTCGGTTGTTATGGATGGGTTTTGGTATTGCTTTGGTACCCTATTATTTATTTATTTATTTATTTATTTACATTTTATATCCCGCTCCAAGGAGCCCAGAGCGGTGTACTACATACTTGAGTTTCTCTTTCACAACAACCCTGTGAAGTAGGTTAGGCTGAGAGAGAAGTGACTGGCCCAGAGTCACCCAGCTAGTTTCATGGCTGAATGGGGATTTGAACTCGGGTCTCCCCGGTCCTAGTCCAGCACTCTAACCAGTATGCCACGCTGGCTCATTCATGAAATTCTATTATGAATTTCATGAATGAAATGGAAAGAGTGTTGAGTCCCATCTAGGGCCACGCTGCCCTTTACACATCTGCCTCTTATGAATTTAGCACATTTTTATGCTGGCCCATACGCAAGTCCCTGGGCGGTTCACAAGCTGCAGGAAAGCTCTGTGGCTTCCCTGCTTTGGCAGGAGGACCTGAGCCCCCACACCTGTAAGTGGCCACCAGAGCAAGGAGGGGCTATTTAACGGGTTGTCGTTATTTTTGTGCTAATTGCCCATTTTACTAGTCTGTTTCCTCCTGGTGCCTCTTCCTTAAGGATGTGTTCTCGGTGCCCAAGCCAGGCGGCATCCTCTTCAAGAGGGGATGAAATGCAGGATCCCAATGGTTGGATGGTTTAACTTGCAGTGTGTAGCAAAAGCCTGGAAGGGATCATGTGCTTATTAGCTTCCATCTGTCATCGCTTAGCCGCTTACGAGTTGTGTCATGCTGGAGACCCTATCCGGTGGCGTTACAGAGAAGAAAAGGCCGCCGAAATAGTATTAACTGCAAACTTGAAATCCTTTCCAGTGATTTCTGTTTATCTTTTGCTATTAGCATTTGAATTAAATGGAGACAGGTGAAGAAATGGAAGGAGCTGGGCACGTTTGAATTGTCGTGTAATAAGCGCTTAGGACCTTGTGTTTCAGAACTTCTGCCAGGGATGCTGGCTTAATTTTGTTAGGGAGCTCTGACTCCAAGCCAGGTTAGGATACGCTTCCGATTCAGTGATGGAGGGACAGGACTGGAAATTTTCCAGAGGAGAGCTGGTCTTGTGGTACCAAGCATGAATTTGTCCCCCTTGCTAAGCAGAGTCCACTCTGGTTTGCATTTGAATGGGAGTTCTGTTGTCTTTGTGTATGTGGCATTACTCGGATTACTTATGGGAGGAGAGCTGGTCTTGTGGTAGCAAGCATGACTTGTCCCCTTTGCTAAGCAGGCTCCATCTTGGTTGCATATGAATGGGAGACTAGAAGTGTGAGCAGTGCAAGATATTCCCCTCAGGGGATGGAGCCACTCTGGGAAGAGCACCTGCCTGCTTGCATGCAGAAGGTTCCATGTTCCCTCCCTGGCAGAATCTCCAAGATAGGGCTGAGAGAAACTCCTGCCTGTAACTTTGGAGAAGCTGCTGCCTGTCTGTGTAGATAATACTGAGCTAGATGGACCAAGGGTCAGACTTGGTAGAAGGCAGCTTCCTGTGTTCCAAAGGGCCATGGGAATGCATGGAATTTCCGAATGGCCATTGGAATTTCCAAACGGCTATTGGCCCTTCGGAAACCCAATGCATTCCATGGCCATTTGGAAGGAACCAGGGCTTTTCAGTGGGCATTTTAGTGCATTCCCTAGAGCACCTCCATGCTTGCATGCAGAAGGTTCCAAGTTCCCTCCCTAGCATCCCCGAGACAGGGCTGAGAGAGACTCCTGCCCGTAACCTTATATGGCAGCTTCCTTTGTTCTTAAGCTTTCCATCGCTATTTTTATTCAGACGTTTTCCCATTTCTCAAACTGCATTGTCTGTAAAACTGAGCAGTTTGACTGGTATTGCAAGTTCAGCCACTGGGGTGAGATTATCTCCACGAGTGGTTTCTCGGCTGCTTAGTTTATGCCTCTTTTGCCATATGGTTTTGCCCTCTTCCTTTCTTTTTGTCTCTGCCTTGGTCTGGTCTGTGGCAGAGGTCGAGGACTCGGGAAATACACTTGCAGACATAGAAAGCATTGCTGAATTTTGCGTGAGTCATCAACATGCACTGAATGCACAAAGTGGCTTTCAGTTACCTATGTAAATAGAGTGGCAAAATTGTTGATTTGGTGTCACAATACCAACAGGTACCAACACAATACCAAATACCAAACATTTGGATGGAAATGTTCTTCCTCATTTGAGATGCTCATATAGTCTTTTGGTGGTGGGCAGATGCATAAAAGTGCCTTTTAAAAAACAAAAGGCATATATGTGTCTTCCATGCCAGGGTCAGTTTCACCTGGAATTATCAGAATTGCGGAAGCCTTTTAAAACAAGGCTGTTGCTGCTTTCCTGCAGCATCCAAAAGGCGTGCTGGAAAATTGCTTATCTCTGTCTCTCTTTCAAAGTGATAAACAAAGCCTTGCTTTGTATTGAATGAAGAGCCAGTTTTTAGATTCCGTGTGTATGCTGAGAGCTTGATGAGACTGTTGTTGAAAGAGATCTATTGGAGTTTTTTGGGTTTTTTTAAACTTAGGAAATAACACTGGTCATCTTCACAGCTTTGATCTGTGTGTTTGATCAGAATTGCCCAAAGGAGCAGACAAGACAGAAGTATGGGAAACAGTTGAATGGGTCAAAGAGCTATGGCCAGAGCTTTCTGCGTATGCTGGTATTTTGCAGGAGTGCAGACAAAAAACACAATGTGGCATTGCCTTGTAATTCTGCTTCCTAAGTATGTTTGCGCTCTCTTTTGAGTGTGTTTCTAGCCCTGGAAGGCTGTTGGCAATAAAATGTGAGAGGTCAGAGGGATGGCTGAGTAATTCCTGTGATGGCCCAGGACCTCAGTGTACCTGAGTCAGGGCACCGAATGTCACCCTGCTTGTGCATGGACACATGCACACTTTTTACTGCCCACACCTCTTTTCTGGTAGCAAGAGCACACTCACCTTGGACTTGACCTCCATGCTCCACTGTGCTGCTGATGAAAAGGGTGAGTGAGCAGAAGAGGAAAGGGCCATAGAGTACTGGAGATGCATCACAGAGTGTCTCCAGTATTCTCCTTTCTCTTTCTAACTTCCTCTTCTGCTTCCTCCCCCTTTTCATTACCAGTCCACAAAGGGCGAGGGAAAGTGGAAAGGGAGAGTCCTTGAGTGACTCTGTGTACAGAGGTGCACCTGGGTAGTTTTGGAGCCTGGACCTAAAGGCCTTTTGTGGGGCTGCTGCAAAATAAGATGCAATTTTTAGAAGAGGTTCTGAATAATCTACTTCCCACTGACCTGCACATGCCACATTTTGCATGGACAGTCCTGCTGTTCTCCCCTCTTCTTCCCATGCCTCCACTTACTCGGTGTGTGGAATGTGCCAGTGCCAGCCTCAGCAGGGGGTGGGGGTGGAATTTGATGAAGAAGCTCTTCTTTGGCATGGACCTTGGCAGGCATGGGCAGTGAGGTGGGGGGAGACACACCCCAGCCGTGGGAAGCAGCAGATCTTCTCCCATCCCTGTCCCCAGCCGGCCCCAGGAGCCAGTGCAGCCTGCCTTTTTGCTGTGACTGCCACCACCACCGCTGCATCCCCTGCTTCTGCTCCATTTCCTGTTTCTCCCCTGCTTTGCGTTGCCTCGTGGCTGGCCAGGGTGGAAGCTACTGTCTGCTCAGCAGCTTATCCCGGACTGGCCTTCCCCACCACCGCCATGCACACTGACTCCAAAGGATGGAGGCTGGCTGGCTGGCTGAAGGGAGAGCACAACAAGCAGAAATTGGGGGTGGGGACCCAAGGCTTGTGGGGACTGGACTCTGGCCTGGAAGCTGGGTCCAAAGGGCACCCCTGTCTCTCTGAGCAGAGGCTGTGCCACTGCTTGGTGAAAAGGCTGCTCTGATGGCTGGAGGGGGGGTGACAGGGGGCAGGCAGGGGAGGCAGCAGGGGACCTTGTGCAGCCTGCCAGCACCTCCATCTGCTGCTCGAGGTCACGGCCTCGCCACACCTCATGGAAGAGGGGAGAGCTGGTCTGGTGGTCGCAAGCATGCCTTGTCCCCTTAGCTACCGTAAGCAGGGTCCGCCCTGGTTGCATATGAAAGGGAGACTAGAAGTGTGAGCACCGTAAGATATTCCCCTCAGGGGATGGTGCTGCTCTGGGAAGAGCACAGTTCCAAGTTCCCTCCCTGGCAGCATCTCCAGGACAGGGCTGAGAGAGATTCCTGCCTGCAACCTTGGAGAAGCCGCTGCCAGTCTGCGAAGACAATACTGAGCGAGATGGACCTATAGTCTGACTCAGTATATGGCAGCTTCCTATATTCCTATGCAGGACTGCCCCTTCAGGGATCAGAGGTCTGGGGAGGTTGCTCTGGTGATCTGCACAGCTCCTCCCTTTGACAGGAAAGCTGGAATGGAGTGAGCAGTTGGCAAAACTTAGTTTAGTATGTGCCACTGATGCAGCTTGGAGCATCCGACATGTTTTCCATAAAAGCTTTAGAAGAGCTTTTACTTTAACGCGATTAAATGTTCTTCCCACAGCAGTACTGGAAGGCAGGTACAAGGGAGTTCTGCTGTCTTTACGACTTTGCCCATGTGGTAAAGGGGCTATAGAATCCACCTCGCATGTTATCCTTCATTGTGATTTTTTTAGTGACCCCCGCAGGGGCGTAACTGTAATAGGGCAAGGGGAGACAGTTGTCTGGGGGCCCACTGCCTTGGGCCCCCTCCCCAGAGGCAAGTCACATGACTGGCTCCCCCAGCCGCGCACCCTCCCGGGCTTCCTTCAGTCATATTCATCCTCCAAAATTGATGTGAGAGTTAAGACCTGGAGCTACCAGAACAGCATGTCTTTCTCCAGTACCATGGAATGACTTGCATGGTCCACAATTTACAAAACCTTTAAAAAAAAAATTCAGGATGATGTTCTATTGTGGCAAGAAATAAAGAGAGAGAGAGAGAGAGAGAGAGAGAGAGAGAGAGCGCTATGCTTTTTGTTACCACTATTCAGCCTCATTTAAGATTTCTCTACTTCATGAGCTGAGCTTGAGTGAGGGGAGAGGCCCATTTTAAAACCTTGTCTCTGGGCCACTCCAACCTTGCTACGCCCCTGGACCCCCGTTCAAGACTTATATCTCCTATGTTAGATAATTTGCCTGGCTGGTCTGAACTTTACTTAAATTATCTTTTAACTAATGTGGATAATGACATTATCTCTGGCATGGCCAGGTTTTGTCATATTATGTTTAAGATGCGTACTGTTTTATTGTAAATGTTTGCTGGTCAATGACCAAATAAACTTATCTCTCTTTTCCACAAAAGAAATTCCTGGATTTTGTACACAGTGCAGATGACAAGCTTTGGTTGGTGAACCGTGTCCATCTGATTCTGCAACACCCGTTCTGAAGCGGTTAGCTTCAAATATGAATTGATGACGACTTAGGTATTGTGCGAGTGGAGTGGAAGGCGTGTCGAGGGCTGTGGGGCTCAAACCAGAAGGATGGGTCAGGTGAGCCTCACTTTTAAAAGGTTGACCTCCAATTGGGATGGGCACCCAAGATAGTCGGGGATCTGGAAAAGGTGCCCTGTGAGGAAAGTTTGAAGAAACTGAGTATGTTTAGCCTGGAGAAGAGAAGGAGGACCTGATAGCACTCTTCGAATTGCTGAAGGCGGCAACACAGAGAAAGGCAAGGACCTGTTCCCTGTTGGCCCAGAGGGCAGGACTGGATCTGACAGGCTTAAGTTACAGGAGGATAGATGTTGGTTGGAAACTAGGTGAAACCCTCTTCACAAAGAATGGGTTGGCAATGGAACCCTGATCCCTTGGAGCAATGGCTTCACTGCTTGATGGAGGTCTTCAGGTTGAGGGTGGACAGGGGTGCTGCATTTAGCTTGGTCTGGGCTGGAACCTGCAAGACACTCCCCCCCCCCTTGACTTGATGATTCTATGCCCTGGCTTCCTGAGTCACAAGCGCTGCAGGTTGGAGGAGGGCACGACTGACCTGCTCTTCAAGCTGGCTTGGCCCTTTTGCCTGGGAAGTCGGGATGTTGGAGAGTCAATTGTGTGCCTCAGGGACATCTCCTCTTTCTAGAATCATCCCAGAACCTAGAATTTCTCCTAGAATCATCCTTCTGTTTACTGGAGCCATTGTTACTGATGCTGATTTTCAGACCTCTGTGCAATCATGAGGACTAGTGGTTTGCTGGCTTCCCTTCAAATAAATGGAGGGAGGAATTGGTGAGATTTCACCCTTTCCCTCTCTGGCTGCACATAGGGTGTTTTTTTCCTTGGTGTGGGGAGAGCTTATGCTGCCACCTCTGCAGAAGCAGATGTCAATGGAATTGCTACAAGTCTGTACAACCCACGTTTCCATTTGTAAACCGGCTAGTTGCAAATGCAGCTCATTTGCCTTCCGTAAGTGTTTTTCCTTTGTCTTCTGAGTGAAATTATTTTGTATAAATGCTTCCAAGAAGAAAAGGCTCTGTTCCTTTTGTTAGAGCATTTGGAGATAATTTGTATAGATCATAAAATGCAGTTTAGTATAATCCAGCTATGCTTGGCTAATCAGTGAGCAAGGGTGAATTCCCCCCCCCCCCAACATGTGCCTACTTCAGATCGGATTGTAGAGTGTAGCATCTTCTGATGATGCCTCCTTTAAGATCGAAATAGGGGCATTGTTCTCCTAAGAGGGATGCAGGCCTCCTGAATGAGGGGAGAGCAGCTACAAATATGAGCAGGAGAATAGAGCTGGAACGGGGGAGAGGTGAGAGTGAGGAAAAAATAGGAGGGATTGACTTGCTGTGAAAAAGAGCTAGATATACTAGGGATGAGGCTCTTAAAGTCACCCAGAATCACCTGGGAAGCCCTTAGTGGGTTTCAACAATGGGGGCGGAGGGCAGTTCTGAGCTATGGTGCAGGAATGTCTTCCATGTGGGGAGATTTGCTGCCTGCTTGGGTACTGAAAATCTTGAGCATCTTCCTAATCAACCTGAGCTCTTCTCTGAACTATTTGCACTTTGGGGATGTTGGGCAGAAGCAAACCTTTGGACTTGATACTTCCTTTGAACTTCTGGAATGAGCACGCACAATGCATGGAAACCCCTGCTAATTTTATTCAGGTGGTGCTTTCAAAAGATGACCGATATTCTGACCAGTCAATTGACTCAAGTTGTCTTTGGCTGGTCCTATTCCCAAGCCTGTGCCCAGGGCAGCCCATGACTTTTGGGCACAAGGGGCAGTGGGGTGGGACAACGGACCTTGCCAAAACATTTAGAAGCCGGATGACAGACGTGTGACAAAATTGCTGGACTTTGTGACAGACATTGTGTGTGTGTGTGTCAGGGAGAGTAAGTGGGCTTCTCTTTATCCTGGTCTGAGGTACCACATTGGCGAATTCTCCTCGGGCTGAAATGCAAACCTGGCCTACCGAATGGGGGGCAGTGCTTCAAGGCTTGCACGCCTGTACAGGCTCCGTTCTGCTCTGGAGGTTGTCAGAGGAGAGCTGGTCTTGTGGTAGCCAGCATGAATTGTCCCCTTGGCTAAGCAGGGTAAGTCCTGGTTTGTATTTGAATGGGAGATGACATGCATGAGCCCTGGTAGATATTCCTCTGAGGGGACGGGGCTGCTCTGGGAAGAGCACCTGCATGCTTGCAAGTAGAAGGTTCCAGGTTCGCTCCCTGGCATCTCCAGGGTAGGATTGGGAGAGATTCCTGCTTGAACCTTGGAGAGGCTGTTGCCAGCCTGGGTAGACAGTACTGAGCTAGATGGACCAAGGGTCTGACTCAGTAGAAGGCAGCTCCCTATGTTCCTATGGGACATGCTCTCTGCCTGGGAGCTGTCCAAGTCCTGCTGGTTTTGCACCCAACTGCCTGCCTTGCTCTTCTCATGGACCTTGCCACAGATCTGGCGCAGACCTTGGGCTTCAGTCACTGCTGCCCCCTCTGTGCCCAAGGCACGGCTGCTGCCTCCCAGGTCCCCCCCCCTTGTGTTCTCCCCCAGATACAGAGCAGCCATCTCCACAGAGGTGTGAACTCTGAGTTGCCAGCCTGCCATTCAGGGTGGATTCGATTTAAATCATGATTTAAATCACGATTTAAATCACGATTTAAATCACTAGTCAGTAAGATTAGATTTAAATCATGGGTTTTTTTTAACATAAAGACTCGTTCTTGCTGGTATAATCTTAATATTTACAACCAGATGAAGGTTTCATTTTTGGTCCTCTTCTAGATAGAAAAATTGCCCAAAATAATCTTGCAGAAACCTCTGGAAGAGCATGACATTGTGAATGGATTAATGGAATTCATTTACCAAAAATTTTAAACATTGCTTATATACAGCCTCATGCTACATAATTAAAAACTAACCCTTATTTCATGATGAATAACCTTTGGACTATAATGTTTCTTAAATAGAAAACTATCTTTAGATTTTTTTCCCCTCAAAGCATTTTATTTAAAAAAAATCTGATTTATTATTATTATTATTATTATTACATTTATATCCTGCTCTTCCTCCAAGGAGACCAGAGTACTACATACTTGAGTTTCTCTTCAGAACAACCCTGTGAGGTAGGTTAGGCTGAGAGAGAAGTGACTGGCCCAGAGTCACCCAGCAAGTCTCATGGCTGAATAGGGATTTGAACTCAGGTCTCCCCGGTCCTAGTCCAGCACTCTAGCCACTACACCACGCTGGCTTATTATTATTATTACATTTATATCCCGCTCTTCCTCCAAGGAGCCCAGAGTGGTGTACTACATAAGTTTCTCTTTCACAACAGCCCTGTGAAGTAGGCGAGGCTGAGAGAGAAGTGACTGGCCCAGAGTCACCCAGCTAGTTTCATGGCTGAATAGGGATTTGAACTAAAAAATCCGATTTTTTAAAAAAAAATCATTGATTTTTATCCACCCTGCAGCCATTCACTGCTCTCAGTGCCCCCCCCCCGCTTATTCTCATAGACTCGGCTTCTGAGTTCCTCCCTTGGCTGGAGGTCCACCCCTGCCCTTGCCAGAGTGAAGAGAGGAGAGCCAAGCGAAGGGTGGGGGGCTCTCTCGGTCACCCCCGTGACTCTGGAGACCCTTGGAAACCAGTGAACAGGTTGATGCCTTCTGAGGCTCAGGGCAATAGGGAGGATAAGCCCACCAGGGCCCGTGTGGTGTCTGGAAAGACACTTTGGTTGGGGTCCTTCCTTGGAAGGGTGGAGGTTTGTGATGAGGACATATTTTGCCTGGCTACTGAGACTTGCCAAAACGTGTGGACCCCTGCCCTTGATGAAGCTTCCATGTAGGGCCAGGAGCAGATGTGACAAGAGCAGATCTGTCTTTGCTTTAGGTAGCATTTCTTATAGCATCCCCCACCCCCGGTCGGTCTTTCTTTCTTTCTTTCTTTCTTGCCTTGAAATCCTTCTGAGATGAAACAGGGGTGACTTTATGCTTTCCTAGGATCTACCCTCAGTAGAGTGTTGGCTCTGATCCCAATTGAGGAGCACGCCGCTCCTTCGAGGTAGGCTGCTGCCAGTTGAAGACTGATTTAAAGCCACTGACCAGGCTCAGACACAACTTCAACAACCTAGAACTGTCTGGTTTGGGACTTACAGGCACTGTACAGCCAGAGTCCACACAACCCAGCTCCAGGCAACAACATATTATTCAGGAAAACAACTCAACAGCAGCGAATGACCTTACGAGGCACATGGGGAAGAGTTTTGCAAGTAACACTCCATAACCTGTTCAATCAGATTGAAGCAATTTCTAAGTATATGAACTTTGTTATTTATGTTTATTCATTCGTTCATTCGATTTTTATACTGCCCTTCCAAAGTGGTATAAAACAAGGGTTGCACACAGAATAAGGAGTTGGGGAAAATAGAGGAAACTGGCCCACAGGAATTCAAAAGAAGTTGAATTCACCAGGAGTTGGCAACGACTCGACAGCACAACTTTACTTTAGCAGTAGGCAGTTCCTTGGCTGAAGGAGCATTAATCCCTGCAGCTTCTCCCTTTCTGAGCACTAGTACCGTAGCAGCTGGGTGAGATGGTGCCTGGTTGCTGGCAACTCATGACTGTACTGGTGACAGAATGGTAGGGTTCTTGTCCCCTCTTTTATAGTGAATAAACAGGGGGAAGTCCTCCCCACTCTCCCAGAGATGGACAAGAGTCAGCGCATTTCTGATGTAACGCTGGTCTTCGGCCAATCCAGGGTAGAGGTTTTCCCTCCCTACTGGAGGTTCCTCCTCCTTAATGGGTCTGAACTTACATCTCTAAAGGTGAGTTACCCATTGTGCAAAGGGGCTTAGGCCTGTCACTTGATGGTCCTGTCCTCTCAGTAACAAAAGCAAGACATTATTGAGCTAAGATGGAGATCTGCATTTCATCACACCTTGTTTCCCAAGTACTGACCCAAGGAAATATCTCTGCATTTGAAGTTTTAACCTCTAGGAGAGTTTGCAAAATACATCTAAGTAATTTTTTTTTTAAAAAAAATATCCTTTGCATTGTTAAAACAACAAGATCTGGTTGGTTGAGCTTTCCATTCGGGGGCTTGGGTTGGGCACATGCAATTCTCCGGGCCAATTGTCCTAGGTGGGAATTGTTACTGGGGGAACTGAATACTGGGCACAATTTGAACTTCTGGGTTTTGGCTTTCCAGCAAAGTGGGTTTTGTTCCTCCAAGCCATTAAGTGTATGTAAGTCTCTCTCTCTCTCCTGTTCAGAGAAGTGCTTAACAAATGGCTGGAGCAAATATGATGATCTTGCCTTGCCAGATCTCCCGCAGAGAAGCTTGGCTTCATGTGAAAGTTCAAAACCATTCTTCTTTTGTGAGGCAAGAACCAGCCGTTTTTAAAAGTGGATTTCCCTCCCCTCCCTAAAGAGCTCTTTGCTTTTGAATTGGACTTCGATAATTATTTTTACGAAAAACTACTTGGCTTCTGTCGATAAGGAGCTGGAGACAGAAATGTGGTATCCATTATAGCATTTTAAAATAAGGGACTTTCTAAATATTATTTGAGCCAATCAGTGAATTTGGCAGTGGCAGTTGGCACTGTGCAATAGGATGGAGAATTGGGCAGTCTCTATGAGTTTCCCCGTATGGATTATTGAGATTTTTCCAGTTAAAACAAAGAATAGCAAATATTCCACAATCTGTTGATATCACCCATACCTCCCTGTGCTGGATACATGAAGCTGCGTCAGGTCATTGGTCCATCTGGCTCAGGATGGTCTACGTTGCCTAGCTTTGTGGGTTTCAGACAGGAACCTTTCTCGGCCGTACTTGAGAGGCCAGGGGTTGGACAAGGGACCTTCAATATGCAAAACAGCAGCCAACCACTGAGCTATAGCCCTTCCCCCATGTTAAATGCCTCCCCCCAACATCTTAAATAAAAAGAACAAATTAATAAGGTCAAATTGAGGCCTTCAAACAAATCTTGGAAAGACAAGGTGGTGATGGTTCCTGGTGCATGTGGCTTCAGAGAGGTATTGTAGGTTGTTCTTAATGGAGGTCATGCTCTCCTAGAATGAACATTTGTATGACTTGGGGATAATTCTAACTCAGCTGTTCCCAGGCACCCAAGTTGTGGCTGTGGCCAGGAGCTCCCTTGATTTTTATTTGCGTGTTTGTTTGTTTATATACTGCCCCATATAAAATATCTGGGTGGTTTACAATTAAAACCCAACAATTAAAATCTTAAATAATATAATACAAAACCCCCTAAAAGCTAAAAGCCTGAAGGTGCTAGAAGTATGCACAGATCCAGGGGAATCTGGTGAGGATGCTCCTTTACAGATACAGGAGTGGGGGACCCTGCCAAAAGTAAGGGGCAGCTGGGCGGAGGGCTTGAGAGAGGTAGTATGATTCTTACCTGGCCAGCCCCACTGCTCGCCTCCACTCGCCCTCCCCGGAGTGGCCTCATGTGTGTGTCTCCCTCCTTTCCCAAGTCACCCGCTCCTGTCATACAATGCAAATGGTGTATTTCCAACGCTCTCCTTCAGTAAATGCTCTCAATCTCCAGGGATACAAATCTGTGATAAGAAATAAACAACCCAATAGTAACTGCTGCATCGCATTATAACACAGCTTACCCCAGAGAGGCTGCTTTAGAAATCAATACGCCTTATTACTCACCATCTCCATCTAAAAACAACACCACACAAGCCACTTTTGCTTCATGGGGAAAAATATCTGTGTGAGAATTTGTAGGGAGATGTGTCCTGACATCTTATATAGCTAACTGAATATTCAAGCTGTCTGGCGAGACTCCTGGAAACTCCCGACATTGATTGAGTTTTATTGTAGCTTATCCGGACGCTTAGCTTTCTTAGTGGCACTTGCCCAGAAAACTGCACAGGAGCCCCCATATATCTCAAAGCAGTCCAGAGTGTCTCTTTTTGACTCATTTCAGGCTGTTTGCATAGCAGAACAAAGCAAGCAGGTTTCTGTGTGAATCAATGAAATTGCCATATATCAAAATCAAGCTATGGGCCGATTTAGTCTGTGCTTAATATGTATGTCTGAACCCACGTTGGGGAACAAACTGTGGTTTAGTTCTGGCAGTGAGACAACCCAAGGTTTGGAACTTGGTTTGTTCTAACCATAGTGGCCCATCTAGTCCAGCATCCTGTTTTGCACAGTGGCCCACCAGATGCCGCTGGAAGCCACAGGCAGGGGTTAAGGGCATGCCCTCTCTCCTGCTGTTGCTCCCCTGCGACTGGTACTCAGAGGCATCCTGCCTTTGAGGCTGGAGGTGGCCCACAGCGCTCTGACTAGTAGCCGATCAGCCCAGCTTTGTTAAATAAACCTTAGCTTCTCATGATATTGGAATCCTTTGAATGGATCCATGTTTAGTATTGTCTCCTGTCCTGATTGGTAGCGGCTTTTCAAGGTTCTCAGGAAGAACAAGTTTTTTTCCCTTAACATCTCCTACATGTGGTGTTTTCCTCCAAGGAGTTCACAGCAGCATACATAATTTCCACTCTTGATCATTTTGGTCATCACAACAACCCTGTGAGGTAGGTTAGGCTTAAAGGCAGTGACTGGTCCAAGATGACCCAGTGGGCTTCGTGGTTGAGCAGGGTTTTGAACCTAGTTCTCCTTAGTCCTAATTTTAATCATCACTGTACCACACTGTCTCTCTGGCAAGTGAAGATGCCGGAGATTGATCCTGAAACACAGAATTGTGACCTGGAATCCTCCAGGGGCTCTTCATGCTCTGATCCCAAGACAGGAGGACATGTAGCCCTTGAGTCTGCTTGGCTGAGATGGAGCTTTTCAAATGCCTCTCTTTACAGTGAATTCCATAATTTTAGTGATGAGCAGTTCCTCCCAGGTAAGGGCCCTGGTTGTGTTGTGTTCGCTTTCCGTTCCAGCCATTTGCAATCAGACTTCCCAATAAACGTGCTAATTAGAATGCCTAGGAGGTGGATGAGCGTACTTTGTATTAAACAAGAGCCTCTTGGGGAAATAGCAGAGATGAGACAGTTACAGGGCAGATGGATCCGTGATGTTGGCTAATAGGCACATTTGATGATTTTGCCTTTGTTGAGAGGAAGGGACCACTTGAAAATATCAGTCACTCAAGCTGTCAGGAGTGACCAATGATTTAAAAATTAGAACATGAAAAATGCTTCTCCCCCCACCCCCCGACATGCCAAGTCCTCGGAATGCACAAAGAAGTTCTGATTTCCTCATCGTGCTGGGCGGGGATGTTCACATCCACTTTGCCGCCATCCTCTTGCCCTCCCTGCAAGCTGCAGTGCCTGTTTGGGTTTGGACCCCGTCCTTGATTGGCTGACAGGCAGGACTCAGGAGGAGGTTTGTGGCTTTCGCCATGGCAGCTTTAGGAGTGCTTCAAAGTTAAGTGCTTCTCTTCGGAGAAAATAGAAGTGTCAGTGTCTGGCGTTGGCGAAATTGTTTTATCGCCTGTTCCTGGAGGAGACGGGGGGTAACGTGATGGCAGATCCTTATTTTGGAAGAGAAAATGCTTGGTGGGGGCTTTTCTGCACAAGCCTTGCACGCACGAGGAGGGAGCTAGAGCGATGGGAGAGTTGGCTTTGGGTTTCCTCCTGCAAGCGGCTTGTGGGACTGGAACATGCCAGTCTTTGCATCCATCCAGGTTTTTTGGTGTGTCAGCAACATTGCAAGCCCTCGGGCTCTTAGCAAGGTCTTAAAGAGAGCTGAAATGGGCATCATTTCATGTAATTGCACAGTCGTTTCTTGTGTCTCACTCTTCTCCCCCTCCCCTCCAATCAAATGGGTTTTGCAAGTTTTTGAAGCACCGTAACGCCTGCCAGACCTCTTTGACCAGAGCTGGCAAGTGGGAAATATGGCCTGATCTGTGTGTAGAGCCTAACTGGGTTCTCCCCACAGACAAGCAGGGAGCTTGCCCTGGGCTGCCAACACGGCTACCAGCTCTGTCATGGAGCTGGTTGGGGCCACAGGGATCAGGGGCCACCCAGCCTCCGGAAGTCCCAGGATGCCCCACATGAGCACGTGGGGCATTCTGGGGAGACCCCCCCCCCCGAGGCTGGGAGGCTTGCTGCAGCATCCCGGTCGGGGGTCGTCTTGCGGGTGGCCGCTGTGCGGAGCCGTGCCATGGCAACTCACAATGGAAAGCATGGGGTTAGCGGAGTGCTCATTCCACTAACCTGGTTTAAGGGGAGGGGTGTTTGGGGAGGGTTGCTGCGGGAGCCGCATGTCTCCCATTGCAACACACAACCAGGAGAAACTGGGCTAGGCACCCTTAATCTGGTCTCCCCCGCTTGTGAGAATAGCCTCCCTGTTTCATAACACGTAGTTGCTTGTGGAGTTGATGTCCTATTTCCACACCACTGCAACCCTCTAAAAGTGTGTGGGGGGGTGGGGTTTACCAGGCTTGTTAACAGAATTATTATTGGGGTTGGAGAAGCCGCCAATCCGAGTTTGGGAGCTGTGTGCATGCCTGATTCCTGCTTGGCTCCAAGGGGCAAACAAAGTGCAGCAGCTGGATCAGAGGACTTCCCCAGCGGCCATGCCCAGGCCTTTGACAAGGTTGGAGGGAAAGCCCTCGGCCTCCGCAGCTGCTGAGCACACGGTCACTGCCGGTGCCTCCTACCTTGTTTTTCTCACACACGAATGCGCCTGTGCGCGCCTGTGCGCACACACACACACACACACACACACTCTCTTATATCCTGCTTTTCCTCCAAAGAAGAGATACATGACTGGCCCAGGTCTTCCCAGTCCTAGTGCAACACTCTAACCACTATGCTATGCTGACTCTTTAAACTTATCCTATTTGAAATCTGTGTCTCTTATGCAGAGATACCTTTTCAGGATTCTGGGATTATTGCCTTCTCTTCATGGGCAACCGAACAGGCGCAGCTTGGAAACGAGGCCAGTCCAGAATACTCAAGTAGCTCCACTGCTCTATATTCCTTATGCCAGTTTTTGTTTGCTGTTGGTTGGTTATTTTGTGTGTGACCTCTTTCTTTTCTCTTTTTGGTGAATCAGTATTGAAAGGAGAGTCCTCAGCATACGTTCTTTCGACAGCTTTGTGATTTATATGGTTTGATTTTCAAATTTGGTAAAGGATTCTTTCAAGTAAATGTTGCATAGAACTGCAGCCACACTTCTTCTTTTTTTTTAGGACAGTTGGTAATCAAGACTGGGTTGTGAAGTCCAGTTCTGGGAAGGAACTGGGTTCAAAGGTGAAAAGCCTTATATATTGTGTGTAAAGTACTTAAGTGCTGTGAGAAGTTCAAATCATCAGCTTTGTAAACAAACAAGATTTCAGCCCTACTCATCAGTAGTGAAGCAAACAGACCTCAGATAACATATTTAAATGAAGTCTATTCCTGTTTTGTTTTTAAAAAACAAGTCTGACTGAGTGATTTCTGTAACAAACCCTCCTCCCGTCTGCAAAGCCATTTTATCAGGGCAAAGAAATCCAGACTTACAGAGGCTTCTTGGTATAATTGGTGGCTGCGGAAGAAAAAGTATACTTGGGCAAGTCAGAGTCTCATCTAAGGTGGGCGGTGGGCCCGGCCGGAGCCGCGGGCAACTCTTCTAGCGCCCGTTAATGTAACGGGCCTAATGTCTACTAGTTTTAAAATATTGTAATATACTGCATTTAAAATCAATCAATCATCTTTATTACAGTCAAAGAACAGCACATGAATTTCAAACTGTGATATGCTTTTGTACTTTAGGGAGAGGAGAGCTGGTTTTGTGGTAGCAGGCATAACTTGTCCCCTTAGCTAAGCAGGGTCCACCCTGGTTGCATATGAATGGGAGACTAGAAGCATGAGCACTGTAAGATGTTCCCCTCAGGGGATGGAGCCGCTCTGGGAAGAGCATCTAGGCTCCAAGTCCCCTCCCTGGCAGCATTTCCAAGATTGGGCTGAGAGAGTAGTAGTATGTTTATTGCAATCACAGACCAGATTAACAAACAATAACAATTAATAGCATTAATAAGAAAATTCAAAAATTTCAAGTTTACAAAATCACAAACTGTTCAAATTACTAATACAGTCTTTAAGGAGCTTCGACGCCACAAAACAGAAGTTTGCCACATTATCTGAAATTACAGGTTTAAAATTGGCCAGCATAATTTCCAAATAAAATTGGTCTGTGTGACCAGGAAAAATGGCTAAAATAGGAGCAATAAATTTGGTGCGAGCGTCCTTATAAAACTGGCAATAAAGAATAACATGGGTGATAGACTCTATGTCCCCTGAGCCGCAGGGACAACAGCGCTGATCATAAGGAAGTCGTTTGAATTCACCATCAAGTACTGCCGAAGGGAGAACGTTCAATCACGCGAGGGTCAGAAATCTCCTAAGTTTTGGTACCAAGATCTGGTCTAAATATTCAGCCGGTTTATAGTTAAAAGTTTGAGAACCTAAGTACATTCCCTTAGGTAACTGTGCGGACAACTCCTGCAAATCTATATCTTAGAGCCGTTGCTTCACAAAGCAAAGCGCCTGCTCTAATCCTCGCCCAATAAGATCTTCTTGAGACGTGCCCAAGTGAGGCAATTTTAATATCAGAGCTGATTTCCATTTGGAAACGAAACTGATAATACTAAAGGGGGCAAGACCAGCCGGAAAGAAGACCAGGCTTAACCAAAATTTAATTATGCAAAACCATACTTTTGCTTTCAGAGTGGTGACCCCTGCTTCCCTACGAAGGACGGCATTTGCTGTACCCTTGGAAGTGGGGGGGAATGAGAGAGACTCCTGCCTGCAACCTTGGAAAAGCTGCTCTCAGTCCATGCAGACAATACTGAGCTAGGGTTTGACTCAGTATATGGTCTGACTCAGTATATGGCAGCTTCCTATGTTCCTACTTACTTTCGTAAACCAACCATGCTTTTGTTTATGTGATATTTCAACTTCAGATGAATGGATGTTGCATCAAGAGCCCCTGAGTTGTTGACTTTTTAAGCCCATTGTCTATCCTTTGCATAAACTGGAGATTGAAGTGGATTCTGGGGGAGCTATATCCTGCTAACCCATGATGAAAACAAGCCCTCCACAGCCAACTCTAATAAGCAACTTAAGAAGCTGACAAAGTAATGAATCTGTGCAATTATGAGAAGGTTACCTACTTGAGTGCCTTTGAATTCACGTGCAAATAATAAGATGGGGGCAATCGAAGGGAAAAGCACCCCAGATCATATTGTCATAATCAGATTTGTGAGTGAACGTTTTGCAAATATTTGCTGTGTTTTGAATATGGGCTATTAGGGTATCATGGTTAATAAGCGCTCCTGTCAAATATTCAAGCATTCACCTAGCACTTAGTGCCGCTTGACATCTTGACAAGGCATTTAGAAAATATAAAGGCTTTCGTCAGAGTGTTCAACTACAGTGTACTTGATGGCAATTGCTTAATGGGTTATTATCTGATTATTGCCTGTCTTGGGAGCAACCTACTAGAAGCCACTCTGCTGTAAGCCCTGTGGACAAGAATCGGAGGTTTGTAAGAAGCAGGTGGGGGAAGATAGAGATAATGAGAGTGCCAGATCTCTCACCAAAAGTCAGGTAATGTACCTGTACAGGCAACAAATGGGACACGTCTGTACTATAAATGTATTCTGGGTTTTATATCGCTTTGCGTGTTATGGCTTTCTCCTCAAAGGAGTCATAGGAATATGACAGCGTGGAGTAGTGGCTAGAGTGCTGGACTGGGACGGGGGAGACCCGAGTTCAAATCCCCATTCAGCCATGAGACTTGCTGGGTGACTCTGGGCCAGTCACTTCTCTCTCAGCCTAACCTACTTCACAGGGTTGTTGTGAGGAGAAACTTAAGTATGTAGTACACCGCTCTGGGCTCCTTGGAGGAAGAGCAGGATAGAAATTTTTTTTTAAAAAAAGGAATTGTTGTTTGATTGGGGTGCTGAGAATTCTTTAGTGGAGGATTCCTAGCCCCCACTCAGAGAATTGCAGTGCCCAGAGTTCCCGAAACTTGGAGCTCAAGTTTGCCAACAGGCAAATAATAAGAGCGGGCAGGCAGACGGTGGGTGAGCTGCACAGAGGAAGAGCCTGATGGGAAGGCTTCACCACCACTGAGGGAAGCCACAAGTATGGGAGCCTTATAGTAGGCAGGCACTGGATTGGTGGCTCTCTGGAATCACCGGATGCCCAGGCGGATTCTGGGTTGTGCATGCCGATAATGTCCCAGTTTGAACTGCCTGCAGTGGCATCGTCTGTCCAGTAGTCCCGATTAGGGATGTGCGCAGAACTGGTTTGGAGGGCTCCGAACTGGTTATGGGCCTCCGAACCATATTTGAAGAACTGGCGGCTCCCCCGGTTCGACGGCAGGGGGTGTCTAATTTTAAGAGCAGGGGAGGGTGCACTTACCCCTCCCGCCACTCCCCCCCCAGCTGGCATCCACTCTTACAGCTAGACACCCCCGCCGCCTTTGAGCCTCCCCGCTGCGGTTCCGTGCACATCCCTAGCCCTGACGGCACAAGGGTGGAGTGCAGGAGGCTGTTCTTCAGGGCTTCTAGTGCCTGCTGCCTGCAGAGAGGGTGTGCCTGAGGGACCTGTCCAGTTCAGCGTGAGGTGGTGGCAGGTCTAGGACTGAGCAGCCCTGGATTCAAGTCCCTACTCAGCCATGAAGCTCACTGGCTCACCTTGGGCCAGTCACGGTCCAAACCTTCCTCGTGAGGCGGTGGTTGAGCATAACGTGGTGGGAGGGGGAGGAACCCCGACGCAGCTGGCCTCTGGAGCCCACTGGCTGAAGCTCTGTGCCACTGCCACCACTTCGCACCCGGGCACCACATCCATTGCTCTGAGCACCTCAGTCCCTAAGGTTGGCCCTGCCTGAACTGCTTGGAGGAATGGTGGGATGTACCTGCAGTAAATAACCGGATATGTCCTGAAAGCTTTTAAGGGGGAATATTTGCTGCTATTATTATTATTATTATTATTAATTCGATTTCTATACTGCCCTTCCAGAAATGGCTCAGGGCGGTTCACACAGAGAAATAATGCATAAATAAGATGGCTCCCTGTCCCCAAAGGGTTCACAGTCTAAAGAGAAACATAAGATAGACACCAGCAACAGTCACTGGAGGTCCTGTGCTGGGGATGGATAGGGCCAGTTGCTCCCCCCCTGCTAAATAAACAGAATCACCACGTTAAATGGTGCCTCTTTGCCCAGTTAGCAGGGGTTTCATTTGCAATGACAACTGAAGAAGATGGAGAGCACGAGAAAAGAGGGACTGGTTCCCGGAAACTGCAGCAAATGCCCTCGCTGAATGCCGTACAGATTGTAGACCATTTAGAACAAAACCTCTTTTTCAAATAAGAGAGGGTGTGTGTGTGTGTGTGCGTGTGTGTGTGTGTGTGTGAGAGAGAGAGAGAGAGAGAGAGAGAGAGAAACTGGCCAAGTGAACTAAAACACTCATTTTGTTTCTTAAAAGTGGGCCAGTGAAAATGTGTTTGTCCTTTGGCAAAGCGAGTAAACGTGACCTATGAGATCATTGGCGTTATGTTAAGGCTGTGATTTCTTTATTTACTGTGAAAACACACACTCATTCCTAGAAGAACAGCAGCTGGGAGGTGAGGGGGGTGGGGAATCGGGTGCTCACTGCCGTAAATGACATTTTCTGGTTAAGTCCTGTGGTTGTTTGTGTTGACTGTACCTAACTACTGTGGGGCTTGTGAAGGATCAATAAAACAGTCCAGAGGGATTAGATGCAGCATGAACATCCAATAATAAAAATCTGTATTGTGTCCAGTGCTGGATGACATCTATATCTTATACTTAAGGATGGGATTATCTTGCTTATGGAATAAGATAGAGCAAGAAAGTATGGGCCATTTCCCCCCTTATTGATTTCTGCACAGGCACTCTTCTCAAAACAAAAATTGTTACAGATAGCTGGAGCCAATTTACTCTTTTCCAAGGAGATTCTATCATTCTTTAGGGAATTTAGCTTAAGTTGTTTTACAGACTGATCTTCTGAGTGATCAGACTTTTTGCCATGGATTTCCCTCCACTTGTTTTCCTCTGCAAACATATTCTTACATGCTCCCTCAAGCAGCCAGGAGCTCCAGGAGAAGCATTACTAAGTTCAGTTTTTCAGATGTTTGGAGAGGGAGGGAGAGAACTTGACAACACTTGACAGCAGAAATTCCCCCAAATGCAGTAGTAATTTTAGCCTTTTCCGTGACATAGTGGATATGTGGAGGAAATTTATTGCTTATGAACAGCAATATATTGAAGTTTTAAGTTGAAACAAGGTTTTTATTGCCCTCTTGAATGAGGCCAGCAACTTGAGTTGGTGGATCTCTCTGGGGAGAGTGTTCTACAGCTGAGGTGCCACCACCAAGAGAGCCCTACCTCTGGTTACCTCCAGCTGAACCTGAGACAGTGATAGCCTTGAGATGATCTTAAGTGCTGGGAGGTCCATATAGGCACAGGTGACCAGATGGTTGAACCCTGCAAATGACTGTGGGGAATTTCCCTCATGGCCAGCCTGTGCCATATTGGACATCCCTTCAATCCTCCGGTGAGGCTCTCAGCACCTTTTTTTGCTAAGCCAGGGGTTCCCAACCTAGGAAACCTTTGTCCATTGTGGTCTGGGTGAAGGAGAGGAAAGGAGAGCTGGTCTGGTGGTAGCAAGCATGACCTGTCTCCTTAGTTAAGCAGGGTCTGCCCTGGTTGCATATGAATGGGAGACTTGCTGTGTGAGCACTGTCAGCTCTTCCCCTCAGGGGATGGAGCCATTCTGGGAAGAGCATCTAGGTTCCAAGTTCCCTCTCTGGCTTCTCCAAGATAGGGCTGAGAGAGATTCCTGCCTGCAACCTTGGAGAAGCCGCTGCCAGTCTGGGAAGACAATACTGAGTTAGACAGACCAATGGTCTGACTCAGTATATGGCAGTTTCCTATGTTTCCTATGTTATGTAAAAGCCCTGCAGGATCAGGCCAAAGCCCATCTAATCCTACATCCTGCTTCATGCAGTGTTGAGTTTAGATGCATCTGGGAATCCTGAAAGTGGGGAAAAGAGGGCATCTGTCTTTTCTCGTTGCTGTCACCGAGCGCCCAGTGTTCATGGGCTTGCTGCCTCTGATCCTGGTGAAAGTTGTAGTCCATCAACATCTGGGGACTCAAGGTTGGGAACCCCTGTGCTAATGCATGACCTTGCCTATCTGTGTGGTCTGGAATCCATATCTGGCTCCCTGTGTGAGCCCTCAGCTGTGGTCTGAAGCAGTCCACACCAGTCACAGATCTGCCACCTCCATGAGAATGAGGCCAGGGTGGCACTTTGGTTTTGTTCTACTTCCTGTTTCTTGCTCCCTGTTGTGTGTGTGTGTTTTTTACAAGAAGAAGACAGCAGTGAAAGAGAGATTTCAAATAGATCAAAAAAATCTGGCGGAGTTTGTAATAATGCTAAACCATCGAAGACCATTTTCATGCAAAACAGTAAGTGAATGCCAGGCTTGGATGGCTCTGTTTACTTGCAAACTGTGCACATCTCTCTCTCAAAATTTAATATATATTTATGTTTGCAATACTTGCATTGATGTACCTTTTTAAAAATATGCTGAAGACCTGCAAAATGTGTGTTTCTCCGGTAACCATAGAAAGTTGGTGTGAATTGATGCTTTTAAAGGGACATTTGATGCTATGCATATGAGCCTTGATAGAAAGGATTGCTGCATTTCTTTTGGCAACCAGCTTCAGCAATGAAGACTGGATTGAGGCGCTGGTAAGCAGAGTAGAACCACCCACTCTCCTGACAGGCGTTAACTGCTTGGGGGTGCATAGGCACACTGCAACCTGATGGAACCTTGTGTTACCCTAGAAAATATGGGCTCCCAGACATTGCTGCAGGATTCTGCAACATGCACCTGGTCCTTAGCTGCTGGAGAGTGGCACAGTGGAAGTGTGCTGGGTCCATAACCTTATTAAGAGATTTGGAAGGGAGATCATTGATCTACCTCATGTAAGCTATTGAAAAGCACGAGGCCATATGAACATGTGAGCATTTGCAGAGGAGAATGTGGGTGGGTCCTTGTGAACTCGTGTTCCTTCTACTTGATCCTTGGTTAGATGTCTATCTGTCTATCTATTACATTTATTACATTTATAAACCGCCCCATCCAGAGGCTCTGGGCGGTGTACAACTTTTTAAAAAGACATAAAACCCACAATTCAAACACAATGCTAAAAACAATATAAAACAATTCAAAAATGATTAAAACCATTTAAAACCAATTAAAATACTTTTGAAAAACAACAAAAACAAAAACTTTAAATCTTTAAGGACATCTGGATCCCTGAAAACCAGCTCCTCCAAAGGCAAGTTCAGATATGCACAACTTTGTTCATGAGGAGCTTCCTGGTGGCACCCAGCCATGCAGTTGTGTGAAGGTAGTAACCTTTAAGCTCCAGCTGAATCTTAATACTTAACGCTTCTGTGTTTAGGAGGAAAATGGAAGAGAATTAATGCAAAGAATTGGAGACGTTTCAAGGCCTTGGGAGGGTCGAATGCAGGGGTTTCCCAGTGGCTTGACTTGCTGACTTTACAAGCAGTTTGGTTTTGTTACAGAAGTAGGGAGGGTCTTCATGAAGTGCTGTTTACGTGATCGCATCATATCGCTTATGGTATGGAGCATGCCTGGGGGAAGCCGAGCCCTCTTTTAATAAAGGCACCTTGGAGGAAGAAACAGCTTGGAGACTTTGCAGCAGGTTGCCAGGCCTTGCCGCGCGGTGAGGACACGTCTGAAAGGGCTCTGCTTTAAACAGTGTGTGAAGGCAGCGTTGTTCATGGCAAAGGTGCCAGAAGGATCCTGCAGGGACTCTCGGCTGCCAGAAGTCTTCCTTGATTAAGCTGCTTTTCTGGATGGCCGTTCAAAGGCATTGCTGAGCGATGACCAGGGGCCTGTGTGGAAGTTTAGCAAGAGGATGCCTTGCAAGCATCAAGAAAGGAATATTTTGGGCTGCTCTCCCTCTCATCCGAGATCTTCCCCAAGTGTTGAAAAAGACACCTTGAAAGGATTCTGGGAGAACTAAGGCCATCTGTATGTAATGAGTTCTCCTGACATGATGGTTGCTTAATTGTCAGGGGTAGCCTTCCTAGTTGCTTTCTATGCAGTCAGACGCCTGGTCCATCTAGCTCAGTATTGTCTACACCAGGGATTCTCAACGTTGGGTCCCCAGATGTTCTTGGACTTCAGCTCCCATAATTCCCAACCAAAGGCCACTGGGGCTGGGAATTATGGGAGTTGAAGTCCAATAACATCTGGGGACCCAACGTTGAGAAGCCCTGGTCTACACAGACTGGCAGTGGCTTCTCCAAGGTTGCAGGCAGGAGTCTCTCTCAGCCCTGTCTTGGAGATGCTGCCAGGGAGGGAAGTTAGAACCTTCTGCAGGCAAAGCAGATGCTCTAGGGAATGTACTAAAATGAATGATTAGGAATGCCCACTGAAAAGCCCTGGTTGCTTCCAAAGGGCCATAGAATGCATGAAATTTCTGAATGGCATTACATGGCCATTTGGAAGGATGTAGAAAGCTGCCTTATACCGAGTCAGACCAGTGGTCCATCTAGTTCAGTACTGTCTACACAGACTGGCAGCAGCTTCTCCAAGGTTACAGGCAGGAGTCTTTCTCTTCCTGGCCCATTCTGGAGATGCAACTGGGACCTTCTGCTTGAAAGTAACAGTTGTGGTCCGACAGTGGCTGGAGAGCCTCAGGTTGGCCACCCCTGATCCGGATGCACAATATTTCAATGCACATTTTCTTCTGTGTAGACTTCTCTTGTAGACCTGAAAGACAATCATAGTCCCACGTGGGCCTGCTTCTTCCATTTTCTTATCAAACGAAGATTAAGTTGCTTGTTGCTCTTGTTTTTCTTTTCTTGTGAAGAGTCTAAAAAAAGGTGTATTCTAAAAAGGCTTTGAGTTTAAGAGCCTCCTAGAATCGAACTGATTTAGGAGACTAATTGTAGGCTGAAGCAACTAGACACGTTAGGCAAAGAATACATGATGGTGGGTATAATCAATAATCTATTGATGCCAAAATGAAAGTTTCCTAAACATTTGCTTAATTTGAGTATGGGCCTATGATTACCAAGAGTTCTTGTCAAATTGTCAGACACTTCTCCTAATGTTCAGTGTGTCTTGTCATTCTGAAATGGCACCCATGCCCACGCAGGCAGGCATCCTCTGGTTGGAAACGGTTTCTGTTTAGCATCCACTTACAACTTGTCGCAACTGTAAGGCTTTGACCTGTTATCTAATTGCAGACACAATCTTACACGCTGTGCTAAAACATTCCTTAACACTCAATTATCTGTGTAATTAGTTACTAGATTTACATCCTGCTTTTTTGTGCTCCATAGAATAGGTCTCGACAAATTCTCTTTGGCTTTAGAAGCCAGCTCAAGAATTTGGAAGCCAGACTATCTGGTGCTCCATGTGGGGTGGGACAAGCTCATCGCTCGCCTCCAGCAATGCCCTCTACTCAATTGGGGGGTTGATTCTCCACCTTGAACTTTCACTCTTCCTCTTGGCTATGTCCCTAGTCCAACCCCTGGCTCCATTGTATGGCATTCCTGACAGATGCCCATCCAGACTGGGTTTGGAAACCTCTCAAAGCCAAGCCCATCACAGTACGAGGGAGACAGTTGCTTGCTCTAGAATCCGCCCCCCCCCACCGCCCCTGTGCTTGGCAGCTGCTCTCTTGGGCATTGGGTGGAAATGGTTTGTCCAGGCCTTTTGATGATGGGGTGGGATATATTTGCTGGCTGCTTTGAGTGTTTACTTGGTCCATGTATTCCCTTACTCCTCTGCCTGTGAGAAATGGTGAGGTGACTGGTTTTCTTTTAAAAAAAAAAAATCCACATAAGAAATTGGTTTTTTAAAAAATGAATTTATTATGAAAAAAAACCATTTTCAAGATATCTACTACTTCTGCTGTGGCGAATATTTATATATCACTTTTCAACAAAGTGCTTAAAGTGTTTACATAGAAAAACAGTTAGCAACATCTATATCCACCCTTTAACATTGTTTTCCCTGTATAACTAACAAGACATGTTTCATTATTTATGTTAACTAAGATCAATGGAAGATTTTTATTCAATCAGGCTTAATTATTTGTGCATATAGATTTATTTTTAGTTATTCTCAGGTTGTACAGAATTTCTGTACTTACTGTTCAGAATGTTTCTCAATGTTTGTAGCATTAGTAGTTTAGAAATGCTTATTGTTTTTAAAAACTGTGTGTGAGAGAGTAACAAGCTGTGTGCAGAAGAATGAAGCGTGTAACAATTTACAGCTTCACAGTATTCTCATTAGGTTAATGCTATGACAGTGACAGAAACTAAATGTTGTGGTACTGGCAGGGTCTTCATCATCTGCAGGCGCTTGGGGACACACGTTCAGGAAATACAGGTGGCTACTGAGAGAAGGGGGGTGTCTCTGAAAAAGGCCCCTCCATGCACACACAGAAGCATTCCCTTCACACAACTCTTACTCAGTATGTTGGGCAGAAAATACAGGGATATTGGATTTGAAAACTTGTTTCTGTGGCAGCCTTAAAAAGTAGAAAAGCGGGTGATGAGCAGCTATACTAGAGTCTGCATTTGGCAGCCATCTGATAGACAATTGTATGTGATCAATGCCATTTTAAATGCACCTATGCACGAGAAGACTTATTGTTTGGGGGGAAATCCATTTCATGTCTCTAAATGAGAGGGATGAACATCCCAGAGGCCGTCGGCTCCTTCATTGAATGCTGGACTTCAACAGAATATCAATTGCCTCCCTTCTCAGTTGTCAGTGACATCAAAGAGCTAATTTGCTTCTTCTTAATGGCAGACGGTGCTTTTATTATTTTGATGGGACAAAGAGAGAATGTTTGGCTGGATCAAAAGATCCAGCTGAACCCTTGGAATGGTAACTTTGGACTGTAAGGTATTATCTGGCATCTGCAGCCCAAACATGGTGGGATATCATCTAGGCAGAACTGCACTTGGGTAATTTTGGAGCCTGGACCTCAAAGCCTCTGGAGTGCCCCCCGCCCCAAATTAAGCATCATCATGCTTGAACAGGTGACCACACCACCCAGGACAGACTAAAGAGGATTTAGGGGTCCGCAGTGGTTGTGGTGGCACTGGACCTTGGCCTGGAAGTCCAGGGGTAAGAGCACCTCTAGGGTAGACATTCTACTTCAAACACTAGGTTGAGGCAGACAATTTAAATGTTTGATCTAGAGGTCCAATTGCAAAGTGCTATAATTTCTCTTCATCACAGGACAATTCCAAATGCATAACACAGAGGTATGTTCTGCCAAAACCATAAGCTGTTATTGTATTATGCTTTTTAGAATCAGGGCACTAATCTCTGAACAATATTATATAACGTTCAAGATGATCTGAAATAAACAGCCACTTACTCTGGAGCAGCCTTATACTTTTCTTTGGTGAGTACACTGGAGCTGGTATAACAGACTGCACTTACAATCCAGTTTGTGGGAAATTATTTTTATCTATTGAATATTGATGAAATAAGGCACATTCCCCATAAGGTATGGTACTTGTTTCATACAAGTACCCCATAAGATATGGTACAAGTACCCCATAAGATATGGTACAAGTACCCCATAAGATATGGTACAAGTACCCCATAAGATATGGTACTTGTGAAAGTATTAAGAACAAATTTCTTGTTGTGCAGAATAGGGTTGCATAAGTAGTATGTAGATAAGATTTTAAAAATAATAAATTTCCATTACCTAAACTCATACCAGAGAAGCAAACTCACATCTTTATACTTTAAGAATGTGTGAGGGGGAAGAGGAGAACCTAGGAAAACTCAAGAAACTTAACAAAAACAAATGCACGGGATAAGTGATACCAACCAGGCCTCTGTAGAGGAAACAGAAGTGCATCTTTGATCGATAGGCCCTTTGCTAAAATTAGGCGAGACAGCCGTTACCCATCAGGCTCAGCTGACAGAATTGGAAAGAAAACCAATATTTAGGTCTAAAAGATCAATGGTGCCAGAAAGCTGGCTCCTGGTTCCACATTTGTCTCGAGAAACCCTGCACGCTTCATCCTAGAAGTGCATGCTGTGGCTGCTAGGGCATGTACACATGAAAGACTCTCTGCACGTGCTCAGAGGCATGTTCTTCATGATTCCACAAGCTCCTGGTCTGAGAACTGAACTCAGGCCTAGAAGAGGAGGAGGAGGAATGAGGAAGGGACATAAAGGCATCTGAGGAAGGCTCTCCCCAGGGTGGGGTCGGCAGATGGTGCGGATACCTGTTCCAGCCCCTGCACGGCCGCCTGGCGTCTCCGCTTCCCAGCTTCACCACCGCAATTGTACCATCCTGCCTCTTGTGGCTGCAGGCGTTCCTGAGGCCTCATCCCGGAGACCACAGAAACAGAAGAGTAATCGAGTGACAGCTCCTTTTGACAGAAGGGGTCTCCACACACCTTTAAAGTCTTTTCCTCCTGCCCCTCACACAATTCTCTCCCTTTCTTGCCTCTCCCTGCCCCCCAACGGAAGTAAGAGATACCCACAGAGAACAATGGAGGACACCTGGTTTTTGTTATGGGGCAGCAGTGTGTTCCTTCCCGCCCCTCCAAAAAAGAAAGAAAGAAAGGTAGCAGCAAAGACACTGATTCAGGCACTTTTGAACTTGGCTCTTACTTAGTATAAAAACGTATGTTTTGGGGGGGGAATGAGGGTTTTTTGGAAGACAAAAAGTGCCTCTTGATTTAATGCCTTTTCCTGCTGAGGGAGGAGTGGGTGGGTGCACAGATCCCAGAGTTAGTTTTAAGAATCTCATTATCTGTAGCAAAGAGTTAGTCTCCCTGGTGTGCTCATCCTGCGTGATAAGACGGCTGGGTCATGCTTTGTGCCACTCTGCAACAGCAAATGTGTTTGACACTTTGGGAAGAGAACCTCCTTTCCCCATTCTGTACTCTGTGAAAAGCCTGCTTAATGGAGACAGTCCATCCTGCCGAAAAGCTTTCAATCCAATGGCTGCATCACTCTGACATGTGAATGTTTTGATTTGTGAAAGGACCTTGTTGCTTCTTGGTAAGAAATATTGGTGAAAAACTGCCAGTCTCTTGTTTTTTCTCTTTCTCTGGTATGTTTCCCCCCAGACTCTTCCAAGAGAAAAAACTAGAAAATACAAAGATTTTAAATTCAAAGATTGCTTTCCACCATTGTGCTGAAGTATATATGATATATATATATATATATCCTGTTCTACTTTCCAGAACCGTCTTTGTACCCAGAGACTCCTGTTATGAAACCTTTAACTAGGAATCTCCTTACAGAAGAAATGACCAGCCAGCTGTCACCAGAATTCTACCCACATTGCCAAATGGAGTGTGCAGAATCCAGGCATTGGTGGGCTTCATTTGACTGATTACACTTTTGTTCCACCTTTCCAGGAGTACAGACTCGGGAGCACGTGGTTCCCTCCCCACTCCCACTTTAACTTTGCAACAATCCGGGGGCTGCATTAGTGTGTGGCTGGCCCGAGTTCATCCCATGAGTTTTATGGCTGAGGTGAGGTACTGTGGCCACTTCTGAGCACCACATTTGAAGAAGGACATTGTGAAAAGGCAATGAGTCGGCAAAGACCACGAGTGCTCTGGAAACCAAGTCCTATGAGGAATAGATAAAGTATGTCTGCAGGAGAGAGAGAAAACAGTCTCAATTTATCCCGCCCCCCCTGCAAGTGACTTAGCTGGCACAAATGTTAACTGTTTATTTAGGAGAGTCCTGGTATAAGTCTGTGGGACATTGTTCAGGTCCTTAGCTCTGGCCTGCTGCATCAGGTCTTCCTTAGTGGAGTGAAGTGCAAATAATGTCCCTAGGAGATGCACCTGCATCAGTGGAACAATGTGCCCACTCAGCAAGTTATAACCCATGGGTAACTCATACCTCTTGCAGGAGGGTGTCAAGAAATCCTTCAACATTGGTAGGTCTAGCCACCAGGAGCAGGTTATTTCTGTAGCTTCTGCCTTCTGAATCAATCATTCTAGCATTGAGAGCTTTCAGCTCTGCTTGATCCTGCTCTAGGGAGATATCTGTCACCCTGTTCCTCTCTTTAGTATCAGAGACACCCTGTTCTGTCTCGTTATGATGTGTGTAGTTCCCCCCAAAGCAGCTCTAAGATGCCAGATTTGGCTTTGAGAACATCCTGGTAGGGATGTCCATGGAACCAGGCGGGGGTGGTTTGAGGCGGGGGTGTCGGACTTTAAGGGTGGGGGTGGTGGACTTACTCCTCCCTCCGCTTTCTGCCTGCCCGGGCTCAGTTTTTGTAAAGTCCTGGGAGGGGGGCAGCATACCTCCCTGCCGCCCCGTCCCCTCTTCTGCCAGAAATATCTGGCGCACGTTGCGCTCACATCCCAGTGTTCGCACCTGTTTGTAGGCCTGCAAAAGGGCCTCCGAACAGGTTGGTGCACATCCCTACATCCTGATGCTCCCTTGTGGCTTTAGTGTCCTGTTCCATGTCTTGAAGGAGGTCATGAAAGACCTGAGAGCCAGCCGAGAGGGGATCTTGCTGGCTTACAAACTACAATTGCTACGAATGTTTATATATCGCTTTCCAACAAAAGCTCTCAAAGCAGCTTACAAAATAATAACTAAATAAGTTCCCTGTCCTAAAGGGGTTCACAATCTTAAAAAAGACAAAGGTAAAGACCAGGAACAGCTCCTGGACGGATGCTGTGCTGACGCTGGATCGGGCCGGTTGCTCTCCCCCTACTAAATATAAGAGAACCGCCACCAACTGTTAGAGAAACTTCTTTCTATTCTGTCCTCAATGTATCCTCTTGTCTTCTCTGTGATTCTGAGTGCTGAGTTTGGCAACCAGAGTTACCAAATTTGTTTCGCTTTCTTTCCATGTGGCCTTGGGATGGAGCCTTCCGTCCTGTTGCCTTCCCAGAGTGCAAGGAGGTGACTGTAGGCTGCAGCGCCTGAATCCTTGTGGTTCAGCCCCCCAGGGTTGCAGTTAGGGGTGTGCACGGAACCATGGGCCCGTGAACTGGTTTGCCTTATTTGGCGCTTCCAGTCGAACCAGTGTGGCGGTTCAAAGGCTTTTGAGGGTGACACCAGTGGGGGTGGGGTGGCAAGAAGCACCTTTAAAAGTAAATGAGCAGGTCATTAGCGGCGCGGCTCTGGCACACACACACACACACACCAGGCCTCTGTGCATGTGCAGACTGAACCACGAACATTGGTCCGTGTACACCTCTAGTTGTAGTCCAAGCAGCAAATGTGAGGGGAGGGTGTTTTAAGTTAGCTTTCTCTTCTTGCTGTCTATATTGGCTGGATACAGAGTGAAGAGTGGGCCTCAGGGTTGAGAATTTATATGTCTGCCACCATTATTTATTTATTTGATAATGTGATAAATAAATAATAACTATTCTTTATTATAATGTATTTACATTTTATATCCCACTCTTCCGCTAAGGAGCCCAGAGCAGTGTACTATACTACATACTTAAGTTTCTCCTCACAACAACCCTGTGAAGTAGGCTAGGCTGAGAGAGAAGGGACTGGCCCAGAGTCACCCAGCAAATCTCATGGCTGAATGGGGATTTGAACCCGGGTCTCCCCGGTCCTAGTCCAGCACTCTAACCACTACACCACACTGGCTCCATTAGTCTTGAGGTCCCACCCATGAATCAGCCAAAAGAGCTATTCAACAGTGGAACAGTCTGCCTCATGCAGTTGGTAGGCTCTCGCTCATGGGACGTTTCCAGACAGAGGCTGGACAGGCATCTGTTGGGCTGCTGTCGCAGTTTCCTGCATGGAGCAGGAAGGCCCCTCCCAACTCTGCAGTTCTGTGGACTCAAGTCTCACTGGTCCATCACACTCTGGCCGCTACGTTCTGGAGGCTGCAGAAGCCGGGAACCGATTGGCTCGTCCAAACCCATCCGGGCTATCGCAGCAGCCCAGCCAACGGGTGCTGGAGGCTTCCCAGCCACAAGCACAAGGCAATATGTGCACTTAACCTTTATCCACTTCAGCCCACAAAGGTGTAATGTATGGAGGAAATGCAATATAGATAGCACTCTTTCCATACATTACACCTTTGTGGGCTGAAATGGATAAAGGTTAAGTGCATCCATAGGCTTCCTTCCCCCTGCCCTCCCGGTCCTCTTCCATTAAGCATTCTTGCTGTACACACCACCTTCTGTAGCATCTGCAGATCACGGAATAATGGCAAGTCCAACTAGGTGTCTTTGTAAACCGCCCCCCCCCCGCCATCTTAGAAAGCCAAAATACATTTGGGGGGGGGTGTACGTATGCCTAAGCACACACCTAATGAAGTCTGTCAGCTGCTGAGCCCAAGTGAACTCTGTCCAGGCTCGAGCTCTCCTGTAATGCCTCTCGAACAATAGACTTGGCTGTGACTTCTTTTGCTGTAATGCTGACGTGTCGGTTTGAATGTACCCTCCTTTTGTCTCCTGGGAACTCGAGGCTTAACCGACTCGGTGGCCGTGAAAAGTTGGATCCTGCACTCGAGAGCATTACACAAACTGTGTGCATGCATGCTTACTCTCCATTTCGCAGCAGTCTGTTCGAGTCCTTGGGTAGGGGATCTGGTCTTGGCTAAGCAGGGCCTTCTGGACCCCACTTTGCTAAGCAGGGTCTTCCTTGGTTTGCATTTGGATGGGTGACTACATGTGAGCACTGTCTGCTGTAAGATACTCCCCTTTGGGGATGGTGCCATGGCTCATTGGAAGAGCATCTCCATGCGTGCAAAAGGTCTCAGGTTCAGTCATCCCCAGGTAGGGCTAGGAAAGACTCCTGCCCAAGAAGCTGCTGCCAGTCAGTCTAGACATGACAACACTGAGCTGGATGGACCAATGATCCAACTCAGCATAAAGCAGCTTCCTATGTTCCTAAGTCCCATACTTTTATTTGGAGGGCTGATTTTGGAAGTTTGTCGCCAAGAATATATGTCAATCGAGGGGGAAATAGGAACATAGGAAGCTGCCATATACTGAGTCAGACCATTGGTCCATCTAGCTCAGTGTTGTCTTCACAGACTGGCAGCAGGTTCTCCAAGGTTGCAGGCAGGAATCTCTCTCAGCCCTGTCTTGGAGATGCTGCCAGGGAGGGAACTGGGAACTTTCTGCTCTTCCCAGAGCAGCTCCATCCCCTGAGGGGAATATCTTGCAGTGCTCACACATCTAGTCTCCCATTCAGATGCAACCAGGGCAGACCCTGCTTAGCTAAGGGGATAAGTCATGCTTGCTTCCACAAACCAGCAACTAGAGGACAACCAGCTGAACTGTATCAAGCTTTCCAGGGGCTAAGGGCTTGGGCTGACTCCCCCACCCCTGCCCCTTCAGCCAGGCTATTTGGCTTCTCTCAGGACAGGAAGGCAAGTGGCATATTATGGGCCTTTCAGACATCATGCAGAACCACAGTTAAAGCTTGTCTCAGAGCTCTGGGGGTGTGTGCTTCCCATTCCTTGGCCCATGTGAGCAATGGAGAAGTGTGGGATGCAGAGAACGATAGTGACAGCAAAGTTGTTTGTTCAACGTGTGGAATAATCAACTTGTGGAATTCTCTGCCACAAGATGTGGTGGCAGCCAACAACTTGGATGGCTTGAAGAGGGGTTTGGAGAACTTCATGGAGGAGAGGTCTATCATTGGCTACTAGTCAGAGGGCTGCGGGCCACCTCCGAGCCTCAAAGGCAGGATGCCTCTGAGTACCCGTTGCAGGGGAGTAACAGCAGGAGGGAAACCATGCCCTCAACTCCTGCCAGTGGGCTTCCAGCGGCATCTGGTGGGCCACTGTGCAAAAGGATGCTGGACTAGATGGGCTTCCTTGGGCCTGATCCAGCAGGGCTGTTCTTATGTTTATGTAGTGTTTTCATATCCTGCCTGCCTTTCATCAAGGACACCTTGAAACTGAGGCAAACCCTGAGTTTAGTGAGGAAGCCTTTATAGCCTTCCTGCCCTGGAAGGAGCCAATGGTCAGCCTGGCTGGATGGGCTCAGTCCGGGCCCTGAGCCCCTCGTGAGACGGTGGCAGTTCAGCTGGTTATCATAAGGGGCACCCTCTGCAGGTTGTCTGGGCCCCAGTTTTAAACGCAGGCAGAGTTCCTGACAGTGTTTTACTCTTGCAAGCGTGTCGTAGGTGAGCGAAATGGTTGAGAAAGCCTAGCTGTAGCTCCCTCTGGGAATTCTCAGAGAGAGGCCAGGGTTCAGCGGGAGAGCATGTCCTTTACATCGCAGAGGGCCCCAGGTTCAGTCTCCGACATGGCGAAAGGTTAAAAGGATCTCAGTTAGTGGGAAAGACCCCGCCTGGAGATGTTAGAGAGCCATCCCCCACTGGAGTAAATGACACTTAGGCCAGACCGTCTGGACCTGTGTTGAGCCATCTTCAGAAGCTCTTTGGCAGGAATTGGCTGCAGCTGCTCTCGCTTTATCCATATACTTCACCATATATAATGGAATGAACTCGTCATTATTATGAATGGTTATCTTTTTTTTCTTGGTTGGAATCCTAACTCAGGCCAGGTGGGGGATTTGGGATCCCTATAAGGAGCACCATTCGCTCTTTAGGCATTTCCTGGTTAAAACTGCTCATGGGAAAACCATCGCTTTCTGCATTGTATTTAACAGAAGCAGTAGGACATGAACGATCACTTATGCTTCAGGATATTTGGAGTGATTCTTGTAGCTAATATTAAGAAGGCTTCTGTATTATTCTGGGATTCCAGACACACTTTATTTTCAAGATTCAGTGTTGGCATTTATATTCATTCTCAGTTTTCTCAAAGAGATACATGAGAGGTATAGTTCTCCGCTATGCTCATCTACTGTAGTTGCTGGTTTTAGACTTCGTCTTCTTCGTCGTCATGCTCCATCTTTTTGGGGATATGAAATAATGCACACATTGTATGCATAGTTACCTGAAATAGAGGCACTGTGTTTTCATCTCCTTCAGAGCTTAACTAGACATTTCAAGAAATGTGGAGCTCTGCTCTGTCTCTCTGTCCTTTATCTCCCTACTTCCATGTAATGTCTGGGCCAACACAACACATGACTTCATTGTATTGTATGTTGACCTTCCCTCTTACCCTTGAACATTGCATGCACAGCCCCATGCATTCAGTAGGCTTGTGCAAATAGGCAAATTCCTCTTCGATTCCATGCTTCTGATGCACCTTGATTGGAAAGAAATCGAGATGTCTAGCAAAGATGTCAGTTTCAAGAAACTCTTTCTCTCCTCAGTGTTCTGTATATATAGAAGATCACCTCATTTTCCTCCCTTTTGTCAGTTTCAAGAATCCATTTGGATGCTGGTGGTTTGATTCAGGGAGTTTCAGAAGTGTAGGTATTCAGTTAGGATCTAGCTATCAAATTGCAATCTAAACCACACATAGCCCTAGCAGGGTGTGTGTATGTGTGTAAAGAGAGATTGAGAGAGATTGAGCCACTCTCTTTTATTTGTTAGGATTTCTGTCCTCCTTATCAACATGCACGCCCAAAGCAGCCCACAATAACAAATACATTGAACTTCTACTGGAATATTTGTGAAAGTAGTAGAACAAAACAAAAACACCAGAAACCTCCCTCCCTCCCAGGACATGTGATGTGAGGGAGGGAAGAAGGTCAGTCCAGTTGAAGCAGACCAATGATCTGACATTTTCTCCTGCCTCTTTCTGTTTTTCTCCCTCCCTCCCCTCCTATAAGCTAGGGATACGTCTGGCAGGCAGCACAAGATTTCCAATAAAAAGACTTGCACAATTACTCTGCTTGCGACAGGTGGGAGGGGGGTGAGGCGGGGTGGACAGATGTCTCACGTGGCAGTTAATTTCTGTGGGCTCAGAAACCAGTGCACTTAATAAGTGCACCCCAGTGCTCATGAAGGAAGCCCGCAGCATTTACAGTTATGCTTCCTCGTAAGGGACGTCTCGGTGCGCTGAAACTCTTTTGCCATTTGCTTGTGCGAGAGACCTCTTCCCTCTGTAATGAGGTGACGGCGTGTAACTTCCTCTCTGCTTGCAGTTTCCTGTGTCCGTCCTTGCCTCCTTGGCTTGCGTTTTGTGGCCCAGCGGGTGCTATGAAGCACCACAGAGAGGCCGCAAACAGAAGTGAGAGATGACGTTGGCAAACTCTCGTTTCCGTCTTTGGAGCCAGTTGTTGAGTGCTTATTTTTACCACATGCTTGGGACTTGCTTGTACCATAACTTGTCTCATTTCTGCACAGGAGTTTATGCTGGGCCTTCCATGCTTTTCCTTTTTTTAAGCTCTCGGTTTTGGTGAGTCACAAACTACAAGGGCAGGCAGGCTCAGCCGGCAAGATCTTGGTGCTGCATTAGGCTGGTTTTGCCAACTTGGGGTCCCAAGGTGTGGGGCTGCAACTCCTACCAGGTGCATACCCAGACTTGTCCTTCATGTGTTTAGGATGGGCTTGTTGGAGTACCATCTCATGTTCCCTCTAACAGGAATTCCCAGATGTTGTTGACTGCAACTCCCATAATCCCCAGCCAAAGGCCATTACAGCTGGGAATGCTGGGAGTTGTAGTGGACAACATCTGAGAATCCCTGTTAGAGGGAACACTGGTACTGTCCAAATTAGCCCATCCTGTTTGGTCGTTGGTTGGTTTTATCAAGGACATAAATAACTCTGTGGTTACTTGGCAATTAATTTTCCAGTTCAACAGAATGGCACTCTGGTAGAGTTGAAACATAGGGGCATGCATTTTTATTAGCCCAGTGCCACCCGTCATTTAGATTTAAGAGGGGATCTTTTGCATTTCCTATGGACCATAAACTTCAGACTGTCAAAGAAAAGAAAAGCGGAGACTCCTAATAAAAGCTGGTCTGTTGGAATGCATGAGAGTTGTCACTTCCAGTCTGCATCAAGATGATTTTCCCAGGGATTCTATAAACAAACACAGAGAGGGAGCGAAACATTCAGTTGCCTCCCTTGACTCTAAAAAAGTGTCATTTGGGGGATCTATTCTCTCGGTCCCTGAGGTGTCAAACAGAACAGGGAACATTTTGCGTTTGGTTTGTATCCCATCTCCGGTGTGGGGCCAGGCTGAGGAGACAGGATGTGCTTTAGGCGGTGGGGGCGGGGGGAGAAAATAAGGCAGTTCAGATGGACACCATCCTGCCACCCCTTCATCCAGCCTGGTCGTAAATGCACCCACCCCTACATCACTCAAGGACCTGCCGACAAATCCCCAGCAAATCCTTTTACTCGTGTGTAAGGGGTGATAATCCGAATAGTGTCTTTACACATACTGCAGTATTCTGTTTCATCCGGATTTTGCAGCTCGTGAAGAGGGATCATTTGAATGATCGACCCTAACTGAGCGGACATTAAAAAACCCGTCTGCACAAACGTACCTTAGAGGGAATAACTGCCTCGCAAAGGACATGCCGAAAACTTGTCAGCCCCTCCTTTAATGACATCATAGTGGGTGTGTTCTTGCTTGGCACATGCCTGCTTTAATCACGCGTAACTGGGCGGTAGGGATTCACTGTGTTCATCCGAACTGACCCAAAAGAAAAGTGCAAGTTTCCCATCTCTTGAATTGCACGCTTAAAGCAACTAGAGTGGCATTAAATAGTCCTCCGTTTTGATGTTGCCGTGGAACCTAGCCATGAGGGAAGGTTGAGCTGGTTGAGAGGAGAGCTGGCCAGGGCTGTCCTTGGAGAGCCCTGACGAGGTCTGGGGCCTGGGGCTAATCAGCCAGTGCGGGACCCCCTTCCAGTTAATTCTAATGGGCGTTAAAAGAGCAGGGCCCGAGGCAGTCGCCCTGCATGCCAGCCCTATAGCTGGTTTTGTGGTAGCAAGCATGACTGGTCCCCTTAGCTAAGCAGGGTCTGCCCTGGTTGCATTTGAATGGGAGACTTGATGTGTGAGCAGGGGCGTAGCAAGGTTGGAGTGGGCCCAGAGACAAGATTTTAAAATGGGGCCCCTCCATGAAGCTCAGCTCATGAAGTAAAGAAATCTTAAATGAGGCTGAATAGTGGTAACAAAAAGCATAATAAAATTTATGTCCTAAATTGTTTTTTAAAAGGTTTTGTAAATTGTGGACGATGCAAGTCATTTAATGGTACTAGAGAAGACATGCTGTTCTGGTAGTTCCAAGTCTTAACACTCACATCAATTTCGGAGGATGAATACAACTGAAAGAAGCCTGGGCGGGTGTTCAGCTGGGGGAGTCAGTCACGTGACTTGCCTCTGGGGGGGCCCCCAAAGCAGGGGGCCCCCAGACAACTGTCTCCCCTTGCCCTATTATAGTTACGCCCCTGTGTGTGAGCACTGCAAGATCTTCCCCTCAGGGGATGGAGCCGCTCTGGGAAGAGCAGAAGGTTCCAAGTTCCCTCCCTGGCAGCATCTCCAAGATAGGGCTGAGAGAGATTCCTGCCTGCAACCTTGGAGAAGCCGCTGCCAGTCTGGGTAGACAATATTGAGCTAGATGGACCAGTCTGACTCGGTATATGACAGCTTCCTATGTAGACATATCCCTCCTGGCCACTTTGATTTATGCAAATATTCCCCTTGTTCGGTATCTTCACTTCTCCTGGCAGCAGCAGGTCTTCCTTTCTGGTTTGATCACATATTGGCTAATCGCACCAATCGAGAATCACCCACAGTGAGCAGGATGATGTCACAACACTGCACAGCCAATCAGTGGGGTATGTGATGATGTCACTGAGGACAACTGAGAGGGAGAGAAATGTACACGAGTCAGCGAGCATTTTTGCAAGACATGGAGGCGGAGGTGTGTGGAAAACCCATCAAGAAAAGGAGGGAGACGGCCAGAAATGTGAGTGAGCAGCTTTGACTTGGTGGAGTCAGTGGAAGAGCATCTGCTTTGCATGCACAAGGTCCCAGGTTCAATCCCTGGCTGCATCTCCAGGTAGGGCTGGGAGAGACTCCTGCTTGAACCTTTGGAGAGCTGCTGCCAGTCGGTGTAGACAATATTGAGCTAGATGGACCACGAGTCTGACTCAGTATAAGACAGGTTCCTATGTATGTTCCTGAAGAAAAAAAGAGTCAGTGCATTTGATAAAGAAATCCTTTCCCAGTAGAACTTCCGTCTGTTTCAAATCCTTCAGCCTCTTTCCCCTAGGAGCTACCCAAAGTATTTCTTCATTAGAATTGTCACTGGAAAGAATGCAGGATTGGCAAATGGTACACAGAAAGTTTTGGGAGACACTGGGAATGGAGGCCATGCTTAAGGGAAGGACCATACCTCAACGGAAGAGCACCTGCTTGGTATGTTGAAGGTCCCAGTTCCAGCGCTCTTGAAATGCCTTTCTGAAGTCCTGCTGCCGGTCAGTGAAGATGATACTGAACTATTTGGAACAAGGGTCTGACTCTGTAGAAGGCAGCTTCCCATGGAACCTTTGACCTTGTGCATCTCCCATGTCTCTTTCCCCTCACCCCATCCGCTCTCTGGGTTTGCTTTGCTGTTGGTCCAGGTTGAATTCTGCTTGACTTGCTGGGTGGTTTTGCTTTTAGCTCTGTCCCCTTGTCTATTAGCATTGGCTATCAAGCATAATAGAGACTTGGGTTTATTTAAATGTATTTAAATAAATAAATAATCACTTGGCTTCACAGCTGTCCTACCAAGCTTCATCACCACCACCCGCACACACAGATGTACACCTTGTTTCCCACACTCTTCCTCTCCGGGCTTAGGTAAAGATAGCACCACCCATGTGTGTGCTGGTTTACAGTGTACAAGAGGTCAGGTCCCTCCCCCAAGAGGCTTGCAATCTGAAATGCAACACAGGGGAGGGAAATCAAGACAGAGTAAAAGAGGCAGAAGCCACCTAATGGTGCAGCGGGGAAATGCTTGACTAGCAAGTAGAAGTTTGCCTGTTTGAATCCCCGCTAGTACTATATCAGGCAGCAGTGATATAGGAAGATGCTGAAAGGCATCATCTCATCCTCCGTGGGAGGAGGCAATGGCAAAACCCTCTTGTATTCTACCCAAAGAAAAAAATACAGGGCTCTGTGGGTGCCAGGAGTCGAAATCGACTTGCCTTGCCTTGCCTTTACAGGAGTTGAAATCCACTTTAATTTACCTTTAAAAGAGGCAGAACCTGGTGTGTTATTGATGCCCCCCTGGGCAGAATCTGGAGTTTTTACTTCGCCCTGATGCTGGCTGTCTTACAGCCCTGCCATTCTGACAGTGGGCTTGTGTCTCGTTTGCCTTCCGCCCCAACACCGAGTTTTCTGTTGCAGCTTAGGCCTTTTTACCTGCTGCCTTGAAGCCTCTTCACGTCTCCTCTAGCATTTTATTTTTAAAGCAGAAAGCAGTACAGAAATGGCTGCAGGCTGTGAAGAGTTTGGGGAGGTGCGCTTGGAAGCTGGCTTTGTAGCTCCCGCTCTGTAGAAACTTTATATTCTGAGTGGGAAGAAGTTTTAAGTGGATGTCTTGTTTGTGTCCGCCAGCTCTTCAGGGCTTGTGTGCAGCAGCAACAGCCTGAGTTTTTGAAAAAATGTAAGTTCAGACACTCATGGAGTTTCAAAGGCATTCCAGGGGGTGGGGGGAGCAGCAAGAGAAAGTTTCTGGGAAATGCACCGGAATAACAATTGATACCCCAGAATAACTTGGTAAATAAATACTATCAATGATTCCAAAGTTATCACACCCACCTTTATGATCTTAGTAACAATGCAATCAATTTTGCTGTTTTCCATACCTTTCAGGTTGCTCTTCTCTGCCTGCAGGCTGGCCATTTGTCAAGTGGAGCTGTGCGGTTAAGTGTACATTCCTACCTGACAAATGAAAGGAGCAACCCAAACTGCCTCCTTTGACACCTGCGTGGCTCCTTAGGACCAGCTGCTCACTCTTGTGGTGTGTGTGTGTTGTGAGGTTTTTTAAAAGTATTGTCAGGATGGTAAAGGTTTATATTCCTCATTGTTTTATTCGAATGCAAGGCTTTCGGATGGATTGGTGGTGCATGATGGTTTTGCAAGCTGATTTTCTATTGAGTGCAGCCTAATTCTTGTGGTGGAAGCCTCCTCCATTGAGTGCATTGCATCATGTGCATTGCATCATGAGGATGCATCATTGCATCATCATAACCCCTGCTAACTGGGCAAAGAGGCACCTTTTACTGTGGTGATTCTTTTTATTTAGCAGGGGGAGAGCAACTGGCCCTATCCACCCCCAGCACAGGACCTCCAGTGACTGTTGCTGGTGTCTATCTTATGTTTCATTTTAGAATGTGAGCCCTTTGGGGACAGGGAGCCATCTTATTTATTTATTATTTCTCTGTGTAAACCGCCCTGAGCTATTTCTGGAAGGGCGGTATATAAATCGAAATAATAAAAATAAAATAATAAATAATAATGTTGGCCCCTCTGCAGACATAACATGTGATGTGGTTTGTTTTCCCTGGTTAAGCATTGCATCTGAATATCGGGACCATGGCTAAGGATGAGGCATACACCGGATTCTGAGGTAGATTTGCAAACCATGGAAACAGCTTTCAGAAGGGAAGCCATGTTAGGTGGTTGCAGCAAAGACCACCAAGTCAGACTCGAATCTGTGTCCCAGTGCCATCTTAAATGTGGTTGGTGGGAACATAGGACACGGAGTCATCTTGCTTGCAGTGCATGGACTGTGGAACTCCCCACTACCATCCCAGGACACCTGTCTGGCCCCTTCCTGAACAACTTTTGACATCTGGTGAAGGATGCCTTTTTTTAAACTTGCCTTTGCTGTCGGATAAATTCTCATGATTTGTGTGGTTTTGGTGAGACGAATTGGTTCAGCAACTAATTTTAAACTTGTTTTATGCTGCTCAGCATTTAATGTGCTCTTGTTTAATGTTTGCTTTGTTTATGTGACCATATTTTAATGTTTGATTTTTAGCTTTCTGGTGTATGGCATTTTGAAGGCCCTTTTGAAGTCTAAAAGCAGTTTGTAGGTGAGCCTCGTTCTCCACAGGGGTTCCATTCCCGGCTACAACTGCGGATAATGGAACCGCGGATTACGAAGCATTGAGTCAATTGGAACCAGGGGGTTAGGTTCCTGACAGCTTTTTTTAACGATTAAGAATATGAGAAAGAAGAGAAACAAAGTGCTGTATTGTGCTCTGTGGGTCTCCAGATGTCCAGCAATGCCCCCCAAAAGACCTCAGAGGTTGTTTCTGGCCACCCCCAAACCACGGATAGGCTTAAATTAACCATTTTTAAAACTGCATATACCAAGGTCGGGTGTCAGTTGTGGATACACAGAACCGCGGCTGTTGGGGCCACGTATAATGAGGTTTGCCTGTATATAGTTCAGTATCATGAAGGGAAAACATGTTGAGTGCTGGTGGAGGCTCTGACTGTGACAGTCTGAGGAAGAGTTCTGTGCAACTCAAAAGCGGACTCGGTACTTCATGATTTTGTTGGGCCACCTGCTAAAGGTTCGAGGGTGGTGGCTGCGGCTGCTGCGTGCCCATTTATTTGTGTTTTTCCTAACGAACCAACACAGCTGCCTTTTTACTTTTTCAAAAACCTTCATGGGTTTTTTTTTTTTTTTTAAATAAGCCATTAGACCTCTTATTACAAGGATGATGGAATTACAGAAGAGCCAGGCACACGAAATCCAGCTGGAACTTCTTTTGTCCAATTGTACACGATTCCAGGATTCTTAAAAAAAATAAAAAATGATTCAGGGTTGTTTTTCTTAAACCATGAACAGTCACAACATCTGAATCAGGATATTTAACACAATGCAACATTTCTAGCAGCTACAGGGCCTGGTAGCAACCTGGATCCTGAAAATGGCATGCAAATTTATTGCACGCAACAAAAATTTATCTTAGCAGCTGCAGTCCATCTGTTTTTGATTGGACCCTTGGTGCTGATGAATTCTCCCAACATTGCCTTCAGTTATGTATAGGAGGTTAGAGAAAAACACGCCCATCCCGCTGGTCAGCTTGGTTTTAAAATCTTAGCTGAGGTATTAGGAAAATCTTCTTGGATTTTCTCCGGGTAATGATTATCTTCCTTTGGTGGTGTGACTTACTTTGTTTTGGTCAGAGTAGGAGAAATAATTAAGCTTACCCTGCTTCTTGTTATTTTTAGATTAAAGCATTAACAGTTGATAGCATTAACAGCGTATTATAGTAGATTTGAGATAACGTTTTAGTTGGAGATGTGCCATCACTGATCTTCAGGATTGTGTTTTGCTTCCTTTACTTTCAGACATTACCTAGCATATGATTGCTATCCATAGTTTCTGGATTGAAGATTCTGAAGTGTTGGAGCTGATGAAAACCCACAGCAAACACAATGCTCGGTGGGGTAGCTGGAATCACTCTCTCTAAATAACGCTACATTCATTAAAAATACTCATGCAGTGATCCAAACTCTGTCTCTCAAATCAACTCAGATTCGATTCAAAATTGGATTTGATTTGGATTTGGATGGATTTGGACCACTTATAAAGGTCCTAGGGGCATCAACGTTGGGTGGTGGGTAGGCTCTCATGGATGCCACCTACCATCCAAATTTCAAGGCCGCAGAGCACTTGGTTTATTTTGTGTATTGCTGCCATAGAAAATAATGTGGATTCAAAGTCGCCCTATCCTAACCCTAACATGGATCCCCAGCTTTAATTTTTTATTTTTTTAAAAAGCTGAACTTTAGCCCTGGTAGAAATGGAGTTATGGAGCAAAATGTGCGGTCTCTATTTTTCAAGTGTTTGGATTCTTTCCTCATAATGACTCCCTATGAGGATTCTTTGCACACCTTCATTTCACGTCACTTGAAACAAATCCTAGAACATAAACTGAGTAGTACCTCACTGCCTTACAGGTGGGAGGGGGGTATATTTGGCACATGGCAGTTGACAGTTGGCAATCTCCAAAGATAGTCAAATGAGTAGAAATGAAGGTGTGTAATGAATCCTCACAGGGATTCATTGAGGAAAAGTTATAATACACCAAATAATCCAAACACTTGAAAATTTGCTGCAAGGGCTAGAGCCTTACAAAAATGAATGCTGGGAATCTTAGGGAAATGATAGGAGGAATCCGGATCTCGAAGCGATTCGAATCTAATCTGGCACAATTCAATTTGGACCCGAATCTAGCCAATGGACCACAGGGGCGATTTGTTCTGTCTCCAAATCACCTGAATCAGCTAGATTCAGGTACAAATCGATTTGTACCTGAATCTGTTCATACATCCCTGCTAAGGGCACTTGATCCTAGGCAAATGTGCACAGAATTGCAGCCTTCCTGGTCTGTCATCCCAGCTGAGCTGTGGTCTTTGAAGGAGACAGTCCAGTCACAGAAGACCAGAACTGGAATGCGAATTCATGAGATGCATATCCGTGCCCTTTGGATTTAACAGGATTACAAAACATAGTTCCAGTGGTAGAAATGTCTCAATATACTGGCTGAAGGCCAATGCATGTTGTTAGAGTGGAAATACTCTGTTTAAGTTCTTATTTTCCTTCTTAATCAGAAATAGCTGTTGTTGCTAGTATGATTTTTGAGGTCTGGCAGCCTCTGTTTGCTCATGAACAGCCTGGTGAAGTAATGGAATAGTTTCAAACATTTGCAAAACTTTTACCAGTCTCTCCCCCCCGCCCCCACCCCCGCCCTAGGCTTGCATCTTGTGTATGGTCCTCATTTGGAGCACCTCGCTTGCACTGGCAAACCTGCAGTCACTTTTTAAAAACAGGTCCTATGGGGCTATTTAGGATTCAGTCATAAAACCAGAGGCTTCAGGCTTCATTTGTGTGTGTGCATCATACACTGAAAATGGGCCAAGCTGCCAGATCTCTCTTTAACTCTATGGAAGTTCAGATCTAGAATCCAAGCCTTGTTGTGGTGGCCCATCAATAATCGTTTCAAACTTGAAACACCACCTTTGGACTGAGGGTCTGTGCACAGCTGCCAATATCTTAGAGTGATTTCAAGGGACCTTTTGTTCATACATTGTGGAAATAAGTCGTCCTTCCCAAAGTCAAAGTGGAACATAGGAAGCTGCCTTTATACCAAGTCAGACCCCTACTAACCATGCAGAGAGGCACCCTTTAAAGTGGTGGCTCTCTTACATTTAGCAGGGGGAGAGCAACTGGCCCTATCCAGCCCCAGCACAGCATCCCTCCAGCAGCTGTAGCTGGTGTCTATCTTAATGTTTCTTTTTTAGGCTTTGAACCCTTTGGGGTCAGGGAGCCATCTTATTCATTTATTTATATCTATGTAAACTGCTTTGGCTCCTGATCTTCACTGGCTCCCAGTCCATTTCTAGGCCCAATTCAAAGTCCTGGTTTTAACCTTTAAAACCCTAAATGTCTTGGGAGACATTGGTTACCTGAGAGAGCACCTTGCCCCATATGTCCCTACCTGTACCTTAAGATCTTCTTCAGAGGCCCTCCTCCAAGTGCCCCTGCCAAACAAGGCGAGGCAGGTGGCTACCAGGGAAAGGGCCTTTTTGGTGGTTGCACCCCTTTTATGGAATAGCCTCCCCAGTGAGGTTCGCCTGGCTTCGTCACTTCGTTCTTTTAGATGCCAGATAATTTTTTTAAAAATATATTTTTTACATTTTATATCCTGCTCTTCCTCCAAGGAGCCCAGAGTACTACATACTTGAGTTTCTCTTTCACAACAACCCTGTGAAGTAGGTTAGGCTGAGAGAGAAGTGACTGGCCTAGAGTCATCCAGCAAGTCTCATGGCTGAATGGGGATTTGAACTCGGGTCTCCCCAGTCCTCGTCCAGCACTCTAACCACTACACTACGCTGGCTCTCTTGAATAAAGAATAAAGACCTCTTTGTTCTCCCAGGCCTTTTAAATTTGGGTTTTCAGATTTGATCTGATTTTTAACAAATTTCAAAATGAGTTTTTAAGCTGCTTTGTATTGTGTATTGTATTTTCATCTTCTTTGTCTGTTAGGATTTAATGTGTTGTGTGTTTTTATTGTATGTTTTAATCCTGTGTTGTGAGGTGCCCAGATAACAATTTGTTATGGGGTGGCTAAGAAAGATGATGATGATGAAGATTTGGGAATTTATTATTCATTCATTCATTCATTCATTTGATTTATATACCACCCTTCCAAAGTGGCTCAGGGCGGTTTCAACTTTGATTGAAAAGCAGTATATAAATATTGTTGTAGCCCAGTATTGTCTGCACTGACCGGCAGCAGCTCTCCAAGGTTTCAGTCCTGCCCAGACCTGCCTGGAGATGCTTCCAGGGAGTGAGCGTGGGCCCCTTCTGCTTGCAAGCATGCTGATTCTCTTCCACTGAGCTACGGCCCCATCTCCAAAGATGGCATACGTGGGGCTCCCATCCAGGCACTGACCAAGCCAAGATCTGCTTAGCTTTGGCAAGGTGGCTGTCTCATGCGCCCGTTGACCAAGCTCTGGGACCCCACGTGTGTTCGACTGTATTTCTGATTGGCGTTCTTGAATTGATGTAACTTCGGAAGTCCGAGTAGATACTGGAGGGGGTTACTTGAGATGTTGGGCAGGCAACTTAGGGTTTCTACCTGCTGGGGGCAACAGATACCGCTCCTAATCCACCCTGATACATATGCTAGCTTCAAGTGCATGTGTGATAGGAACAGATTGAAGTGGGGAGAGGGGGAGCGAGGAGGCTTCATCATATGTCCCAGGCTGTGCCCTGAGGATATTTGACAATGTAACTCTGATTTTCAAAAAGGGATCCGGGGGGAATCCGGGAAATTGCAGCCTGGTCAGCTTCAGTTCAGTGCTGGGTGAATTGATGGAAAACGTACTTAAGGACAAAATGGTTAAACATTCAGAAGAACAGGCCTTGCTGAAGGAGAACCAGCATGGCTTCTGCACGGGAAAGTCTTGGCTCACTAATCTTTTGTAGTTCTTTGAGAGTGTCATGTGGATAAAGGTGATCCGGGCTACATAGTATACCTAGACTTCCAAAAAGCTTTTGACAGAGTTCCCCACCAAAGACGCTTGTGTAAACTTGTCAGTCATGGGGCAGGTTCACGTGTGGACTGGTAACTAGTTGAAGGACAGGAAACAAAGGGTAGAAATAAATAGAAAGTTTTCACAATGGAGGGAAGTAGGAAGTGGGTTCCCCCAGGGATTGGTGCTGGGACCGGTGCTCTTTAACCTGTTCATAAATGATCTCTAAGTTGGGCTAAGCAGCAAAATGGCCAAATTTGCAGATGACACTAGATTATTTAGGATAGTGAAATCCACAACAGATTGTGAGGAGCTGCATAAAGATCTATCCAAACTGAGGAATGGGTGACAAAATGGCAAATGCAGTTCAATGTAAGCAAGTGTAAAGTGATGCATATTGGGGCAAAAAACACCCCAGCTTCACATATACGCTGATGGGGTCTGAGTTGTCGGTGACTGACCAGGAGCGAGATCTTTGGTTCATGGTGGACAGCTTATTGAAAGTATCGACTCATTGTGCAGCAGCTGTGAAAAAGGCTAATTCTATGCTAGGGATCATTAGGAAGGGGACTGAAAATAAAAACACTAATATTATAATGCCCTTGTACAAATCTATGGTGTGGCCACATCTGGAGTACTGCGTACAGCTTTGGTCACCGTATCTTAAGAAGGATATTTTAGAACTGGAAAAGGTGCAGAAGAGGGCAACCAAGATGGTCAAGGGCCTGGAGTACCTTCCTTATAAGGCTAGGCTACAGCATCTGGGGCTCTTTACCTTGGAAAAGAGGTGACTAAGGGGCGACATGATTGAGGTGTATAAAATTATGCATGGAGAGGGTGGATAGAGAGGAATTTTGCTCCTTCTCTCACAGCACTAGAACCAGGGCCATCCCAGGAAACTGAAGGGAGGGATGTGCATGGAACCGGGCAGGGGTGGTTCAAAGGTGGGGGATTACTACTTTAATGGTGGGGGAGGGTGCACTTGCCCCTCCCACCGGTGCTCTGGTTTTCTAAAGTCCATCAGGGTGACAGTGTATCTCCCCGCTGCCACACTGCTCCCGTTTACCGGACATTGGGCACTCTGGCACCCACGCAGGCACGTCGGCGTTTTCCGGATAGTTCTGGTAAATAGGGGCAGTGGGGTGACAGGGAGGTACGCTGCCATCCTGAGGGACTTGAGAAAACCAGCGCGCCAGTGGGGGAAGAGTGCGGGAGGGCTAAGTGCACCCTCTCCTGCCCTTAAGGCAGCACCCCATGCCTTCGAACCAGCAGATCTGGCTGCCGTTCGAACCGGTTCATAAAGGGCCTCCGAACCGGTTCCGTGCATATCTCTAACTGAAGATCAGGAAACTTAGGACTGACAAGAGGAAGTACTTTTTCACACAGCGTGTAATTAATCTATGGAATTCTTTGCCATGGGATGTGGTGATGGCCACCAGCTTGGATGGTTTTAAAAGGGGCTTGGATGGTTTTAAAAGGGACTTAGACAAATTCATGGAAGACAGGTCTATCAATGGCTACTACTGGTCTGATGGCTGTTGGCTACCTCCAGCCTCAGAAGCATGATGCCTCTCAATCCCAGTTGCAGGGGAGCAACAGCAGGAGAGAGGGCATGCACATACCTCTTGCCTGTGGGCTCCCCAGAGACATCTGGTGGGGCACGATGTGAAACAGGATGCTGGACTAGATAGGCCTTGGACCTGATCCAGCAGGGCTCTTCTTATGTTCTTATGACCACGTTCAAATAGACGGGTAGTTGCCTGGTCCAAATGTGAATGTGCTTTGCTGTTCTTAAACGCGACAGATGAATGTTCTTAAATGTGACAGTTCTTAATGTCGCATGTTCTTAATGTCGCATGTTCTTAATGTCGCATGTTCTTAATGTCGCATGTTCTTAATGTCGCATGTTCTTAATGTCGCATGTTCTTAATGTCGCATGTTCTTAAATGTTCTGTTCTTAAATGCGACAGATGAATGTGTGCTTAGCAACACTATAGCAAGTCCTTTGAACTAAAAACAAAAGAGTTACTGATTACTTTTCCAGGCATGATGAGGCCCCTTTGGGGGTTCCACTTTAAAGATAACATGTGGATACATTTCTCTGAAATCTGTGCAAAAAGGTAATGCCAGAATTTCCATCCCTACTTCTGGGTGTGCTTTCACACCACGGCCGTGTGCTGTTCATATGGTCATCTGCAGAGCGGGTGGTTTTTCTGCTCTGCTTTGTACACTTACTTATTCCATCACAACTTCCCCTTTCTCTCTCTGTCTCCTTTTTGCTGGATTTACCCCCTTTACTGTACCAAGCATCTCTTTCCCTATTTTGTCATCTGTCATGCAGTCACAGTTATCCATTCCCTTTGTACTGGGCCACACTGTTTATTTTATGCTGCTGTGTGTATTACAAATTCATCCCTGGAGTATTGTTGTCTTGAACAGGCAGCCGGAGATACTCCCGCTGTATCTTGAGAGGTTTGGAGGGAAAGCTGCTGCAGATTTATCCTCTCTCTGCTCCTGGGCCTGCTGTGATGAACTGAGCATCTCAAGGGAGCTATTTGGCTTCACCTGTGCTGTGCCTGCCTAGCAGTAGGTGGTTGCTCATAATAGATCTGGAGGTAGCCTCAGTGGTGGCCTTGGGAACGTAAGACAAATCAGAGGTCCATTAATCCAACATGCTAGCCCTGTTTGCACATTACGTTTAATACAGGTATTTATTTTATTTTATTTAAATTATTTATTACCCACCTCTCCAGGACTCTACTGCTTCGGGTGGCTCACAACATTAATAAAATAAAAGATTAGACCCATCTAAGACCACATTTAAAATGACATTTTAAAAAAAAGTTTCAAAGTTAGTAATAAAAAGCTAAAAACAGAACTATAAAAACTAAACCTATATAAGCAGCAGATAAAACATTTAAAAGCCTCTTTAAAAAGATGTGCATTTAGTTTTTTTAAAAAAACACTGGGGGGAGGATCATGGCGAATCTTTTTTGGGGGGAATCATTCCTAAGCCGAGGGGCCATGACCGAAAATAGTCCCCGCCAACTGGATCTTTAACCTACTTTATAGGGTTGTTGTGATTATAAAATGTGGGGCTGTGTCTGTTGCCTTGAGATCCTTGAAAGAAGGGCAGTATAATTGCACAATAAAGAGAAATCATCCAGTAAATATACAAGATAAAATAATTTTCATTTGGGGTTTTAGTGTTTTGTCCTTTATCTGCCAGTTCATTGTGGATTTTTTTAAAAAACTGTTTATTAGTATAGTTATCCTTTATTCTTAATTGTTTTGTTGTGATCCCCCTTACAGCGGGATAAAAACTAAAGCACAGAAGCAGCCAGTATGACATGGCTACCATATCCGTTACGTTAGCTTAGTGCACACAGGAAGTTTCTGTATGCTGAGTCGGACCCCAGGTCCATGGAGCTGAATATTGCCAACCCTGACTGGCAGCAGCTTTCTGGTGTTCATGCAGGGGCTGCTTGGAGATGCTGGAGGTTGAACCTGGGGCCTTCGGCATGCAAAGCAGGAGTTCTGCCACTGGACCGCAGTTGCAGCTGGACGGGTAATGTGTGCAGCTGATGATCACGGCTCATCTTTGTCTCTGATGGCAGGGCCGGTTGCCGCTCACAAAATGTGGCTATCAAAATCTGCCTGGGCTCTGCTAGGAAATGTCACTCTGCCTTGTCTGAATACCCTTGGAACTTGTAAACGCATGTCAGCGCTGCCATCCTCTTGATCAGCTATCGTAAACAATGCCCCAAAGGAAGCCATTAGCCCTACAGCTCAGAGCTTTGGCATTTTGGGAGCTTATCATCCACTGCATCCTTGAGTTAAAAATACAGCTTTGATTTCGGAAATGATAGCCTTGTGCAGCGCATCTCTCCCTGTAAGCGTGGCCATTTGCTACAAAGATGGATGGGTGTTTATGGAGAGGACCTTCTGAAGTATGCTATTACGAACCACGCTTAACTCCATTAAGGTGAGGGGAAGGGGGAGATTCAGTGCTTCAAAAACATTTAACTATCACCTTAAACAAAACACCTCTCTCCTGGGTCAGCCCACCCTCTGCCTTTATCTCTTGGAGCTGCAATGTGGAGTTTCTGCATCTCTTAAGGACTGATTCACAGCTAGTGCTCAAGTTTTTTGACTTTTTGAAATTAGTTTAGAATATAGGCTTCTAGTGCATGCAGTTAAAAGTGTGTGTGTGTGCGCGCACGCACATGCACCAAGAGTGTGCCTCTCCTGTGTGTTCCACCAGTGTGGGCTCTTGGCATATTCCTCTCTTAATCGTGTGCATTGGGAAAATATTGTCTGAACTGCCCTTTAGACAGGATGTATGTGTCCATGGACAAACTAGGACTTAAACGTTGATTCTGCGACAAAGGGCGATTCTTTCCTTGAACATCATCAAGTACCTTGTCGGCAGCCAAGGCTCATCACAGTATTGGATGAGGGAGTAGAGGTGTGCACGAATCGAGATTCATGCACTGATTTGAAACTCAGCCTGGGCACCTTTGAAAGTGAGGAGAGCAGGTCCGTACCTGCTCCTCTGCTGCTCAACGCAGCTTCCTGCTGCGGCTGTGCACCCCTTGCGCAGTGCCGGCAGTGAGATGCACATGGCCTCTGTGCATGCATGGTGGCCATGTGTGTGCTGGTGCCGCGCAAGCAGTGTCCTCTCTAGTTTTTTTCATCTGTGTTTGGAATGAGTTTTGTTCTGGGTGGCAGTATCAAGGCAATGTGTGCGCATGTGCATTCCGAGTGGGACCTTCCTGGTTAAACCTGAGCGGGATCTAAAATTAACTACGTGGACATCAAAAACCATGTGAGTGCTCACACATGCGCACGCCTTAGAGGGAACACTGCGCTCAAGGGGTGCTGGGCGGGGGGTGGCCCATGCTGCCCCAGCAAGAAGCCGCATCGAGCGGCAGAGCAGGAAGGTACGGACCTGTGCTCCTCACTTTTAAAAGGGAATGAATATCAATTCCTGCACATCCCTAGAGGGATGTTCTAGCACTACATGGCAGAGTATACATACATTTATACTTTATTAAATAAATAAATCTACTAAGCTCAAAGCACATAATGGAAAGCCCCACCTCTGCACTCCTATTAGCTGGAAGACATGTATTTAGGAAACACATGTTTCGTAGGTATAGTGTGTCTTTCTGCCCTTACTCTGCTCTCTGAGAAATAAGACTGCTAGCACATATGCTCGGTATGAAGCAGCTTCATACTGAGCCAGACCCCTGGTCCCTCTAGTTCAGTATTGCCTACACTGGCTGGCAGTGGCAATCTTCATGGTTTCCGGCCAGGGAGAATCTTGCCTAGCAATCTTCCCTGGCAATGCCAGTGGTTGAACCTGAGACTTGGGCAAAGCATGTGTTCTCCCACTGAGCTGTGACCCCTCTCTGTCATTCTGTCTCAACTCTCTCAAAGAAAGGGGCGTTTGTTTCCTGCAAGTCCAAATCCTACATGTTCTTGAGCTGGAGAATCCACATTTTGTGAGTTTGTGGCAAACAGAATAAACTAAGATGGAAGTGTTTTGCATAAAATAAGGGTTTTGTGGGATAAAAATATGTTAAATAAACAAACAAATAAATAAATATTTTTTTAATCGGTTCACTGCGACCAAGAGGGGCACTTTTTTGAGACAGCAATGTCCCAAACTAAGGTAGCTCCTGTCCAGTTTTAAAATAGTATTTGAGTAGAAAGAAAGGCGAAGTTGATTGGGGTGGTTGATAATTGTGGGTTACGAGGAGCAAGACTTTTACTTTTGCCTGGCTTATTTAAAAGCCTGCTTTGGCCTCCTTTCCCTTAAAAGGTGAGGACTAGCCACTTGCTAGAAGCCAAGTATTACAGAACACAAAGCAGGAGTTGCCATTTATTTCAATGTGAGGTGGATAGCTACCGCTATTGCCTGTCTGCAAGCATCCGGTAAACTAGCATGTCACTGGCTTTCAAAATATATTTTCTCTGCTTCCCCTCCCCCTCCCCCCCAATCAGCAATATGGTTTTCACATTATTCTGTGAAAGAGCTGCTAATGAGCCTTCTCGGGCCTAAACAGGATGAAGCGGATGACACATGTCAAGTGGCTGCCGATCCTGCTACCTGCTGGTGTCTGGAGTGGCTTCTGTTCCAGCAGCCAACGTTTAGATTCCCAATTACCTTTCGATGCTTCCCTGCCATTCACAGGCTGCATTCCATTTGATGCAGGGACGGATTCTTGCTCCAGAATGGATGGAGCATCTTGGCTCCGGCAGCCGTTCTTCAGGGGTGAAATGTAGCCTGTCTACGCTGCTGCCAGCATGGTCACTGGCCGAAGCTGGCTCTGCCTACTTGGAGGAATGTAGCCCGCCCGCCCGCCCCCGTGGCCTCGATCCAGACACACACACCCCCGCAATAAGTGCAGTTTACATAAGAAAAAGCAAGCACAGCAGAGCCAGTGTGGTGATTTCAGTTGCATTTTGTTTGGACAGTAGTTCCCTGTCACTCCGTCTCTTGGTGTTGGTATAGAACATAAGAATAGCTCTGCTGGATCAGGTCCAAGGAAGCCCATCGAGTCCAGCTCTCTGTTTCCCACAGTGGCCCACCAGATGCCTCTGGGCAGCCCACAGGTAAGCGGTGAAGGCAGGCCCTCCTGCTGTTGATCCCCTGCAACTGGGATTCAGAGGCATCTTCCCTCTCAGGCTGGAGGTGGCCCATAGCCAGCAGTCATTTGGGTTAGGTCCAGGGCTGGATTCTGGCATGCTGAGGCCCTAAGCTGTGTCAGACTTAAAAGGCCCCGGGGTCAAGAAATGTTGTCTCTGTTCACCAGCCAGACAAACATTTTCTTTCTTGAGCTATGTTGGTATATTACTTGCCAGGTTTCCCCCCCACTCTTCAGGCATCATTTGTCACTCGTCACAGACAGGTAGACTAGTGGATTTTCAGAGCCCTGCCCATAACATAACAAACAAAAACCCTAAGGGAAAACCCCCCAACATATTCAAACAAAAGAAACAATGGAAATGGAAATAAAACTTTATTGTTACTTGGCAAAGATGCAATGAAAATCTCATCTAACAGAAACAGATCTTCCAATAAACCTGCTTGCATTAGAAATACCTTCTAAATGAAAATTTGGGATTGTAAAACTTGGAACAACTGAGTCATCTTTTGGCCAGTGTGGCTGGGGGTGATGGGAGTTGTAGTCCAAGAGCATCTGGGGAGCCAGGGTGGGAAGCCCCTGGTTAAACATGTGCTTCTGCATCAGGTCCAGAGTCTCCTGAAGAGAACCCAGGCCCTAAGCTTAAGCTGGGCCTAAATCCAGCCCTGGCAGAGGGCAGCTGCATGCCAGGGTCCCGATTCTGAGGCAGGCGGCTTGTCACCAGGAGTGACTGGAAATTGTTCCCCTGCTAACCAGGCAAATAGGCCCCTTTCGGAGTGGGGATTCTCTTGCATTTAGCAGGAGGGGGCAGCAGATATCCCTGTTCAGCCCAGCATTGCATCCCACCCAGGGCGGTTGCTGCCCCTCTCTGTGTTGCTGTGTTGTCAGCCCCTTTGGGGCAGGAAACCATCTACAGGCCCTCTTGCGGCTTCCAAAGTGAAGACAATTCAATGTTGTTTTCCTGTTTTAAAAGGAAAGGAGGAAAGACGGTTCATATTTGTTTTGATATTGTTTTGATTGTTTTGATGTTGTTTTGTTTTAAATTGTTGTATGTTTAAATTTCTTGTTTTGTTTTTGTTTTTAACTAATGTTTTAATTTTTTTTTTTAATCTTGTTGTAAACCGCCCAGAGATGTATGTTTTGGGCAATATAAAAATATGTTAAATATAATTAATTAATTAATTAAATTGATATTTAAAAGAAGGTTATGAGAAGCTGAACTATATATAAACTGACCTGACAAAGAGCACCTGCACCCTTAGTGCTCCCTGTCTCTCCCCCTGCCCCCCACAGCAACCGATCCAGCTCCGAGCCCCATCTTTATTTGGTCTCCATCCCTTCAGCTGTTCTCCCTACAGCCCTTCAGCCGTTTTGTGCTCCCCCCGCCACACACACACATCCTTCAGCCAGTTGTGCCGCCAACTCCCCTTTCCAGCATCCCTCTTCTTCTCCTGGAAGCTGCTTGCAAACTCTCGTGAGAGCTGCCATGCATGGGATTAGCCACAGGTACACCTTAGAGAATGATATAGATAGAAAGAGCATCTTTGAGAAGTCAAGCACACTTGATAGAAAAAATGAAATGGGACGCTAGGCCAGAAGTCAGTGCTGTTTTCAGGAACCCCTCAGCGAGGGTTGAGGAGCATGAAAATCTGCTCAACAGAGAAGAGAAGGGTCTTGAGAGCGTTTTGAGTGGAATCCAACGTAAAGATTAAGGTTTTGACCCAAAACCAATTACACTGGGGAGTGGGGTAGAAACAGACCTTTCCTAAAATTGCTGGAGAGAAAAAGAACAAAAAAGTATTTCCCCCTTGTACATAGTTTGCTCTCTTGACACATAGGAAAGGAAAAGACCAAAGGCTCTGGCTTGGCTTGACTTGGCTTGCGGTCAGCATTAACCAGAGATTGTTGCTGTTTTTGTGGGCCATGTCGTGATTTGCATGGAGCAAGTTGATATCCTGGATCCAGTTTCAATGGGACCCGGGTCTGCAGGAGGAGAATCGAACGGCGTCTCCTGATCCTTCTTGGCAAATCTCACAAGCTGTCTTGGCAGAGGAGACAAGGAGCAAATTGGCAGAGATGCGGACTACTGTTTTTCAAGGAGAAGTGAGACTGCAGCAGATTATGTTCACGTGAACGTGGGAGCAGAGACGAGTCTAAAAGACACATTATAAAGCTCAACTGCTGGAAGGCCTGATCCTGAGGCAGTACCTGGATGAGGCCACCACCTGGCCACCACATGGAAACGGCTGCTCAGAGGAAGAGCGGAACATAAGTTATAACACAAATAAGCAAACGGCACTGGGCATTTCTATTCAGTGAGATCGTCTCTCACTCCTTTCCAGTTTATACCGTGTTTCAGAATAGAAGTCCAATTGTTTATGGTGAACTCATTTTATTATGCTTCTCCTATGTTTGTTTTCCATATTCATCATCATCATCATCATCATCATCAACTTTGTTACAGTCACTGACCAGAAAATAAATACATAATCACACAGGATAAAACTAAAATACAATCACCCAGGTAAAGACTGAAATAATAATACTGATTTACTAAACAATATATATCGATCTACTGAACAATAAAACCAGACTAATGATAGGATCCTATCCATTAAAATCCTAAGGAAACATTAACAAACCCTAAACGAATTCTACAAACAGCCAGAAAAAAATTAGCTACATTTAAAGAAATCTCATCTTTCTAGTCAGACAAAAGATAATGAACATAGAAATAATCCATATGGCTTGGAAAATCAGTTCTGTCAATAAATCCATCTTTATGTCCCACCTTTTAATAAAAAGATAATCAAGCTGTCTAACAAGAACCAAAACTCGGTAAATATAAAATGACAATAAAATGCTGAATGGCCAGCCTGCAGGCAGCACAGCTCTCATTAACCGGGGGGGGGCGGGATGGGAGACACGGGCACCACCGCTGGGCACTGGGAGCCAGAGGCAGCTGCGCCTTGTTGGGCACCCCTGGCTTGTTAGGACGAGCCACTCCTGGCTCTGAAGCCCTCAAAAATCGCCATTCAGTCGAGTAAAATTAAATAGCAGCAGTCAGGTCTTGGTTTAAATGCAGCATCTGGGAAATGCCCATTTTCCTGTCTGGAGCATTTCCAACTTGGAGGTGCCACCATCCTGCCCGCCTGCTGCACATCTGACACATGAGCATCGGAAGGGGTCTTCTACTCAGGCCTCTGATCCATTTATTGCGCTGCTGTGTGCTCTGATGGGCAGCAGCGCTTCAGGGTGATGAGCAGATGTGCTTCCCATGAACAGTTGCCTGTTTCTTTTAGCCAGAGATGCCAGGGGTTGTCCTTCCTTCCCTGCATGCAAAATCTCTCCTTTGCCACTGCTCTCGAGTCTCTCCTCAGCTGTAGCAGGCAGGGGAGGAAGAGGTTCCGGGAAGGGCTTCAGAAATAGATCATGGTGCTCAGGCAGGTTTGTCTGGTGTCAGTTGATTCTTAAGATCATCCATCTAGGGCCGCCTCCTCCCTTCTCAATAAACTTGTCTGAACTAGTTGCAATCGCCACATCTTGAGGCAGTGAGTTCCATCAGTCAGCTGTTTGCTAGAAGTTAGTTCCATAAATTAGGGTTCAGTTTTAGAGATTTGAGCATAGTTTTTTGATTGTTTGTATTATATTCAGATATTTTAGACTTGCTTATTTATTTCAGGGGACAATTAATATAACTATAGCTTTACTTTAAAAAAAAATTCATTTAAACATTTGAAAATCCCAGTTTTGGGCAAAAAAACAAACCAACCAGTGACCTTTATTCAGTGTATTCATGGATGACACGTGAAAATGATTTTTCTAGTGCAAGATTAGTTCCTATGTTGAAAAACATACTGGTACTACCTTTTATTTTATTTTATTTTATTTTATTTATTTATTTTATTTTATTTTATTTTATTTGCTCGGGATTGATATTATTCAATGAAATGTGGTCGTTTGTGATCCTTAGCTGCCATCAGTGTATGCTGCAGGATTTGTCCTTTGAGAAATGGCGGCTTCCCTAATTGAATGCTCCATCATTCCATTTCAATTATCTAATGCAATTTCAGGCCTCCTTCCTATAATTATGGGGAACCGTCAGCAACAGAAACCTGATTAGAGATTTCCTAACCATGTTTCAACTTTGGTTGCAGAGCTGATGGTGCGATGGGAGGTTGGTGTGAAAGCAGATTAGGGTAACATCAGACAGTTTATTGCAACAGTATTTTCTGTTGTTGATGCGAGACGTTGAGTGTCCTTCACCCACACCTCCTTTTGGTGACCTTTGCAAAATGCAAAACTGAAAGTGCCGAATTCATAGATGCCGGGTCTTGTGGCAATACTTTGCTCTTGCAAGATGCTTAGCATTGGCATTTGCCAGTAAAATAATAGCACAGTATGATACACTAGATAAGTGTCCAAACAGGTCAAGCTGGAGTCGTTGAATGTTAACTGTGTGGTCTGCTCGTTCTAGTAGGAGACACTGAACCGGAAGTGTAAGCATAGGTTTAAACCAAGGGGTCCTGACCCTGGTTCCCCAGATGTTGTTGGACTACAATTCTGATTGTCCCCAGCCACAATGGCCTTCACTTCATCTTATTGGGTTTGGCCCAGTTCTCCAGCCTATTCAGCTCCGTTTGTATCTTGATTCTGTCTTCTAAAGTATTAGCTACTCCCCCTCCCCAGTTTTGTGTAATCTGAAGAGCTGATGACAAGTGTTGTACAGTACAAAATATGAATACGATGAATATTTATATACTGCTTTCCAACAAAAAGTTCCCAAAGTGGTTTACATAGATATAAATAAATAAAATGGCTCCCCCTGTCCCCAGAGGGCTCACAATCCCCAAAAGAAGCACAAGCCAGCCACCAGCCACTGGAGGGATGCTGTGCTGGGGATGGATGGAGCCAGTTGCTCTCCCCCTGCTCAGTAAAGAGAATCGCCACTTGAAAAAGGTGCCTCTTGGTTCAGTTTGCAGGGGCCAGGACAGAGACCTGTGACGCTCCACCTGATAGCTCCCTCTAGCTTGATGTCGAGCTATTCATGAACTCCGATTGGGTATGCAACCAGCTGGGAACCTCCTTAACGGTAGTTTGTATTCTCTCATTGACCAAAATAGGAGATAGGATTAGTCTGGCATGACTTAACATAGGAAGCTGCCTTGTAGAGAGTCAGGCCATTGGTCTATCCAGCTCAGTATTTTATTTTATTTTTTTGCAAATTCAATTTTTATTGATTTTAACAATAGTACACAATATTGTACACATACACAAATACACAAAAGTGGACTTCCCGCACACATCTTTTGGTGAATCATCAGCTATAAAGTTTACCCTTGCTATAATAGTAATTCAAAACATAAATTTAAACCCTTACAAACACAGTTAATCTACCCAACCTGCAGTTTTTTAAAACTAAATTTCAAACCCTGCTGTAAAATCCATAGTAGGAAAATAGTTCTTTAGATACAACAAGAATGGTTTCCAATCTTCTTTAAAGCATTCCAAATTTTGGTCTCTTATCAGTGTTGTGAGTTTTGCCATCTCTGCATATTCCAAAATTTTTATCAGCCAGTCTTCTTTTGAAGGCAGTTCATTACTCTTCCATTTCTGTGCATATATAATTCTGGCCGCCGTAGAAGCGTACATAAAAAATGTTAAATTAGTTGTAGAAATTACACCTTGTGTTATTCCCAGCAGGAAGGATTCTGGCTTCTTAGGAAATGTCATTTTAAATATTTTCTTTAACTCATTATATATCATATCCCAATAGGCTTTAGCCTTCCCACAGGTCCACCACATATGAAAAAAGTGCCTTCTTTTTTATACATTAATGCCAATTTTTTTGGTGTCAGATACCTTCTATACATCATTTTATAATAATTTTCTTTTAAAGCATAACATGCAGTAAATTTTAAATCAGTTTTCCATAATTTTTCCCAGGCTGCCATTTCTATATTATGACCCACATCTTGAGCCCACTTTATCATGGTTGTTTTAACCACTTCCTCTCTTGTCTCTTCCAGAAGTAGAAGTTTATACATTTTAGAAACTAATTTTTCATCATTTTCACATAATTCCTTCTCAAAACTCAAAATCTGATCCTCAAATCCAACTTTAAAATCCTTCTTATATATTTCATTTAACTGATGATACTGAAACCAATTATCCAGCTCAGTATTGAGCTGTCAGCAGCTCTCCATGATTTCAAGCAGGAGTCTTTCCCAGATCTACTTGACACCTTCTGCGTGCAAGCAGATATTCTACTGCTGAGCCGAGCCATGGAACCATCCCCTGAGGAGCATACCTTCCAGCAGACCCATCCAGATACAAATCAAGGTGAACCCTAATTCGCAAAAGGGACTATTTATTTATTCATTAAAATTTTCTTATATACCACTTCTTCCAAAGACTCTAGGTGGTGAACAACAACAAAATATCAACAACAACAACAACAACAACAATAATGTCTTTAGTTACCCTAGACCCTTGGAAAGGGCCCGATAATTAAAGTACCAAATTCAGTCAATAACATCTGGTAGATTGTGTGTAAATAGCATAATAATAATAAAATAATTAAAGGGCAAACACCTGGTGAAACAGGTGGATCTTGAGAAGGGCCTTAAAAGCATCCAGGAAGGGGGCTGAATGAATCTGGGGGGGGGGAAGAAGAGTGTTCCAAAGAAGAGGGCCACAGAGAAGGCCCTCCTACGGGCCCAGTCTCCACGCACTACACCAGGGCCCAGGACACTAAGGAGGGCCAACTGAGAGGACCTCACAGGACAGGATACAACTGGCCAAGAGAGGCGATCCCAGAGATATACAGGTGCTAAGCCCATAAGGGTTTTGTAGGTGAGATCCAGCACCTTGAATTGGACCCGGAAGCAAACAGGCAACCAGTGCAGTGACCGAAAAAGAGATGTGACACTATCAAATCTACGGCCACCCATGAGGAGGCGGGCCGCTGCATTCTGGACTAGTTGAAGCTTCCGAATCATTTTCAAAGGCAACTCTAGGTAGAGCGCATTACAGTAATCCAAATGAGAGGTAACAAAGGCACGAGTTACTGTTGCCTGGGCTTGCTGGTCGAGAAAAGAAACTGGTGAACCAGCCGAAGCTGGGCAAAGGCACCCTTGGCCATGGCCTCCACCTGCTGTTCAAGCAGAAGCTGCGAGTCCAGGAGGACCCCCAGATCACGAACCATCTCTCTCAAGGGAAGCACAACTCTGCCAAGAGTTAAACTCACACACAGCAATTGGCCAGATCACAAACTGGACAAGAGCAACTCGGTCTTGGAGGGACTGAGCCTGAGCTTGTTTTGGCCCATCCAGGTCCTGACAGCCTCTAGGCACTGAGCCAGCAATGGATGGCATCACCTGTTTGGCCAGGGGTAAAGATATAAAGCTGAGTATCATCAGCATATTGATGAAAACATACCCCAAACCGATGTATGACCAAGCCCAGCGGCTTCATATAGATGTTAAAGAGAATGGGAGCAAGGACCGAGCCCTGTGGAACCCCACAAGAAAGGGGCCAGGGTGCAGAACACCCCAGTTGACACCAACTGGAATCACCCAGTGTGGTAGGACCAGAACCACTGAAGAACAGTGCCCCCAAGGCCCAGCCCACTTAAGTGCTCCAGAAGGGTAGCATGGTCAGTGGTATCGAAGGCCGCTGAGAGATGAAGAAGAACCAAGAGAGGTGCGCTTCCTACATCAAGGTTATGATACAGGTCATCCAACAGGGTGACCAATGCCGTTTCAGTGTTGTGCTGCAGCCTAAAACCCGACTGGCAAGAATCCAGGAAACCAGTCTCCTCCAGGACTCTCATCCTGAGCACAAACCACCTTCTTCAGAATCTTACCAAGAAAAGGAAGATTGGAGATCGGACGATAATTATCCAGATTATCCGGATTGAGAGAAGGCTCCCCCCTGCCCAGCCCTAACAAGCCAGGAAGGACAAGGGTCTAGGCTAGAGGTCGCAGTGCCCATGTTGGCAAGAATCCTGTTCACATCATCAGCCTCAACAAGCTCAAAGGTATCCCAAATAGTATCACAAGACCCAGCTTCTATTACCTCAATGGATACTGAATCCAGCTCCGACTGAAGGCGAGCAACTTTATCACATTCATGACCATCGCTATAAGATTGTCTGCTCTTCATAAACCCATGCTGTGGCCTCTATCGATCAATACATTTTTAAAGTGTCCCATTGAATACCTTTGTCCAGTAAAATTCTCTCACTCACTGCCTAACCTGAGAGAAAAGGGTTGGGTCCATGTACATTAAAGGGCCTGGAGAGAAAATGTTTCTCTCTCAGTAAACAACTGAGAGAGAAACACAACATATGATAAGTTTCTGGGGAATTGAACAATAAATGTCTCCTTTGCTTTTTGGGCTGATATAGGGTTTACTTGTGACTTTGGTTTTTTTTTGCAAGAGAGGAGGAAGATAGCATGTGATAATGGATTACTTTGCCCTTTTGCTCTATAATTTTAACAAACGCTGCTGCTTTGAAACTTGTCTTGTGTGCCAGCTATTAAAAGAGAACTGCTTGATTACAACAGAGATGCATTTAAACTGTGAAACAGGTAATCGGGTTGTGAAGTGTTACGGTCATTTTTATGTAGCTCTGAGTTAGCAAGACACACACATGAAATCAAATCAAAATTGGATTAGAATTAAGGCTGCAGTATCAACATTACATTTGCTTGTAATGCTACACTTGACATTTCGGCATAATCCGGAGGCTTTTCTCATGCTGCATGTATTTCAGTTAAGATAACAGAGTTCAAAATCCTTATTTGACGTCTGTGTTTGAGGGGTGGTGGTGGATTTGGTTAGTCTTTTCTGTTGCTGGCACATGCATTCAATTGTCTCCTGCAATTTCAGGTTCTCTCCAACCTCGGCAGCTGGAGGTTACTAACTGTAGTAACTTCCAGTATGCTTTGTAGGATTCCTTTGGTGGATATTTTCCCACTGTTGGTTTCTCTTGAGATGGCCTGTGGTTACATCTTACCTTTGAATAGATCAGTGCTATATTTAATTATAGGGTGAGGCCTTTTGTTTCACCCTAGGGGATAGACGCCTTTAATGAATCCAATTTCCATCTGCTTTCACTCTCTTACACCCCCAAGACCTGGTTCCTCTCACCGCAATACAGCCAAGGCTGTCCTCTTAAACATGGCTTGGAAGTGTCAAGCAAAACCTGAGAGTCACTGAGCAATGGATTCCGGTGGCGGGGTGGGGTGGGATAATCTTGATATTCTTCAAATCACTGACTTCAGTACGTTCCTACACATTCTGTTATTGAAGGAAGGGGGACTTGGAAAACTCTGATAACAAGCCAAGCTAATGGAAGTTGTTTCTCTGGAAGACATTTTGGGCCCCACAAAACCCAAGTTGTTTTTGTTATGGTCATGAATAACAGGCCTAAACATAGCAAGGGCGGTCTAAGATCAGCTCTACCAACCTTGTCCCTCCCAGTTTAAAGGGGGAGTGCTAATTATTTCTGGAGCAGTGACAGGGAAGTTAACACTTCCCTCGATGCTGCTTTTCCAGCCTAAATCTCTCAAAGCTGCTGTTAGCCCTGCTGAGGACAAAATAGAGGCATGATCCATCCCCTCTCAAACGTAGGAAGATGCCTTCTGCCATTGGTTCCTCTAACTCAGTATTGCCCACAGACCGGCAGCGGCTTCTTCACAGTTGCAGGCAGGACTCAGGAGTCTCTCTCAGCCCTATCTTGGAGACGCCAAGAAGGGAACCCAGAGCCTTTTGCATGCAAAGCAGGTGCTCTAGGGCAGGGTTTCTCAATGTGTGGGTCCCCAGATGTTATTGGACTTCAGCTCCCATAATCTTCAGCCCCAGTGGCCTTTGGTTGGGAATTATGGGAGTTGAAGTCCAATTACATCTGGGGACCCACACGTTGAGAATCCCTGCTCTAGGAAATGCACTGAAATGAATGACAGGGAATGCCCGCTGAAAAGCCCAGGTTCCTTCCAAAGGGCCATAGGAATGCATGGGATTTCCAAATGGCTTTTTGCCATTCAGAAATTCAATGCATTCCATGGCCATTTGGAAGGATGCAGGAAGTTGCCTACTACCGAGTCAGATGAGGGTTCCATCTAGCTCAGTATTGTCTATGCAGGCTGGTAGCAGCTTCTCCATGATTGCAGGCAGGAGTCTCCCTCAACTCTGTCTTGGAGATGCTGCCAGAGAGGGAACTTGGAACCTTTCTCATGCAGGGGCTCTTGAAATCCCCCAACTGGGTGGGGTGGTGGTGGGGGGTTTGAGGGCTAAAAGGAGCTAGAAAAAAGGGTGATGTAGATCAGGAAAACAGCATCTGGAGAAAGGGTTAAAGCCCCTCAGCACTGCTACACTCATAAAAATGGGAGACCTTTAGATGGTTGCTTTAATGTAAAATAAAAATAAAAATCCGGAGATCTTATCATAGAGGAACAGATTGCTCCAGTTTGGGCTCTAAACAAGCATTTAAATATAGACACATTCTCATAAACTAAGATCATCAGAAAACGTGTTGCTATAAGTATCCCAACCGTCACTTCCACTAAAACTGAGGGGTTTTTGGTAGTAGCACTCAATTTCCTCCCACCGCCACCTGGAGATCCATCCGACTTCCCCAGTTGCAATCTTTAGAAGGTTGTGATTTGATAATTCTGAAATTATTGATTTTCTAATGTGTGTGCTATCCCATGGTGAGTGGCTTTGTTCGCCTGGCAGAAAAGATAGGCTTACCATTAAAGTCTTTTATCTCTTTCACAATTACCCTTATGGTGTAGGCCATTAAGTATCCTTCTGTTACAGAACAAAAATTATCTGCTGAAGGCCACCTAATGCAGTAATGGCCAGGACAGGATTTGAACAGGACCCATGGCCTCCAACCCAAACCCAGTGCTCCTGTTCCTCCTGCCACTCTCACGGTCGACTATACCAGTCCTGGGCTTTTGACTACATGGGGAAGGCAATCCTAGAGACCCCCATGTTGTGGGTCGGCTAGTTCTTGACTTACTTTATAGATGGCTCGTAACAGTGTACCAGACTGTAATATCATCTCTTGGACAGAAGATGATCTAGAATAACTCCTAGGGTTAGAAAATTTCTTGTGGGTAAATATCAGCTGTGCAGAGATATTGCCCACTGCAAGATGATTTTTTTTAACTGGAGTGGAAAGTGGAGATGCATGAGGAACCATTGGAAGCTGCTTTCTTGGTCTTCTTCCTTGGTCTGTCTAGCTTAGGCTTGTCTACACTGACTGGCAGCAGTGTTCCAAGGTTGAGGGGGAATTATTGGTATTATCTTCTGGGTGGGAAAAGAAGGAATTTAACTTAGCTGGTTTTTTCTATATATGCTTAGTAGTCTCCAATAGATACTTATATATTAGTATTGCTTCAGTCACTTAGTGCATACTAAAAGTTTTCTTTTTCATCATTTACTTTACATATGATCACTTTAGTATTTGTTTTACTTGTTTTTAATTAGGTGTTAGATTGCTTGACAATGCAATTAATTTTGTTGCTTCCTTCTCTTTCTTTTTTTCTTTTTACTTTTTTGAATATTTTAGGGGGGTTACACTTCTTTAGCTGTATATCTCTGTTTCCTTTGATTCTTGTGATCTTCTCCTTTTATGGGGGTTTTTCTCTTAAATCGCATAGATACACTTGTATTACTCTGTTATTTGGGAGTTTTGCAATATGATGGCTATGTTTTGGCATTTTGTAATACCATATGTAATTTGAAATGGCTGGACTTAACCATGCTTTTATCTTACCTCTTTATTAAAATAAAAAAGGGGGTGCAGTGTACCAGATCACAATCTAGAACCTGGATGGATTTCTCACACTTTCATAGTGGTGGTTCCAGGGACTGATCCTAAGATGCATGTTTCAGCTACCTTCTTGGAGCTAAGCAGGTCTGGAACTGGTCAGGGCTTGGATGGGAGACTTCCCGGGAACCTTGGGTACACACCTTGAGTTTCAGGATGGAGGAAAGGTGGGATCTAGTAAACGATTAGCCTATTCCAAACAAGCAGACACAGACCAAAGGTCCCTTTGGTCCAGCATCTTCCTTCCCACAATGGGAGGTGCCTCCAGAAAGCCCACAAGGAGAACATGAAGCCAATGATCTTTTTTAATCCATAGTGTCTGGTATCCTGCCCCTGGACATGGAGGCTCAGTGCCATCCGTCATCCCAGACTGTGTGAATAAATCCATGTGTTGTGTGAGCTGAGCCCTTAGCAATCCTGCAGCATGAATTTGGGCGGAGGTGTGCCCAAGTATAACCATCATTTTTGCCCTTAGAGAGCACTGAATACCCAGGGAAGTTACAAATTGCGTCCACATGCGCAACAACGTCCCAAAGCTCCACCCACAAAGCCCTGAACAAAACGCTTGGCTTCCTTGCAGGTTTTTTGGCTTGTTACCATAGGGGGGAAAAGGGAAAGGTAATGATGGAGTTAAAATGAGATCCCAACTGCAGACTGTTAATAAACTCAGGCAGCTGTGTGAATGTGAAGGCAATTCCACTGTCCTGTTCATGAGGAGCGCTGAGGGACTTGGTGTCTATGCATCTGTTTCCATGGCAATTAGGTTGAGATTAGTTTTCAGGTCCGCAGTAGGTAAATGAGAAAAGACCAAGCCGGGATGATGAGGCGGCTGTGTGTGTGTGTGGCTGTGTGGCTGTGTTGAGCCTGATGTCTTGGAAAAAGAAAACCATTCCCCCTTATTGCTGGGTGGTTGCATCCTGCTGTTCCGTTCTTGGAATTGTGTTTATCTTTCCGCATTTCCGCTGGCTGAAAGCCTGTGATGAGTTTAAACCGGAGAAGAATGTCTTTTGGTGGGGGCTTTTCTTGCACACTGAAGTTGAGGGAAATCTCTTTCCCTAACACCTTTAATCAAAATTTTATTCAGCTTTTGGGCATGATCTGAATGCAAACTTTGGCTATTAGAGCTTCTGTATCAGACGCCTGATGCCTCCATGCTGTGAAATTCAGGTCCGCTTGTAGGAGAGGGTAGGACCTTCCTCCCCACCACTTCACTTGTGATTATTTTTCAGGAGTGTATTTTTCTCTTTCCAACTCAGTGCTTCAACATTTCTAGCGACTATTGTTATAAGCCATTAAATCGGGGTTTGTTTTTTTTAAGCGTGACGGCTTGCTCTGCATTGACAGCTTTGCTCTAGTTACTGTGAAGTACAGAAATATAACCGCCCCAAATGCTTTCAAAGGACATTGCACTTAGGAACCCCTTCCCTGTGCTCGACTCCAAAGTCTTTAGATGGCAGGCCAAGATTGGAAGCTCTGTCTCGCACATGTGAGAGGGACCCATAGCTCAGTGGCAGAGCACATGTTCTGTGTGCAGATGGTCCTGGGTTCAGTTAATTCCCAGGAGACTTATTTAAAATTTTTAATGGCAGCTACTAGCTGCCCAGATGTCTACTGCTGGCACCAGGATCTCTCCCCACTTCAAAAGCTCAAAATCCTCCTCCCCATTTACTGCCTGCAAACGGAACAGCAAAATGGGGGGCGTGTTAGATCAGTACTCATTTTTATTGATGATCTATTGCTTTATCTGCTTCTCTTGCTAGGAGCTGGCTTTTATCTGCAGTGATCTAATGGCCTGATATTTTTAAAAAACTATTATATTGCTTAAGTAACAGTTGTAAGCTGGCTTGAAAAAACAGCTGTCCAAAAGGCAAAACACAATTTTAAAAGTTACCACCGGTACGTCTGGTGGCAACTCGGAACCGGGCCTTTTCTGTAGCTGCTCCTGGTCTATGGAATGCACTCCCGGCAGATATCCGCTGTTTAGGCTCACAGTCGGCCTTTAAGAGAGCTCTAAAAACCAACTTGTTTGGCCTGGCCCTCCAAGGCTTGTAAGGTGTTGTTTTAAAAAGTATTTTAATTGGTTTTAAATAATTTTAATCATTTTTGAATTGTTTTTATATTGTTTTTTAGCATTGTGTTTGAATTATGGGTTTTATGTCTTTTTTAACAGTTGTTGTACACCACCCAGAGCCTCTGGATGGGGCGGTTTATAAATGTAACAAATAAATAAATAATAAATAATTTCAAAAAATGAAATACCTTCTGGTAAAGAAGGGACCTGGGTTAAGACCTTGTTCAAAGACCTTAGTGTATGGAAACGTTCATATGGGAGAACTTGGTGTCTGAGAAAGTAGATCAACTTATTTTTAACTGTGTTCCACCAACATATTTTTAGAACAATTTAGAATGATTGACAGCCACAACCCTTCCGTGTTTCCTGTTTTGTCAGGGCCTTGCCTTGCCTCTTCTTGATGTCTGTTTTAGCATCTTTTCATCTTGGCTCTTCTGGTTTAAAGGCATGACAAATTTTACTGTTATGAAATCTGCCAGAAATGTTTCTGTTCTCTCCATGTCTGCGAAATGCTTTCGCTGAATCCTTAATTGTTGTCAAGTTAGTTTGATAGAAGAAAATTTGGGATTTGACTGTCCTTGTTAATATTCCTGCCACATTTCAAAGGCTTGCACTATTATTTCATTTAAAAGGATTTATTTCATGGGAAATGTTTTAAGGAGGCTTATGGGCATCCTTGTAGCAGCCTTGATACTTCGGGAGCAGAACTGGCTGTGTCTGGTGAAGAATTAAAGCAAATCAGCACTGACAGACAAGCAACATGTGATTGTCTGATAGTGAAAATGGATGATCCTATTTCTTAGATATCTAGATTGATTATAACTGCATTTAAAATATCAATAACTAAAATTCAGCATGTGATGTACACAAAGTAAGTTGACAGGCATGCTTTTTGAAACATCTCCACCAGTTGTGTAAAGTATGTAAACTTGAGCTTCATTAAAATGCCTGACAGAAGGAGGCTCCCAGATTATTTTGACTGGCTAATTTGGAATGTCACACACTCCAAAAAGGCCATTCACACATTCCGATGTTCATATGTGTGTATTTTTGTGAGAATGATTGTTCACAGAGTCAACACGATAACCAGACTCCTCAATCATGTACAGATTGTGTGTGGTGCTTTATGCAAGGTTAGCCCTATGTGGGAGCAATTGTACATATATCCAGAATAATGATCTATGTGTATACTGTATGCTGATGGTATGCATGTTGAACAGAACATGTGAATAGGGTTCAGCCATCTCTCTCTGCCAAGGAGAGTTCCAACTGGTTTGCTAGCTGGTCCTGGTAGTTCATGGTCCCTGCTTCATCCGTATTTTGCCCAATTGGGAATACTGTGCGTGTCTTCAAAATGTAGTCGGTGAGCTGCTAAAGTTTGCATTCTTCAGGTTTCTGCTCCTCTCCTGGGCTTCTGGAAGTGAAATCTTTTGGAGGGAAGCAGAAATGCCTTCACCCTATTCAGGCAGAATGTTGTGCATGCATCCAATGATATCCTGTGGAGCAGCCATCCTCACTGTTTTTCTAATGGGGGTTACTTTGTCAAAATATTTTCAGATGTGAAAGCCATTTCTCACTGTGCTGACCTCCACACCCTACTGTTCTTTTCTCAGTGCTAGGAGGGCCCTTTTGCCGTTTGGGATCTGGGTCTAGGAAACAGAAACACACGCTCCCACAATCTCTTTTTAGCCTTTGGTCATTATAAGCTCTCTTACTGTACTGAGATTAGCCCTGTTGTCTTGACACTGGGGATCATTTATCTTTCTAAATATGCCACAGATGATCAGTCCTTTGAAGTTATCATATATAGAGATGGTTCCCGGAGTTTGAGGTGATTTTTAAAAATTCTTTACTTTTTTAAAACCGAAGGTTAGAGGCAAGCAGTTGAGAACCAGGAGAGGTGGGGAGGCAGGTAGGGACAACCAGGCATGCTTGCACTTGGATCAGCTGGACTGTCTCCATCCCATCACAGCTAGCTATTTGATAACATTGTACCCATATACTGTCATTGCTATATCCTTCCTGACTATGAAAGCAACACTGTTCCTCCATCTTTGTTTCTCGTGTGCCGAATAGTAAACGGTATGATTTTCTGACTGGAAGTGTCCTATTCCAGTCCACTTTAATTCACTCATGCCCAAGATGTCAATCTGTAGTAGATTCATTTCATCTTTCATTGTGTCGAGCTTTCCCATATTCATGCTTCTTACGTTCCACGTTCCCATTGTAGTTCTGTCTTTGCAGCTTCTGATTTTCTTTTCCTGCATGGCAACATCAGCCGCTAGATGTCCAAAAGACTTTAATCTAGCCGCTTCATGAACAACATCGATACTCTGAGAGATCCTCAGCTCCTACTCAGTAGCATGTTGAGTACCATCCAACCTGAGGGGCCCATCATCTGGCATAATCATTCCATTTTGTCTATCCATGTGGTTTTCTTGGTAAAATACAGGAGTGGTTTACAATTGCCTCCTCTCACGCAGTATGAAGGGATGCCTTTGTCGTTTTCAGTGAAGTCCACCTCCAGCACCTTCCTATATTGCTGCTGCCCAATATAGGTGCCTGCTTGCTTTAGCTGGGTCTGGGATGACCTTTGTGATTTGGGTGACCCTAATGGGAGTATACCAGGATACTTTGCTCATCCCTCCCAGGAATACCCCCTGCCACGATGAGGCAGAATAGCAGGACTTGGGGGGAGGGGGGAGGGGGGTTCTTACCCTCTTCATATCCCATTGGTTCATATTCCTGTTTCTTTCCCTCTTCATATCCCAGTGCTAGTGACAGGAAACCCACTTTAGCAACCACAGGGAGCTAAGCCTAAATTTGTGGATCTCTGCACATAATGCAACCGCCACAAAAATCAAGCCAAAACAGGGAGCCCCAAGCAACTTCCCAGTACCTCAATGAGCCATTTACAACTTGTTTACAACAGCTATGGAGGTCTGGTTTCTCCCAAGAGGTGAGACAAGAGCCCCTTAGTTCTCTGGGGCCGAGCTTCCTTGTCTTGATTTACATCTCTTTTGTCTCTCATCTTCTCCGGAACAGATAAACAAACCATGGGTGTTTATTTCAGGATAACTGTGCAAAGAATTCATCTCTAACTTTCTTGTACCTCTCCCCAAATAGCTTGACTCGTTCTTTTTATTTGTATAACGAGTCTTTGATTAAATTTTTTATCATCTTATTTCAGAAGATGATTTAGTGAATATTTATACAGCTAGGCATATTATTGATTAAGCTGCCCTAGTCTAGTTTTGCAATATTAATTCACCCATTTCCCACCATAATTTATCAAGTTGCTCAGGGATAGGAAGCTAATTGAAAGAACTGGATAGAATTGAATTTTCCCTGTTACGGTTTTAGAGACATTTTTTCCTGTCCTGTTTTAGAGATATGAAGGCAGAAGATTTGGAAAAATATTATTTTAATGCGTCATCATCACAATCTTCAGAGTCTACCAACTGTGGCATACAGATCAGGGTTCTTCATATGATGAGGGCATGGAGAGAGACATTTCCTGGTGGTGGTTTTCATACTTTTAAAGGCTCGTCACTCGGTGGCGAACCCAAGGCTGAGTGAGTAAGGCTCCCTTTGAGCACTCATGCAACATTTTGGGGTGACTGAAATTTGGTAACTAAGAGCAGCCTCATAGAGGGTGCATTTCATAGAATAATAGAATGTTGGAATTGGAATATACCTTACAGGTCATCTAGTCCAGCCCACTGTCCAGTGCAGGAAACTAGTAAGTAATAATTTATTAAGGTCAATGACCAGTCAACATACACACCAAAATATAAATCAGCATAAAACAAAACCAAATCAAAACAGTAAAACTAGATAACACATCAGGTTATTCAAAAATCTCAGTTACCACTACTCAGTTGTTCCTATCTCAGTTTACAGTCTGCTGCACAGAATCTTGCTGTCCCCACTGTGACAACTGCATGTTGATCCGCCAAAAATAGGAGATGTAATACTCTTCTGATTGAATAGGCATATTTTTAAAAAATGGTTCGATCCAGATAGTATGAATGCCCCTATAATAGGCACAGTGTAAAAGAACATGTAAGACATACTCAATGTCACCCGAACCACACTGGTTCCTTAGCAGTATCCCCTTAAATCTGCCATCCAAAACGGCAGAAGGCAAGGACTTAAACCATGCCAGCGAAAAGGCTCTCCTCTGATTTAAGGTAGTCAAGTGGGTGAGGTATGCAGCTGGCTGAGGGTAGTTTGAAAAACCACCTATATATCACTACTGGTGATATATCCAATTGCTTCTGCCACACACTGTTTAATAATTTCAAAGCCAATAAATATTGCGGTGAGAAGCCATGTCTGCCCAAATTGTCGTAGAGGCTCTTGCTTCAGGGTGAGTGAAACTCATCTTTCAGAACCAAGGGGGCATGCATATAATTTAAGCCAGTAGTTAATGTACGAAGCCACGCCTGTGCCTCAACTCTGGTCAACCCTGTTTCTAAACGCAAGATAGCATTCGATACGCATCTGGGGACTTGAAAATGGCACGAAGAAATCCAGATTGAACCACTTCTAAGGGCTTAAAATTACAGGTGGGAGACATCTGAATCCCATACAACATTTGGGCCAGTATTTTGGCCTGATCCACCCTAACCACCGCAGGAATGTCATGTCCCCCAGTAGTGTGAAAGAATTTGAGTACAGCAGATGCACTCCTCTGCGCACTTGCTGCCGCGTATTCACATTGTGGGCCCCACAAACCTTTTGCATGGAAAACTAGACCCAGGTACTTATAGGTCTTAACCTGCTCAACCTTGCACCCCTTAATTTGCCATTTATGTTCTTTTGGTCCCTTGGCAAATACCATGACCTTGGTCTTTTGTGTATTTATAACTAGCGATTCATCTTCACAGAACTGTGTGAGTTTTCGTAGCACCACAGCTGGAGGTGGGCCACTTCGGGAAGTGGCAGGGAGTTTGGCGACTGGGGGCGCCTGGCCATGTGAGGGCACTTCGGGAAGCAGCAAGGGATGGAGGAGTTTGGCTGCTTCAGGAAGGGTTGTGCGAGACAGGAGGTGGTTGGCTGGCCCACACAGCAAGTGTACTACCACACAGATGCTCTGTGAGGGGTCAGCTAGTTCTTATGAATAGGGACAATAACAGCTGTGTTCCATCCTTCCGGTAGACAACCTACCCGATCAATATAGGAGAAGATATTTGCCAAAACTGGGGCCCACCAATCGCGGTCTGCTTTTAATAACTCTGCAGGGATCAGGTCCACTCCAGGTGCCTTGCCTGGTTTTAGTTGGGCCACTAAACTAGCAACTTCTTGTGATTTGACCAAAGGCTAAGTGGGAAGCGCATCTAAATGACGTGGTAGGGGTGTACCCCTAGTACAGTTGACCTGATATGGAGTCTTAAAGTATGTTACCCAAGTGTCTGCCGAAATATGGCATCCCAACTTAAGGGAGCTCCCTTTGGGACTGGCCGACATGAGCCTCCAGAATGTTCTCGAATCTTTCATTCTGGAGGCAGCATACAACTGTTCCCAGGCCTCCCTTGTTGCAGTTCTCCCCCCCCACACACACACACTTATCAATGCTTTATACTGCTTCTTCTGATCTAAAATTTCTTGGGCCGTCGCCACATCTGCATTGGCCTTGTAGAGTTTAAAATTTGTAACCGGATCTATTTTGGCTAGAATACTGTCCTGATCAAACCAACTATGGGATTTGCATCCTCTTTTGGAGTCTGTTTTGGCAGCCTGGGCCCAACAATGCTGAATCTTCTGGACAAGAGTTCGATAGTGGGTAAGGATGTCCACATTTGGGGGTTCTGCAAAAATATGTGTACGCCGGTGTAAGGAGACATCTGCAGCCAAAATATCCTTGATTTGCTTTTCTATCCGGGGAGACTATTTAGCCCTTATTAACCGGGAACCTTCACAATGGTCCAACTGGAGAACCTCCTCAAGGTAAACCCCATTCCCCAGTAGTGTGGGAAACTGTTGCAGAATTCCTGTCTAGCCTCTGTTTGAAAACCTCCAGTGAAGGAGGGCCAGCCATTGCATGAGGCAGACTCTTCCACTGCCCAACGGCTCTTACAGTTACAGTTAGGAAATTCTTTTTAATGTCTAGTCTAAAACTGCTTCCTTGTAATTTCAGCCCATTGGTTCCAGGGAAGTTATGGATGCATGAATGACAACTGCATGATCCCCATCTCCCATGGATGGGCGCAACTGATGGATGGGCCACGTTATCCAGCCTCTTCCTTCCCTTGCCCCCATTCTTTGTCTACTGCCTTTTTGTTGTCTCTGTGGGTTGGAGTGGGGACACATTACAGAGATTTATAAAACTCTGCATGGGAGGGAGGGAGAGAACTCTTTCTTCCTCTCACATAACAACCAGAATGGGGTTATCCAATGAAACCGACAGATGGTAGATGTTATCAGAGTTGGGTTCTGAAGAAATGATTTGGAATTATAATTCAAGAAAAACGTAAGTGGGTAACATGTCTGTCTGGATGGAGAGAGAGAGAGAGAGAGAGAGGGCTGTGTTCACCTTATGTGACTAAAAGCTGGCATACGGATAATCCACTTACATTTGAATCCCCCAACTTGCCTTTGGGTCTAAAGGTAAGATTAACACTTTAATTTCTGGCTAGGAATAATCTAGTTGCTAATTCAGTTCCAATTGCAGTTTCAGGATGAACAAAAGGAAGTGCTTATTCATATGCCATGTAGAATTTACAAGACACACTAAAGGCTTTAGAAGAGGGTTAGAGGTTTCAAAAGAGGAGGAGCCATCATTCATAAGAGGAGGAGGAGTAATTCATAAGCTATCATTCATAAGAGGAGGAGCCATCATTCATAAAAGGAGTCATTCATAAGCTATCATTCATAAGAGGAGGATGAGCCATTCATAAGCTATCATTCACAAGAGGAGGAGCCATTATTGATAAGAGGAGAAAAGTCATTCATAAGAGGAGGAGAAGTCATTCATAAGTTATCATTCATAAGAGGAGGAGGAGTCATTCATAAGCTATCATTCATCAGAAGGGGAGCCATCATTCAATGGTTGTTAGTCACAATCACAATCAAGGACCTTGTTAATGTCACTGAATGCCTGTTGCTGGGGCACAGCAGCAGCAGGGGAGAGAGCTGGACAAGAGCCTGGAGCAGGGATTTTGAGCTTTGGGTCCCTCGGGTGGTGGTGTTGGACTACAGCTCCCCTCAGCCCCAGTTGCAGGGGGCCAATGTGGGCTGGTCAGCAGGACAGTGCCCTGGAGTGGACCTTTGGTTCTGCCCAGCAGTTTTATAGCTTGATTCAGCAAAGCCAGGAAGGCAGGCAGCTGGTCTCTTCTGTTTGATTGAAGGAACAGGGCCTAGCACAGGGATGGCCCACCAGAGGCTGCGCTCCAGCTGTGGTTAGACTACAGTCTCATCATCCCCAGCTGCTGGAATAGCTGCTGGAGTGTCTCGGGTGGGCCACCCCTGTGCTGACAGAACTGGGCACTCTGTTCCAATCTTCTGCTCCCCCGACACTGAAAATGTGGCAAGCCACTCTCCCCGTTCTTTTCCTCCCCGTTCTTGGGCTCCAGGTTTCCCAGCTCCAGACTAGACGCTGTCTGAAGAAAAAGAAACTGACTTTTTTGCCCTCTCCTTATCCCAGGAAAGGGAAATGTGTGATAATTGTCAAGATATTTCTGGGGAATCTAGTTCACGATTTACAGCAGGGTTAATTGACTCTCTGAAAGTCACCCAGGAAAGCTGCTGCAGTCGGGCTCTGCAGCAGTTGGACTTAATCATGAATGGCACATCTGAGACAGGGAAGCCTAGACTCCATTACCTGCCTATAGAGCATCCAACCAGCTGACTAGGAAAGGAGGAGAAACCTGAGCAACAACAGCACTGGGGTTTGCAATTCGCAGGGTGCTTCTGCTGAGATTTGCTTTCTGAGACCACAAGCCTCATCTCTGGTGATGCCAGCGTGGACCTGGAAAGTCCTGGGACTACCCGGGAAACCCATATCATTTGGGCTGAAGAGGGAGTTACTCCTATCATAGTTGAGTGGCAGAACATCTGCTTTCTCAGGTTCAATTCCTGGCATCTCCAGGTTAGGGCTGGGAGAGACTCCTGCCTGCCACCTTGGAGAAGCCTCTGCCAGTCCATGTAGACAATATTGAGCTAGAGGGACCAGTTTTCTGAGGTGGCATAAGGCAGCAGTTTACTGCAGTGCAGTAATTGGGCTGCCTTCTAGGCCCTTTGCTGCATGGAGAAGGAGGAGGGGGAACTTGTAAGCAAGGAACTCCCTCCTTGGGGCAGGCATCACAGCTCCCTTGGGCGTGACAGTCATATGCATAAATAGGGTTGACAGTTTTTCAACCCCTAGTCCCGTGCATTCCCTTTCAGGTGGGGATGTTTAATTCCACACTGGAAAAAAGTGTCATCAGCTGATTTCTGCAAACGGAATGTCTGTTAAAAAGAAAGAATCAGGCCAGGGTGTGTGTGTGTCTGTGTCTGCATTTGTGTGTGTTCCTCCTGGCCAGCTTGGCAATCGTATTCACAAGACCCAACTTGGATGCAAAAGGCAGGTTCTCTGTGTCCCCGAACCCCAAGTTTTCCTGAGATGGCCAGCTACCTTGCAAGGGTTGCTACTGCTCAGTGTAGCTTCTGCAAGCTGCAACAGCTTTCCCAGTCACTCCTGTCTCACTTGAAGCAGTGCTCTTCGCCCCCAGATAAGTTAGTTTAAACTGCAGTCCTTTGATTTGTTTCTTCGTGCACTTGCTGATTTCTATCTCTGTCAAAGAGATTGTTCTTTCCTGCATTTTGTCTTTGTCCTTCAAAGAATTTTAGATTAAATGCTGCCATTCACCTTTCTGAAAGCCCGCTCTGTGTCGCCCCTGTAGGTTTCACCTCAATAAATAGTTCTTTGTCCTTTCTAAGCTGGAAAAGTATCCTGGAGATCAAGGTCATATTTGGCCTTGTAGAAAGTGTTTTTCTCTTTAAAGTTTCTTTTTAACTCTGAGTTATTAACACTTGTGAGGCAACAGCTGCTGAGTGCTTGTACTTCATGAGAATGACCCCAGAAGAAGCCAGAAATATTTCTTTTGGTATATATTGGTAATGCACAAAGGGATTTTCTGGTGTTGGTGTTGAGAACCCTAACCCTTTTGTCACAGAGTACAGAGCAGGCTGAAAGTTCTCTGGCTACCATTGGCTGAGCTGCTCAGATCCTAGAGAGGAGCAGGGCAGGAATCTCTGCCAAGAAGGGAAGGGGACCCGGAGTGGCCGGAGAAGGAAGAGTCGAGAGATGGAGTGGTCTGGAGCAGGGATTCTCAACGTTGGGTCCCCAGCTGTTAGTGGACTTCAACTCCCACAATCCCCAGCCCTAGTAGCCTTTGGTTGGGGATTATGGGAGTTGAAGTCCAGTAACATCTGGGGACCCAATGTTGAGAATCCCTGGTCTGGAGGAAGGATTCCCAGTATGGTGTCCCCAGATGTTATGGGACTACAACTCCCATCATTAGTCATTGAGGTTGGGGTGATGGGAGTTGTAGTCCCACAACATCTGTGGTTGCAGCAAGCCACTGCCATTCTGTGAAGATAATACTGAGCTAGATAGACCAATGGTCTGAATCAGTATACGGCAGCTTCCTATGTTCCTAACCCCCTCTTTAGAGGAATGATGAGAAGATGAAAAGAGCAGGGCGACAAGTCTGAGGGGGAAAGGAAAACTGGGAAGAAGCTGAAGGGCTGGGGGAGGCTGAACTTGATAGACTGATTTGATTTTAACCACTGCCATTGTGTGTGTGGTTTTGTTGTGCTGTTGGCCTCTAGTTTTTAAACAGAATTGCTTTGCAAATTTAGAAGCTTTGAACTGAACTTGTTAAAATGTGGATCTGAATAGGCAGTGTTCTTTTTCAAGCTTTTTGGATGTGGTTTAAGGAGCCAGCAGGTCTGAAAGTGGCAGCTGCACGAGGAGACACTCTCTCTGTGTGCATGGCAAGAGTGAAGCGTCATAATTGCACACCGCTGATTGTCGTCGGGAAAGGGTTTCAGCACTGATTGTAATGAGAAGCTCCTTGCAGCTCAAGGGTCTTTATTTTGTTTCAGTTTTAGAGAATCCATGCAGAAGCTGTGCCCGCAATTGAGGACTCGGGCTGCCTCATCAGCAATGCATGATCGCTAGAGTGTTCGAAGCAGATCCAGGAGTTGCAATTTCTGATTATTTTTAGACATCTGGACATTTGGCTGGGACTCCATGTGCCTTGAGGAACACTGTAGAGGATTCACTGCAATGAATCTCTTCCCTCTGCACTGTAGGGGTGTGCACAAAACTGGGTTGCCCAGTTCGGTTCGGGTCTGGACCGAGACTCCCGAAGTTCCCCCTCCTCCTGCCAGCCTCCGTTACTGTCCAAATCGCCTGGTTCCGGCAGTTTTTGCCCCATTCTGGGCCTGCCCTCTGTGGTGGTGGCCATTTTGGAGGCTGCCACACATGCCCAGTGGGCCTCTGCGTGGCTTGGGTCATGACCCAGCCATTGTCAAGGCCTCGGTTGACGATTGATGGGCTTTGGTCTGATCCAGAAAGGAAGGAGTGCATATCGTTTTTGGACCACTTGATGGCAGAGAAGAGAAAATAGATTGGTTTTTTGGTGAAGCTGAAAAAGACCAAGACTTTGAACCAAATCACACCTCCAGAAATATCCCACTGTACACCCCTCCTTGGACCATAATATTTCAAAGTGTCAGTGGGGAAGCTTCCTCTTTTGAATGCTCTCCCTCCCGCATAAAAGAATCTCCCTGTTGGAGCGTAGCAAGGGTGGACGGGCCCTGGAACAAAAAGTGAAGGGTACCAGCCCAGAGAAGCTGGAGGGGGAGAGTGAGGAGCAAGCTAGCACTCAGCCGGTGCCCCTGCTCAATTATAGCTATGCTCCTGCTCCCTGCTTTCAATAAACAAGCATATTGGTTACAGAGGTGTAGTCAAATTCTTTCTCCAATGAGATACTTTTCTATTATATACAGAGGACATTTACGATTGTGGGAGGGGGGGATAGTTCAAAAACATGAGCTGCTATCTGAAGTGATGCAATCCAGAAATGTCCTATCTCAGTTTCTTCTCATGGGAATCCTGGGTATTCTACCAATCAAATTTGGCATTTCTGTCTGCCCCCTGGCTACAATAGCTTCAAAAGACACTGCAGTGTTCTTGCATTTTCTGCAGTCTCTCTCAGTTTCATTATTCGGATCATAGCTCACCAGTCTAAACCAAACATAATCCATACGGCTGCTTTCATATCTTAATGTTAAGCTGTAATTATCTTGATTGGCTAAAGCTGTATCGGAGATTCGGAGCTGTCGTTGAAATCTATCAGGCTATGCATGTTAATGTTCCACATCTGTTGGGGAGTCAGGAAGGGACCAGGGACACACACACACACACACACACACACACACACACACCCCACACACATACCTTTCGCCAATTCACATTGTTGATTCCAGAAGCTTTCATGCAGTTTTGCAAATGAGTTTGCATAATTATACTTTGATAGCTTTTTAATTAAACTTGATGTGCACATAATAGAATTAATGTTCCATAAAAACAAATAACTTAAAAAAATGTTTTTGAGCTGAAAGAGAAAACACACTAAAGGAGAGGAAGCGGATAAGAGAACATTGTGTTATGTTTACAGTGGATTAGGTGAAAATGGATTTCAGAAGGAAAACGGCGTGTTTTTGATTATGACAGCGGGCTGCATTGCCTTATCTGCCCTGTACCTTATTTGCAGCATTTCAAAACCTTCAAAGGGGCAGCTGCCGATTGGAAGTTTTAAAAGTTCATTGTCAATGGACTTCTCCTCGCCACCACCCACAAGGGAGGCTAAAACACCAGGAGAGCAGCTAAGGGAGAAGTAGAATACCCCATCTACCCTAATGATGGACCTGAGGGTACCTGTGCTTCAAATCAAATCAGTAATCAATGAAAATAACAGTAGTAGGTAACTGGAAGAAGTTCTTCTTTGGCGGTTCATATATACCACTAAATCAAGAGAGGCTTCTCCAAGTGCAAGACTGGGTGTGAAGGCAACTGCTCGATATATAGTTTGATTTCTCCAAATCGTAAATCCTCCCCAAACTGTTTGGGCTTCTTTCCCGGCACCTAGGTGGGTATTGGTGTGCTGGTATAACAGAAATTAGCACAGATGTCCTAGTATGCGCTTCCTGAAGTCCACCCTTCTGCTAGCTGGCTTGGTGGTTGTAAAGTAGTGATGAAAGGACGCCATTGGTTCTTGATTATCTGGATTGGGGTGACCGCCTTGAGGTACTCCAGCCATCCTACTACAAATCCCACCATCCCCTCCAGCAAGGAGTGGAGAGGGGTGTGAAGGTGGATGCAATCTGGGGGATTCGTGGTCTAAGATAGCCCTGCTTTGTTTAGTTTACTTCAGAGTAGCTGCAGAAGTAAGAGAGGCAGCACCCTCTTTCCCATGGATGGCCAGCAGGGACAGAAAGTAAAACACCACTCTGTTGATAATGGCACTGTGTGTGTGTACACACCAACACTATCTATCTATCTGTCCCTCACATCCAACTGTAAGAGTCCAGAATTTTACCTTCTGAGAGTACCACCCTATTCTGAGCAAAGTGTAGCAAAAAAACCAGCTCTACCTATGGTCGGTTTTCATGGGGGAAGGTGGTTCAGCCAAGCAACCCCAGATATCAGAATGGACTGCTTGGAAATCATTTCTGAGCAGAAGCGTGACTGCACGTTGTGCTCCATAACTCTGCTTCTACAAGGGCTAGAGCTTAGCTCTTTTTTAAAAAAGAAAAGAAAAAGAAAGCTGAGATCCGGGTGCATCTGGGTGGGCTAAGCAATCTGGTGAGATGCTGAGAATCCAGGTGAAATCCGGAATTCTGTGGGGGTGGTGTGTGTGGGTTGCATGGCAACTCTACCCGTTGTGTATGAGAGTCGCTGCTGAACGTCCACACACACCGCTACAGAATGGTCTGCAAGCTCAGGCCAGGGAGCCATCCCAGCCGGCAGCCGGTTTCCAAAGAGCAGCCAGCCAGCCATTCCAGGAAGCTTACAAGGAGGGCATGAAGGCAGCGTCCCACTGCTGCGCGCCCTCGGCCTCTGGAAACGAAAGCGGCAGGCACGAAAAGAGCGGCACTTCCCAGCAGAAGGCCTGAGCAGGAGAAGAGGCAAAGCATTCACTGTGGGTGTTCCTGAACAGCCTCAAAACAACGTGTGGACGTGTCGGGTGCATTAGCTCATGCAATGGCCTCGTGTTCAAGAATATGCTATTCTGGATCAAGCTGGTCACTGGCCGCAATACAGCGACTGGATCTGGACATGGGGACAAAGGCAGAAGGCTCAGACCCAGGCTCCTCCTTGGCTGGTGAATGTCCTGCTCCTAACGCTGGCAGTAGGAGATGGGAGCTGCAGGTTGCATAGCGGACGTGCCTCTGCTTTGCTTGCAGAAGGACCCCAGCTCACTCCCTGCAGGACACCTGCCAGATCTGCCTGCCGAGTCCCCACATCTCATTTTCGTTCTGCTAGCCAAAAGCTCTTTTCCAAGCACTTCTCTGGTTTCTGAGGTTTCAGCCACAGGCCCACAACCTACATAGCCTTAAGGACTAGCAACTTGGTCCCCAATCAAGCCTCAGAGTCTCAGGAAGCTAATCTGTGCATATTCGAACAGCGTGTTCTGCCTTTCTTCTGGTGAGCTGTGGCATACACACCCACCTTACGCTGGTCTATGCCCATAAAAGCTCAGCCTCCAAAGATAAACAGAGCCTAACTTCCTTTTTCCTCTCTGACTCAGAGGGACCCTTAAAAGGGCACACTGGAGGACGCGGCATCACACGCGGGGGGCAAGGCGGCCATATCCTGCTGCAGCTGCCTGGTTTGCTTTGGGAAACCCAAAGGGGGCAAGGAGGAGCCTGATCTTGGCTTCTGGTGGTTTGATTGCATTGGATCTGGACAGAAAGCAAAACAGCACTCCGGTGCTTTCCCCTTCCTAATAGAAGAGGAATGAAAGGGGGAGAGATTTGAAAGGGAAAAGGAGGTATGGGTGTGTGCGAGAGAGATGGAGAGAGAGAGAACAGGCAAATGTCGTGCTCTGCTTTAGGCAACAATGTTTCATGAGCCAGCACTGATTTGAGAATAATCCATGGCTTCTCAGCACTGGTTACCCAGATGTTGTTGGACTGCAGAACCCATCATCCTTTGGCTGCTGTGTCTGTGGATGTTGGGAGTTGCAGTCCAGCACCATCTCGGGACCCAAGGCTGAGAACCCCTGCAAGAATCCTTTATGGATGTCCTGAGAAATAAGTTACCCTGAAATCTGTGGGGCTTCTTCTGAAGACAAGTTTTGAGGACTGCAGCTCCCTCTTGCATCTCAGCGCAGTGAAAACGTTGCTCTTAGGAAGCCTCTATTTTTCAAAATCTCCTAGAAGCCGGAGTACAATAAATGATGGCCTCGGGGTTAACAGAGGCCTCTGGAGTGCAAGCTGTCACAGGACTGAGAGAGGAATTTCAGTGTTGATTTTCCACTAGACTGTCTGAAGGCCTATTAATGGGAGCCAGGATCCCTGCCCGCAGAGACCACCGGTTCCTCCGCCCTAATTGCTGTCGGCAGAGATGCTAAAGCTTGAAAGCCCATTAATTCAAGAATTCCGGCCTTTGTCTTCAGCATCTGATTTCTTGGATCCGCTTCAAAGGATTGATGCTGGTGTAATTTTGGTTGTGCATGCCATGGGGTGCTTTAGTAGAGAGTCTCGTGTTTAAATTTTTTTAAAAAATGCATAGAAAATGTTTCATCAGAATGGAAAATTCATAATAATTTTCCAGGAGAGCTCTGTGAAGGATGGGGTGAGCATTTGGCCAGTTAAAATAGAATCTTCAAGTGCTTCAAATACCTGTTTAAACCTGGGAAGAAAGAACGTGGTTGAGTTTTCCGCACTTCAGGAGACCAAATATTTACACATGTCGTCTTCTGCTTCTGCTGTATATGCTCCTTTGCAACAAAAGTTTCCAAAGCAGTTTATGTAGAAAAATAAAGAATATACAGGATGGTTTCTTGGCCACAATCTAAAAGGAATAATAAGGCAGACACCAACAATAGTCACTGGAGGGTTGTTGTGCTGGGGTTGGATCGTGCCAGTTGCTCTTCCCCTGCTCAATATAAAAGAACACCACTTTTTAAAGGTGCGTCTTTTCTCCATTTTAATTACCACTTCTGAGAGTGGTTGTCTCAGTTGACCCACAGTTAACACAAGAAATGAAGAGGGTTAAGGATTTAAAAGATGTTTGTTAAACTGAAGCTTGTATGAAAACTAACTAACTGCAAAGAGACATGAATGAATGAATGAATGAATGAATGAATGGTTAAATTTTTATTTCTTCTTCCTTAGGTCCTTCTAAAGGGTCCTCATGGCAGCTTGCAATATTCTCCATTAAAATTATGCAAATATTATCTTGCAGCTCTGTAAAATGCCCATTTTTTTTAAAAAAGGTACTAAAACAGTACCAAGATCTGGAAGGATGGGTTGGTCCATCTGAGATGACACGGTCTACCCTTGACCATTGGGAACTCTCCAAAGTCTCAGGCAGAGTGAAGCCTTTCTCTGCTGCTTGAGATCCTTTTAGCTGGAAATGGTGGGGATCGAACCTGGGACTTGGGTTTGATCCCCAGCGTGTCCAGCTATAGGGGTTCCAGGTTGCAGGGGGAGGGGGTCTTCTCCCCCTTCTGGACTTCTGAGCTCCTTCTGGCTCTTGCAAATCAGGGTAATCAAGAGCAGGAGAATGGGCTCCCCTGGATATACAAATACATATTTTAGGTTGGTTAGAACTTTAGATACCCATGGACATGAGAGTGCGTTCCATTTTCTTTACAACAGCCCTTCAAGGAATTAGAAGTGGAGGGGGAAGTGAGAGAAGGAAGCTCCCTCCCCCCCAGCCCACAACATGATTTACAACACTGTAATACCCGTTATCGTGTTCAGGCTGCTTTTTAAGTATGACCTTACAGTTTCAGTCAGAGCACTTATTTAATTGAGAGTATGTAGCCGCCATGCCTTCTGCTGATCTCGCTCACCCTGTCATTTCCCTTCCCTGAGAGCAGTTCTGCATTACAGGATTATCAACCCTGGGACAGTTATCGTAACAGTAATAATAGGCTCTCCTAGCTATGTGAGCAAATTTAATTAACTGCAAAGAGAAATTCTCTGCTCTTCTTGGACTTGGCTGTCATCCAGAAATCTGCATTAATGCCGTAACATTTTGGTAATAAGGGATCGCGAGCGCAGAAGATGCAGCAGGCACTGCGGAGTGTCGGCTATGCATAGGCGTGCACGGAAATGTGGTGTTTTTTTAAATCAGTGATGGTATTCAGAGGTGACTTTAATGCACTTTGCCTCTTGCTTAAGCTCTTTCCCCCTCTGAGCCTTGCTTTGCGTTAGTGCCACAGCTTCTGTATATGGCTATTACAGCTCTTAGAAACCGATGAATGTAGAAGAGTGGGGAAATGTTGTTTCCAGCATCCATTTTATTGGCTAAAATTCATACATGTTTTCAAATGTAGGTATTGCTGAAAGAGTGAAATGTGCAGTGCTTCAGAGCAGGAAGGGAATGTTTTGTAGAACAGAAGCCTCTAATATGCCTGTTCTTTGTAAAACGTCTGGTAAAAATAGGATAGGTAGCCTTTTTGAATCTTGGCATGTTTCCATATCAAATGCTTCTAAACAAGCATTTATTTTCTAGCAGGACACCATTAATAGGACCTGCCGTGTCTGGTTTGCCAAGCTGCTTAAGCAATAGTAACCAAAAAGGGGGGGGGGGGGACGGTCAATTTATCCTGGTTAGCTTCAGTTAGATACTTGCTGTCGTGTTGGATTCTCCCATCGTCCTTCTGTGAGTGCACATGTGCTCAGGCCCAGTGATATGGGAGCCACTTGTCATGTGATCCCAGTTCCTGGGGCACATGTGAGTTCATTTATTTATTTACTATTTTTTTTAATTTGTAGACCGCCCCAACTTTCCATCTCTGGGTGGCTTACAACAGCATAAAAGATTGAGAATGAAAACCTTGAAATATTTTTTTAAATGCATGAATTCAAGTTTGTGCATGAATTCAGCAGCATGGCCAGTCAAATGAGTCTTTTCCATCCAATCATGTGGGATGCTGATAGAATATATATATTTTGGAGCTTTAAAAATATTTTTTATGTTATGTGAAATGGAGAAGAAAATGGAAGTAGGAAAAAATCATACATGCTGGGATCCAAAGTACCACAAAAGTAATGCTCCATGCACTTTGGATTCTAGCCCGTTCGTATAGCCTGTCTATCCTCATTCCTTTCATCCCCCCCACCCATTATAAACTGAAACTGATTTTGGACTTTAATCCAAACTCCAAAGATCCAATTGGAACTGTTGTAGGAGGAGTTGGAAAGGGAAGCTTTTGGTATATTTCTAATACTCTGGATTGTTGTCTGCTTGAGAACATCATGAGAATAGGCTTTGGTTCGGACCCTGGGGAAAGATTGTCTTCTGTGGATATAATGCATCAAAGTGAAGATCACAAAATACAAGAAGGCATGCATGCCTCTGCCCCAAGGAGCTTACATGGGAGAACAACAGAGGAATCTGCTTTTATTTCAGTTCAGTGTACCATGGCTTAGTTGCAGTTGGATCTGGAGATTAACAGATTGTGCCAAAGGCTTATTGGAGAAGATGGATTTTGAGGAGGGGTTTGAAGGGAGAGAGGTAGCTTTAGGAATGTCTCAGGATATCAGAGAATTTGAAGTCTTGGTAGGCTTGGAAGGCAAGAAAAAGGTACTTGAAAGACAGGAAGCAGTGAAGGGGTTTAAGGAGGAATATCAGATGGTCCGAGCAATGAGAGAAGTGATTGGTTTTGGCATCAGTGTTTTGGATGCAGGTGAGGGGACCAAGGTGAGACAAGGGAAAACCAGAAAGGAGAAGGTGTCAGTAGCCAAGTCAAGAGATGACCAAGGTGTGAATCAGGGTTTCCTAATGGGGATAGAGAGGAAGAGGTGCATTCTTGCCGTGTCGTAAAGGGAAAAGTGGCGTGTCTTCACAACAGACTGACTATGGAGAGAAAAGGAGAGATAAGTCAAAAAGTACTCCAAGGCTTCATGCCTGGTCAGTGGGGTGGATGGTGCATGCGAGGTTAATGAGATTGGTCAGATACTCTGGGTTTGAGATGATTTTGAAACAGCCAAGCAGAAATATCAGGCAGGCAATTGGAGATGTGGGGTTGGATGGAAAATGAAAATTCTGGGGAGAGACTGTAGCTTAGTGGTAGAGCATGATCCATTCAGGAAGTATCGGATCCAATCCCTGGCATCTTGAAGTCGATCTTGAAAATATCTCTCTCTGAAAAGATAAAGAGTGTGGGCAATACTGACCTAGTGGACCAACGTATTTACTATTACCCCTGTTAACTTGGCAAAGAGGCTCCTTTTAACATGGTGGTTCTCTTTATTTACCAGGGGGAGACAGTAACTAGCCCTATCCACCCCCAGCACAGTACCTCTAGTGACTGTTGCTGGTGTTTATTTTTAGATTGTGGGCCCTTCAGGGACAGGGATCCATCTTATTTGTTTGTTATTTCTCTTTGTAAACCACCCAGAGCCATTTTTGGAAGGGCGCTATAGAAATTGAATAAATACATACAATAATATTATTTGTTTAGGATGTGCTGCTTGAGACATCACAAGGTACCACAATTAAAGTTTGGTTCCATGTGATGTCCTTGAGTTTTGTGAGCAGACACTGATCTCTCCTCTGCCCCCACAACCCTCCAAGGAATTTTCTTTCAATTTAGGTTAGAAACAAACCAAGATTGGTGGTGATATCTGAACCAAGCAATTGTGGTTTATCCTTGCCAATTTCCTTAAAATAAACTAAGATTTAAACCTAAGGTCTGAAGTGGGTTTCATGTCTTCATTTGTTTTAGGGAAGCTGGTTAGAATATGGTTTGGTTTGTTGGTTGGTTGGTTGTGACATCTGAACCTTGGTTTGTTTCTAACCTAAAGCATAAATAGAATTCCTTGGAGGCTCACATGGGCAGAAGAGCGGGGAGCATGCATTCCCAAAGCTCTGGGATATCGCACGGAACCAAGATGTACCCTGTAGTTCCACACAATGTCTGAATGGCCCATAGTTTACATAACATTTTTGAACTAAAGTGGGGGTTCCCAACCTTGAGTCCTCAGATATTGTTGAACTGATTAAGTGCTGTCAAGTTGGTGTTGACTCTTAGCGACCACATAGATAGATTCTCTCCAGGATGATCTGTCTTCCACTTGGCCTTTGAGGTATCTCAGTGATGTATTCATTGCTGACATAATTGAGTCCATCCACCTTGCTGCTGTTCGTCCTCTTCTTCTCTTTCCTTCAACTTGTCCCAGCATTATGGACTTCTCAAGGGAGCTGAGTCTTCGCATAATGTGTCCAAAGTATGATAGTTTGAGTCTGGTCATTTGTGCCTCGAGTGAAAATTCTGGATTGATTTGTTCTATGATTCATTTGTTTGTTTTCCTTGCTGTCCATGGTATCCTTTCCTTGCTGTCCATGGTTGAACTACAGCTCCCATAATCCCCAGCAACAGTAGCCAAGCTTGGAAACGCTTGAACTTCAAAAGTTCATGAAGTGTTTTACATACCATAAGATGTGTTTTACACATCAAAGTGTTTTACAATGAAAAGATGAAACCTATGTCCCAAGGGGTTCCCGCAGTCTAAAAAGAGATTCAAGGAATGACTTGGTATAAGATACTTTCATCTGTTATATACATGCAGAGAGGTATTTGCTCGGTAACATCAGCTTAGAGGTGGTCCCGAAAATTTTTCGAATGTTTTCTTTTAGTTCAAAAGTCATTGCTGGCTTAGGAAATCAAGTTCCCGATGCCCTTTGTGTTAAATATTATTCTGATTTGATTTCAGGTGCTGTTGTCGGGACTGATCGGCGTTGTCTCCTGGAAGAGGCCTCTCTCGCTTGTGGTAAGTAGCTGCTTGCTCATGCTTAAATCAGACAGTGTTGAATCCCCAAGCTGATGTTTCCCGTCGGTAGGAGTCAGGAAATGTTAACTCTGTTCGCTGGTCGGACAAAAAACTTTTACCTGTTGGGCTGTGTTGGTACCTTGCTCACCAGGTTTTTTTTCACTCGTCACAGACAAGTAGACGAGTGGATTTTCTGAGCCCTGCCAGTCAGTCAACTTTCACCAGCATTAGGCGCCAATCAGAGGGGGATTGAATTAATTGCTTATTTGTGAACTTCTGGTTTTGATAAAAATTCTCTGCCTAGCAGGGGTTCTCAAACTTGGGTCCTCGGGTGTTGCTGAACTGCAACGGGGCTGCACAACTTTGGCCCTCCAGCTGCTGTTGGATGACAGCTGCTCTCATCCCCAACCACAGTGGCCAGTAGTCTGGGACGATGGGCTTTGTAGTCCAACATCTGCTGGAGGGCCAGAGTTGTGCGGTCCCAGACTACAACATCATCTGCAGACCCAGGTTTGAGAAACTTTATCCGGTATCCTTTAACTGGCATCATTCAGGCAACTCAGGTGCTTATTGCTTTCTCATAGGGTTCTGCACTTCACTTATATTCCCTTACAGAAAATGTCTATATGAGGCATGAGAAGAGTTTGCTTACATTGTTAAAACAGTCCTCTCTGAATCAGTCCTCTCTGAATCAGCTCTGTTTACATTGTTAATAAAGAGGGCGTAGAACTTGGTACTTCAGGCAAAGGCAGTCTGTAGTTGGCAAGAGTTGTGAGATGAGAATCTCCAGGCTGGCTCTGGCCTGTTGAGACTAGGAGGCCTCCTTTCTTGGCTGGTGCCACTGGTCTCCTTGTAGTTCCCTCCTCTGGCCAGAACTGGATGGGGGCCCACAGGCTGAATTTCTGCTGGACTCCTCTGGGCACCAACTCAAGTACCCCTGTGGCTCCTTGATAGGTCTTTCCGGGGGCAAGCACTTGAACAGTTTTTAAAGAACAGCTGGCCAGTTCACACAGTCAACATCAAGGAAGGAGAATTTACCTTACCCTAACATAGGAGTTGCCCACGCTCCTGTTTGTCAATTGTGAATCAGTTAAAAACAAAGTTGAAGGCTGGGGGCTTGATTGTGAGCTAAGCCCCAGCTGAGCAGGATGAGCATGCCCTACTCAGATTCTGTCCCCAGCTTCAGAACAAGGTGGGCAAGAAAATTGTCCTACCCAGCTGGGGCTTCGCTCATGATCAAGCTCCCTGCTTCCAAGCTTGTTTTTAACCAACATACACTCCAGGAAATGGGAGCATGCGTTGCTCCAGGATTAGGGTAGAGGCTCCTTCTTACCTAATGTCGATCAGGTGAACTGCTCTTCTGTACAGATGTTTCCTTTATTATATGAATACTTAACTAGTATAGCTCACTTTTTTGGGGAAGTGTTCAAAATGCTTTACATCAATTATCTCACGAATCCTTCCAACAGCTCTGTAAGGTCATTCAGTTTTATTGTGCCCGTTTTGCAGAAGGTGTGTGTGTGTGTGTGTGTGTGTGTGTGTGTTGGCAGGTGGAGGAGACAGGTGGGAGAGAATGGCTTGCCCAGGTTCATGGGGGGTGAGAGAGGAGATTTGGAACCAGAGGCTTCTTGTCTGGTGCAGCTTTGTCCTGTAGCTCAAAGACAGCCACCTGAGGCTGAGGATGGTGGGAGTTCTGATCCAGCAACAGCTGTGGAGCCTCATGTTGGCTACTGATGCTGCTGTATTCTGCCAACTCTTTTAACAAGCTCTCATATGTGAGAGCACTCACAGCCTGGCTCCCATGGTTTTTTTGCTGTTTACCTTGAAAGGAAAATTGAAGCCGGTTTGAGTTTCACGTGCTTTGAATATTTTGCACGTTGGTTAATTATGTTTGCGTGTCATCAGAGCTCTTGATCACAAAGGGCACTTATCTAGTGGGAGTTTTTCGTCCACAAACACTTTTGAAATCTTTGGGGGATTGCACCTTCGTTTCAGTAGAACTTGCACAGGAGAACTTCCCATTGGATTGTGCCAAAGGATGTTTCTTTATTGAAGTACTAGTAATTTTAAGCCCGTTAAAATAATGGGCGCTAGTACCTTCCCCCCCCTTTCTTCCTTCTCCCTCTCTCTCGCCCTCCTTTTCTTTCTCCCCCCCTTTTTTCTCTCCCTCTCTTTCCTTTCCCGCCTTTCTTTCCCCTCTTCTCTTTCCCTCTTTCCTTCCTTTCTTCTCTCTCTCCCTCCATTTCTTCCTTCTCCCTCCCTCTCGCCCTCCTTTCCTTCCTTCCTTCTCTCTCCCTCTCCCTCTCTTTCCTTTCCATTGCGTCTTCCACCTCTTCTCACTCCCTTCTTTCTGTTTCTTTCTCTTCTCCTCTTTTCTTCGTTTAACGGGCTCGCTCTTTGGGGCTGGCGGCTCCTCCCTCCCTTTCTCTTTTCTTTTATCCTTCTCCCTCACTCCTTTCTCCTGTTTCTTTCTCCTTCCTTCCTTAGATCTCTCTTTCCTTCTTTCCCTCCCTCCCTCCTTCTTTCTTTTGTCCTTTTTCCTCCCTTCTCTCTCTTTTCTTCCCCTTTTGGGTGGTCAATAGCAGCAATATTTGGGACCAACGGAAGTTCCTAAGAACTCTTCAAAGGCAGCCCTTTAGCATTTGTTTTTAAGCTGTTTGTGGCAATCTGTGTAGGGTTTAAATAAAGGGGGGAGGAGTCTGAATCAGGACCATGGCAAGAGCAAAGAGTAAAGCCTCCTCCCCTATTCTGTGATCCTGATAGCGGGATAGTGGCCAACTGGGGAACCGGGGAAGCCCGCAGTGGGGGAAAGAAGGAAACCACATATTCCCCTTGGTGTTCCCCACCAGCGCTGGGTGTTGGGGGGCATGCCCCCTATGGTTCTGAAGGGAATCAACAGCCATCCCGGTGAGTGGGCAATGACACCCGCTATCCTCCATGGACGTGTCTCCTTCTGTGGGGCTGTTAGGGAAAGGCCCCAGAGACTGGAGACTTTGCTTTCATCAATTCCCCCCCCCCCCTTGAGCAGCAGGGAGCGCAGAAGACACCAGCAACGCTCTCCTCCGTTCTTGCCTGCCTTAAAGATCCACTCCAAGTAGCTGTTGAGTTCCGGGGGGAAGGGAGGGAGGGGGCAGGGGAAGGAGGGGATTCGCTGGGGAGCCTTTGCAGCTGTTCTCTCAGCCGGCCTCTGTGGCGACTACTGCCGCCCCTGACTCCGTGCACGGCCCACAGCAGCAGCACCGCCGCCGCTTCCTTTTGTGAAGAGGCTTGCTCTTAAGGAAACAGCACTTAGCTATGTTCTCCGCGGCTGGCCTTGAGCCGCCGCTGCCGCCTCTGCCTCCCTGCGGCTGCTGGAGCCGCCGCCGCCCTCTGCCTCCCCGTCCAGGTATCCTTCTCCTCTGGCCGCTCTGCCGCCTCGGCCATTCTCCCCCGCCGCCTCTTCCCTGGCTTCTGGTCGTCCAACATGGCCGCCGGGTGCTGGCGGTCGTGTCTCCCTCGATCTGTTCTACGCATGCGCTCCGTGCATGCGTAGAACAGCCGAGGGAGGCACGGACACCAAGCCTTTTATTAGAGAGGATTAGCAATGCTTTAATAGGAGCCTTGATCCCACCTTGGATCATTTCAGCTCCTTTTGAAAGGAAACTGGAATAGACAATTAAAATTAAAATCTCCTTTCTTCATCTTTTTTTGGTAGCAACTTTAAGTGAAGAACATAGCAGTCTGCTGACATCTTTTTAAAACTAGCTTTGTTATGCAAGATGCCAATTAGGAGCTAAATGCCTCTCATTAAGCATGTTCATTAAACAGCCAATGAAAAGATAAGGGGGATTCTTGTCTTTCACACAATTAATTTGGAACAAATGAAATGGTACTGTGAGGAATATCTCTACCAAGGTGTTTATGTACCAAGATTGCAAAGTTAATTGAAATGGATGCTATGTATTAATGAGCTAAATAGAAAGGACACTTTGAAATCCACCGTTCTTGCAAAAGGAAGAACATGCTTCTCCGAAGTCATACCTCCTTCATTATTGCTAAACTGTCTGCATACCTTCCCACTCTCCCTCACATCACACCTTTTCTGCCAAGGTTTTCTGTTAATTGTTGTGCTGTGCTTGAAGGTTGGTAGAGCCAGGCAGTTGTTAATGGCATTCATGTTTGGGTCTTGTTTGCTGGATGTTCAAAAGGCATTTGGTCATTTTTGCTTAAGCCAGGGGTTCTCAAACTTAGTTCCCCAGATGCTGTTGGACTTCAACTCCCATAATCCACAGCCTCAGTGGTGGCCACTGTCCCATAATCCCATCTTCAGCCATTGTGTCTGGGGATTATGGGAGTTGAAGTCCAATCAAATTGGGGGACTCAAATTTGTGAATCCCTGTCTTAAACCAAAGTGGACCAGAGCCTTTGCGGAATAACTTGCTATGTGTCAGCTTGTTGAGCAGAACCTGGTGGCCCCGGAGATGGTTGCTCAAAGGAATGAAGAACCGAAGGGAGAGGAGGTGCTTGACTGCAAATTGGCTACTCCAAGAATTGGGAGTGGAAGCCGGGGAAGGGACTTGATCTTTCGAGAAACAAGTTTGAAAAGCACTTTGAACACTTGGGCAGCGCACTGCACTGCAGAACCCAATGTGCTGCTTAACATTTGGACTGCAGGGTGTGACTAAGAAAAATGACCTCAGTTAAAAAGGTGTCTCCAATTAACTGGGCAGCAGATTGTGGGGAAAGTGATATTTTTTAATACAGGTATTTATAAACACTGAGCTGGCAAGTATTATAGTAGGAGGTATTCCCCCTTCTATCACAGCCACATGCAAATATATGTGAATTTGATTGATTACTCAGATAAAGCTGATATAATTGATTGATTAAGATTTCTTTGGGTATCTGCCCCCATCTTTGAAATATTGCTGATGCTAAGCTGTTCCTAGTATCAGTAAAGTGCAACTGATATTTTACAGTTCATATCGTGGCCAAATATTGTTATATAATATGCCAAATGCGTATAAATGTAGTCTGATTTTATATTATCATCTTCTTATTATTATTATCATTATTATTTTAATATTGTTGTATTGCTGGTCTATGACCGAAATAAAGTTTTTACTTACTTACTTACTTACTTTACAGGCATTGTCTCACATACTGTATTACAATGTATCTTGCATATCCCCCAAATGGATGAAGGGGTCAGACTGGTATCTGACCTTCAAATGGATAATTCTGCTGTAGATGTATATGCTAAGTTAAATTGTGATTTCTCCAGGGAGATAATGTGTGAGGATAGGTGTAGCATCCACCTGAAGATTTAACTTGCAACATAGAATTGTGTCATGGACATGCATATCAACTTTCTCATAACATATTAGTCTTTAGATTAGAAGTTGCATTGCAACGTAGCTTTATTTTCACTCCCTGAAAATTCCTCCGGTCATTGTGGCCAGGGACCATGGGAGTTCTCTTCCAGCAACATCTGGGGCCAAAGATTGGGAATCCCTGTGTTAATGCATTGCTTTGATTTTGTAACACGCAACAGCTGAAAACAGCAACTGTCCTGGAGCACTGGTGGAATGCCCCGATACTACTTTTGGGTTTATGAGGGAAATTATTGAGATTATAGTGAACAATCTGTTACAGAATAGGTTTGTGCAAAGTTTTAGACTGGAAAGAATGAGAGAGAGAGGTATGGTGCAACAGTATTTATGTAGGGAATTGGGTGTACAGGAAGAGAAAAATTGATAAAGGAGGCAATAAAATATTAATTAATAGTGCTAATTTGGAATCTCACAAAGAGGCGTTTTAGCTTAAGGTTCAAATTATTACTGAATCAGCTCAGGGCTGGCTAGAGAAAGGGCCTGAAAAGCAGCTTCAGACTTAAAGAGAAAAGAGAAGGAGGTGAGGAGGTCTAGGAAGATAGGCGATTAGTAATATCCGGTGGTGTGTCTGTCACACTTGCAGGATAGTGTGCATTGGTGGATCTCCTTGCAGGGACAAGTCAGGAAGGCAGAGAAAAAAAGATGCAAGCATGCCACTCACAAGCCAGGAAACTAGGATAGCATCTGGTTCCAAGAAAATCCAAAAGTGGTCTGTTCGCTAGGATCCAATTCTCTAGGTGTGGTGTGTGGTTTGGGTCTGGAGACAAGGAGATGGAATCAAGGCTGGAACAAAAGCTGGAGCTGATGGTATAGCTATAGCAAAAGCACAGCATTTGTTGGTGTTTCGGCTACAAATAGTCAAAATCATGCCTTCAGGCCAAACATGGGTCACACCTCCTTGCTGTTGGGGCTGACATCTGTGGTTGACAAAATAATTCATAGTACTGGATTCTATCACCAGTAGGTGTGATCCTGATGGACAAGAATGTGAAATAGTTTGAACAAATTGTATGGGACGGTTAGGGTTAGGGGAGCTCAGAGCTTACCTGGCACACCAGGAAGGCCTTCCGGGTGTGGAGATGATCTTTTTGATACCAACAACTGTTCCTCCTGGTCCGACTGTTCCTCCTAGTCTATGCCAGGCCATTAGTGCAGTGATAGTGGGGTGAGAGTGCTCAGCCTTATCTGTGTTCCTGTGAAGACAATTAGTGAAACGAATCCTTTATGCCGGAAAGGGATAACTATTCCCATGAGAAATAGTCTCTCTCCTTCACTTGCATCTGCTCAGCCAGCTCCTTCTCTGCATAGAGAGGGGCCATAGGTTCATACCTTGCAGTCGCTTGTTATCCTCACCTTGGGTAATAACTGCCCCATGTTTGCTTGTGCTAAGTGACCAACTTGAGAGCTTTGTCAAATATGGACATGTGCAGAGTTCGCAGTCCTGTGAGCTCCTATCCAGGTTGGAGACTGCAAGCCTGCAGTTCCAAATCGCACAGTAGCCCCCAAACAGGCTGTTCTTGCAACATGTCTTAAACATCGCCTTAAGAGTGTGTGTGTGTGTGTGTGTGTGTGTGTGTGTGTGTGTGTAAATTCTGTTGATGTATGAGCAAACCTTTTTACTATTAATTTTACATGTGGTATGTTTTATTAATATGAAAGCTGTCTTTATGGTTTGTGTGAAATTAGAACAACTTCCTTTCTTGCCTCCACATTGGGCTCCAATGCCATTACCTTTCACCGAGCTCTTTGGCCGGATGCATTCTCTTCAGAGCACCATGCAATTAAGGCTGCCTATCTGGGTCTCTGTAATCAGCCTGTTCAGCATTTTAGCCCTCACTGGGTCTTAGTTGATTGTAATGGAACCTTCAGTTGAATGTAATAATGCATTCAGTTTTACACGCTTAAGTGGGGTTGGAGAGTGAGTAAGCAGGCACAGGTCTGTGTCCCGGAGGCTTTGGGTCTTTATTTATTTATTTTGACATTTTGAATCTCATTTATTTAGCCCCACGGAGGCTCTTGAGGCGGCTTGGCAACACACGTAAAATGCAATATAAAAATGTAAGTGTAATAAAAGAAATTGTGAAACATTTAAAGTTGCACAAGAGCTGGCCAAGACAGAATTAGAAACGGCAGCAACAAACTGTTGGAGAGCTTGGAGGGGAGATGTCTTTATCTGCCTCAGCTGCCGCAGAAGGAGAGCACTGCTGTGATTCATATTGTGTGGAGAGATGGAGTGGAAGTTCTAAGTAAAGTAGTTTACTTAGGAAATCCATCAGGGAGGGAAGTAAGGCCTTGCTGCTAGCTACACACAGGAAGGGAGAAGAAGGAAGTCTCTCTCTCTCTCTCTCTCCAGGTGGGAGAATGAAACCTTTGACTATCAGTCTAACAAAGAGTGGGGGGATCAGAGTAGAGGAAGCCTGGTCAGAGAGGGAATGCCCTTACTGGCTGCCTCTACCCCAGTGCCCCCAGTGGCCAATAGGGTTGCTGGTGCGAAGAGTCGATGCCATCAGGAGCTGCGTCTCCAACAAAAAAATCTATCAAAACGCAATATCGTTGCTAGTCTATGAAAGATGGTGAGTGAGTGGGCCTGGCAGTTTCTCTATAGGCAAGTAAGGTGCCACTGTGGGGAAGGCCCCATTATTTTTAGCCTGCCCCTAACTCAGGAGTTAGGGACAAATTTGGAGGAGGAGCTCCCCCATGATTGCAGGATCAATGGGAGTAATATCAGGGAGGCGCTCCTTCCAGGATCCCATGTCAAGACCATTTGTAGCTCTTTTCAGCTGATATTTGTTTAATCAAATTGGGGGAGAACCTGTAACTCGGTGGTATAGAACTGGGTGTTGGAAGCCCCAGATTCCATCCCTGGCATTTCCAGTTAAAAAGATCTCAGCAAGCAGCATTGGGAGGACCCCTTTCTGTGGGCCTGAGCTGATGGTCAGCACCAGTGATGCTGGACTTGACAGACCAGTGCCCTGACCCCCAATATAAAGCTGCTTCCTCTAACCCAGAGATTCCCAACCTAAAGGCCACTGGGGAGGATGGGAGGAGAGCTAGTCTTGTGGCAGCAAACATGACCCTAAGCGGGGCCTGCCTTGGTTTGCATTTGGATGGGAGACCATATGTGACTGTGAGTACTGTAAGGGGATCCCAACAGTTTTATTGGTTTTAATTGATTTATTGATATACCACCTGATATGTTTTTAAACATGTGTGCCTCTTCTGTTGCAAAACCTGTGTTTGTGCGTGCGTGCACATGTATGAGTGCAAACATGCACACACAAAAATTTAAAGGTTACAAAACTTAATTGTAAACTTGCCCCATTAATTTCAATCAGTCTGTTTATGAGTAGCTTAATCATGATGTAAGCCAGTGGCTGGAGTCGCCTGTCCCATAACTGTAACCTACACATACATACAAACACAATCAGTGTTACAGTAAGGGAGGTTGGCTGCGACAGTCACTGGCTCTCATCCACACAAAGTTACTCATAAGCAGTCTTGCTGAAGTTAATGAGACAAATTCCATTAATTTCAATGGGAATACAGTTGAGGAGCCTTGAGGCTCTGTTCGGGAGAAGCAGCTGAACTGCCGAAGGGGCCGCGTGGCCCCTTCGGCAGTTAGACAAAGGCTGGTGCTGCGTTCGCTGCGCAGCCCAGGAGCGGCTCTTCCAGGGAAGAGCTGCTTCTGGGCTGCGTTGCGAATGCAACACCAGTCTTAGCTCCCGAAGGGGGCGCACGGCCCCGGCTCGGGAGCTAAACTGCCGCCTCTGCGTCTGACGTCAGACGCGGGGGCGTGTCAGGGCCGCGAATGGCGGCTCCTGATTGGCCACGGCCCGGGTTCTTTGAACCCGTTTGCCCAATTATAGCTCCGCCCCTGGAAGGCACTTTCTAAGATATCTCGGACCCAAGCCATTCAGGGCTTTAAAGGTAATAACCAGTACTTTGTATTTTGCCCGGAAACATAACGGCAGCCAGCATAACTGTTTCAAAACAGGCATAATATGGTCTCTCCGGGTTGCCTCAGAGACCAATCTGGCTGCCGCATTCTGAACTAATTGAAGTTTCTGAACTACGTACAAAGGCAGCCCCACGTAGAGCGCATTGCAGTAGTCAAGCCGTGTCCAAGCCATTGCAGTAATGTTCACCCCTCTCTGTGGTGGCCCCTCAGAGCGAGGGAGATAATGAAGAGAATAGGGAAAGGTAGAGCTGGAGGGGCCCTCAGGAGCTGGGGGCCCAGGTTCTTTGAACCCATCCGCTCAATTGTAGCTAGACCCCTGCCCCTCCCAGCCGCAAGCTGTGAAAAGCAGAGCTGTTGTGTCCTCGTTAGATGTCACTCATGATTAATTGGGTGAAAACCTAGCCTTTAATAGCTGTGCCTGCAGAGGAAAATGGGAGAGAGTATTTTTCTGCTTGTGGTTATATTTAATTAGTTGTTGAGCTTTGGAATGTCGTTTCCCAGTGCCCAGAGAGGGGGTCTATTGAACTGGCTGTAGAGCGAACGCTCTTCTCACGGCTGGGGCTGTGAAGTTGGCGGCTGAAGGCAGGAGCAGCACTGCGTTTAATTCCTTTGCTTTTTGGCATTAAAGTGGCCCTAGCTTATTAACTTGACTCTGCTCTTAATAGATGTAACTGTTGGTGTGTAGCAATACTGAATGCAGTCCAACAGGCAGTTAAGTGTGGTTTCGTCTCTCCTTGATTTTGGTGAGTGAACCCCACTGAGCTAGACTGCAACCAGAGGCCCCGGCCAGTGGGCCAGAGGTGGTCTGATGCATGCACCCGAGCTTGAATGGCAGTTAGTCCCTCCAATAAGTCCGGCTGGCTCAGATAAAAAACCTGACTGGTCCATTGTCCTGTTTTCTGCAGCGACCAGCTTTAGGAGAGGAGAGCTGGTCTTGTGGCAGCAAGCATGACTTGTCTCCTTTGCTAAGCAGGTTCTGCCCTGGTTGCATATGAATGGGAGACCCAGAAGTGTGAGCACTGTAAGATATTCCTCTTAGGGGATGGAGCTGCTCTGGGAAGAGCAGAAGGTTCCAAGTTCCCTCCCTGGAGGCATCTCCAAGATCAGGCTGAGAGAGATTCCTGCCTGCAATCTTGGAGAAGCTGCTGCCGGTCTGTGTAGACAACACTGAGCAAGATGGACCTATGGTCTGACTCAGTATATGGCAGCTTCCGATGTTCCTAATCTTAGAACCGAAAGGGATTTTGGAGGTCTTCTCGTCTAACCCCCTGCTCAGTGCTGGAAACAGCTGAAGCATGCTTGGCAGATGGCCATTCAGTCTCCGTTCGAAAAACCTCTTGTGAAGGAGGGCCCACCACTGCAGACAGTTCTACTGTTGAATGGCTCTTACTGTTAGCAAATTCAGTTTAGACATACAAAAGAATCTGCTTCCTTGTGATTTGCTTCCTTCCCTCTGGAGCAAGAGAGCACAAGTCTGTTGCTTTTCCTCTGTGGCAGACATTTGAAGATGGCTATCGGCAATTCCTTTTGTCTTATCTGCTCCAGACTTAACTTACCCAGCTTCTTCAACCCTTCCTCACCATCTTTCTTGCCCTCTTCTGAACCTGTCCCAGTTTATCAATGCCCGTCTTGGTTTTTGGTGCTCTGAGCTGGTGCTCTGAGTTGAATGTCGTGTTTTGAGTGGGATCTGACTAGCATGGAGTAGAGCTGGGCCGATCTCTATGAATATTTTACAATTCAACACACGTACAGTAGTACACTTGCTATCTGTACCCTGCATTGGCACCCAGGGTCATTTTGAAAGTGAACTCATGTGCAGTCATTCACACAAACACATTCACGAGTGTATAGACGTCTGTATGCACATACAGAGTAATGTCTGGGTTAGGGTTATTAGTTCCTGTGGAGTCTCCAGGGTGTCCACAAGCGAGACAACAGTTCTCTCCTGCTGCTTTCCCCCAAAACGGTTATTCAGAGAAACTGCCTCTGTAGAGGCTCTATTTAGCTCTCACAACCATAGACCTTTCCTTACAGACATCTGAGCGAAAGGTCATCCCCACACTTGTGCACTTGTTGGGGGCAGTTTCTGTTAAACAGGCAACTGGAAGAGCACGAGACTGATTTAAATTAATGGGTTGAGTGCCAGGATCTTCTACTTAACAGTCTTGTCTATGGTTAAGTACGTTTTGTTCTTTGGCTTTTTCTCTGCTTTCTGTTTTTATAACTGGATCTTTAGACAACTGACAGTTGTTTCAGAATATATGTTAAATGTTTTACTTTTAATTTCCTCAAGTCTGTTTTAAAAACAGATGTGTTGATTTATAATTTCATGACTTGCTTTGATCTTGAAGTTTTAACATTTGTCACCAACTCTTATGCAAAAGTCCCATTGCAACTGGTGGGGTTTAAAGGTAAAGGTGTGCCGTCTAGTTGGTGTCCAGAGCCCAGTGGTTGTCTTTGGTAGAATACAGGAGGGGTTTACTATTGCCGCCTTCTGCTCAGTATGAGATGATGCCTTTCAGCATCTTCCTATATCGCTGCTGCCCAATATAGGCGTTCCCCATAGTCTGGGAAACATACCAGGGGAGATTTGAACCAGCAACCTCTTACTCGCTAGGCAAGTCATTTCCCCACTGAGCAACGGTGGCTACAGTGGGGTTTAGGCATGCTTTTTAAAACAAATAAATATTTGTATCCTAGTCTCCTGTTCCAAGTAACTCAGGATAGAGTGAATGGGGTTATTCCCATGCTATCCTCGCGACAATTGTATGTGATTCCAGTTCTTTAGGCTGACCTGGAAGTTTTTAGAGGGGTCTCAAGCAGGTAGCAAAACTGGAACACCCATACTGTCCATATATAGTTAGTAAGTGGTTTGATGTGTTAGACATTGTGAAGGCCTCTTCAGGGGGTTGGACTTTAGACTGATTACCTTGGATTTTCTATGGTGGCGGTGGCACACGGGCGGCATCCAAATTAAGGCCTGCAGAGTGAAGGGCGTGAGCTTCAGTGTTTTAACAGCTGTGTGGCAAGGAGAAATGGAAGGAATGTTACGTTCCCTCTCCCGACACCTCCATGGCACCTGCTGCATTTCTCCCACTTAACGCCTCTGTTAAAGGCTCAGAAGGAGTTGGAAAGCCTGTCGATACCATCTTGCGAGCTGAAGTTCTTCTATTTAAAAACTAGATCCAAGATAAACTCTGTGAATCCCATCAAGTTCAGCCTCTTTTCTTTAAACAGCTGCAGAATCTCTCAAACCCAGTTCGCTATTGGAAAGCAGTTTTGGTCTTTCTGTTCATACCCTCTTCTTCGGTGTTTAAATATCATCAGTGAATGCATGCTGATTGGATGGAGGTCATGGGCCTGAGGATATGATGAATCCTCCAGGTGGATTGGGAATGAATTTTCTGAATAAATTATGAGTGCTGGCACATTCCGTGCTAATTGCATTAACTTCTGACTTGCCCGGATTTTCGCTAACCTGAGAAAATAACATTTGGGTCTGTTTCAGGTCTGAGGGAAAGCTCTGCAGAATTGTCAAAAGCAGTGGCAGAGGTTATAATAGAGAAAAATGTGCACTTCTACATTAAACTGAAAAGGTCTTACAATACATTAACTAGTGAAAAATCTTACATCATCCATATACAGGTGTAATATTTAATTAGTTAATCAACTTAATAGATAAATTTTGATTGACTGAAAAGGCATCCCCCATTAATTGAGAAGCATATATAATTAATGCAAGTACTTATAAAAACTGCAAGTGGCAAGCCCCCCACCTAGGAGAAGATCTCTTCCTCTCTCCTGGATTAATCACCTGATTAGTCCTACCTAATCAGGGATCCCGTAGTGAAGAGGATGATGTCACAATGCTAAGGAGCCCATCCAATTTGGCGAAGGGATGGTGTCATTGAGTGTGAGTGAGGGCCGTTGCAATGAATATGCAAACATTGTTGTCAAGGAATACCAACAAATCACTGGGGGGAAGATGGACACATTTTTTGATATTGTCAAAAATGTTTGCAAAATTTGGGAGTTGTTTTGGTTCAGCCCTGTAAGGTAGTGATTCTTTAATGCAAGGGTTCTTAAACTTGGGTCCCCAGATGTTGTTGGACTTCAACTCCCATAATCCCCAGCCACAATGGCCTTTGCGCACTGTGGCTAGGGATTATGAGGGTTGAAAGACAACATCGGGGACTCAGGTATGAAAGACTTGCTTTAATGCACCAAAAAGAGAGGAAGCTTCACAAAATCCTTTTCTACACTTGAATTAGAGAAGTCGAATGTGGGTGTCTTGAGGCCCATATGGGTGGGCCACAGAGCCCTGTTGGAATCCTTCCAGAATGGTGTGGGTGTGTATATTCTTAGTCTTCGTTGTTACAAAGATAAGCTTGAAGATGTAAAGGGGGGAAAATCAGGAGGACTGGGAACATAAAGGCAAGATACAGAACACAAGGGTGTCTTTTTAAAACTCAAAACATATTGTTTCATTTAACTCTTTATGATCTCTGCGCCCATATACAGAGGTGGGTGATGCAAACTTGTCAGACTTGAGGGTAGCTATTTCAGAATATGCATATTGTGGGATAATTGTTGGGAGTCCATTTACAGGAGTTTAATAACTGTTGTATTATTTAAAATGATATGCAAATGATTTCTCCTGCATACAATGCAAATATGGAAATCAGCCATAGCATCCAGCTCATGCTCTCTTTCTGACATGGCCTTCTTTGCGCTGAACGAGTTGCCTCTCCCGGGTTTAAAGCACATAACAAGGGCCCTGAATGCCTTTTGCGTCCGTCTCGGTGTCTTCAACCCTAACGGGTGCCATGGTGCTGGCAGAAGAGGAGAGAACGCTGCTGAGCATCTTTGGGAAGGGAGGTCAACAGGATGTCAAGAGGAAGCTAATTGGCACAGCTCACATAAGCCTAGGGGAGAACTCCACAGGCAACTGAAAAGAGCAGTCTGACAAATGATTTCAGATACGTTATTTGGCCAACAAATAATAAGCCATCGGTGCGATCACACGGAAGCGCGTGAAGGCGTTTGGCAAGCGAAAAACGGCCCATTTCAGAAGAGTAGCTGTGTGAGTGTGCAAGTTCCTGAGATGATGCAATCCCCGAAGCAGACTGTACTGCATTGCAGGGGTGGGGTGGGGGTGGGGGCGGGGGCGGGGGCGGAGGACACCATTTTAAATGTTTCACATGTAGAAAAAAATGTCTCCATGTTGAAAGTTTGCTTATCAGCAAGAGATGTTCTACACTAGTCATTTCCCTACAGTGCTAGCTTTCTCTTTGTAGAAGTTGTTGGTGTTCGCAGTATCCAAGGACACGATTCCTCCCTTGCAGCCTAAAGTGGTACAGTCCATGCTGCCACCCAGTTTCCACCCTCTTCTGTTGCATGTGCTGATCCAGCCTTTGTTGCATACAAGGAGGCACCTTTCTGAAATATCTTCCGGGGCGGGGGGGGGGGGGAGAAGCAATCTCCCCCTGTAGAGCGAAGGCTAAGAAAATGTTGTGTGTGTTTGTTTTTTTAAGTGGAGCATGCAGGTCTTTAGCAGCAAAAGGGCCAGGAGTTGATCTGTCATCAGAGGGCCCCTCCAGAGATATCTCCAGGTAGGGCTGGGGAAAGCCCCTTTCTGAACCTCTGCAGAGCTGCTGCAAGTTAGTATAAATAAGAACAGAGCTAGATGGAGCCAAGGTCCAACTCAGTATGGCAGCTTCCTGTAATCAGTGTATGCTATTCAGTTGACAGGTCTTAAAACATTTACAAGCATTCCAATAAAAGCAATTTCTTAGTGGAGCTTTGAATTTGTTTGAACAGGACACTTAAACTACATTAACTCTGTTTCATTGATCCCCCCCCCCACTCCATCAGACAAAGTTATTTGAACTATCTGAAAAAACTTTTGATACTTAGGAACGTAGGAAGCTGCCATATGCTAAGTCAGACTGTAGGTCCAACTAGCTCAGTATTGTCTTCACAGACTGGCAACGGCTTCTCCAAGGTTGCCGGCAGGAGTCTCTCTCTGCCCTATCTTGGAGATCCTGTCAGGGATGGGGCTTGGAACTTTCTGTTCTTCCCAGAGTAGCGGCTCCGTGCCCTGAGGGGAATCTCTTCCAGTGTTCACACTCTAGTCTCCCATTCATATGCAACCAGGGCAGACCCTGCTTTGCTAAGGGGACAAATCATGCTTGCTTAGACCAGCTCTCCTCTCCTCTCCTGTATTCTAAAATTAATAAGACTGACTTTTTCATATTGTTTACTAACTCTAAGTAAAAACTAAACATGTCAAATCAGATCCTAATCAGTTTGAGGCATTTGAACATTTTCTGGAAAAGTGTCAAATTCAACATTTTCTGGAGAAACCCCATCACTGGAGAATGTGTTTGTTTTATGAAGAAAGTTTAGGCGATTCCACACATTACATAGAAGGAAAGCTCTCAGTTGATTGTCCTTGGATGATAACTGTGTTTTCAAACACATAGTTATCTCATCCCATTGCTAACATGTTTAGGTGTACTCTTTAATTTTTTAAAAAAACTTAGGTAAAAAGTTTATGTGTGAAATGATCCTTCGGCAACACTCATACAGGACATATTCCTTTTGTCCTGTATTCACTCTTGCTGCGTAATGAGCAGTCAGTCAAAATTCTTGCCACTCAGCAGGATTAAGCAGTGAAATTACCAGTGTTAATTCATTGGTGTGCAACAGTGTGGATTATCTCTGCCTCCCCCGCCCCCCCGACCTTAGGAACATAGGAAGCTGCTTTGTACTGAGTCAGACCATTGGTCCCTCTAGCTCAGTATTGGCTACACTGACTGGCAGCGGCTTCACCAAGGTTGCAGGCAGGAATCTCTCTCAGCCCTATAGTGGAGATGCTGCCAGGGAGGGAACTTGGAACCTTCTGCTTGCCAAGCATGCAGATCCTCTTCCCAGAGTGGCCCCATCCCCTAACGGGAATATCTTGCAGTGCTCACACATGTAGTCTCCCATTCAAATGCACACCAGGGTGGACCCTGCTTAGCAAAGGGGACAATCCATGCTTGCAACCACAAAGCCAGCTATCCTCGCATCATCCACCCCTCCCTCCTCTGAACTGCAAACTCTGCTTTGCTGATGGACTCACATGTCCGCCCGGTGATTATTATTTTCGGAACTGCCTCTGATGCTTGACAACCCTATAATCTCCTGACACAAAGGGCCATCTGCATGCTAATGTGTTTTATTTCCCATGAGTTGCTTGTACAGAAAATATTTGCATAGGGGAACTGCATTTTTCTACTCACTTTCTTTACTTGTACTCCCTGGAAGCCAGTTTGTGTATAGAGTCACCCATATGTCCATTTAGATCCGAACTCCACATGGATTGCTGTGGTTCTGCCCATGATTTCTGTTTCTCCTGTAGGGACAGATACTTTTCAGCTTGTATAGTGTGACAGAAAATATGGATAGGATCCTTGGGATGTGAAGCTCATGGCTTGTGACCCTTGCCAATCCTGGCTGAGTAAAGCAGCCAGAGTTTAAAATTTAAATATAGCCTATTTAAATTTAAATTCCCATGCTTGGGTTCCCAGACGTTGTTGGTCTACCACTCTCATCATGCCCAGCCAGAATGGCATCTCCAGGTAGGGCTGGGAAATATCTGTCTGAAACCCTGCAGAGCTGCTGCCAGACAGAGTAAGCAATAGTGAGCTGGATGATCCAATGCTCTGACTCAGCGGAAGGCAGCTTCCTAGGGACCTTGCAGGCTAGGAGTGGGGGGAAGGGCGCTGCATGATGCCCTGACCTCTTTGGCAGAAGGGTGGATTACAATGTTTTTATTGGGGTTTCTATTCTACACTTTAAGGCTATTCCCCTGATCACTGGAAAACAGGCTAAGGGAGCTTAGCCCACTTTCCAGTGATCATGGGAACCACCGGGCTCAGAGGTGAGCCCGGTGCTCCCAAGGTGGCTACCCCACCTAATTCCCCCTCCTCTTAATCCCCCCCCCATTTTTTTGCTCATGTGTCGCTGTGGCGTGAGATGAGCCGCGTCGATCCCCGACCAAAGCAGCCTCCCGGGCTCGGGGGCCTCTCCAGGGTTCCCCTCACACTTGCGCAGGGCATCTTGGAACTTCCAGGGGCCGTGCGGTCCCTGATCCCCACAGCCCCCGCTGTCTCCGTGGCAGAGCTGACAGTCGTGTGGGAGGCCGATCCGGCCACCCAGGGCTTCCTTTGGATCATCTGCAGGGACTGCTCTCCCTGAAGACCCAGAAGAAGCTCTTCTCACCAATCGTGAGAAGAGCTTCCATATCTCTCACGGCTTCTCTCAAAGAATCCTGGGAATTGCAATTTGGTGGGGTGATGGGAGTTCTCTTTTAGGGACCCCTGGTGCCCTTCCTCTGATTCCCAGGCTTCCTGAGGAAGAAGGCATGACAGCGTCTGAACGAGTGTCCAAATGTGAAAACTCATTCATGGATTTTTCTCTGAAAAAGAAGGAATCTCAGTTTGAAATAAATGTGGTCCGTGAGCCTTCTGGTCTGGAGAACATATATCAATACACCCAAAGTGCCTCCTTCTGAGTCAGAGGATTGGTCCAGCTAGCCCACTCCTTTCTGCTCTGGCTGGCAACAGCTCTCCAGCATTTTGGGCAGGGTTTCCCCCCAGCTAAGAGCTTTTTAACTGGAGAAAGAAGGAGATTGAAACAGAAATCTTCTTCATGCAGAGCATATGCCTTTAGGGAGAGGGGACTTTCCTGAGCGATGGAGCACCTGCTTTGCATGCAGAAGGTCCCAGTTGGCTTCTCCAGCAAAGTAGTTAGAGCAGGCCGTGGAGGAGGGAAGCAGATCCACGACTGTTGGGAGGCCGTGGCTGAGCTGGAGAGAGCAGCGAGGGGCCTCCGGGACTCCTTGGCAAGCCCCTCTGCAGCTTCTTATGCTCTGCAGTCACTGGCTCTGTCCCTGGACTTTTATCTCTTTCTCTCCTGCCTGCGTCTCTCGCTCTTGGATGTGCCCTTTCATTGCTTTGCCAGAAATTTGACTGTTTGAACTGTGTGCCGGGCACTGGGGAGGGAAGGAGACAGAAGAGGGATGATCAGGCGTGTTGTAGGAAATGACATGAGTTGAGTGCCTTTCTGTGATTTTGTTAATGCATAATAAAAAAGCAGTACATTAAAAATCTGTCATAAATGTATCGAGTTGGTTTAAAAATAACAAGCATGCAGAGAATTCCCTTTTTAAAACAATGCATGGTTGAGTGCAGAGATTCTCTGGTCTCGTCGTTGTTCTAAGAAGTCAGAGTTCAGAACGGAATACTGCTAATAGTTCAAGAACCCTCAGTCTAAGTGTATGAACAGTCAACTTCGTAAGCATTCTCTGGTTTACTCCTCTCTGGGGTGGTGAGCCTCTCTCTGCGGGGGACCACTTCACACTTCAACCAGGGGCATGCTTGAAGGGATGCTTCTGGATACAAAAGGGGGGGAAGTGATCACAATGCACTATTTTTTATTGTCCTGACCATTGAGGCTGCAGTGGTCAAACTTGCAATGGTGTTTTAAAAGCTTTTTAGTTTCAAAAAGATAAAAACTGTTATAAAATCTGGTCGGTGTTATCAGAGGAATGGAAATGAAAACTGGCAGGAATGCTCTCCATGATTATTCCTAGAGGTGTGCCACGAAACAAATTTTGCATTCCGTTCCAAGCTTGGAATGGAACACAAAATCTGCACATCATTCTGTCAGAATGATCGAGCGAGCCGGTGGTTCCGTCAGAATGACCCTGTTCTGAACAGAACATTCTGAGTGCCATTTCAGATTCCAAAGTGTTGCTCTTCTGGCCTCCGCTATGAGCGGTGCAGTGCCATTTTGGAATCCAAAATGGCACTCTTCTGCACATTCACCACGGCCGTTTGCGTGGTGGTGTGGACCACACAAATGGTTGCTGCACATGTGCAGAGGCCAGAACAGTGCCATTTTGGATTACAAAATCACACTCAGAATGTTGTGGTCGAAATGGGGTCACTCTGTTCCGAGTTCGGAACAGGCCCTTCATCTGAAGGGTGTTCCAAGCTTGGGACACTCAAAACAGCCCGTTCCAAGGCGGAACATTCCAAAAACACAGATCGTTCTGCACATCTTAATTACTCCACGGAGAGAGCACAATTTGTTCGTTGTTTCCCTAACCTTTTACTCTGTGCAAAAATGACTGCAATTTTACCCCAATCGTTTGGGAGTAGGGATAAAGAAGGGGTGAAAGAAAGCTGTAAGTGTGACAATAGGAAAGGAAAGATTGTGCCGTTGAGTCGGTGTCAACTCCAGGCGACCACAGAGCCATGTGGTTTTCTTGGTAGAATACAGGAGCGGTTTACCATTGCCTTCTTCCCACACAGTATGAGATGATGCCTTTGCCGTTGTCACTGAAGTAAGCATCCGCCTCCAGCACCTTCCTATATCTCTGCTGCCCAATATAGGGGACTACAAATATATATTTGTAGTCAAGAGAGAGCCAGCGTGGTGTAGTGGTTAGAGTGCTGGACTAGGACTGGGGAGACCCGAGTTCAAATCCCCATTCAGCCATAAAACTAGCTGGGTGACTCTGGGCTAGTCACTTCTCTCTCAGTCTAACCTACTTCACAGGGTTGTTGTGAGGAGAAACTTAAGTATGTAGTAGTACACCGCTCTGGTCTCCTTGGAGGAAGAGTGGGAAATAAATGTATATTTATATTTATATTTATATTTATATTTATATTTACTAGGCACAGTCTGGGAAGCACACGGGCGGGGATTTGAACTCACAGCCTCTTGCTCCCTAGGCAAGCCGCTTCCCCGCTGCACCACTGCAGCTGATAGTGTGACAATCCTTTCACCTGTTTTCTCTCTCTAAGGGGGTGGATGTTGCTGGAAATCCCCATGAGCAGCCCTCCCCCGACATGTTCCCGATGGCCGCTCTTTGTGGGCCATGGACTGTCTGAGCGCTCTTGAGCTTCTCTTCTGCTCCAGCAACCTGGCAGAGGCTTCCCCAGAGCTTGTTTCTTGTTTCCAGAGCCATTTGAAAGCACTTGAAGAGGAGGGTGTTCTTTTTTTTCTGCGAGAGAATATTCTGCTCACAATATTTACCATCAACTGCCAAGTTGGAGCCAGCTGAAGCATCTAATCTGGTTGCCAAAGAATTGTTTTGCAATCACAAGTGGAAATTGCTTGAGGAAATAAATTCTGTTTTGGTTCGGCATGTTTTTATATGTGTGTGTGTGTGTGTGTGTGTGTGTGTGTGTGTGTGTGTGTATATATAAAGATTTTAAAGAAGTTATCTTTAGGCCAGCTGAGGATGGCCTTGCCTCCTCCTAACGCAATAGACATTGCAGTATTACAATTTCCCCCCCTAAGAGATGGTTTAGTACTGCTCTCCTAAACCAGGCCTCAATCATGCGCATCTTAGAAGAGATGTCTAAACCCACTAGTTCATGTATAATGCTTTTTAAAAAGTTAGAGTGCTGGACTAGGACTGGGGAGACCCAAGTTCAAATCCCCATTCAGCCATGAAACTAGCTGGGTGACAGCAGAGTCTAAGAACAGCAGAGTCTTCTTGGATCAGAGGGAGAGTCCGTCTTGTCCAATGTCCCAGAGTGGCCCCCCAGATACCTCCAGGAAGCCCACAAGCAGGAGATGAAGAGGTACCCCTTCCCCTGCTGTTGCTCCCCATCAACTGGTATTCAGATGTCAACTGTCTCTGAACATGGAGGTTCCATGATGACTAACAGCCATTGCTCTGCCCACAGATGTAACCGGCTAAGTCTGTGAATGAGGAATTGAATGATCCAAGTGATGGGAATGAGAAAGGAAGGAGAAGGCAGAAAGAGTTGAGAAGGAGGTCAGTTGAGGAATGTCAGAGTGAAGAGATGGGGTTTGAGGATATAGATATGGAGGAAGAGTGCCAGATGTCCGGTGAAAGGGCATTTTGGGGATGACATCAAGCCTCTCCGGTTCTTGGACCCCACAACAAAGAAGATCTCTTCTTGGGAGGAGAAGCGGAATCCCACTTCTGGCACCAGCACAGACTGGGCACAGGGAGAGGCAACGTGCTCCCGTAGGGGCCATCCTGAGGCTGCTCACCACAAAGACCGCACCACTCTGAAAGCAACAGGGAACCCTGTGCCCTCTCACTGGACTTTCTCCCCAGCTCCTGACCTTGCATCACCCCTGGGGCCTCAAGAGTGGAGGAAACGATAGCCCCGTGCTGACACGCACAGCTGAAGAAGTAGTGGCCAAAGGCATCTCTTCTGTCCTACTTGAGAGGAGGAGGCCAGGAATGCCACGTGTTCAGGATGAGGGCTTGTTGAGACTCCAGGAAGGGGCACATTTGCAGGGCACTGAGAAGTTGCCCATTCGTCACAACAGTTGCTGGTGCAAACACTCTGCAAGGGGACTCTTCAAGCCTTCTCCGGGCTCCCCTGTGCCAGTGGCAAATGGGACGTCTGTAGAAGGCAGGTGCCTACACATGGTAATCTCAGAAGGGCAGAGCTGAACATTGCAGAAACAGGGAGCTGCTACCTGAAACAGGAGCCCTGTCTTTAGTTAATCTCTTTATTTCGAAATGTTCTGTCCTGCCCTTTCCCCTGTAAAAGTCTGCAAGGCAGCTGACACCAAAACTAAGATCACAATAATAAGCACAACCAAAAGGTGCTGCACTAAAATGTAGACAGCAGAACCTTTCTCTAAAACCAGCAGGATAAAGCCAATAGCTGTTGAGGTTAATCATAAGCTCAAGATGAATGGAGTGGGCTTAGCCTGGTGACTACATGAAAGCATGGAAGGTCTTAAACTAATCGCCCTAGGGACAGAATTCCAGAGATTGGGTGCCACCACAGAAAAGGTCCTGTAGACAGCTGTCTTCTGAGAGTAAGTGAATCCGGAGAAGGGCTTTGGAAGATTGTCTTAATTGTTGGGCAAGTTACTTTGGGAGGAGATGGTCCTTCACATACTCTGTTCCTGGACCATTCAGGAGTCTGTAAATAAGACCCAGCACTTTGAATTTTGCTTGGAATTGACTGGAAGCCAGTGCATACCTTTCAGCATTGCTGAGATCAATATGGCAAGCTTCTGTTGGAAACCTGGCCACCTCCTTTTGAAGTTTAACACTTTTCAAGGGCAGCTTAATGCAGTAATTAACATGGCAGTAATTAAGCCTGGATGTTCCCAAAGCATGGACATTTGGGCTCGGATCAGGTCTGCACCCCTCTTCCCTGTAACGTCTAGTGAAACTCTGCATAGCAGCAGGTTGTGAGTTATCCTGCTTCCATCAGCGGCAGCCAAAAATGTGGTGCTAAAAAACTCAGAACATTATGAAGATGTATCATGTGCTGCATTTTTCTAGATTTCTCTGCAGGGAGGCATTAGATGCAGGGCTGGCCCTTTTGGGCTGTAATGTTTGCCTTAGCATTTAGTGTCACTCTCAGTCCCATCGCTGAGTTCACATAACTGAACTGCAGGATGCTGTTCTGCACATACTTTCCCAGTTTTTAATTGTTTCAGTTTCTGTCTTTTTAAACTCATGTTTATTTTTGCTGCTGTTAAGACAAGCTGATAAGGAAGAAAGTGCAGCTTACAAAGCATTAAATATGGCAAGTTTTGGGTTGTGATTTTTTTTTAAGCCATCACAAAATGTCAGCATTATAGATACAAGTGCATATCTTTGACATGGCACCAAAGTAGAAAAAGAATTATATCTACAGTGTGGGATGTTGTGCCAAGTTGGGATCTGTTTATCATGTGTTATCAATCAACTTTTCATATGCCTCCAGTTTTCGTTTTACATACATAAATTTCTTACACAAGCTGCTGTGAAAAGTGGCAGCTTCTTTCTTCCGGGTTTGAGCCTGGTTTTGTTCTTCATTCGGTTTTGGGTTCAGCTCAGCAAGCTGGTTCCAAACAAAGCTGTTTCTCTAGGAAATGGAAAAGATTTCTTCTCCTTGGCCGTGTTAATTTTTGCTACTTTGCTATTAGAGCAGTGCTCTTCATTGTAAGACTTGGGGCGGGAGGCACACTTTGTCTTGACGAGGGCGCCCATCATCCCTAAGTGGGGCTCCCTGACCAATAGTTTCTTGGGCCTGTGTGAAGTTGTGGCCAAAGCTGAAGACTCTGCACAGTCCCTGGGAAACCATGCAGAGGCGACCATTCCCGATGTGCAGTGTTGTGCTTTTTTTCCAGTGCCAGGGGGCTCCTTTAAGGGAAACAGAGCCCTCTTGAGCCCCCGCTTGGAAGGCTGCACTTTCCCCATGGCTTTCCCCATAGGAGAGGGCTCCACCTCTCTTAAAGGGCCCTCCCAGCACTGAGAAAAGTATGGAGGTCAGCATGGTGGGAAATGGCTCTCACATTGGAGGTTTCCTGCCAAAGTGGCCCCCGCTTGAAACATATTTATTATTATTATTATTATTATTATTATTATTATTATTATTTTACATTTTATATCCCGCTCTTCCTCCAAGGAGCCCAGAGCGGTGTACTACATACTTAGGTTTCTCCTCACAACAACCCTGTGAAGTAGGTTAGGCTGAGAGAGAAGTGACTGGCCCAGAGTCACCCAGCAAGTCTCATGGCTGAATGGGGATTTGAACTCGGGTCTCCCCGGTCCTAGTCCAGCACTCTAACCACTACACCATGCTGGCATAGCGAAGACTACTGTACTAGAGTGTCCCAGCACTGTGTATCACAGATGTTTTCCCATGTTGGTGTATGTAAACAAAATGCACTGTCATGCAGTGACTCCTAGGGATGTTCATGGAACAGTATTTGTGTTCCGTTCCTAGCTTGGAATGGAATGCAAATATCCGGAACATTCTGTTGGAACAATCGGTCAAGCCAGTTGTTCTGATGGAATGATCCAGTTCAGAGTGCCATTTTGGACACCAAAATGGCACTCTTCTGGCCTTTGTGCACACATGGCGGCCATTTTGCATGGTGGTGCTGGTGTCCATGCAGATGGCTGCTGCACATGCACAGAGGCCAGAAGAGCACAATTTTGGACTAAAAAATGGTGCTCGGAATGTTCCGACTCGGAACAGGGTCATTCCATCAATTCAGGGTGAATTCTGCTGAGCAAAGGGGGTAATTCATGCTCACTAACACAAGACCAGCTCTCCATTAAGACTTGAAAAGGTGCCTCTTGGTTGCCGATTAACAGAGGTAGACAAGGGAAAACTAGAACTCAACAAACCTAGCCTTTCATTTGAATGGTGTTGTGTTCTGAGCTCGGAATACTTGAAACACCCTGTTCCACACTTCCCTAGTGACTCCTTTTATTAGGACCAACCAGCATTCATAATGTAGTGTGAATGTGTTTGCTTTAACAAATAACCCTTCCTTAAAACTCAATAATCTGAGGGAGGGAGTTAAAGGAAAAATAGATATTTCTGAATGAGAGCATTGTGTGAAAATCGCCCTTGTGCAAAGTGGCCTCTCTGTGAACTGATGGTGTTCTCTGGTGTGCGGCCACACTCTTCCACAATGGGGGGGGGGGGCAGGCAGAGCAGCAAAGGAAAGGAACCCCTGGAGCTAGAGAGCTTGAAAACTGCTGCTGTAATCTCTCCTTGAACTTGTCTAGCCAATGTCAACGTGGGGCAACTTTGGCATCTCCAAGTGATGTTAAAGTGATGTGAGGCCCTGGCCGTGCAAATCAATGAGGATAACTGTAATGCTGGGCTGGAAGTGTCAGCTTGTATTGTGTGCAGCAGCCAAGATGGAAAGCGAAGCAACCACTAGACCGCCTGCGCCTGTTGCAGCCTTGCGCTTCGACATCTGGCTCCACTACACTGTCAGCTTTTCCAGTCCAGCAATACAGCATCAGATTATCTTGACAAAACTGACATGTGTATGGAGAGAGGGCGGGGAGAGAGAGAGAGAGAGATTCACACAGTTGGTGTGCGAACTCCAATAACAACTGGAAACTTGTGCTATTTTTTGTAATACTGATATGTAAGGTTGAGAAGGTAGCATGTAAGCAGGTGCTCCAGCAACTCGTTTCACTGTGGGAAGGAGAGCTGGTCTTGTGATAGCCAACATGAATTGTGGGTTGGTTGGTTTGTTTTTGCTAAGTGGGGTCTACCTTGGCTTGCATTTGGATGGGAGACTACATGTAAGTAGGTTAGGCTGAGAGAGCAGTGACTGGATGGGCCTACTTACATGTAGACTCCCATCCTGAGGGGATGGGGCTGTGGCTCAGTGGTAGACCATCTGCTCTTTCTTTTTACATTTTTTGCAAGCTGAAGGTCCCAGGTTCATTCCCTGGCAGCATCTCCAGGTCAGCCTGGGAAAGACTCCTGCTTGTAACCTGGGAGAGCCACTGCCAGTCAGTGACAGCATGGAGCTAGTTGGACCAAGGGTCTGACTCAGTAGAAGGTAGCTTCTTATGTCCCTAGTCCCAAAGCCACATCAGTCTTAAACCTGCAGCAGCAGCACCCTTGCAGTATGCTGGACAAAGAGCGTGGATATTGTCATCTTCTCTGGCTCTCATAGCAGTTCTGAAATACATGCAGTTAACCTGAGACTTCATGCTGATGAGTGCGTGTGAGTTGCATGCCAGAGATGTAGACCAGGAGATGTGCAGCTTAATGAGCCATCAAAAAAGCATTCAGGATGATCCAGCTGCTGCTTTGCATGAGGCAGTATAATTATAGCCTTACAAAAAACTGGCTGGCCCCTTATCCTTGGACCACTCTAGGCACGATCAGGATCTTCTAGTGCTTTCTGCTCACCCCACCCCGCCAGTTGCTACAAGCAACCTCAATTTGGACTGGCACCATGACAGTGGGGAATAGGGGAGTTAGCCCTTTCCCTTGTTGTGACGGACAGGGTTCATCCTCCTCTTCCAGCTGCAACATGCCCTGATTCAAATTTTGGACTCGGCTGCTTTTTGGACCTCCCACATCTTGTCTGTTTTTTCTTTTAACTTGGAGCCAACATTCCATGTTACATTACACTTCACATTACTTGCAAGTGCAAACTGCTTGTCACAGGGCATTACATTGGCACTTGCATTTTCCATTTTTCTTTATAAACAGCTGCATGGGGGGGCGGAGTTGTGCCGTCCTTCTGTGCTGCAATGCCCCCACCCTGAATCTTTTTGTCCTGGAAGAGAAGGTGCCATTGGCATTCAAGCTGCAGGACACCTGCATGGCTTCACTCCATTTGATGTCTCCGTTTGAGTGAGTTTTCTCCAGATTTTCTTTTCATTTTGAGGATCTGACCGTCCTGATTTGGTCTGCCCTGCACAGCTTTTCACATCATTTCTCCGCTCCCTGGGGGATAACTAACAAATGTGATGTTTGTCAGGCCACTCATCTGGAGAGCACCGGGACATTTGTTGTGAATAAACAGCCTTACCAGAGGGTGCAGCAATTATTTCACTACTTTTTTTTTCTCTTTAAAAAAAAGAAAGAAAGCAAGCACTGGAAGAAGATGAATTGGTCAGTCTGGCTAAATTAGAAACTGTCCAGTGCTGCAAAGCAGAAAATTAAGGGAAACCCTTATGGAAATTCCAAGAAAATTAAAATGCTTGTCTAGTGCTAGCTGATACTTGCCGCAAGTATCAGCTGCAAAACCCCCAGCCCCATTTTTTGTCTGTCAAATACATACTAATATAAGAACAGCCCTGCTGGATCAGGCCCAAGGAGGCCCATCCAGTCCAGCATCCTGTTTCACACAGTGGCCCACCAGATGCCACTGGGAGCCTACAGGCAGGAGTTGAGGGCATGCCCTCTCTCCTGCTGCTACTCCCTGCAACTGGTATTCAGAGGCATCTTGCCTCAGAGGCTGGAGGTGGCCTGTAGCCTTCAGACTAGCAGCCATAAGGGGTGGGCACAATGGTTCGCAGCAAACTGGTATGTCACAAACCAGGCTGGTCTGAGCGGTTCGTTCATGAATTGGGCCGCCCTTTAAGAAGGGGGTCTGGTGTCCGTGATAGATAAGAACTGAAGCTGGTCCGAAGCAAACTGATGAGGTCCAGAATATGGAGCACTCAAAAAGGTTTGGGATAAAGTGAGTCTTGGGAGAGAGAGGGATGCCGTTACAGCCCTTGTTCCTGTCCCCCTTGTCACCTGATGTGCTGCCTAGAGAACCGGAGAATGCAGCTGCATTTATGCTGCTCCCATAACCCCTTGCCGCAGCAGCTGTGGGTTGTGGGAGTGTTCCAAGTTCCCTCCCTGGCAGCATCTCCAGACAGGGCTGAGAGAGATTCCTGCCTGCAACCTTGGAGAAGTCATTGCCAGTCTGTGTAGACAATACTGAGCTAGATGGACCAAGGGTCTGACTCAGTATATGGCAGCTTCCTATGTTCCTTTGTTGATTTCTCTGCTGTAGCCAACTTCCTAGCATTTCCTCCTTTTATCTCATCTCTTCCAACTCACATCTAACCATGTGCCTTCTCCCTGCTCTCTCATCATTCCTCGTCTGCAGCTCTGAATTTAATCCAGATCCGACATCCACTGCCTTGAAATGCATATATCCTGAAAGAATTATTTCCCTTCCTAATGCAACATTAAAATTACATTTTCCCCTAAACAAATTATGGCCACGTGTGCCTATTCCACTGAGTTTAGGTGATGTTAATAAGCATTTCATTTCGCGTTGCAATTATCATTTATGATTTATTGTGCTCAGAACCCAGAGGCTCACAGAAGGTTGGAGGTTTTTTGTTGTGTTGATATTTTTTATCTTCAGGGAAATATTTACTCAACTTGCTTTGATTACGTGGCAATAATTTCTAATTCAGGTTGACAAGAACCATAGGTATGAAGGAAATTTGGAGTCTCTTCTTTTCGTAATGCTTATGAAGGATGGATTGTAAATATTTCCTTACAAGGAGGACAGGAAACAGAGGGTAGGAATAAATGGACAGTTCTCTAAATGGAGGGAAGTAAGAAGTGGAGTCCCCCGTGGATTTGTACTGGACGAGCACCAACTGGTTCATTAAAAATCTAGAAGTTGGGGTAACCAGCAAAGTGGCCAGATTTTCAGATGACATTAAACTATTTAGGGTAGTGAAATCCGAAGCAGATTGTGAGGGAACTCCAAAAGGATCTCTCCAAACTGGGTGAGTGGACGACAAAATGGCAGATGTGGTTTAATGTAAGCAAGTGCAAAGTGATGCATATTGGGGCAAAAAAAAACCCAACTTCACATATACAGTGATGGGGTCTGAGCTGTCAATGACTGACCAGGAGAGGAATCTTGGGGTCATGGTGGGCAGTTAATTGAATGTGTCAACTCAGTTTGCGGCAGCTGTGAAAAAGGCTAATTCCATGCCAGAGATCATTAGGAAGGGTACGGAAAGTAAAAATGCCCTTATACAAATCTGTGGTGCAGCTACATTTGGAGTACTGGTCACCGTTTCTTAAGAAAGACATTGTACAACTGGAGAAGCTGCAGACGAGGGCAAGCAAGATGATCAGGGGCCTGGAGCACCTTCCTTACAAGGCTAGGCTACAGCATCTGGAGCTCTTTACCTTAGAAAAGAGGCAACTAAGGGGAGACATGATTGAGGTGTATAAAATTATGCATGGAGTAGAGAGAGTGGACAGAGAGAAATTTTTCTCCCTCTCTCACAACACTAGAACCAGGGGTCACCTCGTGAAACTGATTGCCAAGAAATTTAGGACTAACAAAAGGAAGTCCTTTTTCACACAGCACATATTTAATCTATGGAATTCGCTGCCGCAGGAAGTGGTAATGGCCACTAGCTTCGATGGCTTTAAAAGGGGCCTGGACAAATTCAAGGACAAGTCTATCGGTGTCTACTATTTGGTGGCTATAGGCCACCTCCAGCCTCAGAGGCACAATGCCTTTAAGTACCAGTTGTAAGGAGCAAAAGCAGGAGAGAGGGCATGCCCTCACCTCTTGCCTTTGGGCCTCTCAGAGGCATCTGGTGGGCCACTGTGGGAAACAGGATGCTGGACTGGATGGGCCTTCTTGGGCCTGATCCATCAGGGCTGTTCTTGCGTTTTAAGAATTAATTCTCACTACCCTCTATCTATGAATAAGCAAGAAGCTGGAATGCATTACTTGTGGCAGGGAAAATTCCAGTGCCATTGTTTCCATACCTCATGTGAGGGTTAGTGAATGCATTTGTATTTCTCCGGGGCTGCACGTGGATATACTGGGTAATTTCGGGGAGACTTCAGGAAGGCGGAATGTAATCATTCCTGCCAGCCTTGGCTGGATAATCATTGTTCCAGTGCTCGCTGGTGCTTTTTATTAAAACTGCAGCTTGTGAAATTATGCAGTTGTTTTCAGGGGTTTTTATTTTTATCATCCATCATGACTATGTGTCACTGTGGAACCGGGAATAGCCTAGAAATGGACCTGTGACTCACATAAGCACAGCCCTGCTGGATCAGACCCAAGGCGTTAAATGTGTGTGATGCTAACGAGGGGTCGTGCACGTGTGGGCTGCGCTGGGGGGAGGGGACCCTTCAATGACTTCTCTCACTGCCCTCCCCCGGCCAGCTGTTTCAATGCCGAACTGGTTTGCCCCATCTGGGTTTGGTTGATTTTGATTGCAGGCCGAACCACCTCGCATCAGTTCACGACCAAGCCGGCAAACCTGCCCAATTTGAGGCAAACTGGTTCAGCATCGCACAGTTCATGCACACCACCAGGAGCCAGTTCTAAGGTAGCCACATCCATTAGATCTCCTCCCCGTTATCTGAGAATCTTAAGCCCTGTGCAGTTGTTTTATTCAGCAACATCTGTACAATCGGTGTGCAGCATACATTCAGACAGATAGGAACATAGGAGGCGGCCTTCTATCAAATCAGACCATTGGACCATCTAGCTCAGTATTGTCTACACCAGGGCCCCCAGATGATGTTGGACTACAACTCCCATCATCCTCAGCCACAAAGGATGTGGGATGATGAGAGTTGTGTCCAACAACATCTGGGGGCCCAAGGTAAAGAAACCCTGGCCTACACAGCAGCAGCTTCTCCAAGGTTGCAGGCAGGAGTCTCTGTCTCAGCTCTTTCTTGGAGATGCCAAGGAATGAACTTGGCCCCTGCAAGCATTCCCCTAAGGGAAAGTGGCCCCATTCCCCTATTTGACAGTGCTCTCACATGTAGTCTCCCATTCAAATGCCCACCAGGGCAGACCCTGCTTAGCAAAGGGGACAGTGCATGCTTGCAACCACAAGACCAGATCTGTATTCATGTGCAATTGTTCACATGTTAGGTTCAATAAACATGCCGCAGTACATTTCCTGTCTGTGCCTTGCAATTGTGGCAGCCTCTGTGCAGGTTAAATGAACCATATGCATGTCCTTCAGGCGAGAACATCTAGGTATACAGATATTTGTTCACGTGTACAGTGTAATGTCTGAATAGGTCTTTAATATCCCAGAGAATGTGCCTCTGCTTCCCAGCCTCAGCAGATGTGAACCGGCTACATTGCTTGTACCTTTGAGCTACAGAAGCATGACCACATCTGTCTGAATGCATTTCTGGAAACTTATTCAGTGTTTAGGGCTAGGTCCAGAGCATGCGGACATTACCAGGACAGAGGCGGGGGGAAGCATGTTTTGTCTTCTCTGTGGCATGGGATCCTATTGGATCATCTGGTGTTGTCACTGGAGGGCCAGAAATCCTCAACCTTGCTCACTACCTCCAGTAGTGGCCAGTACGGGGGTGGGGTTAACCCTGCCGTGGGTGAGAGTCAGGGGCATAACTATCATAGGGCAAGGGGAGACAGTTGTCTGGGGGCCGACTGCCTTGGGGGGGCCCCCAGAGGCAAGTCACATGACTGACTCCCCCAGCCGCGCACCCGCCCGGGCTTCCTCCAGTTGTTTTCATCCTCCGAAATTGATATGAATGTTAAGACCTGGAGCTACCAAAACAGCATGTCTTTCTCTAGTACCATAAAATTTACTCTGCTTTTTGTTACCACTATTCAGCCTCATTTAAGATTTTTTTACTTCATGAGCTGAGCTTCGGGGGGTGGGGGTGGGGTTAAAATCTTGTCTCTGGGCCCCCTCCAACCTTCCTACACCCCTGGTGAGAGTGCGGCGGTTGAGGTGGGGAGAGGAGAGCAGGAATGAACTGCGTCTGTACCTGTTTAGCCCCCACCCCCCCTGTTGTCCTGCCCCTATCAGCTGCTACTGACTGCCTCTGTTTCCCTCTTTGTGGGCAATATAAATAGTGCTGATCTACTTCAGAGGCTTTTTGAGAGATTGAACCAAGTGGCCAAAGAAAGCAGCCAGATCCAACTGGAGCAGGAGACAAATTAATTTAAGAATATCAGATAACAGTCCCAACATGTTCTGAGCTTGTCTTTCATCAGAGCAACACCTATTGTTCAATATTTGTTGTGATTTTTTTTTAACCTCTGATAAAAAGCTCAAGATGCATTCGGACTAACTGGTCCCATTGAAAGCAGTAGAAATCTTTTATTCTTTTTTACTGCTTTAAATAGGGGCCTTGTATCTAATCTCTCTGAAATTTGGTAGGTATGATGCCATGAGGTAGCCATGGAACGGCGGCCATTTTCGTGCCATATTGTTGGAGAGTAAAAAAGTTACAGGCATCAGAAGACTAGGTGCATTTTCTATTGCAGTCAGTGGGGATTTTTTTTTTTTTTAAGGAAAAACAAATACAATTACAAACAAAACAAAACGAATGGAAATGACTCCAGATTTTCAGAATGGAGACAAAAATGTTTCCTTGCATAAATCTACAGGCTACTGTAAGAACAAGATGCTGAGCTTGAGATGGACCTTTTTGGAAAGGAGAGCTGGTCTGGTGGTAGCAAGCATGACTTGTCTCCTTAGCTAAGCAGGATAAGAACATAAGAACGGCCCAGCTGGATCAGGCACAAGGCCCATCTAGTCCAGCATCCTGTTTCAGATCTGTCCCGGTTGCATATGAATGGGAGACTAGAAGTGTTAGCACTGTAAGAGATTCCCCTCAGGGGATGGAGCTGCTCTGGGAAGAGCAGCAGGTTTCAAGTTCCCTCCCTGGCAGCATCTCCAAGGTGGGGCTGAGAGAGACTCCTGCTTGCAGCAGTTGTGGGAGTTGTAGTCTTCAACATCTGGGAATCCCTGTTACAATGGATACGGGTGGTGGCAGCCCTTTGATGCAAGGGATCTTGAGATGAGAGCTGGTCTTGTGGCAGCAAGCATGACTGGTCCCCTTAGCTAAGCAGGGTCCACCCTGGTTGCATATGAATGGGAGACTAGATGTGTGAGCAGAAGGTTCCAAGTTCCCTCCCTGGCAGCATCTCCAAGATAGAGCTGAGAGAGATTCCTGCCTGCAACCTTGGAGAAGCCGCTGCCAGTATGAAGGCAATACTGAGCTAGATGGACCAATGGTCTGACTCAGTATATGGCAGCCTCCTGTGTTTGTATGCCTGATCCAACAGAAATCTTCTGTTCTCAAATGTTGAATATTCAAGTGGTGTACCTGCATGTGAGGCAGTCAGGGGTCAGGTGTTGTTCTGAGGTTTGATTGTGTGTGTGTGTGTGTGCCTATAGTCTCCCACAGCGAGCCCATGAGTTGATGGATGTTCCTGGACAAGGGAGAGCCTTCGCGGTGTGCTGGCTTTCTGTTGATCATCGAGTAGTGTGTGCCATCTCTATCTTCTCCTTGTTGCTCCCTCTTCTTCCAAACCTGCCGGCTGTTTATCCAGTGCGGTTCCTTCCACTTCTCCCCGCTGACCACCTGCTAATCGTCTCGTCTTGTTGGCAGGACTTTTAAAAGGCCTTGGACAGCTTTTTATCCAAAGCCGAACCGAGGAGGAGGCCTGCTGGGGCGTTACAATCGCCCCTTCCCAAACAAGCATGTCTTAATTAGCCATAAGCCAACCATGATGCTCTTTGCTGTGTTCCCGTTTGCATCGGGTCACCATGGCAACCTTGACTAGTAGCACAGCACCCAGCAACACAAAGGCACAACGGCCGCACTCTATTTGCATTTGCTCCTTAAAGGTCTTGGAAGCAGATTGCTTTTTGCTTCTCCCTGGTCTGCAGCAATTCCCCTGTTCCCCGGCACCTTCTAAATATATCTCTTGATACCTCCTCCCTTTCATTGGCTCCTGCTTTGGGCGGGTGGCAGTCCTCCCCCATCTGGTGCTCTGCTTTTGGCAGCTGTTGCACATTCTAATTTCCAAAACACTTTTCTTGGCCAGAAACTGTTTTCCTTCAGTCCTCCTCCTTCCTCCTCCTCCTCCCTCCTCCTCTTCCTCCCTAGGAAGTTAGTGTTGGTCGCTGGCATCCGTTTTGTGTCCTTAGAGAACACTGCTGCAAATACATTAAACCTTGTTTTAACAGTGTCTCTCACTTTGTTTCTTATTTGTTCTTTTCCCTTTTGGGGCTAGGACACGGGTTCTCAAACTTCGGGTCCCAGATGTTGCTGAACTACAACTCCCATCATCCAAGAACTGGTCTTGTGGTCGCCAGCATGACTTGTCCCCTTAGCTCAGCAGGGTCCGCCCTTGTTGCAAATGAATGGGAGACTAGAAGTGTGAGCACTGGAAGAGATTCCCCTCAGGGGATGGAGCCGCTCTAGGTTCTAAGTTCCCTCCCTGGCAGCATCTCCAAGAGAGGGCTGAGAGAGATTCCTGCCTGCAACCTTGGAGAAGCCACTGCCAGTCTGTGAAGACAATACTGAGCAAGATAGACCAGCGGTCTGACGCAGTATATGGCAGCTTCCTATGTTCCTATCCCCAGCCACAATGGCTAAAGGGAGTAGTAGTCCAACAACATCTGTGGCCCCAAGCCCTGGGCTAGGAACATTTCGTAATACTTAACTCTGAGGTTTTGTTTCCCGCATTTCCCCTCTGTGTTTTACTAATTCTTATTTTTATAGCATCATCAAAGTGCATGATATTTTGTAGAGTAATAGCAGCAAAAATAAAGGCCAGTCCCTGCCCTGAGAAGCTTACAAATTACATACTTATTTGTGTATTGGAATTCTCGTCCCTGCTGCCTCGTCCATCAGCACTTTCCTTTTGGCTTAAGAGCAAAAGCTTGCAGAATTTAAGACTTAGAGCCCGATTCTGTCCATGTTTACTTGGAAGCAAGGCCCATTGAGTTCAGTTTGACTTATTACCCAGTGGCTGACATCCAGTCTGAGCTACGCAATATACTGCTCAGGGGTTACTCTAAAGGACTACTTAAGTTCAGTAGGACTTCATTTGAGTACTTTAGTCAGAATGTGGGCCAATAAATACTGTATGGCTCAGATTTCAGTTGTACTTTTTTTTAATGGGGATGGGTCAGTTGTCCAGTGAATGAGATGAACATCTTCTGTCTGAAGAGTCAACCAGAGTGGGAAAGAACTTTCTTAGCAACCCATATTATCTTAAGTCTCCCAAGAGTGCTCTGTTCTGTATTCCATGCTGCACATAAAGTCTGGACAGTATGCACAATCCCAAGGGCTGCTCTGGAGATCTAGGGCAGCGTCACAAATCTGATGCAGAAGGCTTTTGAAAACAGCTGCTATATGGAAGGTTCCCCCTATGGAAGCCTCTAACACACACACCTTTTGCTGCAAAACATTTTCACTCCCATATCATGTTAGATGATAGACTTCCAGGGAGATTCATTAATAAGGACAAAAATGTTCACCTACTTTAAACAAGGCGTAATTACTTCCTCAGCGTGTACTGGACTGGCTTTGAAAATGAGCTCAGCTAGTTTCCCCCAGAATTGGGAAATCTGACTTCAGGTATAAGCTGCCCCTGCCCCATCCTCAATCCCACCCTCCACCCACTCCCTTCCCCTTCTACCACACATACATGTGACCTTATTCTGGAAGAAGCCAGCAGAAGGGAGAGAGAGAGATCTCTTTCCCTCTCCTCTCCAGCATGGTTTGAGGTCTTGCCACAACCCTTGGGAAACTTAATTTTACAAGGGGCTCTTACAAAGTTAGCTGGGTCCCATAGATGCACAGAATGGCAATTCCTCATCCACTGAGGATACATGTACAGAAACATGCAGCAATGTATTGTTCCTTGCTAGGTTGAGGTCAATAAGGTTTTAAAAAAAAATCTTCAGTCTGCAGTAGCTCAGTCAAAACAGCAGCATGAAACCCTGAGGTTCAAGCACTAGAGTTCCTGATATTTCTCAAACCATTTATTATGATCAGAGATCAGCTACATCAGTGACACGTACAGTTACAAAAGAACAATAGCATATTAAATTTAACTATCCCCAAAACAAGACTTCCCAACACCGATTCATCATGACTATGAGATATTTTGATTGAACCAGCTCAGCTGTTAGTTGCTGTTCAGTCTTGACAGCCAACACACAGAATTTTGCCACATTATAAGTGACCTGATATTTCTAGCCAACTAGCGTTTGGGGGTAATGCAAGCTTAATATCAATCTCGTCTTGCATTTATTCAAGTTGCATCCTGGCTTGAACACATTGCCAGAATATGATTGATCTTCCTCTCAGGGGCCATCGCTTAGGAGCAGAGCACACGCCTTGCATGCCAAGGTCCCAGGTTCAAATGCTGATTAAAGGGATCAAGAGTATATTGCCGCTTTATCTGGTCTTATGACTTATACATGTTCACCTAATCCTAGCCATACACAGCCTGTCATAATTGGAAAAACGGCATTACAGGAGCAAAGAGAACTTTTAGGGTGCAGAGTATCAGCACAAATGCACGTCTCCTTAGCACTGTAGCTTGAAATGGGAACTTAATTTACCAAGCTTAGAGAGAGCTAGGCAGGGATTATTATTTCCCATCCATAACTTCTACTTTTTTAGCTCATCATTTCTTTTTCTTTTTTTAAAAAAATCTATTCTTCAGCCTCTGATGCTTCTTCCCCATAAAAATCAGTATTCAAAATGACACTTTAATTTGAGAGGGTTGATATTTATTAGGGGGTTGCTGCAATAATTCACTCTCTACATTTCCAACAGGATTGCTATATTCCAGGTCCTATTTCTATATTTCTTCACCTTTGAGAAAAGAAGAAAAAATATATCCGTATTGCTGAAAGTAGCCAGTAGGTGATAGTTTTTAATAGAATTCTATTTTGCTGCTTCTGTAGTTTCCCCTTTATTCAATTTTGATAGAAGATGGCCTTATTAAATAAGCCTCCCAGGTCCACAGAAAACCAAGATGTTGGCAGTTGTGGGGGCTATCTATCAATTTTCTCATCTCGGAGGCTGGGTCAGAGGAATGGGTGGCTCTCCACGTTGCCTGTTTTTACTCCCTCAAACCCCAAATGTAGCATTCCCAAGGGCTACAGGCAGTTCAGAGGATTGTTGGGGGGAGGATTTGAGCTGTAGCAGGGGGAGGAGGTTTGGGGTCTGGTGTGGGGTGAAGAAGCACAGGAAGCTGCCATATACTGAGTCAGACCATTGGTCTATCTAGCTCAGTATTGTCTTCACAGGCTGGCAGCAGCTTATCCAAGGTTACAGGCAGGAGTCTCTTTCAGCCCTATCTTGGAGAAACCAGGGAGGGAACTTGGAACTTAGATGCTCTTCCCAGAGCAGCTCCATCCCCTGAGGAGAATATCTTACAGTGCTCGCATATGTAGTCTCCCATTCAAATGCAAACAGGGTGGACCCTGCTCAACTAGAGAGCCAGCGTGGTGTAGTGGTTAGAGTGCTGGACTAGGACCGGGGAGACCCGAGTTCAAATCCCCATTCAGCCATGAGCCTTGCTGGGTGCCTCTGGGCCATTCACTTCTCTCTCAGCCTAACCTACTTCACAGGGTTGTTGTGAAAGAGAAACTCAAGTATGTAGTACACCGCTCTGGGCTCCTTGGAGGAAGAGCGGGATATACATGTAACAAACAAAAAAACCTAAGGGGACAAATCATGCTTGCTACCACAAGACCAGCTCTGCATTTGGATGGGGTGGGGTAGGCTCAGATATAAGCCAGGCCATTTCTAATTTTGGAGGAGGAAAATAGATTTTATGATTTATTTCCCCCCCTAAACCAAACCATGAGCCCCTCTGAGCACTGAGTTGCTCAGACTGAGAGAGAACAGTAAATCTGGGACTCCTATAGAAGGTAGGGGCTCAGGATTGGCTGCCCAGAGTCACCTGCTTCCCAGGATGATGGGGATTCTGGGCTATTGTACCTGCTTGAGCAGCCGGTAATTTCCTCCGGCAGCCCTGGTTGGTGATTGGATGCTTTTGGATGCAGGAGGAGCAGGCCAGCAGGGCACCCGATGAGTTACCAACCCTTGTGTGTGGCATATGCCATCTTAGTCTGCCTGAGTGGAGCCAGAGTGTCCAGATCACAAGAAGGGATAGGTCTGCCCTAGTTAAGCCTCAGTTGGAAGACGGGCCCCAGTTCTGGGCCCCATGTTTCAAGGCCAACACTGCTAAATTAGAACAGGTTCAGAGGAAGGCAGCAAAGATGGCGAGACGCCTGGAAGCCAAGTCCTGGAAGGAGTGCTGAAGGAGCTGGGTCTGTTTCTCCTGCAAAAGAGAAAACTAAGGGGTAATATGTGTCAGGTCTGGGTGGGACAGGTACAGAGGAAGCAGAGGAGCTGGAGCGGGGGGAGACTAATCCCGAGTCGAGAACATGTAGGCGGGGAGCGGGGGGTGGGGAGAGACTAATCCCGAGTCGAGAACAAGCAGGCAGGGGTTTAGGGAGCTCGCCAGTGGCCACGGGACTAGCTCTTGCTGGTGTGCCCACGTGTGAGCATGTGCTGGCCACGCCTCTTGTATGGTGTCATAGGCAGGGGGCGCGGCCAGCCACTATCGGCAGGAGGGGCCGCACTGCCCTTCTGCCGCTCCCAGCACTTCTTCCTAGCCCTCTTTGGGTGCTTCCTTTCTCTGCTCGTAGGCTGCCAGACGGACTCTTCCCTCCCTGCCCCTGCTTCATGGCCAAGCTCTTTGGAAACGGAGGTGACTGAAAAACCAGTATATGATATTGCGGTGACCGAAACTGTGTCTTAGGCAGGGATGTCTTTGGCAAGAAGCCTTCAGTGTGAGAGCCGTTGCCCACTGTGCCGAGCTCTGCACAGTCCTGCGCTTTCCCTCGTGCCGAGAGGGCCCTTCAAGAGGGACGGAGGGAGTTCTCCCTTAAGAGCTCTAGGAGGAAAGTGCTGGGAAGGGCAACACTGCCCAGCACTCGGTGCACGCCTTTTATTTATTTATTTTATTTAGCATATTTTTCTACCGCCCAAAACGTACATCTCTGGGCGATTTACAACAAGATAAAAACAAAAGTAAAACGCTAGTTACAAACAAACACACACAAAATCAAACACAACTATTTAAGAATTTTAAAACAATATTCTGAAAACAACATTAAAACAATATATCAGTTAAAAGCCTGGGTGAACAGATGCGTCTTTAAAGACTTTGTAAAAGTTGTCAGCGATGGGGAGACTCTTACTTCACTAGGGAGCGCATTCCAAAGCTTCGGGGCAGCAGCGGAGAAGGCCGTTGGGATGCGGGGCAGGCGCTCCAGAGGGCCAGCCCTGAGCAAAGTGCAGCACTGCACCGTGGGAGGAATCTGGGTGCCAGGGGGAGGATTCCACCTTGGCCTAAGCCTCACACCGGCCCAGGACGCAGTTTGTTAGGAAGCTGCCCTTAGGGCTGGACCTTGGGCTTTGCACTGCAGCGAAGGAACATTGTGATACAGCATGGCTGGAGGGCAGGCGGTTGTCCCACCCTAAATCTTGGGGCACAAGAAGTCTTCAGACCCCACCAGCTGCTCTGTTTTCTTTGTCCTGACATCCGCTTATATTAAGAAAGCAACAGGGAGGCTTTTCTGTGCTGGTCATCATCTGATATCCTGGAGAGTGCCAGATTCTTTGCCCCAGCAGCAGTCTCAGATGAAAACGAGAGGATTTCTCACATGCTGCCGCAAGCACGGCTCTTTCAATGAGAGGGGTTTGGTCTTCTGGTATTCCCTAATCATGGCCATTAGGGCAGGAGCAGGCATCAGCCTCCCTCTGGATGCAGAAGGAGCCACCCATTCAAATAGAAAGCGCTTGCATGGACCATTTGTGAGATATATTTGCCAGCAGCATGTCTCTGGATTTTTTCACCTTAGTACAAATGGTGACATTTTACAGCGCCGTCGTCTTCAATATTGAAAAGCTCTTTCTGTCTGAATACCAAGGAAGAAGGAACAGAGAACCTCCTTAAACAATTGATGCCAAGTGAGCTTTCTTCCTCTCCTTGCAGCCTTTGCGGGGGTGGGGGGGACCCTCACTGCCAGATTCCATAATTCGTACCACCCCCGCTTCCTTTCCTTCCACGTTTGATTGAATTAGTGTGTTTAATATTTGGTGTATTTACAATGAATGCAGATGACTGAGCCAAGGTGCTCCTGGTTCTTCAACATTTCAGGGTCAGGAGCACTTCAGGGGGATGGAGTTTGTTACAAGGCGTTGCGCCTGTTGCTTTTTGCATCAGCAGTAACACGAAGGCACATCTTGGAATATATTTAGGTTCTGATGAAAGGAAAGCAATTAGACACAACTTCTCCCTTTTCAGCCGGAACAGCCTTCAGGGATGGTCTGATTCACTCCCACTCAAATGAATCTAGCGCAAGGGAGTGACTCCTGCCCTTGATTCTTGACAGTAAATAAGTGATGGCATCTATTAGCAACAGGTTTGCTTTTAAATCAGCCCTTGCACAGTCGTTCGGAAGATGGATTTGTTTTTCTGTTGTAATTTTGTTTTTATTGAAATTATGCAAAGTTATCAAAGTTATCAGAGATGCTTTTGAGGAGCAGTAATCAGAAATGCTTTTTGAGCAGCTGCTTATGAACAGGTTGGATGGCTCAGCACAGGTACCGTAGTCACCGCTTCCGTGTGGCTTGGCAGGATCTCTGGATTGACAAGCCATGCTTTGTAGGTGACCAGCAAACCCAGATTTGAAATCGTGGCTTGAAGTGTCTTTGCAGACCGTAGTTTCTGCTGCGGTTTGACCTGAAGACCAAACTGGCAATCCACTTGTAGGTTTTTTAAAATTTATTTATCTGTTTGTTTGCAAACTGCCTAATATATACATCTCTAGGCGGTGTGCATTGTGTTAAAAATACGGCAAGCAGAAATGCACAATAAAAACTATTCAGAAATGTTTTTAACTACAAGCTTGAGAAAACTGGTATGCTCTAAGGGTCCCCCGCTCATCCTGGCAAGGCAGCCAGAGTTCTGAGTTCGACAGGGAGCATATTCCAAGGAATGATCTTAAGAGGTGACAAGGCTTTGTGTTTATTGGTGTGGGGTTAAACAATTCCAAGGCAGTTGATGCGATCAGCCAGCAAACCAGAAACTGGTCTGAAGTGGGTTTGGCTTAGGGTTAGACCATTGCATGGGCCAATGATGGCTTGGTACCACGAATCAACAGGCTCCAGTAAGGGCTGTTGCTCTGTTTCCATGGGCTGCCGGAACATGGAATAGAAGAGAGAAGCAGTTTAGCAGCTCAAAACCATGGCCCTTACCTACTGGAAGAGAGCTGGTCTTGTGGTAGCAAGCATGACTTGTCCCCTTTGCTAAGCAGGATCCACCCTGGTTGCATTTAAATGGGAGACTACAGGTGTGAGCATTGTTAGATGTTATATGGGGCCACTCTAGGAAGAACATCTGCATGCTTGCATGTGCAAGGTCACAGATTCCCTCCCTGGCATCTCAAGATAGGGCTGAGAGAGACTCCTGCCTGCAACCTTAGAGAAGCTGCTGCCAGTCTGTGTAGACAATACTGAGCTAGATGGGCCAATGGTCTGACTCAGTATAAGGCAGCTTCCCATGTCCTTGTGCCTTTTCAGTACTTGTGCCCTGACCATAGAACCCCCTTCCAGAGGCGATCTTCCTGCTGCCGCCTCAGATATCCTCTCCCATTCAGCTTGTTTAATTTTGTGTTGTCTGTGCATTGTTTGACTTGGCCTGTTGGCTGCGGGAGTGATGTCAACAGTGATATCATTTTTAAACTGAATTACTTCCTCTGCAAAGGCATGCTTTGACATTCTATCTGTTTTTTTGTGCTTTCTTTGCAAAAATCCATGAGGTGGTTATTAATGAACTGCTGTTAAGCCACCTTGAATGCTGTTAATGGCAGAAAGGCAGCAGACATGTTTCTATAAGTCCTTCTTATTAGGGATCTCACCAGATATTGCATCCACGCATGCACAAAACATGATGCACCTGGTTACCCTAGAGCAGAGGGTAGGCAACCTTGGCTCTCCAGCTGTTGCTGAACTACAATTGCCATCACCCCCAGACATGACCTAGATTAGGCCTGCCCAACTTAGGCCCCCCAGCTGTTTTTGGACTGAAGCTCCCATAATCCCCAACCACAGTGGCCAATAGCCAGGGATTATAGGAGTTGTAGGCCAACATCTGCAAGACAGCTGACGTTGAGCATCCCTGACCTAGAGTGACTTCCAAGGGCACCTGGTCTCATAACACCACAGTTGGAAGTGGGCTTCTTCTCTGAAACAGTGTGCACTACATATGAGGTGAAGGCCCGAGAGCATAGCGAACAGGGATAGCAAACAGGATGTAGGAGTTTTGCAGGAGTTTAGTGGGAAGTGTGCGGGGGAGCCTGGAACAAGCCCCTGCGATCACAAGGAGCCTGGTGGAGAACGTAAGTACATATCCCTCCCTTGTATCCCTCATATTCTTGGGAAAGACTGTTTGGACAGCTAAATAGTTGACCATTACAGCTGAGACCTATCCTAATAAACTATCTAATAAACGGACAATAAGCTCCCTAAAGACTGTAAACAGCCAACTAAAACAGTATGAAGATAGAAGGTCAGCAGGGGAAGGGGCACTTCCCAGTGTATTGCACAGAGTGCCACATGTATGACTATTTGCCCCATGGGCAGAAGTCATGGGTGTGTGCTCGGTGCAAGGAGCTTCTGGCTCTCAGGGAACAAATCCGTTCCCTCGAGACCAAGGTGGCAGATCTGGAGAAGCTCAGAGAGACAGAGAGGCATGTGGACGAGACCTTCAGGGATGTGATAGAGGCATCCTACTCCAGGGCTGGTAGCTCCTCTGCTGTCAGGGAGAATGAAGGTCTTGGGCAAGGAGGACATCGGTCTGAGGAAGAGGGAAATGCTCCTTTGGAAGGGACCCCTTCCGTGGATGATGAGCCAATATCCTCTCGCATGGGGGATACTCCTCTGGGGGGTGGGAGCCTCCTTGTAGTTGGTGATTCGATCATTAGAGGGATAGAGAGATGGGACCCGCGTGTTGACCGCACGGTGACTTGCCTGCCTGGTGCGAAGGTTGCAGACATTACGCAGCGTCTAGACAGGCTCCTAGGCAGTGCTGGGGAGGAGACAGCTGTCGTGGTGCACGTCGGCACCAACGATGTGGGGAAATGCAGTCGGGAGGTCCTGGAAGCCAAATTTAGGCTGATAGGTAGCATTTTGAAGTCCAGGACCCCCAAGGTAGTATTCTCAGAAATGCTACCTGTTCCACGCGCAAGTACAGTGAGACAGGCAGAGCTGAGGGGTTTCAATGCGTGGATGCGACGTTGGTGCCGGGAGGAGGGGTTTAGATTTGTTAGGCACTGGGACACATTTTGGGGCAAACAAGGCCTGTACAAAAGGGATGGGCTGCACTTGAACCAAGATGGAACCGGACTGCTGGCGCTTAAAATAAAAAAGGTTGCAGAGCAGCTTTTAAAATGACACCTGGGGAACAGCCGATGGGAGCTGGGCAGTATCCCGTTTGGCAAAAGCCATCCTTTAAAGTGTGAGGCTGCAAAGAATTCAGGTAAAACAGAAGGGGACAGAGAAGAACCGCATAAAGAGCAGATGGGAGCCTGTGCCAGCAGGTCAAAGAGTCAAAAGAATAGCATACATCAAGGGAGAGATTCAGCATATAGGTGCTTATATGCCAATGCCAGAAGCCTCCGAGCCAAGATGGGTGAGCTGGAGTGCTTGGTTGCTAACGCAGAAATAGACATAGTGGGCATAACAGAAACATGGTGGAACAGTGAGAACCAGTGGGACACTGTTATCCCTGGGTATAAACTCTATAGAAAGGACAGGGAGGGGCGCCTTGGAGGAGGGATAGAATCTAACAAGCTAGAAAACCTAGGTGGACTGGAGTCCTCCACAGAAACCCTGTGGGTGACTATACAAGGCCGGAAAGGGAACATGCTACTGGGGATGTGCTATCGCCCTCCGGATCAAAATGCCGACAGTGACCGGGAGTTGCAGGAGGAAATCAGGGAGGCGTCAAGGAGAGGCAGGGCTGTAATTATGGGTGATTTCAACTACCCACACATAGACTGGGTAAATTCACATTCAAGTCAGGACAAAGAGGTCAGATTTCTAGATACGGTAAATGACTGTGCCCTAGAACAGTTGGTCATGGAACCGACCAGAGAGAAGGTGACCTTGGATCTAATTCTGAGTGACACCCAGGACCTGGTGCATGATGTCAGTGTCATCGACCCTTTAGGGAACAGTGACCACAATGCCATCAAATTCAGCATACATGCGGGGAGAGAATCACCAAGGATGTCTAACACAGACATTTTGAATTTCAGAAGAGGAAACTTCTCCAAAATGAGGAGTATGGTGAAAAGAAAGCTGAGGGGGAAACTCAGGAGAGTCACTTCGCTCCAGAGTGCATGGAATTTACTCAGAACCACAATGCTAGAAGCCCAGTTAAATTGTATACCCAAAAGGAGGAAAGGTACTACTAAGTCCAGGAGGATGCCAGCATGGCTAACGGCGGGTACCGTCAAGGAAGCCATAAAAGGGAAGAAGACTTCCTTCCGAAATTGGAAGGCCTGTCCAAATGAAGAGAACAGAAAGGAACACAAACTCTGGCAAAAGAAATGCAAGGTGACAATAAGGGAGGCAAAAAGAGAGTTTGAGGAATATTTAGCCAAAAGTATCAAGGGGAATAACAAAAACTTCTTTAAGTACATCAGAAGCAGGAAACCTGCCAGGGAGGCAGTTGGACCATTAGACAATGACGGAGTGAAAGGGATTATTAAGGAGGATATGGAGGTTGCAGAGAAGCTGAACGAGTTCTTTGCATCTGTCTTCACGGCAGAGGATACTGAGCATATACCTGTTCCTGAACCAGGCTTTTTAAGGATGGAGGCTAGAGAGCTGAGTCAGATAGAAGTGACAAGGGATGATGTTCTAAACTGTCTGGACAAACTGAAAGCTAACAAATCACCAGGGCCGGATGGCATCCATCCAAGAGTCCTCAAAGAACTCAAATGTGAAATTGCCGACCTCCTTGCCAAAATATTTAACTTATCCCTGAAATCGGGCTCTGTACCAGAGGACTGGAGAGTAGCAAATGTAACACCAATTTTCAAAAAGGGATCCAGGGGCGATCCGGGAAATTACAGGCCAGTTAGCCTAACGTCCGTTCCAGGCAAATTGATGGAAAGCATCCTCAAGGATAAAATTGTAAAGCACCTAGAAGAACAGGCCCTGCTGGGAGTGAGCCAGCATGGCTTCCGCAAAGGTAAACCTTGCCTCACCAACCTTTTGGACTTCTTTGAGAGTGTCAACGAGTGTGTGGATCAAGGTGATCCAGTTGACAGAGTCTACATGGACTTCCAAAAAGCTTTTGACAAAGTTCCTCATCAAAGACTCCTGAGGAAACTTAGCTGTTGTGGGATAAGGGGACAAGTACATGTGTGGATTGCTAACTGGTTGAAAGACAGGAAACAGAGGGTAGGTATAAATGGAGAGTTTTCACAATGGAGGGAAGTAAGAAGTGGGGCCCCCCCAGGGATCTGTACTGGGACCAGTGCTTTTTAATTTATTCATTAATGAGCTAGAAGCAGGGGTAAGCAGCGATGTGGCCAAATTTGAGGATGATACCAAACTCTTCCGGGTAGTGAAATCCAAAACGGATTGTGAGCAGCTCCAAAAGGATCTCTCCAAACTGGGGGAGTGGGCGACAAAATGGCAATTGCAGTTCAATGTTAGCAAATGTAAAGTGATGCACATTGGGACAAAAAACCCCAACTTCAAGTATATGCTGATGGGATCCGAGCTGTTGGTGACGGACCAGGAAAGGGATCTTAGGGTTGTGGTGGACAGCTCGTTGAAAGTATCGACTCAATGTGCGGCAGCTGTGAAAAAGGCAAATTCCATGCTAGGGATCATTAGAAAGGGGATTGAAAATAAAACAGCTAACATTATAATGCCCTTATACAAAACTATGGTGCGACCACACTTGGAGTACTGCGTACAATTCTGGTCACCACATCTAAAAAAGGACATTGTAGGACTGGGAAAGGTGCAGAAGAGGGCAACCAAGATGATCAGGGGCCTAGAGCACCTTTCTTATGAGGCAAGACTACAACACCTGGGGCTTTTTAGTTTAGAAAAAAGACAACTGCGGGGAGATATGATAGAGGTCTATAAGGTCATGCATGGTGTGGAGAAAGTGGAGAGAGAGAGAGATTCTTTTCCCTCTCACACGACACTAGAACCAGGGGTCACTCCAGGAAATTGATTGCCAGGAGGTCTAGGACCAACAAACGGAAGTACTTTTTCACACAACACGTGATCCACTTGTAGAACTCTCTGCCACAGGATGTGGTGACAGCCAACAACCTGGATGGCTTTAAGAGGGGTTTGGATGACTTCATGGAGGAGAGGTCCATCAATGGCTACTAGTCGTAGGGCTGTGGGCCACCTCCAGCCTCAAGGGCAGGGTGCCTCTGAGTACCAGTTGCAGGGGAGTAATGGCAGGAGAGAGGGCATGCCCTCAGCTCCTGTCTGTGGCTTCTGGCAGTATCTGGTGGGCCACTGTGCGAAACAGGAGGCTGGACTAGATGGACCTTGGGCCTGATCCAGCAGGGCTGTTCTTATGTTCTTATGTTCTCTTGGAAGATACTCTTTGGCTGTCCTTAGTTACACAAATGATGTTTCCAGACATCTGTTGGCGCATAACCCTGAGCACTTGGGATTAATTAGTCATATGCCTGGTAGTGAGGCTCTATTGGCTCACACTCTTTCAAGCAGCTGGGGAATATCTCTGTGCAAATTCTCCCGGAAGTACCTGCATCCGACTGAAAATATTGATGGAGGTAGAAATGTGAAAGTAACGGGTGCTGATGTGACACATGGTTGAAATCTTGCTGTTCGATCCCCCCAGTGGTTGGTTTGAAGCATGCTTTTTTTAAAAAAAAACCAAGCTAAAGAAAGATCTCTGGTGTCCTCCAGGTTTTTTTTTTTAATGTGTACAATTTTGCCATACAAGTGTAGAACTTGAGACTGGGGAGGGATCTTCATATATTTGAAGAGAGTTCCTCCAATCATTCCTCATAGAACTTGGTTTTCTTCTAACCCTCATCATCTCACCCATTCCAATGAACCGAAGAAAATGCAGTATTGGTTGTTTAATTGAAGTCTGAGTAGGGCACGTCGGACAAACAAAGGGTGCCGTTTTTAAAAGCATACGATTCTTTTCTGCATTTTCACTTCAGCATGTAGGGCTCCTGCTCCTTCCTCTCTTATTGATAGTGGATGTCTGCCTTTCTTTTTGCATGGGGAGAAGGGAGAAGGTCTCCTGGGACCACCTCTGGCTGCTGTGCAGTGACCCCACTGTTAGCTGTGAGAAACAGATGTAGTCTCCCCCCTCCCCCCCAGCTGTTTTCCTGTTGTGTTCCTTGGTCCTCCTTGAATGCCGGAGTTTCTGCAGATAGATGGATGCAGACCTGTGAGAAGTGTGTGAACTTGATTGCAAAACAAACACACACGTATTCCCGTTGTTGTTAGTCACCCTTTTTGGGGATTGTTTTCCCTCCATGGATTTGTGATTTAGACGTTTGAGCATCTCTTCCTTGGTGTTCGTTGCTGCCAGAACTGCAGAGGCCAGGCCTGGTATGATAATTACAAGTATCATTAAAAGTTTCCCTTTGCAGGTGACTGGGCTTTGCTGCTTGCAGTATCCGATTTAGACTAATTAGATTTCACGGGAATGGAACTTGTAGGAGCTCTTCTGAGCCCGCTGGGAGACAAACAGGTGTGAGAGAGACAGATTCTTTTTCAAGAAAATGTGCACACATCCCTAACTGGGATCATATAAGAAATTATGCCGGAGTTAGCCTGGAGGAAGTTTTTTTTTCCCCTCTCTTGCAGTGACAAAGACTTGAGGATTTCAGAGCGATCAGCTCTCCCAAGAGATTTCAAAGAGATTAGTGTTGCTTATTAATTGGAAATCATATTTGGGGAGAGGCACAAATGCAAAATGACTGTGGCACTGACCTTTTCAGCCTGCTTCTGTCTGATTGTGCTGCTCTCAGGAGAGACAGGAGTGCTGGATTACTTATGCAGTCCTTGGGTACCTGTCCTTGTCAGATGCTACATTAGAGGCGAGCTGAGACTGCGTGAACAACACGCGCTTTCTGGTTCCTCGAGGCATTTGGCTACATCTGTTGCTGAAGCCTCATTTACACGGAGAGCTGATACCTTGAGGTTTCCATTTGTTGTAGAGGAAAACCATCACAGCTGGCTAGGGCTGATTCTTGAAAAGTTTAAAAAGAGGGATGGGGGTGGGGAGAGAAAAGAATCTCGTGGCTGCAAAGAAAGTCTGTCTTGGAAATCCAGGGTGGCAGCGATTCAAACAGGCATTTCCAAAATATTAATCCAGATGTTTATTTTAATTAGATTTGATTGCGGAAGAGATTTCTGCTTTCTCTCAAACTTCTTATTGTTTCTTTAGGCACAAAAAAAGGAAGCCAGTAATGGAAAAGGAATAGCTTCATTTACCAATCCAAAGGGATGTAACACTTTATTTTGCATTCTCTGGCAATACATTGTTTGTGAGCATTTTATTTAGGGTGTTTCTTAGTCGCTCTTTCATCTTGGTATGCAACATGTCAATTTACAATAAAGTCATAAAAGTTAATCAGTAAAACTGACATTTTAAAACAGTATTTTTAAAATAAACACACCACTAGAAGCATCCACTAGAAGATATTCCATTCCCCATTCAGCCATGAAACTAGCTGGGTGACTCTGGGCCAGTCACTTCTCTCTCAGCCTAACCTACTTCACAGGGTTGTTGTGAAAGAGAAACTCAAGTATGTAGTACACCACTCTGGGCTCCTTGGAGGAAGACTGGGATATAAATGTAATAATAATAATAATAATAATAATAATAATAATATTCCCCTTAGGGGATAGAGCTGCTCTGGGGAGAGCATCTGCATGCTTGTATGGAGGAGGTTCCAAGTTTCTTCTCTGGCATCTCCAAGATAGGGCTGAGAGAGACTCCTGCCTGGTCTTGTGGTAGCAAGCATGACTTGTCCCCTTAGCTAAGCAGGGTCCACCCTGGTTGCATATGAAAGGGAGACTAGAAGTGTGAGCACTGTAAGAGATTCCCCTTAGAGCAGGGATCCTCAACATTGGGCCCCAGATGTTATTGGACTTCAACTCCCATAATCCCCAACCAAAGGCCACTGGGGCTTGGGATTATGGGAGTTGAATTCCACTAACATCTGGGGGCCCAACATTGAGGATCCCTGCCTTAGAGGATGGAGCCAATATTTAGATGCCTTGACGTGTCCAGACCTACAAAGATTAGAATCATTTGGAGAATGGTTTTTCCCATGACACTCTATGGATGTGAAAAGCTGGACTTTGAGGAAGCAAGACAGAAAGAGTATTGAAGCTTTTGAAGCGCTGCATTGGGACCAGGCAGCACTGCCACAGCACAGCCAGTGGGGAAGGGGAGGCAAGTGGGGCAGCCCCTGTGAGGGCCAGTTGGCTCTGGCAGGCTGGGAGGCATGGGTTTTGTGTGGACCCACCCACCTCTTTGAAGCTCCGCCCCTGGTCAGGACATCAGATCAGAATTAATCCCACAGGGCAATCTACTACAAGGAGCTTGGTCTTAATTCAGGAGCTTACCTACAGTTTATACCTACAGCCAGGCTTGAGACATCCTGATGTCTGACAGATTCTGTGTCTCTTTTCTCTGAATGTTTCCAGGAGCAAGTGGGAAATCGCCACTAAGCAAAACACAGCAGACACCTGCTTGTCATGTAGACCTGTATCCCATTGGTCTTCTGTCTCTCCAAAGTGGCTATATAATTGAGCGCTTCCGTGTCAGTTCAAATCCCTTCTCTAATCGTTATGTTTGAGGGAAAGAGAGCAAACGGGGTTAATTAACTTGACTAAATCTGCAAGCATCCAGAGAAATGCAAACATGGAGTTTCCACTGAAGAGGTTACATGTAGGAAAGGCCCTCAGGCTTCGAAGCCATTGTTTAATTCACAAGGAAAGGATTGGTTGCTTTGAATCCATCAGCCATGACATTGCCATTCTCAGGCTGAGCCTTGGGTGGGGCGGGGCTGGGTGGGTCTCAAATGGATCCCCCCCCCCCAGGGAGGGGTTTTCCAGCACCTTGGTGATCCTCTTCTTCCTGCCTGCCTGTCCTCTGCCTTGCTTAGCTTTGGCCAAATCACAGAGGAGTCCTCAGCCCAATACTTGTTGGGGTGCTTCAGTGCCCCCTTGCAAGCTTCACTAGTTCTGTTCCTCCTGGGAGCTGCATAACGGCTGACATGGCCATAGGACCACATCTGTGGAGCGCCAGCCCAAAGAGAATGTCTGCAAAACACTCCTCTTGCTTCTGTGGTCCCAACAGCACGACTCCGTGTCGCGTCCCAGTGCCGTTAGGAGGCACACTGAAATGGGTTTGTGTAGCTTACTGTAAGCGTAGCTAGGGTGTTTGACAGAAATTCACTCAGTCTGGTGTTTCAGACAAGAAAATAGAATAATGTTTATTTATTTGTTTATTAAACTGATGGTTTCCCACTGAGATTTGTTTGTCTTACTTTATGCTACAAAACTGTAGGGTGTTTATGCTTGCTTGGTACAACTGTTTCTTTTGTCACAGAACCAATTAGGAGAGGAGAGCTGGTCTGGTGGTCGCAAGCATGACTTGTCCCCTTAGCTAAGCAGGGTCCACCCTGGTTGCATATGAATGGGAGACTAGAAGTGTGAGCACTGGAAGAGATTCCCCTCAAGGGATGGAGCTGCTCTGGGAAGAGCACCTAGGTTCCAAGTTCCCTCTTTGGCATCTCCACGATAGGGCTGAGAGAGACCCCTGCGTGCAACCTTGGAGAAGCCACCGCCAGTCTGTGCAGACAATACTGAACTAGATGGACTTATGGTCTGACTCTGTATATGGCAGTTTCCTGTGTTCCTATGTAATAAAGACTCCACTGGCCCATTCCCAGTGGTTATTCGCCACATGTACCAAGAACCTCTGCTGGCCCATTCCCAGACTCTTAACTAGTTCTTCACCTGTGAAAATCAGGTCCTTTCAACCAGCACCTGTTTGGCTTGCTTCACAACATCTTTAACTTTACTGATACTTTGATTTCTGTTTAACAGATGCTGATAGCAATAGCAATAGCACTTACATTTATATACCACTCTATAGCTGGAAGCTCTCTAAGCAGTTTACAATGATTTAGCATATTGCCCCCAACATTCTGGGTACTCATTTTACCGACCTCGGAAGGATGGAAGGCTGAGTCAACCTTGAGCCCCTGGTCAGGATCGAACTTGTAACCTTCTGGTTACAGGGCGGCAGTTTTACCACTGCACCACCAGGGTTATTTATGGGATGCATGGGTTATTCACCACGTGTCCCAAGAACATCTACCTCAGGTCCCTTTCTCATTAACCCAGCTTCTACATAAAGCTGCCTTTTCTTTGAGTCTGCAGAGAGACTCTTCTCTGAGTCTTTCTCTCCCCGGAGCCCAAACTCCATCTAACCTCCCTCCCTCTAACAGAATGTTGTGATTGACAGCTCGCTGGATTCCAAACTCTCTCGCACAACAAAACCAAAATGTTATCCCTGCACTTGCCAAAACATCCCACCCCACTGGAAGCATTAATCTGCAGTTAAGCATCTTTCTAGCAACAATATAAGGTTTTAAATCCTAAGAAATCCTAGAGCCCTTTCTCAAGATCCATGAGAAAGGGTTTGATGGGGGCAGGGGAAGGAAGCCTCCAAAAGCTTACCTCCCCCCAGAGCAGATGATCCTCACGGTTGGTCTGGGCACGGAGATCACATGCCCGGACATGCAGTTGCCTCCTCGGGCAGCGCGGAGGGTCGTGGGCCTCCGGAACTGCCATAATGCACTGGACGAATGTGCAGTGCATTATGGGGATTTCCCTGACACCGAATCTGGCAAGCAGCCAGGGCTGGCAGACAGTAAACAACAAATGGGACTAAGGGAGCGATAACTCCCTCAACCCTGTTTAAGAGGGAGGCTGGCTTGGTGGGTTTGCTGCCGAGGCGATGCCAGGATTGGGCATGATCCTGGCGATTCTCACGTGTGGGCAAGACCAGGCCTGACGTTGTTAGCCTGGTTTTGCCTGCATATGAGAGCAGCCTCATAATGATCATCGCTGTACCACACCTTGGGAGCTTCTGTTTCCCCATGCATAGAATAGCTATAAGTGTTCTCAACCCCATCACAGTCTGTGTTGCAGTTTGCTACATTAAAACATTTTTTTGTTTGTTCCCGTGGGGGCGGGGTGTGTGTGTGTGTGTGTGTGTGTGTGTGTGTGTGTGTGAGAAATGCAAATACTCTCTTCTCTTTTCCAAGTCTTTAATTTCTCTCTCTCACATACTTTGGAGAGTTCGGGTAACTTAATGCAAAAACTAGATTATCAAAGTAGCAGCAAGTGATTGAGATGTCGATGCTGGTCGCTTTGACAAATGGCTACTTATTTGATGTGGTTCTGTGGGGAGCACCTGGCCTTCATTATGGAATCAGGACACCTGTTCCACTGTCGCGTACAACCTGTTAACAAACCGTGCAGCAATTCTGATCTAATATGTGATCAAGGAGCCAATCAATTACTCACAATGAATCTTCATCCATCAACAGCACCAAAAAGCTGACAGGGTGAATGTATTGGCTGAATGGAATCCTTTCACCCAGCTCTGTTTCCACTGAGGTGAAACTGTCCTAACTTGGCCATCATTACCACCCCCAAAGCCAAGGAACATTGTTTGCAGATTATGCAACTCTACTAAGCTAATTGTGCAAATTGCATGCACTATACTTAGATGCCGACATTTTGTAACTTCCAGCAGGTGTTTCTTTTCTGCTCCAGTCAGGTAAATGGAAGCTCTCCTTTGGTTCAACAGATTCATAGTGCTCAGAGGACTGTTGGCCACAAATGGCAGCTTTTTTACGACTAGGTAGGTCTGTTTTGGCCTTTTGTTTCACTCCTGCCGGGCTGCAGAACCTGTTTCCGGCCTTTTGCAGTGGTGGTCCTGATCAGAGTTGGTGAGCAACTGGATCCGCTGGCAAGCTAGCAGCATGTCTCAAAGCCTAACGCTACAGATTTTCTTCCCTGTTTGAAACTGCTGGCATCTTACGATGTTTTAGGCTCACCTCCAAATCCTTGGAGAAGTTTTCATTTAGAGTGCCCTAGACACAGACACAGTTATTTAATTCTTGTGCAAGTCATTAGCTTGTGAGTGTGGTTCATGCTGAGATGTAAGAAACAGTTCTGGACATGTAACTGTTGACTTGGAATGATCTGAGGAGTATGTTTTCGCAGACCTCTGGAAGACCTGCTCTCCAGTCATCTCTTGTTCTGTCTTCCAAGGTTTTCAGGGTGGTGTGTGGGGAGTGTTTCCAGCTAGCCACTCATCCAGGCTCAGCCCTGCTTAAGCCCACTGATTTACTGTAGGTTCCTCCAGATTGTCCTTTGAGACGTAAAGGGGAGAATGCTGCTGTTTGTGATCAGTTTTTCAAGTCTTCAGGGTAGGAATCTGTCTCAAACGGGGGCAAAAACAATCTACTCAGAGGGCCTGTCTGCCTTCCAAGTTCAGATCAGAGCTGCCTTTAAGAGTTAGATTCTTGGTGGAAAGGCAGCATAAACAGGTTGAGAAATAAAAATAAACAGAGGTCAGTTTCTTACCATTTTTGAATTGTGGGAATTGTAGTTTAGCACAGATGCTGAGAATCCTCTATTGGAGAACTCTTTACAGGGAGGGGGCCCACTGCTTGGGGGGTGGCTTGCTCTTTATTCTCCCCCTCCCACTGCCCCAGCTCACAGGCATGCTGTTGGCTCCGGGTTGGAGGACTTGCCTTGATTTCAAAAAGGCAATCCCTTTCCAGGAGTTACATATTTAGGTACTGTCCAATTCAGTTTATTACAATCAAAGCTCAGCACAATTTAGGTTGCGTGTATGTGTGTGTTTGTGTATGGTGTGTGTGTTTTAACTGAGCTGGGGAATGCACATATGCAAGTGTGTGTGTGCATGGGGAGTGTATGTGTGAGCGGGGTAGGATTGTGTGTGTGTGTTTGCATAGGAGTGAAGCCTCACCTTCACTTTTGTCCCAGGGCCAACTCCCCTCTAGTTTATGGCCTGAAAGCTCTAATCTAAAATGGTGCCCCAAACAAAAAATTTAGAGCTTAGTTTCTGTGCTTATGCCCGTGTGTGAGAAAATCTCACCTTAAATTAGCAAAGCTGTTATCCCATCTGATGCGCACGAATGCCAGTCACATACACACCGGCTGTCTCTTGTCATTTGGGACCCACAAATAGAACAGCCAAAATAACCACACTTGAGTGGTTAAGATCCACGTGCCTTGCGCATGGGTGGAAGGTAACCAATTTCACCTGCCTTTCTTGAAAGCACATTTATTATTAACATATGGATTAATGAAATGAGTTGCCTATTCTTTTTTTAGTGGGTGTTCTATGAAAAGTGTGAGAGCCTTGATACCTCATTAAGCCAATCAGGGTGTTGTGTACTCTGCACACAAACAATGGGAGTTTCTCACCAAGAACAGGAGGGGTTCGCAACCTGCATAGAGTATACAAATCAAGGTTTCCACCATTTCTCATATTTTATCATTGATTCTAGTTCTCGTTTGTCGAGCCATGGGAAGGACCAGGGTGCCTCGGGGCGGGGGGGGGGGGGGGACAAGCAGAGCCTGAAGCCAGCAATCTCCCCCTTTGTCCCCAACATCTAGTCACCAGAGCTATACTGTTTCTGAACATGGAAGTTCCACTTAATTACCATGAATCGTTAATTATTAGACACCAAATAGCCCTATACCTGGTTGAAATGGGATTTTGATTATATCAAATGAGAAAATAGAATTATGTGTAATAATGGTTAGGACTGAAATGATTCAAAGGCCTTCGCACAAAATTCAGTGTGTGCAGTTCATAACTGAAGAACATTCCATTTTGAACAGGATGTTGTGGTCCACAGCAGAGAAACTAACTGCCTAGTTAAAGCAGAACATTTTTTAAGGCAGATAAACAATGAAGAATGTCTTCTTTTCTGTTCAGATGCTTAACTGTTCTTTTGGAACAAAGAATAGTCACTGTTGAGTGAAAAGAAATCAATGTTTATTACTAGCTTCTCCTCCTCCAATAAATATGAGAGCCAGCATAGCATAGTGGTTAGAGTGTTGGACTAGGAACGAGAAGACCCGAGTTCGAATCCCCATTTAGCCATGAAACTCACTGGGTGACTCTGTGCCAGTTATGTATCTTTCAGTCTAACCTATCTCACAGGGTTGTTGCGAGGATAAAGATAACCATAAAGACACCACTCTGATAAGGATAAAGACACCGCTCTGGGCTCCTTGGAGGAAGAGCGGGAAATAAATGTAATTTTTTTTAAAAAAAATCATGAACAAAGTTAATAATGTTGTTAGATGGTTTGGAGAAAAGATTAAGCAGCATCAATTTCCCGCATTGCTGCTGCTCTGCCTGTGATTCTTTCCCCTTTCCTCCTTCCCTCCCTCTCAATTGGAAATGCAGTTTCCATGCTGTTGTGCTTGACCTGACTTTCATGTTCCTCTTGTTCTGTGTGGGAGGAAACATGACCCTCATAAATTACTAATTTTCATAGCAACTGATCACTCCATGCTCTTTTTTTTAAAAAAAAATGAACATAGGAAGTGGCCTCCTACTGAGTCACACCCTTGGTCCATCTAGCTACAGTGAACAGCAGCGGCTTCTCCCAAGTTTCAGGCAGGAGTCTCTCCCAGCCCTACTTGGAGATGTTGCCAGGGATTGAAACTGGGAGATGCTCTTCCGCTGAACTATGGCCCCATCCCAAATGTGATGCAAACCAGGGCAGACACTGCTTAGCAAACGGGACAATTCATGCTTGCTTCCACAAAACCAGTCTCCTCCCCTATAGTGAAGTGTACTGGTTTAAAAAACCTTTCAGCAACCACGTAACCCCATGGCCATCTTGGAGTTGTCAGTGTACACTGAGGTATGAAACCTTTTCCTGGTAGGGTTTGTCATGAACTCATAGGAACTTAGGAAGCTGCCATATACTGAGTCAGACCATTGGTCTATCTAGCTCAGGATTATCTACACAAACTGGCAGCAGCTTCTCCAAGGTTGCAGGCAGGAATCTCTCTCAGGCCTATCTTGGAGATGCTGCCAGTCCAGGAGGGAACCAGGAACATCAGATGCTCTTCCCAGAGCAGCTCCATCCCCTCAGGGGAATATCTTCCAGTGCTCACACTTCTAGTCTCCCATTCATATGCAACCAGGGCAGAGCCTGCTTAGCTAAGGGGACGAGTCATGCTTGCCACCACAAGACCGGCTCTCCTCTAATCTCATCTCTGAGTAGCAATCTGTACTCTGACACAGAGGGAGAGGGGCCAGTGGAGCAGGACCTAGGCCCTGACAGCAAGCTGAGCCCAACAGCCAGAAACCCCCTGAACCAAAAACCCTAAAACAGGGCAGCCCTCCTGCAGATGTTGGCCTAAAGGTAAAGTGTGCCGTTAAGTCAATTTCGACTCTTGGTGCCCACAGAGCCTGGTGGTTTTCTTTTGGTAGCATTACAACTCCCATGATCCCTGGCTATTGGCCATTGTGGCTGGGGATTATGGGAGTTGTAGTCCCAGCTGGAAGACCTAAATTGAGCAGGCCTGCTCTCAAACAAGGGTCCCGGGAGAACTCTCAAGCTGGATTCTCCTGATGGACCAACACAGACAACATGAACGGGCTCGTGCCCCTCCCAGAACCCTTCAGCCAATGAAGGCAGCACATCGGGCACTATGCGGCCATTGATTGGTCCGCTCCAAGCTATCAGGATGCCACTGTCAGGCCCTGCCCTCTTCAGAAAGTGGGTGGAGCCTGGGAGGCATCATCAGGTCTCCTATAAGGTCCCAGTTGGAACTAGGAACCCACTGGAACAATATGTCTGCTGCCTGTGATCTGTCCAGGGTACTGAAGGCTTGTCTCTGACTGCTCTAGTCCAGAGATTCTCACCGCTGGGTCCCTAGAAGGTATTGGACTTTGACTCCCATAATCCCCAGCCCCAGTGGTCTTTGGTTGGGGATTATGGGAGCTGAAGTCTGATAACATCTGGGGACCCAACATTGAGAATCCCTGCTCTAGTCCATGCTTCCTGGTCTTGGATGGGACAAGCAGTCCCTGCCTGTGCCTGGACTCCTTTCTGGATCTGCTTTCTTCCAGCTCTTCTTCCAGAGTTCAGGCTTGCCAGGACTTGTGTGTCTGCAGAGCAGCTGGTTTTAATACACCAAAGTATTTACCCAGAAGAGCTAAAAAAAAAAAAAAAAAAAAAGCACAGCTGTGCTTTGGTTAATGTTCGTTGTGACCAAATCCCAGTCAAAGCAATGGGCCTAGAGTTGTCTGCAACAAATTGGTTTGGTGGGTTTCCGTGGAGCTTTGTTATGACTGATGTTGGCTGGATGGGAGATCATGTGTGCAGAGAAATCCTGTTGCGCTGAATCTTCAGCAGTGACGGAGCTTTTGCCAGTTTTTATAGAGAGATTAGTTTGATGGTTGACAGTAGTTAGATCAAATGACTGTTTATGGTTGGATGCACTGAAATAGTGAAATCGTGGGACCTCAGTCCGCCGACCCCCCTACCTTCCCTTTCTTTCCTTTCCTTGGATTTCCTCCACCCCTTTCATTCTGCCCAGCCTAGTTACAGTCAGCTCCTTGATCTGCTCTCAGGCCCAGGTTCTGGCCTCCTTTCGTGTTTCTCTTCTTCCACTCCTCTTCTCTCTTCTTCCAGACTCTCTTTTCCTCCCTCTTGAACAAAACAAAGCTTTCCCTCAATCTTTGTAGTCTCATGTTATCTACACCTTTGCTTCATTTGTTACTGTTTTTAGGTGCCAGGTAGGGGTGTGCCAAACTGGTCTACGATCAAACCGGTCCTCTGCAAACTGGGCTGGTTTGACCAGTTCAATTGTGAACCGGACCGGCCCTTGAGAAAGGGATCCGGTCCGTGATTAAGGACCAAGCCCGGTTCGCCCATGAGCTGGTTAGAGCAGCTGTAAAGAGGAATCCAGAGAAGATTCCCCTTTGCTTATGAAGTAAAAAAAAAGTTTTTGTAAAGGGTGGCGCATGACCAGCAAGTGAGAGGTCTCTCTAAATGTCAAATAGGAGGTGCTTACTGGTAGGCATGTGGTTCTCCACCCATCTTTGTGGCGGTGGCAGCAGTATCTGGTGTCTGTGCATGTGTGGAGGCAATTTGCAGCATGGTCAGCAACATGCTGACCATGCAGATAGCTTCTACGTATGCACGGAGGCCAGATATTGCCATGGCCGCCTCTGCAAGAAGGCGGGGGGAACACTGCTGCTGGTAAGTGCATTCTGTTTGACTTTTAAAGGTGCCTCTCACTCACCACTCCCCTGCCGCCCTTTACAAAAACATTTTTTTTTACTTCAGAAGCAAATGGGAATACTCACCGGATTCCCCTTTACAGCTGCTCAAATTGGCAACCAGTTTGGCTGGTCCATCTGACCGAACCGGTTCGTGGACCGCATTCCGATTCAAATTCTATTTGAATTCAGGCCGAACCGTGAGAATTGGTTCCGCGTACACCCCTAGTGCCAGGCAGAGTCTGTCCTGTTCATTCAGCCTCCCTTCACCCTGTTGTCTTAAAAAATAATAGTAAAGTCTGGTATTCGCATGGAGAGTTGCTTTCGTACAAATGCTGAATGTGCAGATACATGTGAGGATTACCCAAGTAGGCTTTTTTCTGGCTGTTTCATTAGGTGAGGTGCTGCATTTTGATATATGAGAGAGAGAGAGAGAGAGAGAGAGAGAGAGAGAGAGAGAGAGAGAGAGAGAGAGAGGAGGATATTATCATTATTATTCACATCTTCTCACAAGAGTCTTGTGAAGTCGGTTAAGCTGATAAAGAGTGTGGCTGGTCTGAGGTCACCCGGTGAGCCTCCTGGCTGAGTAAAGTTTCAAACTCCGGTCTCTCTAACCCCACACTCTCGATGAGGAAAAAGATCTCTTGACACTAGCTTCCTGCTTGAAAGGTTTTGTCTTCTCTATTTTGAGGAGTCGTTTTTGTAACTTTTCATTTCTATACAATAAACGTAACATAACACAAAGTCAACGAGATGTGTAAGCATGCCAGTTGCAATAAGCTGAGATGGCCCTAATTGCATGTAGTGCGTTTGTTTGTTGGTTTGTTAGGGGGAATTTCATTCTGCCTTTCTGTTCAACAGAGTGCCAAAGGCTGCTCGCATCATTAAATTACAATGTGATGGAAAAAAGCCCCACAAAATCAGCAACAAATCAGTCAGTAGAACAGAACCGCAAGAAATCACACAAAGAAGGGAGAGGCAATAGCAAATCCAACTGTTGGTGAGCCAGAGGAGGCAAGGGATATCAAGAAGCAATCGAGGGGGCAGAGTAGGTTTCCTGGCTCTAGTGTTATCAGGAGCCCTGCCCTGTGCTTCCCCCCCACACCCATCCAGTTCCATCCCGTGGCACAGAGCCCTCAAGGTCTGGTGCGAATGCAGCAAGGCAACTGGGATCTATCTATCTATCTATCATAGGAAGTTGCCATATACTGAGTCAGACCATTGGTCCATCTAGCTCAGTATTGTCTTCACAGACTGGCAGCAGCTTCTCCAAGGTTGCAAGCAGGAATCTCTCTCAGCCCTATCTTGGAGATGCTGCCAGGGAGGGAAGTTGAAACCGTCTGCTCTTCCCAGAGTGTCTCCATCCCCTGAGGGGAATCTCTTCCAGTGCTCACACATCAAGTCTCCCATTCATATGCAACCAGGGCAGACCCTGCTTAGCTAAGGGGAGAAGTCATGCTTGCTACCACAAGACCAGCGCGTGCGCTCTCTCTCTCTCTCTCTAATGTATGTAAAGGTAAAGTGTGCCGTCAAGTCGATTTCGACTCCTAGCACCAACAGAGCCCTGTGGTTTTCTTTGGTAGAATACAGGAGGGCTTGACCATTGCTGCCTCCCACGCAGTATGAGATGATGCCTTTCAGCATCTTCCTATTTCACTGCAGCCCAATATAGTGCCAGCGGGGATTCGAACTGGCAAGCTTCTGCTTGTTAGTCAAGCATTTCCCCGCTGCACCATTAGCCTCGATCATATGTATATACCATCTGATATATACATCTCTAGGTGGTGTGGCAAAGCAGGGAAGTAACTTGTCTAGGGATTAAGAGATTGCTGGTTCGAATCCCTGCTGGTATGTCTCCCAGACTATGGGAAACACCTATATTGGGCAGCAGCAATAGAGGAAGGTGCTGAAAGGCATCATCTCCGACTGCGCGGGAGATGGCCGTGGGAAACCCCTCCTGTATTCTACCAAAGACAACCACAGGGCTCTGTGGGTGCCAGGAGTCAACACCGACTCGACAGCACAACTTTACCATTACCTTTTAGGTGGTGTACACAATCCAAATTACAATATTAAAAAAAAGACTTTCACAGAATAAATACACTTAAAAACAATTCACAGAGTGAATTCACCACAGACAGGTGAATATCACCTGTCCGTAGTGATAGTACCCTGGACAGATTGGAGGAGCTGGTGTGACTTTGTCCTCATCTTCTGAATTGGAGGAGGAGGAAGAAGAGGAGGGAAAGGGGACATCCTATGGTCAAGCGGGGGGTGCAGGAGATACAGGAGTGGAGGACCATGTATCCCATTTCTTTCTCAGGTCTATATCAGATGAGGAGAGGTTAAAGTAAAGTGTGCCGTTGAGTTGGTGTCGACGCCTGGCGCCCACAGAGCCCTGTGGTTTTCTTTGGTAGAATACAGGAGGGGTTTCCCATTGCCTCCTCCCACACAGTATGAGATCATGCCTTTCAGCACCTTCCTAGATCGCTGCTGCCCGATAGAGTACTAGCAGGGATTCAAACCGGCAACCTTCTGCTTGTTAGTCAAGCATTTCCCCGCTGCGCCATTAGGTGGCTATGAGAGGTTAGGCCTGGAGATATTGACCCGGAACTCTGTCTCTCTGAGCTCAGCCGACCCCTGCTGGGCTCTGCCTTCCTGGCTGGAGAGCAGCTCCCTTAGAGGGGGGCTCCTCTTTCTTGGAGTCTGGCACTCTTCTTCCTCTCCTCCAGCTGATCCTGTGTCTCCTGTCACTAGTGCCGATGTGCAGATATTAGGGCAGATGATGGAAGGGGAGGACCTGGGGTCTTGGGTTCTGTGAGTGTCACTTTGGTGGGTACTGTCTCTCTGGGGTGCCATCTCTGGTCTCAGGCTCTGACTCGTCATCAGGGCCCAGGGCCAGGGCCAGTTCTGATCCGGTCTCCTTGGGGTCAGGGTCAGGTCTGGGGTCATGACCCCACACCCCAGTTGGCTCTCAGAAGGTGTCAAAACACACACAAGGTCCTCACCAGATTGCCTCTGAGGACCGGAAACGCCATACAACTGCACTGGTTTACTGTTCCCATAGTTAATGGATGAAAGCCACCTTTCCAAAAATGAATTTCCCTTTGCAAATGCAATGATTTGAGGTGGGGGGGGAGGTACCCTTCAAACACTCCTGAAGCATGTGAGCAGATGCATATCTGAGAGAGAGCAAAAGGGGGAAACATACATATTCATCAGAGGTAAGGATCTGACGTGAGTTCCTGAGAGGTGGTCATTCCAGAGAAGCTGGGGCTTGTAAGCCTGTGGGAGACGAGAAGAGAGCCAGACCCGACACGGTGCCAGAAACAAACGGGGAGAAATGGCCAGAGGCAAATCGTAGAAGACAAAGGAATGCACTGCAATATGAGGGTGATGCCAAGACAACTGGAAGTTATATAACGAGTTCTGTAAATCCCATCCGTCGTTTTGTTGCATCAGTGAAAATAATGGGGACTGTTTGGGGAAGATGAAAAGAATGATGTACAGTTGCATCTGCAATTAAAGACTGACATGTGCAATGGAAAGGAAAGCTAATTGGTAATCCACAGATGCAACAACTGCTGCTGTGTTGAGAATATGAATATATATATGTATATATGTATATGTATTTTCCCCCGGGATGCTAAAATAGCTGCAAAATGGGCCAAAACTCCCAATTACATACAATACAGCCACAGCACTAACAGAGCTGTCTAGGAGACTGTCTGTTCGCCTTGTGCCTGTAGACTGCATTTTATTATCCTGTAGCCCACGTCCAGATCTTGGGAGCAGAAGCCGATAATAAGCCCAAGCAAGAGTAGAAATAATAAGGGGAGTAAAGTGAGTCGAGGGAATTCTAAGCAGTTACGGAGCTGACACGGCTGTTGTCTAGGTCACTTAGCAACCGGTGAAGCATAAGATAAAAGTGAAAGATCAGATTTTTCACATGAAAAAGAAGCAGCAGGAATTCAATAGCATATATGTCTCTTGCTTGGTTTCAGTATGAATCTGTTGATTCTGCTCCACGTTCCATTCTGTCTGATTTCCTGTGTAACTTGGAGAATTTCTAAAATAATTTTGGGGTTGGTGCATGTACAGCTTGCCACAATTTTCACTTCATCTGTTTTTTTCATCTTGCAGATTACTGATGTGCAGGAGTGTATTGATTAGGACCCTGCACAAAAAGGAATCGAGACACAGTCTGTCTGTCTGTCTGTCTGTCTGTCTGTCTGTCTATTTATTTATTTATTTATTTATTTATTTATTTATTTATTTATTTATAGATGCAGTCTAGATTCCTTTTTGTGCTCTACAAATCCTCTTGAATCAGGATTTGCACTGTGTGCACATGTGCTGTGATTGTGATTGGCACATGGAAAAGGAAGCTGTATTCAATCATGCAGTTGCATCAAGATATGCTTTTATATGCTTTTATCTGGTGTTTTTATCAAAGTGCACTTGAACATATGAAGATGCCTTATGTTGAGTCAGACCCTTGGTCCATCTAACTCAGTATTGCCTTCTCTGACTGGCATTAGCTTTTCAGGCTTGGGTCTTTCCCATCACCTGCTACCTGATCCTTTAACTGGAGTTTCCTGGGATTGAACCTGGAACCTATGCATGTGTGGCTTAGACCTCTTGGGTTTCTGTAAATAATCCCCTGTGTTGTATAGTGTATTAACATCCCCCAAACCTCTTCTTTTTGTAAATAGCACTTGTGTTATGAATCAAATATATTGCATTAATATTCCTAACATCTGTGCAATACTGAAAATGGGATTTCTGAGCCTGCAAGTCCCTATGCATGAAGAAGGTGCAGGGTCCAAAGTTCATTCTTGTTTCACTTTTGGTTTAGCATTTTGACAGTTGATTTTTGGAGGGAAGAGATTTCAAGAAATGGAGGGGATTTTTGTTTGTTCTAATAGGATCATTTAAAAAAACTGTTGGGCCAGAGAAACTGTATATATTGGGACATGGATTGAGAAATGGGACATCCTGCTGCATTTCTCTACTGGATAAATTTATGGTTGTCGTGTCAGTTGTGATGAATAGCATGTGGGATTCATTCAATTTTCTGTTTCAAACTGGCTTTTGTTTCCGGTTGGAAATTGATGTGAATTATTCCTAATTCACATATTTGTAAATACATTGTTATGAATGGGCAAGGAAATATAATCCTTTTGACTCAAGGGATTTTGAATAGGTGTATGCCTGCCCTGTTAAATTAAGAAAAAATGAGTATATGAAACACCACATTAGAAGGACTGCACAGATGGCAAAATCATCTGTGTGCTTCTTTGGGGATATGATTCAAATGACAGACATTTTGACCCTGCTTTATTCTAATGTCAAGCAATGTAGCTCCATTTCTGTGAGTAACTGGAGATCAACCTGAAATTAGTTCCCCTTGATTTATTGCTCACGGAGAAATGATTGAAACACAGATGACGGAACCTTAGCAGTGATCAGGGAAGATGTTGTCTCTAATGGCACGTGAAGTGTGTAATTTATTTTGCAGTGTGAAACTTCCCCCAGATATATGGCTCTCTAGAAGCTGAGCTTGTGTCTGTTGTGACACCAGGACCAAATAGTGATTCAGAGACCTTTGAGAGAGACAGAAGGACCATGTGCACAGCATTTGGCCTAAGCACTGTCTAAGTGGGAAGGGTCCAGAGGCTTCAGTTCAGAAGAACCTGAGCCAGTGGCCAGGACCATCAAAGTGGGCAAGTTAAACCTTTGTTGAGATCTGCCTTAGAGGCCCTGCAGGGGACAGGGCCTTCTTTGCAGTGGCACTTCACCTGCACAACTCCCTCCCTAGGAGAGTTTCCCGCATTGCTTTTGGGCTCCGGATGTCAGACCAAGGCTGCTGTCTTCTGGTGGAATTCAGTTTCGGCTACTCTGATTAATGTTTTAATGCATGTCCTAAACATGTAGTCTGATTTTGATATGATTTTGTGTAGGCGTTAACCTCTTGGGTTATCCACCTTGGAGGCTTTTAGTCAGAAGGTGGGTTATAAATATGTTAATAAAGAAATAGAGGGCTAACCCTCACTGAGTCAGTATGCAGAGTACCCAAGAGCTCTTCATGTGAGCCTCCACCTGAGGCACCAGAAGGCACTCTAGGAGGGGACCTGGCTTATGGCGGAACATGTTTGTAGAGAAGAGAATCTATTTATTTAATTCTCGTAGACATGCCGGAAAAAATGCGTGGCGGAAATCTTGCGAGAGTTCGCGAGCAGGACCGAAAATTACAAATAACAATGGCGGCCAGTGGAGCCACGTCGGCGGACGGAGACAGCTGACGGGCGCAGGCAGAGTCACGCTGGCGGGCAGAGGAGGAGGCCGGCAGGAGGAGGCAGCTGGCAGGAGGAGGTGGCCAGCCCGCAGAGCCGAGGAGGCGGCCGGCCAGCAGAGCCACGCCAGACAACTGGAGGAGGAGGTGGCTGGCCAGCTGGAGGCAGCTGATGGCTGGCCCATAATAGGGGCACAGAGGCTCTGTGCCCGGGCCAACTCATTTTTGGTTGTTGTTTTTAAAGAAGAAGCTGTGTCTGCTAGTCTGGCAAATATCCTGGTTGGACTGGGAGTGTAGTAACTTTCCTTTGCCCATCAGGCAGGGTTAAAATCACATGTACATCAACTGTAGGCACAGCAAACGCCACTGATGCCCAAGGTAATTGGATAAGGGTTGCCACTCGCCATTGTCATGTGGGCGCCTTTCCCCCAGGAGAGGGCAGTTCTGGGACAAGGCAGTAAGACTGTGCCTTCCAACACCCCACAGGGGTTCTTAGAGTTTCCTTCCGCCCATCTAAAAGTCCTTTCCTGGGCGAGAGATCAATGCACGCTTTGTTGTTATCAGTATTCAGGGAGGCAGGCGTTGAAAACCACCCCTTCTGTGCCGTCGCCCTCCTCAGGATGGGAGGAGGCACGTTTAGTAATTCATGAGTTGTTTTGTTTAGTTACTTAAGATGTCTCTCCTACCTTTTTAATTGTAATGAAAAATTCCCAAGGTGTCTACCATGTAAAATGATACCAGTACTGATCTCACTGCTCCCAGCCTGGCTTGGGAGGGTGGGGGCAGCCCAGTCAGGTCTTTGTGGGGAGCTGAAGGCCACCAGCAAGCCTACAGTCAGCCACTGAAGCCCTGCCCTGTGCTTACCTCCATGCAGTAGTAGCCCAACTCTCTGACTGGGGAGTCACTCTTGCTGCATTCTCCCATCACCCCTGCTCATAAGGGCCGCTGGGGAATGTTCCTATTTGCAAGTGGTGAATGCTCAGAGGAGACAGTAATGGAGCAACTCTCTCAACCATGTCACTCCATGTTTGCCTTCTCCCACCCTTGGCGTCCACAGATGGACTTTCTCCAGGGGCATCTTGGAGTAGGCAGTCCTTTAGATATCCAGGCCCCAGTCCATAGCCTCACCACTGCAAGATGACTACAGTTGGGAACTCACAGGTTATACATCCATGTTGTGTTGTAGTTCTCGTTGTAGGATTGTTTTTAGTTCTTTTTCCAGCTTCTAGTCAAGCCTCTTCCCATCTACCTTGAGCTGGGCCCTGGGAGAAGCCTGGGAAGCTACCTCCATGTGATCACCCTCAGAAGCTCGGGTGAAATATGTAGATCTGTGTGCATTGACGAGGACTTGTTTTAGTACCCTAATAGTTTGCTGCTTTCTTTCAGTTCTATCTCATGATGATCGGACCTTCTGATCATAATAAATCAACCACTGTGGTTTGAGATTCAGTTTCTGTGTGTGGGTTCTGATCAGTTTCCACCCCACAAATGTTAGACTGTTCCAGGGTTCACTATCCAGTTTAACTTTACAAGGAAACTAAAAAGCATTGATGCTTTTGAACTTGGGTGCTGGAGAAGACTTTTGAGGATACTGTGGACAGCCAGGAAAACAAACAAATAGAATATAGAACAAATTAATCCAGAATTTTCACTTGAGGCACAAATGACCAGGCTCAACCTATCATACTTCAGACACATTATGTGAAGACCCAGCTCCCTTGAGAAGTCCATAATGCTGGGGAAATTTGAAGGAAAAAGAATGAGAGGACAACCAGCAGCAAGGTGGATGGACTCAATTACAACAGCGATGAATGCACCACTGAGAGACCGCAAAGGCCAAGCTGAAGACAGATTCTCCTGGAGAGAATCTAGCTATGTGGTTGCTAAGAGTCGGCACTGACTTGACAGCACTTAATCAATCAATCAATCAATCAATCAATCAATCAAGAGCTGGTGGAAAACCCCGGGGACCTATGAGTAGGATCACGCAATTATGATAGTAAATGCTGAAATATCAATCTCAGTTTTTCTTACCTTACCTTTCTCACTTATATAAACAGAGGCCAGTGGAGAGGATTTGGACATAGGTGGAGGTTTGTGAAGTTAGAAAGGAAAGGAAGGTCCTTCCTTATCTCCCCTCCCTGTCATGCAATTCTGCAACATCCAGAAGCTCAGATGGCAATGCTGCTGGGACGGATTGTTGCCAGAGCCAATGCTTATCAGAAAATACAGCATAGGTAGCCTTCATTATTTGCGGGGGTTCCATTCTTGCCTATAGGTGTGAATACGGAAACTGCAAATAATGAAACCTCACCCCAGAGGAATCTAAAGGTTTGGTTCCTTCACAAAAGGCTAAAAATGAGCGGTGGGGGCGGGGGGGGGGGATAAGAGAGAGAAAGTACTCTACCTTGTCCTCCAGGTCTCCAACAATGCCCCCCCAACCCATTCCTCCAATTTTAGCAAAAAAAAATCATGGGGATCTTTTAAAAGAGCCTCAAAATGGCTCTACACTGCCTCTAGAACAGAAATGACACCGGAAGTCATTTCTGGTGGCCCTGAAATGCGCCCATTTTTCCGGAAGCCTGTTTCTAGTGGGACATGAAAACCACCCATTTTTGCACCCACAGATGTGGAAACCAGGTCTCTAGGATCTCATAGTGGATGCACAAAACCATGGTTGCTGGAACCGTGGATAACAAGGGACACCTGTATTGAAGCAGATGGAGCTATGGTCTGGTTCAACAGGAGACAACAACTTATAAGGCTACTGAGCAGCACAGATGTGCCTGATTCCAAGGCAGAGCACTGCTCCTTTCAAGCCATTCTACTCTCCAGGGAGAGACAGGACCTGTGTAAACATGGACCTCGGACTCAGCACTGATGGGTGTGAGTTGGAACTGTCCCTGGTCCTGAAGAGTTGGTTCCATCCTTGACTGTGCTTTGGCTGCTGGAAGCAGCTCTTTGTTCCGCTCCCTGACCAACCGGCTCCCTGCTTTCAACACCAGCGCCCGGCTGCAAAAATGTGCCAGACAGTTTTGAGCCAGGCTGATAGCAAAGATGATGAGACTATCAATGGGTTCCACGGAGGACTGTGGTGAGGACTTCATCACTCATGTTGGCCTTGGCTGGTGCATTTGGACTTGAACTCACAGGCATATGGATGAAAAGCTTTTCTTTTCTTCTCCATTTCAAGGCCATCTGTTCCTCTCCTTGTGCTCATCAGTTTTTAACTTGTTTTGTCTTATTATGGTAATCACTCAAAAATGAAGTTTTCTTCTGACTTTGGAATGCAGTTGTCCTGTATATTCTAGCTAATACAGGACCTGCAATAAAGGAGCAAAGGGTTCCTTTATTTTTCAATACTATTGCATGCCTTACCACAGAGGTTCTCAACAGGGACTACTAGGACCCCCCAGGGGTCCTTGAAGGGCCCCTACATGCTACTCAGTGCCTCCTGCCTCTCTATACAGCAGCTCCACTGCTTGTTCCCCATATGAGGATCATTGGCATGAAGCCAGCACATCCACAGTGATGTGTGCTGCAGGAGGGGAGAGAAGAAGACCCTCCTCCTCTGCTTCTGATTGGCTGGCTATGTGCTGAAGATCAGCGTGCCTCAATCCCATCAGTGTACGCTGATGGGATCTGAGCTGTCGGTGACTGACCAGGAGAGGGATCTTGGGGTCATGGTGGACAGCTCGTTGAAAGTGTCCACTCAATGTGCGGCAGCTGTGAAAAAGTCCAGTTCCGTGCTAGAGATCATTAGGAAGGGGACTGAAAATAAAACGGCTAATATTATAATGCCCTTATACAAGACTATGGTGCGGTGACATCTGGAGTACTGTGTACAATTCTAGTCACTACATCTAAAGAAGGACATTGTAGAACTGGGAAAGGTGCAGAAGAGGCCAACCAAGATGATCAGGGGCCTGGAGCACCTTTCTTATGAGGCAAGGCTACAACACCTGGGGCTATTTAATTTAGAAAAAAGAGGACTGCGGGGAGACATGATAGAGGTCTATAAAATCTTGCATGGTGTGGAGAAAGTGGATAGAGAGAAAATCTTCTCCCTCTCACACGTAAGGAGAGGCGAGCTGGTCTTGTGGTAGCAAGCATGACTTGTCCCCATAGCTAAGCAGGGTCTGCCCTGGTTGCATATGAATGGGACAAGAAGTGTGAGTATGGTAAGAGATTCCCCTCGGGATGGAGCCGCTCTGGGAAGAGCAAAGGTTTCAAGTTCCCTCCCTGGCAGAATCTCCAAGATAGGGCTGAGAGAGATTCCTGCCTGCAACCTTGGAGAAGCCGCTGCCAGTCTGTGCAGACAATACTGAGCTAGATAGACCAATGGTCTGACTCAGTATATGGCAGTTTCCTATGTTCCTATGTAACACTAGAACCAGGGGTCATCCCATGAAATGGATTGTCAGGAAATCTAGGACCAGCAAACGGAGGTACTTTTTCACACAATGCATAATCAACTTGTGGAAATCTCTGCCACAAGATGTGGTTACAGACAACAACCTGGAAGGCTTTAAGAGGGGTTTGGATAATTTCATAGAGGAGAGGTCTATCAACAGCTACTAGTCGGAGGGCTATAGGCTACCTCCAGCCTCAGAGGCAGGATGCCTCTGAATACCAGTTGCAGGGGAGTAGCAGCAGGAGAGAGAGCATGCCCTCAACTCCTGCCTGTAGGCTTCAAGAGGCATCTGGTGGGCCACTGTGTGAAACAGGAGGCTGGACTAGATGGGCCTTGAGCCTGATCCAGTAGGACTGTTCTTATGTTCTCCTTGAACTGACTGACAGGATTCAGAAAATCAGCACTGAGTATTCCCATTGAGATTAATGGAACAAATAAACTTGTCCCATTAATTTCAATAAGACTGCTTATGAGTAACTTAAGCTAGATGTAAGCCAGTGACTGGAGTAGCCTGCCTCATAACTGTAGTATTTAAATTTGTGTGCGTTTATACAGCCACCTAATGGCGCGGTGAGGAAGCAACCTGCCTAGAGAGCAGGAGGCTGTTGGTTCGAATCCCCACTGGTGTGTTTCCCAGACTATGGGAAACTCCTATATTGGGCAGCATCGATATAGTAAGGTGCTGAAAGGCATCAACTCATACTTCATGGGAGAAGGCAATGGTCAACCCCTCCTGTATTCTACCAAGAAAACCACATGGCTTTGTGGTCTCCAGGAGTCGACACTGACTCGATGGCACAACCTTTCCTTTCCATATATAATACATACATGCATGCATGCACTAAAAATTCTCTATAGGGTGCCTGAGCTGAAGGTTTGAGACCGAAAGGCTACCCTTGCTTTAAAAAGGTTGGGTATCCCTGCCTTACAATATTTCAAAAAGGAAAATAGGGCCGTGATTTTGTTGCCGCTGCTCTCAAACCCAAGATTGCTGCCCAACTCCCCATTCACATTTTGCTGGCGGTTTTACTTCATCATTGAAATGTTGGAGTCATTTCCTAGCATCACAGAACCTTAAGAGTTGGAAGGGACCTTGCAGATCTTCCATTCCAGAATCTGCTCTTGCCTCCCTGACAGATGGACACCCAGCCTCTGTTTACTCTGCAGTCGCCTGTCCTGCACTAAGACAGCATGTGTGCTTTTGGTTAAAGAGACGCTGGAGAGATATTTGGCCCACAATATGTCATCAGCCATTTAAAGGATATCTCAGTGGTGGCAGTGTGTGAAATGCCTGACTGTCTACTGCATGGTGCTTTAGTGTTAGCATTGATATACATGCACCCTACATCAGGGGTTTCTATTCTTAGGTCCCCAGATGTTGTTGGACTATAACTCCCATCATTGGGAGTTGAGCCCAGTCTGGCTAGGGATGATGGGAGCTGTCGTCCAACAGCGCACGGAGACCCAACGTGCCCTAGAGACAAGATGTGTCCCCTGCCCCACACGATTTATATGCCAGAGACTCTGGAAGAGAAGTAGAGACCCAAAGAATGACAACTTCAGTAGCTCACACTAGAAAGATTTTAATACTGTCATCCACTTTCAAGAACTAGGTGTTTTCTTACCATCTCCTGTAACTCTGTGTAACGTGTCTTATCATCTCTTGGCATTTAAGGAACTAAGCATTCTCTTATCCTCTCTTTACCTATCTGGAGGTGTGACTTGCTTCTGGCCTCATTAATCCCATGGTTGCTCAGATCTCCAAGTTCTGTGCTCACAGCTGGTCAGGGCTGCATGTTGGTATTCCGTCTCCCTCAGTGTTTCTACCATCTTTCTTTAGAGTGCTGATGCTTTCCCAACCAGAGGCTAAGAGACTGAAGGGTTCTGTTGTCAAGTGTTTGAGACTTGTATTTGTATGTATTACTTACAGAATGCCATCAGTGTGCATGCGCTTTGCAGTTAAGATGGGATAAGTCCCTGCCCCAAGAAGCTTACAATCTAAAATGTAACCGAGGGTGGGGGGAGATGGAGGTAGGGATAGGTAGGGGAAAGAGATGCATTTATTTCAGTTGCACGTACTAAGACTTGGGTATGCTGTAGGGAGTTTTGTAGGGATGTGCAAAAAATTTCGGGCACAGAACGATCTGTGCCCGAAATGAGCAATTTCGGGTGATTCGGGGCCGAACCGAATCACCCCCGATGTCCCCCGATATTTTTTGGGCACGAGCCGAATCACCCGAATTTCGGACCCGAAAAATTCGGGTGATTCGGTTCATGGTTGATTTTTGGTGAATTTTTGAAGTTTTAGTGACTTTGGGGCAGTTCGGGGGCATAGCATGGGATCTGGGCAAAAGGAGTGGGGTGGGGTGGTAGTGCCTAATGGGTGCAGGCTACCACCCCAATTTCAGGGGGATTGGGCAAAGGGCTGATTTTTGGTAAATTTCTGAAATTTTCATGTCTTTGGGGCAGATTGGGGCAGAAAGTGGGGCCTGGAGCAGAATAGTGGGGTAGGGTGGTAGTGCCTAATGGGTGGAGGCTACCACCCCAATTTCAGGGGGTTTGGACAAAGGGGTGATTTTTTGAGATTTTTTGAAGTTTTAGTGACTTTGGGGCAGTTTGGGGGCAGAAAGTGGATCTGCCCCAAAAGAGTGGGGTGGGTTGGTAGTGCCTAATGGGTGGAGGCTACCACCCCAATTTCAGGGGGATTTGGCAGAGGGCTGATTTTTTGGGAATATTTGAAGTTTGGGTGTCTTTGGGGCAGATTGGGGGCAGAAAGTGGATCTGCCCCAAAGGAGTGGGGTGGGCTTGTAGATAGTGCCTAATGGGTGGAGGCTACCACCCATCCCCAATTTAAGAGTGATTGGGCAGAGGGGTGAATTTTGGTGAATTTATTTTTATGAGGTTTGTCTTCGTAAGGTGAAGTGTGCTAAATTGATTACTTCCTCATATTATTCATAGTAATAGAGAGTGTGAAAAAGTGAAAGTGGGGTCATGAGAGTTGTCTAATTGAAAAAAAATCTCATTTGCTATGATACAATGAGAATTCACACCTCAGAAGTTTTTTCTGAGGATTGGCACAAGCTAAGTGGTGCTATTAACCAGGGTTCTCTATTACACAGGGTTTCAAGTTGGTTAACAGTGAGCCATGCTTTGCTGCTGACCAGGTTATGATTATCTATCTAAGTCTAACATATCTGACTATCTCCAGATCAATTTCTAGGATATGCATGCTAGCCTCAGCTGCCGAGAGATAAGAAGGGTATACAGGGTGTGAGTGTGTGTCTACACCAAATGTTTCCAAAGTATTTTTTTTAACAAGCTTGAATGGATTGGATTCTACAAATGATAAAGGCACTAGGTTGCCTAGGCAAACTCCCTGCAAGAGCTCTTGGTGTAAATATTCATTTTGTATACTTATAACAAATTAAATCCCTGAGACACGTGGAATGACGAGTGTGTCATGTTTTGCTAGTATCTTATACAATAATCCAGATTTTCAAGAAACAGATTGCTATGGAGCCTTTCTCTTTTAATTTTTTATATAATTTACAGCTTATTTATATATATTCACGGCTTATATGGCATGTTCACCCATCTTGTTTTCTCATTCAGAAATGATCAGAACAGTTTGTATTTACAGTCGTCATACTATCAAACAGGAAATTAACTCTTAGTGGTGTTTTAGAACATCTTTACTGTAAGCTATTAGGGAAATTACAGACTAGTGCAGTAATTCAATCCCTGTAATACTATTCATATCTGCAATAATTTTCTTCCAGAATTTTTTTTCCTCATGTGTGTTGCATTTCCACCACATAGGAAGATAAGTACTGCCAGTCTTTTGGTGTTTCTAATAGTTCATATTGTAAGTTCCACTCCATGCGATACAGATTTTTTAAAAATATATTTTATTCCTGGTATGTGTGTCTTGCTCTAACGTGAAGCTCCCAGCAGCCTCCCATGCAGACTGCTGATCAGTTCTATACCTGCTATGCTCCAGTGATGCTATAGCACCTGATGGTCCCAGACTAGCCTCTAAGATCTATGATGGTATGGTTAATGAGTCCCTAGGTGGTAGGTAAGCTATTTTAGTTTTCAAAAAGGATGGTGTGGAGTGATGGAAAGGTTTATAAAACGATGTGTGGTGTGGAAAAAGCGAATTGGAAGAAGTTTTAATGAGTTCTAATATGGAGTTCTAATATGGAGTTCTGTTGAGTTCTATGAGTTTTACTCATTGGGAACATAGGAAGCTGCCTTATACTGAGTCAGACTCTTGGTCTATCTAGATCAGTATTGTCGACACAGATTGGCAGCAGCTTCTCCAAGGTTTCAGGCAGGAGTCTCTCTCAGCCCTATCTTGGAGATGTTGCCAGGGAGGGGACTTGGAACCTTCTGCACGCAAGCATGCAGGTGCTCTTCCCAGAACGGCCCCATCCCTTAAGGGGAATATCTTACAGTGCTCACACGTGCATCCCATTCAAATGCAAACCTGGGCAGCCCCTGCTTAGCAAAAGGGACAATTCATCTTTGCTACTACAAGACCAGCTCTCCTCCATCTTGGCTATTCTTGTCCAAGTCAATAGATAGGTAGATATAGGACAGACAACTGAAAGGACTTCTTCACACAGTGCTTCATTAATTCATATCTCTGCCACGAGATATGGTATAGCCACTGGTTTTGCAGGCTTTGCAAAGAGGATTGAAGAAACTCCTGGAGCAGGAAAATCCTGTCAATGGCTATTAGAACATGAGGCCTCCATGCACAGAGGCAATATGCCACTGACCTTCCAGTTGCTGAGGGCAACAGTGGGAGAAGGTGATTACCTACATGTCCTGCTTGTAGACCTGCTAGAGGGATCCAGTTGGCCATCAGGATCCTGGACTAACAGTCTATCTATCTATCTATCTATCTATCTATCTATCTATCTATCTATCTATCTATCTATCTATCTATCTATCTATCTATCTATCTCACCAGTGACCCGACATGTAGACAAAAAGGGAACTTGGACCTTCCTGCTCATTCTTCTGCAGAGTCAGTAAAATGAGATAAAACTGGATCCATTTTTCTTGCATCACTGTTCCAGTGTGTAGATGAGGATTTGGCTTCCCTTGGGCCTTCTGGTCATTTGTAATTCTCTCGCTGTAACTTTCTTTCTCCGAGGGCTGGAGAGCATGTTTGGAAAGCATGTCAGGCTTTGTGTCTCTCCAGCATTGTGAATATGTCTCTGTTACAGTGCTCGGAGCAATGTCTTTTCCATCTGGAAGATGTGCCTGACTTGTTCCCACACAGTCAAGTAATGTGCTATTGAAACAGAGGACAGAAAATAACTGGGAGCGTCTGTTCCTTTCTGCTATCTCCCTTAATTTTAGATATTGCACAGAGTGATTGTAGGGAGAGTCCAATCTGTAAATTCACGTTGTCTTCTGTGCTCAATAAAATTCCAGTTAACCTGTAGTGCACTCCAAATGGAACTGTTATATTACCAATACCCAAGGAAAGGAGCATTTTGCAATTATTCCATGGCCCAGGCCCACAAATTTTGTCCATCACAGGGAATGAATACTCATAGTGATTTTTGGCAAAAATTTCTCCCCCTAGAGATGGAAAATAGGCGATCACATTGTTGCACTTGGAGCTTTCTCTGTGTTATTGGAACTTTGAACCTTCTGCTCTTCTCAGAGCAGCTCCATCCCACTGAGGGGAATATATTGCAGCAGTGCTCACACTTCTAGTCTCCCTTTCATATGCAACCAGGGCAGACCCTGCCTAGCTAAGGGGACAAGTCATGCTTGCTACCACAAGACCAGCTCTCCTCCCATGCTTCGTTATGGCTGGAAATTGTCCTTCTTGGCTTATTGGAATCTTCCGTTTCAGTCCATGTATTGGGGTAAGAGCATGTCCCAAGGCTTGGAATCACATGGCATGCAATTACTTAGGGTGCTTATTTGCTTCATTATGTGAATTTGTTTTTCTGGCTTCAGGAAGCCAACTGTTGGCCACAGACAGCCTCCAGTTTCAACCTTGAAGTGGGAGGGACTGACAGAGAGAAGCAAAGGCCAGGAATGTTGTTGTGGGAGTTGCACTCTTGAGATAAAGGCAAGCATGGGTGTGTGCCTGGCCCCCTACATAGTGGCAATTATAGGGGACAGGGGAGCATTTGGCAGTTGAAGAGGCAAAGCTCATCTCAGGCAAGCCATGAGGAGTTCTCAAACTTGGATCCCTGGCTGTGGTTGGGCTACAACTCCCAGCCACAATGGCCTTTGTGGCTGGAGATGGAGGGAGTTGTAGTTCAAGACCATCTGGGGCCCTACGTTTGAGACTCCCTGGCTTAGCCTACTAATAATAAATATTATACTTATTAAGGACTTGTATCCCACCTTTCAAACTAGTCAGCCTTGCAGGGCACAGGGCACACGAGTGCATGGGTTTAACTGAAATGGGTGATTTGTGCTTTACTAGCACAACAAATGATTGATAGGACAGAACGCAGTAGCAATGTAACTGGAAACCCAAAGCAAATATTACTGTAATGAATGAACTTTCAGAGCTGATAAGCCCATTTGACAAAGAAAACAAGACTTAATAAGCAAACCTTAAAATGGCATAAAGAACATGCTTGGCAGATGAAGCCTGCAGATTATGCCTATGCAATGGAGTGATGAACTCCGGATATATTTGAATGCACATCTGCATAACTTGGAAAAGCAAATAATAATGATAATCATAATGGCAAAAACTAAGCTGCTCAAGAAGCCCTACTCTGTTTCTGTGCTATGGCTATTTCTGTTTGCTTCTCTACACAATCTTCAGCTTTACTTTAAACAACTTTGAAATTCCATGGAAAAGCACGATTATCTTAAATGCTACTGAAGATGCTATGATGATGTTTAGCTGAAAGAAAGCGATGTTCTTATCAGCAAAGGAGGAAAATATTTTGTTGCTGTTGCTGCTATATTAATTGGTTTGATTTAGAAAGTGGAGTTGGGGGAGTGGACTGCACAGATTTCTGAATTAGGTCGGCTAGTTTTAGTAGCCTTTCCTCTTTGCTGTCCCCATTAAAGTAGGGTTAGGCAACCTTAGCTCTCCAGCTGTTGTTGAATTGTGGCTGGGGATGATGGGAGTTGTAGTTCAACAAAAGCTGGAGAGCCAAGGTTGCCTAAAGCTGCATTAAAGCATGCTAACCAGGTTGCACATGGAAGCAAAATAAAATCAGGGACATGTTGGGTATAGGAGACTGGCCTTCTTCACTCCCTGCTGATTTCCAGAACGAGTGCTCACTGGGCTGCTCTCTCTCTCTGCTCTTTTCCCAGATCACCTTTTTCATGCTCTTGTCGGCAGTCTGCGTCATGCTGAACTTGGCGGGTTCTATTCTCTCGTGTCAGAACGCTCAGCTGGTGAACTCCTTGGAAGGTTGTCAGCTGGTGAGTAACGGAAACCACGTTTTGACAGCACAAAAATATGAAACCTGTTTCTCTTTTGGGGGTCTGGGGGCAACCAGGGTTCTCTCTGAATACCTGTTTGCAAAATGAAGTCTTGTTGTGGGCGGCAGTATCAAGGCAGTGTGTGCACACGTGCATTCAGAGTGGGGCCTTCCTGATTCAACCTAACATTAACTGAGCGGATATCCAATATACACACTCAAATGGCTGCCTCCACCTTTCTAGTGGCAGCTAGTGATGGGCAACACACACATACACACACACACACACACACACACACACACCTGCCCCCGCCATCCCTGGTTCTCCTCAGATTGACTCAGAATAAGCAGAATTATCTCTCTCCCCACTCCCTTTTCAAAAAATAGCTTGGCTTATATTTTGTTTGTTTGTTTGTTTGTATGTTTAATGTGGTGTAACGTGGAGAGCCAGCGTGGTGTAGTGGTCAGAGTGCTGGACTAGGACCAGGGAGACCTGAGTTCAAATCCCCATTCAGCCATGATACTAGCTGGGTGACCCTGAGCCAGTCACTTCTCTCTCAGCCTAGCCTGCTTCACAGGGTTGTTGTGAGGAGAAACTCAAGTATGTAGTACACCGCTCTGGGCTCCTTGGAGAAAGAGCAGGATATAAATGTAATAATAATAACAACAACAACAACAACAACAACAACAACAACGTACTCTTATACCGCCCAAAACTTGCATCTCTGGGCGGTTTACAAAAATTAAAACAACAAAAATCAAAACATTCGCTAACACAATAAATGACCCCCAAAATAAAAACATTAGTTAAAATAAATGACAGCAGAAAATTAAAACATTTGAACAATTTAAAATGTTTAAGACAACATTTTAAAACAATGTTAAAACTATTAAAATAGTATTTAATTAAAAGCTTGGGTGAACAGATGCGTTTTTAAAGATTTTTAAAAAATTGTCAGAGATGGGGAGGCTTTTATTTCAATAGGGAGCACATTCCAAAATGGGATAGTGAAAATGGGCCCCTTGAGGACACCCCCCACCCATGAGTCCATTCTCATGGAGTCCATGGGAGGAGAGCTAATAGCAAGCATGCGTTGTCACCTTTGCTAAGCAGGTCTGCCCTGGTTTCCATTTGAATGGGAGACTACATGTAAGCACTGTCAGATATTCCCCTTAAGGCATGGGGCAGCTCTGGGAAAAGCCTCTGCCTGCTTGCAAGCAGAAGGTTCCAGGTTCCCTCCCTGGCAGCATCTCCAAGATAGGACAAGTTTAAAAAAAAAATTAAAAATAGGACAATATTTTTTAATTGACCCAACAAACTACCAAAGCATACAGTACATTGCCAAAGCACAATTATATACAAAGTGGTTGTTTGTACATGATATATCTACAAAGATTTACACACAAGGATTTGGAAACCCACAAGGTTATGAAGTATATGCAGGTAGTACTGTAACTCGGGGGTGGGGGATTTCAAGGCACATCAGGTTACCGGGAGGGTTACGTCCAATGTCCATTTCCACAATTTGTCCCATTGCTGTTTAGAAGAGATACTCTTGTCTTTTTGCACATAACCATACAAACCTTTCCAGAAGAGATTAACTGTCTCATCTGCGTGAACCTCTTGGTTGCGTCTTCCCTCCCTCTTCCTATGCAGGAGCATTGCACAAATGACATACAGGTTTACTAACCTGATCACGAGAAGGGGAACGTTCCAATTCCCTAGTATGAGGGCACCCGTTCCATCTCGTTTCCTTGAAGGTTTCTTTCTGGGACCTTGAAAAGAGGTTCTATCACTCAAACCCGAGGTTAGGGCTGAGAGAGATTCCTGCCTGCAACCTTGGAGAAGCTGCTGCCAGTCTTTGTAGACAATATGGAGTTAGATGGACCAAGGGTCTGACTCCGTATATGGCAGCTTCCTGTGTTTCTATCTATCTATCTATCTATCTATCTATCTATCTATCTATCTATCTATCTATCTATCTATCTATTAAAACTTTTATACCGCCCTTCCAAAAGGCTCAGGGCGGTTTACATTAAAAGGAACATTCTATGTTCCTTTTCCAACCCCCCCCCCCGGTGAGCCCCCAGTAGCCAACCACTCCAGCTATCCACGGGTACGAACTCCAGCTGGCTATCAAGAGCACTCACAGAATGAGGTTTCACGGCCTGTGATACAGCAATGCTGCTAAAGACTTGCATTTTGGGCAGTATACGGATATGTTAAATAAATGAATAAAAATAAATAAAGCAAAGCAGATCTGGATTTGGTCAATGCCTGGATGGGAGACCCCCCTGAGAAACCTGTCTTTACACCCTTGACTTCTGTTGACAAAATTCAAGATGCAAGTTAAACACATAATAAAACAAGTGGAGGAATTCTACGGTGGTAGGGAAGCAACAGGGTGGGGTGCCTGGTGACAAGGTTAGTAAAGGAAGTGTCTAGATTACATAGGAGAATAGAAGGCTGTTCTCTGCTGAGTCTGAACCTGAGTCTGAACCATCTAACTGGGAGCTGTCTCAATCCGGGGGGGAGCAACTGTCTCCTCTTTCCCCTCCTCCCATGGCCAGAAGAGGCAGGGAATAAAGGCAAGAAGGGACCATTGGGATTGGGAGACACAGTAACCCCAATGGGTCAACAAAGGCCAAGAGACTAAGGTGGTATTTTGAGATGGATTTTCAGACGCTGATTTGGATTGATGGGTAAGTTCCTTTAGTGGAGAGAGACTCCTGCCTGTAACCTTAGAGAAGCCACTGCCGGTCCGTGTAGGCAGTATTGACATCGATGGACCAAGCGTCTGACTCAGTAGATGGAGTGTTCCTATGTGGTTTAACAGTGCATGCGCGTCAGGCACTTCCAGTATGATATTGACTGGGGCTGTAAGGAGGTGTGCTGCAGCCCAAAGGCAGCGATTTGGGGGAGAGCAGCAGTAGGGGAAATGCAGCGGGAGAGGTGAGAGCACCCTCCTTGTCCCTTAAAGAACACCCCCCCTCCCCGCGCCTCTCGGGTGTGTACGAACCAGTTCGTGCACATCCCTACTTCCTAGTGAGTGTGTTTTAAGATTACAGCCCAAATTTCTTAATGGTCCAATTTCCAGTTAAAAGTGCTCCCTCTTACAATGCAGGGGAGGATGAGGAAGTTCCATCTTGATCATTCCAGGATCAAATGAGCCCCTCAGTCATGGCTGCAGATTTGCATTGACTTAAAGAGATGTTGCAGGGACGGTCACAGTTTAATCAGGGATCTGCTCCACCTTCAAATTGAGTGAGATATACAAATTAGTAGGATGCACCCTTCAAAAATACAGCCCAACAGGGGAAATGAGGGGTTGGGTGCAAAGTAGAACTAGGAGGAACAGATTTATTTTGTTAAGGGCTTCTTTTCTGCACCTCAAATGGCAAAAATTAGCTTTGGGGGGGGTAGTTTTATTGATTCAGGTTTAAGAATGGAAACCCAAAGTATAATTAATAACTTTTAATAGTCACAAATGAGAAATTGGGGATATTAAGCTGTTAAGCTGAAATGTTAGTTCTTTTTGTCTTGTGAAATCTCATTATAGCTTTTCTAGTTTTCTCTCCTTATAATTTTAATTAAAAATTGGCTCCATTTCAGCATTTCCTCTTTTCCATTTGTCCTTTTTCCTTTTATCGCAACTACTGTAATGTATTTGTTCTCCTTGAGTGTTAATGTCACTGCGGAAATGGTAACTCTGTGGACCTCGTTTAAATGCACGGCATTCACGTATGGCAATCAAGTCTGCATCTATTTAAGATGGCCTAATAGTGGTTATGCATCTGGTTAGGGTCTCGCAATCTAAACCAGAAGACAGAAGCTCAGCGCAAGAGGCCTCTTTGTTTTTTACATTTCAGTTGGGTGATCTGTTTGCAAATCTAGGCATGCAGTCCAAAACATAAAGGGTGCCTAGAATGGAAGGCAGTAAACTTAGGTTCTTGCATATGACTTTGAGATAGCAGTCTTGTGAAGGCTTTTAGCCTGCTTGATCCCCAATAGTTGCATTATAAATCAGCCAGTTAAAATCAATTAAACACAACAGATTCTGTGCTTTGTCTAATGGCCTAGCCTCTCTCTCACTCCCTTAAACTCGGCTAAGAACTAGCCAGACCAAATATAGGAGTCTAAAGATTGACAATGGTTTTCCCCGTGACACTCTATGGATGTGAAAGCTGGACTTTGAAGAAGCAAGATAGAAAAAGCATTGACGCGTTTGAACTTAGGTGCTGGAGAAGACTTCTGAGGATGCCATGGACAGTCAAGAAAACAAACCAATGGATCATAGAACAAATCAATCCAGAATTTTCACTCAAGGTACAAATGACTAGGCTCAAATTATCATACTTTGGACACATTATGTGAAAACCCAGCTCCCTTGAGAAGTCCATCATGCTGGGAAAAGATGAAGGAAAGAGAAGAGGAAGAGGAAAGACTCCTGACTATAACCTTGGAGAGCTGCTGCCAGTCAGTGTGGAAAATCCTGAGCTAGATGGACCAAGGGTCTGACTTGGGAGAAGGCAGCTCCCTGTGTTCCAGTGCCAAGGGTGTGCCTCCAGCTAGTGAACTGGCAGCAAGAGGGTCAGCCAGCATCTCGATCCCGGCTGGTTGCCAACCTGCCTCGTCCCCAGAATTCTCAGACTCATCCCCATAGTGGGAAGGTCCAGGATCTGGGGTCCTGACACCATATGGGCTGTGATGAACCCCAACCCCTTCGACATGGAAGTGCCCACCTGGGGCAGCAACCCCGACGAGAGCTGTTCTTCCTGCAGGCTGGTCATTCATCAGGTAGAGCTACGCAGGCTCAGCCTGTCAGCAGTGCAGCTCTCAGGATGGGAGAGAGAGGAGCTGCTGGGAACCAGAGGTAGCTGCACCTTGTTTGATGCTCTCCTGGCCTGGTAGGACGAGCTGCTGATGATACAGAGTATATGTTGGCAAAGAGCATTTTGACACTACACAGCTGATCAAGTTGCAGTATAGCCCGTAGCAGTCTTCTTTGCAGAACCAATGATCATGGTGTATTCCTGTCTTGTCAGTTGGAGAGGATCTTCTGTGGCGCTCACATTTTTTATTGGCTTTCCTGTCTGATGGTAAAGAAGACTGCTTTTAAGTGGGCTTTTATTAAAAATTATTTTCTCAGTGTCTGAGTATTCAGTGCATAGTTATGACTTTAAAAAAAGAAAAGAATCTGGACAAGTGTTGTTTCTGCGATCATAAAAACTGGAGAACTGGTTTTAATGGCACCATATGTTGCTAATCCCCCATTACAATATGAAGCTTTTTAAGACAGTTGAATTTTGCAAAACAAGGCGATGGTCTTTTTCATGACCCACTCAGCTGCACGTCACACCTCGGCGCACATGTTTTCTGTCCGAGGCCCAGTCAAATGAATGTGGCGTTGTGAAGGAGCAGTGCTAAGTGGGGTACAAAGAGGGGTGTTGTTAGGTACTTTAAAAAATCAAGGCTCCCAGACCTCCTTCAGATAATTAAACTCTGTCATGTTGTAGGGTCGTAGGAACATGTAGGAATGAGTCAGACCCTTGGTCCATCTAGCTCAGTATTGTCTACACCAGGCCTGCTCAACTTAGGCCCCCCCCCCAGCTGTTTTTGGACTACAACTCCCATAATTCTCAGCCACAGCAGCCAATAGCCAGGAATTATGGGAATTGTAGGCCAACATCTGCAGGAGGGCCTGGTCTACACTGAAATTGAGCAGGCCTGGTCTACACTGTCTGGCAGCAGCTTCTCCAAGGTTAGGAGAAGGAGAAGCCTCTCAGCCCTACCTGGAGAGGCCAGGGAGGGAACTAGCAACCTTCATTCATCCAAGCAAGCAAGCAAGCAAGCAAGCAAGCAAGCAAGCAAGCAAGCAAGCAAGCAAGCAAGCAGATGCTCTTCCACTGAGCTGTGGCCCCATCCCCTAAGGGGATTTTTTTACAGTGCTCACACATGTACATAGGAAGCTGCCATATCCGGAGTCAGACCATTAGTCTATCTCGCTCAGTATTGTCTTCACAGACTGACAGCGGCTTCTCCAGGGTTACAGGCAGGAGTCTCTCTTGGCCCCAACTGTAGGAGCCAGGGAGGGGACTTGAAACCTTCTGCTCTTCCCAGAGCGGCTCCATCCCCTGAGGGGAATAGCTTGCAGTGCTCACATGTGGTCTCCCTTTCATATGCAACCAGGGTGGACCCTGCTTAGCTATAGAGACAAGTTATGCTTGCTACCACAGACCTTCAAATGTAAACCAGGGCAGACCCTTCTTAGCAAAGAGGACAATTCATGCTTACTACCGCAGCCACCTAATGGTGCAGCGGGGAAATGACTTGCTTAGCTAGCCAAAGGTTGCCGGTTTGAATCCCCGCTGGTACTATATTGGGTGGCAGCGATCTAGGAAGATGCTGAAAGGCATCCTCCCATACTGCACGGGAGATGGCAATGGTCAACCCCTCCTGTATTCTACCAAAGAAAACCACAGGGTTTCTGTGGGCGCCGGGAGTTGACACCAACTCAACAGCACACTTCAGTTCACTTTCACTTCACTCTCACTCTACTTTCACTCCACCTTCACTTTCACTCTACTTTCACTTTCACTTTACTACAAGACCAGCTCTCCTCCCATAGATCAACTCTTCCCCCCCCAAGAATGATTACATCTGACTCCTCCCCAAAGGGTAACTAGAGGAGACAGTGATGTCTTGGCAGGTAGAGTATCTTCTCCTGTGTCCCCAGCACAGCACCTTTGTGGGAGCAGACGGAGAGGAGAGAAGTGATTGTTAAGGCTGGAGAAGCAGCAGCAGAGTTGACTGCCTGCCCCCTAATCGAGAAGGAGGTAGCTATTGAGATTTGGGGCCCTGAGCCACTCACTGGGGGCCAGAGTCCCATGAGCTACCCCTTAAGCCCCCCCTTCACATTCTTTAAAAAAAGACCCTCTTCTTTCCCAATAGAACTACACGATTGCCCCTTCTTCTCATTAGATATAAAACTGGAGACCTTTCAAGTGTTCTGGTTACAAGTTCCCGGCTCGTCAAATAAGGACAGGAAGAAAGAGACATTTCTGTGAAGTTACCAGTGGGGATAATGCGGAGATGCTCACAGAAATGAGTCATCTCCATTTTGTTTCTCTCTTGCAAGCATTGTCGCATTTTAAAGTCAGGGAATTAGCATAGATAAAGGTCATTTTCATTAAAATGGATAGGGTGGGAATTGAGATTGTTCCGTCTGGGCTGGCTATTTATATACATAGATCGGTGTCTGTACACAGATATAAATGCACACTCTGCTGTAAAACAAAAGGGAGAGGTTTGGAGGTGCATATGGTGCTGGGAGATAAAGCCAAGCTATCACCGCAAGCCATCTAAATTGTCCTGGCATTGTAAGCTCATTAAAATATTTGTGAGCAGAAGATGGGTAGCGGGGAAGTAGAAAAGAGGTTCTCTTCGAAGAAAGGCATGCAAGATTAGCTGCAGGAGTGTATTTCTTCCGTGTGTCTGCAGGCCACATCTGCAGGCTGTTAATTTGGGGGACTGGAAGCCACCTAAATGGCTCAGCGGGGAAGTAACTTGCCTGGGGAGCAAGAGGTTGCTGGTTCGAATCCCTGCTGGTATGTTTCCCAGACTATATCGGGCAGCAGCGATCTAGGAAGATGCTGAAAGGCCTCATCTCATACTGAGTGGGAGGAGGCAATGGTCAACCCCTCCTGTATTCTACCCAAGACAGCCACAGGGCTCTGTGGGTGCCAGGAGTCGACCCCGACTCGACGGCACAACTTTACCTGACCTTCAGCATGTGCATACAAAAGATGGCTCTGCGTTGAGTTCATCTCATCCCGGATGGGCCAATCTGGCTCGCTTTCCAGGATCTTGGGCAGAGATCATTCATCTGGAGAGGCTGCCAGGGATGGAAGCTGAGACCTTTTGCACGGGAAGCCTCGGCTCTTCCACTGGCCTGCAGCCCTTCCTCACAAGTTGCTTCCCCCCGACTCTGGGGCTTGAACTGGGGGCTTCATCGCCAAAGGTTGGGGCCTCGCTCAGTCGTCTCCCTTCAGGCATGCGGGGGGGGGAGCGGAGCTGGGCACCAACAGCCAGGCACAGAGCCATTTGAAGCTTAACGCCAGGAGACTCTCCTCCCATCTTTCCCTGCCCAATAGAACAGATGGCCGCCACCACAATACCCAGCATGCAGCGGAACGCACAGTTGCTAGGGGTTTGGAGCCCCCACCCCCCTGCAGTGGCAGAGGACTGGGCCAGATCCCCGAGGTCTGGTCCTTCGAGCGCCTCTCGGCCCCGTGCTGATTCCCTGCCCATCCATGCAACTGAGCAGACACTGTAAGACAGCCAGGGGCTGTGCTGGTCTTGTGGTAGCAAGCATGAATTGTCCCCTTTGCTAAGCAGAGTCTGCCCTGGTTTGCATTTGGATGGGAGACGGCATGTGTGAGCACAGCACAATATTCCCTTTAGGGGATGGGGCCCATCTGGGAAGAGCAATCTGCATGCAGAAGGTTTCCAAGTTCCCTCCCTGGCAGCATCTCCAAGAGAGGGCTGAGAGAGATTCCTGCCTGCAACCTTGGAGAAGCCGCTGCCAGTCCGGGTAGACAATCCTGAGCTAGATGGACCAAGGGTCTGACTCCGTATATGGCAGCATCCTATGCCATTGTCTCCTTGCTTCTGCCTCTGTCTGCCCTAGCCTCTCTCCACACCACCTTGCTATTTGAAATCATTTCCATATCTGCGTGTGAAAGTCATCTCTTTTTAAGGAATAAAGAATATGGATTATGATTGTCTTTTGCCTTTCTGGTCTCATCTGGTTTATTCTTTTTCTTTGTCTGAAATGATTCCTGTCATTATTTCTCTTTACTCAGTGTGTCCCCCCCCACCCCCCACCCCCCAGCTGTGATTTATGAAGGACCCAGTGGGGGAGGGGCTGCCAAATTAATTTGCAAATGAGCCCGAGTTTACTTTATGACTTAGTTTAATCTTCAAATGATGCTTTTCCCTTTATTCTGTGAAGGATGGACATTCCAGGCAAGTTAATATCCTTTTGACAGCCTGTGTTATTTATTCTTTTGATACGATGCAGTAAAGGTTGTTCTCGGAGCAATTGCCTTTCAATTTTGGAGATAACAGGGCAATAGTAATGAATAATATTCATTTATTTGACACATTTATATTGTAGCCATAGATTGTTACCCTTTCTCTTATTATTCGTGGGGGAAACATTTCACAGAATGTGTTATTTAATATGAATAGTTTAATAATGCCCCTTTATTATCTGGTTATGGTGGTTTCCGCACATTTATCTGGCGTTTGATGTGTTTGTCACAAATCACAAAGTCCATTTTTGCATAGCCGGGTGTCCGGCTGTCATGAAAGAACTCAAAACATGAAAGGAGCTTCTTCCGTATATTCAGATCTCTCTCTTGCTGCTAATACCTCTTAAATTCACAAATTCAGGAATAAAAGGCAGCATTAAAAATCAGCTTCTCAGACTAGCGTGCCTTTTTTTAAAAAAAAAAGCTGTGGTAAAATCAATGTAGTCTGTCGGGAAGGGAGAGCAGATGTAGAACCTTCTTGAGCAGAGTCGATGTTGCTGTGTGAAGTGCTCTGCCTCGTGCCAATCATCCTTACAATATTGCACATGTGGTGGGTGACTTTGGCTTCAAAGGGGTGCAAAGAACATGTCCGCAATGAGCCCATACTGGGTCAGGTCAGATAATAAGGCTGCTCTCTGGATTACTATAGTCTGGGAGCTGTGGGGACTCCCACTATTTGATAATATCATGCATACGTGAGCCAGTGTTGTGTAGTGGCTAGAGTGCTAGACTAGGACCGGGGAGACCCGAGTTCAAATCTCCATTCAGCCACGAGACTAGCTGGGCCAGTCACTTCTCTCTCAGCCTAACCTACCTCACAGGGTTGTTGTGAGGAGAAACTCAAGTATGTAGTACACCGCTCTGGGCTCCTTGGAGGAAGAGCGGGATATAAAATGTAAAAATAAATAAAATAAAATAAATACAGATAAAAGCAAGGTTGGAGTCAGGGAGCTTGCTCGTCTGTCAAGCCCCAGCGAGGAAGAAGTGTTTCTTGCTCCTATTTCATTCTGAAATTGGGGGCGGAATCTGGGTAGGGACTGCCTGTTGAACCACACTGGGGCTTAGCAGGTGAGCATGCTCCTCACCTGCCCAAATCTGGAGCACAAACAGCTCCCAAATGTGAGAACTGCCCTAGTATCATGTGCGGAGTGTGAGGATCCATGTTCCCTCCAAGGCATGTGCATGTGTGGTTAAAAATATTCATTGTATTTGTATAAGTGCGCACAAGTTTTTTTAATGTCGGTTCAGTTATTTTTAGATCCCACTCAGATTGAATCAGGAAGGCCCCACTCTGAATGCACACACTGCCTTGAAACTGCCGCCCAGAACAAAACGCATTCCACACACAGATGGGGAAAAATTGGAGAGAACACTGGCAGGGACGCACATTTCCTAGCCCATACACTGTCACCCGTTCATCAGAATTGTCCCTAAACTCATTAATTTGTGCATTTCGGTGAACTCCTCCTTACGTGATTAGGAATCAGTGAAGAGGAAGAGATGAGTGCCCATACTCTGTCCCGTAGCCGGAGGGCTATAGGCCACCTCCAGCCTCAAAGGCAGGATGCCTTTGAGTACCAGTTGCAGGGGAGTAACAGCAGGAGAGATGCCATGCCCTCAACTCCTGCCTGTGGGCTTTTCAGAGACATCTGGTGGGCCACTGTGTGAAACAGGATGCTGGACTAGATGGGTTTCCTTGGGCCTGATCCAGCAGGGCTGTTCTTATGATGCATTTAGGATGTCCTGGCGGATGTATCATCTAAGCCATCCCACTGATTTGTTTGTTTGTTTGTTTTAAGGAGCCCCTGGTGGCGCAGTGGTAAAACTGCTGCCCTGTAACCAGAAGGTTACAAGTTCGATCCTGACCAGGGGCTCAAGGTTGACTCAGCCTTCCATCCTTCCGAGGTCGGTAAAATGAGTACCCAGAATGTTGGGGGCAATGCTTAGAGAGTTCTGGCTATAGAGCAGTATATAAATGTAAGTGCTATTGCTATTGCTATTAATAGATTTGTATAGCACCCACTACCAAAGTCTCTAGGTGGTTTACAGCATGAAACAAACCAAGAATTTAACAGTTGAAACATAAAAACCAGATTAAAATATCCATAAACAACCCCAACTGATTAAAAAGCCTGGCTGAAGGGATGTGTCTTTAGTTGTTTCCTAAAAGCTAACAGGGGTGGTGCAACTCTAATCTCAGCAAGAAGTGGCTTCCACAGTGCTGGGGCAAGGACAGAGCCTTGAGTCTGATGACCATTTTGACATGCATTCGACCACATATCTGTTCCTAATATGGTAACATCATCCTGCCAAGCAGTCAAGAGGATGTGATTACACAACACATACAGATGTGCAGTTAGATGTTCCTCTGTGCAGGAGGTGGTCAGCCAAGTTTCCCTGGGCTGGTTGAGCTCATTATCTGTATGATCTCTCTGTGTTATCCTGCCTAACAGTGAGGGTGGTTTTGCCATACTTAAAAGCCTTATTAGACATCTGGAGAAGCAGGGAGAGTCGTGCAAATCTCCTCGCCACTTGGTAGGGCAACAGAGAGAACCATCTTGCCAAGTGGCCACATGTCCACCATGTGGTGAGTTATCCCTTGGCAAATGATTTTCTGTATTCAGTCCGCCGCTTGGATTGTACCAGCAACAAGAAGGTTCTAATCAAGTCCAGCTCTGTTGCCGAACTGAAAAGAGATCCAAATGTTGACAGCATGTGAGGGAAATGCTCCAGTTCATGCTGTCGAACTAGAGGGAAGGGCTCTAGGCTAGTCATCTCCTCACACACTTTGTTTCTGGGTCCTGTTTGTGGAACTCATTACCACTTGAGATCTCAGAAGTTGGCCCATTTAGACAGACTATGAAGACTTGTCTTTACCCTCCCAGTGTGATGGAGTTTAGATGAGTTTGTATTATAATTATTCATAGTGTCTGCTTTGTACAGGGCATCATGCAGAGTGGAAGAGAGAACATAGACAGATCCCTTCTTCCAAGGAGCTTACAAACAAAAAATGGAGAAAAAAATGGGAAGAGAGGATAGAGAAACATAGCTAGGGAGGAGAGAATGTGAGCCAATGTGCAGAATATTTGGTCCTGCTTGGAAATGGGAAAGGGGAATTTAGGGGTCTTATGGTATCAGTGGGTTTCCAGGAAGGGTGAGTGTTGACATCATGGCCACACACATGCTCAGGGTGGGAGCTCCATGCAGCTTCACCCGACTGAGGATGGAGTGGAGACAGCCTAGCAAGAAACTAGAGCTGGAAGGTGGGCCCCGGATGTTGATTTAGTTTCCTGTTTTCCCTCGGATGCTTTCCTTTGGCCCTTTTCAGACCTTCTCTTGTACATGTTGTCTGTATGCAGGTACATGTTTTTGTGTGAATGGCTGGACCTGCGTTCATTTTGAAAGTGATGCAGGCTGCTCAAATGCATGGCACAGACGGGGAGTGTACTGCTGTACCAGCATTCAATGCATCATGTGAATAACTGTACCTGGTTACAGATGTGTCCCTGAATAACCCCTGCTAACTTGGCAGAGAGGCACCTTTTAACATGGTGGTTCTCTTTATTTAACAGGGGGAGAGCAACTGGCCCTATCCACCCCCAGCATAGTATCTCCAGTGACTGTTGCTGGTGTCTATCTTAAGTTTCTTTTTAGTTTGTGAGCCCTTTGGAGAAAAGGATCCATCTTATTTATTTGTTATTTCTCTGTGCAAAATGGCCTGAGCCATTTTTTGAAGGGCAGTATAGAAATTGAATGAATGAATGAATGAATGAATATGATACACAGATTGTACAGTCTTGAACATAATGTGTGACTGTAGTCTTTTGTTGTGTTTAATCTGGTTCACCACTGATTTGTCCTGAAAAGCAGACTATAAATTCTTAAATTAATGAATATTTCTGTGTACTGTCATTTCTTTTAAATGCAAAAAGGAAGTGTATTATTTAATAATATCTGGCTGTTTTTATGCACCAGCCCCCTCCCTCCCTCCCTCCCTCCCTCCCTCCCTCCTTCCTTCCTTCCTTCCTTCCTTCTTTCCCTCCCTCCCTCTCTCTCTCTCTCAACATTTGACAGCTACCAGTTCATTAAAACTAATGGTAACCATCTGTGGGAGGGTGGAATGATTTGGTAGATGGGACATATAATGCAATGAAGCTTGTGCATCATGCATGGCCGCAACATCACAGTAGGTGAGAGCTGGAACCAAGAATAGGAATGAGGAATCCTGTCACCTTCTGCCTAGCCTTTAACCAACAGATCTGTACACTGCTCAGGGGATGCTCCAGGCTACTAGCGAGCAAACACAAAAGGCACCGGAGGAATGCCTCAAAAGCTTGAAAGTTTTATTTTGTTTTGTTTTGTGCTGCTGCTGTTTGCTGGGCAGGCTTTTATCAGCCCCTGGAAACTGACAAAACCCATCAGGAGAAGTTGGGATGCTGTGCATTTCTTAACTTGTGCCACCTGCTCTTCCTAATTATAGAGATGGGATTGTAAAGGAGGAGGTTTGCTGGCTCTGGAATGTCATTTGGATTCTAATTTGGGGTCTTGGAGAGAATGAAGTGGTTGGTGAAATCCAGTATCCTCAAATTCCATTGACGCTTCCGGGCTTGGTGCATTTTGCCTCATTTCCATGATCCACTGCTTCCCACAAAAGCAGCAATCCCGGGAACGTTCATTTCTTCCTGTGTCCTCCCAAGCACCCCTTTTCTTGTGGGATACAGGACTGCAGATTCCATTGAATGTTGCACTGCTCCCATTCTTGTTTCTGTGGTTGGCTTTTCCTCTACATCTCAAAAAGACAATAGCCTATTCAGCCAGCGTGTTGAGATGTCTGTGCACATGTCTGTGTTTTTCTGTGCATGACATTGCATGAGTTCTCCCTCCACCAACTGCCACCACAGAGTGACCAGACGCCATCTTGCCCTGAGGGGAGGGGAGGAGAAAGAAGCCTAAAGGGCTCAGCATGTAAATAGTTAAATATGTCACTTGCTGTATGGTTCCTTGTTGAAGCTTTCATGTAAACGGCTTTGTTTGCCTGAAAAGCAGCGCACAAGTGGACCTCGCAATGAAACTAATAGTGTAAGAATGGAGGGTTGGTAAAGTTCATAATGTGCAGAGTGATGTGATGAAAATAAGTCCATACATTTATTTAATGACAGTAACCCCATGACCTCCGTTTCGCAAAATTCTACTCCACATACTCCAAACTTCCGAAAATGTGTTGACACCCACCTCTACTACTTCTAGAGAGTAGCTTTGTACCTTACAAGAATTCACTCAAACCGTGAATTCTCTAGAAGCAGTCGAGGTCACCGGACCACAGTCAGCCTGGATTGTCATTTGGGAGGCTGGCAGGGGGGTTGGAGGAGCCCCCCACTGCCTCCTCCAATGCCTCTGCCGCCTCAGCCATCCCTGCCACCTTAAGGTAAATACTACTTTCCCTCTCTCCCCGCAATTCAGTGTCGGGAATTCCCGTTACTTGTAAAGGATAATCCTCGCCTTTACAAGTATACCACCTGAGCTGGCCTGCTAGCCTGCTCAGCCTCGCTCAATGACTGGACCTGGTTCAGCTGAGCCTGACGCTGGGCCAGGTGGGTTTGAATCCGGTCCGGGTTTGAAGCACACACCCTTACCTGCTGGCCCATTTCTTCCTGAAGCGTCCATGATGTCCTTCCTCATCTGGCATTCATGGTTCCTTCACCCAAGTTGGACTCTAAGGTGGAAGGCCTAATGCTACACTCCGCCTTTGGGTTTGGGCTTTGGTTCAGACCCATCACTGCTGCTGGGATCTGTGGGCGAATGTGTGGGGTGGTGAGGGAGGTCAGGAGCTGGGTGGCGTGACTAATCAGAGTGCATCAGGTTACCCAACTCTGGATTCTTGCCAGATGGGACACCTTCTGGGGTGGTGTCTGTTGGGTGGGGGGTGTCTATTGCCTTATCCTGCCCCCGTCATATATTGGAATCAGTGGTGGAGTCCTCCTTTTCTGAGGTCTCATCCAGGTCTGTTTCTGGGCTTGTTCTGGCAGACTCAGGGTGAGACCTGACTCTTTTTCCTTAGTGACATAGGAAGCTGCCATATACTGAGTTAGACCATTGGTCCATCTCACTCAGTATTGTCTTCACAGACTGGCAGCAGCTTCTCCAAGGTTGCAGGCAGGAATCTCTTTCAGCCCTATCTTGGAGATGCTGCCAGGGAGGGAACTCGGAACCCAGATGCTCTTCCCAGAGCGGCTCCATCCCCTGAGGGGAATATCTTCCAGTGCTCACACTTCTAGTCTCCCATTCAAATGCAACCAAGGTGGACCCTGCTTTGCTAAGGGGACAAGTCATGCTTGCTACCACAAGACCAGCTCTCCTCTGAGAGCAAGAGCAATGGAAATGAGCCCCACGTGAGGTGTGTGTGTCTGTGTAGGGGTGTGTGTGTGTGAGTGAGTGAGAGAGAGAGAGAGAGAGAGAGAGAGAGAGAGAGAGAGAGAGAGAGATCTGATGGCCATATCCAGCCCCGAATCCCTTCTGTGTGCAGCATCTTAAAATAGAATCATGGGAAGAAGATAAACCAAGCCAATAAGCCAAACCTCATTTTGCTGTTCATAAATGCTGGCAAGAACTGTGGTCTCAATACACAAATCAAATATGTGCTCATCTTTACTTGACATATTTCTGTCAGGTTTATTCATTTCTACAAGGAAAATGAGTTTTCGTAGAACTGCTAAATATTTCCAAAGGGTTCCCAGCTGTAGCTACCCCGAAATAAGCAAGGGTGGTTTTAGAATAACAGAGTACATTGTCTTTATGATGGATTAGAACAACAAGAGCCATTTTTACAAATAGGGAGTTGCAGGAAAAGAGATTCATTCATTTTTGCTGAGGAATATGGCTAACAAGGGACTTTCTCAGAGTTTAAGGCAATGTGTCATTGCTTGCACCCAAGAATTCTCACGCCTTGTCTTGTGTTACACATTAGAATATAAGAGCTGGGTTTTCATGCTGCAGCTGAATAAGGCCTGGGCGTCCTATTACAGGACGACTACACTGCATTTTAATGTCTGTTACGAAAAATTGCTTGACATTGCTGCAGCCGTGATTGCCCTGGTTCCAGTGGTTTTACAAGTAGCTTTTGCTTGTGCACATAAACTTCAACACAATGCAGCCTCTGAGCCCCTCATGTGGGATGTGCAGTGGAGGCACCTTCCACAGAGCTGGACCAAATGACTTGTGCAAAGTACTATGAGCAACCTATCCATATGGAATGTTTCTGTATAAAATTACGCATGGCATGAATCAGGTGGCTGGTTAGAGAGACGTTTCTCTCTCTATCTCATCATCATCATACTACTACTACTACAATTATTATACTATTAACACACAGTCTACCAGATGTAATTGACTGGATTAGGTACTTTAATTACCGGACCCTTTCCAAGGGTCAAGGACAGGGCTGCTCAACTTCGGCCCTCCTGCAGATGTTGACCTACAACTCCCATAATTCCTGGTTATTGGCCACTGTGGCTGGGGATTATGGGAGCTGTAGTTCAAAAACAGCTGGAAGGCCTAAGTTGAGTAGGTCTGGTCTAGGGTAACTAAAGAAGAATCAAAGATATTGCCGTAGTATTTGTGCTGTCCCGAGTAGTGTGGCCTTCTGTAGTTGATGTGTTGTAATTTTGTCAATGCCCAAGGTGTTGAGATGTTGTTCAAGTTCTTTTGGTACTGCACCAAGTTCTATTGGCACCACTATTATTTTCTTTTTCCAGAGCTGCTCAGTTTCAATCTGAAGGACCTTCAGATGATGATGATGATGATGATAATCATCATCAATCACCATCAACCTGCTTTTCAACATAGGTTCTCAAAGCACTTTGCATAGAAAAATAAAGTAAATAATTAAGGTAGTTCCCTGTCCCCAAAGGGCTCAAAATCTAAAAGGAAACATAAGGTTGACCCCAGCTTCAGCCCCTGGAGGGATGGGAACAGTCGAACTGGGCTGGTTCAAATTGAACCGAGTTCAATTAAATTAGTGCACGTCCCTAAATCTAGAGTTTTAAAAGGAAGTTAGTCAAATTCAAGGAAGATAGGGCTGTCAGTGGCTGTCTTTGGTAGCAACATGCTTCCATCAAGATCAGAGGTGGCATGCCCCTGAACACCAGGTGCTAGGGAGCACCAAGAGAGGGGTAGTTTCCCTCTTTTCCCCATTTGTGAGCTTCCCAAGTGCACTGGTTGCCTGCTCCATGAGTCAGGAAGGATGCTGGTATGGATGGCCTTGGCTTGACCCAGCAGGGCTTTCCTTATATTCTTATGAATGCATTGAAGGAATCCAGTAATTTAGAAGTGATCAGGCTCTCTAAAAGCATGGCCAGATCTCCTCCTCCTCCTCCTCCTCCTCCTCCTCCTCCTCCTTCTCCTGGACTAATTTTCTATGTCTGCATGAATTTTCTGCATGAATTTTCTGCATGAATTTCTGCATGAATTTTCCCAATTAAATGATTCTTAGTCAATTTTACAAGTTAGCTGACTGATCTGTTAAATGTACATGCAAGTAAAACTCATGCCTCTGAAGCAAAAGGCATGGGGTTTTTTGTCTTTAGATTCTGCATGTGTCTGTAACAGCGTCATATCAGACGAGGTATTCTCTCTTTTCTGAGAGAAATGGAGGACTATCCCACTGAAGACGGCATTTGCTTTTTGTAGTTGTACAAAGTACTTGTATTAAAATGCATCTCAACTATATCTTAAAATAATTTTTATAGTGATCATATACCTATATTAAACACACAAGTTAAAATATTAAGTATTATCATTTCAGTAATGTAATACAATATTTTAAATGAGTTTATAAGAGGCACCTTTTTAGCTGAGCAAAAGTTTTAAAAGCCAATTAATGTAAATGTTTGCTGAAACTTTGCAGCCCCTTTATTTGTTAACCAAAGATAAATGTACAACAGTTTCCAGCAGAAGCTGCAGTTCCTAGATTCAAGTCAGGCTGGTTTTTACTGACCTGAAGTTCAAATGCAAGTTGTATGGATCTAAGGCCATGCCAACCAAACACATCAGCTTTTACTCTAGCAAATGAATTCTGGCATTCTGAAATCCAGATTCATACATAACAACTCAGTCCCTTGTATTTCAGTGGGGGGAAAGTTTCCTGTTTTTCACGCAGACAGAGAAACTTGGCTGGGGCTTCTCATTAGCTGAGGTTATCTGTTGTTTTCAGGCATCATTTCTTGATCTTTTCTCCTTGTGTGGGATTAGAGTGGACGTTGGATCTATATTTCACATAAAGCGTGTCAGATGCAAGCCGCTGTGTCTGGGTGGCTTGTCTTTTGCTCTGCAGCGCCAATGCGCATAACAGGCTCCCTGATCTTGATGTCAGCAGCTTTGTCTGAAGTGTATTTCCTTGTTAGCGCTGGAGGTTCTCCCCTCCCCATCCAGCTGAGATGTGTATTGATTTTGATGTGTATCCTGCTGCTAGAGTAAGTTGTGGCGGTGGGGGCAGGGGCGGTAGGTGTATGAACAATCTCTGCACTTGACGAGAGCCGTGGCTGCAAAATCCAGGTTTCAGAGTTGTAGTGGGCACCTCGCATTACGGCCAGCATCTTCTCTGGGTACTCCTGGTCGGGCACCAGGTCACAGGCAAGGCCCTGCCCCTGGAGGATGAGATTGATTGGGCAAGGGTTCTCCAACTTCGGAACCCTTTGGTCATTGTGCCAGGGGATGATGGGAGATGTAGTCCAACAACATCTGGGGACCCCTACATTAGGGAGTCTTTGGCTGATGACATGCTTGTGCTGTTGCACCCGTGACTTGCACCAAGTCTGGAGTGGGCACTCCAGACTAGTGTCATGCAATACTCCCAAAACACCTCATTGATTTTCAAGATAACTCTTGTGCCAGAGTTCTGGAGCACAGTTCTGCAAATCCCTGGGTTTTTTTTAGCATGGTTCTGTGATCTTCTCGTACTGTTGCTGTTGCCTCTGTTGGATAACCCTCACACTGTATTCGGTGTGATAACCCTCATCACCATCATCATGTTTAGATGACTTGTGAGCTATATCAGGGAACTCTGGGGTGCAAGGCTCCAATCCAGACATCACTTCACACATGGGTTCATGTTCCTCACGAGGGCATTGCAACGACAACATTTAAAGATAAACACTTGGGAGAAAAGCTTCTGTAAAACCACGACTTGACTTACTGTATATAGCTTCTAGTACAGCACATAAAGGCATATCTGCTTTTGTGAAGTGGGTGAAGTTGAAACGGTGGGTCATGTGCTGCTGGGGGCATCTGGGAGGGGGGGCATGATGGCAAGCAGGATGCTGGACTGGCTAGTCTGTTGGTATAACACAACCAGGCTCTTCTCCCGTCCATCTGTTCCTGACCCTGGATGCTCTGTGTTTGACACCACTCCTGAAACTTTGGCCTCCTGCCTGAGGCACTCTTTTCCTTTTGCTTTCTCAGATCAAATTTGACAGTGATGGCGTCTGCGTTTGCTGTGAGCTGCAGCACCAGACCTCGGGCTGCAGCAACCTCGGCGAGACGTTGAAACTGAACCCCCTGCAGGAATGCAACACTGTCAGGCTTACCCTCAAGGTAAGCGGGATTCTCTCTGCTCATGGCCTGGCTGTGTGGGGTGCCTTTGGGGGAACGCTCTGGATACAGCTGCTGCACTCGAGAGCCACTGAAGCACTTGGGCAAAACATCTTCCCTGCAAGAGCCATCTCCCCTGCGCTGTTCTCTCCCTTTAAGAGAGAGGGAGCCCTCTCTTAAGAGCTCTGTGGGGAAAGCACTGGAAGGGGCTGCATGCACCCCCCCCCCCAGCTCTCTGTGCATGCCTTCCAAGATGCAAAGTGCAGCACTGCACAGTGAGAATGGTCATCTCTGCACGGTGCCAGAGGGAGTGTGCAGAGTATTCAGCTTTGGCTGAAGCTCCTCAGAGGCCCAATAAGCAATTAGTCAAGAGAGCCACACACAGGGTCAATGGCAGCTGCCACTCCCCCCCCCCCCCCACAAAAGCCGGCACCTTACAATGAAGAACTAAAGCATGTGGAGATCCCCTCAAAGTTGGAGGGACTTCGTGGTCTGCAGTCCTCTGCATACTGACTTGGGAGTATGCAGAGGACTCTGCGTACAAGAAAACTTGCATGGGATCAGACCTCCCAAGGTGCAGATAAGCTATAAGGACCTGTTGATTTTAGCATGCCTAATTCTGTCTAGATCATGGCCTTTGTTCTTTCTTCTAAGCAAGCCGTGCAGGAAGGTAAGGGAAATGTTCCAGAAGAATACAACTGCAAGATCGATCTTTCTGTAATGTGAATGTAAGACCTGTACGGGCTAAAAGACACATTTATTCTGCCTAAGTCTGAGACACTATCAATTATCCCTCAAGTATGGTATGTTTCCCAGACTATGGGAAACACCTATATTGGGCAGCAGCGATACAGGAAGTTGTTGAAAGGCATCATCTCATAGTGCGCGGGAAATGGCGATGGTAAACCCCTTCTGTATTCTACCAAAGAAAACCACAGGGCTCTGTGGTTACCACGAATCAACTCTGACTCGACGGCACACTACCTTTATGACTGCTCAACCAGATTTGATCTGGCAGTAATCTGATGACAGTCATCTATTCCATGAAAGCGACAACATGCTCAGTTTGAGTGGGTGGCAGTCTGTTATTTCCACCATTGTTTCTGTGATGGGCACGTCCCTCACACGCAACACATCTCCCTCCCGTCTACCTACCTTCCTCCGAGAACAACCACCATCTGTCCTCCTCAAAAACCACAGCCACCACTGCAGCGCCAATGTCTCCCCACCGCCTGTGCTGAAGTTCTGCCTGCCCATCTCCTCTTACCTGGTGGCAACAGTCCTGCTCTCTTCCCACACATTCTGCCCGGCCTTTTTAGAGGCCAGAGGGCGGACTTGTCGAAAGTGTGTGGAACCTCTTGCTGCTCCACTGGCCCCTCTCTGCCTTTTGAAAAGGGTGGAGAGCCAGTCCTGTGGCAGGGAGCATGAATTGTCCCCTTTACTGAGCAGGATTTGCCTTGGTTTGCATTTGACGTGAGCGCTGTCTGCTGTAAGGTATTCCCCTTAGGGGGTGGGGCCGTAGATCAGTGGCTGAGCATCTGCTTTGCATGCAGAAAATCGCAGGTTCAGTCTCTGGCAGCATCTTCAGGTAGGGCTGGGAGAGACTCCTGCCTGGAACCTTGGAAAGCCACTGCCAGTCAGCATTGATAATACTGAGCTAGATGCAGCGGTGGTCTGACTCGGTATAAGGCAGCTTCCATTATTTGGAGATGGGGCCGATGCTCCATAGTAGGACACTTGCTTTGTGTGCAGAAGGCCCCAGGTTCAATCCCAAGCAGGACTGGGAAAGGACCTCCTGCCTGAACCCTTGGAGAGTTGCTGCCAGTCAGTAGACAATACTGAGGTAGCTGGACCACGGGTGGGGCCACCTGAGATTGGTGGACCACCTGGGATAAGGTGGCTTTCTATGTTCTAGAGTGGGCCAAGCAGGAGGGAGGAAGAGGAGGAGAAGCAGTGGTGGTACTGTGCCACTGCCACGTAGAGCAGAGGCAGGAAAGCTGGTAGTGTGGCTGATGGAAGTGGGTGCAAAGCGGCCACCATCTCTACCCATCATTAGTGGGCTGGCCCTCCCTAACGTTTCAAGAGGCTTTCCCAGTGTCACCTGTGCTCCTGTCCTCTGTGTAATATACAGCTTTTAGCCTAACAGAAAAGGCTAGAAGACGAGTGAAAAGAGAGAGGCGAAACTGTCACAGTTGGAATGTCTTCTTTTTGGAAATTGACATTCCCCTTCAGTTCTCAGCACTCTCGGCTTCATTCTGCTGCTGCGCCTGTCAGAGGCGCCTTGCTAGGCCTATGAAGAAATTGCAGCTAATCGAGTAAACGCTGCCAGCGATAACATTCACCTGCTGCAATTATGATTAGTAATTGCTACAGGCTGCTCCGAGAGTAAACAGCTGTTTTGGGCACTCCGTTTGATGTGACCATTTGCTTGACAAAGGGAAATGACAGAAGCTCTCAAGACGAGGGCGGCTGTATAGGCGCGGTGACTAGCAGTGGGAACAGGCGGACCCCCGAGTCGTCTGGCTGGGTTCACACGGTCACAGAGATCCTGGTTAGAAAGTGAATCAGGGTTAGTGAGCCTTGTGGAGCAGATTGTGAGAACCCAGAATTTCAGGGTGATCCTGGTCAAACCGCTCCGATTGTCCTGCATTTAACCAGGATGTATAACCAAGTTTCATTTGAAAAAGGATAATGGCTCAATTGAACCAGTTGTCACAGCAAGGAGTGGACAGTTGTGGAGAAATAGCGATATGATGTTTTCTGATTAGGCTTAGAACAAATCTGCAATATTTATTTATTTATCTATTTATCTATTTATTTATTTGGCAAATTTGTATACCACCCAAAACGCAAGTTCTCTAGGCGGTTTACAAGGAAATAAAAACAACCAATAAGAAGATTAAAACATTTCAACAATTAGAATTTAAAAGTTAAAACTCTTAAAATGCAATTAAAACAGTATCTAATTAAAAGCCTGGATGAACAAATGCATTTTGACTGCCATTTTAAAAGTTGTAAGAGATGGGGAGACTTTTATTTCAACAGGAAGTGTGTTGCACAGCCTCGGGGCAGCAATGGAGAAAGCCCGTCCCTGAGTAGCCACCGGACGAGCCAGTGGCAACTGCAGACGGACCTCCTCAGATGATCTCAGTGAGCAGTGTGACTCATAGCAAAGAAGACATTCTCTTAAATACCCAAGGCCGAAGCTGTTTAGGGCTTTATAGGTTATAACCAAAACCTTGTACCCTGCACGGAAACGTATCGGCAGCCAGTGTATATCTTTTACGATAGGAGTGATATGGTCTCTTCGAGATGACCCCAAGACCAACCTGGCTGCTACATTCTGGACTAACTGAAGTTTCTGGACTACGTACAAAGGCAGCCTGAGCGCATTGCAGTAGTCAAGTGACCGGCAGATGTACTACTGTTCTGAGGTCATTTATCTCAAGGAATGGATGCAGCTGGCATATCAGCCAAAGCTGATAAAAGGCACCTCTGGCCACTGCCTCAACCTGGGACACCAGGGAGAGGTTTGTGTCCAGAAGCACCCCCAGACTGCGTACCTGTTCCTTCCGGGGAAGTGTGACCCCATCCAGAACAGGCAGATCAAAATCATCTCCTGAGTTCCGACCCCAGACAATAAGTACTTCCATCTTATCTGGATTCAGTCTCAGTTTCTTACCTCTCATCCAGCCCATCACTGCCTCCAAGCAGGCAATGGATCTCTGAGCCAGAAAACCTCCAGCTTCACGTGGCTGTAGTGCTAGAACAGCTTTGGGATACCATACTTCCCAGAAATACAGCTAGCTGGTCCAGACGAACCCCCTGGCTAATTGTGGTACAGAATATGGGGCTTCATTGTCATGCTGCCTGCTTGGTCGTACCCAGAGCAAGGAAACAACAGGGTAAACTTGCCTGCCCGCCCCCACGACTGCCTGTGCATCTGCTCCTGGTGCATTTGTGTGTGTCCACAGCCACACAAAGGATCCAGGCCTTGCTGCTGCTGTGTGCCAAGACACCTAAACAACAGAGAGGTCAGTTAGGAGCTCCGGAGAGAGACCATTGGGCAGCTCTCCTTCCACCTCTGAAGCAAAGGTTGACTCTTATTTCCTCATCCCTACTCCTGGCAAAAGCTCTAACAACAGAAGTATGATTTTATATGGTTTTTAGTGCTGGGGGTTGGAGATAATAGCAGATAGTCATCCATGAAAGCAAATGGCAAAGTCCACAACTCAGGAGTTTGTAAGAGGGATTATTAAGCAATTGCCGATGGCAGCTTTGTATTTATTTTATTGATTTGTAGAGTGTCTTATCTCACAATTAATTGGCCTTCAGATAACTTGACATTTAAACAATTGACAAGGCCCAGTGGAATGAAATCCTTGGCCGCAGCCTCAAAAGAGTCAATATTTAAATGCACCCAGTGTTGGGTCACTAGGTACAGAAAAGCTGAGATTGGGTTTTGGTTTTGGTTTTTTAACTGGGCCAACTTTTTTCTGTTGGTCCAGGACTATGCAAGCTTCCAGGTTGAATGAAAAAAATAATAACATCTCAAATATACTGAGCACAAAGCTTGAAGGTCTGGGGGAGTCTTAATATTTTTTGGAAGTTTGTCAGAGGCCCCTTTCTGAGGGGAGCAGTTACGATAGACAGGATTCCAGGAAGGACAGCTTGTAAGGCACCAGGGGAAATCTCAACCTCGGGCACCTTTCCTCCTAATCCATTTCCTTCCATTTCCTCTGCAAGCCTAGCGGGTTGATTGTTGTACCTTGAAGGACCTCAGCCTTCGCAACTTAAAAAGAACCAAAACCATTTATACCCCACTCTTCCTTCAAGGAACAGTGGTCCCTCCGATTTTTTTCATCTCTGTGCAGAATGAGTTTTGTTCTGGGCGGCAGGATCAAAGCACTGTGTGGGCCCCTGCATACAGAGTGGGGCCTTCCTAATTCAACCTGAGCAGGATCTAAAGTTAACTGAGCGGACATCAGAGAACTTATGAGCACGCCTTAGAGGGAACCGTGGCAGTATGCATTATGTTTATCCTCACGAGCCGGTAAGGTAAGTTAGGCTGAGAGATGCATGACTTGCCCAGAGTCGCCCAGTGAGTTTCATGGCTGAATGGGGATTTGAACTCAGGTCTCCCCGGTCCTAGTCCAACACTCTAACCACTGCACCACACTGGCTCCCTTTTGTGTGGGGTTTCACAGCCTTACTGTGCCAACTAATTTACTTTGCGGTAGATATTTCATCCCCAAATATATAGGTCTCAATATTTTAACTTGTTTTTTTCATAAAGAGCTGGCAACCATACGAAAAAGGTGTGTGTTGGTACATTTGGTGTTGCTTATTCCATCTGAACAGGTCAGCAGATCTCCTGACCTGAAAAGCCCTATGCACCCTCATCGTAAATTCCTAGTTATGACTATCAGAACTACACTCTTTTTTCCCAGAATTCCATTCTCCATACACCCTCCCCTCCCTCTTACCTCCAAGTTGCCTGCTTTGTGCAATCTCCCCCTCCCATCCAGACACTACCGCAAACACTGCCCACCTCTGCTCCTGTTCCCCCTCCTCAAAGGCTTAAAAAAAAGTTTTGAAAAACCAATGGATTGTTTGGGGCACAGCCTACCAACACGTTCTCCTATCTGAGCCCCCTTGAAATGAGGCTTCTGTGTGGCCCCATTCATTTTATTGCTGCTTGTGCAAGAGAACTTCCCACAAGAAGTTCTCCTCCTGTGGCCTACTAATTTTAATCTTTTCTCTTGTTGTATTAAAGCTATAATACAGGATTAATTGCAGGGAAGTTATAGGGAAATACTTGAAATTCCTTTTCCCTCCAGCTCCAATACTTATTTTAGAAACACAACAATCATATTTGTTGCCTTGCAGCCATAGGAGGGGAGCAGGCAGGAGCCCTAAATGGTTCGTGCATAACTTTTTCCATTCCTAGGAGAACTCCTTATATCATTAAGCAATGAATTATTATTATTTTTCTGCTTTAAAACAATTTATTAAGAGAGTGGTCCCCAGAGTAACCATAAAAGCATTATATCAAAATTTTATTATGAAATGACTTCAAAACCGCCAAAGTATTAAGTGAAGTAAACACTTTAATTCAGGCATGCAGTGCTTCTCCCACTATCAGCGCTTGGGGAATTATCTGACTCTGGGGTGACTCTAAACCGTGTGCCCCTGTTCAACTGCATCTGGCTTCTGGTGACCCAAATTTTGTGCAAGGTGCAGTGAAAGGTCTTGCTGGTGAGGAAAAGAGAACCATGTTTTCAAGTGGCAAGATATAGAAAGAGTCCATACTACATAGGAACAGAGAGAATAGGAAGCTGCCATATACTGAGTCAGACCATTGTTCTCAGTATTGTGTGCACAGACTGGCAGCAACTTCTCCAAGGTTGCAGACAGGAATCTCTCTCAGCCCTCTCTTGGAGATGCTGCCAGGGAGGGAACTGGGAACCTTCTGCTCTTCCCAGAGCAGCTTCATCCCCTGAGGGGAATCTCTTTCAGTGCTCACACATCAAGTCTCCCATTTATATGCAACCAGGGCAGACTCTGCTTAGCTAAGGGGACAAGTCATGCTTGCCACCACAAGACAATGTAACAGTTCTTGGCAGGGTGGATGGATTTGCTGGTAATGCTTCAGCTATGCCTTGAGTCCGCCTGCTCCATTACTCTCTGGCTTTTACTGCCCAGAGGCAACATTGTGGCAGGAAGGAAATTCCACTCCCAATATCTAGCCTCATGTGCCTCAGGCTGAGATGGTGAGTGTGAGTGTATGTAGGAGAAGATCTTCCAGAAGCTTTTGACCCTGCCGCTTTTGAGAGGGCCTCTTCTCCGGTGACCAGCCTAGTTTTCCTTCCCACTCAGGTGTGTGGCTGTGTACAACACACCTCAAGCGCTGTTACAGGTAAGCAGCTCTGCTCTCTTTGGCACCAGCCAGTTAGGCCACCGTCATTTGCAATCTGGAGTTAAAAAGCTTGCCTGTCCTTGAGCTTCCCAAGTAAAAAGAGTACATGGAGAGCAATTTCATGGGTGAAGAAGCTTTACTGCTCATTATCTCTTTTCAGGTTATTGTGGGTATATAAGCAATGAAGCCCTGTAATTGAAGTCAATCAAGGGGAAAAGAAGTCTTCTTTACAGGATTGCCAGCCAGGTTGGCTTCTCGACTCCATCAGTAATGATATGAGGCCTTTGAGGTTATTTATCACAAGGGGGCCTTTCAGCAGCAACACACGCTGGTGCTACCCTTTCCATGTTTGTAGAATGAGCCTCCCAGAGCTCAAGGGAATTGGAGGAGCTGGGTGAGGAGCTATGCGCCATATTACTGCAGTGTGCTCTGTGTGGGGCTGCCCTTGTATGTAGTCCGGAAACCGCAGTAGGTCCAGAATGCAGCAGCCAGGCTGGTCTCTGGGTCATCTCGGAGAGACCATATCACTCCCATATTGAAGGAGCTACACTGGCTGCCGAGATGTTTCCGTGCAAAATGCAAGGTGTTGGTCATAACCTATAAAGCCCTAAGCAGCTTGGGCCCTGGGTATTTAAGAGAACGTCTTCTTCGTCATGAACCCCACCGCCCACTGAGATCATCTGGAAAGGTCCGTCTGCATTTGCCACCTGCTAAAGTTATTTTAGAATATTGTTTTTTAAAAAAATATAAATTGTTGTGTTTTAAATTTCTTGTTTGTGTTTTTAACTAATGTTTTATTTTCTGTTTTTATTTTGTTGAAAACTGCCCAGAGACTTGAGTTTGGGGCAGTATAAAAATATGCTAAATAAATAAATAAATAAATAAATACATGAAATTTCCTCCTTTGCTATGCATGGAAGTGAAGCATGATACCCTCTTAGTGTGTTAGCTATATTATCCTTGCCTTGGCCTCATTGATGCTCATGGATCTGGTGGTTCCCAAGACTATGGAATAGTGGAAGCCTTGACATGGGGCATCCTCCCCAAACTAATTGTTTAGTGTGCTGCCTTAGATAAATCCTCCTTCTGAAGGACCCTGGCTATTGGCTTAAGAGACCAGAGAGCCAAGCATGAAATCTAGATTTAGCAGCACTGGAAGGGACCTTGAAGAGGCTTATGGCACCATAGAGTTCGAAGGGACCTTGAAGAGACTTAAGGCACAGAGTTCAAAGGGACCTAAAGGACCATAGAGTTGGAAGGGATCCTGGGGGGACTTCTAGTCCATCCCTCTGCTCAGTGCATGGTAGGGGAAGGGGCATAGAGCAGGACCTTGATGGTCAACCTAAGTGCCTATGGTCAACCTGATATGAGCCTACAAGCCTTGTTATGTCAGCCAAGTCAGCACACTCATCAATATCCAGGTCAGGCACCAGACAAGCACTGCAGAGAATCAGATTAATGGGGCGGGGGGGGAGCGCAGTGTTGTCATCAGCATACTGATAGCTCCTTATCCTAGCTCTCTGGGGTGCCCCGCCCAGTGTCTGCAAACATGCATTGATCTTGTGGTGGGGCAGGGGCCAAGATGGAAGCCCTGCTATTTTTTCATTTTGACTGCTTGCATTAAGAAAATCATAAGTGAAACACGGAACAGCATGTCAAACAGAGCATTTCCCAGAGTGTTTGAAATGGAGAAAGGTCATCTTGGATTGGCAGCCATCTGATTGCTCACTGGTCCGTCTGAGCAGCACCGCACATCATGTTTTCCAGAAAGAGCCAGCATTTGCTGTTGCAAGGCTCTCATTTGTTAGTAGCATGTTTGCATTTTGAGTGTGAAATTCCCCAGATTTGCCATCCATGCATACCATTGAACAGGCGGCGTGATTGATGGGCTGTGATATGAGGCAGTAAGCAGGTGATTAGGCAGAAGTGGAAGACGCTACTTTGGCATCCGTGAGCTCATTTCTGAAGGTGTGCAGGAAAATCCGCTTGCTTGATTCATTAATTTTTCAGAGCTGAGCTACATGATCAGCAGACGCTTGGGGTGGCTGGGGATGATGGGAATTGTAGTCCAGCTACATCTGGAGACCCAAGGTGGGATCACCTGCCTCTCTTGGTTTCTCCTCTGAAACACGGAGATGTCAGTCCAGGAGGCCCTCTTTATGTGCGTGTTGGGGGGGGGTGCCCAATTCTCACCTATAGGCATGAATAAGGAAACAGCAAATAAAGATACCTTACCCCACGGGAATCCAGCAATTAGGTTCTTCACACCAAAATAGGACCAAAAAAGTGAGGGGGACATAAATAAAAGGAGAAAAGCACAATAAAAAATAAGAGGAGAAAAGCACCCATGCTCTTCAGGTCTCCAGCTCTCCAACCATGTCCCCTGAAACCCCCCAATCAGCAATATTTTGGGCGACTGCCAAAAAACATTTTTTTAAAGAGCGACAAAATAGCTTTGTGCTGTAAAATGGCAGCCAGAAATTACATTGGAAGTCATTTCTGGCCACTCAGGAACCATGAAAAGGCAGATTTCACCTATTTTTTTAAATGCCATGTTAATGAAACCAGATCTTTAAGACCCATCTGGAGTTACATGAAGCCACGGTTGTTGAAACCATGGATCATGAGGGTACTACCCTGGCTGCTGGAGTCTTGTAATAGTGTATGTGAAAATGTCTTCAACATGCAAATGCACTATATAAATCCTAATATTATGATGAATGGTCAGTTGGGAAGAGCCGTGAGAAGTACGCACAGTTCTTCCAGGCACTTGTCCACCCAGTGGTGTAGATCAAGAGGCCAACCGGGGGAGAGAAAGTTAATGTTTGCAAAGGATAGCAAACTGTCTGGAGCCTGGCCTTCCAACCAGCTCCCTGGTGTGTGCACCCTCCAGACAGCCCCCTGGCATGCCCTTTGGCAAGTATCCCCACAAAGTGCAAATGTCAATCACCATTTTGTTTTATAAATTAGGAACAAAGGTCTCAAATGGGTGTGTGTGTTATAGACTGACCTCTGGATATAGACGTGAGAGTTTCTTGAATATTTATGATGTGGCATCAGTGTTTAATTTTTTCCCCTTCAGGGCTTGGTGGAGAAGTGTTGTCAGAAGAATAAAGTAGTTTTGCAAATTACTGTAATTTTCCAAGATTATAGCAGATGTTCATCCACTGAAGTCTTAAATAGAGTTGCTTTGAAGAGAAGTAAACATGTTTTGAATGATCAGACCTCTATGTAAGATGCTCACAGAAGCTGCCACTTGTGTGTATACGTGTGTGTTTTTAACGGGGCCAAGTTTAAGGGCTGTGAAAGAATGGCATGTGCAATATTAAGCTGTCATTTTACTGCGGAGAAATTGTTATTGTGTGATTGGATTTGGATTAACTGCTGGCAGCTCTAGACAGAACACAGCCATGCAGAATGTGACTTCTGTCTGTTTAAATTTCCAGGGCTGCAAAATACATCTTTGGGGTTTTCAAATTATAGCTTAGTGAGGCCCTTCTCTGAGACATTTAACCTTTCCAAGGAGCAGGCTAATTTTAGCTCCTTTTTGTAGCATCCAGCGCGTATGCCATCTAGACAGAGGCTGGCTTGCAGAGAATGACACTCAGAAAAGCTTCCCAAGTGCTGCAAAGTGTGTGAAAGGAAACTTGCCCAAGATATGTAGAAGCAAAGTCATGCTCAAACATGGGTCCCCAGATGTTGTAGGACTTCAAACTTTGAGACCCCCTGTTGAAGGCTCTGTGCACAACTAAGGCAAATTTCAGAGCCTAGCATGGCCCCTGAAGGAGACGCCTCATTAGATCTGAAGGGCTGGCCCCAGTATGTAATAATTCTGTCTAGCTCTGATCTTCAGGGACCAATGGTATAGCATCTGCTCTGCATGCAGAAGGCCCCAGGTTCACTCTCTGGTGGCATCTTCAGGTAGGGCTGGGGAGGACTCTTGCCTGAAACCCTGAAGAGCCACTACCTGTCTGTGTCGGCAATACTGAGCTAGATGGACCAAGGGTCTGACTCAGTAGAAGGCATCTTCCATTCGAGCCAGTTACCACCAGCCATGGTGCTCTCCAAGGTCCTGCAGCTCTATTCCAGTCAAACGGACATCCTCTTCCTGGCTACCTGCGACACTGTTCTCCTGGGGATCCCGTCTAGGTCACCCATTCTTTCGTCAAGACAGGACTAGCTGGACTTTGCTTGGAAGATAGGTGGCAAAATCTGAGAAGGGGGGCAGCTCACTCAATAAGATGTCTCCAGTTTGCTGTGTTCCATCGCTTTTTGCTGGGCCCCGAATGTAGCAGAAATGGAATTAATTATGCCAGGAATTCTCAAACATGGGTCCTCAGATGTGGCTGAACTGCACTAACTTGCACAACTCTCACAAGAGTCTTGGAGACTCTTGTTCTTCCTGCTCTCCCTCCTTACTGGGCCATCGCAGCCAGCACACGCCCACTTGGGACTCTGCTGCCTCGCCCCTGCCCACGAAAGGCATTTGGCCAGATTTGTAAAGGGTGCAAAGGGACTATTTAAAATCAGGCAGGCTGATGATGAGGGGCCATCGGCTGATGAGGGCAGTGCCTGACCTGCCTGAGGAGTCAGAGCATGGAAGGCCAGAGAAGGGGTAAAAGTGCTGGAAACTCCCCTCTCTGGCAAGGCAACTCAGAGGACGTTCTCCTGTGCTCAGGAAGCAACCACCAGAGATGCCAGGTGGCTGAGAGGTGTGACAAACTAAAAAAGAAAAAAAGTAAATGTTCACCAGTGTAAAAGGTAGTGCATTCAGCTAATGTCAGTGGCCGGATTGTGTATGCAAAACATGTATGCAAATCAGGAAGAATGAATTTATCTCACACAAACTCTTTCATAGATATGAAATGTGGTGTATCTTTTAAAAAATTAATTCAGATGTTATTGGCATGGACATTTGCTTCTGTTTGTACACAGCACACTTGCTTCTGAGGTGTACGTTATGATCTCCTTATCTTATCTTATCTTTTTTAAAACCGTAGCAGCAACAAAAAATAGGTTTGGAGGGAAATGAGATTCCCACTTCTATTTCAGACACTAGAAATAGATGGGTGTTAATTAAAAGTGGTAGACCAGAGGACAAAACAACATTATTTATGGCTTTAATTTTCCCAACATTTCTCTTCCCCATCTCATACCACTTAACTTTTAGAAATGGCGGCCTTTAATTAGGTGCAGTGGCCATTATGTGTAATACGGGCTGGTTCTTTTTGCACGCCAGGCATGTCATATATCAAATATTTGCCCATCAGCCCTGTGAAATAATCATGAGAGCACTTTTTATAATTATCTTTCAAGCATGTGCAGTCTAAAACTGATATTGAAAATGGGAAAAGGCCAATGACCACAAGGGCAAGAAACTGTTTATTGTGGCCCTTGGAAGGGGATCTGGGCTGAAATCAAACTTGCTGTGTTGGTATGTCTGACCAAATGGGTTTGCCTCGTATCTGTTCTCATAACCGTTCACCTTGCGTCCATCCGTATAGCCCTCACATCCACCAAACTTAAAAAAAATCCCTCCGTTTTAAAAGTGGCTTGCTATATTTCAGCCGGGGCTGCTGTTCAAGAAACCCAAGGCCAAAGTGTCCTTAAGAACATAAGAACAGCCCTGCTGGATCAGGCCCAAGGAAGCCCATCTAGTCCAGCATCCTGTTCCACACAGTGGCCCACCAGATGCCGCTGGAAGCCACAGGCAGGCGTTGAGGGCATGCCCTCTCTCCAGCTGTTACTCCCCTGCAACAGGTACTCAGAGGCCTTGGGTGCATTGCGGGTGGTGGTACAGAATCCTGCCACCCAAAGGGGAGGGTAACTCAGGGATCACCTGCCTTAGCATAAACCTGCCTGTCCCTTGGGGTAAGCTGGGGGCGAGCTTCTCTGGGTCTCCCCTTGTTGCAGTTATGATCCAGGAACAGGCTGTTTCTGTGGTGGCACCCTGTCTGTGGAACGCCCTCCCTGGGTCTGTACACCTTCTACCTACTCCTCGAAGTTTTTGATGCCATTTAAATACAGCCCTCTTTGCCCAGGCATTTTAGTTCAGTGTCTTGTTGCATTTTGCTGTGTGGTAAGATCTTAACATCTTCGCCAGGTCACATTATCCTCTTCTCTGCCTTTTTCTGTCTGGCTTTGTTCTGATTTTGCTGCTGTTCCTTGGCTTTGCTTGTTTTATGCTTTTCTGTCTTATAAACCACACTGAACCATTTCTGAAGGGGCAGGATATAAGTGTATTAAATAGATGAAGCAACGCTCCATGAGAGCCATTGTGAGCATACTGCACTGGTTGTGTGTGTCCATGCTCAATTCAAGATGTGGGCTTGATTGAGTGATTGACTGATATGTTGGGTTTATATACCGCCTTTCATTAAAAAGGCGGTATGTTTCCGATACGTTTCCAAACAAGATGTTTCCAAACAAAATACAAAGTACTGGTTATTACCTATAAAGCCCTTAATGGCTTAGGTCCAGGGTACTTAAGAGAGCACCTTCTCTGTCATGAACCCTGTCGCCTATTAAGATCATCTGGAGAGGTCTGGTTATGGTTGCCGCCATCTTGTTTGGTGGCAACTTGGGACCAGGCCTTCTCTGTGGCTGCCCCAGGGCTGTGGAACACACTCCTTGTTGAAATAAGAGCTTCTCCTCCTCTGTTTGTTTTTAGGGGGACCCTGAAGACGTACCTATTTCCCCAGACCTTCAACTGAGACCAAATTTTTAAATTTTAATGTGTTTATATCTATTATGATTTTTATCTTTATCTTAAATGTTTTAAATCTTATATTATATATTTAAATCTGTACACTGCCGAGAGATCTCGATATTAGGGGGTATATAAATTCAATCAATCTGCAATACATTTAAACCAATCCAAAACGTGGCTTTGCCCTTTAAAGCCCAGAACAGACAGTCAGGGTCTTGAGTTTCTCAGGGGGCACCTCCTCCCACATGGAACTCCCCGTGATTTAAGATCAGCTGAGAAGAACCTGCATCAGAGTCCTCCTTGTTTGGGGGCGAGATTGGCCCGGTCTTCCAAGAAGATGGCGCTCACAGACTGGGGTGTGCGTGCCAGGGCCTTGGCCCTTTCCGGCCATCCTGTGGTCTTTGGATTGATCCGTCCGATTCCCCTGAGTCAGCTGAGAAAGGCCTCAAGACTTGCTCTGCCTCAGTGCATCCTTTTAAACAGCTGGGATCCATTGACCCATTTTTCGGACCGAGAGCTTTTTCTGCAGGCTGGCAGCTTTCTGTATGCAGATGCCAGAAACATTAAGGCAGAAGCACCTAATGGCAGCCGACGGGGCGGGGGGGGTAGACACTACATGAGATACCGTTGTTTCTGGTTCCCAGCCGCTCTGGTGGTTTCACTTTCTCTAATCCCACCCTGCCCTGGCGTTAAGGAAAGCCATGCTGCTGCAGGCTGGCCATTCATCAGGTAAAGCTGCACAAGTCAAGTCTGCACAACTCTACCTGATGAATGGCCAGGAAGCATGGCTCTTCTTAACACTTGGGCAGAACAGGGCGGGATGTGAGAAGTGGGCCGCCGGGAAAGATGCCTGTGACTGGCACCCCGCTGTTTGTTGGGATGAGTTACTACCACCAAGACCCATCTTCTGTTTCCCCCACTGAACTGCACTGAACCAATGAGGCACCCGTACATTTGGCTCACACACTATGGAAGTTCTGTCAGTGATTGAGAGAAACAGAAACCTCGCCCGTCTTTAAGAGAAAGGTCTGGATTCTGCGGAGTCGTCTTTTCCCACTGCGTTGGTCTGTCTGGCCTTTGTTAACAGAACATTTCCATGTATTCCCTGTGAACTTAGCTTGTGCCTTGACCGCTCCATCTTTTGCAAGCATTGCTAAGGCTGGAGCAGGAGGACCTCTGAGGATACATCTGTTCACCAGCAGGTGCAAAATTAAGAGAAGTAAGGAAGCAAAGACATCTTCTAAAATTGCTAATTTAAAAATAAATAAATAAATCAGCATTATTCTGTACTAGAGGGAAGATGGCAGAGTTAAGATAGGGGACTGGAAGGGGCTGTCAACCAATTAATTAATTTTTAGTTGACTAATCATCTGCTCCTCAGCCAATTACTGTACTGATTAAATTTAAATAAATTTGCACATTAACTAAACTTCAGTGTAAGTGCCTTTTTCAGATAGTGAAGAAAGTGCATATTAGCTGTTCTTGGAATCTTGCCCTGTTTCCAAACAGTGTGGACATATGCAGCTGCCTTTTACTGAGTCAGACTCTTGGCCCATCTAGCCTGGGATTGTCTGCTCTGACTGGCAGCAGCTCTCCAAGGTCTCAGGCAAAGGTCCTTCCCAGCCCTGCTACCCAAGGCACTTTTTCATAACAGGAGACAGCAGGGACTTGACCTGGGGCCCTGCGCATGCAAAGCAGGTGCTCTGCTGCTGAGCTGTGGACTACACCTCCCATCATCCCCAGCCACACTTTATTGCTGCTGGGATGATGGGAGTTGTAGTCCAACAACAGCTGGAAAAGCCCTGGGCTGGCCGCCCTGGCGTATGCAATTGCATGTACACAATGCATTCTCTTCCCTAGTGGCCACCTGTGGTCTGGGTCTAAATATTCTTGGCCTCACTCAGCCTCATGGATGTCAGCATGGTTAAGGGAATGAGAAACTGGCATTCGGCGTACATGCAATCCAGCGCCAGTCCAGTGAACAGAAGATCTAATACTTGAGTGTATGTCTACTTCTCCTTCAAAACAGGGAAAGAGAAGGTGGTGATAAGCATGGACCGTTCCCTTTGCTAAGCAGGGGTTGCCTTGGTTTGCATTTGGGTGGGTATCCCCTGAAGGGATGAGGCTGTGGCTTGGTGGTGGAGCATCTGCTTGCAAGCAGAAGGTCCCAGATTCAACCCCTGGCAGCTTCTCCTGATAGGGCAGAGAAAGACTGCTGCCTGAAACCTCCTGTCTGAGCCATGGTCAGTCCACATGGACCAGGCTTTCCCCAACCTGTGGCACTCCAGAGGTCACTGAACTACAACTCCCATCACCCCCAGCTACAGTTTATTGTGCATGGGGATGATGGGAGTTGTAGCCCAGCAACCTCTGGAGTACCACAGGTGGGGAACCCCTGGTGTAGATGACGCTGAGCTAGACGGGCCAGGGTCTGTTCCAGGAGGCCTCAAAGCATACCTCAGAATGCAGGACCTCAAAAGCATCTCTCCAAATACAGAATGATCCCCCAGGTGGAAATGTAATAGGGGCACCCATAGCACTAGAAAAGGGGGGTTCATAATAGAGGTTGAAGCACACAGCAAGCAAAACCTGATGGAATGATGGGACTGTGTGGGTCCCGTTGACCCGTCACACAATCAGTGTTCTTCATTATAGGACTCAAGGGCCAGGGGCATCCCCACCACCGCCCACCCGGCATCAACCCTAAGTGCAGTTTTTGGACCCGTGTGAAGCTTCAGCCAGAGCGGAATACTCTGCACAGTCCCTCTGGCACCATGCGGAGATGACCATTGGATGGCCATTGCCACTGCATTGCTGCACACGACCCAGTTCTGGTGGGCTCCTTTAAGGGAAACTGAGCCCTCTTGAGCCTTTCCCGGAACCATCCTGAAAAGGTGGGCACGGAGCCCTGGGGAATGTAGCCCTTCCCAGCACTTTCCTCCTAGAGCTCTTCAGAGAAGGCTCCGTCTCTCTCAACGGGCCCTCCCAGCACTAAGGAAAGCACAGGACTGGGCAGAGGTCAGCAGAGTGAGAAATGGCTCTCGCGTTGAAGGCTAGTTGCTGTTGTTTTGCCAGGGTGGCCCCCACTTGGAAAATAGGGAAGACCACTTGCGTATATGGTAAAGTAAAGTTGTGCCCTCGAGTTGGTGTTGACTTGTGGCGACCACAGAGCCCTGTGGTTGTCTTTGGTAGAATACAGGAGGGCTTGACCATTGCCTCCTACCGCGCAGTATGAGATGATGCCTTTCAGCATCTTCCTATATCACTGCTGCCCCGATATCGGTGTTTCCCATAGTCCGGGAAACATACCACCAGGGATTCGAACCAGCAACCTCTGGCTTGCTAATGAAGTCATTTCCCCGCTGCGCCATTAGATGGCTCATTGTGAATATGGCAGTCTAGTAGTAAGCAGGAATGTTACTTACAGACATTAAGGAATGTTTTACAGGCGTTATTTTAAAAATAATAATTATATAGAGGCCTAATCAGAAATGTGCTCAGACGTTGCTGGATTAAAAGTTCTCACTCTGATTCAAATGGATGCCTTGTATATATTGTCTCTAACATATTTATTTATTTAATGTATTTTTATGCCACCCCAAACTTGTGTCTCTAATATAGAGGGTGCTTTTTAGTCCTCCTTCTGCCCTGACGAGCCCGGTGTTAGTTTGTGCACAGGGCTTGAGCCAAGAAAGGGTTACAGACCAGGTAAATTGGACAGCTCTAATGGAGACCCACATCAAGCAGATCACCACTGACAGCATTTATTATCCAATCTGCTGCAAATGTTTTCAGTCCAGCCGTCTGTCTTGCTGAGATAAGGAGTGACATTCTGCCGTGTGCCTGTTGTTGTTTTTTTTCCCCTTCTGCAGGACCTCTTGTTCAGTGTGTGCGCTCTCAATATCCTCTCGACTATTGTCTGTGCTTTGGCAACCGCAATGTGCTGCATGCAGATGGTTTCGTCGGATGTGCTGCAGATGGTGAGTGAATCCCAGGGAGAAGCACATCCAAGCATCGATCTCTTTGCCTCTGTAGATCAGTGCCATAAAGGCAGGGCTCACCAAGACAAGGGTCTGGTTTCTGCCTCCAAGGGTCGGTCTTGGGATGTGGGCAGCAATAATAATGTCCCCAGTGAGAACGCGCTTGTCTACCCTGTTCTCCTGAACCATTCACCCATGCCGACAGGAGTGGGACCTTCAGAAAACTGAGAGTTGGGGGGGGGAAGGTCGATGATATGGGAAACCTGTGACCTGATCTCTTGTCAGGAAGAGAAACTCCCCCCAATGCTCTGTTCCCTTAGGCAGTAAGGAACAGGCTCTGTTAATGTAGACTGAAGGGCCATCGTGATAGCAGCGAGCAATAGACCACTCTGCCCTCCCCCCTTTTTACGTTTCAAAATTCTGCGCTCTCATTGGCCAAGAGCACCATGCTGCAGAATGCAAAAATTCTTGTCATGTCTCCTCTGCTTACTTCACAAACCATGTGTATGAAGGCTGTGATGTACAGGCAGGACTTAGAAAACAAACCTTGGGATGCTGATTTCCTTTCATTCTGCCCCAAAGTAGTATTCTGTCTTCGAGCCAGGGAGGCAGTATGAGAACGCTCTCCATTCATTTGGCTGTCTCCTCCAATCAACAGGTACATACCAAATTCTGCATTCTTCAAATATCCAGCACCACCAGGCAGTGCACATGCTATGCCTGAGCACACCAAACAGCAACACAAGTGTGAAGCACTCAGGGAGGCAAACCCAGTGGCTGAAAGAATGCTGCTTGTTGATTGTCGTGTCACAGAATACTTGACCCCTCTCTGCTCTTAGTAATCTGCTTTTGGAGCTCTGCTCTGACCACTCAAGGTCCACCTCGGTAATTTGAATGCAGGAGTTAGCAGCAGGCACAGAGCCTGATCGCCAGTGGCCCGTGTCTGGCTGCAGTGGTGGCCCCGCTCACCCCGCCCCCCACGTCTGACATCAGACGTGGGGGGCGTGGTCTGATTCCTGAACAGAGCTGTGCAGCTCCATTTGGGAGTTGGAGTCCAGCCGGTGCTGCATTTGCAGCACCAGCCATTTAACTCCCGAAGGGGCCACACAGCCCCTTTGGGAGCTAGACTGGGGCTGGCGCTGCATTTGCAGTGCAGCCAGGAGTGGCCATTTAACTCCCAAACAGGGGCTGTTTGGCCACAAACTGATGGGAGTTGTAGTTCAACAGTAACTGGAAAACCTAGGTTGCCTACCCCTGCGCTAAAGGGGGTCTGGATTATAGTCAGGGGCTGCTGTATTAGTGATCTGGGCTTGCCATGAAGTGATTAACTGTCCAGTTGACCTTGTGCCCAAATGAAGCCCCTTTGGGTCAACCCACAACCCTCTTATGAATCAACCCAAAGAGCTTGAAACCTTTTTGAGAAAATGAATGCCAGCTGACAGCTGAAGGTATCCTAAATATTAGCTCTTGGCTGCATAGCTAGCTCTACAGAGCGACTCCCTCTTTCCCCCTTTTCTCCCCACTCCCGCCGCCCCACAAATTCATGATGAGCTGCAAGATGCCCGAGATCTCCGTCCTTATCACAAAGGCAGTTTCCCCACCTTGCCATAATGGAAGGGCGAGTTGCTGGTGCTGATCCCAGCGATAAGGGACGGCCTGCTTAGTGGAGTGTAACCATAGCATCAAACAGGAAGAAGTGCAGCCATGAATATTCAGGGGCCATTTAACACCAGGGTCCTTTTATGTCAGTTAAAAGCATTTTTCGTCAGAAATTGGGAGGGAAAAACACACCTTGTGTCCTTCCTGGAATGTTAAAGTGGGCCTTTGTTCATCCGTTCACAGCCAGGCCCAAAGAGAATTCCTCTTCCCCTTCTTTGAGCCTTGGTCAATATTTCTTTCTTCTCCCCTTCTCTAAGTGCAGCATGATTCTAACTCTAAACTCTAACTAATCTTTGCTGAACCTTCTATGTCCAGGACAGTAGCAGCACGAGAGAAAAAAATTAAGTGGGTGTACACAGCTGGGGGGCACAGGGCTGGGGCAAAACAGCATGTCCGAAGGCCTCCTTAACACTTCGATCTAATATACATCATATGTAAAACATGCACACAAACATACACATTTTGGCATTCCACACTTTTGCATGGAGGCAGAATTAATGCAGCCCTCCCTCCTTCATTAAAGGATGTGGAGAAACGACTGTTTTTTAAAGGGTGGAGGAAAACAACTCTGCACCAAATTGTTCACACACACACACACACACACACACACACACACACACACACACACACACACACACACACACACTGTAAGTCACACAGTATTTTTAACACGCGGGTTCTTGAGGGCCCAGACAGCAACTGAATGAGCAAGAATGTGAGGCTGTAACAAGTATATTCATGCAGAATATGCTTGTGGCTGATTTTGCTCTGCTCTTCCCCGCCCCCTGCTGGATTTTACACAGTTCCTCCCCTGCAGTTAAAAACCATGTAAAAATGACCCTCTTAAAGTGAAGTGCTTGGTCTTAAATGAACTCACTCTCACTAGAAACAGTTATAGGGAATTGGACTGAACTCTTTTACACTAACTGTACTAGGTTGTAGATAAGTATTAAGTTAGTGTTACGCAAGATGTCGGTTTTTTAAAAAAATCTCTGTTACTTTAGTGGCTAGAGTTTTCAGGATTTATTCTGAATGAATGATTTCAGAAATTAACAGGTTTACAATAACCTGCAATAATCTATAACCATTTTAAAGGAAAAATCTAATTTTAAGCCAAAACTACAGCCTGATGGAAAGTACCATCCATCCAAATTATTGACAGAATGCCCACAGCTCCTCCATGTCAAAGGAAGAAAATAAACACTCTGTTGGCATTACATTAGAACAACACTCATCATCTTCACAAATCCTACTGCTCTCTGTTTCTTTCCTCGTATCCACTTTCTTGCCTTTTGCCACCATTCACCAAACCCATGGAATGGCTAGATTGCTCCTTAGGAACATGGGAAGCTGCCTTATAGCTGATCAGACTATTGGCCCATCTAGCGGTGTACTGTCTACATTGACTGGCAGCAGCTCTTCAGAGTTTCAGGCTGAAATATTTCCCAGCCATATGGAGAGGAGAGCTGGGCTTGTGGTAGCAAGTATGACTTGTCCCCTTAGCTAAGCAGGGTCTGCCCTGGTTGCATATGAATGGGAGACTTGATGTGTGAGCACTGTAAGAGATTCCCCTCAGGGGGATGGAGCCGCTCTGGGAAGAGCAGAAGGTGCCAAGTTCCCTCCCTGGCAGCATCTCCAAGATAGGGTTGAGGGAGATTCCTGCCTGCAACCTTGGAGAAGCCTCTGCCAGTCTGTGAAGACAATACTGAGCTAGATAGAGACCAATGGTCTGACTCAGTATATGGCAGCTTCCTATGTTCTGATCTGGAGAGGCCAGGAATTGAACCTTTGATTTTCTGCCTGAAAAGCAGATGCTCTGTAAATGAGCTACAGCCCCATCCCTATTTCTGCCTTCCATTTCAAAAATGTCTTCCGTTTAATACTTCTTCAAAAACCATGTCTTCTGCAAAGGCCTTTAGAAGATTACCATAGATTCTTGCATTGACTCCTGGATTTATGTTACAGCTTCTGTAACAGATGATGTGACTGTCTCCATGCCTAACACATGTAGCCAAGATAATGCAGGGCAATTTCTATTTCTAGAGCCCTCTCACTGGAGAAATCTCCTAATCACTGTGTGGTTGCTTTTGTTCTCTTTCACTTGAAGCTCCTTTATAATTTCTCTGCAGCTCCCTATGTTCTTGTGTTCCAAAGAGAACTAAAATGTCTTACTCCAAAGCCAATTTACCTCGGTCGACAAGAGAGAGGGGGCAGGGGATGGCAGGCTGGGCTTGGCAAAAGGGAGGGGGTGAGGGGATGGCAGGTGCAGGCTTCACGAGACAGGGAGAAAGGGGTGGTGGGTGCTGGCTGGGCTTAGAGAGAGGAGGGGATGGCGGGTGCAGCAGGCTTCGCGAGATAGGGAGAGAGGGGGGAAGAAAGACAGAGGGATGGTGGGTGCTAGTTGGGCTTGGCAAGAGAGGGGGGGCACGAGGGGGTGGTGGGTGCAGGCTTTATGAGATTGGGATCGGAAGATAAAGTAAGAAAGCTAAGAGCATAGGGCAGGCTTGAGGGGGGCAAGAAAGCACTGTGTGGTGGGGTGGGGTCTTCAAGCAAGCACAGCCAACTGTGCTTCAGCCACACACAGTGCAGATAGCACCACCATACCACCCCTGCCCAGCCCTCACCAGTCGCCACCCACCCAGCCCTGCAGCCGCCGTGACCCAACTCCCACAGGCTGGGCTGGCAGGCAGCAAGCATGTGCTCCACACAACTCGCTGTGAACGTGGGACTTGTGGGTGGGGGGCAAGTAGGAAGAGCTCACTCCCGGTTTTCCCCACCACAGCTTTACTGGTCTCTTTCCTCAACCCCGACTAGTCCCAGCCACCTCCAGCTCTGAGTCCAACTGTGGATCTTTTCAGAAGACTCATGAGAGGAGCCCTTGGTCGTTTGCGAGACTTCCACTGAGCTCTGCAATTCAGATGGAGGTAGGAGGTGAGAGGAGGAGGTGATATGCAGTGGTGGTGGGGAAAAGGCAGCAGGAGCAGCAGCACGAGGCGGCCAAGCTGAGAGGCAGGCTGCTCACCGCTCGCTCAGCCAGTGTGCGCCACTGCCACCATGGGGCCAGGGCAATCGCCCCGGTCGCCCTGCCCTAAGGACAGGCCTCTACACAGAAGAGACAAAGTGCATGTGTGGACAGGCAAATCTAATCCCATGTATTAGATTTCTGAAACAGAAATGGGAGAGCTACTTGTCTGAATTGGCACTCGCCCATGCTTCCCCGCACAACACCGAAGCGAAACTTTCAAAATCATCTTAGTCAGTGGCTATTGTCACATCCTGTGGCAATGAATTCCAAAAACTATCTGGTCCCCCAGGCCACGGGGCCTGTGGGAACTGCTAAGGCATCCCCTCATCCCTTCCAAGGTGCCCCCTCTTTTCCAGTTTTGCCTCTCTCTCCCATCTTACCCTGCTTGCAGGCTGGCCATTCATCAGGTAGAGCTGTGTAGGCGCAATTGAAGCTTGTGAGAACCAGAGGCAGCTTCACCTCATTTGACACCCCCCCACCCCGCTTGTTAAGGCGAGCTGCTGTTGCTGCTGTAAAACCATTTCCTGGGGTGGACTCCAAGTACTAGTGTTTTTAAAGAGGGACACAAATGCCAGTCCATTCCCTTTCCCCATACCATGCAGAATTTGCAGGCTTCCATCAGCATCTCCCCCCTGAGCCATCTTTTCTTTCAGCCTCTGGGATTGGGTTGACTGGGGCCCTGTGGGGAACATGATGGTCCTTTGAGGCTTCATTGATTTCCTTACAAAGGTCAAGAATTCACAGCAGAACTTCAACCTTCAGCGGCCACCAGGTGACAGCGCTTCTTTATTTGAATAAGTCACGTCACCCTTCCCAAACATTATCACCTCTTTCCCCGCGGATGACGTAACCCCTTCCCCATCTCTGCGGGACTCTGATTCCTTAGCAACCCGGAGTGCAAATCTATCATCACCAGCATAAAATCTAATTCCATGCACCGTGAGTCACCTTCTGTCTTTATGACTTGGACACTCTGTAATCACCCTGGAGTCGGCTCTTTGGGAAGAAATATTCTTAAATTATGCACAGGGTTTGCCATTTAAATGCCCCACGGAATTGGAGAGACGAGCTGACCAGAAATCATACTCCCCTCTAACCTCACCTTAAATTTACTACAGAATTGGAAGAGGGTTAGTTTAAATTTATTTTTTAAGGCTTGAGGAAGGAATTTTGGTCCTAATTTTATCCTGACAGCAGTTTTCCCTGGAATTGTAGTCCTGCTTTGGAATGGCAGTCAGTAGTCTTACTCTGGGTTTCTCAAGAGGTGGAAATGAATTTCCTGCTCAGAGTTTGTCAATAGGAGGCAGGGAGGAATTAACATTTTTTGTCCCATCATCACCCAATTAAATAGATTCTAGTTGGCTGTGTGAGGTTTAATCAGTTAATTGATGGATTGATTATGATTACGTCTGCATGTATTTGCATAGGAATAAGACAACAGTTGTGTGTGGGGGGTTGGTGGGTATCATTGCTTTGTTTTAGATTATGCTCACATGTCTCAGTAGGCACCAACCTAGCTTTCTCTCCTGCATGACACAGAGAACAGTGAATACCACTTCTTAAATAGCTGCCACCCATGGTTTTTTATACCAATGTTAAAAATTAACAATTTTTTAAACATCTGCTGCTGAAATCATCAGGATTCCCCTGCAGGAGATCTCTTCCAGATTTCTCTCACACATCAGGTCTCCCATTCATATGCCACCAGGGTGAGCCCTGCTTAGCTAAAGGGGACAAGTCATGCTTGCTACCACAAGACCAACTCTCCTTTCCCCTTTGCTAAGCAGGGTAAACCCTGGTTTGCATATGAATGGGAGATATGTAAGCACTGTAAGACATTCCTCTTAGATGGGGCTGCTCTGGGAAGAGTATCTGGCATCTCCAAAATAGGGCAAGAGAGACTCCTGCCTGCAACCTGGGAGAAGCTGCTGCCAGTCTGGGTAAACAGTATTGAGCTAGATGGACCCACGGTCTGACTCCTTAGAAGGCAGCTTCCTATGTTCCTACTATTGCATCCCCTCCTCTCTCTCATTCTCCATTTTCCTTCCATTACTCACTTATTGAGTTTCTGCATCAGGGGTTTGGGTTTTTTTGCCTCTACTTTGGTCCACACCTGGGTGCTCCCCGCCACCAGCTTGAGTCCATAAACCTTGAAACACCGGGATTTTATGTGTTTTTAGATTTATGGAGTCGGGGTAGATGTGTAGATGGATCTGTGTATGAAGAGTCTCATCTGGTGTAGATTTGGTGGGTAGATGCTCAGGAAATCTGTGTATTCCTAGGAGGGGAGCTTGTGGGGTCCCTGAGCAATAATGTAACAATATGCTTTTGCATTTATAGGGTGTATTGTGAATGTTCAAAGGGCTTTGTGTACCTTGGCTGGGGCCCAATAGAACTTTCACAACTCGTTCCAAATCCCCTTGTGAGGAGGTCAGTAGCCTCATGTTTTCCACTCACCCCCCACCCCCATGAATGCATACAGCCCCTTAAACACACATACCTGGACAGGATGTGGCCTGCAGGTGTGTTCTCCCTCCCCACCCGCAGTGTATACACAGGAAGGGAACATGAGTATAAAGTCCATGATGTTGCCATATTAGGATGACCATAGTCATGTTGCCAATTTGTTCCTTTTTTTCTAAAGCTGTGGTTCCCAACCTTTTCTTTTATTCAGACCACTACATCATTATCTATTTATTCGATTTCTAGACCATCCTTCCAAAAATGGCTCAGGGTGGTTTACACAGAGTAATAATAAATAAATAAGATAAGATGGATCCCTGTCCCCAAAGGGCTCACAATCTCAAAAGAAACATAAAATAGACACCAGCAACAGTTACTGGAGGCACTGTGCTGGGGGCGGATAGGGCTAATTACTCTCCCCCTGCTGAATAAAGAGAACCACCATGTTAAAAAGGTGCCTCTTTGCCAAGTTATCAGGGGGTTCAAAAGCTTTTGCAGACCACCATGTAAGCAAACAGTTTTAAACATTTTTAACACAGCCTATGGCTGATGGGAGTCAAACCAAGTCGATTTTGACTCCTGGCAACCACAGAGCCCTGTGGTTTTCTTTGGTAGAATACAGGAGGGGTTGACCGTTGCCGCCTCCTTCACAGTATGAGTGGATGCCTTTCAGCATCTTCCTATATCGCTGCTGCCTGATATAGGTGTTTCCCATAGTCTGGGAAACATACTAGTGCAGATTTTAACTTGCAACCTTTTGCTTGTTAGTCAAGCATTTCCCCGCTGCGCCATTTAAGGTGACCCTGAAATGAAGTTCATTGTGAATAAGAATGGAACATTACATATGAGACATAAGAGGTACACAGGGTTTTATTACTACTACTACTACTACTACTGCCACCACCGCCACCACCTCATCTTCCCACCCCAGACCACCTGCAGTATCCTCATGGACCATCAGTAGTCCTGGGACCACATGTTGGAGACCCGTGTTCTAAACTAAAGAGCCCCAAATAAGAAGGTCATAGGGACATAGGAAGCTGCCATAGAAGTCAGACCATTGGTCTATCTAGCTCAGTATTGTCGACTCAGACTGGCAGCGGCTTCTCCAAGATTGCAGGCAGGAATCTCTCTCAGCCCTATCTTGGAGATGCTGCCAGTCCAGGAGGGAACCAGGAACATCAGATGCTCTTCCAAGAGCAGCTCCATCCCCTTAGGGGAATATATTGCATTGCACACACATACTCTAGCCCTCTGATCATCATGCTTGCCTTCTTCTGCACCTTACTCACCACTCTGCCATACTCCCTTCCAGAATATCCAGGACTAGTGCAAGATTGATTTACCACTCAGTAGCCACTGGGGATGCGTAAATCCTTCTCAGAGAGCTGGTATATTCCTTGTATCTCAAGCCTTTTGTAAAGCATTGCTGTGTCACTTCCTTTATTTGTGTAGCACTGCCATTAGGACCCACCGACACCTGCTACAGGCCTCTAGCTTCTCCTCCGCTCACTTGATTGACAGGATTAGGGCCATCTTCCATGTTAATTTGCACTCGGCAAAGCCTTTCCACGACAGCATATATCCATGGGAGCTCTCAAGGCAGTTAGTAACCTTTTTATGGAGGTGACAGTTCTCAGAAAGGTATCCAATTAAACATTTATAGAACAGCAGTGAACCTTGTGTCTTGGTGCATCAACCCCAGATGCTGGTCATAAATATGTGTGAGGTAAAGGTCAAGTGTGCCGTCGAGTCGGTGTCGACTCCTGGCGACCACAGAGCCCTGTGGTTGTCTTTGGTAGAATACAGGAGGGGTTGACCATGGCCTCCTCCCGCGCAGGATGAGAGGATGCCTTTCAGCATCTTCCTACATCGCTGCTGCCCAATATAGTACCAGCGGGGATTTGAACCAGGAACCTTCTGCTTGTTATTTAAGCATTTCTGGGCTGCTGCTCACAGTGATAGGGTGTGTGGATTATTCTTTTTTGGCTCAACAAGTTTGGCTCAACAAATGCCGCTGAGGAAGGATGCAAACGTTTTGGCGTGGCAGTTGGCTCATAGGGGAAGTACTGTAGGTTCAGAAGAAAGGAGGAAAGACTATTTCATGCAGAGCGTCATTAGTTGAAACTCACTGCCACAGGATATGGTCAACATCATGGAGGAGAGCCAGTCATGAGAGCCAAGTGGAAACTCTGTGCCAGATGCTGGGGGAAAACAAATAGGGGGTGTTGGGGAAGGTGTGGTCCTTATGCTCTGTTTGTAAGCTTCCTAGAAGCTTCTAGATGGACACAGGATGCTGGAATGGTGGGATTCATGCTTCGTCCAGCGGGACTCTTCTACGACTCCTTTTAAAAATGTCTTTGGGTTATTTTTAGTTGTATTTTCTTGTGGTTTTTCCTTTTATGTGTTTTTATTTGTATGTTTTATTTCACTTTTGTTTCATTGTTTGTGAGCTTCCCAGAGTACAAGTGTTATGGGATGGCTATATACATAAAGATGTTGTTACTACTACTACTACTACTACTACTACTACTACTACTACGGCCCATGGGCCTGAAGATGATATTTATTTATTTATTTATTTATTTATTTATTTATTTATTTATTTATTTATTTATTTATTTGGTTTTTATGATGCCCTTCCGAAATGGCTCAGGGTGGTTTACAATTAAAACAAAACCATTAAAACCAATAACAGTTAAAACAGAAATACAAACAATGTAAAACATCAATTAACAATTAAAACATCATAAAAAAACCAATCAGAACAATTAAAAAAAAACACCCTGAAAACCAGGTTGCAACATTAAAACTATTAAAACTAATTAAAAACCCTGGAAGGCCAGGCCAAACAGGTTTTAAGGGCTCTCCTGCAGGTCAGTAAAGAATTCAGAGAATTCAGAATTCAGATATGATCTACGTATGAGGGTGGGCAAAGTTTCTCAGCCTGCAAAGCAGATTCTAAAATACTTTAAAGCATGGGAGAGGGAGGAAAACTTTTCTATCTCTCTGTCTGTATCATGTATAATTTTAGAAACCTCTATAATATCTCCCCCTTCTGGTAGTTATCTTTCTTCTAAACTAAGGAGCCCGAAATATTTTTGCCTTTTCTTGTAGGCTCTGTCTCTGCTCAAGGTGAGTCTTTACTTCCAGCACCAGATAGGAAAGGAGGGAGATGTAGGAAATGGAGACAGGAGGGCAGAAAGTTCTAAGCGTGAATAGGATCTCAATGAGTCATGTGGAGAATGGTGGACCCTCCTTGCTGATCCTAATGGATGAGGGGGCTCATATTGCGGGGAGGGGACTCTTTCTGGGGGCTCTTCCAGATCTATTCCAACTTCAGCACAAATTCCGAGGGAAGATGTAACGGGAAATCCACACGGCATTCAAGTACACTGTGTACGTGCTTTGCTCCACATGCTGACAATATGTGAAACAACCATGTCCTTTCAATACTACTTATAACTTTATTATAACTTGGAAAAGGCACAGCTTTTTCACAGATGGTCCGTGGGTGGCACTGAGATCTTACACCAGGGCTGCCCAACTTCGACCTGACCCCCCCGACCCCAGCTGCTTTTGGACAACAATCCCCATTGTCCCCAGCCACAGTGGCCAGTAGTCAAGATGGTGGGATTTGTAGTCCAACATCTGCAGGAGTGCATGAGTTGTGCAACCCTGCCTTGCACAAGGTGCTTGTATGTCATGCAGACATCCCATTACATCTTCTGTCAGAAGGTGTGCTGAAATTGGAATAATTCCCTGTCGGAAAGAGCCCTGAGTAAGGGCTGAGATCCAGAGAACCTTAGGGACATAGGACGCTGCCGTTTACTGAGTCAGATCATTGGTCCATCTGTCTGGCTCAGTATTGTCTTCACAGACTGGCAGCAGCTTCTCCAAGGTTGCAGGCAGGAATCTCTCTCAGCCCTCTCTTGGAGAAGCCAGGGAGGGAACTTGAAACCTTCTGCTCTTCCCAGAGCGGCTTCATCCCCTGAAGGGAATCTCTTACGGTGCTCACACATCAAGTCTCCCATTCATATGCAACCAGGGCAGACCCTGCTTAGCTATGGGGACAAGTCATGCTTGCTACCACAAGACCAGCGCTCCTCTCCAAGGTTGCAGGCAGGAATCTCTCTCAGCCCTCTCTTGGAGAAGCCAGGGCGGGAACTTGGAACCTCTTGCTCTTCCCAGAGCAGCTCCATCACTTAAGGGTGAGCACATTTTACTGTGCACACATCAAGTCTCCCATTCAAATGCAACCAGGGCAGACCCTGCTTAACTTAAGGGGACAAGTCATGCTTGCTACCACAAGACCAGTTCGCCTCTCCACTGCTGCCACTTAGTAACCTTTGTGCAGTCACTAGGTTGTCGATGGGTCTTGAGGTACTGCTAGGCAGAGGGCTCCATACAGAACCTGCTACAATCTACATGTGTGAGCACTGTAAGATCCTCCCCTTAGGGGATGGGGTTGCTCTGGGAAGAGCAGAAGGTTCCATGTTCCCTCCCTGGCCACTCCAGATAGGGCTGAGAGAGAGAGTCTTGCCTGCAGCCTCAGAGAAGCCGCTGCCAGTCTGTGTAGACAACACTGAGCTAGATGGACCCGTGGCCTGACTCAGTAGAAGGCAGTAACAGCGCCTTGAATTGGCTTTGGAAAAGCACTAGCAAGCAATGTGACTGATGTATTAGCCCTTGTGAGAGGGTCTTCGTTCGGGGGGGGGGGAGGTCGGGAGCGGCAGGCAGCTCCATTTCCTTCTAGCTGTACCTTCCGTCCAGTTCTTCAGCAGTTCCAGAGCCTTGGGATGGGGAGGGGGGTGGGAGTGGGGCGGTGGATGTCAGAGCACACTACAGATCCTCCGCAGAGGCCATCTTTCTCTCTCCTCCTCCCCCTTGCTGACTGGCCCTGAGACCTGAATAAGAGGATTGCCAGCTATCTAAGAGCTGCCTTGCTGCAGCCTTTAATTACCCACAGGTGAGGTGTGGGGAGAACCCCTCCTCGCCTCTTTGTTGACTTAGGGGAGCTCCCGGGGAGAAGGGCTGGGGTGATTGCGGGAGAGTGATGGCTTTGTTAAGGGACGCATTGTTGAATGACTCTGGACAAGAGAGCTGCTTAATGCTAGAGGAGATCAAAATTCCAGGGGGATTTCCTGATTCAGAGTATCCCCCCCCTTCCCCCCCCCCCGTTTGTCTTGTCTATCCGTTTTAATAAGTACACAGAATTAATCACCCTCGTTGTAATACTTCTGAATGGCTTCTTGAAACTTACCTTTTTGGGAGGGTGGTTTTGAAATGTGATACCAGGTTTCCCAAACTGTGGCACCTGCAACTTTGCTAAGGGGAGGTGGCCAGTTGCCAGGGCTAGTGAGAAAGGGAGCCTCTCACTTTCCCTGGCAACTGGTCACTTCTCCTTAGCGAAGAAGATGCGTTGGCTTAGCGAAGATATGTGTGTCCAAACTGTTGGCAGAGTCAAGGTGTGGAGACTACACAGACCGTGTTTGAAGTATTGATTGTGGGGGTTATGGTGCCAGCGTGGTGTAGTGGCTAGAGTGCTGGACTAGGACTGGGGAGACCCGAGTTCAAATCCCCATTCAGCCATGAGACTAGCTGGGTGACTTTGAGCCAGTCACTTCTCTCTCAGCCTAACCTACTTCACAGGGTTGTTGTGAGAAAGCAACCTAAGTATGTAGTACACCGCTCTGGGCTCCTTTGCGCAGTGGTAGAGCATTTACTTTGCATGTAGAAGGCCTCAGCTTCGCTCTGGCCTGGCCAGCATAGCGTCGTGGTTAGAATCTTGGACTAGGACTGGGAAGACCCGAGTTCGAATCCCCATTCAACCATGAAACTCACTGGGTGACTCTGGGCCAGCCATGTTATCTCTCAGCCTAAGCTACCTGCCAGGGTAGTTGTGGGGATGAACATAACCATGTAACCTCTGAGCTCCTCAGAAGAAAAAGTGGGATATAAATGTAATAAATAAATATAAACTCTCCAGTATTTCCGGAGGGTAAAAGCCCCTGCTTCACTTTCCGGTAGGACTGGGAGAGACTGCACACAAACGTGTGTACAGGTGAACAGACATCTGTAGACTTGCACAGCGTAATGTCTGAATCGGGCTTCAGGCTCTAGAAGCCAGCTGGTTCTGACCGGCAGGGCTGTTACCACTCAACTTAGGCTAGAAGAGGACTTTCCTAGGGAGTTATGAAAAAATATATATCATGAGAAATAATGACGCACATTTACAGTTTGCATAATATGCACACTTGTTTGACTAAGCATTCTCCCCTGGCAAACATGCACATTTCAAAATGAAAGCGGAAACCCACAGAACTACTATTCATTGTTTTCTCAAGTGCATTTCTAGAATCCCATGTTTAAAATGCCAAATAATTAATTCCCTCGGAGATTGGACTCCTCGCTCTTCTTGTAGTGTTGATATTTTTAATTTGGTGTACATTTTTAACACGGAGCCAGAGGCTCTCGGTGTACCAAAAGTGTGGAGGATTTATAATACTCTGGTAGAGATTTAATTTTGCAGGGCTAGGAATGGGAGTGCAGGATGAAAGTTGTTCGTTCCTGCTCCCTCCTGCTTAATCTTATGAAATATTTTCTTTTTAACGGCTTTTTTTCCTCCCAGAAGGAAAGTAATGGTAACCTCAAACGACCCAATTTTTCTCTGTAGTAGTCCTCTGGTGCTTTTGCCGCAGTATAATTTAAGGACTCTTAATGCACGGAACATTAAGATAAGGGGATTGCCGGTGCTAGGTCGGAGGCTGTGGCAGCAGAGGACACGGGAGCTGAGGCGGAGGTTCCCAGCATGTTAGGGAACAGGGTGGGATAGGCCTCTGGCACGGAGATGGAGGCAGAGTTAAGAACATAAAGAGCAGCCCAGCTGGATCAAGCCCATCTAGTCCAGCATCCTGTTCCACACAGTGGCCCACCAGATGCCACTGGAAGCCTAGAGGCCAGACCTGAGTGCAGCGCTCTTTCTGACTGTTGCTCCCCTGCAACTGGTGAGAAGCATCCTGCCTTTGAGGCTGGAGGTGGCCTATAGCCCTCAGACTAGTAGCCATTGCTAGACCTGTCCTCCAAGAGGGGGTGTTAGCCAAGCGCTGGAGCCAGGTGAGCATTCAAAGAGGACAGCACTAGAAAGGTCAGGAGTGACTGAAGTTGAAATGGGGAGAGGAGCTGGTCTTGTGGTGGTAGCGAGTCTGAACTGTTCCCTTTGCTAAGCAGGGTCCACCTTGGTCTGCATTTGGATGGGGGACTACTGGGCGCGCTGTGAGATTTTCCCTTTAGGGGATGGAGACATAGCTCAGTGGAAGAGCATCTGTATGCTTGCATGTAGAAGGTTCTAGGTGCAATCCCCAGTATCTCCAGGTAGGAGCCCTGCCTACAGCCTTGGAGAAGCCACTGCCAGTCAATGCAGACAGTCCTAAACCTGAGGGACCGGTGTTGTGACTCGATCTAAGGCAGCTTCTTGTGTTCCTAAACCAGGTGGACCGTCTGCACAACACAAAATCTAGTATCAGAGAAAAATTACAACACTGAACAAGAAAGGGGGGGGAATATGGGGGAGAGGGAAGTGCATTGGGGAGCAGAGCTTTGCCCTACATTTGGTTTGTAAAAGATGGATATATTTCAAATTAATGCTTCCACCCTGAATTTATTTTCTCTGGAGTCTTATTGAATTGGATGAGATTAACTTCAAGCATACAGGCGTAAGATTGCAGCCTTATTTTAATTTCCAGTTCATTGTTTAGCAATAGGTCTGACGGTGGAGGGGGTGCCGGAGGGGTGCTGGTTTGTCCCCTTCACCCCCCCTTTTAGTGCCTCCTGTGCCTTGTGGCCACTGCAGGGCTTTAAAAGCAGGAAAGCAGGACCTTGAAGGGAGTCCAGAAATGAAGGGGTAAGCCAGGGAACAGGATCAGAGGCATCGGCTGTGTCCAGCCCGCCCTAGGCAACACTGGGGTGGCCGCACTTGGGGCTAATTGGCATTTCCAGCTGCTTTTCAAGGTCAGGGCCGACATAGCAAAGGAATCCTGGGCAGTGGGGATGAATCTTGTCACACTGGCACTCTCTTAGAAGTGTGATGCTTCTGTTCATTGGCCAAGATTTTGCAGCTTGATGGCCAACTCACATCCTGCTGCTATGTGCATTGTGGGCCTCTTTGCAATTAGAGAGGTGTCACTTTTTATGGCCCTTCAACTCCCGTTTTGATAGCGGCGATTCCTTCTTTGCACACGGGAAGTGTCTTTTCCCCACTTGTTCTGTGTGAGATCAGGAGTTCTCAGCAGGGGATGCGAGTACTCCGAGGGGTACTTGAAGGGCTCCCAAGGGGCACTTGGAGCGTTACTGCCTCCCCTTGCTGCGGCCACGCTTGAGGATGATGCATCCTCAGCGATGTGTCTGCTGCAGAAGGGGAGGGAGGAGGATGGAGACCCGCCTCCTCTGCTGCTCCTAATTGGCAGTGGCGAGACCCGAGTTCAAATCCCCATTCAGTCATGAGATTAGCTGGGTGACTCTGGGTCAGTCACTTCTCTCTCAGCCTAACCTACTTCACAGGGTGGTTGTGAGGAGAAACTTCAGTATGTAGTACACCGCTCTGGGCTCCTTGGAGGAAGAGAGGGATATAAATGTAAAATAATAATAATAAAAAATAATACAGGCTGAAGCTCAGCATACCCCTCCCCTCAGCCTGACAGGCTTCAGAAAATTAGCACTGATGACTCCCACAGAAATTAGTAGGACAAGTAAATTTGCCCCATTAATTTCAATAAGACTGCTTATGAGTAACTTAGTGTGGATGTGAGCCAATATCTGTAGCAGCCTGTCTCCTTAATTGTAGTAACATATTCGTATTTTGATGTACATATGTTTACGTACACATACAATTTAAATGTTACAGTTATGAGACGGGCTACTCCAGTCACGGGCTAACATCCAGATGAAGTTGTTCATAAGCAGTAATATTGAAATTAATGGGAAAAATTCACGTATTTATTGATGGATTTGATTTCAAATCAAAATGGCCTTCCAAAAATGGCTCTGGGCGGTTTACACAGAGAAATAATAAATAAATAAATAAGATGGATCCCTGTCCCCCAAGGGCTCTATTTCAGTGGGTGCTCATGGGTATTCTAAATTAAAAAGCTCAGCGGGTTACCTGGGTTGAAGGTTTAGGGCAAAAGGGGTGCACTTGGGGTGTGTGTGTGTTTGTTTTTAAAGAGGTTGAGACCCCTGTGTGTGTTGATCATGTCTAATGTGGTTTCTGCTGCTGTGTGAAGAACTTCCTACTGGTGGACCTTTCTAATGCATCCTTGACCTTCTCTCATTTATACCCTTCAGTTCCTGCCACAGAGGTCTCATTCTGCGAACCCAGACTGCATGACGCCCCATGGAACTATCCTGCACCAGACCTTGGATTTTGACGAGTTCATCCCTCCAATCCCACCTCCGCCCTACTATCCCCCCGAGTACACCTGCACTCCTGTGATAGAAGCACAAAGGTGATTTTTTAAAGAAGAAAAACTGGCCCACCCTGAACCTCATATTGTAAGGATTCTCTTCTTGGACTGCTGGTTATGTTGCTTTTTAAAGAAACTAGTGACATGCTCTCCACTGCTAGGTGAGGGAGCAAACAGCAGGGAAGGGTGCTTGGTGGCCACTGTTGGGCAACAGGGACTCTTGGTTGTCCAGCTACCTGAGCAAAGAAACACCTTCTTTAAAGTGGCAATTCTTTGTTTAGCAGGGGGAGAGCAACTGGCCCGCTCCATCCCCAGCACAACATCCCTCCAGTGGCTGCTGCTGGTGTCCATCTTATGTTCCTTTTTTAGATTGTGAGCCCTTTGGGGACATGGAGCCATTTTATTTATATCGATGTAAACTGCTTTGGGAACTTTGGCTGAAAAGCGGTATATAAATATTTGTCATCAGATTGGTTGGATCCAGCAGCAGGGTTCTTAAGAGGCACGAGCCCCTCTGCTTTGGCATTTTGGTTTACGTGTTTAAGTACATTTGGGGCATGTATTTTTACGCGTGTGTTTATTTCTTACTGGTTTTATCGCTGTTGCTTTTCAGAGGGCTCCATTTGGACTTTCCTCACTCGCCCTTCAGCGCCTTATATGAGGTTGCAATCAACAGCCCGGGAATGCTCTATCCAGCGGAACTGCCCCCTCCGTATGAAGCAGTGATTGGGCAGACTCCGGCCAGCCAGGTGAGAGGGAGCAGCTGTGGGAGGCTGGGCTGGGTTGGTGGAACAGCCTGGGCTGGACAGTTGAGGCACCGCGGCTGTCTGGTTACGCAGCTTGACTACTTCCCTGCACAGGGATGGATTTTGTTCTTAAACCAGGGACCGGATAACTCAGAAAGTGTCAGTGCTATGGTAACTCTGGCCTCACTTCCCCACGGTATTGTCCTCTGTTGCGGCCGGGGAATGTTGCAGCGTAACAACAACACATATTTATATACCGCTTTGCAACCGAAGTTTCCAAAGCGGTTTACATAGAGAAATAAGAAATGAGATAAGATAAACAACTGCATGTGCCGAAGCAATCACATAGGCCTCCCTCACCTGATCAACACCGACTTCACCTGACCCCCAAAAGGAGGGTGCTGGACTGGGAAGGAAGATGGAGGCGCCTGATCCTGCCTATGTGGTGTTTTGATTGAGAGGTTCCCAAGCCTGGATCCCCAGAGAGTGTTGGGCTGCTGCTTTCATTATCCCCAGCTATAACGGCCTTCAGCCATCTGGGGGACCCCAGGTTGTGAAAGTCTGGTTTAATTCACATGCCACTCCCCAGAGGTGTGGGGGTCACACCTGAGATAATGGTGTCCACGCTGCTCTGTGTATTTAAATTGGTAGAATTCTCAGCTGCAAAATGTGGCAATGGCCACTGGTTGGATGGATGGATGGATGGATGGATGGATGGATTGATGGATGGACTGATGAAGTGCCATCAAGTCGGTGTCGACTCTTAGCGACCACATGGATAGATTCTCTCCTGGATGATCTGTCTTCACCTTGGCTTTTAAGGTCTCTCAGTGGTGTGCTCATTGCTGTCATCATCAAGTCCATCCACCTTGTTGCTGGTCATCCTCTTCTTCTCTTTCCTTCAACTTTTCCCAGCATTATGGACTTCTCAAGGGAGCTGGGTCTTCGCATCTTCCGACACTACATCTATTTTGTCTATGCATGTGGTTTTCTTGGTAAAATATAGGAGTGGTTTACCATTGCCTTCTCCCACGCAGTATGAAACGATGCCTTTGTCGTTGACACTGAAATGATTGTCTGCCTCTAGCAGCTTCCTACATCGCTGCTGCCCAATATAGGTGCCTGCTTGCTTTAGCTGGGCAGCTGGGATGACCTTCGCGTTTTGGGTGACCCTACTGAGAGTATACCTCCCGGCGTACTTCACTCATCCCTCCCAGGAAAACACCTCCTTCACGATGAGGCAGCATAGCAGGACTTGCGGGTGGGGGGGAGAACTGGCTTAGTTGCATTTAAAAGGGGATTGGTCTGCTTATAGAGGATAAGTCAATGCACTGCTATTAGGCATGATGGTTCTCTAGAGCCTCCACGTTCAGAGGCTGTGTACCACTGGGGGACAATAACAGAAGAGGGTAGCTGCCTCCATGTCCTGCTTGTGGGCTTCTTGGAGGCATCTAAGACGCTAGACCAGCTGGTGTGTGTGTGTGTGTGTGTGTGTGTGAGAGAGAGAGAGAGAGAGAGAGAGAGAGAGAGAGAGAGAGAGGAGGGACCTGGACCACTTAAATGAGGTGCTCTTAACTCCGGAGAAGGCAGAATTGCACAAGTATATATTATTTTGAGTTCTTTTGGAGAATTTCAGTGAAACAGCAACTTGAAGAGAGGAACTTTTTAGCTTATATATATATATATATATATATATATATATATATATATATATATATATATATATATATATATACACACACACACACACACACATACATACACACACACACACACACACACACACACACACACACACACAATATCCTGAGCTCTGAACAGTTCGATGTCCTTCAGATAGATAATTTCCAGTCTGTTGCCTCTTGTTTACCCTTCCCAAACAGTACCTTGGGATTTTAACCAATACATCTGCATTCTCCAGGATTCTGAGTTCAGGCTTGAGTACTCAGTTGCATCATAGCATTTTAGTAAAGGTCACACACAGAGTCAAAGTAGTGGTGCTCTGCATTGCCAAAGAGGCTTGAAACGGAGTCCCTCCCAGTCAAGGAGGGGAAACCAAGCACTGACGAGATTAACCTGGCTTCAGCTGGAAATCTTGCAGCAGTGCTATATCTTCTTGAGGATGCTAGAGCTTCCCAAGGTTGGCTCGAGCACCTGCACCCCCCAGGACCTTCCCCCGTCACCCCCTCCCACTGCCCAGGGTCGTTGCTTCACCTGCCTGGATGCTCCCTGCCATTGCTACCCCAGTGCATTTCCCAGCCAAATATCACAGTGCTCACGGTCCACATGGATTCTCTTCCAGCTGGTTGAGTTGGCCTTCGACCGGCCATCCTTGCATCCTGATGCCAACATGATCCTTGCATCCTGATGCCAGCATCCTGATGTCATCAGGAGGTGTGGTTGGCATCTGGACACCAGAGCTGCTGGTCTCTGTTTCCCAGCTGGTTAGAGCAGCACCCACCAGCTTCATGGGCCCTCCCTCCCTCTCTCCCATCCTTTCAGTGTGGATTGGACAAATCCCTATAGCATGGGTCTGTCATTGCCATTAGCTATGATGGCAAAGGCACCTCATAGAGACATAGGAAGCTGCCATATCATTGATCAGAGTCAGACCTTTGGTCCATCTTGCTCAGTATTGTCTTCACAGACAGGCAGCGGCTTCTCCAAGGCTGCAGGCAGGAATCTCTCTCAGCCCTATCTTGGAGTTGCTGCCAGGGAGGGAACTTGGAACCTTCTGCTCTTCCCAGAATGGCTCCATCCCCTGTGGGGAATATTTTGCAGTGTTCACACTTCCCGTCTCCCTTTCATATGCAACCAGGGTAGACCCTGCTTAGCTAGGGGGACAAGTCATGCTTGCTACCACAAGACCGGCTCTCCTCTCCCGAGAAGGCTGTGGGCCAAGCCTTTTAGGGTAGTTCCCTCTTCCCCCATGTGAGTTTACTGGGTAGCAGCAGTGATGAGAGGATGAAGACTCAGAAGGAAGAGGAGGGGTTTCAGGTAGCGGGCAGTGAGGAGGAGGTGGCCGCAGGGCCCAATGTTTTGAGGGCTGGCTGGCGTGTGTGTGCCCTTTGAACTCCCCCACAATGCCCAGCCGTGACACAGCATCGCTCTGAGCATGATGGGCAGAATTAAGGAGCCAGCCATGCTACAGCTGAATTGTGTTCCAATGGGGGGCCACAATGGGGGCCAGGCAGCAATGGTGGGAGCTGCTGGTATTTGCTTGGGGGAACCATGCGGTGATGCTGGTCTTGATGGTGAGGACTCCGCGTTGGGAGAAGGAGGCGGGGCTGCCAGAGGTCATCTGAAGTACTGAAGAGCTGGCACTGGGTCTTCCCTCTTCCCTGGGTCTTCCCTGTCCCCTGTCCTAGCTCTGCTTCTGTTTCTCCCCATGTTTAAGCTGATCAGAGAAAGCCACTAGAGGCAGCAGCGCCATATTGGATCAGGGGACACTTCAGGCAGTATGGAGAGTGAGGGAGTGGGACGCAGGTCACTTGGCACAAGGGTCACATGGAAGGTTGGGAGGAGGGCAAGGGCTGTGTTACTTTACCCGGCAACAGCAATCAGCCAGCTGGCAGGAGGGGTTTCTTCCTCTCCCTTGCCTAAAGAAGCCTTAAGAATGAGAGCTGGTCTTGTGGGAACAAGCAGGAATCGTCCCCTTTGCTAAGCAGGGCCTGTCCTGGTTTGCAGCTGGAAGGGAGACTGCGTGTCTGAGCACTGAAAGATATATTCCCCTTAGGGGATGGGGCCGCTCTGGGAAGAGCACCTGCCGGCTTGCATGCAGAAGGTTGCAAGTTCCCCCTGTGGCACCTCCAGACAGGACTGAGAGAGACTCCTGCCTGCAACATTGGAGAAGCAGCTCTCATCTGGGTAGACCATACTAAGCTAGATGGACCAAGGGTCTGTCTTGGTGGAAGGCAACTGCCTATGTTCCTAAGCACGTACTTTAACACCATAGTTGTAGCCTGCTTGTTTTGTTTTATCAACCAGCAGCTGGTTTACGGGGGTGATTCTCCTGAGCAAGTCAGGAAATGCTAGTGAAATTGACAGGAGTTCCTGTTCATTTCAACAAGGCTAGCCCAGGAAAACTTCCCAGTGGATTGTGGCATGCATAAATCAGCATGAAGACGGCCATTTTGATTTTTTTGGCCTTAGGAAACAAAAGAGGGCAGCTCAGTTGCTAAGCAAAGACCATGGATCATTTGCTCCTCTCAGAACGTGCTGGGTCTGTCAAGAGTCCTACAAAGATGCAGAACATGGCAGAAGTCATTCAGTTAAATCAGAGGTTTTACACTTAGCAAATATATGCTCATTTAGAAATGGATGGTAGTGCATGAGTCAGCTGGTATGGTCAGTATAGCTGAGAGCATTTTATAACTTTCCATTTTCAGTGTGTTATCAGGAACTTATTCTGACCATCAGGCTTGCAGCAGCATAATTTGCAGTGATATTTTAAATGCTTTAAAATGTTATACAAACACAAGAACTCCTATACAAAAACTCCTATGGCTGTTGTCAGAGGAATGGAAATGAAAATTGGCATGAATGTCCTCCAAAGATTACTTGATGGAGAGAATAAAACAATTTGTTCACTGTGACGCTAACCCTAACCTTTTGCAAGAATGACTGAAAACGTGCTTTCAAAATGAACAGATAATGTGAGGGCTGACAAAGTGAGTAGTACAAATTATAAATATGAGTCATTTGTATATCATAGTACAATTATTGTGCAGAAATGACTGCCATTTTACCCCAGTCATTTGGAGGTAGGGATAAAGATGGGGTAATAACACAGAGCAAGATGTAAGTGCAGCCGTGCTATCACCTATTTTTCATTAACTGGGGGTAGATGTTGCCAAAAATCTCTGAGAACTCATCCCCTGAGATGGTACCGATGCCAAAATTGTTGGACCTGGTTCCTGGACCTGGGGATTGTAAAATACTGGGGAGACTCCATTACAAAAGAGAACCCTACCTAGATATTTTATGAGGTTAGCAGCCATGGAAGCGCAATCAGTGCTGGCCCGTGAGAAACAAAAAGAGGAGGCTTTGTGACTTCCCAGGAGACCTTCTTAGCTCTCCAAACTCGCTTTGCTTAAATCATTTCTTTTTTTGGCCTGCATAGTCTACTGTCAGGTGGCAGAGGCAATAAGGCCCCACAATGTCAGCCTCTGATTTATGGCTGCACACAGAAGCGATGAAATTGGAAAGTGCCTGGAAGCCAAGTTCTTTGCCAAGCAACAGTCCTGGACTCTCTGGCCTGTTTCAGTTCCAAACTTGCTTTATTTGCAGTACTGTTGGGACAGGGATTCCAGGAAAGGAAGGCTGCACACTTGCTCAGAAAATGCATGCATTCAAGATGCTGTGACAGATGTGTGCATCATCTAAAAACAAGGAAGAGTGTTTTTTTCCCTTCAGAATGTGGCGGTTATCTGAATTGAAAATCAAAATATTAGAGATGATCTTTTCTTCCAACAGTGAGCAGCAGCCTCTGTTGTAAACTGTTCTGCATCTTGAAAAGGCTCCCGTATAGAAGTATTAGATGTATGATGCAAATCTGTTCTGTTTCGTTTAGTTTATTTAGCACATTTCTGTATCACCCCATCTAAAAATCTCCGGGTGGTTTACAATTTAAAAAACAACAGTCATAAAACATTAACATAAATTTAACCCATTTAAAAAATAGACAAAAACCCTACAAGTTGAAACTTGAAAACTACAGATTAAAAAGCTTGCTTAAACAGGTATTTAATGAATGAATTCAGATCCTGGCTTGATTACTGTTTCGTTCGAAGATTGACATCCTTGCCTATTTATCCTGCCCAATTCTGCAGTAGTTCACGTAACAGCCAGCAGTATTTGCAGTCCAGAGTTTCTTCTTAAAGGAACTTGAGCCACCTGGCCGCAAGGCAAGCCACAGAGAACCAAAGGTCAGTTAACGGATGATCTCTTAACCCTGAACTCGGCAGAATGAAATGCTTGCATGGAAAAATGTTGTATTGGAATTCAGAATCCAAAGTTGGCAGGAAAGTGCCTTTTTGCCTGAAAAGCTTTTCTGAAAAATAAATAGCTTTTCGAGTGCAATATAATGTTTTGCCTGTGGATATTTATTCCTCAAAGGATTGGATTTGTTCAAGCATTTCTGGGACTTGGGTTTCTAAAGTGGGGCTTGCCAGCCTTGGGTCCACAGATACTGTTGGACTATAACACCCACCATCTCTTTGTAGCTGGGGATGATGGGAGTTATAGTCCAACAACAGCTGGGACCCCAGGTTGGCAGGCCATGCTCTAAAGCGTTTTCTGTGCTGCCTTAGGGACATAGGAAGCTGCCATGTACTGAGTCAGACCATTGGTCCATCTAGCTCAGGATTGTCTACACAGACTGGCAGCAGCTTCTCCAGTGCTGCAGGCAGGAATCTCTCTAAGCCCGCTCTTGGAGATGCTGCCAGGGAGGGAACTTGGAACCTTCTGCTCTTCCCAGAGCGGTTCCATCCGCAGAGGGAATATGTTCCAGTGCTCACACTTCTAGCCTCCCATTCATATGCAACCAGGGCAGACCCTGCTTAGCTAAGGGGACAAGTCATGCTTGGTACCACCAGACCAGCTTTCTTCTCCTAAAAAGATCTCAAGTACAGAGCCAGGAAAGATCTTAGGGAATATAGGAAGCTGCCATATACTGAGTCAGACCCTTGGTCCACCGAGCTCAGTATTGCCTTCACAGACTGGCAGTGGCTTCTCGAAGGTTGCAGGTAGGAACCTCTCTCAGCTCTATCTTGGAGATGCTGCTGCCAGGGAGGGAACTTGGAACCTTCTGCTCTTCCCAGAGTGGCTCCATCCCTGGGAGGAGAGCTGGTCTTGTGGTAGCAAGCATGACTTGTCCTCATAGCTAAGCAGGGTCTGCCCTGGTTGCATATGAATGGGAGACTTGATGTGTGAGCACTGCAAGATCTTCCCCTCAGGGGATGGAGCCGCTCTGGGAAGGGCAGAAGGATCCAGGTTCCCTCCCTGGCAGCATCTCCAAGAGAGGGCTGAGAGAGATTCCTGCCTGCAACCTTGGAGAAGCTGCTGCCAGTCTGTGAAGACGATACTGAGCTAAATAGACCAATGGTCTGACTCAGTATATGGCAGTTTCCTTGAGGGGAATCTCTTCCAGTGCTCACACTTCTAGTCTCCCATTCATATGCAACCAGGGTGGACCCTGCTTAGCTAAGGGGACAAGTCATGCTGCCTTGGGCCCTTTAGGCGGGCAGCCTCGTCTCTCTAGCTGTTCCTGAGCTACAACTCCCACCACCCCCAGCCACCATTTCTTGTTCAACAACATCTGGGCAACCAAGGTTTATGAGAAAATGGGGGTATAAATGTTTAAAATAAAAAGATCCCAGGAGCTCGAGTCGCCTGCTGCTGGAGAGACCACTGACAGCCAGAAACATGCCTGCTCTCCTCTTATTTTGCCTTCTTTAACTCTTCCTTGTTCTCATATTCAGCTGCTAAGTCACCTTAAACACCTTGGCAGAAGGCAGTGTGCAACCGCAGTCCATAAATAAAGAACCAGGGGCTGGGGTCAGGTGTGAATGCCCCGAGGCAGTTGCCAAGGGCCCTGACTACGCAGAGGGCCTGCTGCCAGTCCCAGAACTGCCTGGTCTCCTTTGTGTGGTGATGGCACAGCAACCCTCTCAGCAGAGAAAATAGCTAGCTCCATGGCATGCTCCCAGCCATCCCATCTGCAACGGGAGGTTCTCCCAGGGGCCCTGGCATCATTCATGGATCAGGGTGCCTGGAGGAACATTGCCTTCCTCTAGAGGCCCCAGAGAAAGACACCTTTTGTCTCTGGACATGAGGTTCCACTGAGGAGTGGTTCTTCCTCCTCCTCCTCCTCTTTTTCTTCCTCTTCTTCTTTGTTTTTCTTCTTCTTCCTTCTCCTCCTTTTCTTTTCTGTTTTTGCAGTGAGCAAGGTATGCCTTACACATATATTAAAAATGCTCAGTACAAATCATCCAACAACCAAGTAAGGAAATGCACAGTACAAAAGGCCAGACGGTGCCAAAATCAAAGTACTACATTTACCCAAATGCAAAAGGACTCTGAATTTAAGTCGAGACCCTGAAAAAATAGAGCTTAAATACAGGTTGTAAGCTTATTTATGTTGGGAATTTGCTCTGGTAAGAGATACCCTTCTATTACAGCAGAGTGCACAGAGGCAAAACACAGCAGAGTCTGCCCAGGCATGCGTGTATGCGTGTATGCTGAGAGTAAAAGAAACTTGGAGCCAGTTCATAGTTTCCAATCAATATAAGGAGTCTTTATTGGTGAACTCCATTCTAGATAGTAAAGTGGAGAGATAGGATCTCTGATCTATCTAGCTGGCTGGATGCAGAGGGATGGTTTCTGCATCTCTGCATACATGGTGCAGGGAGAGAGAAATGTGTCTGTTGCAAGGGAAAAGATGAAAGGGAAGAGGAAGAAGAAGTGGCAAGGCAGGCAGGAAGGAAGTCCCTGAGAGTAGCAATCTACATATCAAAGGGATAGTGTCAGAGCAGTAGAGAAGGGATGGCCATTGTCTTGACCCCTCTAGCCCTCTGACTCAGCGGTCTGTTCCCCTCTATCACTGAGACATGAGACAGCGCAGAGTCCTTCACTTCCAACAGTTTGCCCAACAGGAACTCTGAATTTAAGATGACTCACTGGTTTCTAACATGAACTTGGGGGAAAGACCTAGTCTTGGGTTTGGGTAAATACAGTAATAGAGCAGGGGTTCTCACACCTGGGTCCCCAGGTGTTTTTGGACTACAGCTCCCACCATCCCCAGCCTTGACGGCATTGTGGCTGAGGATGATGGGCGTTGTAGTGAAGTTGGAGCACCCCTGCAAACCAAGTTGTGCAGTATTCACACTGATGAACAAGGGCAAGCCCCAAAGGGTTAGACGGTTTTGCCTTTGCATAAAACTTTGTCCATGAACAGGCCCAGCAAGCTCAGCTCCTGAAGAATAGTGGCTAACATCCAGATGGGCGTGGTGCACATGCAGTGGCCTTTTGCATATGCAGAGGCTTTGGATTCCTACTCAGTGACCAAGCTCTTCTTCGTGAATTTGTCTAATCGCCTTTTAAAGTAGTCTAAGCTCACATCTGTGAGATTGGGCTGTTATCTTGTCTTGGGTCGTCTTAGAGGCATTATCGTTATCTTAATCTGGTTGTTAGGCGCTCTAGGGTCTCTGTTGGGATGAAAGGGCAGGACATAAATATTTTAATAAATAAGATGCATTTCCTCCCTCCAGTGTTCTCTCTAATTTTTTTCATCTGTGTGCGGAATGAATTTTGTTCTGGGCAGCAGTATCGGCATTCAGATGGGGCCTTCCTGATTCAACCTGAGCAGGATCTAAAATTAACTGAGCAGACATCAAAAAACATGTGAGTGTGCGCACATGCGCACGCCTTAGAAGGAACACTGCCTCCCTCTTCTCCCTTCCTCCCATGGCCACAAAGGTATAGCTGTTGCAGGCACACCAAAGCAATCTTGGGCCAGCCACTATGGTATTAACGTCAGCCTCACAGGGTGGTTATGATGACAACAGTGCCGGAAGGGAGAATGATGTATAACATTCTGAGCTCCTTGGAGGGAGGGGGATATGTAAATGTACATCATCATCATCATCATCATCATCAATAAATAAATTACTGTTGTTATTTGTTTCCTTGAATGGTGCTTATAATACAATGCTTAATCCTGCCACATTTCCTATAACCTCTTTCTCCCCTCAGGTAAGACAGGATGCCCATATGGGGGTTTCGATTCATTTGGAGGGAAGGAGAGTATTGGGAGGGGTGGCTTGACCTCTTCCCGCTGGAATCTGCCCTAGACTGGCCTGCCAGCCCCCTAGCTGTCGAAATGGAACCCAAACGTGCCAGCCTGTTCAGAAGGCAAACTCACCTTTTCATCGGTGGCAATTACAGGGCTCCAGAATTGCGGCCGGCAACCATTATCCAATTTGCAATGCCCCGTTAATGCTTCTGGCAGGCATCGTCATATTTGTACCAATTAACTTTTGAAAGCTTTTCCGACAATGCATCGTGACTGCTTTAACCAGCACGGGAAACAGTGGCGTTCGCGCCAGCAGCTTCTCCAGGGTAGAGTTGCCATGCCGTTGTCCATGCCAGCAGTGAGTTCTTTCCTGGTAGTTCCCAAAGTGCTTTTGCTCTGGCCTGAAGTTCTTAGTATGCGGGGAAAGACAGGCCCAATGGCAGCAACAGTAAACAATCATGGCATGCTGCTAAATACACGCCGTAGGGCAGGATTTCATGGCTGTTTGTCAGCTCCAGAGGACACGTGAGGCAAGAGAAAGTCAACTGTGGCCTTCGAAGGAACGCCCTCTGACAGAAATTGGCCTGTTCAGGGGCATGGGGGAAATGGAGCAGAACCCCTGTCTCCTCCTTCACCCAACAAAGCACTCACCAGTGCTTCAGTCCAGCCCGTGCTTCGTTGAAATGCTGGCTGGGCCCACAGCTTCTTTCCCTATCTCGCTCCCAGCAAGGCAGAGAAATAACGCCCCCTCACCAGTCAGCATTTCAATGTAACAATGAGGTCATCTACACAATCAAGAACTGGGTTCTTCCTGGGTTTGGGAGCTGTGTGTGCTCCCAGTTTTCGGTTGTGCAGAAGCAAGGTAAGAGGAAACCCTGGGCAGAAGTGATGGTATGGAAGCAAGGTAGGAAGAAAAGCGACCCAGGTTTTCCTCCCACCTTGCTTCCACACAATCACTTCTGCCCAGGTTTTCCCCCTACCTTGCTTCCACACAACCCAAAATTGGGAGCCCACGTTGCTCCCAAACCCAGGTAGAACACCGTTTTTGATTGTGTGGATGACCTCATTGACTGGGGAGGACCAGGAGAGGGTCTGAACAGACTCTCTTCTGGGTAATGGCCACGCCCCCTGCGTCAGCCTCATACCTCAACAGAGCAGCTGCCAAACAGCCACACTCCACACCTTTCTTCCGTGCTTCGAACATGTGTTAATGGTGTGTGTCTATCAGCTGCCACTCTGCCAAGGCCCCAGTGCAAACCACCACCACCACCACCACCACCACAAAAGATTACATATTCTCTTGAGACCCCAAATACTGTATTTACCTGAATCCAAGAACAGGTTTTTAAAAGTTTTTTTTTAATCTTAGAAATCAGGAGGTCATCTTAAATTCAGAGTCCTGTTCCTTTTGAGTAAATAGCAGCGATAACCTGTATTTAAACTCTACTTTTAAGTCTACTTGAAACTCTACTTTTAAGTCTACTTGAAACTCTACTTTTAAGTCCTGAGTGCAGAGAGAGTCGTTTTCTGTTTGGGTAAATACATTAATTTCATGGTGTGTGTCTATTCGGCTGCCATTAATATCATGGCCGTGTTTGGGGTGTCTGGGTGGAGTTTGAGAGCCTCCGGTTTGCACTATAGGAGCTCTTCTTACTCCGGGTTGTCTGGGGAAAGTGAATTACATACACACCAGTTCTGCCTTCGGTGTAGAAGATACTCTCTTTGTGATTGGCCCAAATCTGCCCTTTTCCATATTTGTGTGTTGTCTTTCTTGCAGTTTGATCAGCTGTGGCAACATTCTCCATGTCCCTGTCCTTGAGGGCCCTATCCTCATCCACAACCTGCTGCGTTATCACCCCTCGTCCCCTCGCCCTTGGCCCCAAGCTTAATCACATATGAAAAAGAAATATTCTTTTTCCCTTTCTAGTAAGATAGATGTTTTAATCTCAGCTGCCGTGTGCACTCACAGCTCTTTGTTTAACAGCCTTGGTGTGGAAACCGCGCATTTGATTTTGCAAAGGCCCAGCTACCAATGAACTGCCCGTCAGGGGGGCTGGGGTTTGGTGATTGATTATTAATTCTGGGCTCTCTTGTCCGTTGTAACGATCTCTTGCTTAAGCAGGGCCACACAGGAGCAGAAGTAATGGCTTCTGCCAAAGCTGATGTTTATCTCTTGGCCCTCTGACCCCGCGTAATGCGTATTTGGGGGTGGTTGGCATTTTCTTCTCAGAAACAATTTTGCCCTTTTCCTTTATCAAAAAACAACAAGGCAAATGAGGCAAAAACGCCAAACCCTGGTTATTTGAAATGGAAAGTAGGGCTGAAGCATTTCAATTGCCTAGTTAATTGAGGGGGAAACCTTCCTTCAGTTAAAAGAAGTGCTCCCCGCCATTAATTCAGCAGCAGGTTTTTAAAAAAACAAAACAAAACACCACAGTTATTATTTGTAATGCAAGTACTTAAATTAACCAAGCCACCTAATGGCACAGTGGGAAAATAACTTGCCCTGCTGGTATATTTCCCAGCCTATGGGAAACACCTCTGTCAGCAGCGATACAGGAAGATGCTGAAAGGCATCATCTCATACTGTGCAGGAGGAGGCAATGGTCAACTCCTCCTGTATACTACCAAAGAAAACCACAGGGCTCTGTGGTTTCCAGGAGTCGACACCAACTCGATGGCACAACTTAAATTAACCACAGGTGGCAAGCAGTGTCTTGGACCTTTCTCACACAGGTGCTACACAGCCTCCAGGTAGCCCCCTATCCAGTTATCATCCCAGCAGATATTGTAGAAGAGGTATTCCTACCTGAGCTGGGAATGCCTCTTCTATAATAACTGCTGGGGCAATACTTGAATAGCTGAAGCCTGTGTAGCTCTGAATACACTGAAAGACATATGGGGTGTAAGCACAATGCATATATTGACTTCTGTGTTTGTGCACCACTACCTAGGATCCGGGCTGTGTTTGCTCCCACTCACGTTCTTCTGGTAGTGAATGAATGGGCACAGTGATGCAGCCTGTGTTTGTATTACTCACAGGTCTCTGCTCTGGACCGGCAAGTTGCAGAGTCCACCCTGGGCGACAGGAACACAACAACGGGCTTCAGCACTCAAGGTAAGAGGAGAGCTGGTCTTGCAGTAGTGGGCATGAATAGTCCCCTTTGCTAAGCAGGGTCTGCCCTGGTTTGCACTTGGATGGGTGACTCCACACCCCTCCCCTCTGCCTGATTGACAGGCTTCAGAACTTGCAATGGGAGTGCTAATTTTCTGAAGCCTGTCAATCAGGCAGAGGGGAGGGGAATGCTGAGCTTCAGCCTGTAGCCAGCCAGTCAGGAGCAGCAGAGGAGGTGGGTCTTCATTCTCCTCCCTCCCCTTCTGCAGCAGACACATCGCTGAGGATGCATCATCCTCACGCGTGGCCGCAGCATGGGGAGGCAGTAACGCTCCAAGTACCCCTTGAGAGCCTTTCAAGTACCCCTCGGAGTACTCGCATCCCCTGCTGAGAACTCCTGATCTCACACAGAACAAGTGGGGAAAAGACACTTCCCATGTACAAAGAAGGAATCGCCAGAGTCATCTGTCAAAATAGGACAAGTAAATTCGTCCCACTGATTTCAGTAAGGCTGTTTATGAGTAACTTCATGTGGATGTGAGCCAGTGGCTAAAGCAACCTCTCTCCCTAACTGGAACACTTAAATTTGTCTTTTTATGTGCGTGCACGCACACACACACACACACACACGCACACACACATATACACACACACACATTTAAAGGCTACAGTTATGAGACAGGCTACTCCAGTCACTGGCTCACATCCACACTACGTTACTCATAAGCAGTCTTTCTGAAATCAGTAGGACAAATGAACTTGTCCCATTAATTTTAATGGGAATACTCATGAGTAACTTAGTCTGGTTGTAAGGCAGTGACTGGAGAAGCTTGTCTCATAACTGCAACCTTTACATTTGTGCATACACACACACACACATACACACACACTCTCTCTCTATGGGGTACCTGAGCTGAAGGTTTGTGACAGAAGGTGTTAGGCTTCTTTTTAAAAGGTGGGGAATCCTTGGGGTAGACATCCCTACACTAGGTGGACCAGTGCTCTGCCTCCGTCAGAGGCAGATTCCGATGTTTGTATGTAATCTCAGCACTGCCTATGAATTGACTTTGGGCTAGTTTGCACCTGCAGTTCCATCCCTCGATTCCACAGTGCTTAACTGCTCTGCCCTTTGTGACTGGCTGCAGTGCCGAGCTGGAGGTCACGAAGAAGTCCGAATAACTGGCTATGATCCAGAGCAATGGGGCCCTTGTGGAACGAGTGCAAGAAGACCACGTAGTGGTGCTCAAAACTGGGATTTGCAGGAGTGTGTTCCAGCACCCTTGAGCAAGAAGTTCTCTTTAAAGCAAACGAGTCCGGAGCACAAGATGGTGCAGTTAGCATGTGCCGTTGTCTGCCACTTGCTCAGTATCTACCCACATGTGCTCTGTTGCTCCGGATATCACCCACTGGAGTTGGAAGAGTCCTTGGAGGTTTCTAACCCAACCCCTGCTCAGTGCAGGATCCCTAAACAGTTCCCGCGGTGCTTTTTGTTCCAAAGATGTTTAAAATGGCTGTGAGATGCAAGACAGACTTCCACAGAATTAAAAGGAAACTTTGATCACCTGGATTCGGATCACGCTGCTGGGGCGGCATGAAAGTGTGTGATGCTTGCTTCTGAACTCCGCCTTTTATTTGCTATAAACCTTGAAGCGTCTTGCATCTCCTCCTAGAGGCAAATGAGGGCGCAATTTTCTTATGAAATGTGTTTGTAACTGGTAACGGGTGTCGCGAGGGGCATCTTGAAATCCCTCACACGCACGGATCCTAAAAGGGAACATGCCTTCAAGCGTTAGAGCTCTGTGCCCAGCCATTATTTCTGCAGGAAGATATTGCTTCCCTGCACTCTGCTTTACTTCTAACACACCCCGGATGGCTCACATCATTACAAATATGGAACAGCTGTAAAAAAGAGAGCAAAACCCCATTAAAACGATAAGAGCACAGCAATCCACCACAGATAGAAACAGCCCAACGTGCCAAGGGGGATGATGCATCATCAACCAGGGGTCTTTGGTAGCAAGCATGATTCCCCCCTTTGCTAAGCAGGGTCCCCCTTGACTTGCATTTGAATGGGTGACTAAATGTGAGCACTGTCTGCTATAAGACAGGACACTGTCTGCTATTAAGGGTGCACCCAAAGAAGATGAGCCATAACTCTGTGAAAGAGCATCTGCTTTGCATGCAGAAAGTTCCGGGTTCACTCCCTGGCAGCATCTCGTAGGGCTGGGAGAGACTCTTGAGCTAGTCAAAACTGAGTTAGATGGACCAATGGTCTGACTCGGTAGAAGGCAGCTTCCTCTGTTCATAAGAACATAAGAACAGCCCTGCTGGATCAGGCCCAAGGAAGCCCATCTAGTCCAGCATCCTGTTTCACACAGTGGCCCACCTGATGCCGCTGGGGAGCCCACACAGGCAGGAGTTCAAGGGGCATGCCCTCTCTCCTGCTGTGACTCCCCTGCAACTGGTACTCAGAGGCATCCTGCCTCTGAGGCTGGAGGTGTCCTATAGCCCTCCAACTAGTAGACATTGATAGACCTCTCCTCCATGAAGTCATCCAAACCCCTCTTCAAGTCATCCAGGTTGTTGGCTGTCACCACATCTTGTGGCAGAGAATTCGACAAGTTGATTATGCATTGTGTGAAAAAATACTTCCGTTTGCTGGTCCTAAATTTCCTGGCAATTTAACTAGGCCAACGTTTCTTAACCTTGGGTCCCCAGATGTTGTTGGACACAACTCCCATAATTCCCAGCCACAGTGGCCTTTGGGAGTTGTAGTCCATCTGAGGATTGACGGTCGAGAACCCCTGAGCTAAGGTCCATCATGGCTTCCGACCTGCGGATTTTTATCCAAGGATTTGCTTCTATTGTTTTTTATTTTTGAAATGTACAGGTCATGTGTTTCTGATGAAATGCTCCAAGTGCTGCTTCATGTAGAATCCCCAAAGCATTTGAGGGCAATTCTCCCCTCCTTCTCTCTTCCCTTGTTCTTTTTCTCTCTGAAAACAATTTCCAACACACACTCAGAGGGAGCCCAAAACATCAGAAATGGAGCAACAGAGAGCTGATAACAAAACATGTGTATGTCTTTGAAGAGATAAAAACCATCACCTGAAATTCATATGGTTTTGAGCACACTTTTTAAAAAAGGCATTACACACAAATAGCTCTCTGATATACACAGGGATTTCTCTTGGAGGGATAAAGGCTCTTTCAGGCATTTTTCAAATACCTGGTTACCAGCTGGTTAGGAACACCGTTAGGTTTCCTCATGCTAACAGGTGTCACACTTATCAGAGCTTCTCTTCCCTGGTATCCTTGTAAAACATGCCTGTTCCTCTCCTCTGGCAAAAGGAAAAGTTTTATCAAAGGAGAGAGGTTTGCTCCACCCATATGCTGCGATATTAAGCACTTTCCTTTGGAAAGAAATAGCAGCAGGGGGTGAACTGCCGAGGGAAGCACTAAAAGAAAACTCCAAGGATTTTACAGACATGATATTGTTTGCAATTCAGAATTGTAACACAGCTGTGCTCCTGCAAATTATTCCCATGGCTGGATGAGAAAAGGATGGATACAAGGAACTTAATCCAAGGAAGCTACACCAGAAATGGACAGCAGATCTAGGAATATAGGAAGCGGCCTTACACAGAGTCAGACCATTGATCCATCTAGCTCAGTATTGTCTACACTGATTTGCTGCAGCTCTCCAGGGTTTCAGGCACATTGGCACAGTGGAAGCTGCCATATACTGAGTCAGACTGTTGGTCCATCTAGCTCAGTGTTGTCTTCGGTGCTGGCAGTGCTGGCAGCGGCTTCTCCAAGGTTGCAGGCAAGAATCTCTCTCAGCCCTAAAGGATGCCAGGGAGGGGACTTGGAACCTTCTGCTCTTCCCAGAGTGGCTCCATACCCTGAGGGGAATATCTTACAGTGCTCACACATCAAGTCTCCCATTCATATGCAACCAGGGCAGACCCTGCTTAACTAAGGTGACAAGTCATGCTTGCTACTACAAGACTGGAGATGCCAATGAGTGAACCTGGACTTCTGATGCTCTTCCACTGAGCCAAAGCCCCATCTCAGAGAGCCAGCATGTAGTCACCCATCCATATTGAAAGCAAGCTGGGCCCTGCTTAGCAAAGGGGACAATTCATGTGCACCACACCTGACCAGCTCTCCTCCCTCATCTAAATCTAAATTGAGAAATGCAATTTTGTTTTTAATTGTAAACCACCCTGAGCCATTTTGGAAGGGTGGTATAAAAATCAAATCAATAAATAACCCAAACTCTCAAGAAGCCATTGTAGCAAAGTCTCCATTGTGCTTTGTTTTTCAGTGTCTGTGGACAGCACTTCCCAGATGGTCTCCGAAGTGGCTGATGTCCCCGACCGCAGCTACTCCTCCGAGGACCTGTGCTCTTTGGACGTCCAGGAGTCGCTCCTTTCGGCGGACTTGTCTTCGCACAGAGCCGCCCACAAAGGCGTGGCGGGCCGGAGTTGCTCCAGCCTGGACAACAGCCTCCGCTGCGGGCTGCACAGGACTAGCTCACAGGGCTCCGCGGACGAAGAGGCCAGCGGCCACAGCCAGACCTCCATGCCCAGGCCTGGTGGGCAGGACCACAGGCGCTGCCCTCGCAGCCAGTCCTCGGACTGCTCCTCGGAGAACTTCTGTGCCTCGGAGAGGGACTCGCGCCGCTCGGTGAGAGAAGGCAAAGCCACGCCTCCTCCACCCAGATCGCGGAAGATGTGCTGTGGGGTCTTCAGCCAGCCCCCCGCTTTGCAGACGCACCACCCCGCCTCGTCAGTGCCTGTCAATGCTTCGCTCCACGGCTGCTCCGAGCGGACGGCTCAGCAGCGCAAGAGGAGAGCCAGGATGGCCCACATCGTCCGATCCACTAGTGACCCTCTGTCATGTTCTTCTGCCACAGAAGGTAAAGGGCCCATGATGTGGGATGGGGGCGCCTGAGCCACTTGGATCCTACAATATTGATCTGACATTATTGTCATGCTCCAAGGACCTGCCCTTCCCAGCTGAGGGATGAGATAGACAGTTCAGAAGATAACGTAGGAAGAGCCTTGCTGGATCAGGCTCAAGGCCCGTCTAGCTCAGCATCCTTCCTCTGGGAAGCCCAAGGAAGAGGTGGAGGCAGGCCTTGGAGGTACATCAGAACAGCCCTGCTGGATCAGGCCCAAGGCCCATCTCGGCCAGCTTCCTGTTTCCCACAGTGGCCCACCAGATGTTCCTGAGAAGCCCACAGGCAAGAGGTGAGGGCAGGCCCTCTCTCCCGCTGTTGCTCCCCTGCAGCTGGTCTTCAGAGGCATCTTGCCTCTGAGGCTGGAGGTGGCCTGTAGCCCTCAGACAAATAGCTAGGTTGTCTTTAGCCATAGCCATTGAGAGGCCTGTCACCCATGAATTTGTCTAAGTTTAAAACCATCAAAGCTAGTGGCCATCAACTCATCCCGGGGCAGAGAATTCCATAGATTAATTGTGCTTGGTGTGAAAAGGTACTTGCTTTTGTTGGTCCTAAATTTCCTGGGAAGTTCAGGGAATGAGAGTGGGTAGGATGTTCCTATGGCCTAGTCCCTGGCTGACCCTGTACCACCGGGACCCCCACTCAGGGGAATCAGGGGGACCTGAGCCAATGCCTTCCCCACAACCCAAGGTCACGGTCCTGCCTTCATCTTCTGACTCAGAGGCGTTCCCTGAGGGCCTGCCAGTCCCAGCAGAGTCCCCTGCCTCCATAGTCCAGCTATTGTGTAAGCAATTGGGCAAGACTCCTTTACCAAACAGCTTCTTCCCTGGGGCAGCGAAGGAGCCAATTTACCCTGGCTGGGCAGCAGCCATGAAAGCAGCCATCCTTCTCCAAGAAGCTGCTGGAGCAACGTCCCTTCTGTGTTGTTATTCCCAGCCCAAGTGTTCCTGCTTGGATCTAGGTTTGATTCTGGTTCCTTAGCCTTCAGAGCCGTCCACGCTCTGTGTTGCTTTTGATCCCTGCCTCAGTGGAGACCAGTGATCCCTGTAACGGATTCCCAGATGCGGTTGACTACAGCTCCCATAAACCCCAGATTCAGTGGCCAAAGGCGATTGCAGCTGGCGATTATGGGAGCTGTAGTCAACCACATCTGGGAATCCCCATTACAGGGGTCGCTGGCTGTGGGATCCTGGTTTAGACCACAGTATATACAGGTGAAACTCGAAAAATTAGAATATCGTGCAAAAGTTCATTAATTTCAGTAATGCAAATTAAAAGGTGAAACTAATATATGAGATAGATGCATTACATGCAAAGCGAGATAAGTCAAGCCTTAATTTGTTATAATTGTGATGATCATGGCGTAATCCACAATCCCAGAAAATTAGAATATGACATGGAACCAAGAAGACAAGGATTGTAAATAGAACAATATCAGACCTCTGAAAAGTATAAGCATGCATATGTATTCAGTACTTGGTTTGGGTCCCTTTTGCAGCAATTACTGCCTCAATGCAGCGTGGCATGGATGCTATCAGCCTGTGGCACTGCTGAGGTGTTATGGAAGACCAGGATGCTTCAATAGCGGCCTTCAGCTCTTCTGCATTGTTTGGTCTCATGTCTCTCATCCTTCTCTTGGCAATGCCCCATAGATTCTCTATGGGGTTCAGGTCAGGCGAGTTTGCTGGCCAATCAAGCACAGTAATCCCATGGTCATTGAACCAGGTTTTGGTACTTTGGGCAGTGTGGGCAGGTGCCAAGTCCTGCTGGAAAATGAAGTCAGCATCCCCATACAGCTCGTCTGCGGAAGGAAGCATGAAGTACTCCAAAATCTCCTGATAGACGGCTGCGTTGACCCTGGACTTAATGAAGCACAGTGGACCAACACCAGCAGATGACATGGCTCCCCAAATCAACACAGACTGTGGAAACTTCACACTGGACTTCAAGCATCTTGCATTGTGTGCCTCTCCATTCTTCCTCCAGACTCTGGGTCCTTGGTTTCCAAATGAGATGCAAAAGTTGCTCTCATCAGAAAAGAGGACTTTGGACCACTGAGCAACAGACCAGTTCTTTTTTTCTTGAGCCCAAGTAAGACGCTTCTGACATTGTTTATTGTTCAGGAGCGGCTTGACAAGAGGAATACGACATTTGAAGCCCATGTCCAGGATCCGTCTGTGTGTGGTGGCTCTTGATGCACTAACTCCAGCCTCAGTCCACTCCTTGTGAAAGTCCCCAACACTTTTGAATGGCCTTTTCCTGACAATCCTCTCCAGGCTGCGGTCATCGCTGCTGCTTGTGCACCTTTTTCTTCCACACTTTTCCCTTCCACATAACTTTCTATTGATGTGCTTTGATACAGCACTTTGGGAACATCCAACTTCTTTTGCAATTACCTTTTGAGGCTTTCCCTCCTCATGGAGGGTGTCAATGATGGTTTTCTGCACAACTGTCAAGTCAGCAGTCTTTCCCATGATTGTGATTCCTAATGAACCAGACTGAAAGACCATTTAAAGGCTCAGGAACCCTTTGCAAGTGTTATGGATTGATTAGCTGATTGGAGTGGGACACCTGGAGCCTAGACTGTTGAACCTTTTCACAATATTCTAATTTTCTGGGATTGTGGATTTGGGGTTCTCATGAGCTGTACGCCATGATCATCACAATTATAACAAATTAAGGCTTGACTTATCTCGCTTTGCATGTAATGCGTCTATCTCATATATCAGTTTCACCTTTTAATTTGCATTACTGAAATTAATGAACTTTTGCACGATATTCTAATTTTTCGAGTTTCACCTGTAGACATGCAAACAGTCTGAGCCAGGGAAGATGTCTTTGGCTATACTATTGGCAGGGCTTTCCTATCTGTGGCTGAACTTTACGTTGTTGTATTTATCTATTCATGTTTAATTGTAAACTGCCCCGAGCCATTTTGGAAGGGTGGTATAAAAACTGAATGAATGAATGAATGAATGAAAGATCCTGTCCTTCCTCCAAGAAGCTCAGGGCAGTGTTCAGAGTTTCCCCCTTTGCTTTTATCCTCACAAGCTTGTGAGGTAGGTTAGGCTGAAAGGTTGTGACTGGCCCAGAGTCACCCAGTGAGAGCTTTTATGGCCAAGCAAAGGTTTGAACCTGAGTCCAGGACTGTGTCACAATTTTCCTGCATATCCTGTGACTCTAGCCAACGAAGTCTGTGTGCACAAACCAGGAAAAGTTTTTTAAAAAATTTATGGAAATGGAAAACTTGTGTGCGGTGTTTCAGTGCATGCTCTGTATGTGGATTACCCGCTTGTACCACTTCTCAGTTCTGAATTTAAAAAGGCTGGCCCGCTCCCAGCTGCTGATGAATTTGCACAGTGAATGATACAGAACACCACCCTAAGTCCTGTTCTCACAGTGTATCCTGAGTGGAGGGAACCCGCGTATCGGCGGGACCGGATCATAGTGGCAGGCCACATCACAACCCACACCTGTTGATTTGAATGTCTGCATGGTGTATACGCATGTGAAACGGCACGTGTTGTGTGGGTGCTTTCTACCCGGTCTAGACCATTTAAAAGGCTAGGTGCTAAGAGTGAGTTATAAGTTTATTCGGTCACTGACCAGCAAATGGTGCTAAGAGTAAAGGGGGAGATCTTGTGAATACCATTCAGACTGGCGCCTCAATGTCCTTTGACTCACCCTGGATAAATCATGGGAACAGGCCTCAAGAGAGGGACCATGACTTTCTGGAATGAAGATGCCATTCCAAGGCTGAATCGGCATATGCATCCCAGACAGGAGCCTCATTCATTCATTCATTCATTTGAAACATATAATATACCGCTTTAGAACTTACTCATTGGAGCCTGGCTTCTCTTGTTGAGCATATCATCCACTCCCAAAGTTAGCAGGATAATGGGCGGTGGGGGGGTTGATTTTGCAATTTTCAGAAACCTAGGAGACAAAATAAATGGCTTAATATAGGAATATCACTGAGATTTTTCTTGGAGTTCTTAAGCACATCTGTGTCTAACGGGCAGATGCATATTCGCCATTTTTAGAGCTCCCCAACAGTGGACACGTGGGGAATTTTTGCAATTTTCAAAAATCTGGCAGGAAAAAATGGTTGAAGAGATAAGAATAGCAAGGAGGTTTTTCTTGGAGCTCTTAAGTGTATTCACAATTATGAGCACTTAATGGGACTCTCGTGAAATGCAGATTCTGGTGTAAAGGTTTGGGGTCTTTTTGCAATTTTCATATATCTAAGAGACAAAAAAAAAGATTTAAAATTATAAGGGAAAAGGTATAGGAAGAGCAAGGAGATTTTTCTTGGAATTGTTAAGCGCATCCAGAGGCAAGTGGACCATTAATAAGAACCCGCAACATGCAAATATTGGTGCACGTTTGGGGTATTTTTCAGTTTTCAGAGATCTAGGCAGCAAAAGAATAATGTTCAGAATATAAGCGATAGGAATAGGAGGGAGATCCTTCTTGGGGCTGTTAAGGACATCCTGCCCAACAGAGAAGTGTATGTATAGCATGCTGATTTTCATGCACAAATTTGGGGTATTTTGCAATTTTCTGAATTCTGGTAGACAAAACATGTCTTTAAAATAGAAGGATAGGAACAGGATGGAAATGCTGAGAGCCTTGCAACCAGGGGCATAACTATAATAGGGCAAGGGGAGACAGTTGTCTGGGGGCCCACTGCCTTGGGGGGGGGCCCCAGAGGCAAGTCACATGATTGACCCCCCCAGCCACGCACCTGCCCGGGCTTCCTTCAGTTGTATTCATCCTCCGAAACTGATGTGAGTGTTAAAACCTGGAGCTACCAGGACCGCATGTCAACAGGATTATGTTCTATTGTGGCACATAGGTGATATATATATATAAATTTTACTCTGCTTTTTGTTACCACTATTCAGCCTCATTTATGATTTCTTTACTTCATGAGCTGAGCTTCAGTGAGGGGGGGCCCATTTTAAAACCTTGTCTCTGGGCCCACTCCAACCTTGCTACGCCCCTGCTTGCAACATGCTGGTTTTTATGCACAAATTAGGGGCGTTGATGTTTTCAACAATCCTGCGGACATCTGTTACCAAATGTCTGGGAGACTGGAGTGTCTGTCAGATGTTATAAAAATTTGAGGTTTCTATACTCCTCTGCATTGTTCCCAATTGTGCACCTTGAAGCCTGACCCCTGTGCTGAGACACTCAGACTCCTCCCTCAGCCGCCCATGGTTGCTGTGTAGAAACACAGTAAACATAGAAACCTGCCTTCTCTGGAGTCAGACGATTGGTCCATGGTCCAGGTTTAGGCAGGATCTCTCCCAGCCCTACCTGGAGATGCTGCCAGGGAGTGAACCTGGGACCATCAGCATGCAAGTCCTATGGTGGACTAGTGTCAGGACATCCTAAAAGGAATGGCCAATGGCCATTCAGAAAGTCCATGCAATTCCTATGGCCATTTGGAAGGAACCAGTGCATTTCAGTGAGCATTCCTTGTCATTCCTTTTAGTACATTCCCCTAGAAGGCCTGCTCAACTTAGGCCCCCCAGCTGTTTTTGAACTACAACTCCCATAATCCTCAGTCACTGTGTCCAATAGCCAGGGATTATGAAAACTGTAGGCCAACATCTGCAGGAGGGCCGAAGTTGAGCAGCCCTGCCCTAGAGTCTACATGATTAGATGCATGGTGACAGCCTAGTGGGCTAGGAACATAGGAAGCTTCCTTACGCTGAGTCAGACCCTTGGTCCATCTAGCTCAATATTGTCTACACTGACTGGCAGCAGCTCTCCAAGGTTTCAGGCAGGAGTCTCTCCCAGCCCTACCTGGAGATGCTTCCAGGGAGTGAACCCGGGACCTTCTGCGTGCAACGCCACCTGGCCAGGGCTTGCAACGAAGCAGGCCCTGACTCTCCAAAGCTTCTCCCCATCTCCCAAAGTTATTAGACTGTCAGGAGTCATTCAGGACTGAGTCTGAGTCTAAACTTGAGTCTATCCCTGCTAAATATCTCCAGTCCTGGGACCTGTCCAGAGCCTGCATGATGAAGTGAGGAATGAGCAAAGCCAGGAATCATGGTGCCATCACAGCAAACCCTTCTGCAGTCCCTGGTTTCACAGCTGCCTTTCTCCCTCCTCCCCATCCCTTCTGTTTTCAGTTCCTGCCTCTGGTCCTCACGTGGCTGGCTCTCCTTGTCCGGACTCTTCAAACCACCTCCCGCTTCCTGGAAAGACGAGGGACTTGAAGAAAGTGGACCTCTCCCCAAAGCCAAAGGCCTTCCGGAGTGTCTGCAAGGAGCGGCCCCACTCCCTGGTGGACCTGCAGGCCTATAAGGACACTAAGATTCTGGTGGCCAAGTTTTTGGAACATTCGAACTGTAACCTGCCCCCCGAGGTGCGTCACGTGGTGAACAGCATCCGGTCGGTCATCAAGTCGGATGAGCGGCACATGGAAGAAGCCATCTTCAGTGCAAACATCATCGACCAGGTGGGCAGCTTTGAAATCTTCATGGGTAGCCAGCATGACGTGTCCCCTTAGCTAAGCAGGGGCCACCCTGGTTGCATATGAATGGGAGACTAGAAGTGTGAGCACTGCAAGATCTTCCCTTTAGTAGGGGATGGAGCCGCTCTTGGAAGAGGAGAAGGTGCCAAGTTCCCTCCCTGGCAGCATCTCCAAGCTAGGGCTGAGAGAGACTCCTGCCTGCTACCTTGCTGCTGCCAGTCTGGGTAGACAGTACTGAGCTAGGTGGACCAATGGGCTGACTCAGCATATGGCAGCTTCCTATGTTCCTAAAGATGGGCCTTGAAGTGGGTGATGCCAAGAATGACCCCCGTGGAAGGCCCGATGTGTGGGGATTGGCCAGATCAAGCTTTTCTTTTATTTCACATTTATATCCCACTCTTCCTCCAAGGAGCCCAGGGCAGTGTAAGGCGCCTTTTAAAAGTGGTGTTTCTTTTTATTGAGCAGGGGGAGAGCAACTGGCCCTATCCATCCCCAGCACAGCATCCCTCCAGTGGCTGTTGCTGGCGTCTACCTTATATCTTATGTTTCATGTTTTTTAGAATGTCCTCTTTAGGGACAGGGAGCCATTTTATTTATTTATGTGTATCTATGTAAAGCACTTTGGGAACTTTGGTTGAGAAGCGGGATGTAAATATCCATCGTATTCATTATGTTTATCTTCACAACAGCCCTGTGAGACAGGTTAGGCTGAGAGAGAAGTGACTGGCCCATAATCACCCAGTGAGTTTCATGGCTGAGTGGGAATTTGAACACGCTCCCTAGCCCTAGTCCAGCACTCTAACCGCTACACCACACTGGCTTGGTTTATGTATGGGTTTGCTTATTTGGAAGGTTTGCTACCCTATCCTTCAGCCTGACAACTCCCAGGCTGAACTCCCTTAACCACCACTGCAAATATTAGAACAATAGAAATATTTATTAAATTTATCTATCTATCTATCTATCTATCTATCTATCTATCTATCTATCTATCTATCTATCATATTGTTATACCACCTGATATGTGCATCTCTTTTATTAATTAATTCATTAATTACATTTTATATCCCGCTCTTCCTCCAAGGAGCCCAGAGATGAACTACATAAGTTTCTCCTCACAACAACCCTGTGAAGTAGGTTAGGCTGAGAGAGAAGTGACTGGCCCAGAGTCACCTAGCAAGAGTCATCTCTAGGCATTGTTATGTACTGATTATGTACTCTAAATGCAGTAGAGCAGAAGGAAATAAACACCAGTAACTTTAAAACAGTTCCACAAGTCATTGGAAAATCTCTGGATAAATGAAAGCATATCTTTGGATCAATAAAACTGCATCTTTGCCTGGGCTGGAAAGATGCAAGAGGTGGGGCCAGATGAGCCTCCCAAGGAAAACCTTCCATCGACAGGGGCCATGTGCGAGAAGGCCCTGCACTGGTTACCACCTGTCTCATTTCTGAAAGTGGGGGAAGTGACCTCAGAAGAGGACCTTCATATTCGGAATGAGTCTGCATGTGAGACACTCAGTCACCAGATCAGAGACTACTAATATAATCGTAACATTTGAAAGTTAGGAAGGGCCTTGGGGGTCTTCTGTTCAAACTCCTGGCTCAGTGCACAGAACTGCGACAGCATCTCTGAGAGAGGACTATCCCCAAAGACTCTAGAGGAGAAGAGCCCACTACTGCCCAAGACAGCCTGCATCTTCTGATGTCTAGCTCGGATCTGCTTCTGTCTCATGTCAACCCCTGGGGTTCTAGTCCTGCCCTCAGGAGCGACAGAGATTAAGCCCGTTCATGATTCGGTCAGGCACCCCTAGGATGGCAGACAGAACTGTTGGACACACAAGTCTAATCGTTTATTTTTTTTAAAAGCAAGTTTCTAACCATGATCCTTGGAAGTGTGCGTGTGCATGTGTGTGTGTGCTACTTGCTGATCGCTCGTGTCAGAGAAGTGGCTGGGTAAGATTTCTAGTAACTGGAGTGAAGTTTCAGGGCTCTTCCCCACAGTGAGCAAAATGGGAAGAAGTTGTGCAAGAGAGGGGCAAGTGCAGGAAGAAATTGATGCCGAATCAGATAAAACAGGCCGTTTCCATGATTCATACAGATGACAGAAGAAGAAATCAACTTTTTCTGATGCAGCATTTTGGGTCGCCTGGGTGGGAGTTGCTTCTTCTTTTGTTAGTGTGGCATTTAGACAAGCTGCCCGCTCTAAGCAAGCTGAGAAAGTGGTGGCTACTGGCTTATATTAACATAGATCAGTGGGGCCTTTAAGGGCTCTTGGGGATCTCTGGCCCTCTTTGAATGGCTCTCTGCAGATAAAGGGTTCATCTGCCTTTATTTGCCTTTTTATTTGTCAGATCCATCGTCTTGCATTTATTCATGGTTTTATTTGCTGCTATGGTTTTATATTTGCATTTATATCTTGCATTTTTATATTTTGTTCTGAGCCACCTTGAAGAGATTTTGCTATATCTTTGAAAAACAACATTGAAAGTGGCCTTGCATTGAGTCAAACTGTTAGTCCGTCTAGTTTGTCTGCTCCAGTCATTGTTCTCTCCAGAATCTCAAGCAGAGAAAGAGAGAGAGGGAGATCTTCTCCATGATCTGCTACCTGATCCATTTTTAAAGACCAGACATGCCCAGGATTGAACCTGGGATCTTTTGTATGCCAACCGCTGAGTTCCTTCTCTGCTTACAAGGCTGCTTGAAGGATCACTGAGATCATGTATGTGAAAATATGCTCTGCCCAAACTGCCTGAGCGAGACCTTTGGTCCATCTAGCTCATGATTGTCTACACCGACTGGCAGTGGCTTCTCTGAAGCTGCAGGCTCAGGGATCTCTCCCAACCTCATCTTGGAGATGCTGTCAGGTAGGGAATGTGGAACCTTCTGCATGCAAGCAGGCAAGTGCTCTTCCCAGGGCAGCCCCATCCCCTATGAGGAAGATCTTCCAGTACTCACATTACATGTAGTCTCCCATCCAAATGCAAACCAGGGCAGACCTTGCTTAGCAAAGGGATCAATTCATGCTTGCTACCACAAGACCAACTCTCCTCAACCATCAACCATACTGCACCATCATAGGAACCTAGGAAGCTGCCATATACTGAGTCAGACCATTGGTCCACCTTGCTCAGACTGGCGACTGTTTCTCTGAGGTTTGAGGCAGGATTATTTCCTAGCCCTATTTGGAGACTCTGCCAGGGATTGAACCTGTGGCCTTCTGCCTGGAAGCAGATGCTCTGCCACTCCGCTACGGAGCCATCCCTTAAATATCTTGACAGCAGAGAGTGCTCAAGTGTAGTTGCCCATCCAAATTTAAAGCAAGGTGAACTCTGCTTAGCAAAGGGGACTATTCATATTTACTACCGCACAGACCAACTCCTCTCCACCCCTGGTCGAAAAGGGCAAACAATTTCATTGCAGTCTCGCCCTCCTTTCTTCACAGGTGATTACCAGCTCCCAGCAGAATGTGGATACCTCAAGAAAGAGACCCCAGGAAGATCTCCACCTCCAGAGCTGTGGAGCCCTGAGTTCTCCTGTGGCCTTCCTGCGCAGGGCCCACATCAGCCACAGCTTAGAGCGGGGAAGGCCGCACAGCTTAATTGGCGTCTGCCGAGAGACCATTCTTTGACAGTGAGCCACGGCTCTCCTGAGGAATACAAACTCCAGCACAGACACCTCGAGGAATTCATGGAGGTTTGCAAGAGAAATATGGCTTTAAAAGGATTTTTTTTTTTAGAAAAACACCCAACACCCCTAAAGAGTCTTCCTTTGAGGTCCCCATTTTGGATCTCAGTTTCCAGCAGCAAAACACCCCAGTTTCCATGAATGCCAAGCCAGACGGACGACACCATTTGTGAAAATGAAATGGTTTCTTGGGGCAAAAAGAAACCTGGAATGCAAACAGTTTCCCGCATACCGAGGAGTTTGCTTGTAGAAATGCTGATGCTTGTGGGGGAGGGAAAAGGTTCTGTGGCCAAGGCACGGGGACCCTCAGGTGCCACTTGGGAGTTGGATTGTATTCACCGTACCTCAAAGTGTTTTAACGAATTATGAACAGTGTTTTCATAATAAAAAGTATTTCTGGACATTGCAGCTTCCAGAATTGATTTTGCAGAGCGCACGGGAGATGGGGTGCTTCTTGTTGTCTTTGTTTAATCTTCCTTGGCTACTTGTGTGGTTCTCATCATACCTGGAGAGTCATGCGTTCCCTTTGAAAGAACCTATTCCCCTTCCTCCTTTGATAACTTCAGGGAAGGATGTAACAGTTGGGTTTTGCTGTAAGTGTTCGTGAGGATTAGGGGCCCCTTAGGTTACCTTCAGAGCATGGGAGCGACTCACTCGCCCTCCTTAGTAGAGATCCCACCGGTAGAGTGATCTTTCCAGGCCCTCAAAAAGAAGGTCAGTTGAGGTGGCCCTTCTCTGCTGCTCCCCCTTTGAAAGCTAGGTTGGTCACAGTGGTCCGAGAGAGACCCTTTTTCTCTGCTGGTGGTGAGGCGAGGGCAGTCCCAAGACCGACAAAGGCCATCCTCCTGAGATGTCAAAGTTGGCTAACCTTGATGAGCTCCCTCTGGCTCTTGGCTTCTGCGGTGCTGATGTCTTAATTCCTGATTTATTTGTGAGTTTCAGGTTCACTCTTGATGGCTTCTGTGAGTTCCCCTGAAGACTGGCAAGTAGACAGCAGGATAGATGTCCACACCACCACCACCGACTTCTTCCAGCAGCAGCTTTGCACTTTGAGGTCTCATTGGAATGTCAGGTTGGAAGCTACTTCTTAGTTGTCATTGCACTATTGGCCTGTTGGTGCTTCAGTGACAACCACAGGGACCCCAGTCCAGGGCGGATTGTTTTTTTTTAACCTCATGCCTTGCCACAATCCCAACCTCTCCCTGCCGTCATCTATTTGCCCCAGGAGGGAAGCAACCACGAGCACAATCGGAGCTCCCCTCTCAAAGCAATTAGCAGCCGTGAGGAAGGGGCAGTTTGAATCACGACCATGGCAGCGGGGGAAGGATCCGAGCCCCTCCCCACCACACACCCTGGTTTCGCTCCAAGATTCCCCCTAGACTCCGATTTAAACAAGGAAAATCAAGTACATTGAGGCTGTTAGCATAATTAATGCAATGTGTAGTTTGGTCCTCAGGCATGTTTAATTACACCCACTGAAACAGATAAACATGAGCACCTGTCTGTGTTGCATTGTAGAAACTATCTTCCCTGCAAAAACCGTACCGGATTTTTATCCCAAACACCTATTTTTCGTATTGCTGCACAGAGGGAAAACCTTAAATTGACATTAGTCCTTTGAACAGTGCTGCTAATTCTGAGCTGCCTGCAAGCCAAGCGAGCTCTAATTTACCTTTTGGCATCTACTCTCACCTGTTTTCAGAGCATGGGTGAACAGGGCGAATTTGTTTGCTTAGATTTCACTGTTCATATGTCAGGAACTGAAGTCAGCAGCAAAATACTTCGATCACAGCCTAGTCCTGTTTCCCCCAAGCCGTTCTTCCGTCAGAATCTCTCTCTGCATATTCACCCTCTGCACCACCAGGGCCTCCCAATTCCCTCAAACTTCTTCTGGGCTATAGCTCATTGGAGATATCATTAAAGGTTGATGATATGCAAAGCTATCCTTGCCCAAGCACCCACAGGGTGTATTCTTGTGGGTGGTGTAGGACTTTGCTAGCATCACATTGACATATTAATCCTGGAGAAAGAGGAGAAAACCATCTCCTTTACATTTATCTCTTATTAGAAGCTTGCAGCTTGGCTAGGTAATTCAAAATCTGTACCTCTTTGCAGATGGGTAGGGTGGACCGGGGCGGGGCGGGGCATGGGAGAGGAAGGCTACCATTTCCTTCCTGTCCACACCCTTCTTTCCCCAGGTATTTCTCTGATTAGTCTCATTTTCTGCTAGAAAATGGACATTAAAAATGGGCCTTTTGTTGGCAACTGCCTGTTTTTCCTGATTTGGTGCAGTAACACAGAGTAGGGAATACAGGCTGGGTCCCTGGAGAAACACAAATCTCTTGCCCATGGCAGGGGGGTGTTCCCAGGGTGCCCAGCCAGAAAAAATGACACAACTCCGATTGCAGAGCCCACACTGCCGTCCCACCCAGGCGTTATGGACCAGGTTGGGACTGAGCACACGGCAGGCCTGGCCTGCAGGGTCCATCCTAGGAAGGAGGCACTGCCTGTGTCACTGCGAGCTCTTAGTATTTGTTCGTGTTGGGTTTTGGAAGTTGTGTGTGAGTGGAATGCTGGCCTCCTCCTTGGCCCACAGACGTCACCGCCCTGAGTTGGTATCTCTTGCTCCTTGGCCGTTATGCTCTCTCACTGACAGACGCAGCCCCGAGACCGTGTAGGGAGGAGCAGCAACCTTAGCCGAGAAATCTGCCACAAGCCAGCCTCTTCAGCAAGTGCTTTTCAGCCCTTTTTAGTGTGAAGCTACAGTGACCTCCAGTGGAAGCAAAGTAGCTTCGACTGCAAAGTTCGGCTCCTGCGACGGCAGGCCGTTCCGAGTTTCTCGGGAAGAGGCTAAACGGTGGACAGTTGCTCACGTTCTCTGCAGCGGCATTGAGAGGTGAAGCAAGGGGCGGGGGCTGCAGTCTCCCCCGCAGTGCTGCTGCACCCAGCCCCCCGTTTCAAGCGTTTTGGCCGCAAGCCTGTACACATTCCACTGAAAGAGGCAAAAGCTGGACGGCAGCCGTGCAAGGCGAAGGCAGGGCTTGCCCGCAGCCTCCTGGGTGGTGCAAAACAAACCAAAGCAGCCAAGGTGCTTTATTACTCCAAATTTATTAGTGAGTCTAGATTAGTTCTCTCCTAGGGTCACCTGCATGCAACAGAGATCTATGTATGGTGTCATTACTCCTTGAAGTACAGTAATCCTAAAGCTTCTTGTTACTGTATAATAAGGCTTCTTTTAGTCACAGTGTATTTTCTTCAAGGCCTTGGCCAAAAGTCGAGAGAGAAAGAGGGGAAGAAATCAAGACAGAAGTTACATCAGTTGACATTTATCTCATAATGAACACAACATCACTATTACTTGGTTTATCATCTCCACAAATTCTAATACTGTTGATGGCGTTGACTCCCCGTTTGCCGCCACGGTTTACATTCAGACCTCACGCTGGCTCGGAAAATAAAAAGATGAAACTTGTTTTTAAAAAATGTCTATTTTAAAGCATGGCTTCCCCCTAGTAAACTCACGTTAAATCAAGGAGTGATATGGAAAGTTGTGGGATATGGCGCTAGGAATCCCATGTACGGTACGCCCAGTGCAAAACAGACCAACAGCAACTCTGTAAGATCGATTTCCGTCATTAAAACACTTCCGTCTCCAAAACATACACATATTTCATCTAAATAAATATCCAGTATCCATATTGTGGCAATTCTTTATTTTGTGTTAGAAAAGTTTCTCCTGCCCCATCGCCACCCCCTCCCCCCTATTCCCCTTGTTCCTGTTTCACACTTAAGTCACAGCTCATCAAAACTCATTAACACATGACACATGTCAATAAGGATACCAATGACGACAGTAGCTTGTCTCCCCCGCCCCCAACCCCCTAGAATTTTTGCATACATTCTTGGTCACTTCACAATCGGTCAGCTCGCGCCCAGCAGGTTGGATGCTGCAGTCAAAGTGTGGCATTCACACATTCACCTTTGCCACGCTATTTAAGAGTGGCAGACATGTACACATGACAGACATGCCACATTAATGTTTAAATAAATGTTACAAGCACAATCCACTGGAAAGGACAACGGTGCAAGCCCCACTGCCCCAACTGAAGGGCCCCCCACCATGCAGAGTCGCGGCCGTGGGGCTTGTGTGGGAGACGTTCCTGGTGGATGACACCCTATGCTTGTAAGAAAAGGGGTTGTGGACGATGTTGCAAAATACTCCTAAGTGTTAGAAAGATGGTGTCATTGGCTATTGTCCATAGTAACAGCTTCATCTTTTGGCAACAGAATGCTTAAAAAAGAGAGAAACTAAGAAAAAGGCAAAGAAGCTGGATCCGTTGAGTTTCCAGAAGATCAACGACCTGGTTCAAACCCTTTCAATTCCTACAAAATACAAAATTCCTCTTGAAGGTTCTAGCATGGGTGGGATCGGTCAGTTCTTTCGGTGGGAGCTGCAGCGTTGGATTAGATGTACAGCGGCGTCTCCTGTCCGGTTAGCAGCCTGAACATGGCGGCCGGCATGGTCTTCATATGAATCTGTCAATGCATTTTACGAGAGAGTTAATGGCATTTAAGAGCATCTAGAAGAGACAACAGAGAGAGGCTGTTGCCAAATTTCCTGTCCCTTTCAGCAGTCACTTTGCTGCAACATGCCATTGCTTCGCTTAAGCAGTGAAGAACATTTTGATTGACTAAAAACGGGCCTCAGTTTTATCAAGCAGCAGACCTTTCCTTTGTTTATTATTATTTCCAATACAGGTAAATAAAAGGCAGCCACCTCATGGCGCAGCAGGGAAATGACTTGATTAGCATCTGCAAATCAAGTTGCTGGTTCGAATCCCCATTGGTATGTTTCGCAGACTATGGGAAACACCTCTATTGGGCAGCAGCCATATAGGAAGATGCTGAAAGGCCATCTCCTACTGCACGGGAGATGGCCATGGTAAACCCCTCCTGTATTCTACCAAATACAACCTCAGGGCTCTGTGGGAGCCAGGAGTCAACACCGACTTGATGATACCCTTTACCTTTACATAAAAGGCAGGATCCAGGCTAAGTTAATTATGACTTGGCACTATTAAAATAAACCAAACAAGCTGCTATAACAAGTCCCATTAATTTCAATGGACCTATGTCTGGATTCGATCTATATAAATTAGAAAAGGAATTCCCCCTCCTCTATGAGAGCGGAGAGAGAAGAAGTCTTCTAAGAGTATGCCTGCTGTGACACATGAAAAATTATGCTTCTTTTCCTAAAATGACCTGTTGTTTTTACTCATATGCACGTTTACTCCATCATTTGACTAATTAAATGAGGTTTAGTCTAAGATGTAAAGTATTCAATCAGATGATGGCTCTAAAATAGCATATTGATTTTTATTATTACATTGTGTGCCAATTTTCCTCCAAGGAGTTCAGAGGAGGGTATAAGGTATTGTTTTTCTCTATTTATTCCCACCACGCTCTGAATGGAACATAGGAGATGAAGGGGCCTCTAAAATTTGCATGGCCCCAAACTGTAAGGGTTTTTCATGTCAAATGCCCCTTGCAGATCTCACTCGTTTCTCTCCAGATGCTGAGGAATCGGCTTCAAACATTTAATGTGTATTTTCACAAGGCTGATCTCTTCAGACAACTATCAATTCAACAGAACATACTGGTAACAGAAGATGAATGTACTTTTTCATATCTGCCTCCCTGCAGACATCCGTAATTTGAATTCTTTATTGGAATTTAGGAGAGCTCTAAAGACCTACCTGTTCGGCCTGGCCTTCCAGTGCTCTTAAATTGTGTTTAAGGGTCTTTGATGTTTGTGAACCACCCTGAGCTATTTTGTAAGGGCGGTCTAAAAATCGAATGAATGAATGAATGAATGAATGAATAAACAAACAAATAAATAAATATGACTCCACTGAGGTCCCTGATTAATTTATCCCCTAATACCAAAGACTAATAATCTGTGTATCAAAATTCCAAATGTACAAGGTTTTTCTGGAGAACTGGGCGTAACATGCTGGGAAGATTGGGTTGGTGCTGCTTCCTTTGGGGATCGAAGGGTTCCAAACCTTTGCTCCTCAGATGATGTTGGCCATTGTGGCGGGAGATGTTGGGTTTTTCTCAAGTTGCACTTGAACTACTACTACTACTAATTCTTCTACTTCATTCTATTTCTATACCGCCCTTCCAAAAATGGCTCAGGGTGGTTTACACAGAGAAATAACAAACAAATAAGATGGCTCCTGGTCCCCAAAAGGGCTCACATTCTAAAACGAAACATGACCGACACCAGCAACAGTCACGGGAGGTCCTGTGCTGGGGGTGGACAGGGCCAGTTACTCCCCCCCCGCTAAATAAAAGAGAATCACCACATTAAAAGGTGCCTCTTTGCCAAGTTAGCAGGGGTAATTACTTGACCTGTCTCTGATGCTGTGATGCCTCTAAAGAGCTGGACGCGATCTTTGCGGGGCGAGGCAACCCTTGGGTGCGTGTGTGAATGGTCTCGCATGCTGTGAAGCCTCCCTGGACAACCTGACACGTGAAGAGGCCTGGGGTTCATGCCTAGAGCTTTGGGAGTCAGGGGGTATATACATTAAATAAATAAAATGCTATGTGCTGGACGATGACAACAACAGGGTGAGGATTCTTTGATCTTATGGTACTGCACTACACTGTATTTTATGCATTCCTGGAGGGGTGGGGTGGGGTGCAGCTAGAGAGAGAGAGCGCATAACATCTGAGGGGGCCAAGGCACACGGTGGTGCACTCTCCTTCAAGCCATTTCCTGAGACTCCAGAAGCCCCCCGCAATCCTCATTGACATAATGCTTTGTTATTCTGTAGGCCCCGAACCGAACTGTAGGCCCCGAACCGAACCGCCATGAATAACGAGGCCCACCTGTATCGAATAAGTCTAGACAGACAGAGAGCTCTTAACAAAGCATTTCCATTGAGCAGCAAACCACACTGAGTAACACTAGCCGATACCACAGCTTGGCAGATCCCACGTACTTCAGTGTACTGAGTGAAAGCTAACTGCAGATTCACGCAACGGTTCAACATATCTAACACCAAGGTTGGGATCTGCTCTTTTAGAACACAAAGGCTTTTCTTCTTCTTCCCACGGCCGGCAACGAAGCGTATTACCATCCTTTAATGACGATAAAAAAATCCCACCCGGGAAGACTCACCTCCCCGACAGAGTTGGACAAGGCCTGCACAATCTTCTCATGAGCAGTGGCCACAACACTTTGGCCATTGATTTCGATGATTCGGTGGCCAACTCTAACGCCGCCTCTCTCTGCTATCCCGCCTCTCATCAGACTGCAAATCTGGCAGGAGAGAATCACAGTCAGTGAACACAGACCGATGTGGTGCTGTCCAGTAGAAACAACGGGCTGCTTTTGTCACCGCCCTTCTCACTTAGAAATGTTCGCTGGATCCAGCCATTCCCACCTCTTTCTTGAGAATGCCCATGGAAGCACAGTTAGTCCAACATTTCAAGGATACACCTACAGTTGCCAAGTCAGGGCTCCCCAAATAATGTTGGATGAAAACTCCTGTCATCATTACCATTGGCCACTGGGGATGATGGGAGTTGGAGTCCAACATCAGCTGTAGGGGCGTAGCAACGCTGGAGTGGGCCCAGAGACAAGATTTTAAAATGGGTCCCCCTCCTCCCCCACTGAAGCTCAGCTCATGAAGTCAAGAAATCTTAAATGAGACTGAATAGTGGTTAAAAAAAGCATAGTTTTTAAAAATTATTTTTAAAAAGGTTTTGTAAATTGTGGACAATGCAAGTCATTTCATGGTACTAGAGAAAGACATACTGTTCTGGTAGTTTTGCTCTACCACAGAAGAGCTGGGAGAAAGGGTGTTCTTCCTTCTCGCCATATTCTCTCTCACCCATTATGCACAATACTTTTCACAGGTGGGCAACGTTGGCATGATGGCTGGAACTCACAGAACTCGCCCCAAAGCTTGGAGGCACCAAGAGGATATTGGGAACATGCAGAGGGCCAGGCGCCCCTTTGCAAACTTTGCTCCAAAAAGCCAGCCCTCAGCCAGCAGCAGCCCTGGCCACACAAGTGCGGCCACGTTTCACGTTGAATGGCTCCTGCTAGCCACCATTGTAGTTGCCTTGCCTGAAATGAGAGGCAGCTCAACCTCAAATCATTCCCTGGTGCATGGCGGGGTGTGTGTGTGTGTGTGTGTGTGTGTGTGTGAGAGAGAGAGAGAGAGAGAGAGAGAGAGAGAGAGAGAGAGAGAGAGACGCCCTCCACAGGAAGGGTGTCACACAAGACCGGAAGTTGCTGATGCGCCTGCACGTGCCCACACGGTCTTACTAAGCAGGGATGTTACTAACGGTGCACAGTCTTCCTAACGGCAGGGCGGTTCCGTGCACATCCCTACTGCCAAGCACTGTTGGTCTTCACGGGACTAAGTCCTGGCAGCCGCCCCAGAATGCATCCGTGAATGCTGTGATGTCACAGGCACATTTCCATGGGAAAGTTAATGGCCCGAAGAAGGCCATGGCCACCAAAACTGGCAGGCTTGAGGTGCTCCTGCCACCATTGACCCAGGCACAGCTTCATGAAGCCAGCCATAGGAAACTGCCTTAGTCAGACCATTGGTCCATCTGGGTCAAACGTGCCTACTCTGACTGGCAGCAGCTCTCCAAGGTTTCAGACAGGGGTCTTTCCCAGCCCTACCTGGAGATGCTGCCAGGGACTGAACCTGGGAGTATCTGCATGCAAGGCCCATGCTCTACCACTAAGCTACCCCCACCACCACCACAAAGGGAATATCTTACAGCAAACAGTGCTCACAAGTCACCCATTCCAGTGCAAACCAAGGCAGACCCTGCTTAGCAAAGGGAATAATTCAGCATTTGGCTCGCCCTCCTCTGTGTGGTGCACACAATTCCTCTTGTGCCTCGGGAATTCCGAGAAACCACCTCCTTTGGGCCCACCTCCTCAAACCCTCCCAACTAGTAGTTAAATTTCTTCAGCAGTCCAGTAGGGCCAAGACTACTCCACACTGGGCTCCGGAGCATTTGTGCTGCTATCCAGCTTTCCAGTCGGCCGGCATAACTGCAGCAGAATCCACAGGCCAACTGCTCCTCACTGATTAATGTAGTCAAGCAATAACGAGCTAGCCCGGAAGGGAGAGGCCACATTTGAGCCCTGGGCCCAGTGGGCGCATGCCCCACAACACGAGCCCTGCCCTGAAAACGGCATTGACACCCTACCATCAAATGCCGACTCAGCCAGCTGCTCACGAGGTGGCTTTGCTGGATCAGTAGAGCATCTTGTCTGGCAGCCAGAGGTGCACCTTGGTCATTTTGGAGCATGGACCTAACGGCCTTTGGAGCTCACCACCACGCTGCAAGTTAAGCATCATCCCTCTACCCGCACACACACACACACGACACATGCAGTATTTTCAACACGTGGGCTCTTGAGGGTGCAAACAACAACTGAACTCTCAAGAATGTAAAACAGGTGTAGTGAGGGGAGAGGGGGCCCGTGTTCCCTCCTCCCCAGTAGCCCCTTCGAGTGAGGGAGATAATGGGGCAAAGAGGGAGGGGTGGAGCTGGGGCCCCCGGGTTCTTTGAACCCATCCACTCAATTATAGCGACACCCCTGACAGGTATATTTATGCAAATATGCACTAGCAGAAACACTCTGATACGAAACTTAACATCTTCTCATCCCACATATCTTTCCCCCCTTGGTCTCCAAAGCAGAGGTCATGCTCAGCCATCTGGCCAGGGGCGTAACTATAATAGGGCAAGGGGAGACAGTTGTCTGGGGGCCCACTGCCTTGGCCCCTCCCAGAGGCAAGTCACATGACTGACTCCCCCAGCTACGCACCCACCCGGGCTTCCCTCAGCTGTATTCATCCTCCAAAAGTGATGTGAGTGTTAAGACCTGTGAGCTTTCTTTACTTCAGTGAGGGGGGGCATTTTAAAATCTTGTCTCTGGGCCCACTCCAATCTTGCTACGCCCCTGCGTCTGACACAGCGCAAGGACTACACCAGCCAGCCAGACTAAAGAGGATTAGGGGCCCCCGAGGGAGGGCGTGTGGAGGTCCTGGACTTTGGCCCAGAAGTCCAGGGGTAAGAGCACCTCTGCTGACATCCAGCTTCCCACAGGGGGTCAGCACCAGGTATTTAGTGATAGACTGCCTCTGAAAATGGAGGTTCCATACAGCCCTCAGGGCTCACAGCCACGGTTGACAGACCTCTGTCTCCATGCATTTGTCTAATCCCCTTATAAAGCCATCTAACCAGGGATTCTCAACCTTGGGCCCCCGTTTGTTCTTGGACTTCAACTTCCATAAACCCCAACAAAGGCCACTGGGGCTGGGGATTATGGGAGTTGAAGTCCAACAACATCGGGGGACCCAAGGTTGAGAATCCCTGATCTAAGCTACCAGTCATCACCAACGCTGTGGCAACAAATACCGCGGATTAATTATGGGTCATGCAAAGTATTGCTCCATCTTTTCCTTCCCTCCCTCCTGCAATGCTTTAGGAAATTTGTCTCCACCCCACTTTTCTTCTTTTTTTCCTAAAGTGATGGGTGCCAGACTGGGTTGAGCATTGGAGAGAAGGGGCTCGTATTGGTGACGACACAGGCACCAGCCAATAGCTACTTTTCTAACGGCATGCTCTGAAATGCTGCTGAATGTCTTGGGCGCTCATCCTTGCCGGGAAACATCCACTTCCACCTGTCTCTCTTCACTCACTGCTTCCATTTCACTTTCATGCCATTTGTTGCCCCCGAGATGCACCTAGAGATTAGCACACAAGCGGGTGCGATGGGAATAGGTCTCGACATGGGCACAGAAGTCCTGTATCTCTATTTAAAACAACACCACCACAAACCAGGATGTAACCTAGCCTCCAGCAAGTACATTCTTAAAAACAACCGGTCCATGACGGATGAGACAACCCCATTTCGCCAAGGGATGCTCTTTAGGGGTGGACGTGGTCCTGGTGGAAGGAAGCAAGGTCCATGCCCCAGCCCTGCATCCCTTCACAGCATGCTGAGCTTAACAGAGGCGATTAGGAAGCCATCGTGATGCGGCCTACAAGATGCTGGGTCTGGAAGTGACGCCCTGCTCAAAAACCTGGTCTTGAGACAGTCTCTACATCATAAAAACATAGGGAGCCACCCTATAGCGAGTCAGACCCCAGGGCCATCTAGCTCAGTATTGCCTTCACTGACTGGCAGCGGCTTCTCCACGGTCACAGGCAGGAGTCTCTTTCTCAGCCCTGTCTTGGAGATGCTGCCACGGAGGGAACTCATTTAAGTAGTTCAGAGGAGAACGTCTGATCTCTCTTTTTTGACGATGTGGTTCCCTATGTCAGCTATCAAGTTGCCACCTTGGCGATACGTTCTTTTAAACTCAGAAAGGAATTTACACATTCCTAAACGGAGCTTTGGTTTCAGTTCAACCTAACTGATGTAACTTTTCGGTATGTTGTATTTTTTTCCCTTCTATGTTATGCTATGCTATGACCTCTGGTCACAGCAATGGGCTTCTTACTTCTGCATGCAAGCAGGCAGGTGCTTTTCCCCGTCCTCTGAGGGGAATGTCTCCCAGTGCTCAGGCACATAGTCTCCCATTCAGATGCAACCAGGGTGGAGCCTGCTTAGCTAAGGGGACAAGTCCTGCTTGCTGCCACCAGACCAGCTCTCCTCCCACCTCAGACAAGCCAGGAGTATCTCTCCCTGCTCTATTAATTATAGGAACATAGGAAGCTGCTTTGTACTGAATCACACCAGACTCCATCTAGCTCAGGATTGTCTACACTGACTGGCAGCGGCTCTCCAAGGTTCCAGGCAGGCGTCTCTCCCAGCCCTACCGGGAGACGCTGCCAGGGATTGAACCGGGGACCTTCTGCATGCAAAGCAGATGCTCTATCACAGCTACAGCCCCATCCCTGAAGGGGAACATTTTGCAACGCTAACATCTAGTTAGGACGATCGGGAAGCTACAACGGGTCCAGGGTGCCTCCTCATGGGTGCCAGAAAATATGACGGTAACACTTCTCCTGCAGTCATTACACTGGTTGCCTATTAACTTCCAAGTTCAATTTAAGGTCCTGGTTCTGACCTTCAAAGCCTTGCGGGGCTTGGTGCCTGTCTACCTACAGACCCGCTTCTCCCATCCAGTTACATCCCATCCAGTTAGATCATCTCAGATGTCTCTCTTGTCAGTCCTTGATTTCCAAGAGATTCAGGGCTCTCGGACCCGCGAAAGGGCCTTGTTGGTTGCTGCCCCACTTCTCTGGAACTCTCTTCCCCTCCAGATTCATTTAGCCCTTTCCTTACTGATCTTCAAATCTCCACTGAAGACTTTTCTTTTTCGCCAGGCTTTTGCCCTGTAATTTACTCTATTTGTTAGTTACTTTAGTTTTTAATTTAGAATGTAATTTTTAATGTTGCCTTGTTTGCATGTTTTTGTGCATCGCCCAGAATCTTTGGAGTGGGCAGTATATTAGATGTTTCAAATGAATGAATGAATGAATGAATGAATGCCACCAGACCAGCTCTGCTTGCTGCGCACTGCCCCAAGAGAACTGGGCCTGGCAACGAGGTCGCCAACAAGGACAGGAAGCAGATAATCAGGAGAGCTGAATGTTAGCCCCTTGGGTCTCTCTCTGCTAGTCCAAAGATCTGCTGCAGCCCCAGCCTCTGTGCGGGAACCTCCAGCACACGAGAAGCCACTCCTTCATGAGGCAGGCTGTTCCACTGCCAAACAGTTCTCTGGAGCAGCAGCCTGTCTCCCCTTCACCCCTGCGCAATCATAACCGGCAGCCACTCACTGGGGGAAGGGCTCCTCAAGTAGGGGCCATAGGGCCGGGCCCATGATCTCCCACCCATTTGCAAGCATGCCCCTTCCGGCCAGAGAGGGCATGGGGGCTGCTGACATGAACGGAGGGCCTAGCCCGCAATCACAACTCCATTCTCCTCTCCTCGTGTTCACTGAGCACATGGGGGCAGAGGGCATATACCCTGACTTCCCAAGTAAGCACGGACGCTAGTGCAAGGGTTCCCCGCACCTTGAGTCCCCAGATGTGGCTGGACTACAACTCCCATCATCCCCCGCCTTTGGACCCAAGGTGGGGAACTAGCAGAGCAAGCTGCTCTCAATGAAACACAGCCTAGAAGGAAGGGGGCAGGAGGCAGGGGTGTCTATCAGTCTCGGCCTCTGCCCCACTCACGGTCGGTTCCGGCAAACGTCCGGCCAGCTCCTAAGTGAGCCATTTGCGGAGAAGCAGACTCCGGCTCAGCTGCCAACCCTGTTCCTCCTCCCAACGAGCACCAGAGGACCCGAGTTATTTCCAGGTCAGCGAGAGGCAGCCCAGGCAAAGCAGCAGCTGCAGATGACAAGTACCAACTCGTCACTTCCAGCCCCAGGAAGCAGCATCCGACTGCAGCTTGCCGATGTGAGCTGAACCCAGCTGGCCGGCCGGCTAGCAGGAAAGGCCCCGAGCTTCCCTGTCAAGAGTCTCTCCCCGGCCCAGCTGCTGCTGCTGCTGCTGGGTTGCAGATGTAGATTCCCGTCACCGGCTTCAAGGAGATCACAAGCGGCTTGCAATTGCTGGCTGTTCCCCCCATCAGGCCCTGCCACGTGCACTGGCAAAGATGGGGAGGGGGAATTCAGGGACCCGGAGCCTTTTCGTGTCAATTGCAAAACGGGCCAGCACAACGAGGCCAGTGAGAACAGCCAGGCGGAAAAGTGAGGCTGGGTGTGTCCGCTTTGGGGTGACATGCACAGAAATGCTGACATCACCTGCCAGCTCCAACACGTGGACCCCCTGCATGCTGACACAGGAATGGAGACCGGTGGAAAGGTGGGTCCCCAAGCTGACTTTCAGCTGCTGCTCACTGCACATCAGATTTTCACCTCCCACCTTTCTCAGGGGAACAGAGAGCAACTTGGAGAGGGGGTGCACAGGGGAAAGGATTAAACCTCCTCCAGAAATGTGGCTAATTAGCTACACACACACACGCCCAAATTGCAGGAGTTTTGACTCCCGGCTCTCTCAAATCACTTCTGGTTTGACATTTGGGCACACTGCTAATAGTCTCTCAGCCCATCACCTGAGATATGAGGCTGATTATAATACTGTTCTACCTTACAAGAGTGTTGTACAGACTACTGAAATGATGTAGCTGAAGCATTTTCAGCAATGAAAAACAGACATTTTTGTATTGTGTATTTGCATATTATTTACTATAAATAATAATACTTATTATAATTATTATTATTAAGGAGGAGAGTTGGTTTTGTGGTAGTGAGCATGCTTAGCTTTTGCTAAGCAGGCTCTGCCTTGGTTTGCATTTGGATGGGTAACAGTGAGCACACAGAGAAAGAGTCCTCTTCTGGGACAGGCCCCAGCTCAGTGTAAGCACACCTGCATGCCTGGATGCAGAAGGTCCTAGGTTCACTCCCGGGCACCTCCAGGTAGGGCAGAGAGAGAGCCACTGCCAGTCAGCATAGAGTCGCCAATACTGACCCAATGGTCTGACACAAGGCAGCTTCCTATGTTGCTGGGCTACCATCCCCACCCACAATGCACGGCAGTCCCCCAAGAGCAGCAGTGCTTTGGCTGGCCACCCTGGGCTTTGCAGATCTGCGGCCTCAGAAACGTGGCTCGGGCTTGCTGGGTGTGCAGCAGCAGAGCCCACTGAAGACCTGCGGAAGACAGGCAAGTAGCGGTCACAGAACCCCCTGAAGAAGCAGGCCGGGGAGCCCCGTGCTGGGTGCAGGAAACAAGTGCACCACGTGCGGCAGTTGTGCTGAGGCGTTCCCCACCTGTGAGGAATGCCTGGCCTCTCTTGACTTGGGCACAAACCGCTCTGGCATTGGGGAGCGAAGGCAAGAGCAGGAGAGATATTTGTGCAGCTTGTTGGAAAGAAAAAACCGAAAAACTCCAACACTAGAAAGAAAAAGGCTATTGCAGCCTCTCTCTTCAACAAAGGGTTATTGCAACCTCATGCAAACCTCTCTCTTCAACTTCCTGTTGCTCACTCTAGCCATGAGGAGCAACCCATTCCATTCGCGTGGGTCAGGGGAACTGGTAGCAACTGACAGAGTTGGATATTAGACCTTCCTGCAAAACCTGAAGGCAGAAAGGGCCCCACGGGTGGCCCACTTGTCCCTAAATGAAACACGGGCAAGTATGGGGCGCCTTACTTATTCAGGGGCTCCACTTATAAATATATAATATATATAAATTCAACAATAAAATAAATAAATAAATTTTTATTGTTGAATTTATATACTGCCTTTCATTAAAGCAATCCCAAGGCGGTTTACAGCAAAAAATTTAAACACAAGATGGTAACAAAGACACAATTAAAATATTAAGTGGGGAAAAATATTAAACCAATCTGATTAAAAATTTCAAACAAAAGCATAAAAGCAACACAGACTATAAAGAGCAGCAGCAGAGAATCAAATAAATGCCTGGGCAAAAAGCCAAGATTTTACAATTTTTCTAAAAGCTGTGATGGAGACCGAGGAGTGGATAGTCACCGGGACAGCATTCCAGAGTCTGGGGCAGCAACAGAGAAGGCCCTGTCCCGCATGCACGATAATCGAGCCTCCCTCATTGTCGGCACCCAGAGCAGAGCCCCCTCAGACGACCTCATCAAGCGGGCAGCAACCCTTGGGAGCAGGGGGTCCCTCAGGTATCCCGGGCCCAAACCGTTAAAGGCTTTAAAGGTCAAAACCAGCACCTTGAATTGGACCCGGAAACAAACTGGTAGCCAGTGCAGCTCTTTCAAAATGGGTGTGATGCCACTTCTGCAGAGGCTCTTTCCTCCTTGCATCTGTCTTGCCTGGGCCTCTGAAAAGGTGCTGCTTCATTCAAAGAATCCCTAAACTAGCAGTCTCCAAACTGTCTTCCGGGGAACCCGAGGTTCCTTCAAGGTGAAGGTCAGTCTAAGTGAGCAAAATTCCCAGAAAGTCACTGAGGTCCAGCTCACAAAACATGGAGCTCCAAATGCTGACAGGGGAGGAGAGCTGGTCCTGTGGTAGCAAGCATGAATTGTCCCCTTTGATAAGCAGGGTCCACCCTGGTTGCATTTGAATAGGAGACCACATGTGAGCAGTGTAAGAGATTCCCCTTAGGGGATGGGGCCGCTCTGGGAAGAGCATCTGCAGATTCCCAGTTCCCTCCCTGGCATCTCCAGATAGGGCTGAGAGGGACTCCTTCCTCCAACTTTGGAAAAGTCGCTGCCAATCTGTGTAGGCAATACTGAGCTAGACGCTTTGCTGGCCAATGGCCGTAATAAAACTGATGATGATGATGAGCTAGACGGACCAAGGGTCTGACTCAGTAGAAGGCCACTTCCTATGTGCCTAGGAAACGCTGGGCGTGTGTTCGGACGCACCACCTCTTTGCATGGGGCTGCGGTGAAGTTTTATCAAATCCAGTCAGTAGTGATGCACTGCAAACCCGCCCTTCCACAGACCCCAGAGCTCCTGTAACTTGCAGGCGACAGCAGATGCATCGGCACCCCTTGTCAGAGAAATCAGTTTGGGAGTATAAAAACCAGCGCCCTAAGCCACTCCTGTCAGTCTAAAACGTCAGCCACCCTTGCAAAATAATTCCTTAATCAGTGTTGCCAACGAAGACATGAGCCGTGAAATCCAAGATGCCAGCCTGCAAGGAGATCTCAAGGTTCTGCAGTGACTCACATCTCTCCTCCAGACGCCACCCAGGCTGCCTGACTGCAGAACAATCACCTTGATTTGGCAATTATGTGAGTTCTCCTTTTGCAGCTCGTTTCCCTGCTAATCACGCCCAAGACAAAGACTTGTCCAGCAAAGCTCCTTCATCAAGCCACCCTCCCCCACCTCCCAATTCCATTGGCTTCTGCAGATTCTCATCATATCATACCAATCAACAGAAGATGGGAAATAACAGGGGGGGGGTCTATATTCACAACCCCCCCTCCCCAAACACACATAATTATATTAATAAAATTACTAAAAACAGGACCCAGTTAAAACCAAATTCAAATTTAAAAACCCACCATATATAAGCTGCAGATAAGACATTACAGAGTGTCTCTATTCAGCTGATGGATCTTCAGCTGTTATGTTTTTTAAAAAAAAAACCCAAGGAAAAGAGCATGACAAACTTCTTTTGGGAGGGCATTCCAAAGCTGAGGGGCCACAACCGAAAAGGCTTCACCAGCCAAGTTTCAGGCACTGGTGAGGTCATGAGCAGGCACCAGCTCAAATGTAGCTAGGAGGCCTGTACAAAGCCTTTGGCCAAAGCTCTGCATGGGCCTGGTGCCACCCACACAGATGGACACGAAGCAGCCTTGGGCCACTTCGAGAGACGTGCTTAGCAAACCGTATGCTCCAAGAAGCAAACTAGCAGGCACAAAAGGCTACGGTGGTTTGGCCGGTTGTGAGTACAGTCTAATTGCCACTAGATGGTACCAAAGTACAGGTAAACGGGCCACGACTTTGCAGGAAACTAACTCAGAAGCAATTTGGGGAGAAACACGCTGGAAGTTCTTCTCCTTGATATTCAGTGTACATATGCATTCCTCCCACATCAGCATTCAAAACCAGTAATCCAGGGGTACTCAAACTTGGGTCCCCACGTGATGTTGGATAAGGGTGTGCACAAACACGTTCAAGCAGGTTCAAACATATCTGAGCACCTGCTGCGGTGAGGGGAGCGGGAGCTTTAAGAAAGCAGAGAGCAGGTCCTTACCTGCTTTCTGCCACCCCATGCAGCATTCTGCCGGGGTGACGCTCAGCCCAAGTTCCCCGGCATGGCACCAGCATGCACATGGCACATGCGCAGATGCCATGTGCATGCTGGCACCACACGGGGATACTTAGTTCGAGCACCACCCCAGCAGGATGCTGTAAGGACCTGCTCTCTGCTTTCTTAAAGCTCCCGCTCCCCACAGCGCCAAACCGGTTCGAACTTTGTCCGAACCAGTTCGGGCCTGAGCTAGTGTTCGAACCGCAGTTTGTGCACACACTTAGTGTTGGTCTACAACTCTCATTATCCCCAGTCACGAGGGCTACGTAAACTGCCTTGGGAATTTTTTGGTTGAAAAGCAGCATTTCAACATACTTTATCAATGTTTATCATCATCATCAATTTATTAATTTATTCAGCCAGTCATCAGTCCAAGCCCAGTTGGAGAATTGCTGCAAAGACCAATGCAAGTGATATAGGTTTGTTTCACATATGGAGTAGTTTGCTCACTTGATGTTGCGCAAACTACACACGTGAACGGATTCCACTGAAAAACACCACATTTGAAGTGATATGACAAGGGATGAAGGTTCCGTCTGTGATGGTCCATTCAGACATATAAATTGTCCCTTGCTGCAGTCTCCAAGCAACTCAAACACATGTGTGGATGTGGCACAAAACCCCCGTGGCGCTTATCCACCCAGTTTGGGGCAGGGAAAGCATTATCCAGATCCAACCATCAGTAAAAGAACAAACTTACAATTCCGTTCTGTACGCTGAAGCCCAGCTGGTATTTCAGATCGGGCCGCTTGATCAAGACAGTGGTGACCGGAGGGCAGCTAACGATGTTCAGCTTCACTTGGGTCTGGTTCTTAAGACCCTGAAAGAGATTCTCAGCCTTAGCAAGTTCTTTACTATAGAAATTAATTTAGAATCAGGTGCATGCGTTTCCAAGGTCAACTGCTTCAGCTGCTGTCATTGGCTTTTTAAATTCCTTCGTATGGTAGCAAGCATGAATTGTCCCTTTTGCTAAGTAGGGTCTGCCTTTAGTTTGCATTTGGATGTGTGACTACATGTGTGAGCACTATAAGGTATTCCCCTTAGGGGATGGGGCTGCTCTGGGAGGAGTATCTGGCATCTCCAAGACAGGACTGAGAGAGATTCCTGCCTGCAACCTGGGAGAAGCTGCTGCCAGTCTTTGAAAACAATACTGAGCTAGATGGACCTATGGTCTGACTCAGTATATGGCAGCTTCCTATGTTCCTATTATAACCCTTTTCCGTTACCAAATCAAGGCAGCTAACAAACAAACAAAAACACACAGTAAAATTATAAAAACCAATCAAAATCACAATACATCAGAACAAAATAAAACCCCAAAGAAACCAATACTGGGCAGTGTGATATCAAAATGAAAAGCCCATCAGCCAGCTGGAAATGATCCACAACAGCCTCCTCTCATAACACAGCCTAGCATGCCCAAAGTCAAGCAGCAGAAAAACATTTTCCCTGATCCAACAGAAAAAGCCTTGATTTAACCTGGAGTTACAACAAAGGGTCCAAGAAGCCGCCACAGAAATGACGGTGCCACCAATAATGACGGTGCCACCACCGAGAAGGCCTTGCTCCTCCTGCATACAAAATATTAACATTCTCACCCCACTTTGAGGGCATCTATGAAGTCCTTGCAGCTCACTTCACTGGAGTTAATTTGATGCAAGCAATTTGGATTTTCCTTGTTTCAACTGGTATATTTTATCTAACTGCACTGCTGTATGTATTTTAACTTATTGCTGCATAGTTTTCTGTTGGTGCACTTGTAGCTTTTTTATTGCTTCAACCTGATTTCAACGGACATTTGGCTAAAGGAATTAGTCAATTGTCAATCTACCTACTATTTTATTTATTTATTTTTATTTACTAGACTCACAACAATGCCATGACAACTAGCCATGAAATCAGAGGCTGCAAAAACTCATTCAGTCTTTCCACAATCACTTTCACTTGTAGTAAGATGCATAGCACTAGCAAGGCACAAGGAAGGAAAACCAAAATCATCAGAGAGTTGGGGCACTTTCCCCAAGAAAAAAGGCTAAAACATTTGGGAAGATGTGAGACTGTTGTGAACCGCCCCAAGCAGTATTGCTTGGAAGAGGTGGCTTATAAATATGAATGCATTTATTTAAAATATTTATACCCCACCCCTCCAGTACACTACTGCTTGGGGCAGCTCACGACATTAATAAAATAGACACAATGTAAAATAAAAGATTAATAAAGCTAAACAGATTAAATATCATTCTCTGTGTGTGTGTGTGTGTGTGTGTGTGCGCATGCCACACAGACGTTTATAAAATTATAAATGGCATAGAGAAAGAACAACCAGAACTGTCAGAGCCCGCATTTTGGAACATCGCTCTCGCTTTAGGAACCAAAATTTGGAATGCCCCATGGTTAATCATTTCATGCAGGTAGGGCACTCCTTTAATGATTTTGAATTCTTTGTCATCTATAGATATAAACAAAAAGAATTTTCCTATGCAAATATCAAAACTGACCTCCTACAGAGGGAGGCATTTTATATACATCAGTTCCAGACTTTGGAGCCTTTTGGTCTAAATCAGGTCAATGACTTTTCCAGTTATCTATAGGCACAATTTGCTATTTTTTTATCCTGGCCCTATTTAGAGTTTTGGATGTGGAATGGGGTTTTTTTAGGGGGGTGAGATTTAACATTCACACAAGAGTGATGAACATCCCCTTTAAATGAGTAAAGTCTCTCCTCTTTGGGGAATGGGACTATTTCACATATTTTTGATAAGCATTTACACAAGCTATGTTTTGGTTCCATATTGTACAGTGGTCCCTCGACTTACGAAGTTAATCCGTTCCGAATGCACGTTCGGAGGTCGAAAATTTCGTAAGTCGAAAAGCGCACCCACGGAGGTTTAAAAAAATTCGTAAGTCGAGTAAGCCGCATCTAAAAATTCGTAAGTCGAGGAAACTGCATCTAAACCACCAACAGTTTCCGTTTGTAGCTCGAAAAATTCGTAAGCGTGCGGCCATTTTTGTCGTTCGTAAGTCGAAAACATCGGATGTCGAGTAGTTCGTAAGTCGAGGGTCCACTGTATTTGTATTTGTATAATTGGGAATTTAAATGGGACAACAGGTCCACGACTTCTTTGAAAGCTTAGCATTGCTGTTTCCTCACACACGCACATAAATATAATTGGTCATTTAGACGAGATTGGATAATGAAGCACATCCCTTTTGATCAAAGGGGAGTGAAAACATCTGGCAGACGCTGTAGGATATATTAAGCGTTATCTGTACTATTTGAAGCCAGTACAACTTGGTATCCAGTAGGATTTCTAATTTAGAAACCACTGGCAAGTGCAGTGTCACTTCGGAAGCAATAAATGTGAGTAACAACTAAATTTTTTTTTTCTAACCCTTTGAGTTAATACAATTTGTTGAAGGTATTTTCTTGTTAAAATGATACATGTATTATTGTGTATTCAGCTCACTTCTCCTGATGAAGTCCTGCTCAAGCAGGAGGAAACAGGTAAAAATTACCTAGGATACCTGTTGGGTATGACTTGGACAAGGAGCATCTATCAGAAGGAGCAACATTTGTTAAAAGCTACCATTAGAAACAGAACTTGCAAGGATACAGTTCTGGAAGATTTTTGAGTAACTTTTGGAGCTACAACCTGAATAAGAACCAGCAAAAGAAAAGAAAAGATCTGGAAGAACTATATATTCACATGTTAAAGGACTATGGGTATAATTTACCTTCAGCTATACTTTTTGGGGTCTAGAACACAGGCCATTTCTTTGTAATTGTGTATTTCACAACATATGTTTAATTTATCCTTTGTGTGTGTGTGAATAGACTCCTATACACGGTATATATACTTTCCAGTATATGTTTTGTTCCTTGGTCCGTGTATCCTCCTTGTTTTCACACAGAGAAAGTGCAGACAGATACGCTTTTCTCCCTGTCTCACAACTCGGGGTCACTGAATGAAATGGATTGGCTGTACATAGTTTCAGGACACACAAGAGTACTTCTTCACTCAACACATAGGAACATAGGAAGGTGGCTTATACCCTTGGTCCATCTAGCTCAGGATTGTACACTGACTGGCAGCAGCTTTTCCCAAGGTTTCAGGCAGGAGTCTCTCTCAGCCCTGTTTTGGAGATGCCACAGGGAGGCAACTTGGAACCTTCTGCATGCAAACCTGCAGATGCTCTTCCCAGAGTGGCTCCATCCGCTTAGGGGAACATCTTACAGTGCTCACACATGTCTCCCTTTGAAATGCAAACAGGGCGGACCCAGCTTAGTGAAGGGGACAAGTCATGCTTTGACATCATTTATGTCATTCACTGTGGGGATGCCTGTTAGCTCCAATGGCCTTAAGAGTGCGCCCCGATAGCTTGCAGGGACTTTGGGGGTAAATCTGGCCGATCTGTGAACACACACCTTCTATTCCAGAGGAGAAGCGAGCTAAAAGCCCCATCTGGAAATGCTCCTGGCAAAGTGATCCAACTGGAAGAGGAAGGAGTACCTTGATGATTCCTTGACACGTTGCCAGAGGAAGCCCCACCAGACTGGTCCCATTGATGGACATGATCTGGTCCCCGATGCTGAGCTTTCCTGAGCGGGCCGCAGGGCCTCCGTTCATCATGTTGGCCAGGATGACCGTGGGTAGAATGGACCCCCACCCGGACTCCACGATCACCACGCCAAGAATCTCCCCCTTCTGTTTGGCTATTTGCAGCTGAAAGAGAAAATACATAATTTAGAGACATCAGGGAACACTTGTGGAAGTTCGAAAGAGATTCCATTAAAAATACAACCATTTCTTCCATAAAACAGGAAGAACATTCCTTCTGCAGTAACCAGTTATTTGCTTGTGACATGATCTGAATTGCAGTTTATAAAAAGGTTTTGCAGCTTAGTTACTCTATGGAGCTTTCAATGAATTAATTAATCAATTAAACAAACAAATGTTTGTTATGTCTTAAAGAGATACCAGGGTGGTGTGAAGAAATGCTAAAAGCAATAAAACAAAATATGAATTGTATTATCCATTCAGAATATGTATAGACCACTTTTCAACAAAAAGAAGTTCACAACGCAGTTTAAATAGCAGAAGCAATGAGAAGATGGTGACTTGTCCCAAAGAGCAAACCCTAAGAATGTTCAAAAGCAGCTGGCCATTCCAGAGGATAGAAACTTCAGGATATTAGGGCCCGAAAATCAACAAAGAAAGAATGGCAAAGGCAGAAGGTGGGTCTTCCTACAGAGTGAGGGTCCTTCTCAGCCTGGGGCCCACAGAAGTTGCTGGACTACAACTCCCATCATCCTCAGCCCCAAGGCTGAATAGGGTCAGTTGCTCTCCCCCTGCTAAATACAGGAGAGCCCTCACTCGGAAAGGTTCCTTTTCGCCCAGTTTGCAGGGGCAGACAGTAGAACAGGGTATCTCTGAGTTCATCCCTAAAAGGCACGAAGCCCCCACAAAGGGGCAACCCCTCCAGCAGTGGCTTCTATAGCCCAGCCTAGAGGGTGCTCATAGCACCTCTCCAGGTCGGGCACAAACTCACTGAGCACCATGTCCGAAGTAGGCCTCCTCAGGTGTAAGAGGAAAACCAAACACTGCACGGGGCAGGGATCAGGATGGAGAGATGCTGGGCTGGGGTGGTCCCCTCTCCAAATGCACAGCCCTGCTTCTGCCAGCATTTGGACCAAGGCTCTCGTGGACCACGATGCTCTCCGGAAGGTTACCCTGCTCCCGTCTGCAACATTTCCTCTCTCAATTTGTTCTCCTTTGCCATTTTCTCTGTGACGACTCTGAAGCAGGTCTTGTTTGCAACACGCTTGTCAATAGCTCTACACCCTTCACTGAGGTCCGTGGCTGTGTCCAGAATGCACCGCCGGGTTTCTCTCCTCCCTGTGACTCAGTAAAGTACAATTTATTTACACTTTCCCCAGTGTTGATTTAAAATCCAATTTCCACTTGGCTTGTTGATTTTCAGCTTCCCTTCCATTCACCTTGGCTGCATTTCACCTCTAAATGTTCTGCTTACATTCAGCTCCAGCTGCCGGGGAGATAAAATCACTTATTTCCCAGCAAGGCAGGGGTTTTGACATTTATTTCTCATTTAAGCGTTTTCACCGACAAAATGACTTTCCAGAATTCGTTTGAACCCCCTGTTCCCAGCACTCCCACGCAGCAGGCAAGGGTCACTGGTTTCCAAATGCAACAGGAGCCCACAACAAGCTGGTCAAGGTGGGTGCTGCTTGTCCCTCCTCCTCCAGAGCAAATAGCTTTGGCCTGGGGTTTGGAGAGGGGCAGACATGGAGGAGAGCTGGTCTTGTGGCAGCCAGCGTGAATGGTCCCCTCTGCTAAGCAGGGTCCACCCTGGTTTGCTTTTGAATGGGAGACTACATGTGAGCACTGGAAGATATTCTCCTCTGGGATGGGGCTGCTCTGGGAAGAGCATCTGTAGGCTTGCATGCAGAAGGCTCCAAGTTCCCTCCCTGGCAGCATCACAATGTTAAAGTCAGATGAAGTCTGACCCTGAGAAGTCACAGAGAAAGCACTGAAGACTGGAGAGCCAGCATGGTGTAGTGGTTAGAGTGCTGGACTAGGACCAGGGAGACCTGAGTTCAAATCCCCATTCAGCCACGAAACTAGCTGGGTGACTCTGGGCCAGCCACTTCTCTCTCAGCCTAACCTACTTCACAGGGTTGTTGTGAAAGAGAAACTCAAGTATGTAGTACACCGCTCTGGGCTCCTTGGAGGAAGAGCGGGATATAAATGTAATAATAATAATAATAATGGAACAGCCTATATTTTGTGACGATATCTATAATAACCAACAATATTGATGATAAAATTCTGGCATCCCAGGTCCTTGGGAAGGACTCGATGTCTGGATAAAACAAACCAGTCAATAACACCTGTCTGACTGTGTAAACAAGAAATAATAATAGCAGCTTTGCTTTCATTCAAGGGAGACTCTAACTCAGGGGTGTCAACCTCAATTGAGCGGTGAGCCTGATCCAGCAGGGCTGTTCTTATGTTCTCTCTCTCTCTCTCTCTCTCTCTCTCTCTCTCTCTCTCTCTCTCTCTCTCCTATCCAGCCATTATGAGAAATGTGCAGACATGCTTGGAAGTTCACAGCCGGCGGCTGCTTTGGAGAGGCCGCAGCCGAGAAAGGCTTCTAGGGGTTGGGTGCAGGGCTCCATTGGCCTCAGTTGCTTTTAACCCCGACTAGTCAAATCAGAAATAAATTATGCAAGACAGCAAAAACCCCAGGAAACACTAGGCAAACGAAAAGGAATTATGCAAATGTGTCCAATTTGCATAATTTAGACCCGACACAGGATTCTGCTTTTTGGAGGGGTTGGTGAGGGAGAGAAGCTGGACTGCCTGGGGAGAAAGCAGTTTGGTTTATATTCTATCCAGAGCCTTGCACTGTGTTCAACAGGGAAACCTCCATCTTTCCAGGAGTAGCTGCTCCCAAGCAGATGGCACCTCTCTCCTGCGTGGGGTACCAGACCAACGGTCGTGGGTTGTCCTAACGGTCCAGGGGGGCACCATAGGAGGCAGCTCAGGTGCCTCCTCTCTCTCTCCCGCCCCGCCCAAGAGCTGCGCTGCTCCACCTGACAAATGAGCAGCCTGCAGGCAGTGTGGAGAAAAGAGGAGCCACCCAAGCTGGCTTCTTCCGCACCCCGCTGGCCCTTTGGGATGAGCCGCCGCTGCTGCAGGCCAGACTCCCAGGGACCCAGAGACCTCATCAGGGCCATGGGGGACAAGAGGCATAAATGCAGCCTGCGCTATCCTCCTCCCTAAGTGGGCTACGGCCATGCGCTCTCCGCACGGGCCACAGGGGAGCAACTCCCACCGGCCTGAAGCTTCCAAGTGAGGACTGCCTTCCTTCCACACCGGAGCCCCCAAACAGGTCTATTTTCTTTAAAAGGTGAGATCTGACACTCTTGGTTTTGTTTTAACCATGAGAACGAGCATCTTGTAACATGAAATCCAACGAGGAGGAGGAGGAGGAGGAGGCGTATCTGTGTCTCGCCTTTGAAGGTGCAAACTGTGTCAGGTGTATCACCACCTCTTACATGGATTACCGACACGCTCTGTGTTTTCAGTCATGACTGTGTGACACATATGCGTGAGTGGGAGAAGCATCATCCTAGCAAGCATCTATATATTTAAAAGCCTTTGGGCGGGTGTCACACATCCCGTGGCACGTGGCACATCTCGCGAGAGTTGTCCAGGGGAAAGAGAAGCCACGGAGTAGGGCTGAGCGGCAGACGGAGGAGGAGCAGGAGGAGGACGGGCCGAGGAGGAGGCAGCACTGGATGGCAGCAACAAGGAAGAAAGAAGAAGAGACGTTGGGCAGCAGCCTCCGTCGCCTTGCCCAGTCTCCTTGTGAAGAGGACAGTGAGGGCGGAAGAGCACACTGAGGGCCATCCATGCAGGCCAGAAGGGAAGAGAGAGAGAGACGGGTGGGGGGAGAGGAAGTGTTGTGTTGTGGGAGGGAATGGGGAAGGTTCTAACACCTCTGCTGCCATCCCGGATGTCAGGGGGCGGCTTAAAGAGCGGGGAGGCAGGGCAGGGAGCCGAACGAGATGTGGTGGCAGCCGACAACCTGGATGGCTTGAAGAGGGGTTTGGATAACTTCACAGAGATGCAGTCTATCAACGGCTACTAGTCCGAGGGCTATAGGCCACCTCCAGCCTCAAAGGCAGGATGCCTCTGAGTGCCAGTTCCAGGGAAGCAACAGCAGGAGGGAGGGTATGCCTCTTCCAACTCCTGCCTGTGGGCTTCCAGCGGCATCTGGTGGGCCACTGTGAGAAACAGGATGCTGGACTGGATGGGCTGCCTTGGGCCTGATCCAGCAGGGCTGTTCTTATGTTCTTAACTAGGGTGCAGAAGAGCAGGGCCAGCTAATAAGTAAGAATGCCCAATCTGGGGCCAGATCCCTGTGCTTCACTGCTCCTGCTGGTTCATTTTCTAACTGATATATTCATTTGCAAGCATCCCAGAGGAATGCCGCCTAGCTCAAGGGCATAACCTTGGGGAAAGCTTCTTTCCGTATCTTAAATGGAAAGAACAAGATGGGAAGGATCGTGTTGTCCTAAAGGACAAATACAGGGCAGTGGTACCCATGGATCGATCCCTCACCTTTGGAAATGCAAAGAGCTTTGCAGAAGCGTATACAGTCAGCCAACCCTGTCAAAATGCAGGAGAAGGGAGTTTGCAAGATGCGTTTCCTATGAACAGGCACAGAGGGCAACAATCCTGCTCCTTTTTGGTGTTGATTAGCCCACAGCTGGAGTCCAGCACCCACTGCCATCAATCGAGGGTGCAGGAAAAACATGGCACAAATCCAAAGCCCAGCCACAAAAGCAGCCATGGGGCTTGCAACATCTACAGCAAAGCATCACTTTGGGGGCAAACAGCTGCTGGGGGTGGGCTGGATTTTCATGAGGAAAACAATACCCAGAAAGAAAAAAGTGTTAGAACTGGAAGGGACCCTGGAGGTCTTCTAATCCAACCCTCTCTCTGCTCAGAGGAGGAAACTGCAACAGCAGGGGTTCCCAACCTGGGGTCCTCCAGATGTTGCTGGACTACAACTCCCATCATCCCCGGCTAAAATTTATTGTGGCTGGGGATGATGAGAGTTGTAGTCCAACAGCATCTAGAGGACCACAGGCTGGGGATCTGTGCACTACTGGATCCCTGGCAAACGGCCATCCAGCCTCTGTCTGAACACCTCCAGCGAAGGAGAGCCCACCCCTGCATGAGGCAGGCTGTTCCACTGTCTAACAGCCTTTGCAGTTGGGAAATTCCTCCCAATGTCCAGCCTAAATCTGCTCCCTTGTGATTTCAACCCATACAGTCCTCAGAAGCCATAGAGAAAACGTCTGCTTCTCTAGGACAAATCTCCTACAGAGATTTGAAGACAGACATCTTATTGCCCCTCTTCTTCTCCAACTCCTTCAGCGGTTTCTCATAGGACTCGGTTTCCAGACCTCTCAGCATCTTCATCTCCCTCCTCTGAACCTAATGCAGTGTATTAATGTTCTGCCTCAAGTGTGGTGCCCAGAGCAAGACAACATATCTCCAATGGCGCACTAGAGATGCAAGCAGGGAAAGATCAGAACTGCACATGAAAAAAATAAAAATTTACAAAGCCAGTTTTCAAATTTACTAACCCTGCCTGCCATCCTGCTCCTTATATCAATAACTCTTATTAATGGGCATGTGCACGAACACACACACACACACACACACACACACACACACACACACCACCAACCTGTTTGAAGGTGTCCTTCACCCCTGCATGTTTCGTGTGAAAACATGAATTTTCGGGATGAAGAAGAAACAAAATGAACAACTTCTTTAAAACTCCAAAACTCACAGGGCTTAATTTTACCCTAGTGCTGTCCATAATTAAAAATATGTTTGCAAATGAATTTTTAAAGCTCCACATGAGTTCTCAGCATGTACATCACTAATAAACAGGAGAAAGGAATCTTCAAAGTATAGGAATTTGCTCTCTCTCTCTCTCTCTCTCTCTCTCTCTCTCTCACACACACACACACACACACACACACACACACACACACACACGGAGTAGCAGGAAAAAATCACCTCTTTGCAGTTCTCCGAGTTGGAGAAATGGATAAGATCGTCGTTATACATTTCCTGGGTATTGATGATGTCGCTGTACTCCTTCTGGCTAAGATCCTCCGGGTTGATTCCATTGGCTCGGAGGAACTCCTGGTAGGCCACACTGAAGGCTTGGCCAATCGACTGGGCAATCAGCTGGGCCTGCAGAAGAAAAAGCCCTTGTGATGAGCACTGCTCGGAGGTTTGCGTGCACTTGGTGTGTTGGGAGGCAGTTAACCTCAGGCGAGTGAGAGTGGCCGGCATCCAGAGCAACAGAGCCCTGGCAGGAGGGCGCTGCACTAGTGCCAACTGCTGCGTTAGCTGACTGAGCTAAGTCCAGAACAGACACTCCAACTGGTACTAGAGGGACCAAGGGTCTGACTCGGTATATGGCCGCTTCCTATGTTCCTAACAAGTGCTGCATCACACAAGCATGCTTGTGGTAGCACAACAATTGCACAGCTGCAGCATGCCTCATTTGTGCAAGGGTGCTATAGCACAATCCCACAAGCCCTAATTTCTTATGGCACCTGAGTTAACCTCTTGGGCTGGTCCAAATTTGCTCGTTCCGCAAGCACACCACTGCTCTGGACGTCAGCCACCAACTGAGCCCCAGCTGCCTCTGGGAAGAGGCTCGCTTTTCCTGTAGTGAAGAATGGGAAACAACCCAGCGCCAGTTCAGGAGAGTCATGTGACGCCTTGCAGTATTACAGGGATGCAGGGGAAAAGACACAGACCATGACACTGGCTGCAAAGGCTAGCTTCATAAAAATCGAAGGAGAGCTCTGCTGGATCAGACCAAACCTAATTCGGCATTCTCTTTCTCAAAGTGGCCAACCAGATGCAGGGCATCAAGGCAACAGCCCTTCCTCTTTGTCCCTGGCACTTGGCATTCCAAGGTATACTGCGCCTGAACCTGGAGGTTCTATTTAGTTATCCTTAGTAGCCATCCATAGACCTATCTTCTGTGAAATTACCTAACCTTAATGCCCAGCACATATGACTGGCCACTAAGAGGAGTGGCCACAGGTCATTGTGGCTAGGGATGATGGGAGTTGTAGTCCAGCAACAAGTCCAGGACCCAAGGTGGAGAACCCCTGATTTAGATGAACCTTCAGTCTAATCCAGCAGGGCTTTTCTTATGTTTTTAAGACTTGCTCTCAGATGAGCTATGAAAGAAACTGCAGGCATATGAGGCTGCTGAATCTCTTGAATATTCAGAGGAAGACCAGGCAACGATCTTCCACACATTCCTTTCAGTGAGCTTGACACAGCCTTGCTGAGACTACTGCAGAGCAACCTGGGGCTGTAAGCTTGTTTTAGAGAGGAGAACTATTCACAGGGCCGCCTGCATTAATACACTGCGCTGCCATCCACTCATCCATCAAGTTAGGCAGATAAGAACTGTTACGCCACTAGATGCCGCTGCAGGAAAGACACAGAAAGAACAGCCTTCCGGACCACCACTCCCAACATTCTTCAGAGCCTTCACGTTTCATCTGGCTGCACTTTATAGCCCTTTCACACATGCATGCCCCAGCACCTCCGGCCTTAAGTGATGCTCTGCAATGTCTGCATGTGTGAAGAGGCCTCTGCAACGCTGCTTTCTAGCAGAGTCAGTTCACCCACCCAGCTGCCAGCCATCAAACCTAAAAGTTGACTTTTATGGCCGGTTGACTGGTGTCCATGCATGTATTGGACACAACTGCCCAGTGGACAGATACATAATTGGTCATGGTTTTAAATTTTGTATTTATTTTTGCTTTAATTGGGCTGTTTTATTGTAAACTGCTCAGCGACGCGAGTTTTGGGTGGTATATCAATACTGCAGTTGCAGGGGGAGCAATGACAGGAGAGAGGGCCTGCCCTCACCTCTTGCCTGTGGGCTTCTCAGAGGCTTCTGGTGGGCCACTGTGGGAAACAGGATGCTGGACTGGATGGGCCTCCTTGGGCCTGATCCAGCAGGGCTGTTCTTATTAGGGATGTGCACGAACCTGTTTAGACAACCGGCTGTTTGGCTGGTTCGATGGTGGGGGGGGGCATACCTTTAAGGGCAGGAAAGGGTGCCTATACGCCTTCCTCCGCATTTCCCCCGCCAGCACTCCATTTTAGAAGTGTCCATCGGGGCAGCAACGTACCTCCCTGCCGCCCCGTGTCCTCTTCGGCCGGAGGTAAAAGGAAGTACCCAGCATGCATGCGCATGCCAGACGTGTGTGCACACCCACCACACTTGCTCACACGCCTGTCTGCCATGCGCCTGAGCGGGTGCGGTGTCTAGTAAGATTAAGTAAGCAAGTAAGATGATGCTTATTTTAGCTGCACATTTGTGTTCTCAGAACTGGAAACAGGAACATAAGAACAGCCCTGCTGGATCAGGCCCAAGGAGGCCCATCAAGTCCAGCATCCTGTTTCGCACAGTGGCCCACCAGATGCCTCTGAGAAGCCCAGAGGCAGGAGTTGAACACATGCCCTCTCTCCTGCTGTTACTCCCCTGCAACTGGTACTCAGAGGCATCCTGCCTTTAAGGCTGGAGATGGCCTATATCCCTCCGACTAGTAGCCATTGATACTAGCCATGAAGTTATGCAAACCCCTCTTAAAGCCATCCAGGTTGTTGGCTGCCACCACATCTTGTGGCAGAGAATTCCACAAGTTGATGATGCATTGTGTGAAAAAGTACTTCCGTTTGTTAGTTCTAAATTTCCTGGCAATCAATTTCATGGAGTGACCCCTGGTTCTAGTGTTACGTGTGTGAGAGAGAGAAATTTCTCTCTCTCCACTTTCTCCACGCCATGCATGATTTTATAGACCTCTATCATGTCTCCCCGCAGTCGTCTTTATTCTAAACTAAAAAGCCCCAGGTGTTGTAGCCTTGCTTCATAAGGAAGGTGCTCCAGGCCCCTGATCATCTGGGTTGCCCTCTTCTGCACTTTTTCCAGTTCTACAATGTCCTTTTTTAGATGTGGTGACCAGAACTCAACGCAGTACCCCAGGTGTGGCCGCACCATAGTTTTGTATAAGGGCATTTAGTCCCCTTCCTAATGATCCCTAGCATGTAATTGGCCTGTTTCACAGCTGCCGCACATTGAGTCGACACTTTCAACGAGCTGTCCACTATGACCCCAAGATCCCTTTCCTGGTCAGTCACCGACAGCTCAGATCCCATCAGTGTATATTTGAAGTTTGGGGTAAGTGGAGTAACAGCAGCAACACATTACTAGGAGGAAAGAATTTATCATTAGCATTTATTTATTTCAACCTATTTGTTGCCCTGCCTTTCGATTCTATAAACATTTCAGAAAGCTCACAATTAGCAAAAATTAAAAGAATATTTAAACTATAAAAAGAACACTAAAACAGCAGGATGATGATACATAAAACAAAACCAGGCCCACACATTTTTGCCATCGGTACATCTCAGGGGACGAATGCGCACAGTGATTTTTGGGAAAGGGGTGATTGCCTTGTTGCACTTGCAGCTTTCTCTGTGTTCAGCCCTTCTTTGTCCCTGCCCCCAGTCAGTATAATTGCAGATATGTTTGCACAGTTCAAAATGCTTGCACAGCTTTTGCAAGTGTTAGGGTCAGGGTTAGGATCACGATGGACGAGTTGTTGTGCTCTCTGCATGCAATAATCTTTGGAAGACATTTCTGTCAATTTTCATTGCCATTCTTCTGACAAGGTTGATAAAATTTTATTGTAGTGTTGTGTTTTTAAAGCTTTTAAAACACCATTGCAAAGTTGACTGGCTGCAGGCCTGACAGTCAGGACAATAAAAGCATGGGAACACAGAGAAAGCTGAAAATCTTGCAATGCGAGCACTTGTTTTCCATCTCCAGGGGTGTAGGCGTACAAAGAAGCACAATGAGCATTCACCACCCCAGATGGCAGTGACCACACCAGCTGGTTCATGTACTACAGAAACAGATGGAAGGTTAAAAGACCAGAGCAAATAAAAAGGTCTTTGCCTGGCACCTAAAAGTTATTAGATTTGAAATCAGGCAAACACTCCTGGGGAGAGCTTCCCAAAGATGGGGTGCTACATTCAAGGAGGCCTTCACCCCAGCTGCCACCCGCTGGCTTTCCAATACTGGGAGGACGCGGAGAAGGGCTTTGGATGATGATCTTATCAGCTATGTAGGACCATGTGAGAGCAGACAGACCCATCTATTTTTAGTTGACCCTCCTTCTCATCCAAACTTAACATTGGCATTGTGCACCCTTTAGAAGCAGAGATGAATACTGCTGGAGTAGTTCCAAGTTGCCCTGAAGGAAACAGGATAGGGTGGGATACAAGAGCAATGAAATAAATAAATCTGTGAAGCGATTCTAAATACAAATGTCATTGCCAGTCATCTGTGGCTGAAACAGCCTTTAAGAAGTAAGCTAAGTTATTAAACATTCATGCTCTTGACGGGAAGGGTAATAATGTATGAATGTCTGCGTGGTGGGGAGGAGGGGGGAGCATGGAATTCCAAGAGGAATAAGGCAGAGAGTTTCAAGGGAGTGGAAGAGCAGCTAACAAGTTGGCCCTCTACGACTCGGAAAGGATTAACCAAGCACAAAGTTCAGTCAAGCACAATCTCTAAATTATGAATTCCTCCAAATACGGCGTACTTACGTCCTCAGATTCAAAGACATGGCAGATCATCTTGTACTGCTTCTTTCCCTCCTGAGCCCCGGGGGTTGTCTCAATGCAGTCCTGAGAAGCTGACCGGGGCATCCGGCGCCTGGCCATCAACACCACGATATTCCCGATATCAGCAATATAGGAGATGGTGCGCAGTGCGTGGTCCATCATGGTTTCCTAGAGGGAGGGATGAGCCAAAGCTCTCAATACACTCTCCCACGGCTTGAGAAATGTCACATTCCCCTTTTGTTATGCATATTATGAGGCAAATCTTCTTAAAATAGGAACACAGGAAGCTGCCTTCTACCGAGTCAGATCATTGGTCCATCTAACTCGGTATTGTCTACCCACGGGTGCTCAACTTTGGCCCTCCTGTAGATGTTGCCCTACAACTCCCATAATCCCTGGCTATTGGCCACTATGTCTGGGGATTATGGGAATTGTAGTCCAAAAACAGCTGGGAGGGGGGATTTGAGCAGGCCTGGACTCTACACAGACTGGCAGCAGCTTCTCCAAGGTTGCAGGCAGGAGAAGGTTTCTCCAAGGTTGCAGGCTGAGTCTCTCTCAGCCCTGTCTGAGATGCTGCCAGGGAACCTGGGACCTTCTTCATGCAAAGCAGATGCTCTAGGAAATGTACTAAAATGAATGACATGGAATGCCCTCTGAAAAGCCCTGGTTGCTTCCAAAGAGCCAGAGGGATACATGGAACTTCCAAATGGCCACAGGAAGCTACCTTCTACCAAGTCAGACCATTGGTCCATCTAGCTCAGTATAGTTGTCTACTACTACTTCTACTTAAAGGTAAAGTAAAGTGTCCTGTTGAGTTGGTGTTGACTCCTGGCGACCACAGAGCCCTGTGGTTTTAATTCATAAAATACAGGTGGAGTTGACCATTGCCTCCTCCCACGCAGTATGAGATGATGATGCCTTTCAGCACCTTCCTATATCGCTGCTGCCCGATATAGGCGTTTCCCATAGTCTGGGAAACACAGACTATGGGGGATTCGAACTGGGGATCAGGGATTCGAACCAGCAGCCTCATGTTTGCTAAGCAAGTCATTTCCCGCGGCGCCATTAGGTTATATACTGCTCTTCAACCCAAGTTCTCAAAGTGGTTTACATAGAAAATTAATTAATTTATAAAGAAGATGGTCTGCCTTCTCCAAAAGGGCTCACAATCTAAAAAGAAACATAAAGGCAGATACCAGCAACAGCCACTGGAGGGATGCTGTGCTGCGTTTGGATATGGTCAATTGCTCTCCCACTGAGAATCACCACTTTAAAAAGTGTCTCTTTGCTCGGTTATACTGGCAGCAGATTTTCCCAGGTTGCAGGAAACCTAGATGCTCTTCCCAGAGCAGCTCCATCCCCTGAGGGGAATCTCTTCCAGTGCTGCTCACACTTCTAGCCTCCCATTCATCTGCAACCAGGGCAGACCCTGCTTAGCGAAGGGGGCACCTCATGCTTGCTACCACAAGACCAGCTCTCCTCTGCCCCAAATTTCAGCCCAAACTGCGATTGCTGAGTGACACAACGATCCATTATGAAAGGTTGCCTTCATATGGGTGTTTTCAAGCTTGAGGCTAAATCAGCTTCTCTTTCTATCGGTCTAAGATGAGAATAGAAAAACCTGGTGGCTAGTGATGGAGTAACAGCCTCCCCAAATTCTCCTTGCATCGGCTGGGAAGAAGCCAATCTAGACTCATGCATAGGTGGGGTGGAGAGAGAAAGAGTCACATTTCCCCTTGGCTCGTATTAAGTTTCTGCACTTGCTCTGCCTTTAGGTGGAGCACGGCTGGTCCCCTCCCACTCTGCATTGCTGTGGCTGCCAATGTGAATCCTGCTACAGCCTTTGCTGGGGGCGGGAGGGCCGAGATGCGTGACTTTCCTTTTGGGACGGGACCGATAACTCAGAGGCAGAATGCATGCTTTCTGGGCAGGAGGTCAACAGGATATGCACATATGCAGTCCAGCACTCATTCTGTGTCAATGTACAAATGTAAACTTGCCCTAAACCAGCAAATGCAATTAATATTGCCAATTATCTCTGAAGCTCATTTTACGGGGTGCTCTCTAGCAAAATTATGATTGCAGACACACGAGGTTATTACTGGTTATGTGCCATACGACACTGCTCGAATCGCATATGGGAAACATAATGAGGAACACAAAGCCAAAATAGAGGTTTTGAAGAGACACAGCCCTAATCCTCTGATACTACAGCTAATTAAGTGGAAATGTAGAGAGACTGAAGGCAGCACGCTTTAAAACCATCTCATTTGGGCTTCTAATTAAAAGTGGTGTTTTAAAGGCCTCTGTGAAGCCTACAGAATGCTGCACTTATACCAAAAAGCATTCCTTTGTGCCAGGAACTTTCCAGGTTCCAGATGGGAATATTCTGACATTCGAATTAACTGGTTGATTATATCAGCTAGGAGCAGAAATCAGGTTTGCAGGAACTACTTAGGCTTTCCCCAGAAGCTCGCCTACAAGAACCAAGTGCAAAATGCTAGCTTGAAAGGTGGGCAAGGTATCCAGCGTGGTGTAGTGGCTAGAGAGCTGGACTAGGACCGGGGAGACCCGAGTTCAAATCCCCATTCAGCCATGAGACTTGCTGGGTGACTCTGGGCCAGTCACGTCTCTCTCAGCCTAACCTACTTCACAGGGTTGTTGTGAGGAGAAACCTAAGGATGTAGTACACCGCTCTGGGCTCCTTGGAGGAAGAGCGGGATATAAAATGTAAAATAAAATAAAATAAAATATAAATAAATAAAGGAACAGGGTAGGGTGCCTCTGAACACATCCTCAGAGCTAGGTTCTTCCACACAAAGATGTACTCCTGCTCCCCCCCCCTTAAGCTTTCTTCATATCAGCAGCTTAATTTAGAAAATAAAGTAAAAAGGCTTCTTGTTGATTGTTGATGATGTTAAACAATCGAGAGTCAGAAATCTTTGGTGATTTGCAGAAAATCACTCAGCAACCTACCAGAAGATCACGATCTACTTTCTGTGTGCTTCTTCTGGGTAATTGCTCAAATGGCTGTTTTTTAAAAAAGTGTAATTTTATGCACACGTAGGAAGGAGAGGAATTGGTGAGGTTTAAATAAGAGAGACAACAGGAATCACGAACTAGGTACAATTTAAGCAGCGTGGAAGGCTAAACTGAATGTTAAAAGATGCCTGTGGGAGAGCAGTGCCTGTTGAGGCCCATTCGCACGTTATGTTCAACACTTGTAAAACAAGGATACAGTGTACAGATACAGATCTCAATACAGGTACAGTCATTCACATGTTATGCAGAATGCAGGCACAGAAGTACACTTCCTACCTGTTCCATAAAGGGCCTGTACCCAGGTTCACTTTTAAAATGAACACAGGTATAGTCATTCACACAAGCACATGTACACTTGTACAGCATAATGTCCAAACTGGGCTTTAGACTGGGACAAAATTGCTGCTCTGGACTGTTCAGAATAAACCAGCCTAATTCCTGGACAAGGGCCGAGAGGAGTGCACAGACATCTGTACTGGGGGGCAGCAACCCATGCTGATTGAGCGATTCAAGCGACAGGAGGCACTTTTCCAGTTTCACAGCAGGATAACAGCGTCTGGGTTGGAGCCAAAGAACAGTAAGCAGAAGGGAAAGAACTGCTAGGAATTTCATGCAAATGCCCAGGAATTTACACACTGCTGCAGTAGGAAGGTTCTGCAACCATTCCGCAAAAGCAGACCACCATCTTCGTCTTTAATGCCCCTTTTCTCATCCAGTGCTCTGGTATGAGACACAAAACCACCCTTCTACCCGGATCCAGACATAATGCTCTACGAGTGTACAGATGTTTGTGTGAGTGACTGTACCTGTGCGCCTGTTAAACGTGAACCCAGGTACAGGGCCCTCAAGTGCACGGCATAGGTAGGACGCGCACTGCCGGACCAGTGTTCAGCATAACTTGTGAATGGCTGTACCTGTGTACACTGTACATTCATTGTACGAGTGTGGAACACAACGTGTGAATGGGCCTTCTCTGAGGGAAACATCTGTGAGTGGAACGGCACCCCTGGCTTCAATTCCATACCACAGGAAGATAGGAAGCTGCCATATCGAGTAACTGGCCCTATGCCCTTGCCAGCACAGTAGGTCTAGTGACTGTTGCTGGTGTCTACCTTATGCTTCTTTTTAGATTGTGAGCCCTTTGGGGACAGGGAGCCATCTTATTTATTTGTTATTTCTCTATGTAAACCACTCTGAGCCATTTTTGGAAGGGTGGTATAGAGATTGAATGAATAAATAAAATAAAATATATATACTGAGTCCATCTAGCTCAGTATTGTCTACACAAAATCGCAGCAGCTTCTCCAAGGGTGCAGGCAGAAATCTCTCTCAGCCCTATCTTGGAGATGCTGCCAGGGAGGGAACTTGGAACCTCAGATGCTCTTCCCAGAGTGGCTCCATCCCTTGAGGGGAATCTCTTGCAGTGCTCACACATCAAGTCTCCCATTCAAATGCAACCAGAGTGGACCCTGCTTAGCTAAGGGGAAAGCGCTCCAAAGTGTGATACGAATGCAGATGAACAAAGCGCTGTCACAAAGATGCTGTCCAGGTGCACGGATGTTACGTTAGCTGCTTCTGCTACATCTGGAACATTCCAGAATAACGGCCCACTAGATGGTATTGAGCTGGCCATAGAGCGAAATAAAGAAATTGAATTGAATGGTTGCACTAGGCCTCTATTCAGGCACAGACACCCAAGGTCCCCAGACTGGTTCCAGTCCCAGATTCACTCAAGTCAAATCTGTAAAAGGAACTGATCTGTGGATTTAAGGAAGCAGGAGGGATGAGGTGACTTTCCTGTCCCCCAAGTCTTGTGATAGAGCCACCTAATGGCACAGCGGGGAAGTAACTTGCCTAGGGAGCAAGAGGTTGCCGTTTCAAATCCCCACTGGTATGTTTCCGAGACTATGGGAAGCACGTATATTGGGCAGCAGCGATCTAGGAAGATGCTGAAAGGCATCATCTCAGACTGCGTGGGAGGCGGCAATGGTCAATGCCTCCTGTATTCTACCAAAGACAACCACAGGGCTCTGTGGTCTCAAGGAGTCGACACCAACTCAACGGCACAACTTTACTTTAAGTCCTGTGATACAGGGAGGTAGGCAACCTTCGCTCTCCAGTAGTCGTTCAACAACAGCTGGAGGGACAAGGTTGCCAAGCCGTGCTCTAGCAGATGACTCTGTGGCACCAGGAGAGAACCGTGTACCTGCGTATCTGCATTGAGAACTTTAATCCTTTGTGTGGAGATGAAGAGATCGACCTCTGTCAAAGCCTGGGAATCTCCCTCGGAGCTCTAAGAAAAGAGAGAGAGAAAGAGAGAACAAGCAAGATGATGGAAAGAACTTGAAAGGCATCGCTTTAAAACGGTGGCTTCAGCCAGTTACTTCAAACACAATGAAACGTACAACAATCACACTGTGCAAGTGACTGCAACACAGAACAGCTAGTCAGGATGGTCCACTTCCATAAGACATTGGACGACACCCCCGGAGGAAGCTCTCAGACCGATGACGATTTCCCAGTCAGGTCATCCCCACGTTCCCACCTCTGACAATGGGGCCACCCAAGAAACAGCACGCCAAGGCTCTGGAGCACAGAAATGCTACTTTTGCAGAGTTTCCGCTCCTTAAGTCATGGGTGCAGTGCTCCCCTTATGACGGTGCCTCTAGGACAGGAGTACTCTGAATTCAATCTGGAGATCCCATTTCATTCTCAAACCTCCAAAGCTTTACGGCAGGGATGGTCAACTCAAGGCTTTCCAGCTGTTGTTGGGACTACAACTCCCATCATCTCCAAGTGCAAAATACTGCAGCGAGGGGTGATGGGAGTTGTAGTCCAACAACAACAGCTGGGGAGACTCAGGATGGCCAACTCAGTTTACGGTTTCGAGTGCGTGAGCGTAAGAATTACTGGCCGTCAGAGGAGGCCACGTCCCGAGTTTCTGTATGAGTCACTCTCATGGAGGGGTGTGTGTGTGTGTTTCCTGTTGAGAGGAAGAGGAAGCAACCTGCCCAGAGATTTGTGCGGGAGCGGGGGGCGCGCGCGTTGGTTCGAATCCCTGCAAGTGTATTTCCCAGACTATGGGAAACTCCTATATCGGGCAGCAGCGATATAGGAAGGTGCTGAAAGGCATCATCTCATACTGCGTGAGAGATGGCAATGGTAAACCCCTCCTGTATTCTCCCAAAGACAACCACGGGGCTCTGTGGTTGCCAGGAGTCGACACCGACTCGACAGCACAACCTTTCCTTTTCCTTTTACTCATGGCAGTGACTTGTGCAGAGATGCCACAGGCAGCCTCCTCAGAGTGTAGATGATTAATCTGGGTCTCTGCACTGGATGATCCAATACCACCTTCTGAATGATCCAATGCCGAAAGCTGAATTATCTACCCTGGATGGGGAAGTAAAAGCCAAAGGAACTGAACAGAGACACAACAGGCAACCTCCTCTGTGAAATACATTCCTCTGCTCTAGGAATAGACCCTGAACAGCTGCTGGAGTTAGACTTGTCAAATGCTAAAAGAATAGTAAAACAGCGTTTGACAGATATCGAATTGCAAAATAACTGGGCCTCTTTGACAGAATTCTATAAAGGAGTAAGAACTAGATGGGATCTTTCACCAGCAAATTATTTGTCCCATATTACACTCAGCAAATTCCGGTGGGCATTTACAAGGGCAAGAACAAATTCTTTTCCCTCTGCATTATTAGCCGGGAGACACAATGGTGTTCCCCTGGAAGAACGCTACTGCAGATGCGGCAGTGGGGAAATAGAATCTATTGAGCATATTCTATTATCCTGTAAAATACATAGGCAATCGAGGGAGCACTTAATTTTACCTCTGGTCTGTAAACAGACAGACCAATCTGCTGAACAACTTGTTAAATTCTTACTCTCTGATGAAAATGTTTTAAATTTTAACTCCGTAGCCAAATTTTGTTATATTGCTTTTAAGATGTATAATGAGAACCTATAGAGTTTTCTATAACTTGTTCTGCTATTTGCATGCATGGGTTGTTTGGTCTAGGACCGTAAATAAAACTTGACTTGATTACATAGATTAGCCAGCAAGCTGCCCTACATCAAGCCAGACTGTCGGTCCATCTTGCACGTGTCTGCAGTGGTTCTCCAGGGTTTCAGAGAAGGCTCTTTCTATTTAGACCTAACTGGAGGTGCCAGGGATTGAACCTGGGACTTTCTACATGCAACAGTCCTTCTGTATGCTCTAAGTATCCAATGGATGGTTACTCCTTGGTGTTCATTCGTTGCCTGCCATTTCTACTGGAATGTCCAATCAAATCCTTGTGGTGGTGGCGGTGCTAGTCCAGGACATGTTGCTACCTGTATCAGCGCATCAAATGTCACCCCCATCCCCGCCATTAATCACACCCCCAATTCCCTTCTTCTTTCAACTCTCTCCCCCTTCCTTCTTTTTCTATTAGGAACAGAAGAGGGAAAGCTGTGTCTTGCTATTCTTCCATCCTCTGCACAGCCTTTGAAAATGGGTTCAGACAGCACATTTTTGACACGGTGTTCAAATGGAACATAAGTGTCCAGCATTAAAAAAAAAAAGAAAGAGGCTGAGAGTGCTAATTGTTCAACTAGAGCTAATTGCTTAGTTAGGAACTGGTAAAAATTCATGGTGGTTTGCATTGGAAATGTGTGTACATTTCAGTACATGTATTATGTGTTTTGGTTTTTAAATGAGCTCAAAGCCTTTAGTTTGCAGCCACTGAAATGCCTAAAATTTTAACTTTACTTTTAGAATAACTTTTAATATATTTAATATTTAAAATAACTAAATAATAATATTAAATAATATATTTAATATTTACAATAACTTTTTAAAAGGCGGTTAAGACACATGTGTTCACCCAGGCTTTTAATTATTTTATTTTATCTACCTATCTATCTACCTATCTATCTATCACATGTCTAGACCACCCCATCCAAAGACTTAGAGACTTTAACATTGTTTTAAATTTTTCATTGTTTTAATGTTTTGATTTTGTTTTAAACTGTAAACCACCCAGAGATGTAAGGTTTGGGCAGTATATAAATATGTTAGATAAAATAAAATAATCAAGTGCACCACACCCCAGCACAGGGCATAACTATAACTGAGCAAATGCCCCCAGGCTCCTGAGGGAGTTCTTGCTATGATCTTGCTCTTTGCCTCGCCAAAGAAGAAAGCGGGCGGGGGGGGGGGAACACACATAGCTGCCTTCTGCCGGGTCAGACCCTTGGTCCATCTAGCTCAGTATTGTCTACCCAGACTAGCTGCGGCTTCTCCAAGGTTGCAGGCAGGAGTCTCTCTCCACCCCATCTTGGAGATGCTGCCAGGGAACCTTGGAACCTTCTACTTGCAAGCACGCAGACATTCTCCCCAGAGCTTCCCCATCCCCTAAGGGGAATATCTCCCCTTGTGGCCTCCCACTCAAATGCAAACCAGAGTGGACCCTGCTTAGCAAAGGGGACAACTCATGCTTGCTACCACAAGACCAGCACTCTTCCCATTATTGGCACAAATGACAAGGGCCCATGTTCACTTTCTGTCCCACTCCAACCTTGCGATATCCCTGGGGGCACATGCAGGAGTTCAGATTGGATCCTGGAGAACGCGTCTCTCTCAGCACCAGAAAATGTTCGGCCTGAAAACTCTGACTGACTGCTGCTGGAATTAAGCACCCACAGCCAGAGCACAACAGGGACCTCCAATCTGCTGCAGAAGACAGGCCTCACTTTGGGCTGCAGAAGATGCAAGCCACGGCTTCGGCAGGCCTATTTGTACGGCCAAGCAATGCACACTGGCCTTTCATCCAAGCCGGGTTACACAAATACCAGCCTGGCTTCCCAGCCAAGCCTCGACGTGATCTCACGACCAACCCCTTGCTCCCTGCGTGAACACACAGAGGGCTTTGGGAGAGGCAGGGATTCCTCTTGTTTGTGCCAGTGCACTGAAAAGGGAAGGAGGAAGGCAGGAAGCAGCCCTAACCTCGTCCAAACTGCTGGAGAAGGGGGGGGGAGGACTCTGCCTGCCTCCCTCTGCCCCCAGCATGCAGAGCTTGGGAGAGAGGCAGTGTCTCATCCCACATGTGTGGAATCACGGTTCTGCTGGTTCTTATCTTATCGAAATCTCTGAGCAAGTGAGGAAAAAAAATCCTCACCTCTCCGCCAAGCCCTCTGTGCTTATCAGAGGGCATGGGATCACGGGTTCACGCCATCATTAGCTTCCTACTCAGCTCAGCATACTCCCGTTTTGTGTGGGGGGCACAAACCAAGGTTGGAGGCACAAGCTGTGATCGTCTGCTAAGCTGCAGCCAGGTCTCTCATGAGGTAGCAGGTAGGACAAGAGCCGTCTGGCCCTCTGCTCGCAGGCGGTTACTGCATCTCCAGTCTCTTTTTTAGACTCACACACAAGCAGAAAAAAGGGAGCGCACACAGCTCCGGAGCTTGGGGAGGGCACATCTTCGACCCTATTAATGACCATCAGAACAGCCCTTCTTCTCTCACTTGCTCAGAGGTTTCAGAAAGTGTCTCCTAGTCTTCCTTTCCTTATTGAAGGTTTCAGCAAGGGAAGGAATGCCACAAGAGAAGCTCGTGCTTTTGTGCGTTCCCTTTCTGAAACCTCCGAGTAAGTCAGAGAAGATCCCACCTCTCCCTTGAGCTCTGTATTCAAGGCTGCAGGGGAGTCACAGCAGGCGGGAGGGCACGCCCTCAGCTCCTGCCTGTAGGCTTCCAGCGGCATCTGGTGGGCCACTGTGTGAAACAGGAGGCTGGACTAGATGGGCCTTCTTGGGCCTGATCCCGCAGGGCTGTTCTTATGTAAGGCTCAGGAGGGGTGGAGTTCCATCAGAAAGGAATTCCTGCTCCTTCTTCCTTTTATGAAGCTGCACTGAAAAGAGCCCGTCAGGGGATATCCTCTTCATCAAAGGGCCCTTGATTATGGTGTGCCAGCGAGTGAAGTTTTTGATACTTGAATCCGAGAGTTGGACTCCAACCATTTCTGCAGTGGAGTTAGGGATTGTACTGACTCCGACATCAGCCGCTGAAATTGCTTGTGGCGGTCGAGTATTTTGAGCCAACCCCAGGCTCAGTGACCGCAGTGAGACTACTCTGAAGTAAGCCATTGAAAGACTGCAGCCAAATTCACATGATGCTGGAAAAGGTTGGATCACAGCACTGAATTCACAGCTGGTAAAAAAAGCATTTTTCAAGGCATGGAGGAAGAATTGGTATACCCTGATACTCATTACAGGTGTGTTATTTTAAATATGGAGCAGTGTGTGTGTGGAGGGGGGGATCCCTAGCACGCAAAATGAAATATGCATCACCTCTGCCATCCTGGAAGCAAATAATTAAAACATGACAATCACAAATGTCTAATTATTATTACAAGACAGGATCTCACTGCTGGGTTACAACACCAATCTTAGCTGCTTTTCCTAATAAAGCAATCTTGGGTGTTAGATGAAAAGAAACTCTAGCAAGATGAAAATGTCATGATCATCCAGCCTTGGCAGAAGCACCAGTATATTGAGATGTTTAGTGGCAGAGGAAACCGGTGGCGGGCGGGGGCCACCAAGCAAGAAAGAAGCAGCCCTCCGACAGTACAGATGAAACCAACCGGCATCCCTTACTCCATCCAATCGCCTACACTTAAAGCATACAAATGAAAACCAAAATTACGGCTTTACGGAGATCCACAATGAAAGACACAACACTCCAGGACAAACAAGAACGACAGAAAACGTAAACAGACATTAGCATTCAAGAAAAACAGTCTACACACCGCTTTTTTCTTGATTTTAGCTGCCTTTTGCATCCTCTGGGGGAGAAGCATAAAAAAAATTATATAAATAAAAGGGAAACAGACAAATGCATTAAAAAAAGAACAAAAGAGAGAGAGAGAGAAAAGACAGCATGTGAAGTCAGGGAAACCTTTTGACAGAGATTCGAGATTCCCAAACCTGTTATTTGCAAGAAGAGGGAGGAAACAAAACTGGAGCTGCCATTCCCACTGATGGGAAATATGGAGGTTTTCAGGTGTTTGCGTGTATAGTTACAGAACGCCCCGCGTTAATGGTATACATTTCCCTGCTGCATATGCAGTTACAACCTCTCAACCCAACGCACCCCCAAATCCCCTGCTCTCCCACTTGAAAATACAACTTGAAGGACTGAATGAGAAGTCCATTGTCCACATAATCCCAACAAGCTGTAGCCCCACCCACTCAACCCAGTGATGTTAGCAGGCCAAAGGTGAACATGGCTCAGGACCAGTGAGTGGAAGTAGGTAGGTCTATGCACACCTGTCAAAGTCTCATAGACTGTTCTGTTGCCAGGAAGCAAGTGGCTAGTCCTCATGGTATCATATTTTTTTTTTAAAAAAATCTTATTTGAGTTAGAGGCTTAATTTATGTATTTATGTATTTATTTATTCGATTTTTAGACCGCCCTTACAAAATAGCTCAGGGCGGTTCACAAACATCAAAAACCCTTTAAAACAATTTTAGAGCGCTGGAAGGCCAACTTAATTCAGGATGCCTATTGGTCACTCTGTATATCCCCAGTGGCTTTTCACTTTGCTGGTACCCACTTAGTCTCCTGCAGCCCACCCACCCTCTCTCTCAGCAGCTGACAAGAATAAAGCGTACTCAAAGATAAGGTATGGCCAGAGCTGCAGAGACAGTTGGCAGGAAAGGAAAAGGACCTTTGCAAGACTGAAGGGCGGTCTGGATGTGCCAATACAGCCATTTGTGCAAGGAAAAGAATCTCAGGAATTGACACCACATGGTGTCTGTTGGTCACCCTTCTTGGCTCTCAAAACACTGAACACCACATGGTGTCTGTTGGTCACCACGACTAGCACAGCAGAGGTGCTCTTACCCCTGGACTTCCGGGCCGAGGTCCAGGGCCTCCACACCCCCTAGGGATGTGCATGAACTGGCATTTGCATGGTTCAGCCCGGGGGGGGGTTACCTTTAAGGAGCAGGGAGGGATGCTTACCGCTCTCTCTCTCTCTTGGCCATGTTTCCCTCACCGGCACTGCCACCAAAACCACTTGCACGGGGCTGCTGCGTACCTCCTTGCAGCTCAGGTCAGAGTCGTACCAGAAATCGCCAGTGTGCCAGTGTGGGAAACACGGTGGGGAGGTGGGGGTTGTGTAAGGGCACCCTCCCTGCTTCTTAAAGGTAACCCCCCCCCACCGCCAAACGCTGGACCAGTTCGTGCACATCCCTAACACTCCCTGGGGACCCCCAAATCCTCTTTAGTCTGCCCCGGGTGGCGTGGTCGTGGCACCGTGGCGCCAGCCCGCACTGTACCTGGCAGCTTAGCCTGACCTCTGCTTTAGCGACGGGGGGGGGGGGGGGAGTGGGGAAAGAAAAAGGTGGGGTGGGAAGATGCGAAGTTGCACGTTGAAATGTTTCTGCGAATGCATCTTTGCATAAATAGACCTGTTTTATATTCCCACATTCTTGCGAATTCAATTGCTGTTTCTGCCCTCAAGAACCCATGTGTTAAAAATACTGCGTGCATCACGGTGTGTGTGTGTGTTTGTGTGTGTGCGCGCGCACAATACACATGTATTGTGTGCTTAATTTGCAGCGGGGGGAGGGGGGCGGACCTCGAAAGGCCTTTAGGTCCAGGCTCCAAAATTACCTAGATGTACAAGCAGTGGATTCCAAGGCAGTTAGAAAGCCTTCATGGTTCTATACGCCTCAAAGTACCCCATACAAGTATCAAAATCAATTTTCCATTAATAAATAAGAAAACTATATAAAAAATTTCAGATGCTCCCATGCCAGCTTAACTGGGCTTTTAAAGACCAACGCCATCAAGTAGGTCATAGGCCCCGATTCCCTTCCAAATCAGGAGAAAACACTCTTTCCTTCCTCTCTCATTCCCTCCTCTTTTCCCTTGCCTGTATTAACCATGGCTGAATCTGCACCAAAGGTGATCTTGTAGACCTGAATCTAAAACCATGCTGTGAAGTCGGCAACATACTAGAACTAACCACAGTTAGCGCTGGGACACATGTATTGTATTTACCTGAGTAGATGGGAACTCTAAATTTGAGCCGACCCCCTTAAATAATACAGGTTACATGCAGGTTACACACCTCTATTTACTCAAAAAGAAGAGGACTCCATTTAAGACAAATACCACCCCCACCCCCATTTCGAACATCGTGGGGGAAACCCAGTATTGGATTGAGGTAAATATGGTAACACCAAAAAAAATGGTTAATGGCAGCAGCACCCCGTAATGACCAGCTGGATCCTTTAGGAGCAGGCCCATCACAGCATCACAGGGCACGAAGGCCCTGGGTGCCTCCTAGGAGGCATCAACCCTCAGGAGATAGAAAGGTTAGACAGTAATGAACAGTGTTGCCACCATTCTTGTAAGGAATGGAAGAACGATGAAGATTAAACAGGAATTCTAATTCTTATGCAAAAAAATGGGGGACGGAGGGGGGGAGGACCCTCCCCTTGCCCCCTTCTGAGAACTACTCATGTGCACCATTAAGCAGCTATTAGAAATAGAAATAGAAACAGCTCGCCATTTTCACAGCCTGTCTATCAAGTACACCTGACAGTGTAACATGAATGCTAATTCACCAAGCTGAGATGCCGTTCCGGCTCATTGGTGGCTCCAATTAACTCTGGACTGCAAGTAATGCCCAACGAGTCCATTGCCAGAGCCCTCGTTATATCAGCACAATGAGATTCTTCTGTCTTCCGAAGGTCCAGAATTCCATATTGCTCAAGATTTCTCTCTTGAAGAATATGCTGCCAGCCAACAAAGACTCATTCTTACAGGCCGGGGGGCACCAGACAGAGGTACAGCGACTTCTGGTTCTCGGCAGCTCCAGTTGCTCCTCTCTCCCACATCCTGGCCAGTCGTAACAAAAGCCACACTGCCTGCAGGCTGGTCATTCACCAGGTAGAGCTCTCCAGGCAGGCTTCGGGCTCAGGGGTCTTTCTCAGACCTACATGGGCACGCTGGGGGATGAGCGTCGGACCTTCTGTATGCAAAGCAGATACTCTGCTATTGAGTAATGGCCCCATCTCTCTCCAACAGTACATGGAGCAGAACCAGGGAAGCACGGGAGTGGTAACATTACAGTAGGAGGCAAACGCTACTAGATATCACAGACCAGTTGCAGCCATTACTTTATTCAGCAATGGCCATGCATTTACTATCAGGTCTAGTTTACCCGATTCAGATTCTATCAATCTGGAGAAGGTTCACCATAGGCAGGAAGTCTGACTGATTTATAAGATCAGCGTATGATTGGATGAAATATTCAATGAATACATCTGCCCTCATTACAGAGACATTCAATTATCTGTTATAGCTCCAATTTTAGTGAAAATCCCAGGCAGGTCAGATAAATTTTATATCCTTTAGTATTTTAAAAAAACATTTTCTAGTATTCTTCTGCTGTATAATGATTCTTATTATTGGTTGTTATTTTATTTTGTGCTGGTTTATAACTAACAATAAACTAAAGTAAAATCAATACAATAATATGGTTGCATTGTTGGTGTTTTCTAGTCATGGAACGTTAGCATTAAAATCTACATCTCTGTGTGCATCTATATAAGCTAAGAGTGCAATGTTTAATTGATGAATTGGAGTTCTATCAGCTGAAAAACCTTTGAGCCACTACAAAAGGTACTCCCAATAATCAGGCAGCAGATTTCTGGGGCGAGGGGGGAGTATTATTTTGAATACGAATTCTTATAGCTGGTACTTTCCCCCTGTGATTTTAAAAAGAACTTGTATACAAACTTTATCAGAATTCTACTCCTAAGATTATACCTTCTATAACACATGTGCATTACCTAAAACCAAGGAAAGTATGCTTGTTTTTAAACATGTGTAAATGTATGCAGATTTAATTGATTAATCAATCACGGGAAACTCACACAACTCATCAACTAAACTATATTTAATGAGGAGACACATTGTGAAAAGGGAAGATGCTGTTTTGGCGAAATCTGTTTCTTGATTGTGCAACTCATATCATAGCCTGGATCTTTCAAAATGGCTCCGTGTTTTCAGATAATAATGGCATCCTGCCATTTTTCTTTACATCTGCAAACGTAAGAGACATTCTGAAAGAACCTGAGCATTATTTATACTCTGTTCCTCGATGGATACTCACGTAGGATGGGGGGAAAAAACAACTAAATAAGGTGAGGAGCAGCAAGGTCTGTGCTATAGCCAGGCACAAATGCCCCAATGTATGAATGCACAGAATTCAGAGCAACAGATGTTCCCAGCTCTTTGAAGTCTGATTATCAAGGGACCCCGAGCAATCGTGCACAGATCGAAAACAGCCCCTACCTTGACACGGCTCACGGCTTCCTGCGCTTGCATCATTCGGATGTTTTTGGAGGGGTTGCGCTCGGAGAGCAGCTGCGTGGAGCCCAGGTAATTGGCTGCAAAGATGATGCCATCTATGAGGTCTTCGGGTTCGCAAGGCCCTGGAACTGAAGGCAGAGGAAGGCAATTATTTCCCTCCAAGACGGAGCATCAGGGAGGCAAGAAGGCACCATGAGGAACCCGCCTCCTTCCACAAACATCCCCTAATAGGCTTTCTTTTCTATTTTTCTTTTGCAAAGGCTTATCTAATTACATGGAGAATAGCACAACCACCAAGGCTAATATTTAAACAGAGCATTTGGTTCACTTAATTATGGGTGAAGAACTAGAAAGCAAATATGCAGTAAGAAACATCAGAATGCCGCTGAAGGTCACACACAAGGGACCTCGGAGCCAATCTAACACCACAGACTCACCCAGTCATTGGGACTGTTTATCTACCTCTCAAACTACCTATCGTATTTCTATATCACCTGATATAGAAACATATCTAGGCAGTGTACAAAGTTAAAACATAGCAAATGTAAAACAATATAAAACAGTTAGAATTCACAAAACAAGATAAAAACATAATATATATATATATTTTTAAAAAAACACCAGTTAAAAGCCCGGCAAAACAAGCAGGTCTTGAGGTTCTTCCCAAAAGCAAGCAGAGAAGGAGATGCTCTTATTTCAAGAGGGAGTGCATTCCAGAATCCTGGGGCAGCCACAGAGAAGGCCCTGTCCCGAGTCGCCACCAAACGAGCTGGTGGCAATCACAACCAGACCTCTCCAGATGATCTTAATAGGCGGCAGGGTTCACGATAGAACCCTGTTCCCTTGGGAATCCTGGAAACTGTAGCTTCATGAACAGGACAAAGGGTCCTTAGCAGAATTCTCACAAGCCTCAGCAAACCACAAGTCTCATGGATGAATGAATGAATGAATGTTTATTACGGTCAGTGACCCATAACAGAAACAACACAATGCAGCTCATTTCACATATACAAGAAAATATTATTTAACCAATTCATTCTAATACCATTTACTCAAACAATTTGGATCTAATCTTGCTGCCTGCTCCACAAAATTTAGCCACATTCAGTGCTATGCATTCACTACAATCTGCTAACAGAAAAGAAACATACCCATTCTCTGTTCTACCAGGGATATTCAATAAAAAAGGGCACAAGTCCCATGATTCTTTGGGGGAAGCGATGACAGCTAAACTGCTACAAAATCAACACAAGCTTGTATAGTTGCTTCCCCCTCTTAGGGGTGGCTCAGTCATCATCATGACAACTGCCGTCTAATGTCACATTCAACAGCCTTGCTGGACCCCAGGCTCACATACCCTCTGCTCGCCCCCTCTCACAGCTATCCCCTCTCCCCTTTTCTTGCTTAGGGCAAACCATGGTTTGTCATTTGATCCAAACCAGTAAACTATAGTTTGTGCTTGCCCTGATAACCAGTCAAGGAAGGAGGTCATGTCTGTGGGAGGCAGCATTTGAAGCCAAGGTTTGCCATTCTGCCTAAACCAGCAGCTGGAGGAAATTCAGAAGACCACTTTCCCCACATGTTTAGGTAGGTGAACTTGTGCACCAGTTACCCTCTTGCTGCAGCTCCCAGAAGTCACACACACACACACACACACACGCACACACACACCACAGAAATAATAAGGGAAATGTTTTAGTGGAACACAAGTTCACTTCTCCATATGATCCACATATCTGGGAGTGGTTGGGAGAGAGAGCATGGAGGCCATTTATCTGTGTGAACTGGTCCTTCAACTTTTTCATTATGCCCTGCTTTACCAGATGTAGTGGGCTAGCAAAATAGTTCACATTCCATAATGTAGTTTAATACAGTCAGATTTTAAAATACACGCGCACACACAACCCTACCTTACAATAGAACTAACGCAAATAATACTGGGCCCCTTCAAATTCAGAAGCGAGATGAGTAGGGAACTGGACCAATCCCTTCAGCCGTTTCTCACAGAGACAGTTTTCCAACCCCTTGATCACTCCAATTCCGCCTCCCCCCGCAACTTTTTTGCAGGTAGGAAAATCTACTCCCAACTGTCATACTTCATACTCATACCAATGAGTGCAAAGACACTGGTAGGATTGATACTTTGCATCTATGTTTTCAATGTTATTAAAATATAATATTATTAGGAGTAACGTATTAGATGATGTTTTATTTAGGATACGAGGAAGCTGCCTTCCACTGAGTCAGACCCTTGCGCCATCTAGCTCATAAGAACATAAGAACAGCCCTGCTGGATCAGGCCCAAAGAGGCCCATCTAGTCCAGCATCCTGTTTTGCACAGTGGCCCACCAGATGCCACTGGAAGCCACAGACAGGAGTTGAGGTCGTGCCCTCTCTCCTGCCATTACTCCCCTGCAACTGGTACTCAGAGGCACCCTGCCCTTGAGGCTGGAGGTGGCCCACAGCCCTCTGACTAGCAGCCGTTGATAGACCTCTCCTCTGTGAAGTCATCCAAACCCCTCTTAAAGCCATCCAGCTCAGGATGGTCTACACCAGGGATTTTCAACTTCGGGTCCCCAGATGTTCTTGGACTTCAACTCCCATAATCCCCAACCAAAGGCCACTGGGGCTGGGGATTATGGGAGCTGAAGTCCAAGAACATCTGGGGACCCAACTACACTAACTGGCAGTGCTTCTTCAAGGTTTCAGGCAGGAGACTCTCCCAGCCTACTTGGAGAGAGACTTTCCAAGCAGAACTTTTGTTTCTCATTATTAAAATAGCCATTCTTATTCATATTCATAGCTTTGAATATGCTAACTGGGCAAAGTTATGCTAACCCCTGCTAACTTGGCAAAGAGGCACCTTTTAATGTGGTGATTCTCTTTTATTCAACAGTGGGGAGTAACTGGCCCTGTCCACCCCCAGCACAGTACTTCCAGTGACTGTTGCTGGTGTCTGTCTTATGTTTCTTTTTAGAATGTGAGCCCTTTGGGGACAGGGAGCCATCTTATTTGTTATTTCTCTGTGTAAACCGCCCTGAGCCATTTTTGGAAGGGCGGTATAGAAATTGAATTATTATTAATTATTATTATTATTATTATTTTAGTGACCTATATTACAGCCTAGTCTCATCTTCGTCTTTTTCCTGGTCTACTGTGTTGTTTTGGTCTCTCCCAGCCCTACTCAGAGATGCTCCAACCCCTAAAGGGAATATCTTGCACTGCTTACATGGAGTCACCCATCCAAATGCAAACCAAGGTGGAGCCTGCTTGGCAAAGGCAACAATTCATGCTTGCTGCTACCACAAGACCAATCCTCCCCCCTGCTGTCCTCTCATGTGGACTTTTCATGCCACTTCCGCCAAACCCACATGCCTGTCTCTGGGGCTGATTTACTGGATTGAACTGGGCTGACAGAAATGTCTTTTGAGATCCTGGGAGCCGTCAAATGGAGGGTGCCGAGCTAGGCCTGGGGAGGCTTGGAGCCAACTTGTGCGCACACTGAAAGACTGAGAGAGGCGTGTGTCACTCGCTCCCTCCACAGCCCCAAACCGCAGCCCGGCTCTGCTGGTTGCAAGCCATCACAGAGAGAACGTTCCGAGAGCAACACTTTGACAGAAGCGGACGCTCATCACACGCTCGCTGCAGCTGCAGCCACAAGCTGTTCTGAGGAGGGACAACAAAAACCCAAAACGGAATTGGGGAGAAGAAATTAGCTGTCAAGCTATATATGACAAACCAAAAGATAAAAACTTCCAGCAGTCTCCTCTTAGGGCCTGGGAAAAACCACCGAAACCCACAGAAACGTACTTGGAGTCAAACAGGGCAAGGTTTTACCCACGTTTGCAGGCTGGAGACACAAAGGAAGACCTTCAATCCATCTAGCTCAGTATTTCCTACAAGAACCAGCAGCAGCCCTGCAGGATTTCAGACAGGGGTCTCCTTCCAACCCTCCCTGGAGATGCCAAGGAGTGAGCCTGCAAAATGAATGCTCCACGACGGAGTTACGGCCTCTCTGCATTCAAACTGGGCAAGGTAACTGGTCCGCCATTATTTTATGTATTTATCGTTAAATTTCTATGCTGCCTTTAGGAACATAGGAAGCTGCCTTCTACTGAGTCAGACCCTTGGTCCATCTAGCTCAGTATTGTCTACACAGACTGGCAGCGGCTTCTCCAAGGGTGCGGGCAGGAGTCTCTCTCGGCCCTGTCTTGGAGATGCCACTAGGGAGGGAACTTGGAACCTTCTGCTCTTGCCAGAGCAGCTCCATCCCCTAAGAGGAATCTCTTCATAAGAACATAGGAACATAAAATTGAAACAATCTCAAGGCGGTTCGCACAGAAGTTAAAACAAGACTATAAAAATTACACAGTTAAAATATTAAACTAGAATATAAAAATACAAATCTGATTAAGCGACTGAAAACAAGCACAATATAACCCTAAAAATTACAAAGCAACAGCAATAGAAACAATCATGGGTAAAAAGCCAAGATTTAACAGGCTTTCTAGAAACTGTGATGGAGACTGAGGAGCGGATACCCACCGGGAGAGCATTCCAGGGTCTGGGGGCAGCAAGAGGGAAGGCCCTGTCCCATGTGCACATCAGCTGAGCCTCCTTCATTGTCGGCACCCAGAGCAGAGCCCCCTCAGATGACCTCGTCAAGCGGGCAGCAACCCTTGGGAGCAGGCGGTCCCTCAGGTATCCCGGACCCAAACCGTTAAGGACTTTAAAGGTCAAAACCAGCACCATGAATTGCACCCGGAAACAAACTAGTAGCCAGTGCAGCTCTTTCAAAATGGGGGTGATGTGCTCCCACCGGGCAGCTCCAGATAAACCCCTAGCTGCCACATTTTGCACTAGCTGCAGTTTCCGGATATTCTTCCAGGGCAGCTCCACATAAAGCGTGATTACTGATCTCACTGAAGAACTCCTAGGAAGCTTCTGAGGCACCCCGTGGTTTCCCTTGAACACAGTCTGAAACGCACGACTCCAAAGCTGTCGGAAAAACATTGACATTTCCTTTTAAAACTTTTACAAATTAAATTCCCCAAAAGGTAAAGTCCCGTGGGGTAGCACAGGCTCCATGCTCCAGCAGTAAACAAGACCCCTCTATCAATGGCAGCTATGGGGGCAATCTCCTGGTAGTGTGGCATTCCCAGAGGCATCGGGTGGGTCACTGTGGGAAACAGGACGCTGGACTAGATAGGCTGCCAGGGGCCTGATGCTGCAGGGATGCTCTTATGTTCTTATATGGAATTCTCTGCCACGGGATGTGTTGGTGGCCACCCGCTTGGATAGCTTTAAGCAGGGCTCAGATGAATGCATGGGAGGACAGGTCTCTCAACGGCTGCTGGCCCTGTTTTCAACACGTTGGCAGTCAACCTCTCAAGATCAAAAGTTTCGGGGCAGATTCGTGCATTGCCACCAGTGGTCCCTCTAATTTGTTTCCATCTCTGTGCGGAATGAGTGTTGTCCTGGGTGGCAGTATCAAGGCAGTGCGTGCGCACGTACATTCAGAATGGGGTCTTCCTGATTCAACCTGAGCGGGATCTAAAAATGAACTGAGAGGACACCAGAAAACTTGTGAGCGTGCACACGTCTTAGAGGGGACACTGTTGAGAAGCCCAACCGAAAGCTTCCGACAGCTGCTGTGAACAGATGTTTCTCTCCCTTATTCTTTGTCAGTTTGGTCTGACTCCATTTCTAAGCAGCAGCCCATTCGTGGTCGCTCTGCCAAGCAGGGAGCATAGTGGGTTGGCTTCTGACATTGGATCTGTTAGCTACTCCAGGCCACGTGGTCCAAGCGATTTCCTTTGGCTGCCTCCCTCTGCAGAAGAGGGCAGGCTCTGACCTTGCCACTTGCTTTGCTTCTGAAAGCAAATGGAAGGGAAAGAGGCAGTGGCCATTTTAGCTCGGTAATGCTGAAGAGCAATGAAGGAACTTCTCTGGCAAGTGAAAATGAGAAGCAGCTGAGCTTGGAAACTCCACCTTTTTTGCATGCCCCTGCTAACTGAGCAACAAGGCCCATTTTTAAAGTGGCGATTCTCTTTATTTAGCAGAGGGAGAGCAACTGGCCTATTCAGCCCCAGCACAGCATCCCTCCAGTGATTGCTGCTGGTGTCTTTTAAAGATTGTGAGCCCTTTGGGGACAGGGAGCCATTTTATTTGTTTGTTTTTATATCTATGTAAACTGCTTTGGGAACTTTGTTCTTTTTGAGGTCACATTCTTACTTCTCATTTTTCATCGTCACCGAAATACGACACATATTTATATAGTGCTTTTCGACACACATTCCCAAAGCAGGAACTGTCTTGCAACACTGTGAAGGCTAACAGATTTATTGTAGCTGAAGCTTTTGTGGACTATAGTCAACGTCCGTAGAAGCATGAAGTATACATGGGTTTGGGGTGGGGGGGTGGGGAGGGACACACAGGAATGTCAGACGGCAAAAAATGCAAAAGTCTAGTCTTGTGATGTGTGCAGAAGTATACAAGCAAAACATGGTGAGGACTCACAATAGGGGTAACTGGTAATAACATCATCCTCCCAGCAGCACTCACAGGATTTCAAAAGGTGCAACATGTAGCTTAAAAAACATGGAGGAAAGAGCAACCAAATGGATGGCCCAATATGAAAGGTTTTTCAGGTTATGGCAGGGATTCCCCCAGTTGTTGGACTACAACTCCCATCATCCCCAGTCACCATGGCCTTCAGCTATTTCACTCTGCCTGGATAACATCCATAAAAACCAGCCATCTGCTCCAAGCAGTCACTAGAGCAACATCTCTCCTTGTTCACGGAGCTATTCAGGGTCCTGGACTTTTCCCTCGGAGCGCTGTCCAAGGTCAGAGTGCCTTGGCAGAACCCCTACCTTGGCCTAGAACGGGATAGTTAATTGTTTCCAGCTGATTAAGCAAGGAATTGACTCAACATGGCTACCCTACAAATAAAACTTGCTCTTCTAGACTAGCCCTGCTAAGATAAAACATACAAGGAACAATTCAGTCGTCCATAAAAAGCTTTTCTCCCTTTTGTCCAAGCTAGGTTCAGCATGAGGGTTAGAACCATTTCCCACACACAGCCCGTTAGATGAATGCTTTCCCTTCTGTTACCGAGTGCCAACTCTGTCTAATTTCACAAGAACCCGTTTTCAGGAAAGAGCTGGCTTCCCCTCAGCTAGATTTAATGAAAGATAAAAAAGCATCCATAATGTCGGTCTCAGAAAAGGGCAAATGAGATGCAGCCAAGCGAACCTTGCACCCTTCGCTGTCAACAAGATTCCCAGGGAAGATCAATCATGAAGACAAATTTAATTTCATTAGGCCAGTCATCAGCGCTGGTTATTAAAGTAATAATTAAAAGCCCCCAAGTCAGAGGGGGGCTGTAACTGTAGAACTAGGTTTGGAATAATATCCTTTGCAGTGGGAGACTTCCAAATGCCAGTTTATTTAGCCTATAGCTACATCAAGCACTGATTTCTATTAAGGGACTCTCTTCACCTAGCAGTCTGTACAAACTGGCTGGAAGGAAAGAGAAACTCCAAATTTAAATTAACTCCAAACGCACTGCACCTTAACAGTATTCTAAGTCAGTCAGGAAAATCAGCTATTAACAATTTAACATCTATATGGACCCGATGGGTCAGGCCATTTCCCAGTTTGGGGTGAGATTTCAGCAATACGCTGATGATACTCAGCTGTATATTGCCATCCCAGACCATTCTGGAGATGCTGTTTCTGTGCTTACTCGATGCCTGGAAGCTGTTAAGGTCTGGATGAATCAAAATAAGCGCAGACTGAATCCCACCAAGACTGAATTACTCCTACTCAGCCCTCGTACCGGCCAACAGCTGGATGTGAACCTTGTTTTAGATGGGGTGGTGCTGCCCTCGAAGGAGCTTGTAGGTGACTTGGGGGTCCTTTTGGACTCGCACCTCCTGCTTGAACAGCAGGTGGAGGCTGCAGCCAGAAGTGCCTTTGCCCAGCTCCATCTGATTCGTCAATTACGCCCTTACCTTGATCGGCAAGCATTACTGACAGTGACCCCTGCCCTTGTTATCTCCCGCCTAGATTATTGTAACGCCCTCTAACAAGGGTTACCTTTGAGGACGATCAGAAAGCTACAACGGGTCCAGAATGCAGCGGCTCATTTACTTATGGGTGCCAGACAATATGACAGGGTAACACCTCGCCTGCAGTCATTGCACTGGTTGCCTATTTGTTACCGAGTTCAATTTAAGGTCCTGGTTTTGACCTTCAAAGCCTTGAGGGTTTGGCACCTGTTTACCTACCGACCCGCCTCTCCCATCCAGTTACATCCCATCCGGTCAGATCTGCTCAGATGACCCTTTTGTCAGTCCCCGATTTCCGAGAGATTCGGGGCACTAGGACCCGTCAAAGGGCCTTCTCGGTTGCCGCCCCACTTCTCTGGAATTCCCTTCCCCTTGCAGATTCGTTTAGCTCCTTCCTTGTTGATTTTTAAATCTCTATAGAAGACTTTTCTGTTTCGCCAGGTTTTTACCCTGTAGTTTACCTATTTGCTTCCCCCCCCCCTTTTTCTTTTTTGTCAGTAAGTAAGTAAGAGTAAGTAACTTTATTACGATCGTAGATCAGACAGTACAACAACAACAGGAAAGAAAAGAGAAAAAAGAAAAGAAAAAAATATTACATGAGACTACAACGTATAGTAGAAACAATGTATCAAAACCTAGCCACATGGAAGGTAATCTCTTTACAGAAATTGGATAGCAAAAATTCTGAGTAAAATACATCAGAGCGCCCTGGAAACTTCCCCAGGAGAGGAGAAATTAGTTTTAAACGAGCATCACTGTAAAATTTACAAAAGTAACTAACAAATTTTGTTAGTTACTTTAGTTTTATTTAGAATGTAATTTTAATGCTGTCTTGTTTTGCATGTTTTTGTACACCGCCCAGAGTCTTCGGAGTGGTCGGTATATCAAATGTTTCAAATAAATAAACAAACAAACAAACAAATAAATTTTACTTCAGGATATGAAGGCTTTGAGAGTCTGAAGAAGTTAGTCCCAGACGTTACTGTCAGCAAAAATAACTCCTAAGTACTGAAAACCCTTCACTGTTTTACGAGTGACTGCCCCCTTAGTGTCCACGAAGGAGACCAAAAGGTTGTGGAAAGATTCATTTTAGGACCATTTATAACAAGCCATTCTTCAGCACATAGGAACATAAGAAGCTGCCACATACTGAGTCAGACCCTTGGTCTATCTAGCTCAGATTTGTCTTCACAGACTGGCAGTGGCCTCTCCAAGGTTGCAGGCAGGAGTCTCTCTCAGCCCTCTCTTGGAGATGCTGCCAGGGAGGGAACTTGGAACCTTCTGATGCTCTTCCCAGAGCGGCTCCATCCCCTGAGGGGAATCTCTTCCAGTGCTCACACTTCTAGTCTCCCATTCATATGCAACCAGGGCAGACCCTGCTTAGCTAAGGGGACAAGTCATGCTCACTACCACAAGACCAGCTCTCCTCATGGTAAGGCCACAATCCTATACACTCCCACCTGAATCTAAGCCCCACACAGTGCAGTGGGACTGATTTAGGGAGAAATATGCATAGGATTGCACTGTAAAAGTGTGTCTTACAGAAAGAATGTTCCATGAAGTTTCCTTAGGCTGTTGGGTATGATGGGAATTAGCGGCTGGCAACAACCCTGTCTATTGGTTTGAGTTTTTACATGTTGTACATGGCCTTGAATACCTTTGAGTAGAGAAGATGGCTGATAAATCAAAGAAAGAAAGATCAGAGAAGCCTCAGGACAATTCCCAAGGACCGCTCTACGACTTCAGAAATAAGCTCTACTCCATCACACCCCGACTTCTACTTTTTCTCTCTCTTCTGTAATTCTTTGCTCCCTTCTTTTCCTAGTTCTTCTTCTTCTGCCTGGATGGCTTTAAGAGGGGTTTGGATAACTTCATGGAGGAGCGGTCTATCATTGGCTACTAGCTGGAGGGCTAAAGGCCACCTCCACCCTCAAAGGCAGGATGCCTCTGAGTACCAGTTGCAGGGGAGTAACAGCAGGAGAGAGGGCATGCCCTCACCTCTTGGACTTGTGGACTTCTCAGCGGCATCTGGTGGGCCACTGTGCAAAACAGGATGCTGGACTAGATGGGCCTCCTTGGGCCTGAACCTGCAGGGCTGTTCTTATGACTGTATTCTTTACCTCTGCTCACACCTTCCTGAAGAGGACCTGCCCCACATACAGAGTTAAGTAACTTGGTGGATCTTAAGATGACATTCTCGGGAACATGGATGCTTGACAAGGGCTCTTCAAAGGAGATAATGGAGAACAAGTTCTCCTGGAAGGCAGTCTTTTCATCATTATCCACCTTCTCTTGTATTGTGTGGCCACAGAGGAGATTTGGTGCATTGTCAGGTGTCCATTTATATGGACTGCTAGTAGGCCTCATTGTTAATTGTGGCTGGGGACCATGGGAGTTATAGTCCAACAACATCTGGGGTTCAACATCTCTGCTCTAGAACACTTCCCCACCCCTAGAATGCTATGCACCATTCAGCTGGTTATATCGCACACACAGTTTCTCAAAGGAAATCTGAAAACCACAGAAGCAACTAATCCAGTGGAAAGGGAGGTATCCTTAAAGCCTCATAAATTGCATTTTACAAGATAAACACACCCTAGTTTCACCTGGGTTTGTTAGAAATTGAGTGCTATGAGCCGAGTTCAAATGTACTTACCATCAACAAAACTTGGGAAGGAAGAAACCTTCTTTGTCTGTGGGGAGACAGAAACAATGAGCCATAGAACTCTGTAGAATAAAACATCATGCCACAGAAGCTATTTATTATGAAATGTATGTTGACAGGGAAAATGTATGAAATTTTCTTTTTTAAAATGGCTGCTTCTTCCCCATTTTTTAATTTGTGCTTTCAACACAATGAGCTAGTTCAAGCAATTTATATTGACATTTCAGAGCTCGGAAAGAAAACATACATTCTGGGGTGGGTGGGGGGAAATTTTAAAAAAAGAAATCTCTGCGATTCATCTTGTGAAATGTGCTTATGTAAGCGCCAAAAAGAAAGGCAGAAAGGCAGACAAATGGATAGCAGAGGGTTATTGTTCACCCTAGATGCTACTTCATCTCAAAATAATACACTTTTTAAAAGTCATCTGTGGATAAGCGACCCAAAGTGTCAGTCCTTTTACAAGCAACGGGCACAGTTCCTAATCTTATCTGGGAGCAAGATGGGAATCTATTATCATAAATTAATATGAATGTACCTAAATGCAAGTGGAGTCACAGCCCCCTGCAGCGGCTGTTAACATCAGACTAGAGCGGACCAAAGCTGCGTGTTACATTGTTTTAATATAATTAGGTTACTTTAGGTTATTAGTATTAGAATTGGATCTTTTCAGGCTTCTTGGGTTATTGGGATGTGACCCTAAAGTTGGTTGTTATTGTGTTTAAAACAGTTTGAAGCCTACTCTGGGAAGGGCACAAGCAGATTTGGGGAGATAAGCAAGCTTTTCTGCACAAAAACAACCACCCTTCTTTCTTCAAACAAACTAAAAGGAGGAGGGGATATTTTGAGGGGCTGGTTTCTCTTTAAGGGAGAAGTCCCAGTGTGCGTGTTTGGTTTTTTGCAAGGGCTTGCTTTGGGGGCTCTGTGGCATTTAGTTGTTGTTTTTCTCTGCCTGGAGAGGGACAGGGGGAGAAGTCAGCTAGGGCTGCAGTGAGGATACTGAATGTATACCTGTTCCTGAATCAGGCTTCTCAAGGATAAAATTGTAAAGCACATAGAAGAACAGGCCCTGCTAGGGGAGAACCAGCATGGCTTCTGCAAAGGTAAATCTTGCCTCACAAACCTTTTGGAGTTATTTGAGAGTGTCACCAGATGTGTGGATAAAGGTGATCCAGTTGACATAGTATACCTGGACTTCTAAAAGCTTTTGACAAAGTTCCTCATCAGACTCTTGAAAAAACTTAGCAGTCATGGGATAAGGGGACAAGTACATGTGTGGATTGCTAACTGGTTGAAAGACAGGAAACAAAGGGTAGGTATAAATGGAGAGTTTTCACAATGGAGGAAAGTAAGAAGTGGGTTCCTCCAGGGATCTGTACTCGGACCGGTGCTGCTTTTTAATTTATTCATAAATGATCTAGAAGTTGGGGTAAGTAGCAAGGTGGCCAAATTTGCAGACGACAACAAAATATTTAGGGTAGTGAAATCCAAAACAGTTTGTGAAGTGCTCCAAAAGGATCTCTCCAAACTAGGGGGGTGGGCGACAAAATGGCAAATGTGGTTCAGTGTTGGCAAGTGTAAAGTGATGCATATTGGGACCAAAAAAAAGCCAACTTCACTATGCTGATGGGATCTGTGCTGTCAGTAATCCAAGAACCAAGAGAGTGATCTTGAGGTCATGGTAGAAAGCTCATTGAAAGTGTTGACTCAATGTGCGGCAGCTGTGAAAAAGGCCAATTCCATGCTAGTGATCATTAGGAAGGGGGTTGAAAATAAAGCTGCTAATATTATAATGCCCTTATACAAAACTATGGTGTGGTTGGAGTACTCCACACTTGGAGTACTCTATACAATTCTGGCCATAACTAAAGAAGGACATTGTAGAACTGGATATTGCTGGTCAACAACTGAAATAAAGCTATCCTTGCAGAACTAGAAAAGGTGTAGAAGAAGTCAACCAAAATGATCATGGGCCTGGAGCACCCTCCTTATGAGGCAAGGCTACACCTGGGGCTTTTTAGTTTAGAAAAAAGACAACAGTGGGGAGACATGATAAAGGTCTATAAAATCATGCATGGTGTGGAGAAAGTGGATAGTGAGAAATTCTTCTCTCCCATAACACTAGAACCAGGGGTCATCCCATGAAATCGATTGCTGGTAAATCTAGGACCAGCAAACAGAAGTACTTTTTCACACAACGCATAATCCACTTGTGGAATTTTCTGCCACAAGATGTGATGACAGCCAACAACCTGGATGGCTTTAAGAGGGGTTTGGATAACTTCATGGAGGAGAGGTCTATCAAAGGCTACTAGGCTATAGGCCACCTCCATCCTCAAAGGCAGGATGCCTCTCAGTACCAGTTGTAGAGGAGTAGCAGCAGGAGAGAGGGCATGGACTAGGTGGGCTTCCTCGGGCCTGATCCAGCAGGGCTGTTCTTATGCTCACCATTCACTGTGTTTGCCTGAACCTCTGTCATCTGGTCAGTGACCGTAATGACAAAGATTCCAATTCTAATGATGCCGTCCGAGTCTGCGCCCACCTCCCACATAATCACTTCCCCTTCCTCCAAGCTCCAACCTTTTAACTCACAGACAACCCAAAATCAGGAGTGTGCACAATCTATTACCATAAATTATAAATAATTTGTATTGTTTGTATTATAAACAACCTATTCTCATAAATCGATTATCCGAAATGCTTCTTAGCCTCCCCTTCTACCGAGCCTCTGCCCTTTTAACGCCTTTCTTCAATTCCATGTTTTACTAATATGGGACAAAGAGTGTGGCGAGAGGCCGGAAAAGCTGCAGGGGCCCCAATACTTGCCTCGGGCATATTATTGTTGTCAATTGGTCCGTTGAGATCCGACCGCTGCTGCTTCCTAGGCTGTTCCAACCCGTTGCACACCTGCAAGGGAAGCAGAAGGACACAGCTTTTCATGTCTGGTAGTAACTTGCCTAGGGAGCAAGAGGTTGCCGGTTCAAATCCCCAGACTATGGGAAACACCTATATTGGGCAGCAGCAATATAGGAAGATGCTGAAAGGCATCATCTCATACTGCACAGGAGGTGGCAATGGTCAACCCCTCCTGTATTCTACCAAAGACAACCATGGGCACCAGGAGTCGACACCGACTCGAGGGCACAACTGTACCTTTACCAAACAATAGTTGGGGGGGGGGCAGCGGATCAATAGCCTCGTTCTTTATCACTGCCTCTTGCCCATGAGCTTTATTGCTTCCCCTGTAGAAACAAGAGCTGATCTAGCCATTGACGATTTCAGAGCACAACAGATACAAAGCGTTGCATTTTATCAGCTTGGCATAATTACAGATAATCAGCTGGCACACAAACAATATGACATAGCAGGCATTCAGACATAACACAAAAAACATAATTATATCACCACGTGTATTTTAAAATAAGTCTGTGGTTGTAAGAAAATGATAAATCACAACATTTCATTATGCAGATAACATGAAAAATAAAGTCCCATATGATTCAGGTTACAGCATGCCAATCCAGTAAGCCTTGAAATGTGAGGAGCTAAACCTGGGTTATCTGCCTCTAACCCAGGATTGCATGATGTGTGAACCACAGCAAACGCTGCAAGCCGTAGTAGGCTGAATTTGGACAACCCTGCTTCTAATCCTTGCTTTTAACCTGGGTTAGTGAAGAACAGGGGCCCTGGTGCCCACTTTTCTTAGTGTCTTCAGGTCCTGGCACCAGGCCGCCATGTTTGTGAGGGAGCGCTGCGGCTCGAGGGGCTGCTAGCTGTGAATCTGCCACTCTGCACAGCACACTCTATGGACCCATGCTAGCAATGGCTTGAAAAGAGCTGGGTCGGTCCACCTCCTGCCCGCCTTGTGGCCATTCAGATCGTGGCTGCTGATGTCATGGGGTTTCCCGCCTCCTGGCCACTTGGTACTTTGTGAGCAGGTTCTCCCAATTCTCGGGGAACTTCCCTGATCCAAGCTCGCTGCTGCAGCACTCACCCATGAAGGGGGTTGCAGAGCCCAACGGAAACTCTGCTCATCTGTCTAATACAGGGGAAGGACTCTTCCAAGCCTCAAACCACCCTTTTCCAATTGTGTGCAAGCACCTAGTATCTTTAAAAGGGGAGCCCCATATTGAATCGTTGTTGAGTTTTCACCTGTCTGGTCTCAGATGTACCTATTCATTACTCTTTCTCAACAAGTCATATTTTATTTAACCCAGTCTGTTCATGATGGGACAGCTTTAGCCCGTCCCATAGGCCATACAGTCTTTAAGGTTGGCAATGTCCCTGCAAATGAGAGGACACCTCCAGCCAGCATTCCCCAAGCCATGAAGTGTTTAAGAACTCCCCATCACACCAAACGCAGGCCTTAGGGTCAGGCATCTACAAATCCACTTGCCAGCTCGCCAGCGGTGAATGCCTGGGTTTCCTGGCAAGCAGGAAACCCAGCACCACACAGATCTCCGCCCCTGACATCTCCTTTGCACTGCCATTTTTGAGAAGGTAAGAAACAGCAGGGACCCTTCCCAGGCAACAGGAGGGGGTTCCCAGTGTTTCTTACCTTCTCCATTTCCCAGTGCAAGGAAGGAGACCGGCTTCTCTCCTAAGTCTTCTGCCTGTGTGTCATAAAAGGATTGGAGGGAAGAGAAGGGATTGGTGGCGACCACAAACAATGGCTGGCTACTGAAGGAAGCCTAAATGTGTGGATCCCTGCTTAAGATGCTCACCAATCACTATCCTGTTTCCCACTCTGCGCTGTACCTGCAGTTGTGGCCAGGAAAGGAATCTAATTGAACGATGCAACGTGATTCGATTGCTTTCAGCTGGGAACACAGTTTTGGACTGTGTGAATGGCCTCAGAGTTTAGTGTGAGGTAGGCAAAAAGGTTCCCCTTCACTGGCCAATCCGATAAAAGTCCCCTTCCACTGGCCAATTAACAAAAAAAAATCCTAGTTGGCCACCAAAAGCAAAACCAGCCAAAACCCACGCTATGGTCTGGGATGGGAGGGTGGGAGTTGCCTCTCCAATGTTGAATGGGTGTCTGGACTGCACAGGCAAAAGTTCTCAAAACCATGCCCACCCATATCTCCGCCCAGTCAAGGCTTCCTCCCAAATGCCCTGGGTGGTATTAAAAGCGAGGTTTGGGGCAAGCTAGCCATGCCTAAGAAACACTTGGGTGCATGGGTGGATTTTGGCAGCCCTTTGAAGGAGAGAAACGAAAAGACCTGCACCGCTTAAGGGCAATTTCCAAGCTGGATAACTCCCGCCACCCAAGCACAGCAGATGGACAGAGGAGCAACACGGACTCCACATCCCCTGAAGACCCATAAACGACATTCCAGCTGAAAGCAATCAAATCACGTTGCATCGTTAAGCTAATAAGGTGCAACATGCATGGAAGCCTGGCGAAACACATTCCTAGACCGGAGACAAGATGTCGAGGGCTGTAACTCCGCCAAATGGCATCGGAATTGTTTCCAAAACCAGCAGGCGGGATTAAATCAGAAAGGCTCTGCAGAAAGGCAGGATGGCCGTAGGGTTCCCAGAGCGGCATGGCAGCACAGAGACTGGGCCCAGGATGTTAAAGGACAGGCGGTTGGTTTCCTCCGTTCTTCAAAGGCTGTGTCAGGTCTGATCACAACACACCCAGTGGCACACACAGACAGACCCACAGATCAAAGGCACACTGAAAGCGGAGAAGAAGAATACCAGATTGTTTTCAAAATCAATCACGATAAATAAATGGGATTGTTTCCGGGATAATGATAATTTAGAATTAATGGGGCTCTCAGTGGCTAGATGGAGCTATCAGTGGCTAAATGCTGGCTAAAAGGAACCCATGGCCTGCAGAAACAGCACAGGTTGCTGGGGCAGTCTGCTGGAACAGAGGAAGCTGTCTTCTACCGAGTCAAACTATCGGTCCATCTAGCTCAGTATTGTCTACACTAGAGATTCTCAATGTTGGGTTCCCAGATGTTCTTGGACTTCAACTTCCATAATCCCCAGCCCCAGTGGCCTTTGGTTTGGGATTATGGGAATTAAAGTCCAATAACATCTGGCGACCCAACATTGAGAATCCCTGGGCTACACTATCCGGCAGCGGCCCTCCAAAGTTACAGGCAGGAGGCTCTCCCGTCCCAGCCCTGCCTGGAGATGCTGCCAGGGAGTTAACCTAGGGCCTTCTGGCCCAATCCTCTAAAGCAAGGATCGTCAACGTTGGGCCCCCAGATGTTCTTGGACTTCAACTCCCATAATCTCCAGCCAAAGGCCACTGGGCTTGGGGATTATGAGAGTTGAAGTCCAAGAACATCTGGGGGCCCAACGCTGAAGATCCCTGCCCTAAGGGGAATATCTTACAGCACTCGGGTGTAGTCTGCCACCCGAATGCAAACCAAGGCAGACCTTGCTTAGCAAAGGCACCAATCATGGTGTTGCCTTCACATCCTGCCTGTGGATTTTGCAGAAGAATCTGGCTGGCCACTGTGGGAAGCCACATTGTTTGGTCTGATCCAGCAGATTTCTTCCTAAGTTCTTAATATAGCTAAATGAAGCCTCCATCTTCAGAGGCAATCTACCTCTGAGTACTAGATGGCTGTGGCAATGTCTGCTGGGATTTCAGAAGCCAGGAGGGGTGGCTAAATAATATTTTCAGGGGTTGGGGGAGACGTTGTCCATGACTTAAATAGCTTTAAGTCCTTTCCCATGACTGGCAAAAGCAGAATTATGCAAAATAGTAAGCACTGTAAAATAATGCAAAGAGAAAATAATGCCAATCAGTTTATTTTGCAACTTTTATATCATCATCCTCAGCCACAGAGGCCAATACTCAGGAATGATGAGAGTCATCGTTAGGAATCTTCCAAAAACTTCCCAGCCTTGGTGGTGGCCCCTCAGCACCATTGGAGCAAGTGTCCGTAGAATCGGGCAAGGCCCTTGAAATGACTATACCTGGCTTCGGGAAAGGGCAGGGCCACCGGGCCAGGTTGCCCAGCCTGAGTAGGAGGCTATAAAACCCAGCAGTTCCCCACACTCTGCTGGAGCAACGTCCCTTCTGCTGCAATGACCCAGCTTCTGCATTTCCAGGGTCCTGCTGTCCTGTTGTTCTGGGAGCTGTCCAGGACTGAGGCATCACCTGGAGTGGGATATTTATGCTGTAACAGACCAGCGTGGCTAACTCTCTGGAAAGGAGGCTGGGGTACAGGGACTGGTCCAAGGTTAACTAATGAGCTTCATGGCTGAGTGGGGATTTGCATGGAAGGAGAAGGAAGGGGAAGGGGAAATGACACCACACCAAAAAGCTAAGAGGAAAGTGGTGGGGGGCGGGATTTCAAAGATGCTAAATGAATGTTAATCAGTTATTTATTCAATCAGCGCCCGATGCGTTTCAAGCTCAAGAGTGCTCTTCCTTAGAGGCAGCTGTAGAACAATTTATAAAATAATATACATTTTGAAATTTTGAATATACATTTTGTATAATTGCTTTAAGGAAGAGAAAATTACACTAGAATATTGTGGTAAGATTATTTATAACTTAGTTTAAACATAAGAGTAGCTTGGCTGGATCAGGCCCAAGGCCTATCTAGTCCAGCATCCTGTTCCCCACAGTAGCCCAGCAGATGCCTTTGAGAAGCCCACAGGCCAGAGCTGAAAGGGGCATGCCCTCTCTCCTACTGTTACTCCCCTGCAACTGGGATTGAGAGGCATCGTGCCTCTGAGGCTGGAGGTGGCCCCCAGCCCCCAGACTAGTAGCTATTGACAGACCTCTCCTCCATGAATTTGTCTAAGCCCCTCTGAAAGCCATCCCGGCTGCTGGCTGTCACTACATCTTGTGGCAGAGAATCTCATAGGTTGATTATGTGTTTTGTGAAAACGTACTTCCTTTTGTCAGTCCTAAATTTCTTGGCAATCAATTTCATGGGATGACCCCTGGTTCTAGTGTTATGAGAGTGGTGGGGGGACCTTTTCTCTATGGAGGGTTTTAATAGACTTTTATACTTCAGAAGTTATTATTTATTATTATTCTTGCATATACACACACTTTTTAAAAAAATGTACAATATTTTATAAATGTTTACAGCTGCCTCTGAGGAAGAGGACTCCTTAGCTCAAAATGCATCAGGTGTTGATGGAATAAAGAATTAATATTCATTCGGCATCTTTGGAAATTCCACCCCCCACCCCCATCTTGATCTGAATGGAAGCCCATTGTCCCGTGATGGTGAGGAGTCGGCAGCGTTGCCCCAGCTAAGAAGCGCATCATGCAGTTCAAGGACTTTTAAGTCCGGCTTCTTTCCCTTTTTCACCGATTCCTTCTTAATGCGGCCCATACACTGCTATTCCCTCCCCCTCCCACCCCCAGCTCAAGCGCATGGCTCACTATACTTGTAACAATATCTCAGCACAGAGCTTCATGTTTTATTTGAACAAATACCAGCAGGAGAACAAAGGGGCATGTTTCTGAGTGTCTGATAAAAAGAGAGACCTTTACGGCCAACTCATATGTGAGGCTTCTAAGTACATCAAAATGCAGGTAACGATCCTGCTTTTCTGGGAGGAACAATAAAACATGGCAGCCTTATCACAATGCCATTTCATAAATCTATGCTTGCACAATTTTCATCTCAAAAAGGATATTGCAGAACTGGAAAAGGTGCAGAAACAGGCAACTGAAATAATCGAGAGCCCAGTGGAGCAACTTCCTTACAAGGAATGGCTAAAATGTTTGGAACTTTGTAGTTCAGGACAGGGGCCTCCAGATGTTGTTAGACTACAGCTCCCTTTGTCCCCAATCACAACAGCTGAATTGGTAGTGATGGGAGTTGTAGTCCATCTGCATCTGGGAACCCCAGTTTTGGAAACACTGCTTTAAAAGATGTATGAAAATGAGGGGAACAAAACAGAGGTTTATAAAATTGTGCATGGTGTGCAGAGATGTTTCCTGTCTCTCATAATACCAGAACATCTAATAGCATTAATTGGCAATGGATTTTGCACATGCAAAAGAAAGTCCTCCAAACAATTTATGGAATATGTAGGGAAATGCCTTCTACTGAGTCAGACCATTGGTCCATCTAGTTTGGTAATGTCTACACTGACTGGCAGTGGCTGTCCAAGATTTTATGCAGGAGTCTCTCCCAAACCTACCTGGAGATGCTGCCAGGGACTGCATCTGGGACCCTCTGCATGCACAGATGCTCCATCACAGAGTGATAGACCCTTCCGAATTCACTACAGGTCCAGTGCCATAAAGGTAGGAACATAGGAAGCTGCCATATACTGAGTCAGACCCTTGGTCCATCTAGCTCAGTACTGTCTGCACAGACTGGCAGCGGCTTCTCCAAGGCTGCAGGCAGGAGTCTCTCTCAGCCCTCTCTTGGAGATGCTGCTGCCAGGGAGGGGACTTGGAATCTTCTGCTCTTCCCAGAGCGGCTCCATCCCCTGAGGGGAAGATCTTCCAGTGCTCACACATGTAGTCTCCCATCCATATGCAACCAGGGTGGACCCTGCTTAGCTAAGGGGACAAGTCGTGCTTGCTACCACAAGACCAGCTCTCTTCTCCATAGCATTCAGTCATGGAGAAACACATTTGATTGTTGAAAGAGAAAGAATTTCAAGGTGTTTCCCAAACACAAAGAAACAAGCTGTTCTAAAGGTCAAACAACAGAAAAGCAGCCCCCAAAGGTGGCATGTTTTCCCAGCACTGAAGAAACAACAACACCCTCCACCTTTTGCAGCCTGTGCATCTTCTGCTTCCTAGGAATCCACGATGAGTCATTGGTATGCACAGGCTGGAGATCTTGCCCCTGTTGGGCAGATCTTCAAGTGGAAATAAAAGGCATCAAAATGCAATCACAGCTTTAATCATCTCTTCCAGAAAAAGAAAAAAGAATCCATGCGGCTTCCCACAGACAAGGAGAATGAAAATTTCGTGCACGGTGTTTGTGTTTGGCAGCTGAACTCAGTCAGCCACCAAAATACATCCGTCTCGTTCTTAGAGCCTGATGCAAATTGGACATGAGCCAGTTGGAGTAGACAGCAAGGTCTGGGGGCACAAGCGCTTACTGGGGCCTTTCAGCATGTTATACCTTTATTGTCCTGACCACTGGGCTGCAGCGGCCAAATTTACAATGGGGTGTTTTAAGAGCTTTTAAAACTTGGACGGAGAGCAGGTCTTGTGGTAGCAAGCAAGAACTGTCCCCTTTGCTAAGCAAGGCCCACCCTGGTTTGCATTTGAATGGGAGACTACATGTGAGCACTGTAAGATATTCCCCTGAGGGGATGAGGCCACTCTGGGAATTCAGCATTCTGTTTGCATGCAGAAGGTTCTAAGTTCCCTCCCTGGAATCTCCAAGATAGGGCTGAGAGACTCCTGCCTGCAACCCTGGAGAAGATACTGCCAGTCTGTGTAGGCAATACAGAGCTAGATGGACCTCGGAAGGCAACTTCCTATGTTCCGGTGTTCTAAAAGCACAAAAACCACTAGGCAATTGTATCATTGTCAGAAGAATGGAAATGAAAATGGGCAGAAATGTCCTCCAAAATTTACGTCATTACCACCATTTGTGCCTTGTTACTCCTGTTACTCCCACCCTGGACCTGATCCTTTACTCTAGGCCAGGGATTCTCAAACTTGGGTCCTCAGGTGTTATTGGACTTCAACTCCCATAATCCCCAGCCTCAGTGGCCTTTGGTTGGGGATTATGGGAGTTGAAGTCCAATAACACCTGAGGACCCAAGTTTGAGAATCACTGCTCTAGGCCAAAAGGACTGCAATTTTACCCTTATGGTTTGAGGGTAAGGATAAAGAAGGGCTGGACCCAGAGAAAGTTGCAAGTGCAATAATGTTATCCCCTGTTCCTCATCTCTAGGGAGTAGACATTGCCAAAAATCACTACAAGCATTCATACCTGAGATGTTGCCAATGGTCAAAATGCCAGATTAGGTGGTCAAATCCAGGTGTGTAACACTTTGGACTGGGATAGGGAGGCTTTTTAACACTCCTCTATATAAAAAGCTCCATGTATGAAAATAAAGCTAGCAGGTCTGGGAAAGCGCTTACTCGGCCATTCTCCCTGGTGTTCCTGTTCACTACATGGAGAGAGTTATTTACCAAGGGAGAATTCAAAAATATCAACCACCCATTTGCAGTCCGCAGTGGAACAGATAAGAATTCTGCTGCTTCCTTTGATCCCTTCATTCTGCAAACCTGTGCTACTACAGACTGCAGATGAGAAGCGTCACATATTTTTGAGCCTCCACTTTATTTAAAAATATTAAAAGCCTGCAGGTAGAAAACTAGCACAGCTGAGAACAAGTTAGGCTAGAACCCTGATGCACTAAACCTCTACATGCAGAGAAGCAGTCCAATCCAGCACCTCAGGATTCTTCCCCCTGATTCTGCTTGCACACATAGACTAGGTCTGAGTCCCTAAACCAGGGGTGGGGAAGTTTGCCACAAACATGCGTGGGTCATTTTAATATTCTGTTCCACAGCAGCCTGTGCAAGTAACCTGTCAAGGGTCACATGTGCATAATTGCCCCTTTAAAACAAAGCTGTATCATGCTTTGGTGCTCATGGTGAAAAGGTAGGTGGTCAGGCACTATACTGGGATGGTCTCAACAGAAGGGAAATCCAGAAGTATCTGGTTGTAGACTTGGCCACTCACCTAGCCTAGAACTAAAGGCAATGACAAACTTTATTGCTAGAAGTGTGAGCACTGGAAGATCTTCCCCTCAGGGGATGAAGCCGCTCTGGGAAGAGCAGAAGGTTCCAAGTTCCCACCCTGGCAGCATCTCCAAGATAGGGCTGAGAGAGACGCCTGCCTACAACCTTTGAGAAGCCGCTGCCCATCTGTGAAGACAATACTGAGCTAGATAGACCAATGGTCTGACTCAGTATATGGCAGCTTCCTATGTTGAGATGTGTAATATATCCAGCAGTCACTTGCCTCCATTATGGTCAAATTGGGTAGTCTTTTTCCAATTCAAGTAATAATCTCTTTCATGGTGCTGTTATCAGACAAGTTAAAATCTAAATGTGCTTCCCCAGAGAGGAAACAAACTCTCTTCAAAGAGTTTTTTGACTGCTAGTGACTGCCCACCAAGTGGTAGGAATGTAGATGGACCTGTGGCCATAAAGATAGGCCATAGCCAAGTACAAATATTGTATGCCTACATCTTTGATATTTTGCTTCCAGGGCTGTTAAGCACATCGGTCCTTGCCCCTTGGTTGCTCTGCATGCAAATAGGGTTGAGATGAGGGTGGAAATTGATAAAATGGATACCAATTGAGGGCTTCCTGAGCATTTCCTGGGCAGAAGGGGTATTTGTGGGGCTGTTTCCCAGGTGAATGCTTGTGGCTTCCCCAACCACAGACTCTTGCCCTTCTCTCTCTCTCTCAGTTTTCCAAAGTGACCATGACAATGATCAAAGAAGGCAAGCCATGCTGGCAGTGGCTGCAAGGCAGAAGATCAACAAACCAAACCGACTTGCAGCAGTGTAAGGCAGGATACACAGCTGCGTTCACCTCATAATAAAGAGGAAGAGGACGTGCCCATTTACCTGTTCCTGTGCCCACGTCTGCCTTTCCTCTGGGGTTCTTGACTTGGCCTTGAAGCCTCGGGGCACATCTCCAGCTTGCTTGGACACAAGGGGGATGTTCAAGGATTTGGGCCTCCCTGGAAGTCTGTTGGCCCCGTGGCCAGAGTCTCCCTTTGGACAAGTCTCTGTATAGTCATTGGGCACGTCCTCCATCCCAGCATGCTCTGGGCTCATTTCCGATGTGCTGTTGATGCTGCTCATGCTCATGCTCATCTTAATCTCCGCCACAATCTGGTCAATGTCTTCCTCCTGCTCCTCCAGCTCGACCTCTTCTTTTCCAGAATGGTAAGGAGACATCTCGTGGGAGTTCCCATTCGCTTCTGGAGAGTAATAGCCCTGGTAACTGTCATCGCTTTGGTGACAATACTTTACGTTCTCCTCTTGGTCTTGGATTTCCAGAGAAGCCACCTCGCCTTCCAAAATCTGAACACAACCCTCATGGTAGCTTGCTGCTTCTGTAGCCTCACGTTCCTCGCGGTGCGGTATTTGGTTTTCCACCCACTCCTCTTCCTCTACGGCTTCTTGACACTCATCAGTCTCAACTTGATGCTCTTCGCGAGGAACGTACTCTTCCCCATTGCAGTCCATGCCTTCGAGGTAACTGTCATCTTCCGGGCAGTACCGAATATAATAGGTGATGCCTTCCTCTTCTTCCGGAAGGCCCTCATCGTAGTCTTCCTCTTCAGAAGTATTGTTGACGTAATCGGAGCTGGAGTCTCCATCCCCACTGTGATCATGACACTCGTGTTCCACCAGGGCGGGGCTGCCTTGTCTGACAGGAGTCACCTCTGTTTCCTTCCCTATGTAGTCTTCCAACGGCAGGCTGTTTTCCTCATTCTCGGCTTCCCTGCTGTGTGATGAAGCCGGGCAAGTTCTCACCCGGTGATCCGGCATGCTGGCTGTGGTGCTTTGACATTTCCTGTTGGCCATGGCTGCCTTCTCATATGACAATCATCTCTGAGCAACTGCTGTAGGGAATATTCAACACACACAACAAAATTACCATTTACCAAAGGTCACCAACAGGAATCATGGCAATGCTACTGGAACACTGAAACTGACATTTCTTTAATCAGTCAGAGATGGGGGGGAGGGGGGGAGGTCTTCTAAATCATCCCATCAAAAAAGGCATGCTACCAAGACAGATTTGAAAGTGACACACAAATGACTGCTTTGAAATTGGACTAAGTAATCCAAAAATTAACAAAGGGGGAAAGGTACATTTAAATAGTCTAATCCAATGGTTTTCAGGCTGTGTTCCAGGGAATCCTGGAGTTCCTTAGACCTCAAATGGGTTCCTCAATGCACTGGATGGTAATGGATACCAAAGCCTCCTAGAAAAGAGAGTTTGTTAGCCACAAACAGTCTCCCCCTGCAATCTACCACCAAAGAAGGGTTTGGGGTGCACTGGGGCATACCTCCAAGGCTGCAACTTCAGCCCTCCAGCTGTTGCTGCACTACAGCTCCCATCATCTCTGATTACTGGCCAATGTGGCTAGGGACAATGAGAATTGTAGTTGAACAATAACTGGAGGGCCTGAGTTGTACTGCTGTGGCATACCCAGTTCAGACCTGCTAGACCACACCCCCACCCCCAGTGGTGGTGATGTCCAATCTGAATTCTAGGCCTGTTCCCAGAATGCTTTTCAACATGCAGGATTTTCATGGGAGACAAATCAAAATTGAACAGATGCCTCTGTTCGGTGGCTAGGAGTGCTTTTTATCAGCTTCCGCCGATACATCAGCCAGGCCCATTTCTGGAGGAAAATGACCTTAAAACAGTGGGACATATGCTGGTAACCTCCAGGCTTGACTACTGCTATGCACTCTACATGGGGCTGCCTTTGTACATAGTCCGTAAACTACAGTTGGTGCAGAATGTGGCAGCCTGGTCTCCGGGGATAACCCAAAGAGACCATATAATAACAATTTTAAAAGAACTGGTTGCCGATATGTTTCTGAGTGAAATAAAAGTGCTGGTTATTAGCAATAGCAATAGCACTTACATTTATATACCGCTTTATAGCCGGAGCTCTCTAAGCGGTTTACAATGATTTAGCATATTGCCCCCAACATTCTGGGTATTACCTATGAAGCCTTGAACAGCTTGGGTCCAGGGTATTTTAGAAAGCGCCTCCTTTGTCATGAACCTTCCTGCCTATTAATATCATCTGAGGAGGTCCAGTTACAGCTATCACCAGCTCGTTGGGTGGCTACTTGGGACCAGGCCTTCTATGTGGCTGCCCCAGGACTATGGAATGCGCTCCCCGTGAATCAGAATTTCTCCATCTCTGGCTGATTTTAAAAAGACCCTCAAGACGCACTTGTTTCCTCAGGCTTTTAATTAACGTTATTGATTTTTTTCTCATAATTGTTTTAATCATTCCAACTGGAGGTCCCAAACCACCGAAGGGCGTTCACCTTGGCTCGCTGCCATGGCCTCCCCTCAGCAGAGGGCCGTTATAGAAGGATCCCATTTGCAGAGTGACTATGCCCCTGTGGCTCAGGACAGATTGAAACTACTGAGCAGGCCCTCCTATACTGCTCGTTCTATAGAGACATTCGTGCCTCTCTCATTCTCCCATTGTTAAGCAAGTTCCTGGGACGTCCGAGACAACTCTACAGCTTCTTGTTACTCTCTGACACTAAGCCTGCCATTACATATAGCGTTGCCAGGTACTGTGCAGCTGCAATTAGCATCCATCGGAGGATGATAGGTTGTGAGTCCTTTTAGCCTTAATCTGATTCTCGATGACGCTGGATTGACCTCGCACCTGCCCATGCCTCCCTTCTCATTGTTTTTATTGCTTTTTATTGTTTTTCTTATTGCTTCTTATAATTTTTAATCTGGATTTCTCAGTTTTATTACCATTTTATACTCCCCTTTTTATCTTTTCTGTGCATTTTTATAATAGAAATAGTATTATTTTATCTCCTTTTAGTCGTTTTAGTTTTTTAGTATTAATGTGTATTTATGTCATCATTTTTATCTACTTTAACTTGTCTCTTTTTAAATTGCAATCATCCTTAATTTTAGCCTTTTCATGATATGTATCATCATATAACATGAAACGTTTAACTTGTATTCACTATTAGTCCTTTTAGTACTAATATGTATTCAGCCTCATTTACATGTGATTTTAGGCTGTCTCTGACCGTAATAAAGGTTGATTGGTTGGTTGGTTGGTTGGTTGGTTGGTTTTAATCATTTTATCCTGTTTTTGTATTTTAAAGTATGTACACTGCTCAAGGATGCATGTCAGGTGGAACAGAAATTGGATGGATGGATGGATGGATAGATAGATAGATAGATAGATAATAAATTTGGAGGCCACAAGTTGAATTGCTTCAAAAAGGTAACCGTATCCATTTACCATATTTACCCAAATAGAAGATGACTCTGAATTTAAGACTTTAAAAGTAGAGGTTAGATACAGGTTATATACCTGCAGCATTGACTCAAAAGGGAGAGGACTCTGAATTTAAGATAGCCTCCTGATTTCTAATATCAAAAAACCTGGGGTGGGGTGGGGGGGACGAATATTGGATTCAAGAAAACACAGTCAATGCCACAGCACCCTCCTGCCTTATCATGGATGAGAAATTTACAGAAATCATGTGTTTTGTTTAATAAAGCAAGGCGAATGCCACCTGCTCCAAAGAGATGCTAATGTATTATTTCTGAAGCTCATACATTTGTGTGGCTAGAAGCGGTTTCCTAATCCAGGCAGTCTCAACATATGCATTTCATCTATGTTTCTTGCCCACGCCTCCAGACACCTGTTCATTATGAATGATACTGCTGCTCCAATTGATTAAATTTGCTATGGAGATTGACCTCTCTTGCCCCCACCTACCCAGGTTTTATAGGCCTTAAGACCCTCCCTCTGGAATCTTACTGCAGGGCCCCGACAAGCTGGGAAGGGAGCCCCATGAACCCGCTTGCCTGGGCCCCAGAACCTTTGGTGCTTCCAAGAGATATTCCTCCCCATGAAGATGCAGGCTACGTTTGCTTTCCTTTCATCTGCCATTTATAAACGCGTGCACTCTCTGAATCTCAAGTTAATGGTCCCCTGGGAAATGAATATCCTACAAGAAAGCAGGCAAAACTAGGGAGCAATTAAGCAAATGCATTTTAAAAAGTCAGAAGGGGGAGAAGAGACAAAGCGGAGGAAAGAAGGGAAGGGGTGGGGGACCTGTCCTCATGAAAAAGGGGGAGGAAAGACCAGCTGGCATGACAAATGGCTGCAAGGAGAAAGGGCTCCCTGCAATTTTATTCCGTCTGCATGAAATGAGGGCAGGGAGAAGCTGGTCAGATGGGGAGTAATTCCAGGTTGGAAACAGAAATTGTGAGCGGGGAAGGAGATGGAATCCATGGCCATTACTCAGGGTCAGAATAGCATATTCAACTTCATCTATATTTATATTCCATCCTTCATCCTAAGACCCCAAGAGGGTTAACAACAAAACTCAATAAAACATAAAAACAAGGTAAAACAATAAAAATTAAAAAACATAAAAGCAGAACAAAACAAAGCTATCTATTTATCTATCTCTAAATAATAATAATTGAAATAATAATCAAAATCAAAATAATAATAACTGTCTATGAATATTTTTAATAGAATATTAGATATTTTTATTTTATATTTTTTAATAATTTTAAATTTTAAATTTTAATTAATTCATATTTTTAATAATATGAATATTTTTTTTAAATAGGCAGATGAGAAGAAGAATGTTTTTGTTTGAATTGTTTGATGATTTCCTTTAGGGAGGGTCAACTTCATGTTCATCACCTGAGTGGGGAGAGCCTTAATCTTGCTTCCAAACACAGTTAGCAAAAGGAAATTATGGTGCTTATTGAAGAGACACCTTGTAATGCCTATTACAGTTCAGCCCGTGTCTGGACATCATGGGGCTGCTGAGTGCTTCCTGATCCCCCCACCCACCATAAAAAAGAAAGAGGAGGCGCATAAGGGCACCAAGGCACAGATAAGATGTAGCTGACAAGAGAAAACGCTGACTACTTTATGATGATTATTGACCAGAACCAACAAGCAGATAGCCACCAATAGCAAGATTAGCATTTTAACAAGACAAGACAGAATATATATACTACTCATCAGCTTAAAAATCTATATCTATATTTTTAAATAGATTTTTCTAATAATCATCAAAGTATTTAATCTAAGTAGAAATGCTATACTAAATTTTTTTAGTTATAATTAATATCTTGAATCAACTTTTGCCTGACCTTGCAGATTGTGGCACAGAATTTGGTCACACTAAATGTTGTTGATGCTTTAATTGTAAACCACCCAGAGATCGTTTTATAGGGTGGTATATAAATAAACACAGGTGGCCCTTGTTAACCACGGTCCCTACACCTACGATTCCACAATATCCGCAGTTGGGCCATGTACACCCAGCTTCGTTATCAACTACAAATAGTTAAAATTCACCTGTGGTTCCTATGTGGCTGGAAATAACCTCCAAGGTCATTTCCAGCCACCATTTTGCAGAATGAAGCTATTTTGTGGCTCTTAAAAAAAAAAAAAACTTGCAATTTTTCACAGAAAATTGGCAGAACTGGGGTGGGGGGTATGCCTCCTCCCCACTTTTTAAAGCCTTTTTAATAACCTCCATGAACCTAACCCCCCCCCCTTCCCATTCACTCAATGTCTCATTATCCACAGTTGTAGGTTGGGAGGATGGAACCCCCACAGATAACGAGGGTCACCTGTAAATAAATAAAATATAGAGGATTCAGACCATTGGCCCACCCAGACAAGTACCTCTAGCTGGCGTCACCCTTCTAAGGTTGCAGTCAGAGGTCTTTCCCAGCATCCTATAAGTCAAGGGTTCCCAGCCTTGGGTCCCCAGAAATTGCTGGACTACAACACCCATCATCCCCAGTCGCAATGGCAAACAGCAGGGGAAGATGGGCATTGCAGTCCAACAACGATGGGGAACCAAGCTTGGGCACTCCCACGATAAATGGAGATACCAGGGATTCAAAGCACGTAGTCTAACCCCTGAGCTATGGGACCTGACTCATCTTGTGTGGACACAACCAAGACATTTCACAGTCCCTGATTTGTCATCACCCATGGCATTTGCTCACGCAGATGGAAACGACACTGGAGACCGAAGAGGAACTATTACTTTATCCAAATCTAGCAAGACGACAATGATGGCAACTGCTCTCCAAACAGCAAGACCCAGGTCTTGAGTCTCCCAGACTTCTGGCCCTTCATCTGTGCACAGGGCATGCATACCCAGCATGCTGAAAACAAGACAATGGAGACAGAGGGAATCACACTGAAAGCTCAGGGATAACAGAAGCTTCAACATGTCACTGCTCTGGACACAGCCATTCACCCATCCCCATAATGATGATCTTGGTACTGAGTGTTCCGATTGAATCTGAAGTTAAAAGTGCTGTTTCAGGCTATATTGATTTATCGCTATGGAAATGATTTTTAAAAGGAAGAGACGGCCATGCTTCCTAGCAGAGAATACTAATTAAGCTGCTAGTTACTGTCATAGATAGCAAGCTTTCTCAAACTTCCAAGCCCTTTCATCTTCAAGTTGACAACACTTGTAAATTAATGCCTCCTTTATTTAGCATGTGGTGCCTTTTAAAACTGACATTTGGAAGATGTCTCCTATTTAGGACTGTCACTCTGCTAAAGAAATCTTAGCAAATTATGCATGAGTTTCAGCAGAATGATTGATTAAATGTGCACATGGGTTAAAAAAAAAGACAATTCTGAAGCAAGAGGCATTCTATATGAGAATACAGAGAGGATGCATATTGGTAAGAACATAAGAACAGCCCTGCTGGATCAGGCCCAAGGCCCATCCAGTCCAGCATCTATAGTGGCCCACCAGATACCTCTGAGAAGCCCACAGGAAAGAGGTGAGGGCATGCCCTCTCTCCTGCTATTGCTCCCCTGCAACTTGGATTTAGAGGCATCTTGCCTCTGAGGCTAGAAGTGGCCTATAGCCAGCAGACTAGTAGCCATCGATAGACCTGTCCTTCATGAACCTGTCTAAGCCCCTTTTAAAGCCATCCTAACTAGTGGCCATCACCACATCCCATGGCAGAGAATTCCATAGATTAATTATGTGCTGTGTGAAAAAGTACTACCTTTTATCGGTCCTAAATTTCTTGGCAGTTTCATGGGATGACCCCCAGTTCTGGTGTTATGAGAGAGGGAGAAAAAAATTCTCTCTCTCCACTTTCTCCACACCATGCATGCTTTTATAGACCTCTATAATGTCACCCTGCAGTCGTCTTTTTTTTCTAAACTAAAAAGCCCCCAGTGTTGTAGCCTTGCCTCATAAAGAAAGAGCTCTAGGCCCCTGATCATCTTGGTTGCCCAATTCTGCACCTTCTCCAGTTCTATAATGCCCTTTCTGAGGTATGGTGACCAGAACTGTACACAGTACTCCAATGGTGGCCTCACCATAGTTTTGTTTAAGAGCATAAAGATATTAGCATTTTTATTTTCAATCCCCTTCCTAATTATCCCTAACATGGCATTTGCCTTTTTCACAGCTACCATGCACTGAGTCAACACTTTCAATGAGCTGTCCACACCATGACCCCAAGATCTCTCTCCTGGTCAGTCACCAACAGCCCCATCACAGATTTGCATTCCCCCCCCCTTATATTCCAGTTTAATATTTGTTTTGTTTTAACCGTTCAAAAGTTTCATATTGTTTTTCAAATGTATTGTAAACTGCCTTGAGATTATTTTAATGAAAGGCACTATATAAATCTAATAATGAATGCATTATATATATATATATATATATATATATATATATATATATATATATATATATATATATAAATTTTAAAAAATCTGGAGACCCAAGTTTGAGACTCCGCTGTGCTACAGAGTATTTGGCATCATCATGTTTAGGCTACCTGTGAGTGGCAGGGCGAAGGGGGAGGAAGTCCCGCCCCCGTTGCATCACTCATTCCCGCACCCCGTTGCTCACAGGTCCAACAGGGCTGACCTGAAGTGGGGAAAGCCCTCTCCGTGATGGCAAGTGGACCTGTGACTGCAAGGGTGCTTGGGGACGATGATGCAACGGAGGCGGGACTTCCTTCCCCTCTGCCCCTCCACTCACAGGTCCTGGTGAGTCTTCAGATTAACGGTCTGAAGGAGCCTTTTAATCCTGGCCAGACAGGAAAAGGGCCTTGGGATGCTGTCAACCCAGGAAAGCCATTCCTGGGATCATCAGGAGAGGTCCATCTGCATTTGCCACCAGCTCGTCTGGTGGCTACTCAGGGACAGGCCTTCTCCATTGCTGCCCCGAGGCTTTGGAATGCGCTCCCTAGTGAAATAAGAGCCTCCCCATCTCTGACAATTTCTAAAAAGTCTTTAAAGACGCATCTGTTCACCCAGGCTTTTAACTGATACTGTTTTGATTGTTTTTAATGTTTTAGAATATTGTTTTGAAAATTTTAAATTGTCATATTTTAAATTTCTTGTTTTTGTTTTCAACTAATGTTTTAATGTTGTTTTTATTTTGTTGTAAACCGCCCAGAGACGCAAGTTTTGGGTGGTATAAAAATATGTAAAATAAAAATAAATAAATAAATAATTTTTTGCCAGAAGACGAGCAGTCAACCTCTTGGGTCCATGGAACAGGGGACAAGCACCATCGACATAAAGCAAGCTGGCCCTCATCAAGTGGAAAAAGTTGCCAAGCAAAAAGGCTGGGCTAATCTAGTTAACTCCGCCCCCCCGCCCTGCCCGGCTGCTGTAAGAAATGATTACATGGCAATTAAAAACAACAACTGCATCTCATATTGATCAGCAGCACCTGACACACACTTCCCAAATCCAAAGGAAATCAATGCCTAACTTGTAATGCAGCCCCTTTTGGTCCAGTTTAGACACAGAAACAAGCAGCCATCTCACGTTTCATTACTTCAGCAGAACGGGCCTCCCTGCTTATTCGCATTAGGAAGACGCCCGTGATATGCTGAGCAGGCGTCCCTGCCCAGTTCTTCACCACGTATTGAGCGGCAGTGCTGTGAGCCGCCACAGCTCTTTGAATGAAGGGTGCGTTGTTCCCGTGTGCCTTGTTCAGAGCCAGCCGAGTCAAACCAGGGCTTGACATTTCCCAGGTGCCAGACAGCCATGGCGCCTAAAAATTCAACCATGGCTCCTAGACTAGGATATTCAGAGGCACCAGGGGACAAAATGGGGGGGGGGACAGAAGGGGCAAGGTGTATTTCTGGGTGGGCAAGCTGTGTCCACATGTTAGATATCTGTACAGTCCAGCGTTCGGCCACTTTGGCGGTGGGGGGCATTTACCTTTAAGGAGCAAGGAGGGTGCTTGGGGCAGCAGCGTACCTCCTTGCTGCCCCAGGCAGCATCATACCAGAAGTGACCAGTGAGCGCATGCACATTGGACACTTCCAGTACGGCACTGACCGAGGCGGCAAGGAAGTACACTGCTGGCCCACAGCAGTGATTTTGGCGACAGTGCCAGTGGTGGGGAGAGGGCACCCTCCTTGCTCCTTAAAGGTAACACACACACACACCCCAAAAAACTGGCTGAATGCTGGACCTCCAAACGAGTTCGGCGGTCCAGAAAAGGACCACCAAACCAGTTCAGGACATCCACTAATCTACTTTTCTGTGATGAGTTAAAAAAACCCTGGTGAGTAACTTACCAACATTTATTTACATTTTATATCCCGCTCTTCCTCCAAGGAGCCCAGAGCGGTACACTACATACTTAAGTTTCTCCTCACAACAACCCTGAGAAGTAGGTTAGGCTGAGAGAGAAGTGGCTGGCCCAGAGTCACCCAGCGAGTCTCATGGCTGAATGGGGATTTGAACTCGGGTCTCCCCAGTCCTAGTCCAGCACTCTAACCACTACACCACACTGGCTCACAAACATAGCTCGATAAGTAACATTTTTGTCTGGCTGGTGAACAGAGCCAATATTTCTTGCATCCTGCCTCTGAGGCTGGAGGTGGCCTATAGCCCTCCAGCTCTTAAAGGCATCCAGGTTGTTGGCTGTCACCACATCTCGTGGCAGAGAATTCCACAAGCTGATTATGCGTTGGGTGAAAAGGTACTTCCCTTTGTTGGTCCTAAATTTCCTGGCAATCAATTTCATGGCATGTGAGAGGGAACATAGGAACATAGGAAACTGCCATATACTGAGTCAGACCATTGGTCTATCTAGCTCAGTATTGTCTTCACAGACTGGCAGCGGCTTCTCCAAGGTTGCAGGCAGGAATCCCTCTCAGCCCTATCTTGGAGAAGCCAGAGAGGGAACCTGAAACCTTCTGCTCTTCCCAGAGCAGCTCCATCCCTTAAGGGGAAGATCTTCCAGTGCTCACACATCAAGTCTCCCATTCATATGCAACCAGGGCAGACCCTGCTTAGCTATGGGGACAAGTCATGCTTGCTACCACAAGACCAGCTCTCCTCTCCAGGGGGAGAAGCATTTCTCTCTATCCACTTTCTCCACACCATGCATGATTTTATAGACCTCTATCATGTCTCCCCGCAGTTATCTTTTTTCTAAACTAAAAAGCCCCAGGTGTTGTAGCCTTGCCTCATAAGGAAGGTGCTCCAGGCCCCTGATCATCTTGGTTGCCCTCTTCTGCACCTTTCCCAGTTCTACAATGTCCTTGCAAGAGTATTGAGCTAGTGAGATGCAACCCCTCAATGTCGCAGAGCTAATCGGCACAATATTAGTCTTGTGGCCAAGCACACGAGTCTGAATATCAGCCACGGTTTCCCCAGATGGTTCATTAGCTTTGCTGCTGCAACACCCAACCACAAGGCCTCCAACACAACATCACCATTTCTGTTTAACCCTTTCGGTCCCATGTCTTACAAAGAGAAGGGACACAGCAATCCTGCCCTCCTCCTCACATCCAGATATCGAGCTGAATGCACCTCCTGGTACCTCATTCCATATCGATCGGCCTCTGATGAAGTGCAAACCCCATAAACCATCGGGTCAGCAGGAAGCTGCTAGCAGAAATGTAGTAAAAACCATTTTAAAGCAGAGTTTCAAATAAAACGCTCTTTGGAAAGATAGATGGTTTTATTTTAAATATTGTGCAATGTTTGCTAGATTCAGTTATAGATAATAAGCAGTTATTAAACTGAGGCAATTGCTTTCTCGGTTACATCCTAAATATATCATAATTAATTGAGTCAGCTAAATTCATACACACACATTTATATATTCCGGGGTGGGGTGGGGATGGGGTGTTCACACACTCCCCAAAAAATCAAGCTGCAGTAAAAGAGGGATATTAAAAGAGTTGTTATATTCTAGTAATCATGCCTGTAATATGCTAAGGAAAAACAGTAAATCTACTTTCTTAGCAGTTTCCCCGAGGATTACACTCATTTGCATATTTAACCACATACAGTGGTAAGACAATTTGCACAAAGCATGCATGAACACGGGACATGCTGGGGCACAGCTGGAGGAGATAATCATTCACTCTTCTGTTGCCACCTGTGAAGTTTCCGGTGGTTATTCGAAGGATACTTTGGAGAGCGTCACCAGAGAGAGCTAACAGAAATGCACACGCGCCTACAGAGAGAAAGATCTAAGGGCCTCCTTCTGCAAGCATGCCAATTTTCACCTGCTGGGAAAGGGCAGCCTTTAAGGTGACCTCCCCCAAACTCCAATTACCCGCCCCCCAAACACACACAAATCGAAACATCATGAACAAGCCTTTGAATTGCAACGGGTTTACACACAATGAAATCGGTTACAAATTCGCTGGTGTCCTTCCAATTTGCCTTTTGATTTCAGGACTGCTAGAGCACTCACGAGAAAATACTCCCGGCGTATCAGTGCAATAGGGGCCGGTTTGGTTGGCACTTCCTTCAATCGGCCCTCCTTGTGCGAGAGGGACGTGTGCTCTCTGTGAACATGCGAAAGTCCCCACCTGAACTGGCCCAGTTCCAGAAGAGGGTTACCTCCTCAGCTGCTGCCCACAAGAACCAGGCTCTGAGATGGGGAAACTGCCTCTAAAATTCCCATCCGTGTGGCTGCCCTGATATGCTGAGTGCAGGGCAGGCCCATCTGCTAGGCAGAGCTCGGCAGTCACCTGGGACACCCATTCCTGGGGCAGGGGGCACATCAACAGCACCACTGCCAATTATTCTCTCCCTCCCTCTTGAAATGCACCCCTGAAGTCCTGTACAGAGGTGTAAGGATGTAAGATGGAATACTGCATCCCGAAAGGGCCTCCACATCCTGCATCCCAACATACAGCGCCTTCTTTGCTCATTGGACTTCAGCTCCCAATTAGGGGTGTGCACACACAGTTCGTGCACTCCCAGGGACAGTGGGAGGGGGTGCCTTGAAAAGAGCAGGAAGGCGCTCCTGATCTGCTCCTCCCCACCCTGCAGCTCCCCACTCCTGCCCGGAGGCTTGGTTTCTCAAGAGATGTGTGTGGACTGCAGCACGGATTCCTGCAGCCTCAATTGGCATCAGCACGCGCATGGCTGGGGTGCATGTGCGCCAGCCATGGGAGTGGTATGCTGACTGCCCCGGGCATGTGTGTGCCCATCGGGACTGCAGGAATCAGCGCTGCAGTCTGCACGCATCTCTTGAAAAACCGAGCGCTGGCAAGAGGAAAGGGGCAGGGCAAGGCAGGACAGGTAAGGAGCTCCTTACCTGCTCTTTTAAAGGCACTGCCCCACCCAGCAGCCGGGCCGGTTCGAACACCTTCCTTTGGGAAGTGCCGAACTGGCTCGTGCACATCCCGACTCCCAATGAACAGCTAGTCTTAGAAGCTGCACTTCCTCTCCTGAATAGGAATTGCCTGCCTCAGTATCCCTTGCCAGAAAGAAAAGGCCTCAGGCTAGAGTTCCAAATTAGTAGCAGCATCTTTCCATCTCCGAAGGGTTAGCTTTTTGCCCCCATCATAGACTGGGATCTCTCTCCCACCATATCCTCAAACCAACGCAGGCTGGTCACCCAGCCTCGCGAATGAGCAGTCTGCACGGCTCATGTGCAAGCCGGGGTGCGGCACCTCTCCGCTGGGGAGTGGGTACCAACATCAAGAAAAGTCGCCTTCCATTTCTCACTCAGGCCCATGAAGAGCAGATCGCTCTGCTCTGGCTGCCTGCTGATCAGCGTCTCCCCCAACCCTGGGGTCCTAATGCTGAGCTCTGCTGTCTTTAATACAGTGACTGCTCCAGTGGTCGGTCACTTACAACCCGCCAGTGAAAGATCGATGCCCAACTGAACCCCACGCACAGAGGAAACCTGCCGCAAGCAAGGGACAGAAGGTAAAGAGAGGATCATTCACACATGGACTTGCCTTCTTGGAATCCCGCCTAGTGCCAGAGGAATGTGGCAGCCCTCTATCTCTAGCTTAGCCTGGCCTCAATGGCCTTTTCTCTTGCCTTGCCTTCTGGGTGGCATAGAAAACGGTGCAGACCCCAGCTCCTGTAACGCATTGACTGGGATTAAACTATGCTCCTCTTTTGCTCTGAAGAAGTCTAGAAATCTGCAGACTTCCCAGCCCCCTCCCTCCGCCCACGTCATATAGGTGGCGATTTTGTCCATGCACATACCTTTACATTTCTCAATTATGTCTATGGCTCTACGCTAAGGCTGATCCATGCATTTTCACGTTTTGTAATTACCAATCTTAATTGTCTCACCAGCTCTTCTAAGGATTAAGCTACTTATCTGAATTAACATGTCGAGAAACCGAGTTATTGCAGCAGAGCTGACTGATCTTGGAGCTCATCTTGATTTTCTTAACAGCCAGTAACATAACATTGCAGAGGAACCCTCATTGAAGAGGTAAACACTTCTGAGCATCCGAGATTAAAACCATCCAGAAAGGCAGTACAAGTCCTATGGAATTCAGTGGGACCTCTGCATAAACACCATTACTGGCCTACTCTCCTTAAGGAAAGTACATTTCTGAGATCACCCAGCTTTATACGTCCCTATCAAATTTGCAATGCCTGGACCAATTTGAACCAAATTTAGTACAGTTGTAAGGACACATAGGGACTCCTCAATGGTACAGTTTGTGATGACGTCATCCACCCCAATTCAAGATGGTGGACACATGGCTTGAACTGGAAGTGGGCTACCTTGTGAACCGCCTAACCAATCTGAACCAAATTTGGTACAGCTGTAGGGACACACAGAGACACATTCAAAGGTGTAGTTTGTGATTACACCATCCACCACCATTCAAGACAGTGCATGCATGAACATCTGAGGCACAAGTGGGCTAACCTGTGAAGATGGGAATTATCAATTAAGATTACAGTGAACGGAAAGTAGGCAGATTAGTTCTTACCAGAACTTCTTGGTTTTTAAAATTGCATATATATCCTCCCTTTCAGGGGCGTAGCAACCATTGAGCAAGGGGGCAGAACTGCCCTCAGGCCCCAAGGGTCTGCCCCCCCCGGCTCCCCCTCACCCAGGACACCCCTTGCCCTCTTCCACACTCAGCCCCTCTCCTCTCCAGCCAATGAAACACTGGCTGGGGAGGGATGGACTCTCCCCCTGGGCACCGGCCCCTCCCCTGCAACTGATGTCAGATCCAAGGGGGCATGGCTTGGGGTAAGTACTTGCTTCGTTACATGGGGGGGAGCCACAGGTCAGACTTTGTCCCCCAGTCCCCGCCAAGCTCCCTACGCCCCTGCTCCCTTTGTACGAGTGTGCCAGGCCTTGTGCAGAACAAGGCTCAGCATCTGATCACTCTCCCTGCCACCAACAAACTGGCTTTATCGGCTTCTGCTGAAAAGGAGCCAGATGTGCCCTCCCACTGGCTTTTCCGGGGCACCCAGAGCAGCAACCTGGAACTTCAGCTGTGCCCAAATCCCCAGGGACCAGGAAGAAAGCAAGCACGGGCGATGGCCCCCACCCAGGCACGCATGCAGGCAGAGAAGCAATCTGTGCTTTGAGATAGTTTGCCACCATAAAAGCTTCTGAAATGATCAAAGAGATAGAGCTCCCTGTGGTCTACTTAACAGGAAATTAATTTTGAGGTGGTTTGCACTCGTTTGATCTCCAAAGAAACTCGGGGATAATTTTTTGCTGACTTGGTGAAGAAGGTGACCTTGTCATCGGGATAAAATATTGCTTGGGGAAATTGGAACAGATCCACACGAAAAGCATACAAATTAGTAAGAGGTGGACGGATTCCCAGGCTTCTGTGTGTTATCGCCATAATCAACAGGGAAGGTGCTAGCGTGTGATTCTTTGGACACTGTCGTACAACTGGTCTGAAAACAGGCTGGAGAACGCGGCTTAAAATATCTCAGACTCGCAATACAAGCAGCGTCTTTCTCCAGAGACAGAGAATTATCTGTGGCCTTTCACACTGTCACTCCATTTCTCTAGGAACTTAACACTCTTTGCTTTGGCAGTCTGAAAAAGCAAACAGCAGTTTCTGACCGACTCTAGCGCTGCGTGCACATGCATGCATGAGCAAGAGTGTGTTAGAGTTAGAGGTGAGGATGGAGAAGCAGAGGAACAACCCATGACCTCAGGCACAATGGCCAAATTGTTTATGTTGATTGATCATGGAATATAGAAGATCAGTGGGGTAAGAAGAACTCCTGAGGCGGACATCCAGACTAGTGCTGCACCAGTGAAAGGAGCAACAATGCACCCACACAAGGAGGCCACGTCGCTGAGTAGATGTTCGATGTTGTTCCACCTCGTGCACTCTCGGTCCACTCATGCAAGCACTGCACTTCTGCAGCAAGGGTAACAAATAGCTTTGCAAAATCCTCAGACTGAGAAAGAGATTTAACTGCAGGAGGCATACCACAAGATGTGCAATGCTCCCTGTTACACCAGTGCAACACTAGTCTGGAACTCAAGGTCCTGAGAACGAAACTAGCTAGTGCAAAATCCTTACACTAGTGCGGTGTTTGTCAGTGGTAGAGTATCTGCTGGGCATGCAGAAGGTCCCAGGTTCCCTCCCTGGCAGCATCTCCAGGTAGGGCTGGGAGAGACTCCTGGCTGCAATCTTGGAGTGCCGCTGCCAGTCAGTGTAGGCAGTACTGAGCTGGATGGGCCAAGGGTCTGACTCGGTAGAAGGCAGCTTCCTAGGTTCCTAGTCCACTAGGCTTACACCATGCAACTGATCATGTCGACTCTAGGGGAATGGACTAAAATGAATGACAGGGGATGCCCACTGAAAAGCCTACTGGCCGAGGGCCATTTGGAAATTCCGTGCATTCCTATGGCCATTTGGAAGGAACCTGTGCATTCCAGTGGGCATTCCCTGGCGTTCGTTTTAGGACGTCCTGACACTAGGCCACCACAGGCCTTGCACGCTGATGGCCCCAGGTTCAATCCCAGCATTTCCAGGTAGGACTGGGAAAGGCCCTTTCCTGAATCCTTGGAGAGCTGCTGCCAGTCAGTGTAGGCAAGACTGAGCTGGATGGATGAATGGTCTGACTCAGCATGAGGCAGCTTCCATTATAGCTATATATCTTATAATTTAGCAGGTGGGGGGGCGACTCTGGCTTCTCTCCGAGCAGCTTTTGCTGGTGTCTCCCCTTTGTTTCATTTTGATTGTGAGCCTCTCTGAGACAAGGAACCACTGAGGCTATTCTCACGATGGAGAGAAACTGGAGCCCAGACCTTTCCCCCCCATCGTGAGAACCCCGCCGAAGAACCCCGGCTAGTCCGCCGAAGAACCCCTCCCCTAAAATGAGGTTAGAGGAGTGCTGGATCTGCTAACCCCGTTTTACTGGCTGTGTGCCGCCGCCGTACGGCTCCACACGAGTAGACCCCTGACCGGGAGGCGACAACAAGCCTTCCAGCCTCGGGGGTCTCCCCAGAATGCCCTGTGCACTTGTGCAGAGCATCCTGGGACTTCCAGGGGGCCAGGTGGCCCCAATCCCCGCCGCCCGTGCTTGCTCCGTGACGGAGCCAGTAGTCACGTGGGTGGCCGATCCAGCCGTCCAGGGACAGCTCTCTCCCCTCCAAGCCCGTTTAGGCTCCACATGTTGATCATGTGTCGAGCCTCGCCTTCTCATTCCTCTTGTTATGTAAACCACATTGTGAACTTTGGGGTAGAAAAACGGCATCCTCTCTAATAAAACGCTTGGTGTCCGTCCGTGGACGGACACCAAGCGTGTGTCCATGCCTCCCTGACCTGTTCTGCGCCTGCGCGAAGCGCAGGCCCAGAACAGGGCAAGGGAGACAAGCTCGCCGGCACCCGGCAGCCATCTTGGGCGGCCAGAAGCGGCCGCCCCGAAGAAGCTGGAGAGGAGGTGGCGGGAAAGTGACCGAGGCGGCGGCAGAGCCGCCGCCTTGGCCAAAATAGATGGAGGCCGGGGCCGGAGCAGAGGCCATGTAACTTTTTTAAAAAAATTTACTCCCGCGGCCGACGCCGCCGACCGCCCACCCTCCCTCCCAGCTGCCGAGTCCCCCTTACCCTGGCCGACTGCTGTCGGCCGTAGACAGCCCTAAATTTAAGAGGCAGAGAGGAGCTCGCAAGCAGAGCTCCTCTCTGTGCAAAGCCTCTTGCCGAACTGCCGCTTTGGGCGCTTGCGTCCCTTGCGCCCAAAGCGGCAGTTCGGCAAGAGGCTTTGCACAGAGAGGAGCTCTGCTTGCGAGCTCCTCTCTGCCTCTTAAATTGAGAGCTGTCTACGGCCGACAGCAGTCGGCCAGGGTAAGGGGGACTCGGCAGCTGGGAGGGAGGGTGGGCGGTCGGCGGCCGCGGGAGCAATTTTTTTTTAAAGTTACATGGCCTCCGCTCCGCCCCCGGTCTCCATCTCCCCGGCCTGGCGGGGGCAAGTGCCTGAGCCGATTTGGCCCTTAAAGGTAGGGGGGGGGGGGAACGGCGGAGGGAGGGGGAATGGCGGCGGGGGGGCCAGGAGCGCCGTTACTAGCGCCCGTTATTCAACGGGCCAAAATTCACTTGTATAAATAATATTTACCATGTTTATTTTTTAATTATTATTATTTAAAGGGCTGCAACTGTAAATGGAATAATTTAACACATTTTTTAAAGCTTTTAAATAATTTAAAGGCCGCCCCTGATTAATTAGGTAGCACATTTTAAATATACCGGCTGCATTCACACAATCACAAAGAGGACCCTGGTTAAAAAGTTAATCAGGACTAGTGGGTCCAGCAAAGCCAATCGTGAGAACCCAGAATTTCAGGGCAATCCTAGTCAAAGAGGTCATTCACACAATCGAAAACTGTGTTCTACCCAGGTTTGGGAGCTGTGTGTACTCCCAATTTTTGATTGTGTGGAAGCAAGGTAAGAGGAAAACCTGGGTAGAAGTGATTGTGAGGAAGCAAGGTTAGAGGAAAACCTGGGTAGCTTTTTCTCCTACCTTGCTTCCACATAATCAAAAACTGGGAGTACACACAGCTCCCAAACCTGGGTAGAACACAGTTTTTGATTGTGTGAATGACCTCAAAGTGTTCTGGTTAACCAGTGTAGATAATCAGGATTCAATCCTGGTCAAACTGATCTGGGTTAACCAGTATTTAATCCTGGTTATCTATTCTGGTTAAATGCTGGTTAACCAGAGCTAATTAGAACTGCTCTGAAATTCTGCGTTCTCACAACTGGCTCAACGGGGCTTACTAATCCCAATTAACTTTTTAACCAGCATCCTTGTGACTGTGTGAATGCAGCCAGTATATTTTCATCAGTACCAGTACAAAAAGAGGCACTTCCCTGCCCCTTTCCTCTAACATAGGGTGAATGCCTCACCCAAAGTGAAGCCAGCTGGAGCATAAGGTCAGAAAACAAATAAGTTTGCTTTCTGCTTCCACCCTGTTGCTTTCACCTACGTACAAATGTAACTGATAGTCAATTAAATTATTTAATTTAAGACTTCTTTGCAAGAACCCTGTTTAAAAGATTGATACGAATGCCAAATAGCATTCAAGTTGGCTTAACCAAAACTTCTAACCATCTCCAAAAGAAAAAGGCAGGACAATTGCACCAATATTTTCTTTAAATAACACCAAATAAAAAGCAGTCATTATTTCAGCAGCCTGTAAACCAAAGCTCCACAGTGAGCAGACAAACATAACAAGACGACACGACTCTAAATTAAATTAAATTAAACCATTCGCTACCAAAGGTCCAAGACCAGAGGACAGGCCTTGCCTATTTCCGCATTTCAGTCCACACAAAGGCAGGGCAGGAGACACTCAGTTCTCTTGATTCCCCCACCCCAGTCAGACCTGGCTCACTCTGCCTCCGCGCTCACCATCAATTACCTCGGCAGCAACAATCCACCCTGAGATCACTCCCTCCTGTGGGAGAGCAATTCTTTGCAGCCGAATAAATCAAGGATCCCAGGATCTCATTGCTCTCCCCTCCCTTGCTCCTGATTCCTGCAGATTCCCATTGCCTCAAGGGGCAATGATGTGCACGTGTGCACGCGCACACACACACACACACACACACACACACACCCAAGGGAGGCTGCTCAGTCTCAAAGGGAACATATCCCATTCCAGGCTAAGCCAGGCTTAGAGACCAAGAGAAGGGATCCAGGACCCTGGACAGCTCCAAGTGCAAGACCTCAACCCCTCTGTAGAGCGTTCCCAGATGGGCAGCTTTACTGCAGCAAGAAGTGCCCAAAGTTAAGCCGTTCTGAGAACTGAACCACAGTGCTACTTCTAAGGGACACAGATAAGGTGTGCCCTGAGAGGGAGGCATGGAAGGAGGCACCCAGGACAGGGGAGAGCATAACAGCGGCCCCCACAGAGACCAGCTCTGGCCTGTGAGGACTGTTAGGGCAGCCCCAACCACCACCTTCCTGGGAGTACTGAAAGACCCGTGTGCCCCGAGAGGAAGGCAAGAAAGGTGGCGCCCAGGCCAGCGAGCTCTTGTCCTCGGCTCCTGAAAAGACCAAAAGCCTGAGACGGCGTTTTATTTGGTAATTTGGTACATTCGGTAATTTGCTTCTTTTAATATTGTAAACGTCATTGGGTGCCTTTGTCAAGGCAGAAAGGCGGTATAAAAATGTAGTAAAGAAAGAGAGAAAGAGATAGCAGTGACTGTGGCTCATCAGGGGAAAAGCTGAATAATGCCATTGGCTGTCTGAACTTCTGTGGTCATCTTGATGTCACGGTAAATGGTTCCCTTGTATTAAACACGCACACACGCCCCAGCCTAAGTGTAGCAAAGCTGTGCTACACTGTCGTTTGGAAAAGCTCCTAGCGAGAGCCAAGATTGCCCACAGGAGCTGGGTAATGCAACACTAACAGAACGTTGCTCCAGCAGCTTCCTTATGCTTTTGCTGCCCCGGCAGAAGGAATGGGATCTGCCTCTCCCGCTAGGCAGCACACTGTGTCTTAAAGGGGCCATACTTGATTTCTGAGGCACTGGTTCCAGCAATGCTGGGGGGCTTCTGTAACCCTGGTGGATCCTCAGGGAATCAAGTTGGAGGGCAGAGACAGGGCTGCGTCCTCCAGTTACGGTAGAGGTGCTACTGTGAGACAGGTTCCCCTGGATTGGGAGGCCCAACTGTCATCGGAGGATCGGGTCCTTGGTTCTTCCTATCCTTCCTCATTACTGGAACTTTCTGCCCCATCCCTCATCTGAGATCTGGGGTAATAACAGAAACAGCCACAGGATCTTGCCCGTGTGTTTGCTTTAAGGAAAAGTTCATATTGTGGAAGTATTTTTAGTGGAGTCAAAAGTCGCGAAAAGGGTAGGGCTGTGCCCAATAGGAGAGAGTAGAATCATTTATCTTGTAATATCACAATGATATTGGACTTTGCAGCTGGCTATGGGGAAATGGTTGGCCAGGCATAATTTGTTGACCCCGGAAAGTGACACACACTAGGCCATAACTGGACATTTTCCAGAAAGAAAGAAAGAAAAAGTGGTGGGGGGGTGTCATAAAGAGCAGATATTGTCAGTCCAATCTGTTTCCCTTGACAGAATGACAAATCAACACAATAATGCTGGTTTGAAACATAACAACCCTCCTCCCCAAAAACCTTCTTTGATCTGCTACCAGAGAGAGAGAGAGAGAGAGAGAGAGAGAGAGAGAGAGAGAGAGAGAGAGAGAGGCAGGCAAATGTGATTTTCATTTGCAATAGATGTAAGATATTTTAAGACCCAGATGAGACTAAGTGTGCTTTTCACAGAGATCTCCAAAGCAGAGAGGATGAAACGAGCTGTTGCTCCAGCAGCTTTTAGGGATGCAGAGCTAGCTAGATAAAAACACTCAAAAATGTGCAGTTCAGTTCTTTTTTTAAAAAAAGGATTATTCCATTAAACTTACATTTCAGTTACAAAATGCAAACATGTTAGCATTTAAAAGAAAACACTAAATAGGAACACAGGAAGCTTCCCGACGCCAGATCTTTCCTTCGGTCCATCTAGCGCTGTCTTATCTGCACTGACCAGCAGGGACTCCCCAGGGTTTGAAATGGGGGGGGGGTCTTCCCCAGCCCTACCTGGATTTGCCAGGCATTTCTGTATGCAAAGCAGGTGCTCTTTCTACCACTCCCCCAAACTACATTTTCCATAACTTCATATTAATACTGCAGCAGCTACACCACATGATTTAAATTGCCATGGGAGTCCCCTTGGCTAAGCAGGGTCTGCCCTGGTTTGCATTTGAATGGGAGACATGCGTGAGCACTGGAAGACATTCCCTTCAGGGGATGGGGCCACTCTGGGAAGAGCACCTGCATGCTCACATGTCGAAGGCTCCAAGTCCCTGGCGGCATCTCCAAGATAGGGGTGAGAGAGACTCCTGCCTGCCAGCTCTGGAGAAGCCGCTGCCAGTCAGGGTCGGCAATACTGAGCCAGAGGGCCCAAGGGTCCGCCTTCCTATAAGCTTCCTGTGACTGATCCGGATCAGGAATGTGGCAGAAGCAAAGGATTAAAGGCCGTTTCCCCTACGCCACAGTCCCAGTCTGAACTGGGGGCCCTGCAGATGCTTTAAACACACACACACACACACACACACACACACACACACACACACACACACGCAAATCAGTCCTGAGATGCATTGGCTGCGCAGAGCTGGTTTTGGACTACAACTTCCATCATCCCCCGCCGCAATGGTCAGCAGCTAGGGATGACGGAAGCGGCAGACCCACATCTGGAGGAGGGCTGCAGTTGGCTGCTCCTGCGTTTGAGCTGAACACCCACACTCGGAGCGGAGCCTGGGAGCATCCTGGCAACCAGCAGGCCTGCTACCGTGTGGGCGGCCTAGGCTTGCCTCGCCCAGCAACCATCCGGAGAAGCCCAGCAGTGGCACTGCACGTGGCAAGGATTCAGGAAGTGAAGCACCACCTCCCAGCTGGGCCCAAACAGAGGCCCTACAAAGAGGCCAGGGAGAACCGGGACGATCAACAGCAGCACCCCCCCACCCAGATTCACAGTGGAAACTTCCGGGTTGCGCTTTGGCCAGAGCCACAAGGAGACTCTGCTGTAAAGAGGCAGTGTGGTGTAGTGGTTAGAGTGCCAGTCTGAGAGGGCCTTTCAGCCAGTTATCTCTCAGCCAGTCCTACCTCACAGGGTTGTTATGAGGATAATCAGAGGGACCATGCGCTTCTCCATGAGCTCCATCAAGGAAGGGTGGGCAAAAAATAGGCTGCTACTAGGCTCCCTCCGAGAGATTCCCTTTGCTTAGCTCCACAATAGTTGGGCCCAGATGGAACTCCTGTATCCCTGACCACCTCGCGAGGAGAGCTTGTCTTGTGGTAGCAAGCATGACTGGTCCCCTTAAGCTAAGCAGGGAACACTTAGGAAACAAGATGCTGGACCAGATGGGCCTTGGGCCTGATCCAGCAGGGCTATTATGTTCTTAAAGCAGTTAGCTTCCGACTACAAACAGACAAACATCTGCCACACAATACACCAGATATCACTGTAGTCAAGAAGAAAGAAAAACAAGTCAAAATAATCGACATAGCAATACCAGGGGATAGCAGAATAGAAGAAAAAGAAATAGAAAGAATCACCAAATACAAAGATCTACCAATTGAAATTGAAAGGCTGTGGCAGAAGAAGACCAAAATAATCCCAGTGGTCATTGGCGCCCTGGGTGCAGTTCCAAAAGACCTTGAAGAGCACCTCAACACCATAGGGGCCACAGAAATCACCATCAGCCAATTACAAAAAGCAGCTTTACTGGGAACAGCCTATATTCTGCGACGATATTTATAACAATTGACAATAAAATTCAGCCATCCCAGGTCCTTGGGAAGGACTTGATGTCTGGATAAAACAAACCAGTCAATAACACCTGTCTGACCGTGTAAACAAGAAATAATAATAATAATACACATTTTTACACCGCTTATTACACAAACAGTTCCTTGGTTTGCATATAAGACTGCAAATGCTTTGTCCCGGCTAAATATAACAAACAAGGAGATAATCATCAAAGGTTATTATTGCTTTACTATATGCTGGTAAATGATTGCCTGTTTTGTGAGTGGAGAGGTATGCACTGGAGAATATGCAGGTAATTACAAGGAAAACGTTGCACAGTAATTCACATTTTCTAGTATATTTGCTTAGCATTTTACGTACCACTTTAGAGTAAAATCTGCAAGTTTAGAAAAATGCAAGTGATGCCTGCAGGAAGCCAACATTAACATTTATGTTTGGAGCCCAGACAGGTTGTACGTTAATGCCTATGAAAAGTATTCATCAACACCGACTGAGTGCATAAAGAGGCACTCCGTTGGTGCTTCTTTGTGTCACGGGACATAAAGTGACATAAAGACATCTCAGTGTCATGGGACGAATAAAAATCTTCACCTAAACATTTGTTGCTTATCATATAGTCAAACCCTTGACCTTTTTTGGCCACGGCTTCTAGGGTTGTTAACGGTTTTCTGTGGCTTTGTCACTTTCTGGCTTACTGTTTTTAGGCCACGTCTGGTTTCTTGTAAATGTCTGGTTTTAAACGTTACGTGGCTCTGGGAGCCACGGGCTGGTGCCTAGCAAATCAACCAACAAAGGGAGGAGTGGAGGTCCTGTGGTAACAAGAACTGACCCTTCCAGAATTGACCCTTTGGTTAAGCAGAGTCCACCCTGGTTTGAATGGGAGACTATGAGACAAGCCCAGAATGGAGGACCGCTGGAATCCACGAGGCCAGCACTTACAGCTCACACTGACACAGAGATGGGCGCCTAGAGTGCCCATCCCTTGGGGAAATCTCCCAGTGCATCACGCTTGGCACACAGTGCAGTGTGGGATACTGGAGGCCAGAATAATGAGTCCTGGCCTCAGAGTGATCCGCCCTGCATGGTGCAGCACTGATCATGCGGGAGCGGGCTCCGTGCTCCCACCAAGGACAGGACAATCATCTGGGGGGAAGGCAAGGTTTGCTAAGCTCCCCCAATACTGAGCTAGATGGACCAATGGTCTGAATCGGTATATGGCAGCTTCCTATGTAACTGTCTTGCTGAGTGGCCAGATTTGGCTTTTTTTAAGCCAAATTCTGGCTTACGGACCATTTGACCCACAAGTATACCCCTTAGGTTCTGGCAACCTTGCTGTCTTGTGCAACAGGGTTCCCTACCAGTCTCTCTCGTACCTTCCCCAAGACCAGAGACAGCCCTGCCTTTGTATTTAGCTTTTCAGGGAAACTGGGGTGTGGGGGGGGGATACCTTATTCAGCCTCCATTGGGAGCTTCCTTCAGTCTTTCCTTCCATCCTTCAGCTTTTAGCTTCCTCTACAGAGTTGGAATTTTCTGGGTCGGGGATGGAGGGATCTTGCCTGCAGCTCACATGCATGTAAACATATGCACACGGAGATGTGGTCACCATCGTCCTGACACTTCATAAGCTGTGGCTGGCAAGTTCATCTTGAACTAGTGAAAATACTGGCCCGCTTCCGGTCTCCATGTTCACCACCTAGAGAATTCTGTACACCGCCTAGAGATTTCAATGTTAGGTGGTATATAAATTCAATACATACGTACATACCTAGGAAGCTGCCATATACTGAGTCAGACCCTTGGTCCATCTCTCTCAGTATTGCCTACACAGACTGGCAGCGGCTTCTCCAAGGTGGCAGGCAGGTGTCTCTCTCAGCCCTATCCTGGAGATGCCAAGCAGGGAACTTGGAGCCTTCTGCTCTTCCCAGAGCGGCTCCATCCCCAAAGGGGATATCTTACAATGCTCAGACATCAAGTCTCCCATTTGTTTGCAACCAGGGCAGAACCTACTTAGCTAAGGGGACAAGTCATGCTTTCTACCACAAGGCCAGACCAGCTCTCCTCACTCATACAAGAAGGGTGCCCACTGGCCCTACCCTTCCATCATTCAGGGTGCCAAAATGCATGGAGAACCCCTCCCATCCTCACTATGAAACACACTAAGAGGCCCAGCCCATTTTTTAGGGCTTGTGTGTGCTGCTGGGAGCTGTGTGGCTCCTGGCAGCAAGCCTGCTTAGGGAGCCCGCCATTTAGCCCAGGTTTTGGGTGCGAGGGTGCCCAAAAAGCAGGCTAGATTCTTGTGTGTCGTGTGGCTTCCTAACCCTCAAACTTCCCTGTTCCCTCCCTGCTACCAGCAGAAGCCAACAATCGTCTGGGCGGCTGATCGAGCCGCCCAGCGACATGGACGGGATCGTCTGCGGGGGAGGTAAGCGTTTGCTGCTTCCTCCCCTCGTCCCGTCCGAACCCACTCCCCAATCATGAGCATGGGCTCTAAATGTCCAGCTTGGGCACTTGGGCAGAGGCGTTCTTACCCCTGGACTTCGGGGCCAAAGTCCAGGGCCTCCACACCCCCTGGAGGCCCCCCAAATCCTCTTTAGTCTGTCTTGGGTGGTGTGGTTTGTGCCCTCAAGAACCTACATGTTAAAAAATGATGCTTAACTTGTAGCGGGGGGGGGGGTCCTCCAAAAACCTTTAGGTCCAGGCTCCAAAATTACCTAGGTGCACCTCCGGGGCAGGGGGTGGTGGCCAGTGGAGTGTGGCATTGTCAAGGCACGTGGCTAACAGGCACAGCCCTCTGAGGTCTAATATTAGAGGGCTACAAACATTCGGTCCTCTTCCTTCAAACTCCTTTCCTTTATCTGGAATTCTTCAGAAGGTCTAATTTATTCTGCTTGTCATGGTGATCTAGTTTCTCCCCTTCTTCTCTATTCCCTGAATTGGCACTCTCTCTCCCCGCTCCTTCTCTATTAAAACTTCTTCTATTGACCTTCAAATGCATTCTCTGGCTCTCCTGTACAGGTCTCTCTGTACATGTGATCCCCTGCTAACTGAGCAAAGAGGCAACTTAATAAAGTGGCGATTCTCTTTATTTAGCAAGGGGAGAGCAATGGGCCCTATCCATCACCAGCAGAGCATCCCTCCAGTGGTTGTTGCTGGTGTCTATCTTGTGTTTCTTTTTTAGCCTACTTTCCAGTAGGCCGATGAGATCACCTGGCTTTCTGTGTGTCCGTCCTCCCCTTATCAACTTCGCAACGCCTGAACCAATATAAGCCAAACCGTATACAGTTGAAGGGACACATAGGGACACCCCAGCGGCATAGTTTGTGATGGTGTCATCCACCCCGATCCAAGATGGCAGAGGCATACATTTTCGAGACGCAAGTGGGCTAACCTGTGAACCGCTTAACCGATTTGAACCAAATTTGCTAGAGCTGTAGGGACACATAAGGATGCTCAAATGGTGTGGTGTGTGATGATGTCGTCCACTCCAGTTCAAAATGGCAATTGCGTGAACATCTGAGGCACAAGCGGGCTAATTCGTGGACTGCCTAAGTCATTTGAACCAAATTGGGTACAGTTGCAGTGAGTGACACACAAGGACACCTCAGTGGTGTAGTTTGTGATGATGTCATCCACCCCGATCCAAGATGGTGGACACATGACCATTTGAGGTGCAAAAGATCTAACTTGTTGACCTCTATTTGAACCAAATTTAGTCCAGTTGTAGATACAGTGAAAGGAAAGTAGGCTGATTAGTTCTTACTAGAACAACTTGCTAGATTGTGAGCCCTTTGGGGACAGGGAGCCATTTTATTTATATATATAAATAAACCTCTCCCTGGTGTCCCAGGTTGAGGCAGTGGCCAGAGGTGCTTTTTATCAGCTTTGGATGATATGCCAGCTGCATCCGTTTCCTGAGATAAAAGACCTCTAAACGGTGGTACATATGCTCTAGGCTAGATTACTGCAATGGGCTCTGTGTGGGGCTGCCTTTGTACGTAGTCCAGAAACTGCAGTTGTCCTAGAATGTGGCGGCCAGGTTGGTCTCTGGGTCATCTAGGAGAGACCATATTGCTCCTGTATTGAAGGAGCTACACTGGCTGCTGGTATGTTTCTGGGCAAAATACAAGGTGCTGGTTATTACCTATAAAGCCTAAACAGCGTAGGCCCTGGGTATTTAAGAGAACGTCTTCTTCACCATGAGCCCCACCGCCTGTTAAGATAATCTGGAGAGGTTCACCTGCGGTTGCTGAAAACTTCTATGGTGGCTACTCAAGGATGTTGGACCTTCTCTGTGGCTGCCCCTGGGCTCTGGAATACACTCCCTGTTGAAATAAGAGCCTCCCCATCTCTGGCACTTTTAAAAAAGGCACTGAAGACACATTTATTCACCCAGGTTTTTATAGTTTAAATTTTTTAATACCGGGTTTTAAACATTTTAAATATTTTAAATGTTTTGAATTATTTTAATTGATAATTGTTTTGACGTTTTAAATGATTTTAGTTGTAAACCGCCCAGAGACGCAAGTTTTGGGCAGTATAGAAATATTTTTTAAAAAAATAATAATAATAAATGAAATAAATATACCTATGTAAACCGCTCTGGAAACTTTTGTTGAAAAGCGGTATATAAATAAATATTCGTTGCATTCCTATTCGTATTCTAGCTCATTAGTTGAGATGGACAAAACTTTAAGCAAACACAAAAGGCAAAAATAGGGACGGAGTCTTACCAGGGGATTGGGACACGTAACATGGCATGCCCCCCCACCAGGGGCGTAGCAAGGTTGGAGTGGGCCCAGAGACAAGATTTTAAAATGCCCCCCCACCCAAAGTCCAGGGCCTCTGCACACCCCAGGCCCCCAAGGATTTAAGTCTGATATTCCAAAATAAGTATGCTGCCTGCAAATACATTTCACTGAATACACACACACACGTCACAATATATAGTGATATACATTGAGTACTATACATTTGTATTACTTTTAATGCCTAGGACACACTAGAAAGATGAATTATTAAAATGGGCCCCTCGCTGCAGATTAGCAAAGGAGACTTTCAACCATGCAGGGTGAGCCTATGTTTGTTTTCTCAGAATTCTGAACAAATTCAGTCAAGTTTGATTGCAGGAGGTTTTTCACAGGAGGCTTTTAAAGCCCTTTAAGACACATCTCCTCTGGAATGGAGGTGCTGCATTCACATGTTGGCCAGATTTACCCTGAAGTCCCTGCAAGTTATTGGGGAGCAGTTCACACACAAGAAAAATAAAATAAAAGCACCACACATGCTTCACAGTTCTCACTCAGACCTTCTGGGTTGCAAAACAACTTGAACATAAGTGCATTTATAAATGAATGAATGAATGAATGAAAAAAATAAATATAATACTGTTTCTTCCAGAAGTTTTTGTAATTTTCTGCCATGAAACAAGCCACTTATAGGACTTTTTTTTAAGTCAGCAAATTTTCCAAGCTGTTTCAAAATAAATATTCAGAGACTTCTCGGTCCCTCCCCCCCCCCAACATCCAAGCCCTATGGCAAGCAGATCCCTATATATGGGGGGGCGGGGGGCGGGAAAGGTAACCACAAAAAGGAGTTCACACTCTACCTGGCAAATGCTGGTCTGGGTTAAGCAGGGCAGCAAGGGATCTTCTGCTGCAGAGAACACTCTGGCTGCCTCCTCCTTCCTGGCTTGCTTGGGCCCTACTCGAGTTCAGGCTTCACTGCGGCCTACACGGAGGCCTCCGTGGAAGCCCCGCCCACCCGCCGATCAGCTGAGAGGCGGGAGAAAAGGAGCTCTTTGCAGCTTGCCTGCTGCTTCGATTGCGGGCCAGCAGAACAAGCAGGAGAGACGGCGAAGAGGGCAAGTGGCTGAGGGGCTATGGGGCTGGGCAGGGGGCAATGGGGAGTCACATGAGGTGCCCCTGGGGTGCCCCTCCAGGCAGTGGGGCCCCCAGACAACTGTCTCCCCTTGCCCTATCATTGTTACGCGCCTGCCCCCCACCCTGGCAAATAGGGACCATTAGAGCACATGGTGTGAATCAGTGCTAAGAAACAGAGAGATCAGGGGAAGCTAATGCCTTTTCCTCACATTAAGAGGAAACAGGATGCTTAGAAGAGAGTTGGGGAACAGAAGCCTTCCTGGGATAATTAACGTGGACATTTATGAACTGTGATTGGCAGGTTTTTAACTGCCTAAACAGCCAAATTCTGTCAAACCTATGAAAAGCCATCATGAGAATCCAGGCCATTAACATAAGAGGCTTATATAACATTTTCTCCCTCCTTAGAGCACGTATTATTTTCCCCAGAAACACACACACTTACATTATTGCAGCTTACTGCAAACCACTCTGAAATAATAAATCTATGAAAGATGAGGGCAAAAGTATCCCCCAAACTCCAGCATAAATTTTCTGTATGTTTTGCCTTAATCCCCATCAGTAAATGGCAAAATTTTAAATAAAGCACATTTTGCAACATATGATTTGTTAAGACCGGGAAATGTTTGTGATAATCACAAGTTTTCGGTTAGCAACGAACCATTATCATGGCACTCTGTAAGGAACCATTTCATTATAAATACCCGTCGCTTTCTCAGCAGATTGTGTACCAGGTGCACCGTTCCTTGGCACATAATCTCTTCACATGAAAAACAAGCTTAAAGAGATTTCTCACAGTGTCTCCAGAAGCTATAATATTATGCACCAATAGAATCCTTTCCAATCATTACACCTGGTTAGAAGATAAAATAGTCTGTCAATCATATAAGTAGATATTCAAAATAGCCCTCCCACACGCTCACTGTTTCTATAAAAGGCCAGCAAGTGTTATTTATTATTGTTGTTGTTGTTACAGTGCCTAGAGAAATATATCCGCTATGTACGTCCTCCCTGGTTGCACTGACAGAGAATGAGGCAAAAAAACCTGGAAGCAGCTTTCTTCCTCCGAGCCGCTGGCGGAGCTACTGGTTGCCAAGGAATGCCTGCAAACACCCCACCTGCTCAAGAGGGGAAAAATCCAGCCTCTGAGTGGTAGCAGAATAGTCCACCCTTTGTGAGGGAACTGAAAGGTCAGTCAGGCTGGGTGGAAAGCCTCATGCAGGACTGAGGGGTTGCAGCAGCTTTGTCCTTCTGAAGGACAGAGAGATGCAGGAACACGGTCCATGCATGAAGGCTGGAGGCTGGGAACAGATGAGAGAGAGACTCCAGAATGCAGAGCAGTTCAGGTGGGATAAAGACAGGGCAGCTGAAGCGTTGGGGGCAAAACAAGGCCTTAGATGAAGAGCACAGATCTGAGCCAAAGATGAGTGGAGGAGACAGAGGCCTTTGGGGAAAGGTGGAGTGCATGGAGTGAGAATATGAGGCGGCAAAAATGGCTGGGGGAACACTCCCATGGGACTCAGGGACAGGAGGGTCTATGGGCTGTTAAGGAGGAAATGGTACTGGATGGGCCAGGAAGGAAGGAGGTCTATTTAAAATCTGAACCAACCAGATTAAGGGTGAGCTGCCGAGTCTCTGCCTTCAGCCGGTTACTTCTAGGTGAACATTGAGATAGATGGCATAGAGAAACAGAATGGACTCAGGGAAATGACTGATAGACTTGGCTTTGATTGATTGGCTTCTGTGAATATGGCAGATGACCGGGATGAATTCTAGCATCCTTTTCTTTTCTCCAGTTTGGTTTTAATTATTTACACAGCACCTCCATGTGCATCAGGTTTTGCGAAGTATGTGATGGCAGGTCCCTGCCCTGAGGAGTCCGCAGTCTAAAATTTGATACAGGAGAAACAACAGAGGAAGAGGGGGAAAGTTGGAGGCAGGGTGAAACGAGAAGAATGTGCACTTAGTTTAGCTACATACACTTAGGCTTAGCTGCTGGAGGACACCTTGCATTTTCCTACTTATGCACAAAACTTGATATTATTTGGCTCTATAAGCCGTCGTGAAAAAGTGGGATAAAAATATACAAACAGGCAGCTGCATCATGCTAACATAAGATCCCCCTGGGGTGACAGCCACCATTAAATGCTATTACACCTAGGTTCTCTCTTTTTCTGTCACTTGCGCACACACACACACACACACACACACACACACACACACACCCTTCTGCCTCTACTGTGAAACACAACGGTCTGATACCCCTTGCTGATTAAACAAGGATTCCACCCATCAATCCGCAGGCACCTCGCTGCCCTCAATTTCAGGGGAACTGTATCAACGCCACACCTGCGGAGAAGCTGACCTATTCATTATCCAGCATAAAACGGTTCTTTTTCTCCCAATGACTCATTTAATTCTTACTTTCCCCTAACAAGCTGAACGCTCCCAGCCACCGATATTAAATCACACAGCGAGGCCCAAGAACAAGCGGTGTTTGAACAAAATGTAAAGGCGGAGGAAATCGCCGCAGCCAACGGGAGAGCAGAAACAAAAAGGGATTCAATTAAAAGAGGATCAATGGAACAATAAGGAAGTTCAACGGGAGGCAGGAAGTCACTGAGGCCCATTTTGGGAAAACAGCAGCGTGGCCAAAAGCACAGCAGCCCTCCAGCTTCAACTGCAGCATGGATTTGCAGTCCTGCATGCACAAGTGCACGGCAGAACTTGGCACGTGCACAACCCCCACCATAAGTAACTGGCCCAGTAGCAACTTGTCCTCAAAAGCTGGGCGGGGGAGGCAAGGAGGCACAGCTGCCTCTGCTTCCCAACAGCCCCGGCTGCTCCCCTCTCTCTGCTACCTGAAGACTGGTTAACCACACAGCTCTACCTGATGAATGGCCAGCCTGCTGGCAGCGTGGCTCTTGGGCGGGACGGAAGAGGGAGGGTCAACCTTTGGTGCCCCCCTCCACTAGCTTGTTAGGAAGAGGCGCTACTGAAGCGACCCACGAGAATATGGGGGGGGGGGGCAGCCATCAAGCTGTCCACAGCAGGGCAGAAGCATCTGCTTCATGAACGGGAAGACTAGTCTGAGGGAGGGCCAGGGAGATTACGTGCCTCAGGCCCACCCGCTCCCGCAGATCATCAGAAACCAGAGTGATGCATCGTGCGGCCTGGAGACCAGCGGCAGCCCCCACGAACCTTAAGGGCGGCTCAGTGACCCGTCGTTTATGGGGCCTGGGCAAAGTGACCCCCTGGCACCATGTGGAGGCAGCCATTCCCAGCATGCAGTTCTGCCCCATGCCCAGGGCTAGGGGGCTCCTTTAAGGGGAACAGGGACCTCTTGAGCAGAGGGGCACGCGGGTAATTTTGGAGCCTGGAGCTAAGGCCCTTTGGAGGCCCCCCCCCCACCGCCACTGGAGGCCCACCCACTGCAAGTTAAACATCACCCCCCTACACACACACACACACACACACACACACACACACACACACACACACCCCTTGGCAAACACAGTATTTTTTAACATGTAGGGAATATTTATGCAAATATGAAGTAGCAGAGACATTTCAACATGCGACTTAACATCTTCCCACTCCACATATTTCTTCCCCCACTCCCCCCCCGCCCCAAGCACCCGCCGCAGGTCACACTCGGCCACCCAGTGCAGTGTGGGCCAGCAGCAACTACACCACCCGGGAGAGACTAAAGAGGATGGGGGGGGGCGGGGCCCCGAAGTCCAGGGTTAAGAGCACCACTGCTCTTGAGCTCCTGCATCACCTTGGAAGGCGTTCACGGAGTGCTGGGAAGTGTCACCTCTCCCAGCGCTTTCGTCCCAGACAGAGCGGCCGTTCCCCCCCCACCGAATTCTGGGTTTCACCCGGATTTTAAGCATCTCCTCCAGATTGCTTAGCCCACCCAGATTCACCCGGATTTCAGCTTTCATGAATAAATCATCATCATCGTCGTCGTCATCTAACCACAAGCAGATAAACATCTGCTACACAATACACCAGATATAATAATTGTAGTCGAGAAGAAAGAAAAACAAGTCAAAACAATTGGCATAGCAATACCAGGCGACAGCAGACTCGAAGCAGAAGAAACAGCAAAAATAACAAAATATAAAGATCTTCAAATTGAAATTGAAAGGTTGTGGGAGAAGAAGACCAAAATAATCCCAGTGGTCATTGGCACCCTAGGTGCAATTCCAAAACACCTTGAAGAGCACCTCCACACCATAGGGGTCACAGAAACTACCATCAGTCAATTACAAAAAGCAACTTTACTGGGAACAGCCTATATTCTGCGACGATATCTATAATAACAACAAGAACTATATTGATAATAAAATTCAGCCATCCCAGGACCTTGGGAAGGACTCGATGTCTGGATAAAACAAACCAGTCAATAACACCTGTCTGACTGTGCAAACAATAAATAATAAATAATAAATAAAGCTAAGCTCTAGCCCTTGCAGAAGCAGAGTTATGGAGCAAAATGTACCGCCACTCTTCTGCTCAGAAATCATTTGAAAGCAAATTTACATAATATGCAAATTAGGCTCCTGGATTTGGAGAGCCAGACTACGGCAACCCTGCTTGGAGGGAGGACTCCCTCTCTCTCTCAAAGGGCCCACCCAGCACTGAGGAAAGTATAGGACTGGGCAGAGGTCAGCACAGTGTGAAACCTTGCATTGGCGGTTTTGGGCCCAAGTGGCCCCTGCCTGAAAGACTAGTGAAGACTTCTGCCAGTCACCACCACCAAAGGGGTGAAGTGCCAATCGCCTCTAGTGGGGGGCAGCCCCCTTTCAAAACCAGCCCTGGCAAGCTTCAAAAGCCCTGCAGAGGGCGGAGAGGAGGGAGGTTGCCAGCCACCTCCTCTTCTCTCCATTAGGAAAAGAGGCAGCTGCCATATACTGAGTCAGACCATTGGTCTATCTAGCTCAGTACTGTCTTCACAGACTGGCAGCGGCTTCTCCAAGGTTGCAGGCAGGAATCTCTCTCAGCCCTATCTTGGAGATGCTGCCAGGGAGGGAACTGGGAACCTAGATGCTCTTCCCAGAGCGGCTCCCTGAGGGGAAGATCTGACAGTGCTCATACACTTCTAGTCTCCCATTCACATGCAACCAGGGCGGATCCTGCTTAGCTAAGGGGACAAGTCATGCCTGCTACTACAAGACCAGCTCTCTTCCCGGACTAGATCTCTTTAGAGCCAAGTGACTTGAACATCAGTGGCAAATATTCAGTGATCTTTGGCAACCTCTACCATCTCCTAAGGGGAATCTCTTACAGTTCTCACACATCAAGTCTCTCATCCATATGCAACCAGGGCAGCCCTGCTTAGCTAAGGGGACAAGTCATGCTTGCTACCACAAGGCCAGCTCTCCTCTCCACTCATTCTCCTCCTCACCCGCTCAGTTTGCTTATCCTGGTTCCTTTTGCTATGTACACCACTTTGAGGACTCTTTTTGTTGAAAAGCAGGATATAAATATTAACACCACCCTTTAAAAGGAAAGAGAGGAACAAATGGTGGAGGGACATACATAGGAATATAGGACGCTGCCTTATACAGATTCAGACCCTTGGTCCATCTCACTCCATATTGTCTGCACTGACTGGCAGCAGCTCTCCAAGGTTTCAGGCAGGAGTCTTTCCCAGCCCTACCTGGAGATGCTGCCAAGGCATGAGTCTGGGTCTGCACACAAAGCAGATGCTCTGCTACTGAGCTCCATCCCACGAGGGGAGTATCTCACAGCAGGCAGCACTCAAAGGAACATAGGGAGCTGCCATATCCTGAGTCAGACCCTTGGTCTGTCTAGCTCAGTATTGTCTACACAGACTGGCAGCGGCTTCTCCAAACTTGCAGGCAGGAGTCTCTCTCTGCCCTATCTTGGAGATGCTGCCAGGGAGGGAACTGGGAACCTTTGATCTCCCCAGAGCGGGTCCATCCCCGAAGCGGAATATCTTACAGTGCTTACACATCAAGTCTCCCATCCAAATACAAACCAGGGTGGACCCTGCTTAGCAAAGGGGACAATTCTTGCTCGCTACTGCAAGACCAGCTCTCCATCGCATGAGCTGGGTTAGCGGTTTGACTTCCCTTGCCTCGGGAGAAAAGGCAGGTGAGAAGACTCTTGTTCCACATTGCAGGAGCCAGGATGAAACTTCTGCTGGCCACCTTTGACAGCCAAGGTCGAGCATAGAAGTGTTCTTGCCTACATCTGCTGCCTGCCTGCTGGACGGGAGGAAAAGGAGCTATTCTTCCAAGGGCTCCCCCAAATCTCTCAAATCCCCCAAATCACCTACCTGCCTGGTGATTGATTAGTGGCTGAATGAATCACTGGCTACTACATAAATGAAATGCTGGCCATCCAACATTTATATGGGGATGGAGCACCATTATTTTATTTTATTTTTTCATTAATTAATTCATTCATTCATTCGATTTTTATACCACCCTTCCGAGCTGGCTCAGGGCGGTTTACAATTAAAAAACAGAAACCATTAAAAACAATTAAAACAGAAATATAAATATAAACACCAATTTTAAAACATCTTAAAAAACAATTAAACTATCAAAACAATTAAAACTCTGAAAACCAGGTTAACATTAAAACAATTAAAACTAATTAAAAACCCTGAAAGGCAGGCCAAACAGATGGGTTTTAAGGGCTCTCTTGAAGGTCAGTAAAGAATTAAGATTACGAATTTCTGCTGGGAGCGCATTCCACAGCCCAGGAGCAGCTACAGAGAAGGCCCATCTCTGAGTCACCACCAGACGAACTGGTGGTAACTAGATATGGACCTCCTCAGATGACCTTAACGTGCAGTGGGGATCATGTAACAGGGGATCATTTTACTGTTTGGATCTGTAATAGGCGGGCTGATTGCTACTGAAATCATGTGTCCCAAGAATTTAAAAAAAAAATCTGCCTGTGGTACGAACAGGCTGCTTTCTGGATTGCAAAGCCAGAATGAGAACATGGCAGAATCATCTGTGTAAACGCAGCACGTAAGCACGCTTCCTTTACACTGACATCGCTGTGAGTGACACACATTCTTCTGGCATTCATAATTATGGGCAGAACAGATGGTGGAAGCTTAAAGCCTCCATTAAAGGAAAACACTTTGCCAAGGTCCCTATAGTCTAAAAAAATCTTCTCTTTTTGTATCTTAAAGAATTCATTCTTGTGCATGCCAGAAGGCATCCATCCTGCAGTCGCAGCAAAAAAAGAAGAAAGGAATGTATGCTTGTTACAGAAGCAATATTAATTTGGAGTGTGGGGGTGGGGGGTGGGAGAACAGGCTCTTTAAAAAGGCAGGGGAGACAATTCATCTTTTTTCTTTCCCATCGGCCAATTTCTTCAGAGTCCTTAATACTGAATCAATTCCAACACTCGAACAGAGTCCATTCTTGCTCGCTTTATCTATATTTGTATTGTTGTTGTGGCAGGGAAGCTGCTGGCACTGATAGGTTGAGTGGATGTGATGGCAAGGAATGCTCAAAGAGCTCAACCATTTGCAGTCCAACTTCTATGAGGGAAGGGGAAGCTGCCAATTTGGCTGGGATAAAAACCTTACACAAAAGGACAGGTCTGGGAAGAAGTTCCAAGACAAAAGGATTCCAAAGGGCAAGGGAGCCTAGAAGCCAGGAGACTGAAAGGAAGTTGCAAAACAGGCAACTAACAGAAACAGAGGGTTCTGAAGGAAGGGCAGCTGGAGGGAAAGGCTTGAGGACAGGTACAGAGAAGACAGAAAAGGGCTAATCTAAGAGGAGACCCTGCAGAAGAAACTTCATCACCATTCAATGATCAGGAGCTACTGTGTAACAGGGGATCAGTAGTGGGCATGAATTGTCATCTGAGCACTGGCTGCTATAAAATATTCCCCTTAGGGGATGGGGTCTTAGCTCAGTGGAAGAGTTATCTGCTTTCCATGCAGGAGGTCCCAGTTTCAATCCCTGGCATCATCTTCAGGTAGGTCTGAGAAAGACTCCTGCCTGGAATCTTGGAGAGCCACTGCCAGTCAGTGTAGACAATACTGTACTGAGCTAGATGGACCAACAGTACATTCGATATAAGGCAGCTTCCTATGTTTTTATTTATTTTATTTTATTTATTTTTACATTTATATCCCGCTCTTCCTGCAAGGAGCCCAGAGCGGTGTACTACATACTTGAGTGACTGGCCCAGAGTCACCCAGCAAGTATCATGACTGAATGGGGATTTGAACTCAGGTCTCCACGGTCCTAGTCCAGCACTCTAACCGAAACTCCTACTTGGAGGTTGACTTTAGGACTTACAGCATGCAGAGCAGGTGTTTGTTACTAAGTTCTGTTCCCCTACGATTGTGAGTTCATCACTGAACTGATACCTGGCACTGAGCTTTTTTTTTTTTTTTTAAGAAGAAACTCTGTGTCTCGCTCTGATGGAGAATGTTTTGGAGTGTGTTCACTTTGAGGATGGTTTCCAGTGCTCAGGGATGCAAGTTAATCATACCCTGCAAAGAGATCTTTCCCTCTTCTGTGGATCTTGAAGGCCTGTCTCTCCTGGCCAGCCAACTTTAATCTTCCTGCTCTTTCCTCTTGGAGCTTTCATCTTCTTGGTAACAAGCCGCGTGAGCACAACTGCAGTTAATTCTCCAAATACACACAAAAAGCCCCTAGTAAACAGGAAGCAGACAATTCAGGAGAATCACTTCCCAAGAGAAAGCAATACCTTGTTCATGTCTGAAATGGAATATTACAAGGATGCTCAGCCATGAAAAGGGATGAAACTGAAGAAAGGGAAAGGGAATTTTAGACATTTCACTTCCTTTTGAACATTGCTCCATTGTAAGAACATAAGAACAGCCCTGCTGGATCAGGCCCAAGAAGGCCCATCGAGTCCAGCATCCTGTTTCACACAGTGGCCCAACAGATGCCTCTGGGGAGCCCACAGGCAAGAGGTATGTGCATGCCCTCCCTCCTGCTGTTGCTCCCCTGCAACTGGTATTGAGAGGCATCATGCCTCTGAGGCTGGAGATGGCCCACAGCCACCAGACTAGTAAGGATGCAGTGACAATGACTGGCTTTTTATTTCTGAAGTCAAAATCTGATTTTTTGCAGTGATGGGTAAGTGTCCCAAATAAAGGAGCATGTCTTGAAATAACTAATGCAGCCTGATGTTGACCAGGAGCTTTTTCAGACGGCGACTTTACTGCGACCTTACTTTCAGGTGTGCGTTCACATATCGGCCAGATCTACCCCAAAGTCCAAGCAATATTTCAGAGAGCACGTCACACATGATTCGGGTTTTCCCCTCCATATTGGAACCTAGCCCAATTTATGTTCAGGGTAAAAAAAAAATCCTCTTTTTGTGTCGGAATATCTGTTATGCCCCAAACTCACAGTAAACCCTACTGTCCAAAAAGCCTCCAGTCAAAGAGTCAAAGCAAAGTCAAAGAGACCTTAGTTTTGCGCAGTATAAAAATATGTTGAATAAATAAATCTGTGTAGATTACCCATATAGGCAAGTTCAAGAAATTAAATAGATGTAATAGAATGTTTTATTAAAGTGCTGGGAAAAGAGAAATAAAATAACAGTTTGAAATGAGTAGGATTTCAACTTCAGACATGCATTTGATTGACTAATTAAGCTCCTGGTTACCATATGTAAATTTGAATCTGAGAAAGATCTGCTTTTCTTGGGCATGATGATGCTTTGAATTATTGACCTGATTATCGAGTGTAAGAAATCTGTTCAGAACGGTAAGTTAAAATCTGAGGACTATATTCAGAATTCCTGCAACAAAATACAGAAAAATTTTTAACCCTTCCCAAAGCATATACTGGGGGGAATAGTTCATTCAACTAATTTCAGTGGCAGAAGTGTGTTTGCAAAATTTAGTATCCGTAGGTAGTCAGGAAGTATGACTTTCTTTTGCACTAACAGGCCCACAAATAAACTCTTCAAAATATATATCAGAGATAAGTGGGGTGGGGTAGAGAAGCTGTGCCTTGTGCAAATGCCTAGAATAGTGAAGTGTGCAATAGCCAGACATGGTGTGCAATAGCAATCCAAACTGTGGTTTTGGTGGATGAAGGTGAGGGGAGCAGCCCAACACCATATGTTGAGCAAGCCAAGCAGCACTGGAAATAAAAAGCAATTTCCTAGCATGAGAGGCAGGAGCAATCTGATTGGCATTTTCAATAGGTAACAATCTTGTGGACATGGTCAACAGCTCGTTGAAAGCATCGACTCAGCACACAGCAGCTGTGAAAAAGGCAAATTCCATGCTAGGGATCATTAGGAAGGGGATTGGAAATAAAAATGCTAATATTTTCATGCCCTTATAAAAATCTATGGTGCGGCCATATTTGGAGTACTGCATACATTCTGGTCACCGTATCTTAAGGATATTGTAGAACTGGAAAAGGTGCAGAAGAGGGCAACCAAGATGGTCCGGGGCCTGGAGCACCTTTCTTATGAGGCTACAGCATCTGGGGCTTTTTAGTTTGGAAAAGAGTCAACTACAGGGAGTCGTAATAGTGGTGTATAAAATTATGAATGGAGGAGAGAGAATGGGCAGAGAGAACCTTTTCTCCCTCTCTCACAACTCTAGAACTGATTGCCAGGAAATTTAGAACCAACAGAAGGAATTACTTTTTCACATAGCACATAATTAATCTATAGAACTCTCTGCCACAAGATGTGGTGATAGCCACCAGCTTGGAAGGCTTTAAAAGGGGCTTAGACAAATTCCCAGAGGGCAAGTCTATCAGTGGCTACTAGTCTGGTGGCTACAGACACTTCCAGCCTCAGAGGCAAGATGCCTCTAAATCCCAGTTGCAGGGGAGCAACAGCAAGAGAGAGGGCATGCTCTCAGCCCTTGCTTCTGGGCTTCTGTAGTGATCAGCCACCCCTCCCCTAAAGAGTAAACCGGAAGTGAACCCTGTCCTAACAGACAGGCTGGTGAACTCAAGGGCTCAGCCTATCAGCACACCAGGTGGGTGGGACCTAGAGAGCCATGAGGAGGAAGAGGAAGAGAAGATGCTGGCTGGAAGTGCAGAGAGAGGGGGACATGTGGCTATGAGCTTCAGGAGAATGTCCCTTCTGCAAGTCCTGGAGAAGCCAGGAAGATTGAATTCTCATCCAGGATTTGTTGAGTTCAGGACAAAGGAAGCCAGGGCTTTTCGCTTCATGAAGTAGTCTAGGGAAAAGTTTGTTTAGTCAGACTTGGCCTTAGACTTTTGTTTTCTTTTGTGTATTTTGCATATACCTAATACTTGTCTATTATTGTTTATCTATAAAGCAACTAAACACTAGGCTTCTCCCATCCAGCCAGGGTGTTGCAAAAGACTCTGTAAGCTTTTTAAAGGTGCTTTTGTATTTTCCTACATACCTGTTCCTTGCAACTGGGTAACCACGATTTTTAAAGCATGCTGCCCCAACATCATCTGGGGTGCTTTTTGAAGTATTCTTGTGACCTACTGAGTATTTTTACCTGTAACTAAAAGCTGAGAAAGCCATGGACGGAAGCAGTCTGTAGGATTTGAAGAAACTTGTTTTCCTTTTTGTTCTTTTCATTACAAGCCTCATCTGAATGTATTTTTAACGAAGGAGAAAGGTGGGGCTGAAAGGGGGCTTTTTCTCTGGTGCAAAACAAGCCTCAGGAGCTCAGCAACTATTCATTTTTTCCCCATGTGTAGGCTTGCACGTGGTAGGTTTTTGCATTTAGCTTAAAGCAACATAAAGGGAGTAAACCCTGGGTATTCCTTCCCAAGCCCAGGGAGAGTCAAGCTCTCTGATAAAGCGGTGGGGGTGGGGGGCAGCCATTTTTGAAACTACCAGAACTACAGGAAGATTTAAGGAAAAGCTTTGTTTGGGGAGCATAGAGGGGATGATTCAGCATTTTTCTTTCCCTCACGTGGGCTTGGTTTGAGACAAAGGCTTTAATCTGCTTCAGCTTCTCAGAGGCATCTGGTGGGTCTGGGTCACTGTGGGAAACAGGATGCTGGACTGGATGGGCTTTGGGCCTTATCCAGCAGGACTGTTCTTATGTGCTGATCAGCACTTCCAGTAGAGAGTAGTCCGCCCTTGATGTTAACATGTAGACCAGTGATTGGTAAAACCCTATCCTCATGAAAACTACAGAACCCCCTTGGCAGATGCATGCCCGCGCTCTGCAATGCCAATTTTCGGCAAGGTGGAAATAACTGTGAAAGTTATTTTGGAAGTTTTCGCACATCCCTAAGCAGAGGCTTTTAGAGAGCAATCTGCTAACAAGCAAGCTCTCTCCTCTTAAGCTGCAAAACCTGGGCTGTGCCATCTGGAACTGATGCCTGTGTGAGCAGGGTAGGAAATGTGTGTGCTTTGAAAAGGTGTTTGATCGCGATAGTGTACATCCTCCTGGAGGGACCCCTCGACTGCTTGGTATTTGCAGCTGTTTAGCTGGCTAGAAGGGACCCGAGAGGGGGCCCAGAGGCGTCGAGGAAGCCAGTAAACCCATGAGCATAGTGGTGGTTTGGCAGAACCAGCTGATTAGAAAAGGGAGTTCCTGGCAGAAACAGCAGTGAATGATCCACGCTCCATAGACCTCTTCAGAGACATGACAAAAAAAGTCGCTCTACATAAGCAGAGGATCTAAAAGGGGGCCAGAAGTTCCTAGCCCCAGCGGTGCATCCCTGTCAGCTCCCCGCTCACAATGACAGCCAGTGTGGTGCCACGTTCATCTGAAGAGGCAAACGCCACATCTGTGATGTCGGGCGCTTCCCTGAGCTTCTTTGGAAGAGCTGATTCACAACTCCCAAAGAAGCCCTATCGTCTCACCTTTGTAACTGGTTTTTAAAAAATGTTTTTAAATTTCTTTTTAGCAGACAAAGTATTTTTGTATTTTAACATCCATTTCAACTCTCTGTCCCCTTCTTCAAGGAGCTCAGGGCAATGAATGAGGTTCTCCCACTGTTTGGTCTTCATGGCAACCTGGGGAGGGGGAGTGGAGGTGTCGGGGGGTAGATTAAACTATGATTACTACAAATATTTATATTCCCAAAGAGAAATAAAAATAAATAAATAGAGACGGCTCCCTGTTTACACAGAGAAATAATAAACAAATAAGATGGATCCCTGTCCCCAAAGGGCTCACAATCTAAAAAGAAACATAAGATAGACACCAGCAACAACCACTGGAGGGATGCTGTGCTGGGGGTGGATAGGGCCAGTTGCTCTCCCCTGGCTCAGTTTAAAAAATCACCATTTTTAAAGGTGCCTCTTTGCTCAGTCAGCAGGGGAGATAAGGGCTATCTCAAGGTCACCCTGTGGGACTTCATGCCTGACTTGAACCCAGGTTTCCCTGGGCCTAGTCTGACGCTCTAACCACGACACCTCATTTTCTGATATAGAAAAAAAGTACACTGCACAGGGAGACCCAAATTCAAATCCTCATTCAGCCATGAGACTCAAAGAGTGACTCTGGGCCAGTCACTTCTCTCTCAGTGCAGACCTGGTCTATACAATTTTGTCTCTCTGGTAGCCGCTTTCCTGGATTTCAGGCAGGAGTCTCTCCCAGCCCTACCTGGAGATACCAGGGGGTGAACTCGGGACCTTCTACATGCAAGCAGGCAGATACAAACCACTCAGCTATGGCCTCATCCCCCAAGAGGAGCAGCTGATAGCTCACACATGTTGTCTCCCATCCAAATGCAAACCAAGGCAGACCATGCATAGCAAAAGGGGCAGATTCATGCTTTCTACTGCAAGACCAGCTGCCAGTCAGTGTACATCAGGGTTCCCAGATGTTGCTGGGACTACAGGCCTATAAGGGCTCCTATAAAGCCACGGAGAACTGCTGCCTCGCTCTTTCTCTAGTCCCGCGATTAAGAAATCTATGAGAACTAAAAAAATGGGAGTTGTTATACATTTTTCAAGATTCCCATGGTTTGCGTTTCCATTTATTTATCGGTGTGTTTTACTTAACACTAGCAGCGGGGGGGCAGGGGGAACAGAACTACAAAATCCAAATGTGAAATGAACAAAGGAAAGGATTACAAGCAGTAAAAACAATCTGAAGAACACTCCCACCTCCCTGCAAAGTAACTCATGGAAACAACATAAAACAAATATTACGGAAGAATATAAGCAACACTCAGCAAGTATGAAAAACTGCAAACATAATAATGATAGCCAATAATAAGATATGGAGAAACCTCAATACTTGCAAAACAAAAAACAAAAAAACGGAAACAACAAATCTGTACTGAAGTCTGGTTGAAGAGCAAGACCCGAAGAGAAGGCTTAATGCATGACAATGGACACACCTGCGGCAAAAAGGCTCACAACACAAGGCAAGCTCCAAGGCCTCATTTAACCCATTAGGTGCCATTCTGTTCGCTCAGCCTAAGAAGCCACCTTGCTTCTTCCTCCACATGAATGCTATCATCATCATGAGCAGATACCTGTTGAATATCTCCAAATGCTGGTGTGTCCAACAGCAGCTGGAGAGCCTCAGATTGCCCAGTCTGGAGCTGGAGGCTCAAATGCCCTGATGGGCCGGAAGAGGAGACCCTCTCTCTGGGAGGAGAGCTGGCCTTGTAGTAGCAAGCATGAACTGTTCCCTTTGCTACGCAGGGTCTGCCCCTGGTTTGCATTGGAATGGGAGACTAAGCGTGGAAGCACTGCAAAATATTCTCCTCAAGGGATGGGTCCATTCTGAGAAGAGTACATAGGAACAAAGGAAGCTGCCGTACACTGAGTTGGTCCCTCTAGCTCAGTACTGTCTTCACAGACTGGCAGCGGCTGCACCAGTTAAGGTGACTTAAGTCAGGAATCCTTACCCCTGTACCTATTCTCAAGCCAGCAAGGAATTATTTCTAGAACAGCCTCATGGGAGAAACAAATCGTCACAACAATGTAGTACGATAGATAGATAGATATAGATATATAGATTTATTTATTTATTTATTTATTTAATTGCCATATCACCCAAACTTTCATCTCTGGGCAGTTAACATAAAAACAATTAACACATGTATAAAAGTTAAAACAATGCAATCATTTAAAAACAGCCATAAAATTAAAAGCAGACCATTTTAAAAAGCTGGGAAAGCTTGGGTGAAAAGATGGGCTTTCAGGTATTTTTTTTAAAAAATTGCCAGAGATGGGGAGGGGTCGTATCTCAGCAGGGAGTGCATTCCACAATCTCAGGGCAGCGACCGAGAAGGCCCGTCTCTGTGTAGCCACCAAACGAATTGGCGGTAACTGGAGACAGACCTCCTCAGATTACGTCAATGACACTCTCTTAAATACCCAGGGCCTAAGTTGTTTAGGGCTTTATAAGTTATAACTAGCACTTTGTATTTTGCCTGGAAACCTATTGGCAGCCAGTGAAGCTCCATCTATATAGATAGAGATAGAGATATATTTTAAAGAGCCAGCCTCTCTCCAAATACAAAGCAGTCTAAGAGTGTAAATAATTTACGCGTAAAAACAATTACAGCTGTTATCTGCAGATCAGAGTGACTAATCAAAGATTGAACTGTCAAGCCCAGCTAAAGACACATCATGTACTGAAGACCAGCACAAAGAGCCTTGGATGAGCCAACTTCAAAAGGATGCAATTTCACAGCGACTGCACAAGGCAAGGAAGAAGCATTCTCCTTAATGAATCTTCAAGAAGTCATTTGTAAGGATAAACGGTTCTTTACCAGTGATGCAGTTGATCACAAATGCAGGGATTCCCAGATGTTGTTGACTACAGCTCCCATAATCCCCAGCCAAAGACCATCACAGCTGGGGATGCTGGGAGTTGCAGTGAACGACACCTGGAAACCCCTGTTAGAGGGAACAGTGCTGCCAATTCAGAAGTTCAAGTGCTCTCCATGACAGCCCCCATAGCCACGCCCACCCTGACAGCCGCACCCCCATGGCCACGTCCAGCCCAATGGTCACCCCCCTCCCTTAGAGAGAGGCAATAATTTGGGGGGTTCTGTTACAAGAAGTCAAGGATCATGTAGACCCTAGGGAATGGACTAGAATGAATGACAGGGAATGCCCTCTGAAATGCACTGGTTCCTTCCAAATGGCCATAGAAAGGCGTTCATTTGGCCGTTCCGAAATTCCACGCATGCCTATGGCCATTTGGAAGGAACCACTCTGCATTTCAGTGGGCATTCCCTGTCAATTATTTTGGGATGTTCTGTTCCTAGTCCACCATAGGACTTGTGTACCATCAGACCCAGGTTCAATCCCTGGCAGCATTACCTGGTAGGGCTGGGAGAAATCCCTGCCAGCAACCTTGGAGAAGCCACTGCCAGTCTGTGCAGACAGTTTTGTAACCCCTACTAACTTGGCAAAGAGGCACCTTTTTAATAAGATGATTCTCTTTATTGAGCAGGGGGAGAATAAATGGCCTGATCCACCCCCAGCTGAGCATCCCTCCAGTGACTGTGGCTGGTGTCTTATCTTATGTTTCCTTTTAGATTGTGAGCCCTTTGGGGACAGGGATCCATCTTATTTGTTTATTATTTCTCTGTGTAAACCACCCTGAGACATTTTTGGAAGCGCAGTATAGAAATCAAATCAAATCAAATCAAATCAAATCAAATCAAATAAATAAATAAATATTGAGCTAGATGGACCAACAGTCTGACTCAGTATAAGCCAGCTTCCTATGTTCTTAGGAGAGGAAGAATGGTAAGAAATGGTTGGAAGAGCGAGAGCAGCCCATGATTTACGTTTAGAAAGCCAAGGGCTTTGAGCCCATGCTGAGACCCTGGAGGGGGGTAACACCAGGGTTGCGTCCCTGCCACACTACACCACGGTTCTTTACATAAATGCTCCTAAAGCCACATTGAAGAGTAATTTGTTTGGGAAATGTTGCACTTGCCGTCACGCCAATATCCCACATGGCTTCAATCTTCTGCTCCCTTGACAAATATAGGATGGAGCCGGGGGGGACCTTGAATGTTAAATTAAATACTGCAAATATATGCTATGGTATTTATGGAGCAATCTCACACAAAGACCTCCAAGGTTCGGCCGCTTGAGCAAGAGCAGGAGAAGGGGCTTGCCTGTATCTCTTGCCTGGGGGCTTCCCAGAAGCATCAGGTAGGCCAATGTAGGAAACTGGATGCTGGACTGGATGGGCTTCCTTGGGCCTGATCCAGCAAGGCCCTTGTTATGTACCCCGAAATAAGAACTGCTGAGTTGCTCTAACACAGGGCTGCTCAACTTCGGCCCTCCTGCAGAGGTTGGCCTACGACTCCCATAATCCCTGGCTATTGGTCACTGTGTCTAGGGATGATGGGAGTTGTAGTCAAGAAACAGCTGGGGGGCCTAAGCTGAGCAGGCCTGCTCTAACAGGTTAACTGGATTTATAGTAGCCCTTCAGGCCCAGAGCTGTAAATTTCAACCCTATCTGTGGCAAGCAAAAGTTGTGATTTGTTGTTCAGTTACAAGACGACGCCATGATAAACCAGAATGGCATTTTATCTGATCTTATTTACAGATATTTTTTCTTTGAAAAGACACACTTTCTTTTCTTAAGATACAAAAGATCTTGTTAAACAATGCGGCTGTTACTACAACATTCCTTTCAACCTCTGCCAATGTATATTTGGGGGAAATGCAGATAGAGGACGTGTTCCTCATTATGGGTCTCATGGTCCCATCTTGGAAGATGTTCAGGAGTCTGCAGGGGGAGAGGGGAATGCAACCCCACTTCAAATTCGAAAAGTGGTAAACCTCAGAAGGTCCTGCTAAAAATGGCATTTGGCATCTTAAGAAACTGAAGTGGTAATTTTGTGTGTGTGTGTGTTGAAAATAGTATCAGAGGCAGTAGCCAGTTCTTATTGAGGAGTTCTTTTATATTTGGGGGGAACACTTGAAACATATTAAATGTCTTAAGCAACTGAAGGGCAAAAAAGTCACTATCTCTCAGTCTAACCTGCCTCACACGAGGATAGAAACATAGGAAGCTGCCATATACTGAGTCAGACCCATGGTCCATCTAGCTCAGTATTGTCTACACAGACTGGCAGGGGCTTCTCCAAGGTTGCAGGCAGGAGTCTGACTCAGCCCTCTCTTGGAGATGCTGTCAGGGAGGGATCTTGGAACCTTCTGCATGCAAGCATGCACGCTTCCCCGAGTGGCCCCTTCTCCGAAGGGGAATATCTTACAGCATTCACACATGGAGTCTAAGTCTCCCATTCAAATGCAAACCAGGCTTAGCAATTTAATTCAAGGGGACAATTCAAGCTTGCTAACAAAAGAGCAGAACTCCTCTAAAGGAGAGACCATGTGCTAGGATTGTGCATGAACCGTTTGATTACGAACCGGTTCGCCTCAAACCAGGCTGGTTTGACGGTTGGATCGCAAATCAGACCGGAGGTGCTTTGGTCTGCGATCGAACCGAACCCGGTTCATGGTGGACTGGTTCGGTGGTTCGAGGGGCTATGCTTGCAAAGGGGAAAGGCTAAGCTTGTAAAGATGATTCCCCCTTTACAAGCATCTCCCCTTTCCATCCAGTTACAAGCAAAGGAGTGGGGGAATTCTTGAAAAGTCTTTTAAAGGGCAGCTGGGGGGTGGCAGGAGGGCACTTTTACAAGTATCTTGAGGTCCTTCCTGGCCTGGTGGCTGCCACCACCACTCCTCAAAGCCCCCCATGCACAACCCAAGTGTGCGGTGCTCCCTCCAGAAACCCACCTGCATGGCAGCGACGTGGCTACAGACTTCACAGATGTGCAGAGGCTGTAACCGTGCAGGTGGGTTGCTGGAGGGGGCACTGCAAACTTGGGCTGCACGACGGGGGCTTCAAGGAGCGGCCGTCACCTCACCGGATCCCCCTTTACAAGCACAGCCCCTCGAACCACCAGACCAGTTCGGTCGAAAGGACCAGACCACCTGGTCGGTTCAACCGAACTGGTTCGCAGACCAGCGGTTCAGTTCAAATTCGGTTCGAATTCTAACCGAACCACAAAATTCGGTTTGTGCACAACCCTACCATGTGCATTGGTTGCCTCCTTGGAGGAAATGTGCAATGAAAATAAATTCAAGAGCAACAAAACTAATATTTGCCCGAGGCAGCAAATTACTCGAGCCCACCCTGGACCCAAGATTTATATAACCCCTGCAGACAAGTGCCTGAATTTTAAGACCTGCAGCTGAATGTTGATCAACGCAAGCTAAAGAAGCTTTATGGCTTGTCAGCTGCAGAAACTCATCCAGGACAGGTTTACGTTTAATTACTTTCTGCCCTTTTTCATAAGCTGCTGACCTGCATGGAGAAAAGCGGACATCCAGGCCTGGTGAAAAATGAAAACGGCCTCTCTCCTTTGCTCCTGCTCAAATGTCACAAGGAGATCAATGGATAATTCAACCTGCCTGCCACGAACAAGACCCAGCTTCACTCAGCAAGCTTTACCCTGTCACGGCTCACAAGTGGAATTAATTGCTGGCACACAGGCCACCGAGGCTGCTTCTCAAAAGCATCACTTTTATAGGCATGATTCTGCAGAAAGTTGACAGGTTCCCCACCACTACCAGGGCTGCTGGTCACATGAAGGCGGAGAATGCCACACCATGGCCTAGAGAAGAGCTGAGAACTTTGGCCCTCCAGCTGCTGTTGGACTACAACTCCCTTCATCCCCAGTAGCCAATGGTCAGGGATGGTGGGAGCTGTAGTCCAATAGCAGTCAGAGAGGCCCAAAGTTCTGCAGCCATGGCCCTAGGCCAGGGGCCCAACCTATGGTGCTCCGGATGTTGCTGAACTACAACTCCCATCAACCCCAGCCTAGATAAAAGATCACCAAATTTAAACCTCCTCCTCCTCCTCACCCAGGGGTTCCTGACCTAGGGTCCTAGTGGGTCTACAGCTCCCATCATCATCTAGGGTCAGGGACCCTTGTTCTAACCACCAAGTCCCTTCCATTCTTGCTCTGTCTGAACTACCTTCGTTGCTTTCTCTCTCTTCCTCCTCCTCACTCCCTCCACTCATCAAAAACCAAACTTGCTATTAAAAAGTGACGTCCATGTCCTAGTTCTTCTCTCTGTGCTTTCTCTTCCACAACCCCTAAGGTGTGGAATCTCCTTTGTTATTCAAAACAGGTTATTCAAAACTCCTATTTTTGCACGTGCTTCCCCTTCTAGTCCAGTGCTTTCTTTCTGTTCCATGGTATTCTATTTAAATAATTTGATTCTTTTGCTTTGCATGAATTAATTATCATACAGGTTTTACTTGAACACATACTTCGCTTACAGAATTCGATGCCACAGGCTGTGGGCAATAGCCACTAACTTGGCTAGCTTTTCAAGGTTTTGCTTTTATTAATTTTTTTATTATCTTGTTTACACAGTCAGACAGGTGTTATTGACTGGTTTGTTTTATCCAGACATCGAGTCCTTCCCAAGGACTTGGGATGGCTGAATTTTATTGTCAATTGTTATAGATATCGTCACAGAATATAGGCTGTTCCCAGTAAAGCTGCTTTTTGTAACTGGCTGATGGTGATTTCTGTGGCCCCTTTGGTGTTGAGGTGCTCTTCAAGGTCTTTTGGAACTGCACCCAGGGCGCCAATTACCACTGGGATCATTTTGGTCTTCTTCTGCCACAGCCTTTCAATTTCAATTTGTAGATCTTTGTATTTGGTGATTTTTTCTATTTCTTTTCCTTCTATTCTGCTATCCCCTGGTATTGCTATGTCGATTATTTTGACTTGTTTTTCTTTCATCTTGACTACAGTTATATCTGGTGTATTGTGTGGCAGATGTTTGTCTGTTTGTAGTCAGAAGTCCCATAATATTTTTACATCTTCATTTTCTTCAACTTTTTCAATTTTATGGTCCCACCAATTTTTGGCTACAGGTAGCTTGTATTTTTTACAGATGTTCCAGTGTATCATCCCTGCTACCTTGTCATGCTTTTGTTTGTAGTCAGTCTGTGTGATATTATTATTATTATTATTCACATTTTATATCCCGCTCTTCCTCCAAGGAGCCCAGAACGGTGTACTCATACTTAAGTTGTAGTGGTGACAGCCAACAGCCTGGATGGCTTGAAGAGGGGTTTGGATAACTTCATGGAGGAGAGGTCTATCAATGGCTACCAGTCGGAGGGCTGTGGGCCACCTCCAGCCTCAAAAGCAGGATGCCTCTGAGTACCAGTTGCAGGGGAGTAATGGTAGGAGAGAAGGCACGCCCTCAACTCCTGCCTGTGGCGTCCAGCAGCATCTGGTGGGCCACTGTGCGAGACAGGATGTTGGACTAGATGGGCTTCCTTGGGCCCGATCCAGCAGGGCTGCTCTTATGTTCTTAAGTTTCTCCTCACAACAACCCTGTGAATTAGGTTAGGCTGAGAGAGAAGGGACTGGCCCAGAGTCACCCAGCAAGTCTCATGGCTGAATGGGGATTTGAACTCAGGTCTCCCCGGTCCTAGTCCAGCACTCTAACCACTACACCATGCTGGCTCCTTCCACACTTATTCACCACAACCAACATAGAGAGGAGGAAAAACACAATCAAGCAGGCCACCTTTTAAGAGACCTGCCTGTAAGGATGTGTATGGAACTGGTTCAGCTAGTTAGGTTCAAATCCAGTTCAGTGTCTGCCTCAACTGGGTCCAGTCCGGTTTGACCATCAAACTGGGCCGAATAAGTTCAGGGGATATACTTGTAAAGGGGAATTCAGTGAGGATTCCCCTTTACAAGTTTAGGGGGTGGGAGACCTTTTCAGGGGTAAGAGACAACTGGGCCGGGGCAACAACCAAGCAAATAAGCTGCTTACCTGGCCGGTGTGGCTAACAGCACTGCCACTCGCCTGCCCGGACCCTAGCAGCATGCTCCCCGCTCTTTTACCGAGCCACCACCGAACTGTAGCTTGGTAAAAGAGGGGGGAGCGCGCTGCTTGGGGCCACCAGGAGGGCAAGAGCCAGTGAGCGGCAGTGCCGGCAGCCACCCTGGCCAAAGAAGCAGCTTACTTACTTGCTCACCGCCCCCGCCCAGCCCCCGTATCATGCTGAACCACTTCACCCGAACCGGGCCGGCTTCGGTCCGGTCCGCGAGGGAACCAACAAACCGGCCCCAGTTCAAGGTGAACCAGTTCGGCACGAACCGTTCATGCACAGCCCGACCTGCCTGACCAGGCTTCCGAGCACTTGCTTTTGCTTTCCCTTGGTTGCATTCTTAGATTTCCTAAAGCACAATCGATACATTAAGGACAATGCTTAGGAGACATCAGGAGCTCGCTACCAATTTCAAGCAGGCCTCCCTGAACCAGACGCCATCACCCTTTTATCTTTCCATCAGAGTAAATAAATCAAATCAACAAAGACTTAAGTGAACCAAGGAAGTGTTTAAGGGTCCTGAGCCTGTCCATCCTCATTAACTACACGGGCCTTCCAATGGCAGCCAACTGGGAAACAGGAGCTAAGAGGAGACGAGATCACCGCCACCCAGACACGGCTGGTGCACACGTAGCAATAGTCATTCCCTAAATAAAGTTATTTATCTAGATTATTTCTATACCACCTGATAGGTGTATCCCTAGGAGGTGTACATTATTTAAAATACAAGAAGTATAAATCAGGATTTTTTTATTTTTTAAAACCAATTTTTCAAAATAAAGCAATTTAGAATGAATTAACTAACTCACCGCTCTGGGCAAAGAGGCACCTTTTACCGTGGTGATTCTCTTTATTTAGCAGGGGGAGAGTAACTGGCCCTCTCCACCCCCAGCACAGTACTTCCAGTGACTGTGGCTGGTGTCTTATCTTATGTTTCTATTTAGAATGTGAGCCCTTTGGGGACAGGGATCCATCTTATTTGTTTGTTATTTCTCTGTGCCGCCCTGAGCCATTTTTGGAAGGGCGGTATAGAAATCGGATTATTAATTAATTAATGTAAAAATAGTAGTAGTAGTAGTAGTAGTAGTAGTAATAATAATAATAATAATAATAAGGTCCTTGGGACTTGATGTCTGGATAAAACAAACCAGTCAATAACACCTGTCTGACTGTGTAAAATAAAAACAACAACAACAAAGTCTGAGAAAACAGGTGTGTCTTAAGGGAATTTTTAATAGCAGCCAGAGATGGAGAAGCTCTTATTTTGACAGGGAGTGCATTCCAGAGCCCTGGGGCAGCCACAGAGAAGGCCCGGTCCCAAGTAGCCACTAAACTAGCTGGTGGCAACTGTAACTGAACCTCCCTAGATGATCTTAATAGGCAGGAAGGTTCATGACAAAGGAGGCACCCTCTTAAATACCCTGGACCCAAGCTGTATGGTTAAAGCAGGGGATGCCTACCTTGGGTTTCCAGTTGTTGCTGGACTACAACTCCCATCATCCCCAGCCACAATGGCCTTTGGGGACCCAAAGTTGGCAACCCCTGGGTTAAGGGATGAGGAATGGGCCACCGAACTGCAGGCTCCCTTTCCTCTTGCATACGTATTCTCCTTGCCCACACTCCTCTGGAGAGCTGGTTTTGGGATAGCATGCATGAATTGCCCCTAATTTAAGCAGCATCCACCCTACTCTGCATTGGATGAGGCCATAGCTCAGTGGAAGAACAACTGTTTGCATGCAGAAGGGCCCAAGATCAACCACTGGCAGCATCTCCAGGTAGGGCTGGGAGCGACTCCTGCCTGAAAACCTGGAGAGCCGCGGCCAGCCAGTGTAGTCAGTACTGAGCTAGATGGACCAAGGGTCTGACTCAGTAGACAGCAGTTTCCTGTGTCCCTCTGCCCTTAACCATGATTCAGCACTACAGCCTCACTAACATTAGCGTAGGTTGTTAGGAGGTGTTCAAGGCACATGGGCAGCACAGAGATCTCATCCCTCTCTGCATCATTAAAAACCAGCAGATGCATGCTCATTAAGAAGTTAATTAATGGGACAGGAGACCTGAATACCAAGTTCTTCAGCAGAACATCCGTTATCCTCCTTCTGGAGAGAGAATCACTTGTATCACTTGTTGCAGATGAAGACAGTGACGTTGATAGCCCAGACAAGGGCTATCCCAGACAAGGAATCGGTTAGGAAGGAATTTTCCAACCGGACCCGCTCCCAGGTGATGAGGGATTGGACCATACTGCACACATGAGTGTCCTGCCCCGCTCCCATTACCTTGGGGCTTGGTTTCTAAAATGCTATTTAAACCATGCTTGCTGGGGCAATTCAGATGAACCTTCCCTCCCCAGAGCAATTAGGCAATGGGGTCCCAGTCTAGGCGTCTGCCAAGGGCACCAGTTCTTGGGGGAGGGGGGCATGTAAGCCGTGCCAGGATGTAGCCCTGCCAGTTTTTCTCTCCCTCCCTCTAGTATTGCATCCCTGAAGTACTGCACAGTGAAGTAAGCATGTAGTCCTACACTCTGCTCCCGAAAGAGCCTGCACATTCTGCACCCCATGATGCAATCTTCCATAGGACGCTGCCTTCTCCCGAGTCAGACCCTTGGTCCATCTCGCTCAGTATTGTCTACACAGACTGGCAGCGGCTTCTCCAAGGCTTTGGTGCCCCCCTGCCCTTGAGCTGCTCAGACTGTGCATTCCTGGGTTCGAATGATCAGCCCACGCTTTTTTGAGGATACAGTGGGAGAGAGTTCCCAGTCTGCTGTAGGGCCAAAAGTAACTGAAGTGTTACTATCTGGAGATGCCAGGGAGGGAACTTGGAACCTTTTGCATGCAAGCAGGCAGGGGCTCTTCCCAGCCGCTAAGGGGAATACCTTCCAGTGCTCACATGTGGTCTCCCATTCAAGTGCAAACCATGGCAGACCCTGCTTAGCAAAGGAGACAATTCATCTTCTTTGCTCATTGCACCTCAGCCCCCAACAGACAGCTCGTCACACAAGCTGCCCTCCCTCTCTTGGAGATGAATTGTCCTCCACAGCATTCATTTCCAAAAAGAAATGGTCTTAGCCTGTAGTTCCGAATTAACAGCAGCATCTTTTCATCTCGTTCTTTGAAATGCCTCCCAAAGCGAAACGCCTTCCTGAAGTGAAACTAACACTTCCGTTACTTTTGGCCCTACAACAGACTGGGAACTCTCTCCCACTGTATCCTCAAAAAAGTGGGGGCTGCTCATTCGAACCCAGGAATGCACAGCCTGAGTGGCTCAAGTTAAAAGCCGGGCAGGGGGCACCGAAGTCAAACTCCGCCCAGGGTGCCAAAAACCCTTGGGCCTGCCCTGGCCGGCTGGCTGGCAAGCGAGCATTGTCCGAACTGGCCCAAGCTGGAGCCAATCATACACTTGGAGTGGCACCACTGATTTCAGAGATGGGAGAGAGACAAAGGATCAGTGCTCATAGCCTGTGAAGACAAGTCAGAGAGAGGCACCGGAGCCTTCCTTGGCAACCAAAAGAACCTCCCCACAGAGGCCCTCTCCACTCACTGAGAGCCGATCTTCGAATATGCCTGGATTGCAGGCCCCGGGGCTGGTAGAGCAGGATTTGAGAGTTCTAGAGAGAAAGCCACTTACAGAGGAGGAGAGTCAAGCCAGGGGCTAAATGCCAGTTACGCCAACGACCTGATGTACTGCCGTGTCGTACTGCAGCAGTTTCTGGAATCTGACTCAGGGAGCCGAAGATGCCTCCTGAATGAACAAGCAGCTTCCGCACCAAGTTTTACTGAAATGCCGGCATGCCAGTAGAGCGAGCCTGCACCAATGAACAGTCTTACCAATGAAAGTGAGCCAGCATCCAGCAAAGAGTGCCTCATAGGGCCAAGCAAAGCAACATAATTTTAAAAAACCCAGAATTCCAGGTACGGGAGGCATTTCAAAGAAAACAAGGACTTTTCGAGCAGTGGGGCTGCATGGGAGGAGGATGACCAAGCTAGGGCAGGGCGGCACAACTCAAGCCAAACGCTCAAGCCAAACACAGCCCACAATAAGGGTTTGCACTAAGCCAGGGTGACCCACCCACACAAATGGCCAGGGTGCATGCATGGCGGCCTCCAAAATGGCCACCTCCACCTCAGAGAAGGCTCAAACGGCCTGCAAACGGGTCAAAACGGCCTTTCAGAGATGGGGTGGGGGGGTTAATTAATTTATTTTATTTATTTGATTTGATTTTTATACCACCTTTCCAAAATGGCTCAGGGCGGTTTACAATTAAAACAAACCATTAAAACAGTAAAGAGCTAAAACAAAAATTAAAAAATGATATAACAACAATTAATTAAAAACATTTCAAAACAACATATAAACATGCGCAGTAATGAAAAACCCTAAAACCGGGTTAAAATATTAAAACCGATTTAAAAACCCTGGAAAGCCAGGCTAAACAGATACATTTTAAGGCTCTCCTGAAGGCTAATAGAGAATTCAAATTACGGATTTCCGCAGGGAGCACATTCCACAGCCCCGGAGGAGCTCTAGAGAAGGTCCGCCTCTGTGTCTGGTGGTAACTGGAGACGAACCTCCTCAGATGACCTTAATGTGAGTTAATATGATTAAAAACAACAACTACCCTAGAATCCCTGAACCAGCCCCAAGCCGGGCTGGGGCGCTCAGCTCGACACCAAGCTAAACCGGCCCGGTCCGACTCAAAGTCGAGTCTTCGTGGACCAGTTCAATGTCGAGCCAGCTCGAGGTCAAGCCAGTTTGCCCATCCCCAGCCCACAAGCCACATGGGATGTGTTTTGTGTTCCAGCACCCTCGCGGTTCGACGGTAGGCAGCAAAAAGAGGCAGCTAATTGAGTCTCTGGTGACTCTCACCATAGTCCAGCAGAATCAAGACTCTCCCTGTCGGCCAGGTCCCAGGATCCATGAGGGGAACTGGCACCCGAGGTGAGTAACACAGGTCCGTTCCCAGAAACAGCAGTCAAAGGGAGCAAAGGCAGATAGTGTGGTCGAAGACAGGTAAGAGATCAAGAACCTGAGGCAGTAACTGAGGTGGAACCAAACGGCCAGAAACAGCTGATGTGGGCTAATCCTGGAAAACAAGTGGCATTCTGGAGCAAAGTGACTCTCCTGATTTTCCCTTTCAGTTTTCATTTCACCAAACTCCTCATTTTAGAGAAGTTTCCTCTTCTGAAATTCAAAGTGCCTGTGTTATGACTTCCTTGGTGATATTCTCCCCGCATGTATGCGGAATTTAAATCACACTATAGTCACTGTTCCCCAAAAGGTTCCACGACACTGACATCTCAGCCTAACCTACTTCACAGGGTTGTTCTGAGCTCCTTGGAGGAAGAGTGGGATATAAACATAAAAATAATAAAATAATAATAATAATCTCATACTAGGTCCTGGGTGCCACCAGTGTTGCCTCTAACAGGGGTTCCCAGATGTCGTTAACTACAACTCCCAGAATCCCCAGCTGATTTTGCTTGGGGATTCTGGGAGTTTTAGTCAACAACATCTGGGAATCCCTGTTAGAGGCAACACTGGGTGCCACTCATGATTAAGTCCAAGGTTGCCTTCTTTCTGGATGGTTCCATGACCAACTGTTCAAGGGCACAGTCATTCAGCTTCCTTGCCCACATCCCTCTTGTATATCAGGGGCTTGTTAAGGTTGATTTGGGAGGGGGTCTTTTCCCAAAGGGGAAGGGAGCAGGAGCAAGTTTTATAAAGGCCCCTCTTAGCTCTGCAGACACCTAGTCAGCTGGGCTGACAACAGTGTCCCCTCTAACAGGGATTCCCAGATGTTGTTGACTACAACTCCCAGAATCCCCAGCTGCAATGGCTTTTGCTTGGGGATTATGTGAGTTGTAGTCAACAACATCTGGGAATCCCTATTAGAGGGAACACTGGCTGACAAGCTGCAGTACCCCTTCCAGCCACGATCAAAGTAGTGCTGTAGAGCAGTAAGGAACAGGCTAGCCATTTTCTCCACCTCACTGCTCTTCCTTTCCAGAACCTAATGTCCTGGCTAACTGCCTTTGACTGCACATTACCTGCCTCTTGTCCCTTTGACCTTCAGTCCCCACTACTGGAATCTGACCTGCTCTGGCCCCTCAGACCGAACACCCATACCCAGATCCCCAAACCCGGCTGCTTCAGGGGATCTGGTCCTTCTGGGCCTCGACAATCTGCTACCCAGTTCTCCAGGACTCCATGTGTGTTCCTGCTTGCATGCTGAGTATTCAAAATCAGTCTCCTACAAACTCTGCAGCCTGGACACATAATATGAACAACTCTCAGTATAACCTTCACATACTCTTTTCAGCTAGCATTAGAAAGCTGAGGTAAGTAATGCCTCTCTGGGCACTCAAAGAAATTTCCCACACAAGACATACAACAGACACAATTCCAGGATGATTTAGGATCCCCTCACCTGCCATGTCCCTCAGTTAAATACCACGGCTTGCAGCATTCAGAACAACAGAATGGACATGTTCCCAATCTATGAGAGATTACGCTAATTAGCATAAACCATGCAGATGTACATAAATTGCAGGAGACACAGGGAGAAGCGGGAGATGGGGGATCTTTTGTCAGCTTAACACCAAACTAATTTATGCTTTAAGGAGATACTGGAGATTTTTAAATTAAAAATCTCGACAAAGCCATCACTTACATTCAAAGACGTTAAAAGCTTTTCATTTTCATTTTATTTTATTTTAGCCTGCATCGGCAAGTGATTCATCACCAAGTTATTCCTTTGATTTACTGAAAGAAACAGTTGAAGAACTCCCAAATTTGCCTCGTGTATATGCATCTCACAATGAGCTGATTCTTCACCTTTCAAGCGACAAGGTCTCAGGTGCTCAACAGAGTGCGATGGTCTTTCATAGCGCCATACGTTTCCAGTCCTGATGAAGAGTTCTGGAAAACTCAGCGCTTCCTGCTCAAGACGTCGTGTCATGTGGGTTTGTTCTAATAAATGTAATCGCCAGCCTGTGGCTTTTGGATTTCCAATCCTGTCTTCTACGCACCCTACATTTTAAAGCAGGGCTTCTCAAACCTGGTTCCCAGACGGTTTGGAATTTCAACTCCAATCAACCACAGCCACAATGGCTAAGTTTAAGAAGCCCTGTAAAGTATTATAGTGTTTTATTTTTACCTGTTTATATTCCATGGTTCTTCCAAGGAGCTTCATCTTTTATGCTCACAACAGATGGTGTTATTTGGTTGCGTATATAAGGGGACTATGGAAGGCACATCAAGGATATGGTGCAGCTGCATCTGTGCTGTCCTGCACCAAGACCAGAAAATGTCCCAGCAGTCAACTCTCCATTTCTGCTCGGTTTGTGCATTAAACATTCTCCAGCAGTTGGGTCCTGTTAGAGCGAACTACTGGTCTTGTGGTAGTGAACACAAATTGCCCCCTTTGCTAAGCAGGATCAGCATCAGTTTGCACTGGATGGGTCACTACACGACTTAGGGGAAGGGACATTCAGCATTCTAAAACACAATCTGCAGGGGGGGAAACCATGCAATTGTATCAGTAGAGCTATTCTCTGGGCCTAAGTAGGCAATCCGGAGGAGTTTAATTGTAACTGTTCTTGCACGCATATTCTCAGGAGTCTGTCTTCATAGGCATTAGTGTTAGCCAGTAATTAAGAGAGATAAAGGTATGCTCTTATTTCAACTGGAAGCGGTCTCAGACTTGTTCTTAATTCCAAAAAGGACTGCCCCTGGCAACACCCAGGATAATTCTAAACATTTTGTTTTGAAGCACCTCCAAAAGAGATCAGATGGGCCACAAAAGCCCCACTTTTCTACACATACAGAATCTGTCGGCATAGGTTAAACTAAGATTTTTTTCAACTGGCATGGCTTGCTTGCCCCCATAAATCCACAGAAACCAACTGCTTCATTTTCAGCCACACCAGATCCAAACGGTTTTTTCAGCTGCCCAAACTAGAAAACAAAATCCCCAAGTACCAATATTGCTCTGTTTTCTGGGAGTCAATGCATCACATATGCATTCTGATTTTCTGTCCAAAGAACCATTTGGGTTTGATCATAATTCATCTCCAGTTAATTCCTGGTAAAAATCACTGTCTCTATTTTTGCATTTAAGCCTTGTTAAAATGTTGTTTTTGTGAATCAACACATGAAAGTAAATGCATGCACATGGATGTTAAGGCACCATAGCCTAACATTTCACACATTGTAGTCATGTGGCATATATCTTTTGAACATATTGATAATTAATATTGCTTTTATTGATAATATATAGCAAATTAATTATGCTTTTCTAGGATATCTTTATTCAAAGAGCCATCGTCTTCCTGGCATTAACTTGTGCATAGTTAGGAGAGTCAGCATAGCATAGTGGTTAGAGTGTTGGACTAGGACCAGGAAGACCCGAGTTTGAATCCCCATTCAACCATGAAGCTCACTGGGTGACTCTGGGCCAGTCATGTATCTCTCAGCCTAACCTACCTCACAAGGTTGTTGTGAGGATAAAAATAACCTCTGAGCTCCTCAGAGGAAGAGCAGGATATTAAATGTGAAATAAATAAATAAAGTAAGTAAGTAAGTAAGTCAGACAGGCTGCTGCAGAGTCAACGAAGGGATTATACAACAAGCAGCAAAGAGCCTTCAGCAATGGACAGCAGTCTGACCAGGAGGCTATTCACACAATTGTAGAAAATAGGGCTAGCCTCTGCTAGCCCGATTTTCTACAATCGTGAGAACCACCAGGCTCGGCTGCGAGCCCGGTGGTTAAGTAGCCCGCCCCTTAAACTGGGTTTGCGGAGTGAGCGCTCCGCAAACCTGTTTTTACAAAAAAATCTTGAGTAGCTGTGGTGTGGCTCTGCACCGTGGTTACTCATGAGTAGACCCCCAGTGGGAGGCTGAAAACCAGCCTCCCGGCTCGGGGGTCTCCCCAGTATGCCCTGTGCACTCACAGAGGGCATACTGGAGCTTCCGGGGGCCACGCGGCCCCCAAACTCCCCAGCCCCCACCAGTTCCATCACAGAGCCGGCAATCATGTGGGCGGCCAATCCTCCCGCCCTGATCGTCTGCGGGGAGAGCGCGCTGAGCTTCCCAAACCGGGTCCCACTGACCATGAGACCCGGCTCTAGGACTTCTAGGAATGGAAGATGGTGATTTTCACTGAGCCCCCTTCCGCCGATAGTACCTATGCCCTCTGGAAGTACTGTGTTTACCCAAAAAGAACAGGCCTCTGGATTTAAGATAACTACCAAATTTCTAACATCAAAGTACCTGGGGGAGAAACTAGTCTTGGACATCACCATGGTATGTCTCTGAGGGCTGGGAGAACCTCAAGACCAAATTGGGGGGCGGGGTCCCAGGGGGAAGCAGAGGGAAAGGGAGGTGTCAAGAACTAACCCCTTCCCTTGCACAAGTGGAACATCTGTCACTTATGGCTTCCAAGGTATATGGCCACACCCCTTGACTTCTTATACCCCACCTCTCAGGCTACTTGGCCACACCCCCTACACCTTCACAGGCATGTCCCTTTTTTAATCTGTGAAATGCCAGTCTTCTAGTTTACTTACTTGAATATTAAACACACAGGTTTGGTCCCCAGATGTTCTTGGAGTCCAACAACATCTCACTAGAAATGTGAAGACCTGGAGAAGTGGGGGGAAACAAACTTTCCCCCCAAAACCTCAACATCTCTATGTTGGACTACAACTCCCACAATGGCCAGCTGGGGATGATGGGAGTAGTAGTCCAACATTTGGGGACCCAAGTTTAAGAACCCAGGCCATAAGAGAAATTACAGGAGAACCTCCGTTACTCGTCGGAGTTCCATTCCTTAGGCCCCTGCTAACTGAGCAAAGATACGCAAGGTGGTGATTCATTTATATTTAGCAGGGGGAGATAAATTGGCCCTATCCAACCCCAGCACAGGCTGTTGCTGGTGTCTATCTTACGTTTCTTTTTTGGGTGGTGATCCCTTTGGGGACAGGTAGCCATTTTATTAATCTATTTTTTATTTTTCTATGCAAGCCACTTGAAGAACTTTGGTTGAAGAGTGGTAATAAATATTGGTCATCATAGTAGTAGTACCGAAAGTAACGGAACCGTGCATAATGAGGCATTAGGGCTATGGGGAAAGGGGGGTTAGGTTCCAGGGTGGAGGGAATAATTGGAAAAAAACCCTAAAACTGCCCCAAACCTACTGTGGTGTGCTCCACAGGTCCCTCATGTGCCCAGGCATGCCCCCCAAACCATGAAAAATTGTGAGGAGGAGAGAGTTCGTTTTTTCCAGGAAATGAGCCACAAAATGGCTCCTCCTGCATCTTCCTCAAGACAAAATGGCAGCTGGAAGTGCCCACCGTGGTCACTTCCGGCCCTCTAGGAACCGCGGATACGTGGGTTTTAGCTCATTAGAATCTTCAGATACTGGAAATGGGTGTCTGTTAGACACCTGCAGATATGTGGAACTGCGAATAGCAGTTCCGCGAATAACAAGGTTCTCCTGTACTCACATGTGCATCATTTACACAGGTTGCACGTTCTGCTTTTTTTGGCACCCAATTTGGATCACCCAGGCAAACCATTTTGATTTCATTTAATGCAGAGTAGTCGGGGCCCTTGCCTGCAGTCCTGTACAATACATTTCTGCTTCTGAGCAGCTTACACACCCCTGACCTAGAGCCATAACTTACAGTAAAACATGCCAGCCGCCTGTCAGAAAAGGTATAAATGCATCTCCCTTTCTGAGCTTCTGCTAATTGCCTTTTCATCACCCAAGTACCTGCTGTACGTCTGTAGCACTTTCCTGCTTCCACCCCCCCACCCCACCCCACCCCTGGTGAATCTATATTTTCTTACCATAAACCCCCACTCAGCTTCCCTCTGCCAAATATTATGAAGAACAGAAACAAAAGTATGCAAGCACAAAATTCATTTAAAAAAAAAAATCAAATATATGTAATTCTCTGCTATCTATTCACAGCAGCTCTGAATATAAAATCAGCTATATTATTATATCCAGTTAGGATTACCAGGAGATGTTTCCTGAAATCCCGCTAAGGAAAAAGAATATTCCAATTTGCCTCTCAGGCAAATGACTTCACTTGCTGCGGCATTAAACACTTCTTCTTCTTTTGATTGGAATTGCAATGACAAGCGCTATTTATTCTCCTCCATCCCCCTGCAACATACACATGCCATGCTGTCAAAATCAAATTCTCCAAATGCATGCAAATCACAGCGGTGTGTCAAAAAGCAATTAACGGTATATACTGGGGAAGGGGCCTACATTAACAGCCGCAGAGGAAAAGCATATCCCTTGCCCTGGAGTGGGCACAGCAGACCAGGGACTCAATCTGCACCCCAGAAACTTCCTATCTGGCCCGCAGGGATTCCCCAGCACCTTATCGTGCACTTCAAATGCTCCTGCCTCCACAACTGGGGGGGAGGGGCTCTTTAACTCACTGACTCTTCCTCAGTAATAAGAGCAACCAAGGTCTTGTAAGAGTTTTCTCCTGTTATGTTATCTTAACTGCCGACAGCCTTTGGAATCGGGAGGTATATAAAATAATTAAATAAATAATAATGGATCTCAGCTGACGACCCCCATGAACAAGCAAAGAGACAGTGAGATGGAAATAAGTCGTCAACGTGCATAATGAGGGGCAGGGAACTCCAACAAAGCCTCAACTGCAATTTACACCGAGACATAAAGGTTTAAAGAGCCCTGTGCCAATGAGTAAGCACATGTAAGAGAGAACCAGTGGGTGGAACCAACGCAAGTAGCCCTCCATCTCTGACTCAGCGCAAAATATGGCCCATGTTACCAACCAAGACAGAACAGTCTCAACAGCTGCAATAAACATAGAGGTCTTTACTTAAAATAACCAAGAAACTAATCCTGCAGATCTATAACCATATGAGTCATGCTTTCTTTTGTGCTTCGGTAGTAGTCCAACACATTCTCAGATGAGTTTATCAAATGAATCGGAGATTGGTTTTTAGCTGAACAAATTGATTGAATTGTCAGACGTGCATCTCAGAGGGCTAAAAGGGATGCAGCGAAGGACATGGATTAGACAAGAGATTTCCCGATAGTCAAGTCAATACTATCTGGGCTATCCAGAGCATTTGGAGTGCACAACCTAGTTTGCAAGAGTACACAAAGCAGAAATAAAAGCTATCCAGAAAATTAGAAGTAAACGGACATGATTCTAAAAAGTTGCATTTATAGAGAACAGAAGCTTCTCATATGTTTATGGATTCAAGGCCATATCCATCCTTTTCAGAAGCAGAAGGCTGTTGTTGTTTTTTAAACAGGAATATAAGAACAGTCCTGATGATTCAGACCAAAGCAACATCTAGACCACCATTCTGTAGCAGGATGGTGGAGGGCAGGGAGAAGGGAAAAACAAACAGCTCCAAGGACAATAAAAACAGAAGGCCAGATCAGAAATGATAAATGTTCAGCTGTCACCCAAAACAGAAGCCACAAGGCTAGTTCCCCCACCTTAATGTTTTATACTTCTTAACTGTGTCCTGATGTTACCATGTTCAGCAGTCTCATGACCCCTGGACCCTGGAGGCCTCATGTAGGGATTGGGGTAGAGAGTCCGGAAGAGGAGTTGGATTGGGAGGCATCACCACTGACCCAGGCACCTGGTGACCCCCTGCCACTGGGTGAATCAGAGCCACCAATAACAAATATTTATGTACCACTTTTCAACAAAAGTTTCCAAAGCAGTTCACACAGAGAAATAATAAATAAATAAGATGGATCCCTGTCCCCAAAGGGCTCACAATTTAAAAAAGAAATGTAAGGCAGACACCAGCAACAGTCACTGGAGGTGGATAGGGCCAGTTACTCTCCCCCTGCTAAATAAAGAGAATCACCATGTCAAAAAGGTGCCTCTATGCTCAGTTAGCAGGGACCCCCATACTGATCCACATCAAGACCTGAGGACACTTTGGAGCAAGTTCCACCAGAATCAGGCCAGACCCCTTTAAAAGGCTAGAGCTTGCTCCCAGACGGAGCGGGGAGAAGTCATCCAGCCTGAGCAACAGGCTTCAAAACTCAGCAGTCCCCGAGATGCTCTGCGGGAGCAACTTCCCCTTCTGTTGATACCCAGCTCTGATTTCCCCTGATCAGCTCTGACCGTGGTGCTAGCCCTGGGCGCTGTCCAAGGTCCTGGGGCATCCCTGTTCCTTGTTGCCAAAGAGACTCTGGCAGCAGCTAGAGCAGGGCAAGGACTTCCCTACCCCTGTTCCTCATCATTTTGTACCACGGGTAAGTATAGGTGGGGGAAACAACCATTGTGTAATATTGGGACAAGTTAAAGGGAAGAGGAGATGTACAGGGTTGTCTGTCTTGTTCTCTTCCTGTCTAGCCTGTCTCCTGCACATATAAAAAGGGAGGAGCCAGTGGTGGAGCACATATGGGCATCCAGAAGGTCTCTGGCATCTTTCTGGCTCTCCCTGGCATCTCCACTTCAAAGGATTTCAGGGAGCAGGACTAGGCAAAACCCCATCTTCAGACTTTGGACATTATCGCTGAGAGTAGGAAGTACTGGACTAATCGACCAACCATATGACTCAGTATAAAACAAGACAGCTTCGCATGTTCTGAAAAAGAATGAACACAATGTGCGGAAACCCACTTAGAAAGAAAAACAACACCTTGCTGCAGCACAAGAACATTTATTATTGTGTTCGATATAAATAAGGACAACACAAAACCACAATTACCGCCTTGCACAAAACGAATCCATTTCATTGGTACCAGATTTGTGAGACAGTCAAGCTACATGGAAAGCATACTGATTCGGACTCCTTGCAAATCCTGGACAGCTCTCCAATAAGCCCGGCTCCCTTATCGCAACTGTGCAGGGCGACTGGTCTGCATCAGATTTAATTACGCGGCCGGATGGACGAGAAGCTGCCTCGAGATTGCTGGGCATGGTGTACCACAGCATGTCCTGAACATTTACTCTTCTGAACCAACACCCTGTAAACAATGCCAATTTTAAGGCTCATATAACATGATTTTGGCTTGGGCAATGATTCATTTTCTCTCTCCCCACCTCCCACCATTTTCCCTTTCTTTTCCTCCTGAAAACAGATACTGCCATGTATGCAAGTAGGTGGGACTGTTAAAATCAGACAACAGTGATAATTTCACACACCAGCGATCTTCCTGTTTCCGAGATGAGCTGCACAAAGGCCAGGAACAGAGCACATAGCTGTTTGTAAACAGTGTCATAGGCTGGGGGGGTGGGAAATGGAGGTCTGTTCAACAGCACCGGAAACAAAGAGATGCCATGAGAACAGAACAGGAAGCAGTTAAATGTCGGGCAACTAAAGAAACGTTAGTAGCCCAACCATCAACATTTCATCCTGACTCATTTGCAGTGACACAGCACAAAGGCTTCGCCAAGAAAGAATCCTATTGAGATGACATTTCATTATGACTGTGGCATTACAGTGAGGTTGTTCTCACGATCGGCATGAGGGGAGGGAGGAGCCTCCTACTCTAGTCCGGGAGCCATGCACACGCCTGGTTGGCCATCATGAGAATCCTATAAACAAGGCAGGGTGGGGGAAATGCTCACCTGCGAGCTGAGCATGATGGCAGGTAACAGCAGCGAGCCCAGAACTGGTACCCCACTCCAGAGTGAGGGTGGAGGGAAAGCACTCCATCGACTGGACGGAGGCCTCCCGCCTCCGTTCCCAGCTTGCGGACGAGTGTTTTCCGCTCCTTCTACCTTGCATGTAAGATGCTTGCGATGGCAAATCGGGAGAGCACACAGTTCCCAAATTAGGGTGGGGGCTTCTCCTACCCTAATAATCATTGTGAATCAAGAAAATGACAGGGCTGAAGGGCCTCATAGGATATCAGCAATTTAGTGGCTACTTGGGACAATGGCTGCAATGTTAGCTTTGGACAGGGGGTGGAGGCAAGGGGAGGAATCCAGGGGCACCAGGGACAGAGAGCTAGTTTTGTGGTAAGTAAAGTTGTGCCCTCGAGTCAGTGCCGACTCCTGGCAACTACAGAGCCATGTGGTTGTCTTGAGTAGAATACAGGAGGGGTTTCCCATTGCCTCCTCCCATGCAGTGCCTTTTAGCACCTTCCTATCTCACTGCTGCCCAATATAGGTGTTTTCCCATATTCTGGGAAACATACCAGCGGGGATTCAAACCAGCAACCTCTTGCTCACTAGGCAAGTCATTTCCCCGCTGCACCATGGGTGCAGCTGTATTAGGTGGCTGTATTCTTGTGGTAGCAAGCATGAATTGTCGCCTATGCTAAGAAGGTCTGCTCTGGCTTGCATTTAGATGGGATACTACATGTGGACACCATAAGATTTTCCCCTTAGGAGATGGGGCCACCCTTGGAAGAGCACCGGCATGTTTGCATGCAGGAGGTTCCACGTTGCCTCCCTGGCATTTCCAGATGCCTGCAACCTTGGAGGAGCCGCTGCCAGTCTGTGTAGACAGTACTAAGCTAGATGGAGCACTGGTCTGGCTCAGTAGAAGGCAGCTTTCTATGTCCATCTGTAAGTTAGGTGGAGATAAAGAATTGCTGTTGATCATTTATGTCGCTTGATGAGCAGCTGAAGGCATTTGGTCATGACTATAACCACAATGCTGGACTAGTTGCATGGATACAACCAAGCAGATTTTCTCAATCTTGGGTCCCTATATGCTGCTGGATTACAACTCCCATCATCTCTAGCCGCAATGGCCAAAGGCCCACCTTTGGCCATTGTGGCTTGACATGATGGGAGTTGTAGTCAACATCTGGAAATCCCTGTTACAGGAAATGCCACTCACCACAGGCAGGATGGTGCATGGCGTACTGTACCAGATTCTGTGCCCCAGCCACGTTTATCTTCATCCATTCAAACTATCCCCAGCCAGCAGGATATTTGATACACCTGACCACTTTAAATCATAGAAGAGGTTTCTCACAGGCAAGCTTTAACGTGTTACCTTCTGCGGTGTTAGAAAGGAGGTTTAAGGGAATTCCCTTAAGGAATCAGTTATGCCCTTGGGGCGCTGGAGTTGTTGAGTCGGTAGCTCATGTCCTTTTACACTGTGCCTTTTATAGGACTATTCGCCCTATATGGATAGAACCTATTTTATTTTATTTTAATACATTTCTATACCACCCAAAACGCAAGTTCTCTGGGTGGTTTACAAAACAATAAAAACAGCCAATAAAAGATTAAAACATTTCAACAATTAAAATTAAAAAGTTAAAACTATTAAAACACAATTAAAACAGTATCTAATTAAAAGCCTGGGTGAACAAATGCATCCTGACTGCCCTTTTAAAAGTTGTAAGAGATGGGGAGGCTCTTATTTTACTAGGGAGCTTGTTCCAAGGCCTCGGGGCAGCAATGGAGAAGGCCCATCCCTGAATAGCCACCAGATGAGCTGATGGCAACGGCAGACGAACCTCTCCAGATGATCTCAATGGACAGTGTAGTTCATAGCTTTTAAAAGACAAACCGGGTTATTCTGATGATGATGATGATGTTTCTTATTTTTTAATGGATCGCCACACGGAGGTTACAGAGAGGATTGCAAGATTTTGTGCTGCAGCGCGTAAAATGAGACAAGATAAACTTAGCTGTGTACGACCTTACCATCCTTGTAACCCAGTTTTATGTAATTTATTCTTTTGATGTTGTATATTTTTATTGTATTGTATTGTTTTTAATTCCTTGTTTTCTTGGTCATGGACCGTAATAATAAATTTGATGTGATTTATCTTCATCCGTCAAATTTTTAAAGGGTTGTATCCTACTGGGCATACTCATGGGTGAAGAGCAGCTGTAGAGTTACATCTTCAATCCAATGGAGTTGACATGCTGGGAAGAGAGTCTGTCGATGGCTCTGCTGTGTCTGCAAGAGGTTGCCAGTAGTACTGCAAGCACATCCAGTTACTACCCGTGCAAGGACACTGTGTATTATGATAATTAAATCAATAATCCAGCTTCTCATTTCTCATGGTGAGATGATAAATGAGCTTGTAGCTACAACCATGGGTGGAATATTAAACACCATGCCTTCAGGGTAAGTTTGCCTCTGTGTTGTACAAGATGTTTCATGAACCATTCTTGTCTCAGATATCACACAATAAGGCATCTTTTAAAATAAACACATGAAGGAGGAATAAGATAGACTGCGCAACTCTTGCCAGACATATCTGACGGGGACGGGGGGAAGAAGAACAAGAGGAATAAATGGAACAGAAATTAAGGCTAAGCCAAAACTACTCACAACTTTTCACAAATGTTCAACAGTACCAGAAAATGCCTCATTGCATTCTGACACAGAAAAAAATAGTGTCGATGTATAAAAATGTTTCAAACAAATGTTGGAAATGTGGAAAATGTGAAGGAGATTTCCTACATATGTGGTGGTCATGCAGGAGGGCAAAGGCCTTTTAGGATATGATATATAATGAATTGAAGAAAATTCTCAAAATGACATTTTTCAAAAGGCCAGAGTCCTTCCTGCTGGGAATAATACAAGAAGAGCGTCTAAGAAGAAATTTAACATTTTTCATGTATGCAACCACAGCGGCCAGGATAGTTTATGCGCAAAAGTGGAAAGACACTAAAATGCCCTCGAAAGAAGACTGGTTGATAAAAATTTTGGAATATGCTGAAATGGCAAAGCTTACAACATTTATAAGAGATGATAATTTTGAATGCTTTAAAGAATTTTGGGAACTTTTTTTGCTTTATTTAAAGAAGTATTTTCCTAATATGGACTTTTCAGTAGGGTTTGAAATATAGTAATAGCAGCAGATTGGGGTGTGTAAAAATCGAGCAGTATTGAATGCAGTTTGAATATTTTGAATTATTATAGCAGTGGCCTATATGTATAGTTATTGTGAACCGTGCAGATAGGCGAGCTGGAAGTCAATATTTATGTGCAGAGTTAGGAAATGAATGTAACTGAATGTAAAAGTTATTGTAAAATCTAATAAAAATTTAAAATGAAAAAAGAAAGAAAGAAAAGAAAATGCCTTTCTCTTCCAGTTTTTCATTGTGCATTTGCAAAAATGCTTGCTTATTCATTTAAAGTGCCCTCACCAAACCTGAATGGCTCCTAGCATTGTAACATCATCCTGTTCACCACATGGTCCCTGATTGGTTGGCATCATGCGGTTAATCTTAGCACTGTAATATCATCCTGCTCATCATGTGGTCCCTGACTGGTTGGGATCATGTAACTAATTCAGAAAGCAAGAGGAAGCAATGTTCTGGAGAAACAGAGGCACCCTACAGGATGGGGGAGGAGGAGAAGAGTGACTGTCTGCACAACTAAATGTTTTTCAAAAGAAGTGTACACCCCACCAAAACCTCTCGTTTCAGTTTGAAAATAAAAAATGGAGAACATTCAGTACAGCCCTGCCACAGGTACACATCCCTAGGGACAATCCAATTACTCCTTAATAACCAAAGCAAGTGCAGTCACAGAAACTATTCCAGTGGAGGCACACAGCTGAGCACCAGCAGACTAATGCACTCGACATATAAACAAAGCACAGCAAATCATCATCAGACTAAATTGAGATGAGAATAACCTGCAGTGCAGACACGGAAATGTTTGCTTTTAAAAAAATGGTTTATGGGAACAGCTTCCCCTTTGCATGGTGGGGGAAAGTCAAATAAAGATGTTAAATTCTGCACAAACAAAAAGCTAAATGTGGTCAGCCTGCAATGAGAAAGTATTCAATTTTAAAAACAAATGCATATAAATTGGTCTATTTTTCTTTACTTTTCCTAGCTACAGAATGGAGGAAATCCAGGTTACTGCCTTTAAGATTACTAAGCAGAGAAGTCCAGACTTCTTGCTCATAACGTCCATCATCTTCCTAGTGCAATGGCAAAGGAAATCATTTAAATCTTGAAGAGAAATTTAATGATTGGTCCCAGGGGAGGAAAAGCAAGCTGGCTGAAACATTCCCACTGTAGCAGGCAGCCCCAAAGAGGGGGCCCTCCCTCAGTATGGGCTTTTCGTGTCTGACCCTTTATGGACTCAGTTGGTCTGGTCAGGCTGGCGGCCTCTGTTCATCTGTTGAATGAACAGCAGATGAACCAGTGCTGGTTCATTTGCTGACTGGCCACAGAGGTGCACGATTCCTGCTGGAATCGGCAGGGATCCACAAATTTAGGCTTAGCATACTGAGTTCCATGGTCGCCCCCAACACCCTCTCTTCCCTCAGGTCCTTTTCTGGCAGACAAGCAGAGAAAAGCAGGCTTCCTGTCACTGGCAGTGGAATATGAAGAGAGTAAGAAACGGGGGGGAGACCTCCCTGCCTGCTCAGAAAGGATTCCTGCCGTTTCTTGCCTTCTCAAAAGTGGCAGTAGAAAGGAGGTCTCTGTTGAAAAGATTTTTCTGGAACGGGGTATCTTGCCTGATGGCTGGGGGCATTTGCCACTGGCAAACCGCCAAGTGGCTCTGTAGATACCTGGGAACTGGTCTCCCCCTTCCCAGAGGGTAGTTCCACATCAAAAATGTGGGGAGCAGACATATCTATAGATTGTCAAAGGAGAGGCAGGGCTCTTGCTTGGGGGACAGCGGCTGAGTTCATGGGACCACCTCGTCACAATCATCTGCAGGAAGAACCAACAGATAGTTATCTCCACCACAAACCCAATGGATGTGGGAGAGGAAGAAGAAACTCTCATTAGCCCTTTCCAGGTAATTTTTTAGCTGCAGAAGAAGCCAAGCAACATGGATAAGCATATTTTGGAAATTTCTGGCCGTCTGTGTGGCAGAAATATAGAGAAATCAGGGGCGTAACTATAATAGGGCAAGGGGGGACAGTTGTCTGGGGGCCCACTGCCTGAGGGGGCCCAGAGGCAAGTCACATGACTGACTCCCCCAGCCACACACCCGCCCGGGCTTCCTTCAGTCATATTCATCCTCCAAAATTGATATGAATGTTAAGACCTGGAGCTACCAGAACAGCATGTCTTTCTCTAGTACCATAAAATGACTTGTATCATCCACAATTTACAAAACCTTTTAAAAATAATTTAGGATGATGTTCTATTGTGGCACATAGGTCTGTGTGTGTATACATACACACACATATACATATATCTATATCTATATATAAATTTACTCTGCTTTTTGTTACCACTATTCAGCTTCATTTAAGATTTCTTTACTTCATGAGCTGAGCTTCAGTGAGGGGGGGCCCATTTTAAAACCTTGTCTCTGGGCCCACTCCAACCTTGCTACGCCCCTGAGAGAAATGCAGCTCAGGCATACGAGGTCACATTCTGTGGCACATTGGGAAAATCCTCTGCATTCTCTCCCTCTTTGCCTTTACCAAAGCACAGTCAGCAGAAATCATTCTTATGGCTCACCAGGGCCCAAGCTTCTCAGCCCATTAAAACATCTCAGCACAGAATTCAAAAATAAAATATCCCGCATTTAAATGCAGCATATAATAGCTGAACCATTGCTTCCTTCGACCATTTGAGATTAAAAATCCATGACATTAAGAACTTTAACTGCAGGTGGTTGGGGGAGAAGAAAATTATTATTCCGCTCTCTGCAGAAAGCTTAACGTCGGAAGATGAGGATTTATGGAAGAGCTGGTCTCTGGTGATATCAAGCAAACAGTGCGTTGGCAGATACTAAATCCTGCTGTATATATAATCTCCCTAAACCCCAGTCTCTGAAATCCAACAGCGAACACACAATGCACCCATCCCCAATGCTTGATATGAAATAGTTTGATGAAAGGTCACAGGACCCTCCTCAACATGCGGGATGGATGGCAGGGAAGAAAACCCCAATCTGTGAATGCCGCATTCCAGGCCTGAGCAACTGCTCCTGGCCACAGAGTCCGACTGCATTTTAGTGCACTGCCACGACCAGAAGTCTTCTTGCTGGCATACTAAATGCCTGTCTGTGCTGAACTCAAAGCTTGCAGGGACGGTCACAGAATCAATTTTTAAAAAATATTTAAAACCCTATCTTTTTACTCAGGCTTTTTCAGCTTATTGATAACTTATAGGTTCTAATTCTGTGACCGATTTTTAAATTGTTAGTTTTTATTTGTTTTCATCTGTTTTAATATGCGTTTTTAATTGTTTTATATCATTGTGAACTGCCCGGAGACGTGGGTTTGGGGTGGTATACAAATGTGGTAAATAAATAAATAAATAAATAAATAAATAAGAGCACAAGAACAGCCCTGCCGGATCAGGCTCAAGACCCATCTAGTCCAGCAACCTTTTTTCTACTGCGGCCCACCAGGTACCTGCGAGAAGCCCCCAGGCAAAAGGTGAGGGTATGCCCCCTCTCCTGCTGTGGTTTCCCTACAACTGGGATTCGGAGGCATCCTGCCTCTGCGCCTGGTGGCAGCCTACAGCCATAAAGACCAGTAGCCATGGGTAGACCTATCCTCCATGAATTTGCTGAAGCCATTTTTAAAGCCATCCAAGCTGTTGGCCATCACCACATCCCATGTCCGAGAATTCCACAGGTTACTTATGCACTATGTGAAAAGGTACTTCCTTTTGTCAGTCCTAAATTTCCTGGCAATCGGTTTCATGGGATGACCCCTGGTTCTGGTGTTGTGAGAAAGGCAGAAGAACTTCTCTCTCGCCACACCATACACAATTTTATAGACTTCTATCACGTCTCCCCTTAGTCACCTTTTCTCTAGACTACAAAAACCCCTGATGTTGTTGTCTTGCCTTGTAAGGAAGGTGCTCTGGGCCCCTGATCATCTTAGTTGTCCTCTTCTGCACCTTTTCTGGCTCTGCAATGTCCCTTTTGAGATATGGTGACCAGAACCGTACACAGTAACCCAAGTGTGACCGCACCATGGATTTGTATAAAGGTATTATGATATTAGCAGTTTCATTTTCAATCCCCTTCCTAAGGATCCCTACTCCTCCGTGCGCCCAGATGGGCTAGAATTCTGCTGAGTTCTGAGGGCCAAGCAAATCTGTGCAACTCAGTTCTTCCTAACTAGGGGCAGGATGTAAGGCACTGAAGGGCGCAGTTGTGTCTCAAACCAGGGCCCCCAGCATCTCAGCTCCAGGGGCCAGGAGGGGCTCGTCCTAAGGAGCCTGGGGGTGTCAAAGAAAACACAGCTGCCTCTCCTTCCCAGAGCTCAGTTTGCTCCTCTCTCCCCCCTGGCATTAGTGAGAGCTGTGCTGCCTGCAGGCTGGCTATTTGTCAAGTACAGCTGTGTGAACGGCCAGCCTGCCGGCAGCATGCAGAGTGGGATAACGTGGAGCACACGTTGCTCCCGAAAGGAGAGGCAGCTGCGTCTCTCTTGGCACCCCTAGGCTCCTGAGGACGAGCCACTGCTGGCGCCAGGGAGGTGGCACAGCAACATCCTGCCTACAGAACAAGAAAATGTGTGCAAGCACCAGAAGTCAGCTTAGTTGCGCTAGCAAGAGGGATTCGCAGATTTGTGCTCTCAAATTTGCACTGGTGAAAAGCCTCGTGTTCACTCAGGCTTTTTAAAAAAATGATTTTTTAAAAAAGTTTAAAAATGTTTCGTATTATATACCATATTGTATATCGTAATGTGGTTATTTTGTGTGTCATGTGTTTTACGTGGATGTTCTTATTGTTGTGTTGTGAGCTGCCCAGAGAAGAATTTGTTATGGGGCGGCGAAAAAAATAAAGTTTATTATTAATCAATTTAATTAATTGATTAAGCCGCAACATTTGATGCCTTGGTGTAGTTCTTGGACTGCTGCTGAGTGCTAATGCATATGAACTGTGTTTGGGTGTGTTGTACTTTGTGCTGCTGAAACTATGAAATAAACAGGGCTGCTGAAATCCACTAGTCTATTATTATTATTATTATTATTATTATTATTATTATTAATAATAATAATACAATTTCTATAGCGCCCTTCAAAAATGGCTCAGGGCGGTTTACACAGAGAAATAATAAATAAATAAGATGGATCCCTGTCCCCAAAGGGCTGACAATCTAAAAGGAAACATGAGATAGACACCAGCAGCAGTCACTGGAGGTCCTGTGCTGGGGGTGGACAGGGCCAGTTACTCTCCCCCTGCTAAATAAAGAGAATCACCATGTTTAAAGGTGCCTCCTTGCTAAGTTAGCAGGGAATAGTCTGTGACAAATGAAAAAAGTCCTGATGAGTAATGCCATCTTATTTGTGTATTATTTCTCTGTGTAAACCGCCCTGAGCCACTTTTGGAAGGGCGGTATAGAAATCGAATAAATAATAATAAATTATAATCATGTACCAACATAGCTTGACAAGTAAAATATTTTGTCTGGCTGATGAACTGAGCCAACATTTCTTCACCCTTGGAAATAAAACCATGTTTGTTAATTAGTTCGTTATTGCCCTGGACGTCAGTGTGTGCTTTTTCCCTTCTGAATGGTTTTTCCCTTCTGTGTGGACTGAAAGGTGCTTCTGAAGATGACATCTGAGCTGCAACACTAGTCTCATCACCTGACTGAGCCATCAATCACCTGACCCCTGAGGACCAATCCAACTCCACCAGGCATTATAAAGGCATGTTCAGAGGGTGAAGCCTTCCGAAGTTCTTGCCTTTTTAGGCTCCCAGGTAGAGGCAAAAGAATTGAATCCAGGGCCCCCCTCCATACAAATAAAGCGAACTGCCTGCTATGCCGAAATGCAGCTCAGGCACTATCAGCCATCCCAAGAGTCAAATCATCTTAATAGCTTTTTGGGGTTGCAATCATTACTTCTAATTATATCAGCTGTTGGTGGATGGCTCCAGTTATGCAAAGCGGGACAAACACCAAATGGAACACACTTTTTCAAGATACCACTGTTAGAATCCATTTACTGCAGCCTAAAAGAGCTCAAAATTGTCCCCCAAAGGGTCTGTCTTTGAAGGTCCTTCTGTCAGGCTTGCACAGAAGTGAAAGGAGCCAGGCAGACAACATCGATCAGCAAATATATCTTTTGATCAAAGAATCTGACGCACGTGATTGAAATAAAAAACCGATCTTTATTTAAACCAGATTGTGTTTTAAATTTCATCATCAACTGCAAGCACTACAGTAAAAGTAGTTTTTGAAAAGCCAAGTTTAAAATCAGTGGTTCAGTCACAAATTCGGAAGCACAGGCATTCTCCATGACAGCCCTCAATGGCCACACCTCGTGGCCACACCCACCCCAATGGCCACACCCCCACAGAGAGATGCAATAATTTGGGGAGTTCTGACACAAGAAGTCAAAGATAGTTTCCTAATCCTACAGAGCTTGAACCTCATGGGGTTCTTCATCCAGAAGAGCAGTCTGGAGGAGGAATGCCACCCACAGAGGGTGGAGGATACTTCTCGTAACAGGAAGAATAGTAATAAAATAAATTGTAGTCCAATATTCAATTATGTAAGAAACTGCTGGAATAGCAAGAGCAGCATAATTATCTCCATTTAGGAAGCAAAGGGCTAACCATTACAGAGTCGGAGGAAGGAGAATATTGCTTGCTCAGCCAAGCAATAGATGGCGGGGGGAGGATCACAGAAGCAGAAGCTGCTGTTTAAAAAAAAAAAGGCAGGGCAAGGAGCAAGAAAGACAAAAATGTTCCCCTCTCTATTGGCTGCTTTGCATCCCTGCTGACACCCTGCAGGGGAAAAAGTACCAGGACTACATCCCTGCGCGTCCCTGCAAAAACACACCACTGTTAAAAATGAAATCTGTACTTACAGCAAAGCCTTCACTTCTGTCCTAAAACAGAATTAATAATGCTCTAACACACTGGCTGACATCCTCACTAATGCAGGATGGACACACCAGGAAGACCAGCTCGAGTTTTCCCACTACTGTTGAGCCAGCAAGAATTGTGCTGGAGAGCAGATTTCAACAGAAAGTATGTCCCTGAGGGCTGCACAGCCCTCAGGAAATATTTTCAGGCATCGCAGGGCACTTCTGGAAGCAGAGCAGATTGTCGAAATCCAGAGAACTTCTGGAGGCATAACAGATTGTTGAAATGCACTCTCCACAGCTGCAGAGATGCGGGGGCGGGGGGGACACTCTTTGCTGCACAGATGCCTCTTCCTGGCACGTCCACACTGTGTTAGGATGTCAGCTACTATCCATAAGTGAAGTTATGGTGAGATTTTGAATTGGAACATTATCTGCATTTCCCTCCCTCAATGTCCTAAATAAATTGGGATTTGATGTATTTCTCTTATTCATGTTCTTCTTTTCTACAACAGAACTGTACCCAAGATAGCTAACAATTCAAAGCAATATGACAGGAAATACAGATATATAAGATGACAGATATATGACATTAAAACTTTATACATTTATCATAGTCATGAAATATAAAGGAGCAGTTTAAATCAATTAGCACAGGAAGATCGATCTAAGCAAAAGTACAGTGGAACGGGGCAGTGCCTGCCATAAGCCTATTGTTATTAATCAAAACCAGCATAAGTATTTCTATATTAATTTTATATCCTGTATAAATATCTCAAATATTTTTCCAACAGTCAAAAGCATTTGGACTGAAATATTTGGCCCTGCTTCCAACGTTAAATTAAAACAAAATTCAAAGTTTTGATTGGTTTCAGATGTTGCTACCTAACTTTATGGGGCAAGATAAATGAATCAAATGTCTCTATCTAGCTACATAAATAAATAAATGGATTATTTATTCAGATATGCTTTATTTACCCGTCTATGAATCTTTTTTTTTCTACGACTGGATAATTTGCAGCTAGCAATATCAACAGAATCCTTTTCCCTTTCCATTTGCCATGCAATATACCACAGTTCTGCTCCTCTGGACCTAATCCATCAACTTGTTCTACATAATTAAAGCCACATTCAGAGCTTGGTTGTCATTGAGTAGCACAGCTATTTTATTTTTTTTTAAGCTTGCCTCATTTATAACCAAGGCCATCCTTCCACTCACATCATGTTTAGCAACTAGTATGTGCTTCAGTCTGGTTTAGTCGCTTGTTTTTTAAGAAGTGCAACCGCAAGCAGCCACTTGTCAGCTGGGGCATCACAAAAGAACACACGGTTATTTTCTAATTCCCTTTTATGAATTGTTAAATAAAAGATATATTTGCTGGAATGAAACATTCCAGGCAAAAGGCAGGGTACAGGGGCAGGTGATCAGCAAGAACAGAAGTCTGTCTGCTCAGAATCTTTTTTTCTGCTAATCCTCCAAAAGGTGTGGATTCTGGTGCTCCCACCCTCCGTAACCCCACTTCTTAGCCCGGCTTTTAGCACAGGTTATAGGCATGAGCGCGTCCTTGACCCAGCTGCTAGGATCATGTGTCTGCTGCATGCAGCCCGAGGAGACACAGAGACATGTGCCTAGAGCGCCCATCTAACGGGGGAATTCCCCAAGGCATCATGCTCATTGCGCGGTGCCTTGTGGGATATCCGGAGGCTGGAAAGCGAGTCCCAGCCTCTGCTGATCCACGCTGCGAGGAGCAGCACAGATAGTGATCGGCACGGCTCCCTGCAGCGGGGATTGTGTGAGAGCGTGGCTCGCACACCGAAGACACAATGATTGATCATCTTGGGGAAGGCAGACTGAACCCTGCAACCCTGCCCCACCCTGGGGCACGCTGTCCATGTGAACGACCTCGGTGGGTTGACAACATTAAGTATGTTTTTAATGCCTAAGAAACCATTGTTTTTACTAAAAAAATAAAACCGCATTTATATGGGAGTTGGTGGGAAGCATTCACAGTGATACTCATGGAAGGACTCTTTGTGGATGCCATGTGTTGTGCGGCTTCTATGGAATTCTCGGCCACAGGATGTGGTGACAGCCTACAGCTTGGATGGCTTTAAGAAGGGTTTGGACAAATTCATGGAGGGCGGGTCTATCAATGGCTACTAGTCTGAGGGCGACAGGCCACCTCCAGCCTCAGAGGCAAGATGCACTCCCTAGGAATGCACTCCCTAGTGAAATGAGAGCCTCTCCATCTCTGACAACTTTTTAAAAGTCTTTAAAGTCGCATCTGCTCACCCAGGCTTTTAACTGATATTGTTTTGATTGCTTTATTGTTGTTTTTAGAATATTGTTTTAAAACTTTTAAATTGTTGTGTTTTAAATTTTCGTTTTCGTTTTTGTTTTTAACTAATGTTTTACTGTTGTTTTTATCCTGTTGTAAAAAGCCCAGAGACGTAAGTTTTGGGCCGTATAAAAATATATTAAATAAAATAAAGAAATAAATAACGATTCAGGGGAGCAACAGAAGGATAGAGAGGGCATGCACATACCTCTTGCCTGTGGGCTCCCCAGAGGCATCTGGTGGGCCACTGTGTGAAACAGGATGCTGGACTCGATGGGCCTTCTTGGGCCTGATCCAACAGGGCTGTTCTTATGAACTGGGAGAGGAAACTCCTCAGGGACATATGCAGGCATCCACAAATCCACTTGCCAGCTCACTAATGGCAAATGCCCTCAGCCCTCTGGTGATCGGAACACCCAGCACCACCAGCTCTCCTCCCAAGAGGTCTAATTTCCATGGCCATTTTTTTGAAGGTAAGAAACAGCAGGAACCCTTTCTGGGCAATTGGAGAGGACTCCCCCTGTTCCTTAGCCAGTACAAATGAAAGGAGACCCACTTCTTACCTGAGCCGTCCACCTGTGTGACAAAACGGGGAGGGTTTCTATGCTTGCCTGGGATTCACCCTCACTAGAGGGATGGCTCTGATCCCAAATCGAGGAGCACGCTGCTCCTTCGAGGTAGGCTGCCACCAGTTGAAGACTGATCTAAAGCCACTGACCAGGCTCAGAAAAGGCTTCAACAACCTAGAACTGTCCGGCTTGGGACTTACAGGCACTGTACAGCCAGAGTCCACACAACCCAACACTAGACAACAAGACGTTATGCTGAAAACAGTAGTGAATGACCTTATGAAGCACATGGGGAAGAACTTTGCAAGTAACCCTCCAGGACCTCTTAAATCAGACTGAAGCCACTTCTAAGTATATGAACTTTATTAAGAAACAGAGGTTGCAAACAGAATAAGGACTTGAGAGGAAATAGGTTGAAAGAAAGGCACACAGGAATTCAAAAGAAAATACAAAAAAAAAATTTACTAACTGACTAGCACTGAGTTTTACCTTGGTCTCGCAGTAATCCCCAGGCACAGTGGCCAAGAGCCAGGGGTTATGGGAGCTGTAGGTCCACAGCTGCAGGTAGGCCGAAGCTGAGCAGCCCTGGTGAAGATAATACTGAGCTAGATGGACCAATGGTCCATCTAGACCAAGCAGCCTGCTATGTTCCTATTGCCTATGTTTGCACGTACCATGTAAGGGTAAGTCACTCTTGGGATTTACCAAGTGGAAGGTGCATGTGCAGACACTGAACAGAGATTTAAGCCCTGCCACATCACGGTGCATTCATTACACTCCGTGTGCCAGTGAAACATTTACATGGAAGCAGAGGCAAAGGAGTAAGGATAACACACATCAACAAGCCTTCAGACAAAGAGGACACCTATTTTTAAAACAGGGAGTTGGGCGGGGGGACACCTATTTTTAAAAAGAACAACAAACACTTCTAAGCACCTTCTGCCTCTCCACAAGTCTGTTGCATTTCACCATGTTGCCGGATTCCGTTGTTTTCCTTAAGTCACACATCCTAAAACGCGTGGACCAAAAATAACCTTCAGTTTGACAAACTACATCAACACCCTCAAACTGAGAGACTTCACTGAAGAGATCACAATGTCTCGGAAATGTGAAGATCACTAAGCTTGTTGTCATGCTGACTGAGACAACCAAAGACAGGAAGAGGCCAAAAAACCCCAAGTTGTTTACATTTATAGAAGCCGACTCAAACTTTAATTACTTAGAGATGCACCAAGAATACATGCAGCAGTCTATGGGTTCTATGTAGAGTGCTTGTCCCCAGGAAGATGCAATCTTATGCATTCTTACCCGAGAGGAAACCTCACTGAACACCCTGGGTCTTACCTTAAGCAAACACACAGAAATGATGCACTGCATGTCATGTAAAAACCTGTCGTTCAGATCCCAACCATGTACAAACTTCATCAACTCTAGCAACACCTCCACTGCTGAACTTGAAAGCCATCCAGGTCCAGGGCATTTTTTAGGGGGGGCAGGGTGTCAAAGGCCCTACATACGGAAGGCCTCCAAGGTATAGTTCACCAGCTCCTCCTTTCTTCATTTTCCCATCATCTCTGCCCTAAAGTCTCTTTTCCCTCCACTTACCCTTCCTTCAGACTCTTCATTCTCAGACATCCTTTTGCCCCACAAAGCTGCACCTGTGCCTAGGGCTTGTGCAAGACCTTAATCACAGCCAAACCCACAACTTCCCTTTTCCACAATGAAGCTGAATTGCGAACATTCCAGCAGCTTTATTTCCAGGGCAACTGGACCATATGCAAACATTCCAGCCCAGCCAATCAGTCTCACAGTCCTCACTGCCACAGGCTCATCACAAAAGAGACTGAGATCTATACATTTTGACCACCAGATGGTGCTTCTATCACTCCATAAATATAACAGAATATAACAGAATAATATTTCTCCAGAAGAAGGTATTCTGCTGCCCAAATCAGGTTTCTGGAAGGAGCAGAGCACATCTCCCAACAGAGGCATTGGCAGCTTTGAGAAAAGATGCAGACTCATTCCAAACGCCGGCCTTCCTTGGAAGTTAAGGCAAGTTCACACATGCATGGTTCTCAAATGGTTCTCTCCCCTGCTAAATTGGTTACCCTTGCTAACTTGGCAAAGAGGCACCTTTTAATGTGGTGATCCTCTTTATTTAGCAGGGGGAGAGTAACTGGCCCTCTCCACCCCCAGCTCAGGACCTCCAGTGACTGTTGATGGTGTCTATCTCATGTTTCTTTTTAGATTGTGAGCCCTTTGGGGATAGGGATCCATCTTATTTATTTATTATTCCTCTGTGTAAACCGCCCTGAGCTATTTTTGGAAGGGCGGTATAGAAATCGAATTATTATTAATATTATTATCATTATTATTAATGGTTCTCAAACTTGACGCTTTTCTAACAAAGGCAGTTCAGTCAAGAGCATCCTCCAGTGCCAAGACACCTGAGCAATGAGCAATTGAGTCCGACGAACTTGCATGTGGGACAGGGCCACACAGCTCAGTGGGAGAGCTACTTCCCTTTGGCAAAAGTTGACAACACAGGCACACGGTCTATTGCTACTGCCAGGGAAGGAAGCCCTTCTTCCAGCCGTAGTCTTAAGGCCAATGCTTAAGTTTATGCACATCATATGAGAACTGCACTCTTGTGCAACAACTGGAGTAAAAACTTCATACTGGGCCAGTACCAAAGGTTGGTACCTTTGGAGGACCCCAGGTCTGTGTTGCCTGGAAAACACCCATTCTGGATGGGTTTACACTCCCCTGAAACAGCAGGTACATAGCTTGGGAGTGTTCCAGGATCCCAAACTCTCTCTGTTTTTTTCAGGTTGAGGTAGCGGCCAGGAGCGCTTTTTATCAACTTCAGCTGATCTATCAGCTACGACCATTCCTGGAGGCAAACAACCTTGAAACAGTGGTGCATATGCTGGTAACCTCCAGGCTTGACTACTGTAATGTGCTCTACATGGGGCTGCCTTTGTATGTAGTCTGGAAACTACAGTTGGTACAGAATGCGGCAGCCAGACTGGGAAAACCCAAAGGGACCATATAACACCGATCTTAAAAGAACTGCACTGGCTGCAGATACATTTCCAGATGAAATAAAAAGTGCTGGTTATTATCTATAAAGCCCTCAACAGCTCGGGTCCAGGGCACTTAAAGGACTGCCTTCTCTGTCATGAATGCTGCCACCTATTGAGATCATCTGGAGAGGTCCAGTAATGGTTGCCACTGGCTCATTTGGTGGCGACTTGGGACCAGGCCTTCTCTGTAGCTGCCCCAGGGCTCTGGAATACACTCCCTGTCAAAATAAGAGCATCTCCATTTCGGATTGCTTTAAAAAAATATCCTCAAGACACACATGTTCTCTCAGGCTTCTAACTGAAATTAATTTTAAACTCATTGTTTTTATCCCATGGATTTTTTAAAAACTTTTTTATTCCATGAAATTGTTCTAATTGTTTGTACTCTGTTTTATATTTGTTGTTTTAAATTGTGTACACCACCTAGAGATACACATATCAGGTGATATATTTATTATTTATTTATCATATTTCTATACTGTCTGATACAGACATCTCAATTTATTTTTATTTATATATATATATATACCATACATATATGTATGTATGTTATAAATAAATACATAAATACATATATGTATAAATAAATATGAAGGGTTCCCAGACGTTGACCAGAACTCTCAGCACCCCAACTACAACTGCCTTTGGTTAGGGATTATGGGAACATAAACAGCCCTGCTGGATCAGGCTCAAGGCCCATCTAGTCCAGCATCCTGTTTCACACAGTGGCCCACCAGATGCCTCTGGGAAACTCACAAGCCAGAGATGAAGGCATGCCCTTTCTCCTGCTGTTACTCCCCTGCAACTGGTCCTCAGAGGCATCCTGCCTTTGAGGCTGGAGGTGGCCTGTAGCCCTCCGACTAGTAGCCATTGACCGACCTCTCCTCCATGAAGTTATCCAAACCCTTCTTAAAGCCATCCGGGTTGTTGGCTGTCACCACATCTCGTGGCAGAGAATTCCACAAGTGGATGATGCATTGTGTGAAAAAGTACTTCTGCTTGTTGGTCCTGGATGGGAGTTGTAGTCAACAATATCTGGGAATCCTTGAACACTGCTCCAGGCCCTCCGAAGGCCTGGCACTACTGATTCCGGAAGCACCCACAGCCCACCTTCACGTAGCGACAGAAAGACTGTCTTAGTCAATCACAATCTCATCCACAAATGGGAATTTCCCCTAAAGCAGGGGTTCTCAAACTGGGACCCCCAGATGTTGTTGGACTACAACTCCCATCACTGTGGCTAGGGATGATGGGAGTTGTAGTCCAACATCATCTGGGGAACCCAGGTTTGATAACCGCTGCCCCACAGGCTCCTGAATCATGGCAAGGGCCTCTGATTAAAAGCTTCCATTTGCAGATGGGATTTCAGGGAAAGCAGCAAAGGAATTAGACCCATGGAGGGCGCGCTACCAAGGGCCCCCTCAGACCCGGAGCCAGCCCTGCAGGGCAGACACTGTGCACAGTCAGAGCTTTCTTACTGCAGCATACAACATTAAATGTATCCACGGACAGAGAGCAAGTGTACCAAGCAATAACTTTGTTGTACAACTACTAATTTGTTGGATAACTGCCAGTGGCCGCCCAAAATGGCTATGTCCACTCATGGACCATTTTGCCACACCTGTGGCACCTATGAGAGTAGCACCTCTGAATACCTCAAAATATTGCCGCTTTGAGACCACTATTTTTTTGCAACTCCACATCTGTCAACTTGGAAAAGATGCCTCTAAGTCAGGCTTGCACAATGTAAGGAGCAGGGGCCAGATTCGGCCCCCGGGGACCTTTTTTGCTGGTCTGCAGATAGGAATATTCTGCAGCAGCACCCCAGAAAGGCAGGCGGGTCATTCTTTGGATCGGTTCCCTCTTCTCCAAAGGGGGCCATCCTCTGTCCTCAACAGAAATGGACTTACAGCACCATCCTGTGCACGGTTCCTTGGAAATGCATCCCACAGTGGACCCAGCGATAGTAAGCATGCCTAGGATTACAACCCGAAAGCAACAGTGATTTCGGGAGAGGAGAGGATTTGGCATTCGTGTGGGGCTGGCATGCACTTCAGGGACGACTGTAACCATGGCCAGAGGGCATGAGTGACGTGCCAGGGCAGGACCTCCAGCTCATTTTGTAATGCTAACGGGTCTTTTAAGCTTGACATATCTTAGGGTCTCAGTATGTCCTAATCCAGCCCTGCCATCCCCTGGGGGATCAGGGCCTTGAACCAGGAACTTCCAGGTCTGGGACGTACCTAGTCCAGTGAGCTCCTTGTGACTGGGTGTGCTCAGGCACCCAGAAGTGCAACACCCACCCCTATGACCTGGGGCAATACTCAGCACCCCAAATTGTCAATGATTATTTGCCACGAATGCATCTGCTCAGGAGTCTTTCTAATCCCCCACCCCAGACATCTTCGCCATCCTCTCCCATATCACACAAAGGTGTTTTTTTTAACACGGAGAAAAAAGAATCATTGATGCCTAAAGCTTTACTTTTTAAGCAGACCGAGACGAAAGTTGAGCTTGCCTACTTATAAATGCTCTCTTCGTTTCGGTTTCTCATCTCTCCATTGGACTGCTCGGCACACAGATAGGGAAATTCCTTAAGCATTTAAAATAATTCAATTTTTATTAATCAGGCAGATTGAGTTACAAGGCAGCGGGGAGGAATAGGTTAGAGAAGATCATTTAAAGCAACCTCAGTATCCTACGGCTGTCTATAATGGAACATTTGCCTTCATAGGAAAGCTTCTCTTGAATAATTTCTGCACAGATATACAGACACAGTATTAACCATGGATAATACTCTGTGTGTGTGTGTCTGTGCAGATATTATTCAAGAGAAGCTTTCCTATGAAGGCAAATGTTCCATTATTAAGTCAGAATTAGTCATTCATATGGGTTTCCCAGGAAAGACCTATACCAGCACTTGTCAGAGTTCCTTTTTTATTTCTTCAAGATAGATTTTCTAGGGGTGCTTCTGAAGTTCTCATCTGAATTTTCTCCCTGAATTTGGGAGTTCTAGGTTACCTAGTCTGCCATTAGGAGATCTGTAGTGTGTTCTGGCCAAAATAGAAATGAACAAAAGAAAGAAAACAGCCCCTGGCAAGATTACATCACAAACATATTTTAGGGGCAACACCATTCCAGCTGACACTGGAATTTATTTATGTATTAAATTATGTATTAATTTATGTATGTATTTAACATATTTATATACCGCCCAAAACCTGTGTCTATGGGCAGAAGATGGGATGGAGAGCTGTATTTTCTCCAACTCTTGAGTCTGGAATTAAGTTATTTAATGACAGCCTTCCCCAGATCCACATTTTCATTACACCTCTGAAGAGAGTTACTTCCACTAAGCATCCTAATTCCAGCATCTTCCAGGAGAGCTGGTCTTGTGGTCGCCAGCATGACTTGTCCCCTTAGCTAAGCAGTGTCTGCCCTGGTTGCAAATGAATGGGAGACTAGAAGTGTGAGCACTGTAAGAGATTCCCCTCAGGGGATGGAGCCGCTCTGGGAAGAGCATCTGGGTTCCGAGTTCCCTCCCTGGCAGCATCTGCAAGATAGGACAAGATTTTTTAAATTTTTTTTTAATAGGACAAGATTTTTTTATTGAACCAACAAACTACCAAAGCATACAGTACGTTGCCAAAGCACAATTATATACCAAGTGGTTGTTTGTACATGATATATCTACACAGATTTACACACAAGGATTTGGAAACCCACAAGGTTATGAAGTATATGCAAGATAGGGCTGAGAGAGATTCCTGCCTGCAACTTTGGAGAAGCTGCTGCCAGTCTGTGAAGACAATACTGAGCTAGATAGGCCAATGGTCTGACTCAGTATATGGCAGCTTCCTATGTTCCTATCTTTCCTTCTTATCTTCAGAGTTAACAAGGGCACAACAAATATTTAGAACAAGGAACTAAACACCAAACGAACTAATTAATCAATGGGTCAACTGGAGTACCAGCTGCATGCACCACCATTCCAGGCTGAGATCCCCTACCCACCCACCCCGCCAAATCTTCCCTTTAAGCAACTGTGCACTGTGGAGTTACTGCACAGCATGGTACAGAAACGCATTTCAAAACAACATAATTCCACATTGTCATGCAGAGGCAATAGGACAACCCAATAGGACAACCCCCACGTTTTACAAAATGAAGCTTTATGTTCACAACTTAACATACAGAAAAACACAGTTCTGGATTACATGAAGGGATAGTACAGAAAATGCAAGTCTTCCAATGTATTGATACTATGGAAACGTTTGGTTTTAATAAATAGATTAGAACCATTTATTCCTCTGAGAAGGTTTAAGGTCCTGAGCTAATTTCCAAGCATTTGCGCCGATACAGCACAGCAGCTAACTCAAGAACTCTAGAATGGTTTGACTTTCTCTCTCATTTCCCATTTGCAAGGTCGGGATCACACTACCAACCATTTCCACTTGCCCTCCAACCCAGGATTGCAAATCCATGGCTTGTTTTTCAATTGTGGCTTGGAGGCCAAGCACAAACCACAGTTTGATGGTTTGGATGCCCGGACATACCTTGCACTAAAAAGGAGGCTACGTACTCGCTGGATCAGAGCACATGGAGGGGGAGGGAGGGAGGGAGGAGTGTGCAAGCCAAACAAGTGGCCATGTCACACAGAGGATCAGTCTATGTGGCTCCTTTGTCCAATGGCTAAAGCAAGACTTATTAAGAAGCACCACACGCCATCAAGGCCACTTCACACAATAAAGGGCAAACCAAACACATTGTAATTTGGATATAAACTGCAAGACATCTGCAGAAGTTTTCCTGTACCATGCAGACGCACTTTTAAAAACGTCAAATATTATATTTTAGTATGCAGAAGGCCAGCATGCAGGATGAAGGCAGCAGGCACGAGATTCAGGACAGACAAGAGGGAGTACTTCTTCCCACAATGCATTCTTAATTTGTGGAAATGTGGTGATGGCCACCAGCTTGGATGACTTTAAAAAGGGATTAGACAATTCAGAGAGTGGAGGACAAGTCTAGAAATGGCTACCAGCAAAAATTCTCAAGTCATGCCTGATTCAACACAAAAAGATAAAGCAGCATATGAAACATATAGCCCAGGATTTTAGAAATCCCAGGCAGCAGGGAACCATGGTGCCTAGAAATTTAACCGTGGTGCCCAGACCAGGATAGTCAGAGGCAGAGTTATTTAATAAAAACTGCATTTGTCCCAGACAGCCCTGCTTCTGTTCTAAGTATGCTATTTGTAAAGGGGATAAAGAGAAGCCTTTCCCCCATCCCTTTCCACAAGGTCTGTCACCAAGTCCGGTAATTTTGTCAAATGTCCATTGTCTTTTGGCTGCCTCCAAAGAAAATTTGTCAAGGCCTGATACAGCCAAACTATGAACGGCCACACATAAAGAACATACTTTACAAGTCTCACACTTTGGAAAACACCATCAATATAACAATGTAAACACAGTGCATCACTTAATACAACTCTCGTATGTTACCAAACTGCTTGAAGACTTCTCAATCGGGGTCTCAAACTCCAACCGCTGTTGGACTACAATTCCCAACAACACCAGGCACAATGCCAGAAGCCAAGGATAATGGAAGTTGTGGGTTAATGTCTGTTTACCCACAACTTGAGATCCTTAAACAGTTTGAGATCCTTAAACAGAAGAGTAAAGGAAAAGTAAAGTGTTCCGTCGAGTCGATTTCGACTCCTGGCACCCACAGAGCCCTGTGGTGGTCTTTGGTAGAATACAGGAAGGGTTTACCATTGCCATCTCCCACACAGTCTGAGATGATGCCTTTCAGCATCTTCCTATATTGCTGCTGCTCGATAGAGGTGTTTCCCATAGTCTGGGAAACACACCAGAGGGGATTTGAACCGGCAACCTCTGACTTGCTAGTCAAGTCATTTCCCCACTGCGCCATTAAGTGGCTATTCTGCTTATAACAGCTGTTCAACCAAAACGCGAGCAAACAAAATACTTATTCGTGTGTGAAAAAAATCCCCCTCATTTTTTGTCTATAAGCTCTTATTGAAGCAACATCAATACATCCATGCATCAACTGCCAAAACGAACCCAACGCCACTCAAATAATCTAGAAAAATGCAATAATTTATGTGTGGGGCTGTAAAGTTTTAAATTTTAAATTTTTTTTTAAAATTGATTTGATTGTAACTGATTTTTTAAAAAAATGTTTTAAATTTTTTTTGTATTTTGTAATTTCTTCCCTTCCTTTTTTTCCGTCTGTAATGATTTAATGTGTGTTTTTATCTCATGTTCTAGTGTTGTGTTGTAAGCCACCCAGAGAACAATTTGTTATGGGGCAGCTAATAAATAAAGTCTTTCACAGTATGGTGGTTTTGTGATTCATGTGTTACATTATATTTTTGTACTTAATCATGTATCACTTGCATGTTTTTTCTTATTTGTGTTTATGTTTCACGACCTTGAGAAAGGAGATTTATCCAAAACACAGTGAGCTCAGGAAAGCATTTTGTGAGGCACCGGGCAGTTTCCTCTTTCTGTTTTCCTAGGGGTGTCTCTGCTCCCCTCCTCTCCTTTTCAGTGGCAACCAGTCAGGATGACACCTCCAAGATGCCTCTGAATGCCAGTTTCAGGGAAGCCAAGACAGGAGGCGGAGCAGGCTTTCATCTCCTACTTATGGGCTTGCTGGAGGCATCTGGTTGGCTATTCTAGTTGTCCATCTGGTTGGCCAGCTGGGGAGTACAAATCCCGGGAGCACCATGCCGGGAGTATGAACGCCCATCATGATTTCTGACCAGGTCTACACCCTCAGAGACGGAAAACAGGCAACAGCATTGCAAGACTTTCGGCTCTCAGTGTGTCTTCATGCTTTGATTGTCCTGGCCCTCAGGCCTGCATTGGCCAGGTTCACAAGGGTGTTTTTAAAGTTTTGTAAAGTATTAAAAAAAACAAAAACGGCTATGAAATTTTCAGAGGAACGGAAATGAAAATGGGCAGGAATTGTTCCAAGGATTACGCCATGGAGAGAATACAACAACTGGTTCACTGCTACCCTTGACCCTAACCCTTTGCTTGTGCAAAAATGACTGCAATTTTATCCTAATTGTTTGGGGGTAGGGATAAAGAAGGGGTGATAACCCACTTCTCGCTGCAAGTGCAACAATGCTACCACCTATTTTCCATCTCTAGCAGAGCAGCCAAAACCGCTATGAGGATTCATCCCCTGAGATGGTACCAATAGCCAACATTTGAGGCCCTGGCTCATGGACTATTATGGGAACCAGGATGCTGCCCTTGTGGAACTTCTGGTCTGATCCAGAAGAGGCTCTCCTATGTTTTTATTATTAGTACACACCAAAGAAGCAACACATGAAATGACGCTACGACTCATGACCTTGGCAACAGAAAGTCAACACATGAGACCTTGCGTTCTCCTTCTCTGGATGGCTGGTGCAACTGGGCACTAAAGAGGTCTTGCAGATAGCCACTGGCCTGGTCAGCTGTGGCAAGAACTGCCCCCTGGTGGCCAAGCAGGGAACCTCCCCAAAGCTGCCTATGGCCTTTTAGACCACAACTGCCTAACATAACCTGTGTGGGCAGGTGGGCAGGGCAACGTTGGAACTGGGCTGACAGTTTTTATGGAGTTGTCTGCAAAACCACACGCCCTGGTGCTCCTGCTTCCAGGTTTCTGCCTGAAAAAATTGAGGATGGTGAGGTCAACAACAACAACAAATATTTATATACCGCTTTTCAACAAACGTTTCCAAAGCAGTTTACATAGAGAAATAATAAATACATAAGATGGATCCCAGTCCCCTAAGGGCTCACAATCTTAAAAAAAAAGGGGGGGGGGAACGGGGATCACACAATCTTTAAAAAGAAAGTGTCAGGCAACTGCTGGGCCCCCAAAGAATGATAAGGAAACCCTGTTCACAGCAGTCGACATTCCCACATTGCACAGGCACCCAGAAGCAGCCATGAAAGCAGGCCGCAGCAAGTTTTCTATGGCTCTAAGAGCCAGCCCCCAAATTTGTGTGCCAGACTACCCTCTGCTCCTGCCAAGGAGGTGGGGGCAGACTCTCCACCACTAACAGCCTCCACTCCATGGTGGGGCAGCTGACTCCTTGACTTGCCCGACGCTCCCTCCTCCTCCTCCTGGCTGCGTCCATCTGGCTGAGGCTGGTGATGGACAGACACAACCAGGAAGACTCACTCATCTCCCAGTTTGCTGGTTTGCTTCTCCCCCCAGCTGCATCCGTCCATTACCTGGCTCAGGCACTACACTTACATTTCCAGCCCAGTCCTGCTATTAAGGCTTTAATAGCAGTACACAACCGAAAACATCTATGTTCTTATAGATAAGTTCACAGAGGGCAGGCCTATCAATGGCTACTCATCTGCTGGCTCTGGGCCACCTCCAGCCTCAGAGGTACGACGCCTCTTAATACCAGTTGCAGGGGAGCAACAGCAGCAGAGAGGGCATGCACACACCTCTTGCCTGTGGGCTCCCTAAAGGCATGTGGTGGGCCACTGTGTGTGAAACAGGATGCTGGATGCTGGGCCTTCTTGGGCCTGATCCAGCAGGGCTGTTCTTATGTTCTTAGAACAAAACAAAAGGCTCACTCCAAACAAATGGATAAAACTTGCAAGAGAAAACAGGTGGTCATAATGACAGCATGATGAAATCCCATGTATACCTAGTATCAATCACCAGTGCTCAGCCCTCCTACATCCAAGACCTTTTTAAATAGGAAGGATTAAATAGGAAGATAAAAGGCAGCAGCTAGCTGGCTAAACGATGCCACAGAAAGGATGCTGGCGCAGGCCCCTAAATGCAATCCCCACTCAGAATCTCAGGTTGCAGGATCGTTCAGAGCAGGGCCTCCACTGAGGAGAGACAGCCCTTCAAGGAAATTAGGGCCCAGAGCACTGAGGGGTTCGCACAACCCCTGAGTTCCTGTCCCTGATCCTAACCACACCAACTACACTGAAGTGAAATAAACGTAGTCTTCCTTGTTTCCCCTACCTCAATCTCTCTCTCTCTCGTCTTCTTTATGTCACATTTTAGACAATGCATTATGCTGCACTAAATAATAAAATAAAATAATGATGATAATGATAACAATAATGGTTTAAAGAATTGAAAAATTATCAAAATCCACCCTGAAACCAAGCGTGGAATCCCATGCTATACATGACACACAAAACTCTTGCCAGAAAACAGCATCCCAGAGAGAGATTCTTTCTCCCCACTGATCATGCAGGATCATGAATCCTATCCTCTCGGCATGTTTTCCTGCCAACCAGCCCACATCTGCCAATGATGCACCCCTTTTACCCTGCGCTGTGCTGGGGCTTCATCACAACCACATCACAACACAAGGTAGAAGGAACCCTACATGTTGGGAGGCAGAGGGCGAGAATTCCCTCTGAGGACACGGTTTTCATCGGCTGCCCACCACGCCACATCACAGCTTCACCCGAACCAGGGCTGGCTATTCTCTACGAAAAAGGGGTCTCTCATCTTCCCAGCGGGCGCTCAGGAGCAACCTCACCACTGCATTCCGGACCCCATGCAGTTTCCAAACACTCTTCAAGGGCAGCTCTGCTCGGCTGATGATGATGAGGTTCTGTCCTTGCAGCAGTCTGACCGTAAACATCATACAAGAGCCACCTTCCATCAGAACCATGCCTGGGCAAACCTCAAGCAATTCATACAGCCATCAGGCCTATGGTGGCCACACAACTGAGACCCTTTAACACTTGGTGGCTGGATGTACAAGAGTCAGCTTTCTTACCATCTCCGTGTAAGAAAAACATGCACGCTGTTTTTCACGTGGAGCAGACAGGTTGGGTACTAGCCACGGCCACAAAGGAGGCCCTTCTCCCGTCCCTTGCAAAAGGAAAACACAGAGCAACGTTCCTACTGCAAACGCTGGAATCCGGAGCAAGATCACTTCATCAGCAACCGGCACAATCTACCAGCGGTTCGAGTATTCCTGTTGTACCCAATTCGACATGAAGCGCTGGATATGGAAACACCACCCCCCCCCCGCTTTCTTCCCCCAGTGGCAACATTTGAGAGAATCATCCAGTCAGACTAAAGCTAGTAAGAAAGTGGGGTGGGGGGTGGGGGAAATCGTGTTATAATTTGTCACGCTGTTTACCCCAAGAAAAATGAAGCGGAGAATTTTTAATTGAGTTGCTTCTCCCTCCAGACCTCATTATGGTGGGGAGGAAATAACTCGATCAAAAGCTTCAATTCAGTTGCGACACTAGAGGCATGATAAAAACCCAGGAAGAAATCCAGAACTCAGAGAGCAAAGAAAGGAGAGCGAGAACGACAGACTGGGGAAAGGACATGCTGGTTCACCGGTTCTGCCTCCTGCATCTTCCCAATTCAATTTCAGACACAATAATAAACTCTCTCTCAACTAGCACCATGTACCTGAGAGCGACAAAGAGTCAGAAACGCCTAGGAGCTCTCCCAGTGTGGGTGCATTCGGGCGCCGGCCCGGCTAGCAGAGGATTGGGAGTCCTGCATTCCCTGTGCAGTGACTGGTGACCGGATATGTGCCAAACCTGCCTGAGGGAGAGAGAGATCCTTGCAGGCTAGCTAGAGTGGTCTGGCCGTGCAGCTCCCACAGACCCCTGCGTGGACGCCCCAGGCAGCTGGCCATCTCCTCCAGGTGCCACAGGACTCCCCAGAGGCTGGGGCACTGGATTTCCAAGCCCGTGTCACACGCGCATTGTGGCATTCCGGAGAGGTGCACCCTGCATGCCAGCAATGGCAGCGGAGACAGGTCAGACCAGAACAAAGCAGACTAGAGGAGACTGCAGCGGGCAGAAGGCCGCCTCTGTCACCACCACCTCGTGCCCCCCTCCATCCTGGGTGCCCCTCTGAGGAGTTCGGCCAGCACAGCAGCCAGCGGGTGCAGCACATCTGTGGCTCCCTCTCTGGCTCCCCCCCCTCCCTTCCCGCAACAGCAGGGAAAAAGATGTCTCTGTGCCAGGCAGAGCATCTCTCCCTCCTCTGTGTCTCCAGGCAGGCAGGGCTACCCAAGCAGCCTCCCCCCCCCCCCGCCCTTCCGCCACCTTAACCCCCACAGTTCAGCCCACCCGGCCCCTAGCCATGGCAACAGATCGCCCTGGGTGCGAAGCCATTCATTCCTGTACCCACAATAATGGGGCTGGGGGGGGGGACCCAGGACACGGCACTTTGGCTGGCCAGGCTGCCTCCTTCCAAGAACCCTGCCTCGCCAGACAACAAATGCCCGCTTTTCATGGCCTGGAGGAAAATGGGGGGGAAGGTTAGAAAGGGGGTAACGACGGCTCTTCCCCCCCCCACCTGCTCTCCAGAGCAGCAGCCACAGGCTCAGCTTGCAGGCAGCCCAGCTGGGCATGCCCCTCTGTCTCTCTCTCTCTCTCAGCAACCCCTTTTTTTGGGGGGGAGGTTGAGGCCATCACTTCCTACACACAGGCACAGCATCTCAGGCTGAGGGAGGGAGCTGGAGGGAAGGGGGGGTGGGGGGGAGGCGGTCAGAGAAGCCAGGCAAGGTGGCACCTGGGTGTGCAGCAGCAGCAGCAGCGCTCCAGGCAAGCATCCTCCTCCGCACTGCCAGAAGTTGGGGGGGGGGGCCGCACAGGAAAGGACTACTTTCCTGCAATGCCTTCCCTCTGGTGCAAAGACCTGGGGGGGGAGACACACTGCCTAGGTCTCAGCGCCCCCCTTCCTCTGCAAAGGGGGGGGGCGAGTTTGATCCATTATTCCTGCCCCCTCCCCTCCCCTCCCCTCCCGTGCATGGGGCGCATGCAAGCCAGCGGGGCCGCCTCTTCTGCTGCTAAGTCTCCTCTGAGTTTGGGGGCGGCCCCGGGGTGGGGGGTCTGGCGGGGGGTGCTGCTCCTGCAGGCCGCGCGCACCGGCATCCCCGGGCGCCTTGGCGAGCCTGGCAGCCCAGCGCCCCCGCTCGCCCGCCCCCTTCCCCGGGCGCCTTTGTCTCCCTCCCAGCCCAGCGCCTTACCTGTCCTGGGAGGTGCTGCGGTGCTGCTGGTGCTGCTGCCGGCCCGGGGTTGGGAGGGAAGGGGGGGGCGCGCGCGCACACAGGCGGGCGGCGGCGGCGGCGGCTCTTTTGTGCGGCGGCTCCTTCTTCTGCCGCGGCGGCTCCTCGCTCGCAGCCACACACTGAGACTACTAATTAACCCGGGAAGCTGAGTGAGGCAAGCGAGCGCCCGCTGCTGCCGCTACCGCCGCCGCCGCCGCGCCGCCCGGGAACCTGCATGGCGCGCCAGCCCCGCCGCCGCCGCTGCCTCCGCTACGCCCGGGCAGGAGGAGGAGCCCTGCTGCGGCGGGATCGGGGCCCCCTGCCCCCGCTAGCACCCCGCTTCCCGCACGGCCTCCTCTCTCTCGCCTTTGCATCCCCTTGCCCGGGTCCCTCCCCAGCAGCTGGCATCCCAAGGTAGACTGCCTCTCCGCATGGAGGCTCGGCTCGCCCGCCCCACTCGGAGCGAGCCTTTTGCAGCTCTTCGCAACCCGTGCTCGTTTTCGCCACCTTAAGCAGGCGGGGGCCAAAAGATTGCAAAGATGCAGTTTTGCTTTGCTGATGCTCCCTAGCACACACACACCCCTCCGCAACTTAAAGGGGTGTGTGTGTGCAAAAATCTTATCTTTGGCAAGAAAAGAGGAGCTCTCCCTCTCCGCACAGCATCCTTCCAAGGATGTCTACCTTTGTCTTTCTACCTTTAAAAAAAATGAAGAGGGGGGAAATGTGTGAGCCCTTTTAGGATATGCAACCGTCCTACTGTTATTTTTCGATGTAAACTGCTTTGTGTATGTATGTATTTATTTCTCGTTTGATTTTTAGACCACCTTTCATAAGGCATCCCAAGGCAGTTTACAAAAGTTAGAATACAATAAAACTCCATTTAAAAAATCACATTTAAAACCATTAAATCAGTTAAACAGTAAAAACCATAAAACACCAAAAAAAAACCCACAACCAACCACCATCAAAGAAGACAAAAAGAAGCAGGAGAGCCAAGAGACCCGGCATTCACTGGGAGAGCATGCCACAGCCTGGGGGCAACAACAGAGAAGGCCCTGTCCTGCCATGCACAATTTAGCCTCTCGGAGCAAAGGCCCCTCTCTGACGACCTTTTTGAGCAGGCAGAAACTCTTGGGAGACGGCAGTCCTTCAGCTATCCAGAGCCCAAACCATGAAGGGCTTCAAAGGTAATAAACAGCACCTTGAATTGGATCCGGAAACAAATTGGCAGCCACTGCAACTCTTTCAAAACAGGTGTAATATGCTCTGAGCGAGCAATTCCAGAGAGAAACCTGGCAGTTGTACCCACAGATGTTTCCAAATATTCTTCAAGGGCAGCCCCACGTAGAACACACTGCAGTAATCCAGCCGCAACCTGACTAAGGCATGGGTAACCATGGCCAGATCTGCCTTCTCAAGGAAGCTGACACACAAGCCAAAACTGTGCAAAGCCACACCTGGCCACACCCTCACCTGAGCATCCAAAAGCAGAGGTGGGTTTAGCAATACCACCAAGCTGGGCATTTGCTCTTTCAAGGGGAGTTCAACCTCATCCAAAGCTGGTCAAATTTATTTATTCACTAGTAATTTTTAGCCCGTTGTAATAACGGGCGCTAGCCTTAAGGGGAAAAGAGATTTATTTACGGCCCTGCCCCCCGAGTGCGGCTGCAAGCGGGCCCAGTCCTTTCCTGTTCGGCCGCCGCGGCTACCGCCACCTCTTGCTGAGGCCGCGGCCGCCATCAGGGTTAGTCGCCCCGCCACCGCCTCACCCGCACTCTTGCCAGCGTCGCGGCTGCCACCATCAGGGCCAGTCGCCCCGCCGCGGCCACCGCTACCTTTGGCCGAGGCCGCAGCTCCGCCGCTGCCTTGGCCACCGCCTCGGCCGCACTCTCCTCCTGCCGTTGGCAGCGGCCGCTTCTCCTCGGCCCGCCGCTTCTGCTCCTCCCGGCCCTCTCGCCGTAACGGCGGCGGCCGCCATCGGAGCCAGTCGCGACACGAGCGGCACGGCCGCATGCCCAAGGCTTTTATGGTAGAGGATTCATTCATTCATTCATTCATTCAATTTCTATACCGCCCTTCCAAAAATGGTTTAGGGCAGTTTACACAGAGAAATAATAAATAAATAAGATGGATCCCTGTCCCCAAAGGGCTCACAATCTAAAAAGAAACATTATTATCATTACATTTATATCCCGCTCTTCCTCCAAGGAGCCCAGAGTGGTGTGCTACATACTTGAGTTTCTCCTCACAACCACCCTGTGAAGTAGGCTAGGCTGAGAGAGAAGTGACTGGCCCAGAGTCACCCAGCCAGTATCATGGCTGAATGGGGATTTGAACTCAGGTCGCCCCGGTCCTAGTCCAGCACTCTAGCCACTACACCACGCTGGCTCCCCATCAGAGAGACACCAGCAGCAGTCACTGGAGGTCCTGTGCTGGGGGTGGAGAGGGCCAGTTACTCTCCCCCTGCTAAATAAAGAGAATCGCCACGTTAAAAGGTGCCTCTTTGCCCAGTTAGTGCTGCCAAGTTAACACTATCCTGACCGGCTTTTCTGACCAACCAGTAGCACCTCTGTCTTGGCTGGATTTAACCTAAGTTTATAAATATCCTAATATTTCCTAACAAATCATTATCATAATTTACTAATAAATATTGACTAATAAATAATAATAATTATATTTAGCTACCTCCAGCGAATAGTGGATGTATCCTGTGGGCTGTTGGAAGAGAATAAAGGACCATTTATTTATAGTTCCATTTCTATACCACCTTTCATAAAGCTTATCCCAAGGCAGCTTACAAAAATTAAAATACAATAGAACTTTATAAAAGTCGTACTAACACATGATTAAAATCAGTTAAAACCGTAAAAACCATAAACACAGCAAAAAGCAACAGCCATAAAAAAGGCAATCTCATGCAGCATTCTCTTTCAGCCACGTCCCACTCATAAGGAAGGCCCTACTGGCTTAAACCCAAGGCCTTTCTAGCCCAGAATCTTATTTGCTGCAATGTCCGATGAGTTGCTGCTGGGAAGCCTGCGGAGAAAACCGCTCTCCTGCTATTTGCCTCCCAGGAAGTGGTATTTAGCAGTACGCTGCCTCTGGACTCTGAGGTTCCACATAGCCAACATGATTAGTGGCCATCCATCACTACATCTTGTGGCAAGAGTTCCCCAGATTAACTGTGCTACATGCCATTAAGAAGCATTTCCTTTTTACTCACTGTCGTTATCCCCAAGCTAACTTGGCCAAGAGGCACCTTTTTAATGTGGTGATTCTCTTTATTTAGCAGGGGGAGAGTAACTGGCCCTATTCACCCCCAGCACAGTACTTCCAGTGACTGTTGCTGGTGTCTGTCTTATGTTTCCTTTTAGATTGTGAGCCCTTTGGGGACAGGGATTCATCTTATTTATATATTATTTCTCTGTGTAAACCACCCTGGGCCATTTTCGGAAGGGCGGTATAGAAATTGAATTAATAATAATAAATAATAAAATAATAATTTCCTTTTCTCTCTCTTAAATCTCCCACCAGTCAGTTTCATGGGATGACTCCTGATTCTAGTGTGGTGAAAGGGAGGGAGAAAAACTTCTCTCTACCTCGTTTGTCCGGGTTCATGCAGGAGGCAGTGATCCTTGAGGAAGGCTGGCCCAAATAAACAATTTTTGCTCTCTTGGACTTAACACCAGTTTCTCATGGGCAGACTCTGTTCCTCAAAACAAAACTAAATAAAAGGAAAAAGGAAAAAAAAGATCTTGTGGGGAAGATGGTTGGTTGTGGGGAGGAGAGCTGGTCTTGCGGTAGTCAGCATGAAGTGTCTCCTTTATGCAGCAGGGTCTTCCCTGGTTTGCATTTGGATGGGTGACCACATGTGAGCGCTGTCTGCTGTAGATCAGTGGCAAAGCATCTGCTCTGCAGTCAGAAGGTCCCAGGTTCACTCCCTGACATCTCCAGGAAGGGCTGAGAGAGACTCCTGCCTGCAACCAAGAGAGGAGAGCTGGTCTTGTGGTAGCAAACATGACTTGTCCCCTTAGCTAAGCAGAGTCTGCCCTGGTTGCATTTGAATGGGAGAATTGATGTGCGAGCACTGCAAGATATTCCCCTCCGGGGATGGAGCCGTTCTGGGAGGAGCAGAAGGTTCCAAGTTCCCTCCCTGGCAGCATCTCCAAGATGGGGCTGAGAGAGATTCCTGCCTGCAACCTTGGAGAAGCCGCTGCCAGTCTGTGAAGATGATACTGAGCTAGATAAACCAATGGTCTGATCAGTATATGGCAGCTTCCTATGTTCCATTTGGGGTCTTCCAGGAAGGCACACCTGTGAGCTTGTGGCTTGACATTTGTTTATTTACTCTATATGGTCCCATGCAAAACACTGTCCTTATCCCATTTGTTCCCATTTGTTTCAGATGGAAAAACTGAGCCTGAAAGGCAGCAATAAGCATGGGCTGTGGCTGAGTAGAGATTCAAAGCCAGGATGCCTCTGTTTCAGTCTAGTACTTCTCTCTCGCACACACCACCTGTCAGCTAGGATTCATTATTTGTCTTGCAAAAACGTGTTTTATATTTTGCCCCTATTTTTTAGTGCCAAGAGATGACGTCCCCTTGAGGTTTTTGTAGAGTCCAAAACTAGCTTAATCAGTATTTATAGCTATTGAAACTGTGGACAAACACATTAGCAAACTTTCCTGAAAATCTGGTGGGTGCGAGGGAGGGCAGAGAGTTTTGCCTTGGGGGCTAGATCCAGCCCATATCCTACCACTAGCTGATCACCCTGGCCGTACAGCATTTATTTATTTACCAAAAGGTAGGATGATATCTGTGCAATATTTTGGCAGGGAATGGAGTGTGTATGTGTGTGTGTGGGGGGGGGATAATCCAATCCCTGCCACTTTCCCTCTCAAACAGTCAGTTGTCAGGATTTTGGCTTTTTAAAAAAAGTAATAAGAGGCTATCCACGTACCCCCTAACTTCTTGGATCTGGCTGGAAAAAGTGATACGCAACACTGATTTACACCTGCTATTTCCTAGCCCGTTAGAGATATGTACACAGAAGTCTCCTTTCCTATGCATATGGTTCCAGGCAGGATTAGACCACGGTTATATAGTTGGAATAATAATAATATTATTATTTTTACATTTATATCCCGCTCTTCCTCCAAGGAGCCCAGAGCGGTGTACTACATACTTGAGTTTCTCTTTCACAACAACCCTGTGAAGTAGGTTAGGCTGAGAGAGACGTGACTGGCCCAGAGTCACCCAGCTAGTTTTCATGGCTGAATGGGGATTGGAACTCGGGTCTCCCCGGTCCTAGTCCAGCACTCTAACCACTACACCACGCTGGCTCTCTCTCTCTCTGGAATACTTTCCAGCAGGGGTTCTCAAACTAATGTGATGGACTACAAATCCCATGATCATTGTGATCAGTGGCCATTGTGGCAGGGGACGGTGGGAGTTGTGGGAATACAGCACCTAGAGACCCAAGTCTGAGACCCCTGAATTTCCAGGCTTGCTCAGATCAACTATTTTATTGATTCCCACACTTCATTCTTTCAGTGGTTGTCTGTTTTATGTGGCTGTCCCTTTTTAATGGCATTGCAAATGGAACAAAACCTGTATATGCAGTCTGGAGAAAGAAGAACAGTTCCTCAACCATCTACAAAATCAGGCCTTAATTAAGTCTCTTACAACTTGAGATTATTACATGTTCTGTACACATTATACATCAAGAGTGATGAATTATTCAGTTTTGACTGAAGGTAAATTTATAGCAGAAATCAAAGTTTACTTTCTCTCTCAGCACAGGAAAGTGCTATATAAAATGTGAAAATTTAATGTGCTCTTAATTAAGGGTGCTATTGAGGCGTTTTATGCTACCCTTAAGCAAAGCCATAAAAGCACAGAAGGAACTGGAATATTTTAACAATAAACCTGATAATCCATTAAAAAACACAGATAATGGGGCTAAAATTTATTTGAAGACAGGGGAATTCCATGCCATACTTATGCACTAGGGGCACTAGAAAAGCAGGAACTTAGAGGATTCCTAATTTCACTACAACTGGACAGTTGCTGCTAAGGTGGGTCCACTCCAGAGAGTGTGAAATATACAATTGTGTACAATATAGCATTTCTCTTCAACTCTGAGATAATGGAGTCAAGTTGGTGTGCACATTCACAGCACAATTCTACATTTCAAGTTTGAACACCATCTCAGCACCTGCCCTGTTTTCATGTGTGCCAGGAAAGATGGAAAATAAATTGCAATTGACTTCTGATCTGTGCCCTCGCAAAGACTCCATTTTCTTAATTCTAAGCAAGAAAGAAAGCCATGCATTTCTTCCAGAGAGGTAGCTGCATTATTCTGTTGCAGCAAAAACAACCTTAAAGACTAGCACATTTATTGCATCTGAGGCTATAGTCCACAAAAGCTTATGCTGCAATAAATGTGTTTGTTTTTTCAAGGTAATCCAAGAAGCAAACTAACAGATCCAATGATATAACAGAAAACAATAGCCCCAATAAATGTATAAATGTAGATTATATTGAAAATCGAATAATCATCTATACATCACCATGAATAAATTGTATATGGCAAATTGATAAATAAGATATAAAGTGTATCCAACAACAAAGATATAAACAGAAGAACAATATAGTACATCCAATGAAAGAACTAAGTTTCTATCAGAAACCTTTGAAGAAAATAGGCACATCACAGGAGAAGACCTGCGGTCTCCCATGAAAAAGATTCATTCTACTGCATTTAAATTTTTAAGAAGATGTTAGTGACATCCTTGGAAGAATATATTGACTTTAATTAATAGTTGAAAAGGAAACTCAAAACAGAGTGATTACCGGAGTGCTGTTGTTTATATACTTAGTCCTTTCATTGGACGCACTATATTGTTCTATATTGTTTATATCTTTGTTGTTGTATACACTTTATAGCTTATTTATCAATTTGCCTTATACAATTTATTCATATCACCATGTACAGATGATTATTCTATTTTTAATATAACCTACATTTATGTATTTATTGGGGCTATTATTTTCTGTTACATCATTGGATCTGTTAGTTTGCTTCTTGGATTCTCTGATTCAGATCCTTTACGCTTTTTGTTTGGTGTCTTTTTATGGTACCACAAGATAGAGATGTGCGTGAGCGGCTCGTGCAGGCATGGGCGGGACATGGAGAGGTTCCTTTAAGAAGCAGGTAAGTAGGGTCTTACCTGCTCTTCTGCCACCCTGCCGCATTTCCGGCTGAAGTGCTCACTTTAGCAAAGGCGGTGGTGCTGTTCCTACCAGCCCGAGTTCCCTGCAGCCACCGTGCTCGTGTTCTGGCATCATGTGCACAGGCTGAAGGGAGCAGCGCCGTAATTACCGCAGCCTTTGCTAGAGCGAAATCTGCGCCCGGAAAAGCAGCAGGGCAGCAGCGGAGCAGGTAAGGACCTGCTTCTTAAGGGAACCGCTCCCTGCCCCACCGAACCGGTTCAGCTGTGGGCACCAAAGCCGGTTTGGTGCTTTCTGAAGGAATCCCCTGCTAACTGAGTTAGCTAGGCACCTTTTAAAAGTGGTGATTCTCTTTATTTAGAAGGGGGAGAGCAACCGGCCCTATCTATCCCCAGCACAGCACCCTTCTTCCTTTGGGGACAGGGAGCCATTTTATTTATTTATTTATTTCTATATAAGCCGCTTTGGAAAGTTGTGTTGAAAAGCAGTATATAAATATCCGTCACCATTGTGCACATCCCTTCCACAAGATTCTTGAATGGTTTTGCTTGTATTTCTTGATACTAATCTCTGCAGAGGAGTAGGCCTTAAATGTTAGCAGATGAAGAGAAACTCAGCCTAATCCCGTGACTCTTAAATGCTTGTAAAAATCTGTCGGCTTTTTATAATCAATTTATTTAGGCCTGGACTTTTTCTTTGCCAAGGTAAATAAGTATAACCCCTTTTAAAAGTGGTGATTCTCTTTATTTAGAAGGGGGAGAGCAACCGGCCCTATCTATCCCCAGCACAGCACCCTTCTTCCTTTGGGGACAGGGAGCCATTTTATTTATTTATTTATTTCTATATAAGCCGCTTTGGAAAGTTGTGTTGAAAAGCAGTATATAAATATCCGTCACCATTGTGCACATCCCTTCCACAAGATTCTTGAATGGTTTTGCTTGTATTTCTTGATACTAATCTCTGCAGAGGAGTAGGCCTTAAATGTTAGCAGATGAAGAGAAACTCAGCCTAATCCCGTGACTCTTAAATGCTTGTAAAAATCTGTCGGCTTTTTATAATCAATTTATTTAGGCCTGGACTTTTTCTTTGCCAAGGTAAATAAGTATAACCCCTGCTAACTTGGCAAAGAGGCACCTATTAAAGTGGTGATTCTCTTTATTGAGCAGGGGGAGAGCAACTGGCCATGTCCACCCCCAGCACAGCATCCCTCCAGTGGCTGTTGCTGGTGTCTATCTTGTGTTTCTTTTTAGACTGTGAGCCCTTTGGGGACAGGGAGCCATCTTATTTATTTATTATTTCTCTGTGTAAACCGCCCTGAGCCATTTTTTGGAAGGGCAGTATTGAAATAGAATGAACAAATAAATAAATTTTGGACAGAATTGAACATTAATTTCTCTTAATTCATATAGCTTTCTTTCATAAGGAAGATAACCTTTGTATTTGTACAAAACTAATCACCACTAATACACAGTTCAATCCATGCAAAATAATGGTCAAGTTTTGAGCTGGGTTTTTCCCTCTCAGGGCATAAGCTTTCAAAGTCATCAAAGGACTGATTATATCTGACTCACAGCTCAGTAAGACACTTGCTGGGTTGTACAAACAGAAAACACATAATAAACCTACTTAAATTTCCATTTCATACAAGTGGATGCTATTATAAAGAGAGTAAAGTGTTCCCAGGAGGGCTTGAAGTATACTAAATGTGATATTCCAAGGGACTAGAATTCAAAAAGGATGCTTGTTCTTAAAATAAGTACGTAAAGATAAAGGATATGATATATTGCACACTCCCCATTAAGATGAACAGGAGATGCATATAAGAGCATGACAGTTCAATGGGATTTTGGAGAACTTCTCAGCTGGAATGTGTCCCGAGATCCTATGGGTACACATATAGACTAAAAAATTACCAGTTTGGTAGTGGTTTAATAGTTAAAGCCTCCCCCACAAGGAGTGCTGAAAATTGTAGTTTGGTCAAGATATTTCCTCTTCCCAGGGAACTTTGGGAGCTCTTTGAATGAAGCTCAAAAGGTGTTAAGAATTCAGTGCAGGGGTTCTCAAACTGGGGTCCCCAGGTGTTGTTGACTACAACTCCCATCATCCCCAGCCACAATGGCTCAAGGCTGGGGAAGACGGGGTTGTAGTCCAACACTATCTACAGACCCAAGTTTGAGAATCCCTGCATTAAGTGTGTTTAAACTGGGTGACCACCGCATATATTTCTGGTCCATAAAAATGTTTTTGTGGTGACCTTTTCAAAATTTACTTCATGAGGGCTAGACACTTGGCTCCTTAAATTAAGAAATGAGAATAAAATCCCAGGGATGTTCCATGGAAAGAAAGAGTGGCTGACATCCAGAGAAAACTACACCTGGACAGTGCTACTGAAATTAAATAGTCCTTTAGAGTAATTCTTGAGTAGTACTGTCTGGGTTTCAGTGAACACCTGTTAAAGCAAGTGGAAGACCGTAGTACAGACACCAGCCAAAGGGACTCGAAGATCAGTAGGGCAAGCATTTGTTACTGAGAAATCTTTGCCATTTCATACATTAAGCAGGACACCTTGTTTTGATGTAGGAAAGTGTTTCTTCTCATCAGTCACTATTTGTTAAATTAGGCAGAAGAAACAAAAACCTCAAGATAAATCAACAATAATTTAAAACAAGCGTAACACATATTAGCAGGATTCCTCCAGACCCCCCCCCCCTTTTTTTGGCACATTTGTATATCCTGGGCAGCAGTACAACCATGGGGTTTTACAGATTGGCAGCAATTGTCAACGGTAGAGGAGGGTTGCTTAGCAATCACGGACACCCCTACGACAACACAAGGATCTTATTATTGAGTGAACCAATCAACATGATGCCAGTCCTTGGAATGGCAAATACAGAAAATAGGATGATTCCTTGCCGGCTGATTTCTTAAGGGAATACTAGAGTGATTATTGAAAAGCCGACTCCTCTCCTTCGCCTCCTTTCTCGCTCACAAATATAGAGCAAAATGATGGAGGATGACCTAGAAATCTACCAAATGGAATGCAAAATTATGCCCAGGAGTTGTGAGGCAACCGGGGCAGGGGGGGAACAAAACCTTTGCACACAGCTTGCTGTGCAATTGTGCAGTCCAAAGGACTGAAGGAAATGAAACCGACCAGGAAGAAAAATTATCTTGGTGGGTTCACTCAACAGAAGGCACCTCTCCAAATGAAGAAGAAGAAAAATCAGTCATTCAATTTTTAATTTTCCTTCTCAAGGAAAACTCATTGTGATGCTCTTAAGAAATCAATAAAAAGGAGATCTAGCCATTTTTAAGCACAGAAAATGCACCCCAGGATTTGTACCGTGTTCCCCATCACGTGGTTATAAATGTACAGTTCCAGGTATTAGGATCTCGGCTCAGGCTTCCTCAAGCTCCACCAGGACTCCGTCACAGTCTTTTGGATGGAGGAAAACCACCGGTTTCCCATGGGCACCTATTTTGGCCTCTTCACTCAACACACGGATTTTCTGCTCCTTCAGGTCAGCGATGGCATCTGTAATACTGTCCACCTTAAAAAGAAATAGTGTGTTTAAACTGGGTGACTGCAGCATATGTTTCTGGTCCATAAACATGTTTTTGCAACGACCTTTTCAAAATTTACTTCATGAGGGCTAGACACTTGGCTCCTTAAACAGAAATTAAGAAATGAGAATTAGAACTAAGAATTAATTAGAATTAAGAAAAGAGAAGGAAAAAGATAATTAAGAAAAGAGGAGAGCTGGTCTTGTGGGAGCCAGCATGACTTGTCCCCTTAGCTAAGCAGGGTTTGCCTTGGTTGCATATGAATGGGAGACTTGATGTGTGAGCACTGTAAGATATTCCTCTCAGGGGATGGAGCTGCTCTGGGAAGAGCAGAAGGTTCCCAGTTCCCTCCCTGGCAGCATCTCCAAGAGAGGGCTGAGAGAGATTCCTGCCTGCAGCCTTGGAGAAGCCGCTTCCAGTCTGTGAAGACAATACTGAGCTAGATGGACCAATGGTCTGACTCAGTATATGGCAGCTTCCTGTGTTCCTAGATTGAAATTCTGGGGATTCTCCAGATTCCAGTGGGCGCCTACAGATGTCACCACAGTGCCTTGGGGCTACACAAAGAGCTTAGGTTCCCCTCCCATGAAATAAAGGGTGCTGTTTTCAAAATAAAAACAAGCCAGGACAACAACTATAGAATACCTCAATGCAGATATGGTGCATCCCTCCATCTTTGTTCTTCTTCAAGAAGCCAGTGATGGGGCTTTTCTCACCAAGGGGGTGCAGCAGCTCCAGCTTGGTGTTCCCGAGCTCCACAAACACTGTGTAGACGCCGTGCTCAGGAAGAGGGATCGTCTCGCTCACCTGAGCGCCAAACACATCCTTGTACAAAGACTTGGCTTTCTCCAGATCGGGCACTGCAATGGCCACGTGGTTCAGGCGCCCCAGTTTCCACAAAGACCGTGGAGCCTTCTGGGTCAAGGAACAGGAAGCAGACAGTGTCCGTATGGTTCGCGTTGGGTTTGGCAACCTGGTGAGAAGCCCTGAAAAGTGGAGCAAGGATAATTTATAAACTTTGTGTGTTTATAAAAAATAGTAATAATTAAGTGAACCTAAATAATACTGCCCATGTCATGACGCTGAAGCAGGGTTCTCATACTTGGGGAGGCCATCGTGGCTGATGGGAACATAGGAAGCTGCCATATACTGAGTCAGACCATTGGTCTATCTAGCTCAGTATTGTCTTCGCAGACTGGCAACGGCTTCTCCAAGATTGCAGGCAGGAATCTCTCTCTGCCCTATCTTGGAGATCCTGCCAGGGAGGGAACTTGGAACCTTCTACTCCTTCCCAGAGCAGCGGCTTCATCCCCAGAGGGGAATCTCTTCCAGTGCTCACACTTCTAGTCTCCCATTCATATGCAATCAGGGCGGACCCTGCTTAGCTAAGGGGACAAGTCATGCTTGCTACCACAAGACCAGCTCTCCTCTTGTCCAAAAGTAGCCCCAAAACATCTGGGGACCCATGTTTGAGCATCCCAGCTTCAGGCAGGCCTTCCCAGCCAGTGGTATTCCAGATGTTGCTGGACTACAACCCCCATCATCCCCAGCCACACAAAAAATGTACCGGGGGTGAACATCCTGCCTAAGGTCTAGCCTAAATCTGCTTCCTGGCAATTTCAACTAAACCTGCCCTCAGGAGCAATCATATTGAATAGGCTTGTTCACACAATCAAGAATTGGGTCAGAGAAGCCTCCCACCCGAATCTGGAAGCTGTGTGCATCTGATTGCCAGTTAAAAACCTAAGTTGGAGGCACCATCGGTGATAGTGAACTGGAGGACCTTCCCTCCTGCCTCAATAAAGAGCTGGGTACAGCTGTCGTGACCCCAAACCAGCCCTCCTCTAGGGCTGGCCCAGGTCTCTAGAATGTGCTCCCAAACGAAATCAGAATCTCCCCATCGCTGGCTGTTTTTAAGCGACTCTTTTTTTAAAAATGCAGCTATTATATTGGGCTTCTAGTTTATCATGTTTAAAAGTTTTCCTGGTGGTTATTTTAGTTATGCAATTTAAGGTTTTAATTGTTGTGTCTGAATTTGTAAACTGCCCCAGGGATTTTATATGGGGCAGTAGATAAATGTGGCATATAAATAAATAAATACACATTTTAGGTAGAGACGGGAAGTACCTAGTGTTACAGGGCTCTTAAGATAAAGACACTTCTTCAGACAGGCTTGGTTTCCTCCCAAGCTGTAGAGAGACTCTTTGTACCCAAGTCTGAGATCCCCCAGGTGTCACACACCAGCATACACACCTTTGCAGGAAAGAACTCCCAGCGTGTTAAGCACACTGTAAAACGTCTCATGCTATCACATTAGCTAATGTGTTAAAAAGTTAATATGAATAGGTTTCTGCATTTTTCCATCCCGGAATCCAGCATGGGCACTGCCCTTGCTGTTCCCTATATTGTTTTGAGCTGTGGGATTGTGTGTGTGTGTGTGTGTGTGTGTGTGTGTGTGTGTGTCTAAACTACTAGCTTCCTGACTGGTTTTCTTGAAAAGCTCAACAGCGGATGAGACCTTCAGCCCAAGACAGGCGAATAAGACTCTCCCTTCTGGTGAGTAACAATGGAGTCCAGCCCCAAATCCAGGTAAAACAATCTTAGCGAAAAAGAGGAGAGCTGGTCTTGTGGTCGCCAGCATGACTTGTCCCCTTAGCTAAACAGGGTCCGCCCTTGTTGCATATGAATGGGAGACTAGAAGTGTGAGCACTGGAAGATATCCCCCTCAGGGGATGGGGCTGCTCTAGGTTCTAAGTTCCCTCCCTGGCAAGAGAGGGCTGAGAGAGATTCCTGCCTGCAACCTGGGAGAAGCCGCTGCCAGTCTGTGCAGACAATACTGAGCTAGACAGACCAAGGGTCTGACTCAGTATATGGCAGCTTCCTATGTGCAGGCGTCTGATAGAAAGAAAGCATAACCAGGGTAGGAAAGAGATTGTTGGTACCAGACAGTACAGACTAGGCAAACAAGGGTGGCCTTCCGAGCGAGCCTTTGGACAAGCCTTCAAGAGGAAGAGGATTGCTGCAAGACCCCCGCCTAGAAACATTTCAGCCTGCACTTTCACTCCTATGTGCAAAAGAGGGGCATGTTTTTCGTCCTGAGAGTTCCCGTGTGCCCCATTCTGAAAGCATCCTGAAAGCTTTCTCAGTTAGTGCCAGCAGACGCGGTGCTTTTAGCCCTCCCAAGAGAGCCCCAACAGCATTAGCCCCCCCCCCCACAACCGCCCCAGCATTGTGGTTAGGAATTCAAGGCTAGCGAATTTCCTTCCCTCTGGAGAGGGAGTTTGCCAGCGAGCAGGGCACAGAGGGCTGCAGGAGAGCCTCAGAGGAGCAGATGGCGGGAGAACACAGGCAGGCAAGCACACAACACAACACAACACAACACAACACAACACAACACACACACACACACACCCAAGGTCAAAAGAGGAAAGGCTGCCCCAACGGGCAAAACCAAGCAAAGGGCACACTGGAAAGGCCCAACTTGGCCCGCAAGAGAAGCACAGCAGAGGAGGAGACCTTGCCGTGGGAAAACTGGCTCACCTTAAAGAGCCACCCCCAAATACATGACAATTAGCTTGTTCCTGCAACCTCCCGCAGCACAGGAGAAGCACCCAGCCCCTGCAGAGGAGAGGTTTGTGGTGCTATGCTTGCCAACAATAAGGGAGGAGGCAGGGCAAAGGATCTGAGGTGTATATATGGATTTTTATATCATCCTTTGTCCTAAGACCCCAGGGTGGCTGCCATGGTTGTAAGCGAAGGGGCAGTCCGGTAGGATGAACGAACCCCTGAACTGGATCCCATCGCCAGCATTTTAGCGAGGCTGGAGGAAAAGCTGTCTTACCCAGCAGCCACACGATCATTCTCCCCACCTCCTCCCTTGATGGTTCCAAGCACACGACCAAAGACCAGGACCATGCCCTGCTGCCTACCTAAGCTGGGTGCTGGCTGGCTGTAGGAACAAGCCGAATGCCTTGTGCAGAGCATGATGTATGTTTTGCTTGTTTGTTTTAAGAGAAGTTCCCCTGGCCGTTCTCTGTACATTCAAACCAACTTACAAAACATCACACAAAATTAAAGTAAGCGATAACTAAGACGCCTAATGGCGCAGCGGGAAATGACTTGACTAGAAAGCCAGAGGTTGCTGGTTCGAATCCCCGCTGGTACGTTCCCCAGACTATGGGAAACACCTATATCGGGCGGCAGCGATAGAGGAAGGTGCTGAAAGGCATCATCTCATACTGCGCGGGAGGAGGAGGAAAGGGTAAGCCCCTCCTGTAGATAGAGAGATACACTTTATTACAGCCTTTGACCAGTACAGAAGCAAGAGGTGGGGGAGCACAAAATCAGGTCCATACAATAATATTATTATTATTTATTCAATTTCTATACCGCCCTTCCAAAAATGGCTCAGGGAGGTTTACACAGAGAAATAATAAATAAATAAGATGGCTCCCTGTCCCCAAAGGGCTCACAGTCTAAAAGGAAACACAAGATACACACCAGCAACAGTCACTGGAGGTCCTGTGCTGGGGCTGGAGAGGGCCATTTACTCTCCCCCTGCTCAGTAAAGAGAATCATCACTTTTAAAAAGGTGCCTCTTTGCCAAGTTAGCAGGGGCAAATAGAAACAATAACTTTACAAATATATAGTAATATAGTAGATTACTCCAGCATATTACTGATTAGATGCCATTGTATATTCATTGCTGTTACAAAAACCTAGCCACGTTATGAGTAACATGGGCTTGATGGTCTGATAAGAGAAATAAAATATATGCTTCATCTCCTCTGCCTGGTAGGTCCTTAATCAGGGGTAAAATTTATGATTCACTCAAATCCCTATAAAAAATAAAGTATGATAAAACACGACCCACGTCCTCTCTGGCCTGTGTACTACATGGAGAGTAACGTTCAGAATAAGGAATCCCGCCATATCTACCATATAAAACTGCCAAAGGCAACATGTCAAAGAGGGCCAGTGCAAATGCTCTACGATATTTGGAAGTTATGAGGGCTTGACAATAATCAGCTGGCTTGTTGCTCAAAGCATGTCTCCATAATTTCAGTCGTTTGGGGGCCTCACGTTTCTCCTGTTGCCGTTCCATAGCCAATATTCTTTGCTTTACCACCTTTTTTGCTTGTTTGTAACCCACGGATTGCAGCACTTCAAGAAAAGCTCGCCTTTAAGGCAGGGAAGAGGTGCCCCTGGTCACGCCGTGAATGCAGTGCCAGCCATTTACCTCCCAAAGGGGCCGCGCAGCCCCTTCAGAAGCTAGACTGGAGCTGATTCACACGAAGGCATTCCCTTGAAGGCAGGGAAGAGCCACTCCTGGCCGCGCCATGAACGCAGCGGCCATTTAACTTCCAAACAGACGCCGCACGCCCCTGGTTGAGAGCTAAACCAGCACCCCCACGTCTGACGCAGGGGGCGTGGCCCCTGATTGACAGCGGCCCGGGTTCTTTGAACCCGTTCGCTCAATGGTGGCTCAGCCCCTGAACAACTGACTTCCACTGTGATTGGAAACTATCTTCAAGCATCAGTGGGGCCAGACCCATTGGTGAGAAAACCACCTTCAGCCAATAGTTAAGGGTGGTAATCGACACTCAAGAGTCCACTCGCATGACTCCCAGTTCCAATCTTCAACCCCTCCTCTATTCTACCAAAGAGAACCACAGGGCTCTGTGGTCACCAGGAGTCAACACCAACTTGACGGCACAACTTTACTTTACTTCTATATCTATAGCAGCTTATTGTTTTGTTTACTCTCTCTCTCTCTCTCTCTCACACACACACACTTATATCCCATTCTTCCTCCAAGGAACCCAGAGCAGTGTACATGGGTATGCTTATCTACACAATAACCCTGTGAAGTAGGTTAGGGCGAGAGATACATGACTGGCCCAGAGTCACCCAGTGAATTTCATGGTTGAATGGGGATCTGAACTTGGTCCCAGTCCAACACTCTAGCCACTATACCATACTAGCTATTCATTCATTCATTCATTCATTCATTCATTATACACACACACACACACACACACACACACACACACACACACACCAACAGCATTAAATCAGGACAAATCCCAGGCACCAGGGAGCCATGGCACCTAGAAATTTAACTGTGGTACCCATACTAGAATATTTAGAAGTGCAGTTATTTAATAAAATCTTCATTTGTCCCAGGCAGCACCTTTTTCTGTTCTAGGTATGTTATTTGCAAAGGAGACAACCCTCCTCCTCCCCCTTCCCAGGTCATCTAGTTCAGTATTGTCTACACTGACTGGCAGCAGCTTTCCAAGGTTACAGACAGGAGTCTCTCCCAGCCCTGTCTGGAGATGCTGCCAGGGACTGAACCTGCAAACTTCTGCACACACAGAAGATGCTCTCCCACTGAGCTATGGCCCCATCCAAATGCAAACCAAGACAAAGCCTGCTTAGCAATGGGGACGATTCATGCTCGCTACCACAAGACTAGCTCTTCTCCCCAGCTAGCACCTTGAATTGTACCCCCACCCTCAAATGGAAGCCAATGCCACTTTTGTAATATACATGTAATATGTTGGATGCCACCTGACCCCACTCAGAATTCTAGCAGAGGTATCTTCTGCCAGCTGAAGTTTCCAAATAGTCTTCAAGGGCAACCCCACGCAGATTGTGTTGCAGTAGTCTAACTGACAGGTGAGAAGAGTGTGGAGTACTATAGCTAGGTCTGGCTGCACCAAAATTGAACTGCTTTCTTCATTTTGTCCAGTGCAGCTATCTTTTGTCTCTTATTTAGAGAAATTAAACTGTATTTTCCTGTTTCTGTCCTTCTTTTACATTCACTGCTTACCTATCAAAGTCACATTTTGCATACAAGGTTTGACACATGTTTGAAAATGTCAAGTCCTGTAAAAATTAGTAGTTTGGGAAAGGAAATGGAAATCGTGGCCAGCTGAGTGGGAGGAAGGAAAGGGCAGCGGTGGGGGGTGGGCCAAAATACAAAAAAACAAACGCTGACTGGCAACCATTCAAGACGGAATTTGAGGAGCAAATGGCAAAAGCTGCAAAAAATGAATTGCAAAATAAAAAACAAAACCTAGTTATGTTTAAAAGCAGGAAGCCAGCCAGAGAAGTAGGTGGAACCAGACAGAGTTCCAAAAGCTTCAAACTTCAAACTGAGCAGAAAGGGAACAGAATGGCAGGGGAGATCCCGAAAACTGTAATTCAGTGCAAAGTGATGGACAGTGGCAGGTAGTGGTGGGGGTGACCAATCCTAACTTCATAGACATAAGTCGGGGGCAGAGGTGCTTACAGCAAATTCTAGTTGATAATTTGCCAATGCAATGTGCATATTAACTTCCAAACAGTTCTGTCCACGAGGACCTCTTTATTTGTGAAAAAATAAGGAGGAGATGGTTCTGGCTATGAAATTCATTAGTCTTTGAACGATGGAAGCTGTTTTAATTATTCTTTCCTCTTCAGCTGTGATGTTTCTCGCCCCTGCCTATTGCTTATGTTGCGGGAAGGAATTTAAGAACTGCAGAGACATTCAGACTGAAGATGGTGTATTTTACATTGAAACTGTTTTGCTTTTAACCTGTAACATCTGGTTATATATCACACACACACATACACACACTGGTGGGGTCTAAATGGTCTGTGACTATCCAGAAAAGAAATCTTGGCACTGTGGCAGGGAAGATTCCTTCAAGCATCAAGTGTGCTGCAGCAGCAAGTAAGGCAATCACAATGTGGGGAAGTATTAAAAAGGGGGTTGACGATGACAAGAGGATCAGAACTATTCTGTTCATCGAATGTGCAGCCATATTAAAAGTCAGTAAATACTGTGTATAGTTCTGCTCACTCCATCTGAAAATGGATGCAATGCAACCGGAAAGGGAGATTTCCAACAGTGGGTGGCACTTGCCTTATGAGGAAAAGCTAAAGAGACTGAAGTCTTTAAGTTTCGGATGAGTGGTGGAGGGAGGGAGAGAGAGAGTGTGTGTGTGCACAGCAGGGTGGAAAGACAGGTTTATATATCAATGTGGAAACAAAGATTTCTCTATTCACATTTCATAATGCTAGAATTCAGGGCCACATGATTAGCGGACCTGCTTCTTCACATACTACATGATTAACTTATGGAACTCTCTGCCACAAGGGGTGGTCATAGTCACAAGTTCAAATGGCTTTTTCAAGGGATGAGACAAAATCATGGTGGAGAGATCCATCGTAATAGGTAAACGGAGGCTCCACTTACAGAGGAACGTAGGAAGCTGCCATATACTGAGTCAGGCCATTGGTCTATCTAGCTCAGTATTGTCTACACAGACTGGCAGCGGCTTCTCCCGGGTTGCAGGCAGAAATCTCTCTCAGCCCTCTCTTGGAGATGCTGCCAGGGAGGGAACCTGGGACCTTCTGCTCTCCCCAGAGCAGCTCCATCCCCCTGAGGGGAATCTCTTACAGTGCTGACACATCAAGTCTCCCATTCATATGCAACCAGGGCAGACCCTGCTTAGCTTAAGGGGACAAGTCATGCTTGCTACCACAAGACCAGCTCTCCTCCCTTCAGAGTATACCTCTGAATATCAGATGCTAGCAACCAACCACAGAAGGAGGAATTCACCTTTATGAGTTTCCCAGAGGCATCCCTGGCTAGGAGAGCTGGTCTTGTGGTAGCAAGCATGACTTGTCCCTTTAGCTAAGCCGGGTCTGCCCTGGTTGCATATGAATGGGAGACTTGATGTGTGAGCACTGGAAGATCTTCCCCTTAAGGGATGGAGCCGCTCTGGGAAGAGCCATCTAGGTTCCAAGTTCCCTCCCTGGCAGCATCTCCAAGATAGGCCTGAGAGAGATTCCTGCCTGCAGCCTTGGAGAAGCTGCTGCCAGTCTGTGAAGATGATACTGAGCTAGATAGACCAATGGTCTGACTCAGTATATGGCAGCTTCCTATGTTTCATTATTGGAATGCTGGGTCACTCTAGCATCCCTGCTTGGTCTGATCAAGGCGGCAAATTCCCTCCTTTGGCAAAGAACTGCGTTGTGAAGTCACAAAGGTGTGACCCGGACTCTGAGCTGTCGCTTACTTAGCATGATGGTTAAAGTGCCCCCAAATCAAGTATAACCCACTAAACCAGAGGGGAAGGTTGACAGAGAGAAAAATCACAGCTGGGATAGACTAATGCACCAAAAGGCTTCAGAAACTGGAAAGGATTCCGAGTGCTACAGAGAAGAAACAGGATGAAGACGATAAATCCCACGAGGACAGGCGGAGGAAAATGAGCGTGTTTCGCATCCTATCACCACTGAATATTTAGGGCACAAAACCCTCAGATGCTGGCACAGGCACACGCCCCACTGGAACAGGCGGGGGCTGCATTAAGGACATTACTTCCAGCGGGGGTTGGCGCAGCTTACATAATCAGCTAAGGATTCCTATAACCTGCTGCTGGGCTTCATATAATTCTGTCCCTGTCTAACAGGGTTTCCTGAAAGCTTGAAACTACAGATTAAGGATACACACAATGCATTTAATTCAAAAGGGCCAAGTGCACAATGCACACACACACATATACACAAAGACTATTAAGAAATCTTATTGGGGCCAAAGTGACTTTTCCACCGTGATCTGGTCTCTTTCCCAAAACTCACCAGCTGTGTAGATAACTACTGCAGATGATTAATCACCAACGTTCAATTGGAACAGTTACCGGGCGTGAAGCCTGCCAAAAGCTGAGACTTTGAACAATCCTCTTTTGCTTCTATTTATTACTCTCACGCCAAAATCCTGGCTTCTGTGAAACCTCTGCAGTGCTATAACAATTCGCTTTCCCCCTGAAGGACATCAAGGATTTTTCCCTTTCTAAAAAACAGATGGCTTACATCGCAGACATAAAAGAGCTACCATGCACATGCAGCTGTGTCTGGAGTGTAACAGGGATCATTTTGGTGGTATGCAAAAAAGCAACTTATCAAAGAGAAACATTCCAGAGACCGAGAAATCTACATGGTCATAATTTCACCATAGAGTTCAATGAAGCAGCATGGTGTAGTGGTTAGCATGTTGTACTAGGACCTGAGATCTGAGTTCAAATCCCCTTACAGCCCTGAAAGTCACTAGGTGACTCTGAGCCAGTCACTTATCTCTCAGCCTAACCTACCTCACCACCTACTGAGATCACGTGGGGTTGCCACAGGCTTGCATCAGGAATGAGCCTTCTCTGTTGCCACCCAGAGGTTTTGGAATTGACTCCCTGCAGAAATAAGAGCCGAGCTATCTCTGACGGCTCTCAGAAGGACCCTCAAGACGCATTTATCCATCCAGGCTTTTAATTAGATGTGTAGGATCTGTTGATGGTTTGAATTCGTTTTAATGTCTAACATTTTCATGTGTTTGTTTCAGTGTCTAATGTCGTAATTTGTATTATTTTATTGTAAACCTTCCAGAGATGCGAGTTTGGGGCAACATACGTTAAATAAATAAATATAGATATAAATATATAAATCTGATCTGGGAAATGCCTTCTCATAGTCAAGGAGCAGCGACACATCACTAGATGTTTCGAGGCCCAGACCTTGAGGGAGTTGTTATTGAATCTTATTTTTCTACCTTGAGCTTCACTCAACGTTGCGTAAAGCAAAAGAATAACAAGCTTAACCTGCGCAGAGCATCTGTGCGCTAGTACTTGCTTGCTCCCCTACCCCATGCCACAGCCCTCTCCCTTCAGAGACCTCCTCACCCTCTTCTGAACCCCACCCCTGCTCCTCCCCACAGGAGCAGCAGCAGCAGCAGCGGTTATTCGGGTCCTTCCTCGCTGCCGCCACCACCATGGCCGCTCGTTCCCCTGAGCCCCCTTGCCTGCCTGCCTTCCTCTGCCAACGGCCTCGGCAGCCCCAAACAGCAGCAGTGGTTGACTGGGCCATTCCTGGCTGCCAATCGGCGCTACCATGGCCACTCGTTCCCCTCAGGCCACCGACAGGCTAGGGCCGGTCCCTCGCCCTTCCTTCTTTCTCTCTCCTCCACTCGCTCTTCCCCTCCCTTCTTTTCTCTCTCTTTCTCTCTCCCCCTTCCAGAGTTAACAGATCTTGTTCATCTTGTTTCCTCATCTGATTCACACAACGGCAGCCTCCTTCTCCTGAAGGGGCTCTTTCCTCCCTCATGACCCGTCTTTTTGCAGATCCCTGCCCACTATCCTTTTATAGAGAGAGATTCCTCTCCTCTACAATCAAGAACATCTTCTGACCAGTAACCTTAACCATCACAGGCTCCTCCTCCCTATCTGCATATGGAATCTCCACTGCCCAATCACCACAGTGCTTCTATTAGCAAACTCTCATGAGAGCTGCCACACACAGGATTAGCCACGGGTACACCTTAGAGAATTATATATATACTAGCTGGGCTGGGCACTGATCATCTGCACCTCTAGTTCGGCCCAGTCGTTTTCTACCACTCGCCACTGCCACCTCCTCCAATCGGCCAGCACAGCTCTGCTGGCTGGCCACCTCTGCACCTGGCCCAGCTACTTTCTACCGCTCGCCACCTCCTCCGCTGGCCGGCCACCTCCTCCCACCGGCGCAGCTCCAGCAGCCGTCATAACTATTTTCTTCTCCGTCCCCATCGCTCATCCCCCAGCAGCTGCTTGCGAACTCTCACAAGAGCTGCCATGCATGGGATTAGCGACGCGTACGTTTACGAGAAATAAATATATAGATAATTAATAATAATAATAATAATAATAATAATAATAATAATATTAATATTAAAAATGCAGTTCAATACTGTCAAGCTGTACCTGTTTTCTCAGGCTTTTAACTGAAGATTTTAAAATGTAATGTGCTTTTATCTGTGATTTTGTTTTATTAGTTTTGTGAATTTTAACTGTTTTACACAGTTTTAATATTCATTGAGTTTTTAATTTGTACACTGCCTAGAGATGTTTATATCAAGCGGTATAGAAATATGATTAATTAATTAAGTAATCCATCAATTAATTAATTTAGAAACCTGTAACAAAACAAACAGCACTAAAGCACTATAAAAGCAGTTAGGTAACACAGACAAATCACTGAAAACCTATTTGACTAAAAAGGGCTTTGAATCTTGAACCTTGGCACCTGCCAAATCTTCCCTGGAGGATATCCCACTACAATGGTACCATCACTGAGAAGGCCCTGTTCCTAGGACTAGTCAGCTGGATTTCCAAAAGTGATGAGCCAGTGAGTAAGATTACTGACATTGATCTTAAAAGTTGGGGAGGTTAGACCATAAAAACAGCCCTGTGGGATCAGGCGCAAGGAAGCCCATCTAGTCCAGCATCCTGTGTCCCACCAGATGCCACTGGAAGCCTACAGGCAGGAGTTGAGGGCATGCCCTCCCTGCTGCTGTTCCCCTGCAACTGGTCCTCAGAGGCATCCTGCCTTTATAAAAGCGATGGTGGTCCTTGAGGTGATCTGGTCGCAGGCTGCTAAGGTTTTCGAAGTTAATGCCATCACATTAAACTGAGCCAAGGGATGAATAATCAGGGGTTCTCAAACTTGGGTCCCTAGATGGTGTTGGACTACAACTCCCATCACCCCCAGATACAATGGCCAACATTGGGCCCCCACATGTGGTGATGTCTTTCCATTGAGGCTGGAGACTGTAACCTCTGTGGTAGATTATCTCTGCATAGCAGGTGGGCTGGGTGGTATCGCTCCTGCTTTTTGTGCCAGAGACCCCAAGTTCAGTGTCTGGGAAATCCAAGTTAGGAGACCTGCAGAGGAGATAGTGTGGATTTAAATGGACAAATGGCCTGGCTTGATATAAGGTATCTTCTTATAACTTTGTGTCTGGAGCTCCCACTCAGCAGTCATAGTTCACAATATTGACAAACCTTTACTGTGCACATTTATCTTTATTTTTAAAGCCCTTCAGATTCTGAAAAAAGAATCTACAGGGGGCCCGGGCTCTTCTCCCTCTGGAAATGTATGTATTTGATTCACTAAGCCATTTTTGTCATGCTGCATTTCAGCTCATGACCATTAAAATGCAAGGTGCACAACGCTGCAGTTGGACAGATTTAGGACATACAGTACAAAAGACATACAGTACAAAAGAAGGTGAATGGAGGGTAAAGATAGATGCCAGAACAAAGTCACTTGTGAATAGGCACTGAGAGCTGGCTGGGGGCATGCTGACCTTTGCTTGAGCACCCCCGGAAAGATCCAGAGGTGACTTTGGCCACAACAACCTTCTCCTTACTGTAAGAACAGAAGAAGAGCCCTGCTGGATCAGGCCCAAGGAGGCCCCTCTAGTCCAGCATCCTGTTTCACACAGTGGCCCACCAGTTGCCCCTGAGAAGACCACAGGTAAGAGGTGAGGGCAGGTCCTCTCTCCTGCTGTTGCTCCTCTGCAACTAGGATTTAGAGGCATCTTGCCTTTGAGACTGGAGGTGGCCCATAGCCACCAGACTAGTAGCCATTGATAGACCTGCCCTCCATGATTTTATCTATGGCAGTTCCCATCAGTCAAGCAATCAATCAATCTTTCTGGCAGAACAGGGTGAGCAAGCTCCTTGCAGCTTCTTTGGTAGGATCCAGGGGCGCTTTGTACCCTATTTGCAATTCCTCAAAACTTGGGGGTGGGGGTAGGTTGTAAGATAATTTTTAAATTCCCTAAACTGCCTAGAGATGTATACTGTATATCAGGTGGTATAAACATATGATATATAAACAAACCAGGAGCTCCCACCTTTGGGTCCCCAGATGTTGTTAGACTAAAACTCTCATCATCCCCAGTGACAGTTACCAGAGGCTTTTATTGTCAAGTGATGTGGAGCCTCCCTGTACAAGAGTAGTCGACCATTTGATTGGCAGAGGCTGTTGTGGCTGGGGATGATGGGCATTGTAGTCTAACAACATATCGCAGATCATAGGATATGGCTGTCTGACTTTTATTGGGGGGGAGGGATGCTGCATTAGATTGCACCTCGTATTAAGCGCTGCATTCAGATTGCACCCAGTTCAGCAGAGAGATCCATCAGCAGCTGTAAGCCACACAGTTAAGTAGACCCCTCTCCATGTTCAGAAGTATTATCCCGTTAAGCATCGCATGCTGCGGACAGACGGTGGCAGTTGGCTATCACTCTCATGCCGTGCTAATGTGCAGCGTCACACCAGTTGTTGGAAAGACAAGGCTGGATGAGAAGATGACCCCAAACAGGGCTTCATCCAGCAAGCCAGATCGTCTTAGACAACTGTACAGATTATTGGTCTATCTGCAGCTATTCGTTGTTGGAGGGGCTAAGTGGAACCTCCATGGTCAGGAGCAGTCTACCCTCTGAGCACCGGCACCGACAAGGAGGAGCAATTCCGGGCATGCCATCCAAAGCGGCTCCTCCACTTCGGGTGCCTTCTTCACACCTTCACCACAAAAGTCACCCTGTCCCGTGCATGGCGTGTGTTCCTGCCAGCGGGTCCCATCCTTGGAGCTCCCCACCCAAGCCGTGGAAAGACAGACCTGCTGCCGCTGAAAGAGTCCGTACGGAGGCCGCCATCTTTACGCCTGGCAACTCCTGGAGACCAGCTCTACGGAAAGCCGCTCCCCTGAAGCAGAAAAGAAGGCACGGAGAGCGCTGGCAACGGACACCCAGCGGGCCCAAAAAGCCCTTGGCTGGCCGTGCTTCGCGGGTTCGATTGAGGGAGAGAGAAATCCGCCCCGTCCGCGATTGGCGGGGGAGCTGCAGGAAGGGCCGCCGCCAGGTCCTAGCGCCGCCCGGGATATCCTCGGAACCCTTTGCGAGGCGGAACCTTTGGCTGCGGTGTTCGTTTCCCCGGACGGAGCGAGTTGGGCGTGGGACGCGGTTTACCGGCCGGGGAGGAGACGACGCAGCGGCGGAGACGCCGAAGAGAGAGGCAGCATGGCAGCCGAGCAGGGTGGCGGGCCGCTGGGCGCGTGCTTGGAGGCCCTGGGCGCCGCCACGGCCCAGCCCGAGCGCTTCCTCAGGTGAGGCTGCTGCGACCCTCGGCACGCTTCCCCGGGGAGAGCCGGTCTCCTGGAGGGAGCTCGGCGGGGCTGAGATGTTGGGGTGGCGGCGCTGCCTCCCTCCGGCTCGCGCCCCTCCCTGACTCTCTTTCCCTTCCACACGCGGAAGAGAGCAGACACCGAGACCTGTCTTGGGTCCAGAGCAAGGGCTTTCAGACTCGGGTCCCCAGATGCTGTTGGACTACAACTCCCATCGTCCCCTGCCACAGTGGCAGGGGATGATGAGGGTTGTAATCTAAGTTTGAGAATTCCGGTCTAAAAGAAAGCAAGGAATCCCACCAGCTTTCGGACCTCCTGGGCGGGGAGGGGGAAGTGGCATTCCTTGCCCTGAGATGTGGGCATGGCCATTGCTTTAAAGAAAGGTTTTTTATTCGTTGGCAAAAAGTGTGTGTGGGGCGGGGGGCAGATTCCATGATAAGGATCTTTAGGAAGGGGGCTGAAAGTAAAAATGCTAGTATGTCCTTATAAGTCAATGGTGCAGCCACATTTTGAGTACTGCATGTCGTTCTGGTCACCGTGTCTTTAGGAGGATATTGTAGAACTGGAAAAGGTGCAGAAGAGGGCAGCCAAGATGATCTGGAGATGCTTGGAGCACCTTCCTTAGGAGGCAAGGCTACAGCATCTGGGTTTTTTAGTTTGGAAAAGAGGTGACTATGGGGAGACTTGATTGATTGATTGATTGAATGATTAAGTGCCATCAAGTCAGTGTTGACTCTTAGCAATGACATAGAGAGATTCTCTCCAGGATGATCTGTCTTCAACTTGGCCGTTAAGGTCTCTCAGTGGTGCATTCATTGCTGTCGTCATCGAGTCCATCCACCTTGCTGCTGGTCGTCCCCTTCTTCTCTTTCCTTCAGTGTTTCCCAGCATTTCAGACTTCTCAAGGGAGCTGGGTCTTCGCATGATGTGTCTGAAATATGATAGTTTGAACCAGGTCATTTGTGCCTCGAGTGAAAATTCTGGATTGATTTGTTCTATAATCCATTTGTTTGTTTTCCTGGCTGTCCATGGTATCCTCAAAAGTCTTCTCCAGCACCAAAGTTCAAAAGCATCAATACTCTTTATGTCTTGCTTCTTCAAAGTCCAGCTTTCGCATCCACAGAGTGTCACGGGAAAAACTATGATAGAAGTGTAGAGGGAGGCATGATAGAGGTGTATAAAATTATGAATGGAGTAGAGAGAGTGGACAGAGAATCCGTCCCCCTCACAACACTAGAATCAGGGGGCCGGGAATTTAGGACTGACAAAAGGAAGTACTATTTCACACAGCGCATAATTAATCTATCAAATTTTCTGCCACAGGAGGTGGTGATGGCCACTAGCTTGGATGGCTCTAAAAGGGGCTCGGACAAATTCATGGAGGACAGGTTTATCAATAGCTGCTAGCCTCGTGGCTATAGGTCACTTTCAGCCTCAGGGGCAAGATGTCTCTAGATACCAGTTTCAGGGGAGCAACAGCAGGAGAGAAGGTGTGCCCTTGCCTCTTGCCTGTGGGCTTCCCAGAGGCATCTGATGGGTCACTGTGGGAAACGGGATGCTGGACTAGATAGGCCTTGGGTCTGATCCAGCAGGGCTGTTCTTATGGTAGTTGTATGGACCCTGAGGCAGTGTACCTCTATACCAGTTGTTCAGGGGCAAACAGCAAGAGAAGTCTGTTCCTCCACACTCTGGCTTCCCAGGAGAGGCATCTGCTTGACCACTCTGGGAAATGGAATCCTTGACTTTTTGCCTGTTTTACGAACATACCTATAAGGGCATAAGGAAGTCGTCTTACACTGATTCAGACCCTTGGACCAGTTAGCTCAGTATTGTCTACGTTGATTGGTAGTGGCTCTCCAAGTTTTCAGGAAGGGGTCATTATTAATAATAATAAAAATAATAATAATAATTCAATTTCTACACCGCCCTTCCAAAAATGGCTCAGGGCAGTTTACACAGAGAAATAATAAATAAGATGGCTCCCTGTCCCCAAAGGGCTCACATTCTAAAAAGAAACATAAGACACATACCCGCAACAGTCACTGGAAGTACTGTGCTGGGGGTGGATAGGGCCAGTTACTCTCCCCCTGCTAAATAAAGAGAATCGCCACAGTAAAAGGTGCCTCTTTGCCCAGTTAGCAGGGGCCCCTAACAGTAGATGCTGCCAGGGATTGAACCTGGGACGGTCAAGCTGAACCAGGAGCAGCAGCTGTGTGATGATCTCATGCCTTCCTCCCTCTCCTGGTCTTACAGAGAGATAAATATATAACCTCTGTGGTTTCAACTGCTATTAAATAATGTTTTGGCCATTTGTTTTGTTTTGTTTCCAGTGTTCAGGATGGACTTGCTGCTGACTTCAGCTCACTAACAAAAAAATTATATGATTTCCACAAAGCATTGGAGGCTGATGTCCTTTCTGGAAGCCCTTTAAAAGAACTGGTGATAGAGAACTTTGATGAGGAACAGATCTGGCAACAGCTAGAACTCCAGAATAATGCGATTCTTGGCTATTTCAAAAGAACTGTTGCTAGAAATGTTGAGGAGGAGAACGAGCTTTGCCTTCTCCCAGCCTCGGAAGAGGATGGGTCTGTTGTAGATGACAGTGGGAAGCAGACAGATGAGGAGGACCAGCGGGAAGAAGAGCCAGATTTCTCCAGTGGTCGCGCTGATGCGGAAGGCGAGCTTAAAGAAAATAGAAGTGGACTGAAAGGCCATCCCTTCAGTGATGAGGATTCTGATATGGACTTTGACATTGATGAATTAGAGCAGAGGACCCAAATGTCAAAGACCACTGTGAAAAAAACAGTGGGAGAAAAGTCCATTGTGGACGATCGGTTTTTCAAACTGGCTGAGATGGAGGCTGCTTTGGACACAGCAGAGAAGAAAGAAAACAGGGAGACAGAGGACAGTGAAGATGAGGGAATAGATTATTTTGAGGAAGTTCTTTCTGAAGATGATGAGGATGAAGAGGAATTTGGGGAAGCCAAGATGAAGGTAAGGGTATCAAGGAATGGTTGGCGGAAAAGTATGCTCAGAAACGAAACATTTAGACATGGTTTCAAAGTGTTTAAGGAAGGCTTTGTAATGTAATTTTTTGTAACAGGCTAATGTGTACAAAGAAGTATATATAAATATATGGTTTCCACTTGTCCCCATACACAGCAGAGCTCTGGATAAAGAGGGGGAAATTCTGAGACTTCGCAACCAGGGTATGGGTTCCTTGTGCAGCAACCAGGGTATGGGTTCCTTGTGCAGCAACCAGGGCTGCACAACTTGGGTCCTCCAGCTGTGTTTGGACTACAATTCCCATAATCCCCAGCCACAGTGACCAGTAGTTAAGGATTATAGGAGCTGTAGTCCAACATCTTTAGGAGGGGAGGGCCAAAGTTGTTCTGCCTTGAGTCCCTACAAAGTTCCTGTTTTTGAATCCTGATGTACAGACAGATCCAGGAAGAAAACTGAAGTTGGCAGTAGAGGTGCTTTCAGTGGTATCTCTTAAGAGTCTGCCTCTGTGTTTCTGTACGCCCCAAAACAAATCCTCTTGGGCAGTTCATGTTGGCTAGCCCTTTGTGATTTGCCCGGCCTGTTAGGGATGTACACGAAGCATTTCATGCAACCGTGGGGTGGGGTGTGTGTGCGTGTGCGTGTGCAGAGAGTGGTAGCTTTAAAAGGAGGCACGCTGGTCTTACCTGCTCCTCTGCTGCCCCACTGCTACGTTGTCAGTGCTAAAAAGCCATGGCTGCAGTGTGGCTCCCAGCAGCCTGTGCGTGGCATTGGCGCGCACACAGCTGCCGTGCATGTGCAGTGGGAAGAAAACCGGGGTCCACGGAAAGGAGGAGAGAAAAAAATGCAGAAACCCGTGGACAAAGGATAATAATGAATAGAAATGAATGAATGCTAAATGAATAAATAACCAGCTCTCAACACACATGAAAACAATCAAACAGATCTGTATAACACATATAGTCATACAATAACATAATACCAGGTGGAATTACAATATGCAGTTGAAAAATGAAAAACCGGTATATACAGGTATCCAAACAAAGTCCAAGATGTCTTCAGATGTGAGAATATGAAGAGGACATACGATGCAAGTGATAAGTTCTCAGATCCAAAAGGAGGAAACCATGTGCTCAAGGAGATGTTGCAGACGCTTGTAGTACAAACCGTGAATCCTTCATTCAAAAAGGGCAAGCAACATACTCTGTAGAGATAGATAGTGACTGATGTTAGAAGGCAAATGACACTGGGGGGAAACCAGCATGTGCAGTGGCCATGTGTGTATAGCCACATGCAGGCTGCTGGGAGCAGCATTGCAGCTGCACGGTGCAGCTTTTTAGAACTGACAGCACGGTGGTGGAGGAGCAGGTGAGACCTGCGTGTCTCCTTTTTAAGCGACCGCTCGTCCCCTCCAAAACAATTCGGCTTCCATGAGGTGCCAAAACGATTTGGGCACATCCCTACCAGTGTTCCCTCTATTGGATTCCCAGATGTTGTCGACGACAACTCCCATAATCCCCAAGCAAAAGCCATTGCAGCAGGGGATTCTGGGATTTGAAGTCAGCAACATCTGGGAACGCTGGTCCCTACTGCCTGTTCCCTAGAATGCATCTACATGGGGAACAGTTTCATGCCAGCTAAACTCAGCTGTTTCCTCTTCTTTTCCACAGTGGCTCCAAGTCTCAGAAGTGTCTGGGGGGAGGGCTGAGATGGCAACAGCCCCCGTCTCAGCCCTGTTGCAGTGACTGGTTCTTAAAGCCATGGCACGACATCTTTGAGACATAAATAGCAAAGGGAAAAATCATAAATGGGACTATGTCCCTGTTGTATAGCATGTTCTGAATGCGTGTTAGCTTTCGATGAAATTGACTGATTTGGTCACATTGATGCTTGTGCATCTTGAAATGGAATTGGCTGTTAACAGCCTAGTCTTTGTTGCTTTTGGCGAAACCCTTCACATTTTCCAGGATATTTCATGAGCATAGCTGTTTAATTCAGATCTTTTGCTCATTGTCCTTGCTCTAAACTTTATTTTGAACCTTTGTTGTCTCTTTGTCACCTCTTGCTTCCCCACCCCCACCCCAGACCATTAAAAGTGCTCGTGACCTTAAATATAAAGATTACTTTGATCCGGTTGACAATCATGAAGGCTTCATGGAAGAACACAAGGACAGGAAAGATGACCAGAGTGAGGGAGAAGACGACAAAACTGAAGATGAAGATCAGGACGATGGCATAGTTGATGAGTATGTGGTTGAAGAATGTGGCCTTATTATTTTAAGAAGTCTATTTGAAACTGCAAGCAGATAAAAGGAACAGGTTCGCAGTCTGGGAATACTTCTGGATTCACGCCTCTCCTTGGTTTCTCAGGTTGAGGCGGTGGCCAGCGGTGCTTTCTATCAGCTCTGGCTGATATGCCAGCTGCGCACGTTTCTCGAGATCAGTGACCTCAAAACTGTGGTACATCTGTTGGTAACCTCCAGAATGGACTTTTGTAATGCGCTCTACGTGGGGCTGCCTTTGTATGTAGTCCGGAAACATCAGTTGGTTCAGAATGCGGCAGCCAGGTTGGTCTCTGGGTCATCTCAGAGAGACCATGTCACTCCTTTACTGATGGAGTTACACTGGCTGCCAATAGGTTTCCAGATGAAATACAAAGTGCTAGTTATAACTTACAAAGCCCTAAACGGCTTAAGCCCTGGGTATCTAAGAGAGCGTCTTCTTCATTACAAGCCCCACCGCCCATTGAGGTCATCTGAGGAGATCCGTCTCCAGTTACCGCCGACTCGTTTGGTGGCTACACAGAGACGGGCCTTCTCGGCTGCTGCCCCGAGATTGTGGAATGCACTCCCTGCTGAGATACGATCCTCCCCATCTCTGGCAATTTTCAAAAAACACCTGAAAACCCATCTCTTCACCCAGGCTTACTCAGTATCCTAAATTTTGGGGGTTTTAAAATCTGGTTTATTTTAAAATTTAAAACCTGATTTTGGGGGTTTTAATTACTGTAATGATTTAATTGTTGTTTTAAAATGTTTTTAAATTGTTAGTTGTTATATTGTTCTTAATTTGTTTTAGCTCTTTACTGTTTTTAGTGGTTTGTTTTAACTGTAAACTGCCCTGAGCCATTTTGGAAGGGTGGAATATACATCAAATAAATAAATAAAATAAAATAGTAAAGTGGAAATTTTAAAGGTTTTTTTAAAAATACATGTAACCTCAGAATTGACAACATGAAAGATGGTGAACCATCAGAAGAGGATGAAGAAAACACAGAGACCTCTAAAAGGGTGACATTCAGTTTGCCATATGACAGTGACATGGAAGAAGATACAGACACACGCCAGCAGAAAATCAACAGTTCCCCTAGAGTGAAATCATCTTTTGAGAAAAGACAGGAAAAGGTAACTTGGGTTGCATGCCAGCTTGGGATCCAAATGCATCTATCTCTTGATAGCCCCTTTTAAAGCAAGTATGAAATCCTGCGCTTTACAAAAGCAGGAAATGAATGGGGCACGGTGTGAATCTTGGGGGAATTAATCAGATAAATTGTTCTCTTGCAGATGAGTGAAAAAATCAAATCGCTAGAAGAGCAGCTACTAAAGGAAAAGCCTTGGCAACTTAAGGGAGAAGTGACTGGGCAGAAGCGACCTGAAAACAGCCTTTTGGAAGAAATGCTGCTTTTTGACCACGCAGTCAAAATGGGTAAATCTTGGATTGATGGGCATCTTCTTCTGTTAAAAGTCCATCCCAGGGCAGTGCATGCCTGTATGGAGCCTTCCCAGAAAAGCCGGGAGACCATGTTGGGGATGCTGTTGAGCTCATGGCCCAGAAGTGTTCTCAGAATGCCACCTCTGTGGCTGAGGACCGGACACTGCGCCACTGGGATTGTGTGAACCATGGCAGCCACAACTTGGTCCTAACACAGAGGCACTGGCTCTTATGCAAATTAGAGATGTGCACAGAACAGGGCGGGGGGAGTTCGAAGGTGGGGGGGTGACTTTAAGGGTGGGGGAGGGTGTATTTACCCCTCCCTCTGCTTTTTCTCCACTGACGCTCTGTTTGCAAAGCGCACCTCCCTGCTGCCCCATTGCCTCCTCGGCCCCTACGTCACCAGAAATACCCGATGTGCCTGCACATGGGCACGATGTGCACACGCCGACGCACACAGATGCATTGGGTACTTCCAGTTACGTAGAGACCAAGGAGGCCACGAGGCAGCAGGGAGGTGCGCTGTCGTCCCGGTGGTCCCTTTGCAAACAGAGCGCTGGTGGAAGAAGGGGTAAGTGCACCCTCCCCTGCCCTTAAAGTCAACCCCCCTCCCTGCCTTTGAACCAGCAGAACCACTGGTCATTCAAACTGGTTTGGAGGCCCATAAAGGGTCTCCAAACCGGTCCTATGCAAATCCCTATTGCAAACCATGCTTCTGTGTGAGTGGTAGGAATTGCACATCTTCTTTAAGTCTTCCAGAGTGTACAGGCCATAAACTTGTGTTTATTCAGCTAAGGAGGGAGAGCATGACTTAGTCTCTTAGCACTAGGGGTGTGCACGGAACCGCCAACTGTGGTCCGGCACTGGGGTGGGGGGGGTACCCCCCGTGCTGGGGGGCTTTTTGCAAGTAACGTCGGGGAAGGGAAGGGGTATAGCCGCCGCCATCGCTGCCACGCTCGCCCTTCCCGGCACTTCAGTTGCTCTGATCTCCGTGGATGTGAGAGGGGGAGTCAGTAGGGTAAGAGCTCTTTTTGCCTGGAGGGCGAAGATCAAGTGGTGCTTTGTCCAAGCGTCCCTCGTGCTCTGGCGGCAGTGCTGACTGAAGGATGCACCTGGTCACTGAACTGCAAGTCTTATGACCTGTTGGCGGGAGACTCTCCACAGTCCCAGCAGCGTCCGGCACAGATGGCTTCAAGCCAGCTGATGCTGACGCTATCTGCGCAGGTCGATGGGGCAGAGGCGCCTCAAAGGCTCGTCTCCCCCGTAAAAGTCTCTCCTTGCCTCTTTCCTTTTGTTACAAGGATAATCTTGCCCCAGTTACACAGAGGATTACAGTGACAGATCGGGAAAGCGGCGGGAGGGGTAAGTAAACCCTCCCGCCGCTCTTAAAGGTACCCCCCACCCCCGGACCGAACCACCCAGCTCCAGACGAGTCCGGAGGCTTATTTAATGGCCTCTGGACCGGTCCGGGCCCATCCCTACTTAGCACTCATTTCATCATTTGAAGCGAGCGTAGTAATATTACCACCCACCAACTTTCAGGTCCACAGTTTTCATGAGAGGCAGACTTGGTGGAATAGAAGGACTCCTGGCTGATTGTCTTTACTGGCAGAAGGCAATCCTAGCCTAATCTTGGAACAGTCCTATTCCAGGAACTCCCCTGTTTCTGCAGCTGTACCTTACCCCAGTTATGATTGTCCAAACAGCCCCGTATGTGTGTACCTAGTTGTTGTGTTCAGGTCAGAGTCCGGCAAAAAAGAGTTGGGCTGCATTAACGCGTGGCATGTGTCCGATTGTCAAGAGGTGTTCTGCTTTGCCCATAATGAAGTGACTGATCCAAAATACGGAACTTGTTGTATTCTCAGCTCCTGTGATCACAGAAGAAACCACTCTTGATCTGGAAGAGATCATCAAGCGAAGGATAAAAGACCAGGTTAATAAGATGCCTTTCATGCCTTCAGTGCTTTGGCAGGGGTGGACTGGGGAGGGAGAACCTGACAGGATCAGAAGTCTATCCTAGTAGACTGTATCCTTGGTAAGGCTCCTTTCGCATCAATGCAACTTAAGATGGTGCTGTTGCTGCTGCCTCCGTTTCCTCCATTTGATGAGTGTGCTGTTTTAGAACAATTCAGAAGGCCCGCTTAATATTTTGTAGTCAGGTGTTTGAATTGCCATGTTTCACCAGTGGCGAAATATTCATTTATTTCTATTTATTTATTTTCTACATTTTATATCCCGCTCTTCCTCCAAGGAGCCCAGAGCGGTGTACTACGTACTTAAGTTCCTCCTCACAACAACCCTGTGAAGTAGGTGAGGCTGAAAGAGAAGGGACTGGCCCAGAGTCACCCAGCTAGTTTTCATGGCTGAAGGGGGATTTGAACTCGGGTCTCTCCGGTCCTAGTCCAGCACTCTAACCACTACAAGAGCCATCTTATTTGTTATTTCTCTTTGTAAACCGCCCTGAGCCATTTTTGGAAGGGCGGTATAGAAATTGAATTATTATTATTATTATTACACCATGCTGGCTCATTGGTAAATGTCATCTTGCAGGGGTCCTCAGGGCTGGGCCCCCAGATGTTGGAGGGCTACAGCTTGCAACATCCCCGGCCACAATGAGTGTCATGAGCCCCTTTGGCCACTGGTTGGGAATGATGGGAGTTGTAGTCCAACAACATCTGAGGACCCAAACTTGAGAACTCCTGTCTTATTGGATTCTGCAGTTTTTGACTTTGCAGCTTTAATTGCCACCCCACCCCTCCCATTTTGCTGAATCTTTTTTTTGTTAAGTAATGTTTTCCATTGTCCAGATGATTAAAATTTACTGGAAATATTTTAACATAATCTAAAACAGTAGCTCCTGCTTGGTTGGCATTATTTTTAATTTCAAAAGAGTGAAGAGACAGTAGGAATAATAATAATAATAATTATTATTATTATTATTATGCTTCAGTCTGGTGTGTGAGTGTAAATGTGTGAGTGAAGTGAGATGCCACAGAAAGCGCCCTCCCCTTGACTGTTCCACCTCGAGAACTGTACTGTGTGCTGATTTGCGCTTCTCAGGATTGTAACCAAAGAGGAGGAGGAGGAGGAGGAGAGGGGTCCCGACTGCCTGTGAGTGGAAGCTCTTGTTCTCACATGGCTGCTTCTCTCTGACACTTTTTTGTTCTAGGCTTGGGATGATGTTGTACGGAAAGTAAAACCAAAAGAAGACCCCTATGAATACAAAAAGCGCCTGACTCTGGATCACGAGAAAAGCAAGTTGAGTCTGGCTGAAATTTATGAGCAAGAATATTTAAAACTTAACCAGGTATGTCCTGGCGGAGCCTGCATGGGCTGTGCCTTAAATCCAGGGAGCCCGTCTGTTCAAGGGGTTTTTATTAGGGCCGAGCTGCACATCTCCGGCCCTCCTACAGCTGTTAGCCTACAACTCCAATCACCCCTCACTCTTGGTCACCGAGGCTGGAGATTATGGGAGTGGTCGTCCAGCAAAAGCTGGCGGGCCAGAGTTGTGCAGCTCTGGATTCCGGGCTCTAGAGCAGGGCTTCTCAGACTTGAGTCCCTAGATGTGGTTGGACTTCATCTCCCATCATCGAAAGCCATATGATTGATTGATGGATCCGTTTTTATGCCGCCTTTCATGAGGCATCCCAAGGTGGTTTACAAAAGTTAAAATGCAATAACATTTCATGTTTATATCATTGAGCCAAGTGTGAGAACTCCCTGCACTGGAGAACCCAGTTCTGTCTGTATGTTGTGCTCACAACTGGCTGGGTCTTGAGCAGGTTTAGAAGCTATGGGTTTGTTGGACATCCTTTATGGGACTTGAAAACTTGGGCTCTCTCTCCCTAACACCGAAAGGAACAGAAGCCTCGAGAATGAATGCACTGTGGCTCCGTCTCAGTTTTTTCTGTGGCCACACTCAGTCTTACAATTGCTTTAGAAGTTTAGACATAAAAACTACATAGCACTTTTTGTCATGCTTGCTCTACTGTGCAACCCCTTGATGAAAGATTCTGTGGCAACTCGCATGATTTAGCTAATGCACATAAAGCCAGAGAACCTTTTTGAATATGAGTCAGCTCGCGTTCCCTCTGACAGGCATTCCCAGCTGTTGTTGATGACAACTCCCATAATCCCCAAGCAAAAGCCGTTGCAGCTGGGGATTCTGGGACTTGTAGTCAACAACATCTGAGGATCCCTATTAGAGGGAACACTGACTGACTCATAATGCTGTCCCCTGTGACTCCGTCGGTGGTGACCTCTGAAGCAGTTCTAGCTTTCCTTCTGTTGAATTGTGTCAACTAAGCAATGAGAATCTCAACATAGGTTTGAACGGAAGGTGCTTCCACTTGTGCAAAGGGCCCCCGATTGCTGCTGAAGGCCTCCCCCCGGCCCAGCCACATTTCATGCCAGCCCAGAGAGTTGTCCAGTCCTTGGGAGCAGATTTTTGGAAGGTGCAGGGGCTCCAGTGGGGGAGGTGGGCAAATGCCCAACTCCCTCTGTAAATGCAGACTCCCACTTGTGTATCTTTGGATCCAAGCCACTGTTTCAGTATTTCTGAAACCTTAAGCCGAAATTTACAAACACACAATCTGACAATTGGGGTATGTTGTTCTTAGAGCCTTTGTTAGAATAACTCAGGTATGGTTTGTAAACACCCAGGATCTGGATTTAGCCAAGATTGATTTAGCTCCCATCTTCTTCTGTAAGCGGTTATACATGGCTCCTGTTTCTCTTGCATAGTTAAGCTTTTGCCTCCTAGTGTTTTGCTGTTGAGTGAATGGGGCCCTTTGGGAGTTGTTCTGATTAATTCTACGTTGCTGTTAACCTAGAAAAAATCTGAAGAGGAAGAAAAACCTGAGCATATCGAGATTCAGAAGATGATGGACTCCCTCTTCCTCAAGCTGGATGCCCTTTCCAATTTCCACTTCACACCCAAACCAGTAAGTATGGTAACATTACAGTTTTCTTTATCTAATTGTATAGGCAAAACTATACTATTTTAGTAGTAGAGGGCTGAGAAAAAATATCATCTAAGTGCTTCTTGAAAGCTCCAAATACTGGGTGTGGCCTAGAGACCAAAGAGACTTTCAAGTCTATATTTTATTCGTTTAAGGTATTTATATCCTGCCTTATTACCAACTGAGCTGAAGGTAGCTTGCAATAAAAAGAGGCAGCTACAGGGAGACATGATTGAGGTTTATACAATTATGCATGGAGTAGAGAGAAAATGTTCTCCCTCTCTCACACCACTAGAACCAGGGGTCATCCCATGAAACTGAAGGTTGGGAAATGTAGGACCGGCAAAAGGAAGTACTTTTTCACACAGCACATAATTGATCTGTGGAATTTTCTGCCACAGGATGAAGTGATGGACACCAGCTTGGATGGCTTTAAAAAGGGGCTTAGACAAATTCATGGAGGACAGGTCCATCAGTGGCTACTAGTATGGTGGCTGAGTGTGGACCACCTCTAGCCTGAGAGGCAGGATGCCTCTGAGTACCAGTTGCAGGGAAGCAACAGCAGGAGAGAGGGCATGCCTTCACCTCTTGCCTGTGGGCTCCCCAGAGGCATCTGGTGGGCCACTGTGTGGACCAAGATGCTGGACTAGAGAGGCCTTGGGCCTGATCCCAGCAGGGCTTTTCTTAAATCAAGCTAAAAACCAACACAATAAAAGACCATTAACGCAGCAGATCTCCCTGCAGGTACATGTCAAAATAAAACATCATTAAAATGACAGAAAGGCAATTAGGAGGGTTTGGGTATTGTTAAAAGCAGAAGAGAATAGGATGGACTTTATGTGACATTGCAAGAATAGCAGGGAATGTCCCAGGTGTAAAAATCCAGGGAGGCTATTGCCCAGTTTGTGTGTTGCCATGAACATCTGCTCTCCACTAACCACTTGCCTAACTTCCACAGGCAGGGGCACCCAGGGAGGGATTTCTGGGTCTATATAGCTCTATTGCCCTCAGTGGCATCTCTTTGGGAAAAGCCAGGTGCAACTACTTCTGAATTCTGAAGTCATGTAATGTTATCAAACGAAAGGTTTAACATGCCTTCCTCTTTGGCCTTTCCTTCTCTAGCCGGTGCCAGAGGTTAAAGTCGTCTCGAATCTCCCCGCAATAAGTATGGAAGAAGTAGCACCAGTCAGTGTCAGTAATGCTGCTCTCCTGGCTCCAGAAGAGATCAAGGTAAGGCGCTCCTTGAATGGGGCCGCATGCTTTCCTCTCGGCTGTCTGTGTTCTGTGCAGAAAATGCACTCCGTCCTTAGGGATGCTCTCCTCTCCCAGGGCAGGGGTCCTCCACCTGGTATTCCCACAACATCTGGGGGCCCAAAGTTGAGAGCCCCTGTTCTAGAGCCAGTGAGAGCCAGTGTGGTGTTGTGGTTAGTGTGCTGGACTAGGACCGGGGAGAGCCGAGTTCCAATCCCCATTCAGCCATGAGACTAGCTGGGTGACTCTGGGCCAGTCACTTCTCTCTCAGCCTAGCCTACTTCACAGCGTTGTTGTGAGGAGAAACTTAAGGATGTAGTACATCGCTCTGGGCTCCTTGGAGGAAGAGCGGGATATAAATGTAAAATAATAATAATAATAATAGAGGAAGCCAATGGAGTCCGTTTGGCTTATTTTGCTTCCCTGCACCCCAAAGACCTTTCAGTGAAATCTTAACGTGCTTATGATTGTCCAACATTTATTTCCCACTTTCCTGCTCACAAGGAGCATCCAGAGTTGCTGACCAAAAAACAAGCATGCAACAATAATGATAAAAATACTGAGCACAGTGGAGACAGTCACAAAAGTAAACCGGCAGGAACGTTATAAAACAAACTAATCTGCAAGGGTTCTCTCAAACAGCAGAGGTATTTTGACAGCACACTGGAGAACAGGATGAAGCAGAGCAGTGGCAGGGTGCAATAGTGCCCCCCTGCACGTCCCTGGTGCATTTCCCTGAAGGCTAGCTATGCCAGCCGGCATCTCTGAAGAGGGGGGTGGGTGGGCTTGAGAGGATTTTTCAATAGTTGGGAGTGGGCTTCAGAGTCCTTATGCCTCCTTATGCCTAGCGGAAGTAAAATAAATTATGCAAATATATGTATATTTGCCTAATTCACCCAGAGGTCCTAATTCCACTCTTTCTGAGGTTTTTAGAGTTGATTGTTCCTATTTTGCATAAATATCCAGGTAGATTACTTGAAAAACCTGGAATTTCTCTTAACATTGCTAGATTCTGTGTAGTTGCTTGCAGAATTTGGAAGATATGACCAATCAACATATTAATATGTTAATATGAAAACTATGTGTAAATCCCATGAAACTGAAGGTTGGGAAATTTAGGACTGACAAGAGGAAGCACTTTTTCACACAGTGCATAATTCATCTATTGAATTCTTTGCCATGGGATGTGGTGGGGCCAATAGCTTGGATGGCTTTCAAAGGGGCTTAGACAAATTCATGGAGGACAGGTCTATCAATGGCTACTAGTCTGGTGGCTGTGGGCCACCTCCAGCCTCAGAGGCACGGTGCCTCTCAACCCCAGTTGCAGGGGAGCAACAACAGGAGAGAGGGCATGCACATACCTCTTGCCTGTGGGCTCCCCAGAGGTGGAGCCACTGTGGGCATCTGGTGGGCCACTGTGTGGAACAGGATGCTGGACTAGATGGGCCTTGGGCCCTATATGGGGCCAAGCAGGGCTATTCTTAAGTAAATTATCTGGTCCTGTCAATAACATGTTAATAATACCAATGAACAGGTTGCTGATATATTGTTTCTTCTTAACTGTCTAGGAGTAGACTCCTTTGAGGTGGTGGTTTTGCTCGGGTGATTGTTTTGCTATAGTTGTATAATGGATAGAGAGATATACATATTTTGGTGATATTATCTCATGTTGTTTTATTGTATTTCCATTGTATATTTATAACTCCTTTTGGTCTGGTCACTGACTGTAATAAAAGGACTGACTGACTGACTTTTCTTTCAAGGAGAAGAACAAAGGTGGAGATATGAAAACAGATGCCGAAAAGACCTCCACAGACAAAAAGAGGGAGCGGCGAAAAAAGAAGCTCGCAAGGCGTATCAGGCTGAAGGAGAAAGAGAAACGGCAGGGAGTCCTGGAGAAGAGTTCGGAGCAAAGCACCAAACTGAATAAAAAGGCTTCTGCTGCACAACTGAAGAAGCTAACCAAGGCAGGCAGAACATCTCTGCTCAAGGTAAGATCATGGAAGCAATAGCAAACACCTTGAGCATGATGTATGCTGGAGTTGGAAACTCCGACTTGTTGGAGTCGTAGCCCAACAACCCACTTGGGGACCCAAGCCTGAGAAACACTGCTGTAGGGGTTCTGTGGCTGTTAACAAAGCATGGAGGTGCAAGTCCTAAGAAACCCAGGGCTGCTTCTAGAAATGTAGACAGGTTTTCTCTGTTGCTGCCCCACCTTCTATATAGGAACATAGGAAGCTGCCATTTACTGAGTCAGACCCTTGGTCCATCTAGCTCAGTATTGCCTACACAGACTGGCAGCAGCTTCTCCCAGGTTGCAGGCAGGAATCTCTCTCAGCCCTATCTTGGAGAAGCCAGGGAGGGAACTTGGAACCTTCTGCTCTTCCCAGAGCGGCTCCATCCCCTGAGGGGAATATCTTAAAAGTGCAAACACTTGTAGTCTCCCATTCCCATGCAACCAGGGTGGACCCTACTTAGCTTAAGAGGACAAGTCATTCTTGCTATCACAAGACCAGATCTCCTCTCTATAATGCCTCCTGTCTTGGTTTCCCAACGTCCTTATGTGGAGCATCTTCCTGTCCACAGTGAGAAATGAGGGAGAGCCCACCCCCACCCCTAGGTAACCAGTTCCGTTGTTGAACTGCTGTTAAGATGTTTCTCCTAATTTTCAGCTGAAATTTACCCTACCTTCTGGGGCAGCAGAGAATAAGTCATACCTTCTAACCTTCTAAAAACAGCAGCTCAGGGCTGGGGCCTCAGATATTCAACACCACCACCAAATATTTATATACCGTTTTTCAACAAATGTTCCCAAAGCAGTTTACATAGAAAAATAAAAATAAAATAAATAAAGATGGATCCCTGTCTGCAAAGGACTCACAATCTAAAAAGAAATATAAGATAGACACCAGCAACGAGGACTCACAATCTAAAAAGAAATATAAGATAGACACCAGCAACATTTAGCCCGGAGGGATGCTGTGCTGGGGATGGAGAGGGCCAATTGCTCTGCCCCTGTTCAGTAAAGAAAATCGCTATTCAGGCTCCTCTGGCCCTCCCAGAATTCAAGTTTTGCTGCTTAATCTTTACCAGACATGATCCACTAAGTGTCAAGGTTTGCTTATCATCTTGGTAGTCTGTTGCTGCTGCTGCTGCTGCTGTTTAAATGAAGAAGTAAGCATTCTGCATAGAATATCCTGAGACAGATACAGGATCAATCAGCCAAACTTTATTACGGTCGATAAACCATCCAAAAGTGTATGCAAGTAAAACACCAAAAAAGTGAAAAATAGACAATACCTTGACAGTAGTACATGATAATTCTCTGTACCATCAACTCTGTCGGGCTGTAAAGTGACTCGAATCAAAGATTTTTCCAGTGATCACAAATGTAAAGTTTTTAAAAATAAAAATCTTTCCGATTTGCCTTGTTAGTAAAAACGTAGACTTTTAAAGTGCTGAGTGACTACAGGAAAGCAACTTGATGGCATTCTTTTTTAAAAAAAATTCCACCAGAGCACCATGGCTCTTCTCTATCAATGTTATAAAGGGATTTGTGGCTAGCAGTGCATGCTTATCTCTCATTAATATGCGTTAAGCATGAGAGTGTAGATAACGCCAAGTATCCCTTCAGCTTTTTGGATTTATTGTGCTGCCAGCAAAAAGGTCTTGCATAACGCAACAGCTGTTTGCCATTTAGTTATCAATTGGGATACAAATGGGGGTGTCTCTGCTGAAACAATTAAGTGGCAGGAACTGCTGTGCATTTTTAGTTGTGTGCCTGTGTTTCTGTTGTTATGGAATAAAAGTTGCTCTCTTCTAGGATGATGGCAAAGACAAGGCTTTGAAGTCCTCCCAAGCGTTCTTCGCTCAGTTGCAAGATCAAGTGAAAATGCAAATTCAAGATGCAAAGAAAAGCCAGAGGAAACCGAAGAAGCGAGAGCTCTCTGCCCAGAAGCTGAAGCTGTAATATATTATGCATGCACTATTTTGTATAAATTAAACTAAGAGGTTTTTTTTCCTAATTTAAGCCTGCATTTTTATTCTTTGTTTTACATAGGGTTGTTTAAAAGGCAGCTTACACTTAAAAAGGACGCTAGGAATTACTCAGAATGAGCCTAAGTGAAAGGGATGATTGGATATGCTGAATGTTGTTTATGGAAGGGCAGGCTCTATTCCTGCACAACTGTAATCTAAAGTTAAATATAGCTTTTGTTTCTGTGTTTGTGTGTTTAAAAAACCAAAGAAAAACCCCTCTGACTTCTTTTAAAATGCAAACTTTCTACCTTTCTGCTTTGCCATCAAGTCAATTACTCCTCCAAACCATGAGTTGGCATCACAAAACAAAGCTTTGGGTTCATGGACTCAGTCCCACCCCCACCTCCCTGCCTTCACATGCATAAGAGCCTTCCTGGATCAGGCCCCAGGCCCACACAATGGCCCACCAGATGCCTTGGGAATCCCACAAGCAAGAGATGAAGGCATGCCCCCTCCTGCTGTGGCTGCTCTGCAACTGGTATTTGGAGGCACCTTGCCCCTGAGCCTGGAGGACTAGTGGTCCTTGATAGACCTGTCCTCCAGGAATTTGTCTAAGCCACGCTTAAAGCCATCCCAGCTGGTGGTCATCACCCCATCGCGTGGCAGAGAATTCCATGAATGAATGATCGCCTGTGTGGAAAAGGTACTTTCTCTGGTTGGTCCTGAATTCGCTGGCAATGCTTTGGTTCCCTCTCTAGTGCAGCAAACCAGAGTTTGCCAGTTCATCCAAACCAGCCAACAGTGATTTGCTCTTGATCTCTGCACCAGAACTGTAGGCCACAGACTGGATTGTGGTGTTGGCCAAGATCCAAAGAACCGTGGAGGCTTGCACAAGGATCTTGCGCTGGCCCAGTAGGATTACTGATTTGGGGATGATGGGAGTTGTAGTCCAACAACATCTGGGGACGCACTTTTGAGAACCTCTGTTGTAAGGTAAGTATTCTTTCCCCCGCATTACAGCTGGGGAGGTGAGGATGAGGAGTAACATACTTAAGGCCATCTATTGAGTTGATGGCAGAAGCAAAATTTGAACTACTCAACCTCTTTGCAATCATGCTCCACCAGCTGTCCTTGGAGGCAAAGCATGCCACTGCTGTAGGGCCATTGTGCTCGTAGGGTTGCAAGTTTGTAAGCTGAGTAGAACGAGACATATTAAGAGTCCTAGTGAAGAGTTGGGAAGTGTGGTTCAATTCTTAACGGTTAGGTCAAGTATGCTGTCAAGTTGATTTCGACTCGTGGCGCCCACAGAGCCCCGTGTTTGTCTTTGGTAGAATACAGGAGGGGTTGACCATGGCCTCTTCCCGTGCAGTGTGAGATGATGCCTTTCAGCATCTTCCTATATCGCTGCTGCCCGATATAGGCGTTTCCCAAAGTCTGGGGAACACACCAGCGGGAATTCGAACCGGCAACTTTCTGTTTGTTAGTCCAGCATTTCCCTGCTGCACCACTTAAGGTGATGTGGTTCAATTCTTACCACATCCTCAAATTTTTTATGTAGCCTTAGACAAGCTGCTCTGTCTCGCCTTCAGTGCTTCCCCCCACCGTCCAATTTACCTGAATCCAATGCTAGTTTTCCCCCAAGTTCTTTGATGTTAGAAATTGGGCTCATCTTAAATTCTGAGTCCCACTCGGGTAAATATACGTGTAGCCTCTATTTAACCAGCATTTTTTTAAAAGAGAGTTGCCTTAAACTCAAGAGTTGTCTTCTATTCAGGTGTAAATATGATATTTGATTTGTATTGTGCTCTGTCCCATAGGTTCAGAGCAACCTATCAGCTGGTCTTGCTGGGCATGAGCAATTCATGAGTCCCCACTGTGGTGCCTGTTGGGCGATTCTAACACTTAGGAGGGAAGCTGGATGTGGATTTGGAGCTTCTGAGATGCTCCTCGGTCTTGCTGTTGCTCCTTCAACAACAGCACCAGAGGTGATGACTGGGGAAAGTGCTGCAAAGTGGATTGGGCGGGGGGGGGGTGCTTGGGGCGGGCAGAGCTCAGTCTGAGGTGTGATAGAATCCTCAAGGCTCTGCTCAGGAGACAGGTAAATGTTAACTCGCCCCGTTGACCTACTTTTCAGGATTGTCGTCGTGATTGTTCAGAATGTGTGCAAGCACTTTGAGCAGTGCACTCACTTAAATCCTAAGTTGCTCTTTAATAATGTCTCTTTCCCCCTCCTGCCCCGTGTAACAAAATCTTTGCATTCACTCAGTTTAAAGCTCCGGTTCCTGTGATTTGCAATTCCCCCTTGGTTTGTGTTTAGCAAAAAGTTGGAAGCAGAGCTTGGATGCCCAGCAGAGCAGAGACAGCTTTGCAGGGATGGGATGGGCCCTGCCTCCAGGAGTGCCTGCACCCCAAGGAAGTCTTACTCAAGAGGAGGAGGAGTCAGTCTGCCTGGTAGGACTTGGAGGCTCAACATGCAATCTTCCTTTTGCTCCTGGAACAGGCCAAAGGCATCTGCTACTTAGCTTCCTTATAATATTTGGTTTAATGTGTGGCAGTGTTAACATTTTTCTCGCCCACTCTTCTTCAAAGCCAGGCTTTTATCCCTTTGCTAAAGTAAACCACCTTCTGCTTTTGTAACTGCTGGCCTGCGTTCAATGTGTCTAATCCCCGTAGGGTGGCTCTGAGGCCTGCCGTCCTATACCCTGCTGCTCACTATCACATATATTTGAAAAGTGCATTAAATGTTCTAGGGTGAGGGTGGGGTGGGTAAACCTGGCCCTCCAGATGTTGAGCCAGCGTGGTGCAGTAGCTAGGGTGCTGGACTAGGACTGGGGAGACCCGAGTTTGAATCCCCACTCAGCCATGAAACTCACTGGGTGACTCTGGGCCAGTCATGTATCTCTCAGCCTAACCTACCTCACAGAGTCGTCGTGAGGATAAACATAACCATGTATACTGCTCTCGGCTCCTTGAAAGGCGTGAGATATAAATGTAAAAAAAATTAAATGTATAAAAATATAATTTCTACCGTCCCCAGCCATGATAAATTGTGGCTGGGAATGATAGGTGTTGTAATTCCACAACATCTGGAGGGCCAAGTTAAGCTGAAAAGTGCACTAAATGCTCCAAGTCGGGGTGGGTGGACTTGGCCCTCCAGATGTTGCTCTGGAGGACCAAGTTTCCCCACCCCTACGCTGGGTTCTCCAGATTGGACTCTTGGCAACAAAGGGTTTGAAAATCTGTTTCACTTCACTTAAAAAAAAATTAATAAAAAAATTCTGTTTTATTTCATGAGTCCTTGGATAGCACTAAGGGAGGACAGGGTCTCTGTGCCTCATAGCCAGGACTGGTGCAAGGTATGAAGAGCTAAGAGACTGACTTGCACTGAGCTGTAAGAACTTCTGAGATCTTGTTCAGTTAAACTAGTGCCGTTTCCCCATCTTAACGAGGCTAAAGCTGGAGGCAGGCAAAATTACTAGGGAATTTAAGGTCTGCTTTCTCCCTGCAAAATTACCTGCCGGAGCTATTGCTAGCTATATTACCCCTTTTAAAAGTTCCCAAGGAAGGTCTGTGTCCTAAATGCATTATAGCAAACTGTTTTGGGATTTGTTTTCTTTTCCCTTTGCCTATCAAACAATGCTATTAAGAACCTGAAACCAATGTGTGTCATTGGTTTAATAGGGCATTAAAATATTTTTCCTTCGGTGACCTCGTAAATTATGTGTTATTTGCAAATGCGCTTTTGGGGGAATTTGTCACAGTTAATTAAAGTCACACAAAGGCTAGAATTGCATTAGTTTAAAATTTCAGGCAAAAGCAAGAGACCACAATTACAGCTAATAGGGAGAGGCCTTAAGGCCACCATCTGAAAAATAAATTAAAAGACTCTCTACATAATAGAGAGTGATCGAGGCCACAGTCATGCTGGCTAATGGAAAGAGCAGGTAAATTCAATTGATTTCATGTGACAGAAGAGCAGCCGTTCACATTTCTTTTTTCTTTTTTCAAAACGGTCTTTGGTCTGACGTTTTGTAAGATGCTATCTACAGTTATAAGAAGGGAAATAAGAGGGAATCGTGACAGGATTGGTGAGGGGAGGTGGGGGCGTGATAGTGGGGGGCAGCGGGGGGGAGAAACCGAAGCAGCTTGGATCAGCAAGACTGCCTGCTCCATCCTTTGCAACATTACACAGGCAAAAAGAGGCAGTGCTCAAATCACAGTGGGCCAGGAGCGGGTATTGCCTCTGGTGATGCCCCCTCAGCTATTCCTTAGAAGACTGCAAGGGGAGCATAATGGAGCCACCTTGGGATTTTCTTAATGAAAGGCGGGGTATAAATTTAACAATAATTTAAAATAAAATAAAATATTGGCTAAAACAGGGGAATCAGAGGATGTGGGCTTGTGGATTTCATGAAGGACTCCCTGATCTTTTCCACTGTTCCCCCTAAGGCAGGGCTTCTCACACTTGGGTCCCCAGATGGTGCTGGACTACAGCTCTCATCATCCCTATGATGATGGATGACTGGGGATGATGTGGCTGAGGATGATGGAAGTTGTAGTCCAACACCATCTGGGGACCCAAGTTTGAGAAGCCCTGCCCTAGGGCATTTTGGGGCCACCACCAGATTCCCCCACCCCCGCCTGCCCATATTCAAGGGTCAGCAATTGGCCTCTGCCCCAGCTCAGAAATCTCAGGTTTGGGGATACATCTGGCTTTCCAAGTCATCTCTTTCCACAGATTCTGCAAAATGGATTGAAAGTCTGTTTCGTAGAGAGAGCAACAAAGGGAAGGCAGAGAACACAGAGGGGCCCTCCTTAAATGGGCAAAGTGGCATAAGTAACACTAAGCCTGGATGATTTAAAAGGAAGACTAGAGAAGGAATCTTTGAGAGTCTTTTTGTTAGCTTAAAGGGTTGACGGATGCTTTTCAACAGTATCTCTAAGAGACGGGGAAAGAATGCTGAATCTTAAAAGATGAATAGTGGCCTTGAAGCCTTCGTCTGGCAGTCAGAAGATAAACAAACATGGTTGCTTTCAGGATCCTACTCCCTCCTCCTCAAAAAGCAGCAGAGAGCTTTTCAGAGACTGTAAAAGGTCTTCAGCAGTGGGGGGTCTTGGCAGCTAATGTGTTTGAGTTCCTTGTGGTTCCTGACAGCCCTGCACTTGGGTTGGAACGGGGTTACAAAACCGCCCACATGACAGTTGTAAGAATGAATGCCGTGCGGTTTCCACAGATCAGGTTAGGATGCGGCCAATCTTGTAGCAGTGATTTTCAAACTTTTTAGCTATAGGGAAGGGATTCTCAACCTTAAGTCCCCAGATGATGTTGGACTACGATTCAAATCAATCTTTATTTTGATTGAGGACCAGCATAAATGTTGGACTACAACTCCAGACACAATGGTACGGGTGATGGGAGTGGTAATTCAACAACAGCTGGGGATGCAAGAGTGGGAACCTCCAGTTTCCAGAGCAGAAGAGGCCAGCTGGTACTGGAAGAGAAGCTCATCCGTGGTCCACATTAGGCAGGTTGCAAGCAATAGGTTTACCACTAAACATACTTGTATGTTAAGAATTTGGTTATGCTTCTGAGACACACTCATACTCTCTCTCTCTCCCCATTTTGGAATGAAGAACTGTTATATACCGTTTGCATATCCTTAAACACACACAACACACGCACACACACTCTCTCTCACTCACACTTATTTTTAATATGATTATACTGTGCTGTTATTTAAGTATATAAGTAGAAGCTATATTATACATGTAAATTTGTAATGAAATTTATAATTATGCTGTAACGTATACATTAAAGGTAAAGTGTGCCATCAAGTTGATTTCAGCTCCTGGTGCCCACAGAGTCCTGTGGTTTTCTTTGGTAAAATATAGGAGGGGCTTACCATTGCCTCCTCCCGCGCAGTATGAGAGGATGCCTTTCAGCATCTTCCTATATTGCTGCTGTTCAATATAGTAGCAGCGGGGATTCGAGCCAGCAACCTTCTGCTTGTTAGTCAAGCATTTCCCTGCTGCACCACTTAAATTCTGCATATATAATTGATTTCTGCTGTAATATAAAGTATATATGCCATACAGACAGTGAATAACTATATAATACTTATGATTATACTATAATGCATATGTGTATAAACACACATATTACTATTAATGATTGATTAAGTGCTGTCAAGTCAGTGTCGACTCTTAGCAACCACATAGATAGATTCTCTCCAGGATGATCTGTCTTCAGTTTGGCCTTTAAGGTGGTGCATTCAATGCTGTCGTAATTAAATCCATCCAGATTGGTGCTGGTCGTCCTCTTCTCTTTCCTTCAACGTTTCCCAGCATTATGGACTTCTCAAGGGAGCTGGGTTTTCACATAATGTGTCCGAAGTATGATAGTTTGAGCCTGGTCATTTGTGCCTCGAGTGAGAATTCTGGATTGATTTGTGCTATGATCCCTTTGTTTGTTTTCCTGGCTGTCCATGGTATCCTCCAAAGTCTTCTCCTGCACCAAAGTTCAAAAGCATCAATACTTTTTCAAAGTCCAGCTTTCACATCCATAGAGTGTCATGGGGAAAACCATTGTCCGAACAATTCTAATCTTTGTAGGTGTAGACACCTCATGGCATCTAAATATGGCATCTTTCCAAGGCCTTCATAGCAACCCTACCAAGTGCTAGTCTGTGGCGTATTTCTTGACTGCTGGATCCTTGACTGTTGGTGGTCGATCCTAAAAGGCAGAAGCTCTCCACCACTTCCATGTCTTCATTGTCAGTTCTGAGGCTGGGTGCTGCACCACTCTTCAACAGAATTCTCAAAGCGGTTTACATAGAAAAAATAAATAATATAACTAAAATGGCTGCCTGTCCCCAAAGCGCTCACAAGCTAAAAAGAAACATCAGACAGACCCCAGCAGCAGCCACTGGAGGGATGCTGTGCTGGGGTCGGACAGGGCCAGTTGCTCTCCCCGTGCAAAATACAGAGATCCAAAGGCATCTCTTTGCTCAGTTAGCAGGGGTTGTGCATGATATGTGTTTATACACAGATGTATACTATAGTGTGTATGTGAACTCCAACCAACAAACACAACCTGGCGCACACGCACACGCACACCCCACGCTCAGAGCAACAGCTGCAGCAGCAGCAGGTCAGGCAGTGCAGGGAGGGCCACCAGGCTAGTTTTCAGCGGCCACCAGGACTGGAGTGAAGGCTGTTGTGTGTGAATTGGAAGCAGCGCAAGCAAGAGATCGATCGCTCCGCTAGCAACCGGATATGCCTGGAACTGGGCGATGGATTGCAACTGCCTGGCAGTGGCAGAGTGCGCGCGAGCCGCGGCCAGGTGGGCCCGCGCTGCTTCTGCGGCTGCTACACCTGACCTGGGGGTCTCGCGCCGCTGGCCTCCTCTGCGCCTGCGCGTCGCTCGCGAAGCAGCCCCTGCTCCTATGTAAGCACGACCGGACCTCTCCCCCGCCCCTCTCTCTCTTTTTTTCTTTTTTCGACATTGTATTGCAGGAGTGCAGTGCATTCCCGGACTTGCTTTTTATTGCATTTATTGCATTGCATCCTGGACCCTGGACGTTCTCGCATTGTCCTGCAGGAGTGCATTGCATGGTTCCTCCTCGGCTGGGTTCCTACTGCATTGGACTCCCTCCTCCCGCCCCTTGTTTCGGGTTGTGAAATGCAGGAGGGCTTCAGTGGTGCAAAGTCAGGAGGCCTTGCTTGGTGTGGGGATGCGGGGAGGACTGGGGAAGGAATGGACCTCTTCCTCTCCTCCTCCCTAGGATTCTCTGGGTGGGGGAAGCCTGCTCCCTCTTCTATCACTCTCCTAATCTTTGCTCTCTTGACTTCCCTTCCCTTCTCCTCACTTGTGACTTTGTTGGGACTCCTAACCCGCTTTGGGGCTCAGGGCTGGATATCTGTTGTTAGCAGGCCCAGAAACTTAATTGGCAGCCTGTGGCGGACCGAAGGCGGCGAAAGGCGTGTATGTATATGGATTAAAACAAAAAAAGTGGCAGCACGGCTGCTGTCTACTTCTAAATGGCCCTCGAGGGTCCCTCTTGCCAGTTTAGCAGGTTCTTTCCATGCATTACTCCAGGTCTGAAATGTTTACTTTCCCAAGTAGTTGAGGCATAATCGATTTGTATATAGAGGCAGAGAGCTGGTTTTTAAACCTGCAAACACAACTCCATACAAATATTATCTGGAACCCAGAAGGATGCAGTTAGTCAAAAACAATAGCAGAAATCGGTTGCTGATGAGCACAACAGAAATGGGATGGGCAAAAGGTTTCAGTTTCTGCCTTCTTCAGCTACTTTCATGATATAGGGTATGCTGCTAGTGACAGCTGTGGCACTATTTGTTTGTTTGCTTTTTATATAATGAAGCAAAATAGTAGTAGATACTGCAGCAGTATAAACAACTCGCCAAAAAATAAACTCCAAAACAAACTTCAGCACACTTCATAACAAAGAGGCCTTTAAAAGTATATGTTGTAAACACCAACCATATTCACATAATGAATGTTTGTAGTCATTCTGGTCAAGTGTAGTTGAATTTAGAGTCGTCAACAACCATAATTATTTGAGGCAGGGATATTAAAACATCTCCTGGTCTTGTTTTACCCTCCGAAGAGCCCTGTGGGGTAGTTTGGGGTGAATCTAGTGGCATATGTCCAGTTAGCATAATGATTACGTGAGAACTTGAGCCTGAATGTCTAGTGGCTAAGCCCGTCCGTAGTTTACTGCACCTCTCTAACTAGCAGGATTTTATTTTTCAAAGAAATCTCTTTCAACCTGTGCATCTTTTCCCCATTTGCACAGAGTTAATGTGTGCATGGTAGGAAATTATTACAAATTCAGTGCCACAAGAACATATAATATAAGAACTTAAGAACAGCCTGCTGGATTAGGTCCAAGGCCCATTTTTACAAAGTGGCCCACCAGACACCTCTGAGAAGCCCACAGGCAAGAGGTGAGGGTATGCGTTTTCTCTCGCTGCTGCTCCCCTGCAACTGGTATTTAGAGACATCTTGCCTCTGATAGCCACCAGACTAGTAGCCATTGATAGACCTATCCTCTCATTAAGTTGTCTAGACCCCTTTTATAGCCATCCAAACTAGTGGCCATCACCTCACCCTAAGGCAGAGAATTCCATAGATAAAGTATGTATTAATAATTTAGGACCAGCAAACGGAGGTACTTTTTCACACAACACATAATCAGCTTGTGGAATTCTCTGCCACAAGATGTGGTGACAGCCAACAACTTGGATGGATTTAAGAGGAGTTTGGATAATTTAATGGAGGAGAGGTCTGTCGATGGCTACTAGTCGGAGGGCTATCCAGCTTCAAAGGCAGGATGCCTCTGAGTACCAGTTGTGGGGGAGTAACAGCAGGAGAGGGGGCATGCCCTCAACTCCTGCCTGTAGGCTTCTAGTGGCATCTGGTGAGCCACTGTGAAACAGGATGCTGGACTAGATGGGCTTCCTTGGGTCTGATCCAGCAGGGTTGTTCTTATGTGCTGTGAGAAAAAGTAGTTACTTTTATTGGTCCTAAATTTCCCAGCCTTCAGTTTCATGGGAAGACCCCTGGTTGTAGTGTTGTGAGAGAGGAAGAAAAATTTCTTTCTGTCCATGCATAATTTTATACACCTCTATAATGTCTCCCCATAGTTGTCTCTTTTCCAAACTAAAGAGCCCCAGATGTTGTAGCCTGGCCTCATAAGGAAGGTGCCCTCTTGGTTGCCCTCTTCTGCACCTTTTCTGGTTCTACAAAGTCCTCCTTAAGATGCGGTGACCAGAACTGTACACAGTACTCCAAGTGTGGCCGCACCATAGTTTTGTATAAGTGCATTATAACATTAGCATTTTTATTTGCAATCTCTCTCCTAATGATCACTAGCATGAAAGTCGCCTTTTTCACAGTGCCGTGCACTGAGTCAACACTTTCAATGAGTTGTCCACCACAAACCCAAATCTCTCTCCTGGTCAGTCGCTGACAGCTCAGATCCCATCAGTGTACAGCATATGTGAAGTTGTTTTTTGTTTTGTTTTGTTTTGTTTTAATGTAAACTGGCCTGAGCCAATTTTTGGAAGGGCGGTATAGAAATCGAATAAATAAATAAATAACTGCATATGCCATTTTTTTCAGCCACTCGCAAATCAGTGGCTTGCAAGCTGTGATGGCTTGTGAAAATCCACAAGCCTGGTGTGCAGGCAAAGCTGTCAGTTTTTGATGTGGTCGGTTTCATTATTTGTTCCCCTTTTGCAGTTCAGTTATTGTAGGACTGCAGTGAGAAATCTGGGCTGAAGGAGAAGCCAGAAAGTCCTAGTTTGATGCTGCTGCTGTGAGTTCATGGTCCCAGCTATGTACACAGACATTGGCTTTCATTGGGTTTTCTCTTTATTCTTTATGTTTTGCTGAGATTGTAATTAATTTTAGCTTCTGTTTATGATTATTTCATTTCTTAATGCAACATAATCAAAAGCCTAAAAATCCTCTTTCATCTTTGTCTCGTCATAATAGTGGATAGCAGAAACTTCTGAAGAGAGATTATTTATATTGTTTTGTCCATGTATGGAGAACTAAGGGCCAAACTAGACATAAGCCCATAATCCGAGTTGATGTGCTTAATTTTTATTTCAAAAAGAGCAGTTGTGAGGGTCCCTGATCCAGTTGGAGATTGTGTTGGGGGCAAAACATTAAAGCCCCCGCCTGCCAGGGTCCTGCTATTTTTAACAGAAATGTTAAGCCTGTTGGTTCTGAATATGGGCTTAATGTAACAAGTTATTTGGTCCTAACATAAACAAAAAGATAGTTCTGTGTTCCAAGGCACTTGCAGTCTAAATGTTGAGAGAGGGGGTGGTGAGGGAAGGTATTTATGTTTTTGTTCAGAAATGTCCAAATGTTAATCTATGTTCTGATTTACCTTCGATATTTGTATTGTCAAAAATAACAATTAAATAAAATGTAAAAAGAGAATAAATATTGTCCTACCCTTCTAGCCCAATAAACAAAGGCTATCTTATTTAAACATTAAACATTTAAACCAGGGATTCTCAAACTTGGGTCCTCAGGTGTTATTGGACTTCAACTCCCATAATCCCCAGCCTCAGTGGCCTTTGGTTGGGGATTATGGGAGTTGAAGTCCAATAACATCTGAGGACCCAAGTTTGAGAATCACTGATTTAAACAATTTGGTACGCATTATGACCCCTTAGTAAATCTGTTGATTTTACTAACTCAGAATGTTATGCATTTCCTCTTGAGAAAAAAAAAATCCAGGTTCAACTTCAAATGGACAATTTCTAAGTCTTAAATAGCATCACCAGTGGCTTCATTGATGAAATAACCCTGATTAAATCCTTACCTGGATTAGTCATTTTCAGAATAAGTTACCTTGCTCACAAGCTCGCCTACAGTGAACTCTGTTGATTGATTATTAATGATTTTTTTGAAAACAAAAACACAGTTGATTAATGATTTTTTTGAAAACAAAAAGTAAATTGCTTCCATCACTTGCTCTTTTTTTACAGGCCAGGCAAAGGAAAATGCTGAATAATGCAAAGCCACGTTTCTCTGCTTGCCATAATATTTGTGTGAGACAGTGCCGGATACGTGAGTGACTCTGATACAGTATTCACCATGGTTTAGATCTGTACAATGGCAGAAAATGGGCTCCCAGAAAACAAAAGGCCTCGAAGAGGCTTATCTCTCAGTAGAAACAAGAGCAAAACTCCAAGAAGGAAGTATGGGGCAGAAACCGAAGGGGCATTGCCACCAATGCCTTCAGCCTCTTCCTCTATCATTTCATTTTTCAATAATGTTCCTCCTGCCAGGATTGCCTGCCCTCTATGTGGACAGGTGGTACCCAGGTTTGGAATCAACAAACATATTGATGAAGTGTGTCAGAAGAGCTGTGGTGATGCTGCTGCTGCTGATGTGATTCTGGTTGACTCGGCATCTGATGCAAGCACCAGTCCTTCCACTCAAAATGGGCCTATCTGTTCCAGTCCATACTTTGCAAAGAACATTTTGACTCCAGAAAAGAACCCAAGTCCCCTAGAAGGTAGTGACCTGAAAGCTAAAGAAGTGACAGGAGAACAGAGAAGTCCTTATTTTAAGAAGAAGGATGGTCCAGCACCCAGTGCCAGTGAGTCTAGAGTGCACGTTGTCAAAAAAATATCTCTGCGAGGTTTGTCAACCAAGCTGTCCAGGAGGCGTCATGCCCAGAGTGGCAAACTGGTGGCTCAAGAAGTGGAGACCACTTCAGCTTCAGATGCACACGGCAGCTCTGTGGAGAGGAACCCAGAAGATGTTGCTTCTGAGGATGGCTCCCAGAAAGAGAACAGACTTCCTTCCTCAAGGTTTCAGAAATGGCGTAGTCCAAAAGAATATTTATTAAGCAACTCTGAGACTTTAGGAATGGCACAAGAGGGCGACACAGGAACTCTCCATATTGATTTGGACGACATCACCTCAGCATTGGTTCCGTTGGATGGTCTTGCTTGCAGTGAACGCTCACAACTGGCACAGAGCAGCGAGCAGCAAAATAGTCCTCAGGGCTCAGTTCCTGATCTTTGCACACTTGCAGAATGCCCAGCACCTTATAGTAAAGTAAGTCTGTCTGATTTGGAAACTGGAGAGCTCTCACCAGGTCAACAAGTTCCGTTGTCCAATGCAGAAGAGACATGCTGTAGTCAAATGCAGTGTTTATCTCCTGTGGGAAGTGATGTGAAAGTGCTTCCTGTGGAAGACCGTAAGGACTTAAGGAAAGAAGTGGTCGATCATGCTTGTTTGGGACCTTTAGAAGAAACCAGTTTCCATCCAAGTGCCAACATTTTAGAAATGCTTGCTAATGGACCTGGTCTCGTCTCGGACTCGGGGGGCCTTCCGTATTATCTCCGAAATTTTCTGATGGTCCTTCAAGCTGTCCTGGAGAATGAAGACGACCGTAGGCTTTTTGATGAGGAAGACTCCGACACCATTGTGAAATTCTGCAAGCTGTCAGGTACCTTATTTACTGTTGTTTATATCACAACATTGGTGTGGATGGTGCCTCCCACAGTCTCATAAACAAAAATAGACAGATGTCTGCCCCCAAACAATGCAAATGGACGATGAAGAAAGCAATGGGGGTGGCGTGGTTTGGGGAGAATGTACTTCAGCTTGATTATGGTTGGGAAATAGAGGATTAAGTACGTAAATCAAAGGCCACATGCAAAAGGTGGGGTTTTGAGGAAGTGTTTGAAGGAATATGAATACGACAAATATTTATATACCACTTTTCAACAAAAGTTCCCAAAGCGGTTTTCATAGCTATAAATAAATAAATAAAATGGCTCCCTGCCCCCAAAGGGCTCACAATCTTAAAAAAGGAACATAAGATAGATGCCAGTAGCAGCCACTGGAGGGATGCTGTGCTGGGGATGGATAGGGCCAGCTGCTCTCCCCCTGCTTAATACAAGAGAACACTTTTAAAAGGTGCCTCTTTGCTCATTTAGCGGGTGGCTCCCTGTTCAGAAAGGTATGTACTTCTGTTTTGATAGTGGCAATTGTGCAGAGAACACAAGAAGCAAGGCCCCAGGGTGTTTCTGGAAGCTTCTGGAGCGACCGGAGCAACAGTTATAGCACCTGACAAAGTGGACAGAAAGTGGAAGGAGATGCTTGTTAGCAGAGGATTTGCCACTACAGTGAACTGTCAGCTATTGTAGGATGGGGTGCTGTAGAATACACTCTTACTGTTGAACATCTGAGAGCTGGTGTAGCATAACCTGGGGTGAAGAAATGTTGGCTCAGTTTATCAGCCAGACAAAACATTTTACTCGTCAAGCTATGTTGGTACATTGCTCATCAGGCCTTTTTTTCACTCGTCAGGCATCATTTTTTCACTCGTCACAGACTAGGAGACTAGTAGATTTCTGCAGCCCTGAGCCTAATTATGAAGAGACTTGATCAAGGTCTCAGTTCAACTCTTGCCTCTGCCCCATACAAAGTGGCCTTAGTCTTGTCTCTGTCCACACATTGCGATCCTGTGTCTTCTGCATGCTTAAGTAAAATCTGCTCGAGTCCAATTGGATTTACTCCCAGGTAGGACTCCAGACCTTGTGTTGGTTGCTTTGGGCATACAGGTTTTTCCATCTTGTGGGAGAGTGTCTGAAGCATGCTTGCGCAGTAAGTATGCCAAAGTGTGGGCTGGAAGACCCAATTTTTGTACAGCTGTTTCCAGCAAAGCCTTCCTGTGGAGTTATTTTGGCAAGAGCACTGCCCTGTTGGAGAACCGGAGCCTGGTAGTATTGTATTGCTAACTGTAATTTACTTATTAATTCAGTTGGAGCTACTGGACTGAATGCATCATAATAATTCAGACAGGGACTATTTCACCCTAATGGACTGGCTGCCATCTCTCCAGTCTTTATGTCGGCCTGCCTGCCTGCAGTGAATCTATTGTGCTAATTTTAAAATTGCCAGCAGCAAATGGAGCTCGGAGACTAAAAACATTTGAGAGCCCCACACGGTCTGAAATTCCCTTCTATGGAATGCTGTGTGTGACTCTCTGCAGCAACCTTTTCTTTAAGCTATCTGGATGCACAAGGAAGAGTGCAGTGTGAGTGGTGTGGAGTTGCACCTTCCTGAACAGAAGGTGCTGTGGGTGAGTTTTGATCAGGCTTTGATTGCCTACTTGACTCCAAAAAGGAGTTTTGTCCTAGATCAGAGGCTCCCAGCCTTGGTTCCCCAAGTGTTGGGACTACAACTCCCATCATCCCCTGCTGCAGTGGCCAGAAGCCGTGGTTGGTGAGGATGCTGGGATTTGTAGCCCAACAACATCTAGGAACCGAAGGTAGTGATCCCCTGTCCTGGATGGAGTTGGTTAGAGGTCTGATGAGATGAACTGGTGGTTTTTGAGTGCATGTCTGAGCATGCCTTTGGCAGGGTCTGGCTCTGCTGAGTGAGTCAGGCCTAGCAGCTTGCTCTCACGTTCCGCGGGATGGCTTTGATTGGACCAGTGGGTGAGTTTACTAGTCTCAACTCCTCCTGGAAGAAAGGGGTCCAGCTTCCGTCATCCATGATGATGCCTAGGTTAGATTCCTTTGATGCACACTCTGTGCAGAACTACCCTTGAGGCCTGCAGAAACCTCAGTGGGCATGGACTTCAGTGGCCCACTTTGTTTGTTAGTTAGATTTATATACTGCCCTTCCAAAATGGCTCAGGGCGGTTTACAACACGGTAAAAACAATTAAAACAAGTTAACAGTTAAAATCAAACTATAAAAATAGAATAAAACGAATTAAACAATTGAAACAGCTAAAACCCCCTTGAAAATCAGGGCAGCAATGTAAAACAATTTAAAACAGTTTGTCAATCATTTAAAAACCCTGGAAGGCCAGGCCAAACACACTTGTGTTCAGGAGGAACATAGGAAGCTGCCATTTACTGAGGCAGACCCTTGGTCCATCTAGCTCAGGATTGTCTACCCAGACTGGCAGCAGCTTCTCCAAGGTTGCAGGCAGGAATATCTCTCAGCCCTATCTTGGAGATGCTGCCAGGGAGGGAACTTGGAACCTTCTGCTCTTCCCAGAGTGGCTCCATCCCCTGAGGGGAATATCTTGCACTGCTCACACTTCTAGTCTCCCATTCAAATGCAACCAGGATGGACCCTGCTTAGCTAAGGGGACAAGTCATGCTGGCGACCACAAGACCAGCTCTCCCCTCCTCTCTCAGCATTGACTACACGGACTGGCAGCGACTCTCTAAGGTTTCAGGCAGGAGTCTTTCCCAGCCCTACCTGGAGATGCTGCCAGGGAGTGAATCTGCGACCTTTTGCATGCAAAGCAGATGCTCTACCATTGAGCTGTGGATATGCCTGATGAAGCTGCCTGCTGAATCAGATCATTGGTCCACCTAGCTCAGTATTGTCTACACTGATTGGCAGCAATTCTCCATGGTTTCAGGCAGGAGTCTCTTTCAGCCTACCTGGCGATGCTGCCAGGAGGCGAACCTGTGGCTTTCTGCATTCAAGCTTGCAGATGCTCTTCCACTGAGCTACAGCCCCAAGCCCTGAGGGGGAATATCTTGCAGTGCTCAGGGGAGGATGAAGCTTTTTGCTGCCCCTCTTTGTCTCTCTGTTTAAAAGAAGTTAAATCTCTTTTTACCTTTAAAAACTGCTGCTGTGCAGTGGGATGGCAACGGAGAGGGTGGCGAAACTCCTCCCACTGGCCTGCCTGCCTCCCAAATGACAGGCCGGGCCCTTTCAGGGCTCTCTGCGCACACATGTTGCCTATGCGTTAATCTGCCCCTGGCAGTGCTTGCATGGAGTCACTCAGTCATCCGTCCAAATGCAAACCAGAGCGGACCCTGCTTAGCAAAGAGGGCAATTCATGCTCGCTCCCACAAGCCCAGCTTCCCTCCCCACTGCTGATAGGTTTCAGCAGCTTTTCAACCACTTCATTGGTTGTGGTTTGTATGTGAATTTTCTCTTATCTAGGGCTTAAAAAACAACCATCTTCTCTCATATGGCCTCCTCCCACCCCAAGTGCTGAGGACAAGGAGGGCCCCCTCCAGATTCTCTCTCCCATCCTGGGAAAGGATGTGGAGTATTCCTGAGGGAGCCGGGCCCCTGGATCAACTCCCCCTAAGGATGTGCACGGAACCGGTTCGGCACACCTTTTATGGAGTGTCGAACCAGTTTGAAATGCTGGCGTTTGTGCTGGTTCGGGGGTGGTGGTGGTTGCTTTAAGGCACGGGGAGGGTGTCCTGACCTCCCCGCCGGCGCAGCTGCCAAAACCTGAAACCTTGGAGAAGCCGCTGCCAGTCTGTGTAGACAATACTGAGCAAGATGGACCAAGGGTCTGACTCAGTAGAAGGCAGCTTCCTATGTTCCTATGTAAAACCGCTGACGCGGGGTGGCTGAGTACCTCCTTGCTGCCCTGGCCAGCATAATACTGGGTGTCTGGTGCACATGTGTGATGTGCACACGCACACCAGCCACTTCTGATATTCCATTGACCGGGGCAGCAAGAAGGCACTCAGCCACCCCGTGTCAGCGGTTTGGGCAGCAGCGCTGGTGAGGGAAACATGGTGTGGGAGGTAAGGACACCCTTCCCGTGCCTTCAAGCAACCACCCTCCACCTCCCGGGAGTGCACAGAGCCGGTTCCGTGCACATCCCTAACTCCCCCATCCTGTCCGTGCGCATGCCTCCTGGCTGCAGCTGGCTTTTGATCTGGGCTGGGCTGTGTGTCTATTTCATGGTTATCCTCCTCGTCCTCCAAGGACCTTGGAGTGGCTCACACAGTTCGTTCTCTCTCCCTCTCCCTGCTCCGCGCAACACCCCTGTAAGGAGAGAGAGAATGACTGGCCCAGGGTGACCCCGGGAGCTTCAGAAGTGGGTGGGGATTTTATTCATCCTTCATTCATTTATTTAACACATTTTATGCCACCCAAAATGCAAGTTCTCTGGGCGGTTTACAACAAAACAATAAAAACAACCGATAAAAAGATTAAAACATTTCAACTATTAACACACAATTAAAACCATATATCTAATTAAAAGCCTGGGTGAACAAATGTGTCTTGACTGCCTTTTTTAAAGTTGTAAGAGATGGGGAGGCTCTTATTTCAGCAGAGAGAGTGTTCTAAAGCCTCGGGGCTGCAGTGGAGAAGGCCCGACCACAAGTAGCCACCAGACGAGCCGGTGGCAACTACAGACAAACCTCTCCAGATGATCTCAATGCGGGATTTGAGAGGGGATATGTCCATTGCTCAGGGGCAGAGCATCTGCTGGGCACGCAGAAGGCCCCAGGTTCCCTCCCTGGCAGCATCTCCAGGTAGGGCTGGGAGAGACACCTGCCTGCAATCTTGGAGTGCCGCTGCCAGTCAGTGTAGGCAGTCCTGAGCTGGATGGGCCAAGGGTCTGACTCGGTAGAAGGCAGCTTCCTAGGTTCCTAGTCCACTAGGCTGACACCATGCAACTGATCATGTCGACTCTAGGGGAATGGACTAAAATGAATGACAGGGGATGCCCACTGAAAAGCCTACTGGCCAAGGGCCATTTGGAAATTCCGTGCATTCCTATGGCCATTTGGAAGGAACCTGTGCATTCCAGTGGGCATTCCCTGGCGTTCATTTTAGGACGTCCTGACACTAGGCCGCCACAGGCCTTGCACGCTGATGGCCCCAGGTTCAATCCCAGCATTTCCAGGTAGGACTGGGAAAGACCCTTTCCTGAATCCTTGGAGAGCTGCTGCCAGTCAGTGTAGGCAAGACTGAGCTGGGTGGATGAATGGTCTGACTCAGCATGAGGCAGCTTCCATTATAGCTATATATCTTATAATTTAGGAGTGGGGGTGGCAACTCTGGCTTCTCTCCCAGCAGCTTTTGCTGGTGTCTCCCCTTTGTTTCATTTTTAAGCTAGATGGACCAAGAGTCTGACTCAGTAGAAGGCAACTTCCTATGTTCCTAACTTGCGTCAACCCAGTCTAGACATTCTTATGATCAGGGGACTCACACCCACGGATCTTTCCCAAAGCATTTCTGCACAGCTAACCAGGTGGTGCAGCGGGAAATGACTTGCCTAGCAAGCATGAGGTTGCCGGTTCGAATCCCTGCTGGTACCTATATTGGGCAGCAATGATGTAGGAAGGTGCTGAAAGGCATCCTCTCATACTGCGTGGGAGATGGCCATGGTCAACCCCTCCGGTATTCTACCAAAGAAAGCCACAGGGTTTCTGTGGGCGCCGGGAGTCGACACCTTTTCTTTAACCAGGGCATGGTATCTTATCAGACCCAACAGTGCAAAGTAGGGATCCAGCTTTTAAGTTTCACAAGACTCTTCATCAGCCTCAACATTAAACAGGGGGAAGGGAGAAATAAATAAGTTCAGATTATTGCCATCTTTGATCAAATATAGAGATTTTAACACACCCAAATAAAGATAACACTGGTACAGAAACAAATATACATATAGAAATTATTACATAAAAGTAGAATAAAATAAGATGAAGCAAACTAAAAGAACCTAATTTAATTGTAAACTGCCCAGAGACGCATGTTTTGGGTGGAATAGAAATATGTAAAATAAATAAACTGAATTAACCCTTTCTGACACACCATGTGTGGATTCTAATCGCAGCTGTACAGAATATGGCTACCTGGTGTGAAACATCAGTGTGACCATCAGAGAGAAGTAAGTTTATATAAAACTCATCAGAATTATTTGGATATATAAATATCCAAAGCCCCGAGACTATGGAACAAGCTTCCCGTGGAAATAAGAGTCTCCCCGTCTCTACCGGCTTTTAAAAAGTGTTTGAAGACTCATCTTTTTACCCAGGCTTTTTAACTTTTTAAATTTTAGACTGTTTGTTGATTTGTTTAAATTGTTTTTAGAATTTTAATCGATTTTAATGTTTTGTTTATTGCTTTGTTGTGAACCACCCTGAGACCTTGGTTTGGGGCGGTATATAAATACGTTAAATAAATTTTTAAAAATAAATCTCTAAAAACAAAAGGAGTAATCTATCTAAAACGTAAGTCACGATAAAAAGAGCAGTGCAAGCGCCCATGGCCCACTGTCTCCACATCCCGAGAAATACATCTGGCTGGCACAGTAGCAGAAGCCCTGTCTGCAGTATGTTACGGTATGCATTTTTTGCCTTTGGATCTAGATGGTAAGCCCGCTGAACATGCCTTTGATGCTTTCTTGGGGATTTGTGCTGCCGGAAGCCACAGCCCTGTTGCCGCCTTCGGCATCTCCTTGAGCCTGAGCTGTTTGCATAACGTATGGTGCCTGCTCCATAATGCCTCGGGTTTCTGCTAAGAGGCAGGCAGATTTCTGTAGCTGTGAGCCTTTGATGTCAGGCGGTTGATTAGCACCCGGCAAAGAGGCTGCTCTCTGGCATGAACGCCCCACTTCAGCGATAATTTCCATTTTATGAGGCACGGCTGCTGTTGGGAAGCAGGCTTCTGTGCTGTCTGCAGGGACCTCTCTTAGCTGCAGGAGAGGGAAGAAGGATCTGGGTAAATAGGTCTTCAAGGAGCTCTTCCCTCCCCTCCCTTCCCCTCCCTCCTCGCCTTTGCCAGGAGGACGAAGGGGACCTCTGCTAGGCTTGCAGACAAGTCAAGGGATGCCACTTGCCCACAAAACGGGTTTAGCTCTTTGCCCATATTAGCGCTCTTAGCCTTCAAATAAATGTCTGTACATTTTAGGAAGGTTTTTCTGTCTGGTTGCCTGGAACTGGTCTGTCCTTGAAATAGGCGAACACGCAGACATCTCTGCAGAGCTGGGCTTGGGGCGAGTGCGGCCTTTTCATGAGGCAAGGTGAGGCATTTGCCTCAGGCGGTGGATTTTGGGGCACCAGCAGGACAGCAAGATGCCCCCCCCGCCACACACAGACACACACTGCAACCATCAGAGCCGCTCTTCAGGACCAACCTGACCCGTGCAAACTTTGCAAGCAGTGCTTCTCCTTACATTCTTTGCAAAGCTTGCAAGAAGCATGAGGAGCGAAGAGGAGGCTGTGGGCAACCTTCTTTCTTCACTGCCCCATGGACAGCTGGTCTTGCAGTAGCAAGCATGAATTGTCTCTTTTGCTTAGCAGGGTCCACTCTGGTTGCATTTGAATGGGAGACTACATGTGTGAGCACTGTCAGATATTCCCCTTAGGGGAATATTCCTTAGGGGATGGGGCTGTAGCTCAGTGGAGGAGCACCTGCATGTTTGCATGCAGAAGGTTCCAAGTCCCCTCCCTGGCAGCATCTCCAGATAGAGCTTAGAGAGACTCCTTCCTGCAGTCTTGAAGAAGCCGCTGCCAGTCTGGGTAGACAATACTGAACTAGATGGACCAATAGTCTGACTCACTAAAAGGCAGCTTCCTATGTTCATGAGGCAAGGAGAGGTGGTTACTTCAGGTGGTGGGTTGGGGTGGCAAACCCCCCCCCCACAAACCGTCAGAGCCGCAGATCTGACCCGTGCAAACTTTGCAAGGAGCACTTCTTCTTACACTCTTTGCAAAGCTTGCAAGAAGCACAAGGAGAGAAGAGGAGGCTGCTGATGGCACCCTTCTCTCCTCCCCGCCCCGTGCCACTTTTAAAACTTGCAAAGGTTGGTTTTGAAAGGGGGCTGCCCCCACGAGGGTTGTGGGGCACGGCAGCATTTAGCACCACACCTGAGGTACCTTGGGTTGCCCTTGGTTTGGAGTGATGATGCCAGGGCTCTGTTGGAGAGCCGGTGTGGTGCCGTGAACCCCCTGCTAACTGGGCAGAGAGGCACCTTTTAAACGTGATGATTCTCTGTATTTAGCAGGGGGGAGAGCAACTGGCCCTATCCATCCCCAGCACAGCATCCCTCCAGTGGCTGTTGCTGGTGTCTGCCTTATGCTTCTTTTTTTAGCTTGTAAGCCTTTTGGGGACAGGGAGCCATTTTATTTATTTATATCTCTGTAAACCGCTTTAGGAACTCTTGTTGAAAAGTGGGATATAAATGTTTGTATATTTGATGCTGGGAATTTTAGTCCAACAGCAGCTGTGCAGCCCTGCCAGGGTGGGGATGGGCCCAGAATTCAATGGAAGAGTGTTTGCTTACTTGCAGGAGGTTCCAAGTTCCCTCCTTGGCAGCATCTCCAGTAGGGCTGGGAGAGATTCCTGCCTGCAACCTTGGAGAAGCTGCTGCCAGTCTGTGTAGACAATACTGGGCTAGATGGACCAAGGGTCTGACTAGGAATAAAGCAGCTTCCTATGTTGTGCTGTTATTCTGCAAGTGCATAAGAGCAATCCGAAGCTTGAAGGCATCCTTCTGTTTCCTCTTGGTTTCTAATCGAACTGCAGTCAGCGGACAGAAGTTATACGCCAGGCTCTTTCAACGCAAGCTGTGCTGGATAAAAGTGAACAAAATAGAGTATGCAGAGATCAGCAGCGACCTGTCGCCCGTCATTGAAGAGCTGGCTGGAGCAGGATTCCTGCAGGACGGTATGTCCATTAAAAGTCACGCGGCAGATTCTTCAGCAGAATAATGTGGTAGAGTCTCATGGAGCACTGGAGGTGGGAGAGAACTTGAAAACACAGTCCCCTGTTTCAGAAAATTCCATATGGGGAGAGAAAATTCCCTTGTGATTCGAGGGTTGTGGGAACGAGCTGGTTCTCTCAAGCTGCATTTTTACCAAGAATTCGTAGCTCTCTTATCACTTCACTTTTGTTGGCTTTGCTCGGAAAGCGATTACTTTTTTTGCTTGCAGATCAGAACCCAGATACTACTTTTAGGGTTGCCAGATTTTGAGTGGCGACCTGTCAGATTTGGCAGGAATTGAGAGGCCGTTGACCTGCTTTATTTTGGATTTCTAAATATTTAATTATAGTACACTATATTTGCATCTCTCTCTTGCTCTCTGATTATGCGTGTGGTTATCCAGTTTTGTATTAATCTATTAAGTTTTGCTGGCCAGTGAACGAAATAAATATTCTGCTCTACTCAGTCCTCTGGATGAACAGAAAAGGGAAAAGAGGGAGGGCTCCCTGTATCCTGAAAACTAGCACATCAGGAAAATAAGTGGACAAGGGCATCTGTCTCTCATCCTCAGATGGGGAACAAATAGTGCATCTGCCATGTGGGGAGGCAGGAGGACCCTGAGGACCCCTGGAAGCCCTTCCAAGTACCCCTAGGGGTACTAGTACCCCCTGTGGGGACCCCCGTGTTAGACAACAGTATGCAAGAGTGTCTTACCGTTTTCCTTCTGCACCCTAGAGACAGAATTGGAAGAGCTGCCTGAGGTTCTGGATTTGCTCTCGGCCCCTGAGCTGAAAACCTTAGCGAAGGCCTTCCACCTGACCAGCCCAAACGCTCCAAAACAGCAGCTCCTGGATGAATTCCTGCAGCTGGCAAAGCAGCGCTCAATCTTCAGCCAAAACCAGGCTGGCGTCAGAAGTGCAATTCTGAAAAGGTAACCCTCGGGCAAGGGCACCGGCTCCTCTTCCCACGCAAAACTGTGCACCCTGGTTCCCCCAGATCCCGCAGCAAGAGCAGCCATAGGGGATAAGACCCCTGCCTTTAACCCTGGACAGCAGCAGCAGCCAGTCAGTCAGTGTTGACGGATACTGAACTCGGTGGACCAAGGGTCTGACTTCTAGAAAGGGGCCGTGACTTGGTGGAAGAGTGCCCCCTTGGTATATATAGATGGCCTCAGATTCAATCCCTGGCATTTCCTGGAATGTCTGAGAAAGGCCCCCTCCTGAACCCCTAGATAGCGGCTACCGGTCAGTGTAGCAGTGCTGAGACAGAGGGACCAAGGGTCTGCCTGCTAAGGTCTTTGGGAGAGGCCTTGCTCCATGGCCCACTGTTGGCAGAAGTGCAGCTGGTGGAGCTGTGGACAGGGCCTTCTCGGTTGCAGCGCTCAGACTGAAGGCTTGTTCAACCCCTTCCTTATGTGCAACATTTGTCAAAGCCTGCCTCATTTTGCCCTGCCTTTGGTACCCGTTAGTTGTGCAAGTTCCCCTTTGCTGCCTTGTATGTGTAGGGTGTTCATTGTAAGCCACTGAGGACTTGAAACAAAACATTTAGAAGGCAGTAAAGTAGTCTGTAGATCTGAATAAATCAATTCTGCAAGCTGGGGAAATTATGCAAATAAAATTATTTGTAATCCCCCCCCCCCATTTTGCATAATTTATTCTGCTGCAGGTGGTCACAGAGTGCCTTGCTCTCTGATCACTGGAAAGCAGCAATCTGCTCTGGCTTCAGAGATTTCACCAGCCTGTGTCACCCCCGGGTTTCCCCGTTTGTGCTTGCTGCCATACAGGCTAGGAAGTCACTCTTTTGGGATGCTGAGTTCTGTAACCCAGGGGTTCTCAAACTCCACTCCCCCCCTGTTGTTGGACTACAACTCCCATCATCCCTTGCCACACCGGATGATGAGAGCTGTAGTCCAGCAATATCTGGGGGCCCAAGATTGAAAACCCCTGCTGTCGCCAACCGAGGCAGCAGGAGGTACCGCTGATCATGGTGCTTGGAAGTGATTCCAGACTTTCTGGCCTGTAGGACAATAGTATAAGAACCAAAGGGTACAAGGTTGACAGAAGTTAAACCATTTGCCTGCCTGGACACTTCTCGTTAACAGCCTCTTTTGCTTCAGGAAGTGCTGTGCTTTTCCTTAAGTCTAACCCAGTTTCTGAGAACGGCTTTGGCACTGCAGCCGTCCCCCTCTGCCCCTTTTAAAAATATGCTGATTTTAAGGAGAGGATTTATCTTGGCTGACAAGGTGCATAATTTGCAAGAGTGTCACAGCAACAGAAGGAAAGTGTTACATTTTGACTGATAAATTCTTGGTTTATTTTGTTCTTGGTTTGTTTTATGCTATAAACTGCCTAAAGACTTTGGCAGTGGGCGGTATACACGTTTATTAAATTAAACAAATAAATTTAATTAAATGCAGTAAGAAGAAGCCCTGCTGGATCCGACCCAAGAAGGCCCATATTATCAAGCCTCCTGCTTCACACAGTGGCCAATCACTTGGGCCCCCAGATGTTGCTGGACTACAATTCTCGTCATTCAGTGTGGCAAGAGATGATGAGAGTTGTAGTCAAACAACATCTGCGGGCGGGGGGGATCTGAGAACCCCTGGGCTACAGAATTCAGCATCCCAAAAGAGTGATTTCCTAGCCTGTATCGTAGCAAACATAGATGGGAAAACCAGTGGGCGACATAGGCTGGTGAAATCTTTGCCTCTGGGAAGCCAGAAGTGGGGGGAAGAGGGCGAGCCCTCCCCCTCCAGTCGGTGCTCCCTATCCTCTGGTGTTCAGGGGCAGGCCGCTTCTGATCCTGATGGAAATATACAGCTGTTCAGGGCTCCAGGTAACCCTGTCCTCCATGAATTTGTCTAGCCCCTTTATTAAACCCATTTAGATTGGGGGCCATCACCACATCCACCAGCAGCGAATTCCATAGTTTAACTCTATGCCGTGTAAAGAAATCCTTTCTTTTCTCTGTCCTGAATCTCCCGGCATTCAGCTTCAACGGATGACCCCAGGTGCTGCTATTATGAGAGAGGGAGATGTTTTGTTGAGTGAAGTTTGCCAAGCGATTCACCTTTGCCAAATGGCTATAAAATTTTAATAATTTTAAAAACTTGTTTTAATATCTATTTTATTCTATTGTTTTTATTGTTATGTATTTTAATTTGTAACTTTTAAAATATTTTAAATTTTGTACACTGCCTAGAGATGTACATATCAGGAGGTATAGAAATATGATCAATATGATAAATAAATAAAATGTAATTAATAGATAGATAGATAGATAGATAGATAGATAGATAGATAGATAGGAAATATGATAAATAAATAGGAAACTTGGGCAAAAGGAGGGAGGAGTGAAACGTGCAGCTAAACTTAGGCATTGTTTCACTTGGAGGTGAGAATTAATAGCTTAAGCCAGGGGTTCTCAGACCTGGGTCCCCAGATGTAGTTGGGACTACAAGTCCCATCATCCCTCGCCACAATGGCCTTGGTGGAAATGTTTCTTTTCACAGTCCCAGTAGTGTGGCCAATTTGGGAAAGCTTTGAGCTGTTTATGATACACGGTAAAAGGGAGGACAGAGCTGCTGTTGTGTTGACGCTTTGCTTGACTCTCAGGGCTAAAGATCTCGCCGGGAAATCCATCAGAGTGTGTAAAGGTCCCCGGGCGGTCTTCTCCCGAGTGCTGCTGCTATTTTCCCTGACTGACTCCATGGAGGATGAAGAAGCCGGGAGTGGGGGCCAGGGACAACTTTCCACGGTGCTGATGGTAAACATGGGTCGGATAGTCTTCCCCACTTACACGGTCAACAGGAAAACCCCAATATTTCAGGACCGGGATGATTTCATCAGGTAGGAAGGAATGTTGTGGCCCCCGGAGACCATTTTGTCATGTTTACCTTCGTTTTCCCCACTTGTTGTTTGCCATCACTTCATCACTTTGCAGCGTGCCTTACAAAGTATTAAAGGACAGATCTCTGCCCTGAGTGGCTTACAATCTAAAATTTGCAATAGGGAGGGGAATGAAGGTAAATGTGTGTGTGTGGGGGGCAGAAATCTATGATTCAGTTCCATGTACTTGGGGAAGCTTCACATGTTTGGCATAAAATCTGGTTCCCAATTCTCGGCGTGAACTGTGGTTCCTGGGAGCCTCTGCTTCCAAGGATCTGTGTCTGACTCCGCCAGCTGCTGGTTCCCGAGCCCTCTGCCCAGCTTTTGTATCCAAGATTTTCAGCTGGCAAAGAATGTTCAGTGGAGGCCCCAGAAACCAGCAGTTGGTGGGTTCAGATGACATGGGTGCTCCCTGGAACCAGAGTTTCCCAGAGACCATACTGCACACCAATGGCCATTTGGAGATTCCACGCATTCCTATAGCCCTTTAGAAGGAACCAGGTCTTTTCAGTGGGCATTCCCTATCGTTTGTTTTAGTATACTCCCTAGAGCATCTGCTTTGCATGCAGAAAGTTCCAGATTCCCTCCCTGGCAGCATCTCCAAGATAGGGCGGAGAGAGATTCCAGCCTGCAACCTTGGAGAAGTCACTGCCGGTCTGTGAAGACAATACTGAGCTAGATAGACCAGTGGTCTGACTCAATATATGGCAGCTTCCTATGTTCCTATGAAAGAGACACAATCTGCAGTATCTTTTGTTTTGGATCTGTGGGATAAGGTGGGTGCTAAATCTGAAAAACAGGATGATCATTATTTGCCCTAGATCATTATTGTTTCTTCCATTTGCAACCAGGTACGCCACCGTGGCGCACATGTCGAATGATATATCTGTAGCCATGACTAATGGGAACTGGAACGAGGCGCACAGACTTTACGAGGCTGCGAAAGAAACCTGGCAGGAGCTGAGGGATTATCCTTCTCTCAGGTATTACCTCCAGAAAATGAATGATTTGAGACTGACTGAAGTATGATCTCATTTCTGCTGCAGCCTGGCTTAGAAAGAGAGCTTGTATTCTTTGCCGTAAATAAATGGAGGGCTGTGAGGATGTTTAGCAGCTTCAGTATTTTGGGAAGCTTTGAGCTTCAAGGTTTGTTAAGTTTTTTTTAGTTCCACCAAGGTGAATTTGGAAGAGCGTTTTGAAAAAGAAATTCCTGCAGAATTTGAAGGCAGCAATAAAACTCTCTGAACACTTGGCACGGTGTATGCCATGTGCCAGGCCTGCAAGAGAATAAAGAACCTTATTTTATAGCTTGTAAAGCAGATGCTAATCAGCAGAATAATAGCAAGGAGCAGAGGGCATGTTGCAAGCTTCTTTGGGGAAGGCTCCGTTGATTATTCATGTGGTGAAACGTTACAGTGCAGAAGTCAGCTAAAATTGTGGATTCTGAGCTGGGAGGTGGGCTTGTCTGCTCCGTGGCTTGAATCAGGGTTAGTACATGTGAGAGAAGGGGAAAGGAACCCATGCCCTGTCATGCTCCCTGAACTCGGTGTCTCCAACCTTGGGTCCCTAGATGTTGTTGGACTACAACTCCCATCATCCCCAGCCACAGTGACCGCCAAGGTTGGGAACCCTGCCCTGAATTATGGTTCTCTGTTACTTCTGTACTGGCCCTTGCTGGTGGTGAAGTGGTACTGGAGAATCAAAACAGAGTTAACCAAAATTCTGTGCAACAACCCCAGCACAAAATCCTTCCCACTGGAATGACTGGGAAATGTGAAAGAGCCCTGGGGCTTGTCCAGGCGAACAGCGCACAAAGGTAGAAGGACCTTTGACTTCAAGAGGAGACATGAAGCTCACGCGTGACGTGCGCGTGTGCAAAAGGCTCCGGCAAGCCTTTTGCACTGAAGCGGGAGAAGGGGCGGCAGGGAGGTATCCTGCCGCCCCAATTACTACAAAGAATACGCGCACTGGAGGGGGGAAAGCAGCGGGAGGGGTAAGTAAACCCTCCCCCACCCTTAAAGGAACCCACCCCACCCGAACCGAACCGGCCAGGTCCGGACAGTCTGGAGGCCTTTAGAATGGCCTCCGGACTGGTCCAGACCCATCCCTAGTGTTTTGCAGGATTTCCTGGTGCTTCGAAATCTGATGGATCAGAGATGACGCAAGATTGACACCATGGGAAATGATACCTCTGTCGTGTCGCCTTGAGCTCCCTCAAAGACGATGGATTGTTTCTAGCCTGTGTGAAGCTGATAGTTTCTTGGCGTTTGTGTGTATTTCTCCTGTAGGCCCCACACAGCTCTCCCAGAATACCTGAGGCATTTCACAGTTGGGTGGATGTATACACGGATTCTGTCGCGGGGTGTGGAGATCTTGCAGAGAATTCACATGTATGAGGTAATAAGGTGGCGAGGCCAGCTCCAGACATAGCTGGAATGTCTGTAACACACCACACAACCAGCGTAAAAGGATCTGAAACATAGACCTGAAATCACACACAACAGATCCAATAGCAATTAACGTAAGGTAAAGTGTGCCGTCAAGTCGATGTCAGCTCCTGGTAACCACAGAGCCCTGTGGTTGTCTTTGGTAGAATACAGGAGGGGTTTACCCATTGCCACCACCTTAAGTGGCGCAGTGGGGAAATGCTTCACTAACAAGCAGAAGGTTGCTGGTTCAAATCCCCGCTGGAACTATATTGGGCAGCAGCGATATAGGAAGATGCTGAAAGGCATCATCTCCTACTGTGAGGGAGATGGCAGTGGTAAACCCTTCCTGTATTCCACCAAAGAAAACCACAGGGCTCTGTGGGTGCCAGGAATCGAAATTGACTTGACGGTACACTTTACCTTACCTTACCATTGCCTCCTCCCGTGCAGTATGAGATGATGCCTTTCAGCATCTTCCTATATTGCTGCTGCCCAATATAGGTGTTTCCCATAGTCTGGGAAACAATCCAGTGGGGATTCGAAGCCACAATCTCTGGCTTGCTAGTCAAGTCATTTCCCCACTGCTCCACATTAGCTGGGGCCCGCATGTTAAATCCCTTATTTATTTTGATACATATTTTATTTTGAATATATTTATCCCATATTTTGAATATGTATTTTTCTGCTTTAAAAAGATAACTGCTCCAAGAATTTTAAAAAGCTTAATTTTGTATGGGTCACCCTAAATCAAAGAGTTTGATGTCCTTTTCCAGTGTCCTTTTGAGTGTGAGAAGTGGGGCCCCGAAACACAGTGCAGGTCGTTGCTGGGTGTGATGAAAGGGGGTGTGTGACTCTCTGCTTTCCGGGATCCACCCTCAGTAGAGAGATTGCTCTGATCCCAATCGAGGAGCACACTGCTCCTTCGAGGTAGGCAGTTGAAGACTGATTTAAAGCCACTGTTCAGGCTTAGATGCGGCTTCCACAACCTAGAACTGTCCGGCTTGGGACTTACAGGCACTGTCCAGCCAGAGTCCACACAACCCAGCTCCAGGCAACAACATATTATTCAGGAAAACAACTCGACAGCAGCGAATGACCTTACGAGGCACATGGGGAAGAGTTTTGCAAGTAATCCTCTAGAACCTGTTAGATCAGACTGAAACCACTTCTAAGTATATGAACTTTATTAGGAAACAGGAGTTGCACACAGAGTAAGGAATTGGGAGGAAATTGGGTGAAAATGGGAGTAAAGAAAGGCACACGGGAATTCAAAAGAAAATATAAAAGCATTAACTAACTGTATAACACTGAGGTTTACCTTAGTCTCTCAGTAGTCGGGTCCTTGGCTGAGAGAGCGTTCATCTCTACAGCTTCTCCCCCGAACACCCATTTGCAAATGGGAAAAGGTGTGGGAAAGGCCTAGATGACTTTCTCCCTCTTCAGGTGCTTGTCAGCTAAGGGTTTGAAAGCAAGGAGCTAGTCCTCTTGCACCTGGACCAGTCATCTTGGAACTGGAGGCTGTGCGTTGTCTGTCAGCTTTCTGCTAACTGGTAGCTGTGATTTGCCCGTAGGAGGCTGTAGAGCAGCTGCAGGATCTTCTGGACCAGGAGGTCTATTGTACTGACTCTCGAGGACGGTGGTGGGACCGGCTAGCTCTTAACTTGCACCAGCACTTGAAAGACACTGGGAAGGTAATGCACCCCTCTCTATTCTCCACCTCCTGGAGTTCCCAGTCGAGGCTGGGTATTGTTAAGCACTTGCAGGTCTTGTAGGCGCCACCCCTTCTCATTGTAACCACAGCTTTTTAGCCAAGTATGGAAGGGGTTGGTGCTATTCCTTTCCCTGAAGAACCAGGTTGTTAAACCGCCATTACAGAATGGATGGGATGCTCTCCTCCAGCCGAGGACAGCATATGGCTCTGCCCCAAGGAGCTTACGATCTTAAAATTCAACATAGGGAGACAACAGAGAAAGAGGAGAGAAATGAAGTCAGGAATTATTCATTTATTTCAGTTAGAACTATGTGGGGTTAGTTTCAGTGGATAAAGGGGAGTGATGGTGCAATTGAGCAGTTGATTTTGCCGTCGTTTCCGACGTAACGGCAAAGCATGGTATGTACTAACCGTGGTTGAGAAGCCGCGCCATGGCTTTTGCTTCCAGGTGTACACCAGGCAGGCCATGGTTTGGGGCTGCTGTCTGCTTTGGTTCCCCATCTGTTCAGGAGTCAGGTTCATAAGTTCCTTCCCATCTTCATGGTGTAGTGTCAGGATTCCCAGATGCTGTTGTCTAGAATCCCCATAATTCCCAGCCAAACCCATTGCAGCTGGGAATGCTGGTAGTTGCAGTCAACCTATGTGTTCCCCTTCATAGGGAACACAGGGCAGCAGACCTCTTGAGGTAGAGCAGTGACTCGGAGTGTGCTTAATGGTCTGCGGATTCAGACATAAAAGCAAATAGCGGTTTGCAAGCCAGCTAACCATGGTTTGTTGCCCTAAACAAACTTTGGCTTGCCTGCAGGATTCGGGTGTTGAAACAAATGACGGGTTAGCTAAGCAGACTATGGTTGCACTTTTCTAAACCCAGTTGTGTTGGGGAAGGGGTGAGTGCCGCTCTAAAGAGCAGTGTCTTCTCTGGGCTCCTCCCTCTCCTAATCTTCACCCAGGAACATATCACTTGTGGATTTCCTCATCAGTGGGCCTGCTCTCTGAAAATAATCTTGTAGTTGAGAAAGCCCTGGTGACGGGGCCTTTTGGCTTGGAGAATGAGTAGGCCAGTGGTCACTTCTTTGATTGCCAGGCTGTCCAGTGCATCCGAAAAGGCCTCCTGGATCCGTCTGTGCGCACGGGACATCGGCTTTCTCTTTCCCAGCGAGCCCAGAGGATGAAAGATTCCCCTGCGTGTAAGAAGTTAAGGCACCTCCTTCAAGACCTGCCTGTTTTTTCTGTGGAAGACGTCACCCACGTAAGTAGCCCTTGCATGCACGGAGCAGGGAAACCCCTCTCTGGCTTTTCAGTCCCGTTAGAAATTTGGAGAGCAAGACTGCCTTAGGCTGGTGTTTGCCTTGGCTTTTTTATCCCACCTTTCCGTGAGGAAAGTAAACTTAAGAGATCACCCAGATAGATGTGTGTGTGTCCATGTGTCCGTGACCCTATCAGCCACAATACCTGGACTGATTTGAATTAAATTTGGTTCCATTGTAGGTTCACCTCAATGGCATGTTTTTGATGTCATCCAACCTGATTCAAGATGGTGGGTGTGCAAATGTTTGAGCCGCAAGTGAGCTTACTTGTGAATCGCCAAACCTATTTGGACCAAATTTGGTACAGTTATAGTGAGTGACATAGGGACACCTCAATGGCGTAGTTTGTAATGTCATCCACCTCAATTCAAGATGGTGGGTGTGCAAATGTTTGAGGTTCAAGTGAGCTAACTTGTGAACCCTCTAACCAATTCAGATCAAATTTGGTACACTTATAGTGACACATTATTATTATTGCTTGTTTACACAGTCAGACAGGTGTTATTGACTGGTTTGTTTTATCCAGACATCGAGTCCTTCCCAAGGACCTGGGATGCCAGAATTTTGTTATCAGTTATTATTGTTATCAGTTATAGATATTGTCACAAAATATAGGCTGCGCCCCCATCCCCTAAGGGGAATATCTTCCAGTGCTCAGACATTGAGTCTCCCATTCAAATGCAGGAGACTTCAAGTTCAAATGTATGCAGGACTTGCCTGACCTGGGCAATTTGATGTCTCATACAGAAAAGGGGAAGCCAGAACAGCCATGGGTTAGAGCACCTTCTCTACAAGTAAAGGCTAAAGCAGGGGTTCTCAAACCCAGATGTTGTTGGCCTACAACTCTCATCATCTTTATTGAGGCTGAGGATGATGGGAGCTGTAGTCCAGACACGTCTGGGGACCCAAGGTTGAGAAGCCCTGGGCTGTTTTTGTTTAGGGCTCTTTAGTTTAGAAAAACAGTGAAAGTAATTTTAGTTTAGGGTTGTTGTGTTTTTTTAAAGACAGCCACCTATCCGCCAAGTTCTTGCACCCTGCCACATTTTAATTCCAGCTCTCACGAGGTGTCTCCCCGCTTTCCATGCTGTGCTTCTCTGCCACCCCCGGACAAGAGCTGCAGCAGCACGGAGCTTCCTTCCTTCGCATTAAACGAGATGTGTGATAAGAGAGCAATTTTCCAAACCAGACAGCAGCCCAATTTGTCTGTCCCCAAATGGAGTCAAATTGCTGATGAGGGGATGACAGCTTAAATGCCGAAATGCATTATTTTTAGCTCGCCTCATAACTGGTGTTAACAAAGTTCAGCTCTCTCTTCTCTGTCTCTCTCTGAATACCAAGTTGCATAATAACTTAGTATTGTATGCTGTACTCTTTTAAAAAGTGAACTGGGGTCCAGGCCTCCTGAAATGCAGGGTACTGAGATCAAGGCTGTACCTGGGCTCAACGTAATGTCTGAACAACTGCACCTGTGTACACCACACTTTTTGTGCAAGGGTTGAACATAAAGTGTGGATACAGTTCTCCCTGCACTTTGGCTACCATCCTGACCTTGTGCGTAGGTTTCCCCACAGCCAGGTTCACCTTCCACTTGCTGACCCTTGCTTCTGGGTCCCCTAGGTATTAAAAAAAAACAAAACCTCAACACCCCCCACCCCCAAACTACTCATTGGAATTGCTGACCTGTACCTTCCTTCTTGTTTAACCGGATGCTCTTCTTTGCTCAGGTGACCATCAAAGGCAAGCTGTGCCCACAGACTGGGATGGGAAAGTCCGTGTTCATTATGGAAGATCTTGGGGTGAAAGGCCAAGAAGAAGGCCAGGAGCCCTCGACTGTGGTCTGCTCTGTGGAGGAGCTGGCGTTGGCCCATTACAAGCAGGATGGCTTTGACCAAGGTAACTCAGAATCGTCTCGAATCTTCTGGTGCCCAGCATCCTGCTCCACTGCCTCGAGGTTTTACCACACTCGCAGAAGCGTCCTTGTAGCCTTTGGCCATTGTGGCTGCAGATGATGGGAGTTGTAGTCCGGCAACATCGGTGGGGGGGGGGAGGCCAAGGTTGGATACCCCTATTCGGTAGCACATGGACTGATCCTGTTTGTCCCATGTGAAGTTTTCACCCACTTGACCATCTTCATCAGGTTTGCCCTTAGGATTGGGAACCCCTGATTATTTTTTATTTACATTTTATATCCCGCTCTTCCTCCAAGGAGCCCAGAGCAGTGTACAACATATTTAAGTTTCTCCTCACAACAACCCTGTGAAGTAGGTTAGGCTGAGAGAGAAGTGACTGGCCCAGAGTCACCCAGCCAGTCTCATGGCTGAATGGGGATTTGAACTCGGGTCTCCCCGGTCCTAGTCCAGCACTCTAAACCACTACCCCACGCTGGCTCTCTGATGAGTCCAGCATCCTGTTTCCAGCAAGATCTAGTTTACTCATCCTTGTTATGTTACAAATTGTATCATATAATATATAATCTGTATTGTAATTATTTTTGGTTCTACTGCTCTACGGCCGTAATAAAGATTGGTGATGAACAAGACCTGGTTGGATGCTTCCAGGAAGCCCCCAGACAGGGCTTACATAGGAAGCTGCCATATACTGAGTCAGACCCTTGGTCCACCTAGCTCAGTATTGTCTTCACAGACTGGCAGCGGCTTCTCCCAGGTTGCAGGCAGGAGTCTCTCTCAGCCCTATCTTGGAGATGCTGCCAGGGAAGGAACTTGGAACCTTCTGCTCTTCCCAGAGCGGCTCCATCCCCTGAGGGGAATATCTTACAGTGCTCACACATCAAGTCTCCCTTTCATATGCAACCAGGGCAGACCCTGCTTAGCGATGGGGACAAGTCATGCTTGCTACCACCAGACCAGCTCTCCTCTCTAATGCTTGAAGGCAATTTCCCTCTCCTGTTCTTGCCAGTGGCAGACTGCCCTGAATATGAAAGTTCCACAGGTAGAGAGCCTTGCTGGGTCAGGTCCAAGACCCAGCCAGCCTGACATCCTGTTACTGACTCTGGGCCAGTCACTTCTCTCTCAGCCTAACCTACTTCACAGGGTTGTTGTGAAGAGAAACTTAAGTATGTAGTACACCGCTCTGGGCTCCTTGGATGAAGAGCGGGATATAAAATGTAAAATGAATGAATGAATGAATAAATAAATAAATAAAATTGTACCGAGCAACTCCAAGAAAAATCTCCTGGCCGCTCCTGTCCCTTTTATATTTTCAGTCATGGTTTTTTCTGCCAGGTTTGTGAAAATTGTAGAAATGTCCCAAATGGGTGCACCAAAATCAGCATGTTGTGAGCCTCCCAAAATACAAAAGCAATGAGAATATCCAGGATTATTTTCTTAAAGATTATCTTCTTCAGGATTAAAGTTTCGAACATGACGAATCTCCACTGTGATTGCTCTTCAGGGATTCATGGCGAAGGATCTACATTTTGCACACTCTACGGCCTGCTGATGTGGGATATCATTTTCATGGATGGCATACCTGATGTCTTCAGGAATCCTTACCAGGTAAGCCTCCTTGGTGTCGTTTATCTCTATCCCCAAAAAGCAGCTTCTTTTAAAACAGCAGAATCTGGCTGCTGCACAGCGGGCGCACGCGAGCTCATTACCTCCGGTATTTCCAGACAAGAATGGGGGCGGGGCGGCAGGGAGGAATGCTGCCGCCCCAAAAACCTTTGACAGAAACAGAGCGCCGGCAGGTGAAAAGCAGCAGCAGGAGGGGTAAGTGAAAACCCCCCTGCCCTTAGACACACCCCCGCCACTGGTTCAGAGGCCTCTATAATGGCCTCCGGACCTGTCCGTGCACATCCCTAATTTCTATACCGCCTTTTATTAAAACAATCTCAAGGAGGTTCACACACAAGTTAAGACTAAAAAAAAAAATTGGCTAAAGGAGTGATCTCCTGTTTAAAGCTTCAGGAAAGTAACTTGGGTAGAATTGTGCTTCTCAGCGCTGTTTGGGGCTTAATATAGCAAACCCTTTTCAAAGCAGAGTCCGTGGCGTGACAAGATCTCCTCTTGCTGGGGCTTGAGAAATGCTATTTTAACACAGGGCTTGTGGTGAGGCTGCTTTTCTTTCTTGCATGAAAATTGGCCTTTGGGCCAGACATGGAAGAACATCCGTGAATGTGCCTCTCCCTGCTGATGTCTCCCCCACAGGCCTCCCCGCTGGATTTGTACACAGACAGCTTTTATGAGAACCGGCGGGAGGCCATTGAGTCGAGGCTGCAGCTGCTGCAGGAGGCTTCCCCCGAGACCCTGAAGGAGCTAATTGGTGACGTCTGGAATTCCCACGCGGGGGAAGCAGCAGCCCTCGTCAGCTGGGACCGGTTCTCTTCCCTCCAGCAAGCACAGGTAAGAACCACAGCCTAGAAAATACAGCCCTCCCTGGCTAACCACGAGGGTTCCGTTCCGGGAAAACGTCGTAGTTGGTGGATTCGCAGTAGACGAGCCAATGAAATCCATGGCAAACGGGGTTAGGGGGATCGCAGCTGCAAGAGGGGGGGAATGGGGGGGAATGCCCCCCAATTGACAGGAATGCATAAGAGGAGTGAAGGGGACTCCCCGAAAATGACCCCCCCTGGCCCCTGAAAATTCCAAACACCCCCACCCCCCGGCCAAAAAAACCCTCGGCAAACCGTGGATACTCGGGTCGCAGTTGGTGAGACCTGCCACAATTTCCCGTTCGCCAATACTCAGAACTGTGATTAGGAAACCTGCGGCTAGCAAGGGATGACTGTACTCTTTGTCACTCAGTGATATTATGGGCAGGGGGGAGGAAGTCCTATTCTCCTGTCAGTGGGGTTCTCCCCCTTGCTTTTGCAATTGGAGCTCTAGTGTTCAGACAATGTAAATCCGGCCTGCACAACCTATGTTCCGGCTTCGGCCCGTGGGGATTCTTTTTTGCTGGATTTGGTGGTTATGGATGCCCATGGTTCTCTTCTTCTTTCGTGTTGTAGAAACAGTGTTGTGTGTTGTGGGGGTTAGGAGGGAGAGAAATGAGTTTTCTCAATGACTTCTTATGTTGGCAGAACCTGGGAGGTTTCCCAGCTAGCCTTTAGCATGTGAAAGAGAGGAAGGGAAAATATAGCCGCCCCATCTCCAAGACAGGATCCTCATTTTTGCCAAGCAGAACGGGGGTTTCTCAGCAGGTACGGTTGGCGGGAGGCACAGAATGAAGGCATCTAGTTTGACAGGACTGGAAAATGGGAGGAAAAAACTGACCTTGTTTCTTTGCAGAGCCTGGCAGGTTGCTTGGGGGGCCCTTTTCTGAGTGGAGTTTGCCAGCGACTCTCCCGAGATCTCCGCCACTGCAGGGGGGGCCTCCCAGATCTTGTCGTCTGGAAAACTGAAGATCACCAATTCAAGGTACTTTCCCAGCCGAGTTGCAGAAGTTCCAAACAGTCTCATTTAGTGCTACAACCTGAAACTGGGGCAAATCCTTTTTTCTCTGGGTGCCAGACAAGGCGGTGTGTGTTTACTGCAACTCCACCGGAGTGCAGTCAGAGTAGAGAATGGGGCAATGCCAAACCTTAACTTCACTTTAAAACAGGATTTCTTAACCTTGGGTCTCCAGAAGTTGTTGGACTACAACTCCCACCATCCCTAGCCACAAATGCAATGGCTGGGGATGGTGGGAGTTGTAGTCCAATACCATCTAAGGACCCAAGGTTAAGAAACCATGCTGAAAAACAAAAACTCTTTACCTGGTGGGACTTGTAGTCCAGCATCGGGGGGGGGGGGGGCAGGGGCCTGCCTTAACCCAAAGAGATTTTTGAAAGCATGTTTGCAGCATCGGGTGAAATTTCAGAAACCAGAGAGAACGCTGAAGACTTGTCGTGGCTGGATGAGGCTTCAAGGGGCTCTAGAGCAGGGATTCTCAACGTTGGGTCCCCAAATGTCATTGGACTTCAACTCCCATAATTCCCAGCCAAAGGCCGCTGGGGCTGGGGATTATGGGAGTTGAAGTCCAATGACATCTGGGGACCCAACGTTGAGAATCCCTGCTCTAGAACACAGGAAGCTGCCCGATACTGAGTCAGACCCTTGGCCCATCTAGCTCAGTATTGTCTACCCAGACCGGCAGTGGCTTCTCCAGGGTTGCAGGCAGGAATCTCTCTTAGCCTGATCTGGAGATGCCAGGGAGGGAACTTGGAACCTTCTGCATGCAAGCAGGCAGGGGCTCTTCCCACCGTGCCCCCAGCCCCTCCCGGGAATATCTTATGGTGCAGGCATGTGGTCTCCTATTCAAATGCAAACCAGGGTTGACTTTGCTTAGCAAAGGGGACAATCCATGCTTGCTCCCACAAGACCAGCTCTTCTCTCTTCTTATGAACAATGAATACATAGCCAACCCCCTGGACAGTTTTAGAGAAAGTGTAGGTTTATTAGCTTACACTGCTGCTGGGCTTTTTCTTTTAATTCAGTTTCAAATTCAGTTTACTGTTCTAAAGCACACCGCCCTGTGTGTGCCCCAGCCATCTTCTGCTGTGCCCTTTAAGGCAATGTTGCTTGGAACTCTAAAGGCAAAGTGTGCCGTCAAGTCGATTTTGACTCCTGGCGCCCACAAATCCCTGTGCTTGACCCTTGCCGCCTCCTGCGGTCTGAGATGATGCCTTTCACCATCTTCCTAGATTGCTGCTGCCCGATATAGTACCAGCGGGGATTCGAACTGGCAACCTTCTACTTGTTAGTCCAACATTTCCCTGCTGTGCCACTTAAGGTGACTGGAACTCAGTATTTGCACCATATTTAAAAACCTGAATGTAATGTGGATGTCTTCTGCCAAATTAACATTTCAGCTGGTGGAAGTCAAGGGCCCCAACGATCGCCTCTCTTACAAGCAGATGGTCTGGCTGGCTGAGCTGCAGAGGATAGGGGCGGTGGTTGAGGTGTGCCATGTCGTTGCTATCGGATCAAAAACTAAACGCCTGAGCTGAAGGACTCTCTTGGGGCAGCTGGGCTCCAGCAGAGGTAACTGAATAAACTTTTGATATTCCACCGGGTTGTCTTTCTAGTTTCTACAGTCACCACCCTCCCAAATAATGCACACCTGCTTAAAAAAAACACAAAAAAACCCACCCTCGGCTACATTTATATGAATACGAAGAAGTTCTCAAAAGCATTTTACACAGATATAAAATAAATAAAATGTCTCCCTGTCCCCAAAGGGCTCACAATCTAAAAATGAAATTTAAGGCAGACATCAGCAACAGCCACTGGAGGGATGCTGTGCTGGGGATGGATACAGCCAGTTGCTCTCCCCCTGCTAAATAAAGAGAATTGCCACTTTTAAAAGGTGCCTCTTTGCCCAGTTACCAGGGGATTTCAAGAAAGCAGGTTGGTCAAACCTTTCTCCAGTTAATTACAAATTGACATTTGGCACTATTCACTTTGGGGTTAGTTGGTAAGATAAGATATTATGGTCCCAAACTAGCATTAATACAAGTATATATAATGGAGTTACTTGTACTGGGGTAGTTGCTTTGCCCTTTCTCATTTAGTACATGCAGATGGTGCTGGTTGGTTCTCACCTTTGCAAAGGAGCCTTTGGGGGGGGGGGTAGAAAAGCAGTTCATAACTAAAGCAACAAGTCGAACCAGAAGACTCCAGCGTAGCATACAGCATAACATTGTGCCATTTGTGCAGGGAGCGCCACTGCTGCTTTGATTTCAGTTTTGCTGCCAAAGGACACTGAGCAGAGAGTGCTGCTAACTCCTCTGTGTGGGCTTCCGTGAACGATCTCTGAAGTCCTGAACTTGACCAGGCTGTGATGCCTTAAAGTGCTGGACATGAACTTTGCAGGGTGCGGGAACTATCCCTGGGGTGCTTACGTGAACGGTCTCTTCTACTGTGATGCTATGTGCTGGGTGACAACAGCAGGGTGAGGATTCGTTGGTCTTACAGTATGACACTATCTTCTACTTTATGCATTCCTGGAGGGGCGGGGGGTGGGTGGGTGGGGCAGCTAGAGAGCAGGAGAGCCCACGATGAGGTGGCCAAGGCACACTCCAAGGTGCACTCTCCTTTCTTCAGGCCATTTCCTGAGACTCTGGCATCTAACCCCCAAATCCCCATTGCTTCATTATTTGGGTTTGTAGGCACAGATAATGAGGGCCAGCTTCTGTAGTGTAATTTCTCTTTGCTGGTGCTCACCCAGCCAGAAAATAAACATGCCACACCGAGAATTGGAAAGAGTTACTTTAATAAGCCTGATTCACTTCACATTCACAACAATGACAGGATGTGGTAAGTGTCCCTGTCAGTTCTCCTTTGCTCAACTAAGGCATGGTTTGGCAGCCAAGGCATCAGGTTCCATGGCAAGAGAAAAGGATCCTCTAACACGCACACACACGCGCACGCACACCCCCCCCCCACCTTTCCACCAAAAGCTCCCACTGTTGTAGTAGCTGAGAACCCACATTTTCCATGATTAACAGCTTCATCCTGTCCTTACAGGTCAGACCTGTTTGGCTTTTAATGTACATATTTTCTTTGGAGATTAACAGCCAAAAGCTTGTGCTGTCCTACCAAGTCTTAACTCTAAAAGTCCAGTATTGAACTGGGATGCCCTCTGCCATTGTGAAACATGCACTTTTCCGTGGAGTTCCTTTGGCTCATGAGGGGTTAAATATAATTGCACTTCCATGATAAGATGACGTAACAGTCAACTCCTACTCTGCAGTAGCTAAAAGGCATTGATTTCTACCTGGACCACATCCACTAGCCAGAAGTCCTTTTTTAAAAAGTCAGTGAACTGCAGCCCCCTAGACAATCTAAGCAGTGGCTGCTGCTAAGGGAAAGAGATACAAAAATAAGCATCTATCGTTTTCTACACTTACAAAAAGGTAAAAGTACCTGGTTTTAAAAGAGCAGGTCAGTTCTTGGGCACAAGCCAGCAGTCCTGCTTGGGGCAGGGTCTGGGTGTTCTGGAGCATCCAGACCTTTGTTGAAGGCTGACAGTAAGGCAGTTGAGAGCTCTTTGGGCAGCTGTCTGCATTTCCTGACTGAAGGACGTTTTAAATGCCCAAGCATTCAGGGGAGAAGCTGCATTCATCTCTTGGGGTTTTGCAAAGCATTAAAAACACTTCTTCCCCAATCAGAGCCCGGAGGAGGGTGGGGGAGGGGGCAGGCTCATCCGCCCAAGCCAGATCATGCGAAGTTGGCTGTTGTGATTTCCACACTGCACTGTGTTCACGGCATCAAGCAGCGCGAGTAAACCTTTCCTGCCAACATTCGCCAGTAAGTTACACACAGCCTGCTCTGTACCATCATGTGATAGGAAAGAGGTGTGTGTTGGCACTGCAACTCTGCCCCGACTGTGTGATCACAGGACAGCCTAGAGGGAGACCTTCAGCCAAGAAAGCACAGTGCACAGCAGAACACTGCTCCCTCCCACACGTTCTCCACTCTCCTGATGGAACATGCTTACGTAACAGCAGGCCAAGGCGGCTTTTTTGCTTTTAAGTCTGTCTGGTTCCTGGAATTAGGAAGGGTATTCCCAGCCATCCTCTGTCTGCTTGCAATTCTCATACCCTGGCTTCACCCTCTACAGCAGGGATTCTCAATCTTGGGTCCCCAGATGTTCTTGGGCTTCAGCTCCCATCATCCCCAGCCCCAATGGCCTTTGGTTGGGGATGATGGGAGTTGAAGCCTAACAACATCTGGGGACCCAAGGTTGAGAATCCCTGCTCTACAGCAGCAGGGTTCTCACATGTAGGTTCCTCAGATGTTGCTGGATTATTACATGTCCCATCATGACGATGATGGGAGTTGTGGCCAACAACAACATCTGGGGATCCATGTTTGGGAACTCCTGCTCTACAGCCTCCGTTTCATTTGGTAAGTAGAATTTATAGGCAGCTATGTTCAAGGCAAAATTCAGCAATACAGAAAGGGATTAGGTTACACAGTACAAAAACGCACAATTCAACACACACTCATTAAGGGGGCCTTGGTGCAGGTATATAGTACATATCTCAAAAGTTAAACATCTATTAATTTTTGCAAAATATATCCACCCCACAGTTATTTAGAAAAATTTGGTACATCTGAAATGTAGTTAAGACTGTTAGGCATAAGTAAAGAATCCGTAGTGTCACCTTGATAAAAAAAATCTAAGACCTAGTACAAGAGAGAGTCAGGACACACACAGAAAAGTGAAATTTAACACTGGGGAATAAAAGTGTTAGTACTAAAGAAAACACTCTTTTTGACATGAGAAACACCTCCAGATGTGGTTAATGCGGGGGGGTGGTGTTCTCCAATGTGGGCCCCCAGATGATGTTCGACTCCAACACACATTAGCCACAATCAGCTACTGTGGCTGGGGATGATGGGAGTTGTAGTCCCCCATCTGTGCACCCGAGGTTGAGAACGCCTGGGTTAATGCCCATGATTCACAACATTTTCCAGTGGAACTGAGGTCTGCTTTGTGGGTCAGTGGAGAGAGTGGGGAAGAAGCGCTTTCCAACAACCCTTGTAACGACATCGTCTCTCCAGTCCAAGATGCTGTGCGTGCAAGCAGGTGTGTGTGCCTGTCTCCCCAAACCCAACCCAGCAGCTGTGATGCACACACAGTCTGCCAGCCTATGTCGGAACCTTGGCTGGTTGTAGCCACACCCCACCCCACATCCAGCAAGGACAGCCTGCCAGCGGGATTCTCTCTTTGACACGGCTGCTCTGGGCACAAGGCAGAATGGGCAGCCAACCCAAGGTCTGGGGCGGGGAAAGCCATTCTCCACTGGCGGGGCTGATTTTGCGCAACAGCAAATCACTTCCGGGACACATCATGTCACAAGACTGACTCTAGACTGCCACCTTCGGCAGGCGGACAATGCCAGCCAGCCCTCTGCTGCTGAACTGTCCTCCGGGCCCAAGCTCACGGGCTGGATTTCTGTCCTGCATCTGCCCCAGCCACACGTGCGACAGGAGCCATCAAGAAACCCACATATGACAGGCTTCCTCTACAGTACCAGTCCAACAGCAGGGCCCTGCAGTGGCCATCTTCCCTGCAAATTCTCCTCCACCATTATTTCCATTATTTTGCAGTCCAAACAAACTAGTTGGGCCATGAAATAACACCCCAAACCATTTTGTGAAATATATGCAATAAACTTTTCCTTGAAAGTTTTTAGCACAAACCTGATTTTGGCCTACTAAGGAATTTTTCCACCACCTAATAAATATTCAGTGCTCCTTCACAGTTAATATGTTCTGCATTTTAAGACCTTTAAAAAAAAAAAAAAGCTAATCACAAAATAGCAGTTTCTGGTAGCTCCCAGAAGTTGCCATGAGACTACTAATGTCAGCTTACCACATGAGAGAAGTTGAATTCCATGCTGTAGAGAGAGAAGTCTTGCTTTGGGCAAGTGAAGGCACTTCTAAGACTATACTAACAGTCATGATGAGGGGTGACTGTCACTATTTTGGGGTTGGTGTAGAGATAACGGCCTCAGATCTCTTAACTGCAGTTAACAATTTCCCCTTTAAGGAGCTGAATTCCTACTCTGGAATTCCTTCCCGCCAAGGTTCGAAGACGCAAAAGAAAGATGTCAGGTCCTGGGTTAAGGGAAAGCCACGGTTAACACTGGTGCCGATGCAGAGCATCTCAAACTTGGGTCCCAGGTGTTGCTGGACTACAATCCCATCATCCCCAGCCACAATGCCTGCGGATGATGGGAGTTGTCGTATAGCAACATCTGGGGACCCAAGTTTGAGAACCCCTGCCTTAAGGTGGTAGAGAGCACATGCTGGTGATCTTAGTCCAGTTAAGGGATGGCTTATTTCTGCACCAAACCCAGCAGCAGGGCACACTGCAGGCAGATGGTGTGAACTAAGTGAAATGAAGCCTTGAAATGAAGAGCGAACAAATAGGGAAGGGGAAAAAACCAGACCAGCTTCATTCATGAGCATGGACACGATCCAGTGAATGTTCTTAGATCTCATATCAAGAGGAGAGACTGTACCATTGATTTCAAATCTGAAATGAAGCTGATCTGGTTTAGTCTGGATTTTTCCCTTCACTATTTGTTAAAGCACTGACCTTTCAGTGGACCGTGCCATAATTTGACAAGATGTATGGCTCTTGTATTCACACAAATAATCGCAGTCAGATCTGACAGCAATTCTAATGTTTTCCTTTGATGTCCGTCTTCATCTGCGACTTAATCCAAACTGACAAGAGATCTGCTTCAGTCAGCAACTGGGAAGTGGAGCCTCAACACCGCCAGAACATAGTGAGTCACCACACCAAACCTTTGACAGGGAGTGGGGAAATCCAACCTCAGAATGTTAGGTGCCGGTATGCAGAAAGCGAGATGCTGAAAGCACAAAGAATAGTTGAAAGAACAAGACAAGGTGTTTGACCTGACAGTGGCAGAGAACTAGTTGTGCGATGCTGATGCATGACATGCTTGCTTTTAAATATTCTGTGCAAAAAAAGAAAGGAAAGGGTAACCTTTGTATATAAAATTATTACAGCTTCTGGTGTTGCGGTTAGCAGTCCTGCGCAGAGATGACTCACTGGTCCCTTTCTCCTTTGTCTAGAGGCGTCAGTCTTCATTGGCAAGTGTCTCAGTAGACAGCCAGATCTTGGCACCACTTAAGAATTTGCTGAGGGGTGTTCCCAGAATGCTCCGCCGGCAGAGGTTTCCTACGGGAGAAAATGGGAAGGAGGAAGAGAGGAACTCTGGAGTGGCTGACGTGTCCTTGAGCCCGCTTGCTCGGAAGTACATCCGGCTTTGCTCCAGTTCGGACGCATTCACGAGCGAAGGGGGGCTGCCGTGGTGGTGCTGCTGCCGCAGGCTCCGATGCAACCATTCTACTTCATCTGCCAACAGAGAAATTTTATGGAAGGCTGTGATGAAGCCGCCACGGTTGATCTGGGCCTCAGGAACCCAGCGGAAGTAGCAGAGTTTCCAGAGTTTGATTTGGGTTCCAGAAAGGCGGGGAAGGAGGACACCGTGCAGGTCGACCGGCTTGGAAAACCACTCTCGGAAATACTGCTCCATACCGTTGGCATGGTGGTCTGTGTGCTGAAGGAAGTCGGGTTTCAGTTTCAGGATGAGCGAATTTCTTCTTGGAAGAAAGTCTGGCTCACTGATGATCCCATTCTTTAAAGACGGGGGCAGGCCTCTGAGCGTCGAGCTGTAGTTCTTCTGGAAAGGAATGGTAAAAAGTCTGCTCAGTTTCCATCAGATTCACCTGGCCGCCATGGAGTGAGTTCCAGCCACATTCGAGGCACTTCCCTCCCATGAGAATAAGATATCCTAGAAACTCAGCCACAGAAGAACGCAGCAGCCCACCAGAGTGGAGGCATCATCCACAGTAACTTCACTGGACTTCTGGGGTGGTAAGATTAAGTGCCATTTTATAAGGGCACTTCTCTGCCAGCAGAGGCCTATGCAAGCTCTTCATCAGGCAGAATGGAAGAGTGGATCCGTGCTGGCCAGAGCACATTTCTAGTCACTGCCAGCTGATGTGCAAAATGTACCTTCACTCAAAACATTCATTCATTCGATTTCTATACCGCCCTTCCAAAAATGGCTCAGGGCGGAAAACACACATTTTCTCTTGATGTCCACTAGCAGAGGGTTCTAGAAGGTCACTACCTCAGTATGTAAACCCCTGCAGGTCAAAGTTAAGTGTTGCGTGTGATTTGGCCACTGTCTCCTGTTTTACTCTTATTCTAAACTTCTTCTCTGTGGCGCTGAGAGAGCGAGCTATTTTTTATGCTGCTTGCAGGAGATGTACGTTAAGCACGAAACCTGTCTACTAGTACGGCGGTGGCAGCAGCTGGTCCAGGACAGTCTTAGCTGCCTTGTTAGGAAGCACACGGATGAGAAAGGAACTGTCAGCAAATAGGGAAACTTTCATTAAGGAGCAGTTCTAAAGTTACTAGAATGCGCAGGAAACGTTGCTACCTGTAGAGCTGACAGACTCCTTGCTTTCAGGCAGCCCTCCAGTGGGACAATCTACTTTGGCGAGCAAGAGGCCAATCCTGTTGCCCTGTATGGCTTCTGCCCCAGCCTGCCACTGGACCCACCACAGATGCCCTCATTTGCTGTTTACGGGCTTGTGTCACAAAGTGCTCAGAAGTAACATAGCAAGCATCTCTCTCTTTGACAAGAAGTGAAAGATCACACACTCAGTGTTTGGAGTGTGTGATCTTTAGTGTTTCTACACTAGAAAACTTCTGCATAAAGAACTGAAAGAGAGTTCCCATGCTGTGTTCATCAGGAGAGAAGTGCAGGTACCACCCCTTCACAGGATGAAGATAGTAAGCTTTTATCAACCCCGAGGCTTTGGAACGCACTTCGAAATAAGTGCCCCCCCACCCCCGATCTCAGACAACTTTTAAAAGGGCAGTTAGGACACATCTGGTTACCCAGGCTTTCAATTAGATACTCTTTTAATAGAGACTGGGTTTTTTTAACATTGTTTTAAATTTTAAGTTATTGTAATGTTTTTAAGTTATTGTAATGTTTTTAAGTTATTGTAATGTTTTTAAGTTTTTATTTTGTTTGTATTGTGATATCGTAAACTACCCAGACACACAAGTTTCAGCCGCTGTAATAAAAAAGCCCCCTTGCACTGCTGGACAACCCATGCCTGCAGAAGGGCTCAATTTTTATGGCCACAGGCTGCAATTTTGGACCTCAACAGTGGCTCCATGGCAGCAGCCGGCCTGTACCACCACCACCTCCCTGGTCTTACCTTTGACCGCTTAAAGGATTTCACCATCCCTCCTCTGTGCACGCACGGCGCGCTCTTCCCAATGTACAAGGGGCTGTGAAAGAGCATGCGATCCCTGGCTGTGTGCTGAAGAGACCAGTCCCAAACAGAAGGAAACTTCAGGCCTTTCTCATCACCCAGTTGGATGTTTCTGCTTATGGCAAATTCCTGAAACACAAAAGTGAGCAACTCTGAAAGGCCCGTCAGGGCAAGCCCCTTGTAAGCCCCTCGCTTCTTTGAATGAGTGAACTGCTTTGTGAACTTTGGGTTGGAAAGAGGGGTCTTAACAACAGGGAGGTGAAAAACGGAAGGCCAGCACCGCAGCACGATGTGAGGAAATACCAACTGGTCCCACTAGTCTGACAATGCATTCTTCCAACTGACATCTTCACAGCAACCCCTGCACCCCCCAAAACTAAAACCAATACGCTTTGAAGCAGAGAACACAGACAGCAACAAACATTAAATCACATTTCTGAAATTTTAATTAGCTGGTGTGTCCCTTTCCCCAAGTGCGCGCACCGCCACACACCCCTTCAAAACTCTCTTTCATGTTCCTTCCAGTTCGGAGTATTGTTAAGCCAAACTTTTTCTTTTAAAGAGTCACACTTTTTAAAAAGGTCTTTCATAAAGCTTTAGGATCTCTCAGCTGGTTTGCATCAGTCCGTAAGCGACCCCTGAAAGGGGGCAAGAGGCAAGTTGTTGCTTCCTCCCCACCCTCCATTTCTGGGGCCCTACAGATGAACAATGCTTCAAAATTCCCAGAACAAGAGTGAGGGTGCTAAACCCCAAGAATCTCAGCTTGTTTGGGGGGCGGGGGTGGTTTCCTTTCAAGGTAGCTTTCTCTCATGCTGGAGAACTTAAGTATGAAAACTATAGGGAGGGGAAATCAAAGTAAAGTCACAGTGTGTACCAAAATTAATCATACGATTCTTTCTCCCTCTCACCACACAATAGTTTGAAAGAACATTTTCCTAGAGCTTGAAGGGCATTTGGGGCGGGGGGGAGAATAGTCATGGGACTAAAGTGCAACACGCCCTCCACATGGTGGCATCAGCCATGCTGAGAACACACACACGCCATCATGAATGCTGAACTAATTAGGCCATTTAGACGTTGACATGGTCCAACTTTGAGAGCTAAGCTAGGTGACTGCTTTCAGGATTATGCAGTCAACACTCCCCTGAAGCACTCTCAGATGCTGTCCTATAGCACGGGGGTTCCCAATCTTGCTGAAGTACAACTCCCATCATCCCCAGCTACAGTTTATGGTGCTTGGGGATGGTGGCTTGTAATTCAGCAACATCTGGAGGACCACAGGTTGGGAACCCCTGCTCTTCTAATGTGTCGCTTGCCATCTTCCCAAACCTCTGCTATACCGACGACTTGCTATCAGGGGGCTCAGGGTGCAGACCCTACCGTGCTTTGCTTTACTCTCTGATGTGGCGAGTTGAAGAGGAAGGTTCCAAAGAGCGAGATCCGTGTGCTGTCATACAGTATCGTCAAGTACGCTTCTGAAAACTCGAAGGCTGAGGGGTATTGCTGTAGCAGCTGCCAGGCACAGTCCAGGAACAACAAGAACAAAGGAGACTGGGGGGCGGGGGATGGATACAAGTTATTAAACCCACACAAGACCTGCACCAACATGCCCAGTTCACCATAACTCCCACTAAATCAGGGGTTCTCAAACATGGGTCCCCAGATGTTGGACCAACTTCCCAAATCCCCAGCCACGATAGCCAAAGGTCATTTGAGAACCCTGCATTAAGTCAACATTCTCACTGAATGAATGAATGAATGGAAGTTGCCAAAACTCTTTTGAGTTCCAAACTGCAAATCTCTTTTAAAAACCTGAAAATGTTACCTCCAAAAAGAGAAAAGCAAGATTATGGTTTGCTGAGCAAGACAACCAGCAGTGTAGCCACAAATTCAGAAGTGGAGGTGCTCTCAACGTCAACCCCCAATGGCCACACCTCGTGGCCACGCCCACCCCAATGGCCACACACCTCACTTAGATAGATGCAATAATTCTGGGAGTTCTGATACAAGAAGTCGAGGATAGTTTCCTGATCCTACAGAGCTTGAACTCATGTGGTTATTGATCCAGAAGAGCAGTCTGGATTGTCCACCACAAAGGATGAGGAGACTCCTTGTAACAGAAGACAGGGTGATAGAATTCAATTGTGGCCCACTATTCAGCTATGGAACAACTGGAAGAGCAAGAGCAGCGTGTTAATTCCATTTAGAAAGCAAAGGGCTCTGGGACCCTGCCTGTCCCTGCAGCATCACACCACTGAAGACGACAGATGCTCTCATGATGGATGTGCTGCACTGCAATAGGCAGCCAGATTTCCTGGGTGCTGACACCCGGCCTTGGAGCCTAATAGCCCATTTCTTCATTACAAGGCTCTGCGGAGGGACGGGACATGCAGCAGCATTTCCAGCCTTGCAGGGAAAAGCATGAACACATTTGTTCTTCTACCTCCATTCCCCTCTGACAAGATCCCCCAAATCGTATCTTTGGATTGAATCAATAGAATTTCCTGGGAAAACACACGATTCCAAGATGTTGTAAGGGATACATATCAACTGCCACTCCTGCAAATCCGTAAGCTCAGGCATTACCTCTTTGTCAGATTTCTTCAGGTGGTTGCACCTGTCTAGAAATGGGTATCCTGCCATGACCCATTCTTTCTGTATCAGGCTCTGAAATCCAGTGATGGTCCGGAAAAAGGGATCTAACATCACCTGAACGAGTGAAGCCACACAGCAGCTCAGGTCTCGTCCCTCCTCCTCTATGGTTCATAAGAAGCATTAAAGGAGAGAGAGGGAGGGAAGGAAGAGAAGAATTATTATAGGGGTGTTTGTATCTCAGTAGGAAAAGTTTGAGTACTTCCTGGTGCCATCTGGGGCACACCACACAGTCAAGATCCTCTTTCCAATCTCATGTGTCCCGAGTTTAGCCAATCCGAGGACCTTTAGGATGGGGTGCCATATGCAACCTTCTACTAGCCCAATTCAGCGAATTAGTTTATGTGCCTTCTCTGAAAGTTTCCCAAATGTAAGCACATTCTGCCATCCCCAGTTATTGCACTGGGATCCTACTGCCGGGTCCTGGAAGCTTTTCAAAATCATTGGGGGACTCAGCCCAACGACAATGTTTTATGGAGCGGGGAGACAAAGTTTTGAAGCATGGGATCCTTGTAGATATGGGAGCCTCTTCAGTTTGGGATGTTTATTTTGTGGAACAGGAACACACTGAAATGAAATACCTATGCTAGCAACTGTGTCCTCCCTAGCAAAATATAGCTTTAGGTGTCTGAAGCACAACTTACTAGAGCAGCAGAGGATCCTTCTGTGAGGCTGTTAATCAACTCTGGTTGCACAACAGCACGATTCATCCAATCGGAAAAGAGCAACAGCCAACAACCCCATTCCAAGATGGGGGAAAGGAAGGTACGACATTGCGGAGTTGTGCAGGAAGCTAACGAGAGGCATGCCGGCGCTTTAGGGGACTGTTTTAGGAGTTCAGAAGCAAGGAGGAAGATCCTTTGCTGTTTGTACTAGTGAAGCAAACACCTGCTTGTTTCGCCACATCTTCAACATACAGAAGCTTGAGGGGTGGTTAAGCGGGGACTGCTCTAAAGGAAGGGCTGCTTTTTATCTAAGCCACCTGCAAGTATTGTTTAGACAGCAATATGGTAACACAATGGTTTTACAGCAGCTTCAACATGCTCACAATACGTTTCTTACCTTGTAAAACTACTGAAACATGTTTACTGTCCAACATGTATACAAGTTCTGCGGAGTGTTTCAGGAGAAGTCTAGACAAAGAGACAAGACAACAGGAACTTACTGAGATTATTGAGAACAATTTAAGACTCAAAATGTTAGTCCTAATCATCTTTATTTTTTGGGAGGGGGAACCCAGAATTAGTTTGCAAAGACAAACTAGATCTGAAGCTCTACTGAAGCTTAATCTAAAGTAGGCCTGCACAGCATAAGGCCTGGGGGCCAGATTTGGCCCATGGCAACTTTTTTTGCTGGCCCCCCAGGTAGGAATATTCTGCTGCAACAGCAGGAGCCACCAAGAGCACCGGGCCTGGCCTGCGGACCAGCAAAAAGCTCCATGCAGTTGGCCGCTTGAGACCAGATGCCCCCGTCCCTAGGACAGAGTGCACTGACAAACCATCCTCCTCCTTTCCCTTGACTCCAACCCTCTGCCCCCCTCACTTGCATGAATATTTTTAATAATTCATTTTTATGAGTAATTGATGTGTTGAAAACTGACCCCAGCCCCCACCACCCTAAGATGGTTGGTTCTGGCCCACCAGGGCATTTGAGTTGTGCACAACGGATCTAAAGCCAGAAATTCCTCAAAATTTCAAGACTCTGGATTTATTTTTATTTATATACTGTCCTTCACCCCAAGACCCCTGGGTGATTAACAAGATAGGAACATTGGTACTCACCATGAAGGTGTCTTCTGGCTGGTGTAGAAGAGGTCACCCAACGTGGGATTACATCCCTCCACATGCTCCAGAAGGCAGGAAGTAGTAATACTTGAAGATCCTTAAACCCCTGCATGTGGGCGGATCCCTTCAGTATCTACTATAGCTCAAGCTTCAGAAAAAACATTACGAACATGAAAAAACAAGAACAACTGCACCAAAGTGCCTAGGAAAAGCAACTAATAAGTGGGCCAGCAATGGACAAACAAACAAGTCCCTGCGCCACTCAACACAGACAGATCCAGTAGAACAGAAAGAAAAGCAACCTGGGTGGGCCTTGGGTGACCTCTTCTACACCAGCCAGAAGACACCTTCACGGTGAGTACCAATGTACCTTTCTCGGCTGGTGTAGGAGGTCACCCAACGTGGGAGATACCACAGTACCAACCACGGGCGGGACAGGAAAGCTATACTGGATCTAAGGACCTGGAAGGACTCTCTGGAGTACCCTCCAACCAAAGGCAGCCCTAGCCACCTCATGTTTATCCAACTTATAATGCCTGGAGAAGGTAAATGGCGTAGACCAGGTCGCCGCCTTGCAGATCTCCTCCAATGACGCCGATGATGACAGCACAGCCGAAGTTGCCGCCGATCGTGTCGAGTGGGCCATGACAGGGCCCGGAAGTGGCAGGTTTTGAGACTTGTATGACTCTAAAATGCAAGATTTTACCCACCGGGCGATGATAGCTGCCGAGACCTTAGTGCCCTTCTTAGACTCCTTGAAGGCCACAAAAAGGACATCAGACTTACGGAACGCCTCGGTTCTCTCTATGTAAATCTTTAGGGCCCGACGAACATCCAGACGATGCCACTCTTTCTCCGAAGGATGGTGTGGCTCTGAGCAAAACGACGGTAAATAGATATCGGCTGCTCTATGAAAAAACGAGTTCACCTTAGGAGTGAACGACGGATCCGGGATGAGCCTAACAGAATCCTTCGAGAAGATACAGAGATTACTCTTAATCGAAAGAGCCTGCAACTCTGAGACTCTCCTGGCCGATGTAATGGCAATCAGAAAAGCCACCTTCCATGACAGCATCCGAAGCGGAATGGAACGGAGAGGCTTGAAGGGCGGAAATTGCAACCCCCGGAGAACGACATGAAGGTCCCATGTTGGGAAACGGTGACACACGGGGGAGAAGACAAGTGACTTGCTCCTCTAAGAAATTTTCTCAGTAAAGGATGCCTTGCCTGAAAGGAGCGACGATGCGGAAAAAGCATTTGAACTAAACACGCCGCCTGTCTTTTAAGCGTGTTAGGTTTCAAACCCATGGAAAGGCCGTCCTGGAGGAATTCCAACAACTCCCTCAACTTACAATGCCTGGGCTGTAGAGATCATCTGGAAGCCCACCTTAGGAAGCTCCGCCACGTAGACTGATATATCTTATTGGTTGAGGTTTTCCGGGAAGCGAGAATTGTCTCGACAACCTTCTCCGACAGGCATTCCTCCCTCAGGAGAGCCCTCTCAGCTTCCAAGCGGTCAACTGCAACCATTCCGGTTCCGGATGCTCTATGGGCCCCTGCTGCAGGAGATCCAGACAGAGCGGAAGCCTTAAAGGATTCTCCACCGCCAATTCCACTATTTCGGAGAACCAGGGCCTCCTCGGCCAATAAGGGGCAATCAAAATCAGAGAGGATCGAGATTCCCTCAGTTTCCTCAGACATCGAGAAAGTAAGGGTACTGGAGGAAACGCACAGAGAAGACACGGAGACCACTGCACTGAAAGGGCATCTGTCGCCTCCGCCCCCTCCGTCGGAAAGCGCGAATAAGACCTGCACAGCTTGGTGTTTTTTCGCGAGGCGAACAGATCGATCTGAGGCTCCCCCAGTCTGCGAGTCACCCACTGGAACACTGACGGGTTGAGGCCCCACTCTGAAGGTTGGATGTCTTGACGGCTCAGCCAATCTGCCTGGGTGTTGGATGCACCGCTCACGTGATGGGCCAGGAGCGAGGCTAGATGTTGTTCCGCCCACGAAAGGAGTTCCACAGCTTGTAGGTGAAGGGACTTGGACCTCGTCCCCCCTTGCCTGTTTATGTTCGCTTTTGTGGATATGTTGTCCGTGCGCACCAGGACATTCCTTCCCCTGACCAGCGGGGAAAATGCCAACAGGGCCAGATAGACCGCTCTCAATTCGAGCCAGTTGATACTGTGGCGCGCCTCCACTGGAGACCACAGACCTTGTGCTGACTTGTTCAAGCAGTGAGCCCCCCAGCCCGACAGGCTGGCGTCCGTTGTTACCAAGATCCGTCTTGGTTCCACGAATAGCCGTCCCCTGTCGAGGTTCCCTCGGATTGTCCACCATACTATGGACTCTCGCACAGTCCTTGGCAGATGAATTCCCTTGTCGCGCTTTAACGCGATTCGATGTTGGAACGGCAGAAGAGCCCATTGCAGCTGGCGCAGGTGGAGTCTCACCCACGGCACCGAATCCATGGCCGCCACCATTAATCCGAGAAGGCGTGCCAGCTTTAGGATGCTGATCAACTGTTGCTTCACAGCAGCACGAGCCAGAGACGTGAGCACTTCCATCCTGTCCAGGGGTAGGAACATCCAGCACTGTGAGGTGTCTATGAGTACGCCCAGGTGGCGAAGGCGAACTGCCGGCGTCAGATGGCTCTTGCCCACGTTGACCAGAAAACCGTGGGCCCGCAGGACTGACATGGTCTTGATCAGTGCCGCCTCCACTGCCGTTGCTGACCTTGCTTGAATTAATAAATCATCGAGGTAGCAATAAAGATGAACCCCCTTGGTGCGGAGAACGGCCACAAGGGGGCTCAACACTTTCGTAAAAACTCTGGGCGCTGATGACAGGCCGAATGGCAGAGCTCGATATTGAAAATGCTTGCCTCTGTAGCAGAAACGCAGTAGTGGACGGCTGAGCGGGTGTATGGGTATATGGAGATACGCGTCCTGTAGAGCAATGGACGCCATGAAGTCCCCCTTCTGAAGTGCCTCCGAGATGGTGCGCAATGTCTCCATTCGGAACTTCTTCTTTCCCACAAACTTGTTGACTGGTCGAAGGTTTAGCACGGCCCTTGCTGAGCCGTCTTTCTTTGGCACCGTGAAGATTATCGAATAAACTCCCCGAGTCCTCTGGGAGGCCGGTACCTCCTCTATGGCCCCTATGTCCAGTAGGTGATGTATTGCCGCAAGGAGCCCCTTGTGTTTTTTTAGGTTTCTTGACATAGGGGTAAGGAGAAAGCTTTTTCTGGGGTGGCTGGTTAGTTCCACCTTGTAACCCTCTTTCACGATGGAAAGGACCCACAGATCTGAAATGGATCCTCTCCAAACGTGCCAAAAGTCCAAGAGACGAGCCCCCACTTTGCCGCCCTGATTGTCAGGACTGCTGTCTGGGTCCCCATGACTGAGGGTTGAAGGACTCTCGGCCTTGAGAGGAGAAGTATTGCTTGCCCTGTCCTCTGGACCTATTCCACTGCGGTCTGGGCGAGCGAAAGGAGTCTCTCTGCCGGAATTGAGGCCGGTAGGCCCTGGGGGGCTGGGAGGATCTGCGGTTGAAGGCTTTATCCTCCTTATGCGTGGTCACGGGCAGCGTTTTCCTCCTGTCCTTGGTCTCAATTAAGACCTCCTTTAAGGCGTCATCACCAAAAAGCTTCCCCCCCACATAGGGTATAGCAGCGAGGTTGGCTCTAGAAGCATTATCGACTTTCCAATACTTCAACCAGACGTTACGCCGGGCTAACACGCCGGAGCTCATAGCTCGAGCTGAGAAGCGCACGCTGTCGAATGTTGCGTCTGCTGCTAGGGCGGCGGCCTTCTGCAAGCACAGGAGCTTACGGTGCAAGCGTGCCTGGTCTGATGGTGGTTCGTTGAGAAGCTCATCAATCCAGAGCACCGAGGTCCTGGAGACTAGGGATGCCATTGTGTCGGCCCTAATTGCCAGGGCTGATGCGTCATGCGCTCTGCGTAACGCTGCTTCAGCCTTTCTGTCAGCGGAATCCTTAAATGTCGAGTCCCCATCCTTGGGAACTACTACACCGCTGAGAAGGGCCCCGAAGGGCGCATCTGTAAGCGGCACCTTCAACAACTCCAGTGTGTCCTCCCCAAAATTGTAGAGCTTATTGGCTGAGGCTGGAGTCCTTTTCGAGGAGGAGATAGCTGACCATTCCTCCTTAATTGAATTAGTAAAGCCCTCTGGCATTACTGCCCTGTATGACACTGACTTGGATTGGGGTAACACTAGTGAGCCCTTGGAAGGAGGGGCATCCTCCGTGGGGGTAGCAGGCTTTAGCCCCAAAGCCAAGAGTGCCTGGTTAATAACTGGCTGCGCGTCTTCAAGCAAAGCTAGACGTTGGCTGTGCATCCCAAGCCCCTGCTCTTCAGGGAGTTCCCCCTCCTCGCAAGAGGAAGCCTCCGACTCCCCGTTCCCCTGCGCAGAGCCTACAAGCAATCTGCTGTTCCGGAACACATCGGGGGACTCCCTACCCGACTCCTCTGATGAGTGGGCTCCCCCCTGACCCCGATAAGGGGAAACACTCATTGACTGTCTGAGCCTCTTTCTCCATGGCTCTTCATCGTCTGAGTCAGAGGAGGGAGGGGAATTAGCTGGCCTTTTACGCCCGACTGCACCAGAACAGTCCTTGAGAGCCGCCCGTAGGGAGCTCTGGACTGCCTTCTCTATCCACTCCTTCATTGCTGCTGGGCTAAGGGAACCTCCTAACCCACTAGTGGTCGGACCAGTAGGGGTGGGGCCGGTGGGGTGGCTTCCCCCAGGGGAACAATCCTCCTCATCCCCGCTCCCTCGCGTTGTCCCCGGTCTCACCGCCGGTTCTGCGGGGATGTTGCCGCTCAGGCCCGTGTCCTCCTCTCCGTGCTGCCGCTCTGCTCCGACTGGCTCCAGTTCCGTCCCCAGCGCCTCGGCAAGTTCTGGGGCTGAGGAGCGCTGGTGTTCTCGGCTTGGCCCGTCCGAGGTCTCACTGTCGGGACGCCCGGCCGCCGGCGAAAGGAGGGGCGGAGACAGGGAGACCGTCCCCTCTTCTATGAGTCCCGGCGTGCGCGTGTGGAGCGTCGGGGGAGTGCTCCCGCTCTGAATGGCGCTTTTTCTTGGCCTTCTTTTTGGGGGGCAGGGAGGCCCTCGAGGGGCGATCGTGCGAGGGTCCCTCCATTGCATCCAGCCCTTGGCCTCCTGTGCTGTGGGAAAGCCGCTGTGGCCCAATGGCGCCAGCAAGGCTCCCTCTACTGGTCGCCATCTTGATGGAGCGTTTCGCGCCCTCTCGCCCACTTGGCGGGAAAAGTCGTTGCCTGGCCGAGTGCTCTCTACGAGCTAGCAGGCCCACACCCTTCTCTAGAGGGGGTGGGGCGAGAGACCAAAGAAGGCGACAGTAAGGAGGAGGAGAGGAGCGGGCAACACAGAGGAGAGTTGAGATTGAAAGCAGAACAATCACTGATTTTTTTTTTTTTTAAAGATGCAGAAATAAATGGACAGACGGATGAAAGCAAATAAAGCTGAGAAGGAAGACCAGGACAAGCAGAAAGAACTGAGTACCAAGGCCTAGAAGAAGACCAAGAAGCGAGCTGGCGAGTTGTGTCTTCTGGAGCGAAGGCAGGAAGTAGAACTGAAGGGATCCGCCCACATGCAGGGGTTTAAGGATCTTCAAGTATTACTACTTCCTGCCTTCTGCAGCATGTGGAGGGATGTAATCCCACGTTGGGTGACCTCCTACACCAGCCGAGAAAAACATGATTTGGTTTTCTCCGAAATGCAAGGACAGAGAATACCCAAACGTCTCACTTTCGAATCACACACAAATCTCACATATATTTGTTTACTCGACACCTGTTAACATCCTGCCCTTCCCTCCAAAGAGCTCCAGGAGCCCTACAATCAACCGGCAATGTAGGTTTTCTTGAGACACAGCAACTGACTGAAGGCCACTCCATGAGCTTCATAGCGGAGCAGGGATCTGAGCCTCTCTCTCCCCCCAGTGCCATTCCAACCCACTACAGCACACGAGTCCCCTCCAGCAGTCCATCCCACGTTCCTGGCTGCTGGGCATACCTCACGTACTCCAGCCAGTGTGAATTTTCCAGGGAAGACAACCATTTCTCCTCCGTTTCTTCAAAGGGTTCTGTAAACAGAACAGATATTTCAAGGGAGAACACTAAACAATGTCAATATAGCTTTGAAATCAGTGCACTTGTGTCGTTTAAGGGCCAGGGTTGTCTTTATCGGATAGTATTACTGCATTCAGAAAGTAGGCAAAGGACCAAGGACAGATGGAACGTGTCATTTCAAATGTCCCTCTAATGGGGGGCAGAACATAGCCCCTCCCATAAAGCACAAATTCCCTCCCTCATCCAACACTCTGGATTATATCAGAACTGCCTTTAATTAGGATTTTCTGTTAATTGGAGTCCTCAGACCAGCTTCAACCTCCTAGTCAATCCTGGAAGGCATATCAATGACCTTCAGACACATATCGCACGACCTGCCCCCATCTTAAAAATGAAATGTCTCGGGCAGTATATATACAGAAATGTATAAAGGTGTTTCCCTCCTAAGACCTCTGCCACCAATCTTGTAAGGAATCTTATGATAAAGCACCTTAGAAGATCCCGCTGTGGACTTCTGCTTGCATAACCTCTCTGTGCATCTCATTCCACAGGACAGATAATGCTCTTAGAGGACCCCTCTGTATCTGGATCCTGCCCCTTTTACAGCATCCAACTGCACCCTCCTGAAAACGGACTGCAAAAGCAAGCGGACTGGCCGGAAGGACATACCATTCACACATAATTGCTTGAGTTTGAGAAAGGCTGCCTGGATGTCTTGGATGTTGGGCAGACTCTTGTCCAAGTCTGATTTGTAAACATCGCTTCTCTGTGGATGACTCCGAGTGATTGCATTACAAATCCTAGCATTTAAAAAGAAAAAGAAAAAGCAAGCGTTTCAATATTGCAAATAGGACATGAAGGAGAAGAAAATCAAAATGATCCCCCCCCCCCGTGGCCTAACAACAAGCCAGCCTGCCAAAGCAGACAGCCCAGTGACCCCCCAGGCACGGTGGCTCCTGCTTCTGTGGACAGCCAGCCCCTCCTGCCACAACCAACAGCAGGTGCACAAGGAACTGGGCCTCAGCAGGGGCGCAGTGCTGAAGATCAATGCATGCAGCGTTCTGCAATCCTCTCCCTCAAAAATACAGGCAACACGAGAGAGGAAATAAACATGCCCAGGATCAGGGGGCAGATGCAGCCCTGACACATGTTCAAGAAGGCGCCATGAGTCCTGTGGCAGAACTCCACCCAAGACCAGTCGCGTCTTTACCGTTGATCGATTTTCCGCTGCTGTAATGGCTCTTTAATGCTGGCCATTCTCACAAGAGCACTTCCGTTGGAATGATTCCAGCACCACATCTAGGAGAAAGAGAATTCTTTTGTATTGGGAACACAAGGTACATTTTGAAAGAGAAAGTTAAAGAGTTATGGAAAGGGCCTAAGGTCAACACTTGGTGTACTCTGCCCCCTGCCATGCTGCACCACTGAGACTAATCTAGCTTTATTTCTGGGACTAGAATCGTTGGGTGCAGTCCTGCCCTCTTACAAGACCGTGTGGTCTAGCAGTCATGCAACAGAAATCAGTGACAAGGTTTATTTCACACTTACTGGCATCCGTCTTCCAGTGAAGTGAGGGGAGAAGAGCTTGAGATCTTGATCCGCCAAAGATGATGGCACCACAAAGTATTCTGGAAGACTTCAGGACAAGACAAAAAATGCATGACTACTTGGAAAGGCAATTCAAGAACTGTATTTGTGTTTCTGAAGCCAAATATATCAGAATGCTCAGCCTGAGAGCAAACCTTCTTTCCATTCAACTTGGAAAAAAGCCAACTGCAAGATTTTAAGGTAAGCACAATTACTCCCAGCATCTGAGTTCAAACAATGCAGCTCTCGCTCTTCATTTAAAAACAAAACTGGAACCATCACAAGATTTCAACTGCCATCTAAATGAACTTCCTTCTTGTAAAAGCACCAGAATTTGGCCAGACCCCCTTTTGACATCAGAGGTTCAGTGAGACCATCAAGCAGCAATGCCGATTCCACATCCAACTCAGTCTTCCAACCCTAACCAACCTGGTTCCTTGATAAAAACGGCAAACTTACCAGGTGGATATCATGTAGCCTTCATTGACTGAGCACACACGCCATTCTGATGCGCCTGTTCTCTTCATCTCTCTATCCCAGTCCGAATAGGTTTCAAACAAGGGAGTCTGCTGACTGCTGCTACCACTGCTGCCGCCACCACCTCCTCCAGGGTCAATTCCATTCACTTTTTTTGCTAGAAGAGTGTGCAAGACAACTTTTAAAAATCCTTTCCGAGTCTTATTGTGCCAATGCACAAAAGTAAAATATTTTACAAGAAGCATGCAGAGTTATCAGCTTTGAATGCTGCTCTTTATAAGAATAGCCAGTAATCCTGCAAAAGCAATTAAGTGCTGGTAACATCATGGTGCAATGAACAGGAAGCGTTTGGTACTACCATATGCTGATCTGTTTTAAATGTGATGTTTATCTGCTACAGCATATTAAAGAACATCTGTGTCCATGAAGACTTTTAAGTTTTAAAGTCTACTGACCTTTAAATTGTATTAATTGGCTTGATGTTTTTAATTGCTCTTTGTGTTTTAAATTTGTAAACCACCCAGAGATCTGTATGTTGAGCAAGATAAAAATGTGCGAAATAATTTAATTAATAGTGAATAACAGAAGGACAGGAAGACAAACCTGCTAGAAAGATTATCTAGGTCAGGGTCCCCAATCTTGAGCCCCCAGATGATGTTGGACTACAAGTCCTATCATCCCCAGCCACAATAGCCATTGTGTCTGGGGATGATGGGAGTTGCAGTCCAAGCAGCATCTGGGGGCTCAGTTTTGGGGAACCCTGATCTAGGTGGCTGTTGAACTGCTAGACATGAAGGAGGAGAAAACTGGGGACTGAGATCTTATTCAAGCTGGCATAAACAGCTCCCTTTTAAATAACATTCTGCACCAGTTTTCACAGCTCTACTAATGTATAAAGAAAAATAGAAGGAGAGGCATGAGATCACAATGACGATTATTTTGGTGCTCAGAAGTACTTCATGGAGAAGCTATTTGCCATGCCCCAATGTAAAACATCCATACAAGATATAAGGAAATGTGAAGGACTCAGTTACCTGGATTGTGGTATTTTTTGCCCACATATTCAAACGCAAAGAGAAGCTGGAGATCTGCTGGCTGAGAATAATGGGCTATCGCAAGGCACACCTGAAGGGGGAGGACAAAGAGAACTGTAGCCCACTTAAATTGCTCCCCACATTATTCACTAAGGCAGCCCACGTTGCAAGGCTGGCTGTTTTGACAAATACCTACAGGCAAAGAAACCCCCAAAACGTCTTCACTACGAGCCCCAGCACCCATTGAGGTCATCTGAGGAGGTCCGTCTCCAGTTACTGCCAACTCGTCTGGTGGCTACACAGAGACGGGCCTTCTTGGTCGCTGCCCCGAAATTGTGGAATGCGCTCCCTGCTGAGATACGATCCTCCCCATCTCTGGCAATTTTCAAAAAACACCTGAAAACCCATCTTTTCAAACAAGCTTTCTCAGTTTCCTGAATTTTTTTAGGTTTTAATCTTTGGTTTATTTTTAAATTGTTAAATTGTTTTAAGTTTGTGTAATTGTTTTAAGTTTGTGTAAATGTTTTTAACTTGTTTTATGCCCACCCAGAGACGAAAGTTTGGGGTGGTGTACAAATGTGATAGATAGATAGATAGATAGATAGATAGATAGATAGATAGATAGGACAGGACAGACAGATAGCACTATGCAACTTTATCCAAGAGCGTGAGCTATCCGGTTCGCAAACCATCACATGCCATTTATGGTTTGTTACGGTCTAAATATTTTAGTGTGATTTTATCCAATACTTTTATTACAGTCACAAACCAGTACAAGAATACAGGTGAAACTCGGAAAATTAGAATATCGTGCAAAAATCCATTAATTTCAGTAATGCAAATTAAAAGGTGAAACTGATATATGAGACAGACGCATTACATGCAAAGCGAGATAAGTCAAGCCTTAATTTGTTATAATTGTGATGATCATGATGTACAGCTCATGAAAACCCCAAATCCACAATCTCAGAAAATTAGAATATTACATGGAACCAAGAAGACAAGGATTGAAGAATAGAACAATATCGGACCTCTGAAAAGCATAAGCATGCATATGTATTCAGTACTTGGTTTGGGCCCCTTTTGCAGCAATTACTGCCTCAATGCGGCGTGGCATGGATGCTATCAGCCTGTGGCACTGATGAGGTGTTATGGAAGACCAGGATGCTTCATTAGCGGCCTTCAGCTCTTCTGCATTGTTTGGTCTCATGTCTCTCATCCTTCTCTTGGCAATGCCCCATAGATTCTCTATGGGGTCAGGTCAGGCGAGTTTGCTGGCCAATCAAGCACAGTACACTGTATACTTTTCAGAGGTCCGATATTGTTCTATTCTACAATCCTTGTCTTCTTGGTTCCATGTAATATTCTAATTTTCTGAGATTGTGGATTTGGGGTTTTCATGAGCTGTACGCCATGATCATCACAATTATAACAAATTAAGGCTTGACTTATCTCGCTTTGCATGTAATGCGTCAGTCTCATATATCAGTTTCACCTTTTAATTTGCATTACTGAAATTAATGGACTTTTGCACGATATTCTAATTTTCCGAGCTTCACCTGTAATATCTACACACAGAAGCCCAGCAAAATAACCCATCAAGGTTGTAATACAGTTAAACATCAACATAGATAATTTAGATTGGGTTCTTAATGAGCTCCTGATTAATTCCATTGGCTATTAAACAGAATTTATAAGATATTAAATCATTCTGGTCAGTTCAAAGATAATCAAGATAAAAAGAACTTTGCTTTTGTAAACTGCCTTGGGAAGAGTTGTATGAAAGGTGATACACTGAACAATAAATAAAAATAAATACATCTCTAGAGATGGCTTCTCCTGACACTGAGAAGAGCTTCCAAAGAGCTTCCCCAGGCACATGCAAAGACTGCAGCACGCCCCGAGGGCAGCAGACACATGCTCAGAGGCCCGCCCTGGCACGCCCCCACACCTCAGCACAAGCGGATTGTCAAGTGGCCCGACAAGCCCCAGTACACTGGGGGACGGACGTGCAACCAGCCTCAATTGGGGTACTCTGAGCTAGTCCAATGGCTCTTTGGACACCAGACGTCGTAGCTAGGGTGCTCTCCAAAATCAGTCCCCAGCCTCGCCAAATAGGAAGAGGGCCAGACTTTCCCTCTCTCTGCTACACAGGGGGACTTCTGCCTTCTAAGAGTGCTGGAGACAGCCATGGCTTGTTGCTGAGTGGCTGGTATTTTTCAAAGGGAGCTGCATTGCTTCCTCATCCAACATCTCCTTGTGCCATTTGAGCCTCTCTAGGGTTGTAAAATTTCAAAAGTGTCTAAAGCTGTGGGGAAAGAGGAGGCTATCCACCCAGGTGTTGGTGTTTCTTTTCTTTTGTTCATTTATTTGCCATAATTCCTTTCACTTATATGAATCACGGGGTATGCAGGATGCTGAAGCCCCCATCACCAACCCCTAGAAGTCCTGCTGCCCCAGATGTGGTTTTAATGAGGGACTCTTTGAGAATAATTGAAACATGGAAGGTGACTACATGTGCGTGCTGTCAGAGATTCCCCTTCGGGAACAGGGCCATAAGCCCAGGGCACAGCCTCTGCCTGCTTGTTAAAACGGCTAACCCTTTGTCCTTATACAAAACTATGGTGCGACCACACTTGGAGTACTGCGTACAATTCTGGTCACCACATCTTAAAAAGGACATTGTTGAACTGGAGAAGGTACAGAAGAGGGCAACCAAGATGATCAGGGGCCTAGAGCACCTTTCTTATGAGGCAAGACCACAACACCTGGGGCTTTTTAGTTTAGAAAAAAGACGACTGCGGGGAGACATGATAGAGGTCTATAAAACCATGCATGGTGTGGAGAAAGTGGAGAGAGAGAAATTCTTTTCCCTCTCACACAACACTAGAACCAGGGGTCACTCCATGAAAATGATTGCCAGGAGGTCTAGGACCAACAAACAGAAGTACTTTTTCACACAACGCGTGATCCACTTGTGGAACTCTCTGCCACAGAATGTGGCGACAGCCAACAACCTGGATGGCTTTAAGAGGGGTTTGGATGACTTCATGGAGGAGAGGTCTATCAATGGCTACTAGTCGGAGGGCTGTGGGCCACCAGCCTCAAAGGCAGGATGCACTACCAGTTGCAGGGGAGTAATGGCAGGAGAGAGGGCACGCCCTCAACTCCTGCCTGTGGCTTCCAGTGGCATCTGGTGGGCCACTGTGCAAAACAGGATGCTGGACTAGATGGGCCTTGGGCCTGATCCAGCAGGGCTGTTCTTATGTTCTTATGCTTGCATGCAGAAGGGCCAGGTTCCCTCCCTGGTGGCAGCATCTCCAGGTAGGGCTGGGAGAGACTCCTGCTCGTGACCTCGGAGAGCCGCTGCCTACATAGACAATACTGAGCGAGATGGACCCAGCGTTTGACTCGGTATAGAGGAAGCTTCCTCTGGGTTCCTATGTTAGCCAGGCTTAGCAATAGCCTATAGACCTCAGTACTATCATTCAGAAACACTAGAGATTCTTAAAATAAGAGCAAGCACTAAGACAATGAATATCCCCCCCCCAATAAAAATAACACCGTAGCAACCCATTTGTATGTTTAGTAAAACTGTGAGCTCTTCAATGGAATATTGCCACACACCATTAATCTGCAATCCTGCATCTGCTTACTTGGGAGCAAGTCCCATTGAACATGCACAGGATTGGGTTGCAAGTGTAGACCATATTAGCTGTCTATATTTGATTATATCACACTCCACCCCAGGAAATAATCTCCTTTTGGAAAGACTAGGCAAAGTGGGGAAGTAACTTACCTAGCGAGCAAGAGCTTGTTGGTTCGAATCCCCGCTGGTAGGTTTCCCAGACTATGGGAAACACCTCTATCGGGCAGCAGCAATATAGGAAGGTGCTGAAAGGCATCATCTCATACTGCACAGGAGGTGGCAATGGTAAACCCCTCCTGTATTCTACCAAAGACAACCACAGGGCTCTGTGGTCGATAGCAACTCAAGGGCACAACTTTCCCTTTAGCATAACTTACGTTTCTCACTCTACTCATGAATCGGTGTCTGAAAGCGTCATAGTTTCCTATTCTGAACTTTAAGTTTCAGTTTCGGGGGTGGCAGCTTCAAAAAAGTGAAAAGCATTCACTTTTTCACTGACACAAGCATCTCCACTCTTTCACATGTTATTTTCTCCCTTGATTGCTTATGTCAAGGGTTCTCATACTTCAGTTGTGTAAAAGATTGGGACATCAGAATTTTCCCTCTTCCTAAAGGGGAAAAGAGCATTCAGAAGTACTTTGCCTTTGGCTTGACTTGTTCTGCTCCTCCAAGGCCCATGAAAACACACAGACAAGTGATTAAAAATTAACAGCGTTTATTCGCACACAAATCTTGACAGCCTTCAGCAAACAGCACCGTGTTCAGGCACCGTGTTCTTGGCATGGATCAGAAAATTTGGCTGTCGGAAATCGAAAGCTATCTGTTTTCACACTTTCTCCCCTTCCTGTCTGCCTCCCTTCTCTCCTTCTCGTGGCTACCCTCGTGTGTGGTTCCTCGAAGGTGTTCCTGTTCTCTCATCCTCCTCCCTTATATCCTTTCTTAGAGTCACCCACTCAATTATGTTTCCTTGTTTGTCTTAATAATAGTTGGTCAGAAGAATTCAGACCACTGATAACCTATAACCTAATTTGCCACCCCTTTGTGGCCTATAAATCAATCGGTCAATCATACTGTGCGTAGAATTTGCGCACTCAATACCTGCAAAATCTGTATCTAAGTGTTGTTAATGAAACTACCTATAGCACCACTGCATCACACAGAACTTTCTGTGGTTTATGCTCATCCTGTCAAAAGGCCACATCCCTTCAAATTGCCTTTGAAGTAGAACTCAAGCTGAATTGGGAAAACTGCCAATATGCGCTTGGTCGTGCCCTCGGGTGTACCCCTGAAAGAACACTATGTATGTATGTATGTATGTAATTTAAATACATTTCTATACTGCCCAAAATGCACTCGTTGACATTTGGAAACTGCTTGAAGCTTCTAAAAAAACACAAACCAAAACAGATCATGGTGGAGATAGCAGAGAGGGCATGTCCCTGCAATCATAGGCCCAAAAGCCTAGTTTCTCCTAAAATCATTGTCAAGCAGACTGGTCAACCTGGCCATAGAAAAATGCCCTTCCTGGGGTCTAACAGTCACCAGGTGTGCCTTGCCTACAGCTCCTATCACCTCCAGCCACAATGGCCTCTGGTCTGTAGTCCAACCACATCTGGGGACCCTGGCTTACATGTTTTCTCAAGCATTCATGCCGACGACATAAAAGTCTGAGGCAGGTGAGAAGCAAGGAGTCCAGGGCCTCCTCGCCACCATGACCCACGAGCAATAAGCTTGGCAAACAGAACCAACATCGAAAGCTTCTGAAACATTTGAAAAGACTTTTACAACACTCGGGGCCAAGGGTGTTGTTTGCTTAGCAATCCAGTTAAATGCAGTCGCAATGCTAACCACCCCTACACCAATGGATCCTGGCACTGTCATTTCTCCCACTAAACATGTATCTTCCCCTGTTCGTTACTTGCTTTCATAAGATGTCCAGACAGGACATCAGAAGCAGCCCCGAGATGTCAACATTCTGCTCAAGACAAGAGAAACCAAATCAGGCGCAGAAACGATGATTTACTTTCCTACAAAAGCCTGATTTATTTGCCATTTATTCCTGAACGAACAACTGAACACAGTGGTGCCATTGTCCAGAGTTTTAATGGAAACAATTTCTTCATGCCAGACTGCAAATTCCTTGGACTTCCATTGAATGTCACAAAATAGGAGAAAGCGCAGCATTTTTCTGTCTATTTGAAAACATTTCTCTAATTAATGACTCCACCCCACCACCCCGCAAGTGTTTACTGTCGAAGAACGAAAATCTCAAGCTGCACAAGTTAAAGCAGCTCGCTCTGCCTATGCAGCTGCTTTCTCATCTTGCTGTTTGGGAACTTGTCACAGTGAAGCAGAGGAAGAACTGGGGTGCGTTGCTCAAAATAGCCTCCCCTGTCCCTAAGCAACAAATGGGCAACTGATCAGTTATCTGTGCTTTCACACTGCAGTATTGGCCATGCAAGAAACCCAGCGATAACGTACCATTTAGTTGGCCATGTCACTTAGTTTTATTGCACTACAAGAAAGCAGATGGCACCCTCCTGTTCCTGCGCTTTTTGTTAAATAAAATAAAGACTTTTATTCAGAAACACGGCCCCTCCCTCACACACAATCACTTCTGCAATCCCATGTGTACATAAGAGCTACCAAGGGTTGGGGAACTGGAATATTGTTCAGTGTGGTGGGAGGCTGGAGCCAGGAATTGCCCAAGGGAAGTCCCTTCTGCTCATACTTGGGGCATTCAAAATCCAAGCTGGCAGCCAGTAAGATTTGCCAGGAGCTCATAATGAATTCAATTTAGCTGCTCTGATTTGAGGTTTAACTTGCTAATATTACATCACAATGTTATGGTTTACTCTGCTGGGCTTCTGTGTGTATATATTATTATTGTTCTGGTCTGTGACTGTATTTGATTTGATTTGAATCCAAGCCACAGGGCTCTCCCCAGCAAAGAAGGATGTGTAACTGTCTTGTATGACGAATTTGCCTTTCTCCTCCAGCAGCACCCCAAATTAGTCAATTCCACACACGTCAAGCCATCACCACTCCTGTGCACGGCTGGTGTGGCAGCTGCCTCAGTGTCTCCCTCTGCAAACAGGATGGACGGACTTGGGCCGCCCTGCACTCAAATCAACAAAAAGTGGGCAAACAAGAATCTGCTGCACAGGACAGGTGTGATTTTGCCAAGCACGGCATAGCCACTGGACAAATGGCCACTGCCACAAAAACAATACTTCCTGGCAGTGTGCATAATATGTGCAGAATTATTGAGGACATTTTTTATTTTACTGTTGAATAGATGGCTGTGTGTCTTTTATCCTGTTTGCCATACGAATGCCAGGCAGCATCTCAGCCAGGTAATTATTAAAAGCAACAGAAAAAGTAAAAGTGAGTGGCATAACCAACTCGTTTCTGCTTAATTTTGCATTTTCACCTTAGAGTACATTAACTGTTAGCCTTTGCGAAGATCAGTGAATTTTAGCTGCTCCACCTAGCTGAGAGAACACTCTCCCTAGTTTCACCAGAACGTGCTGCTTGTGATTGCTACTTAAAAATACACCATTTCTTTCAAACTTGCCAACTTAATTCTTCCATGGCTTCCCCTTATGCTCCGCTCCCTCGCCTTCCGTTTCCTCCCACACCCACGTGATCTGTCTGCCTTTAGAGGCTTTTCAGATCTAGTTGGACAACAAAAATATCTCCCCCATTAGTCACAAGCTCACCACTTCAGCCAAGTCGATTACTATGCATGTGCCATGCACACAGAAGGATCAGGTAACCTAAAGCAGTGCAAGTAGTGAAGGCCTGGGGAAAAAACCCAGAAGAATTTGGAAAACGGGTTCCCCCACTGAAGGCCAGAGATGGGCGCTTCCTAGCTTGTGAACGGAAGCCTGCTTTCCTCTGGCCAGCCTTCTGCTTTGATCGGGTGACTGGGGGATAAACTAACCTCCTGATTTGGCCCCTGCTCACCTTGGAGATATTCTCTCACCTCAGAAACATGGTGCTTCATCTCCAATAGGGGGGAAAACAGCCTGTTGCCCAACCAGACTGTATGGGGAGTTAAAAGAAAGTCAAAGGGGGCATATGCGGAAAGAGATCTGTTGTGCCTCAGGAGGTAAGAGAGCACTAGCAAAACAACGAGTTTCTTCTAGCCTAGATGATGCCAAAACTTTCTGATTTCAGAGGGTAAAAGTTTATTTACTTACTGTTTTGTTTTATTTATATTTCATTTTATTCACTACTTTTAGTATTTTTCTACTCTACTACTTTATTATTTACTATTTTTATTTATTTTATTTTATTTATTTACTATTACTTTATTAGTATTTTATTTACTACGGTGTTGATTGTTTTTATTTTCCTTATTTTCAAACACACACACACCCCCCATTTTCAACTAGCAAAATATCAGACATGCTCAGATACTGAAGCTTGCGTGTGGATCGCCAGCCCTACATATATCTGCAATTATTGTTTAGTATACTCATGACATGAGGAATATAAATGCCTGAGTTTTATTTTCAAAAAGGAAACTCTTATGCACTATGCTGGTATGAGGTCCATCTTGTGTCACTCTCTCTGGTTTTTCAGGTTGAAGCAATGGCCAGGAGCGCTTTTTATCAGGTTCGGCTGATACATCAGCTACTCCCATTTCTGTAGGCAAATAACTTTAAAACAGTGGTACATATGCTGGTAACCTACAGGCTTGACTACTGTAATGAGCTCTACATGGGGCTGACTTTGTACATAGTCCGGAAACTACAGCTGGTACAGAGTGCAACAGCCAAGACTGGTCTCTCGGACAACCCGAAGGGACCAGATAACACCGATTTTAAAAGAACTGCACTGGCTGCTGATATGTTTCCAAGCGAAATACAAAGTGCTGGTTATTACCTATGAAGGCTTTAATGGCTTGGGTCTAGGGGTACTTAAGAGAGCACCTTCTTTGTTATGAACCCTCCCGCCAATTCGACCATCTGGGGAGAACCGATTACAGTTGCCACTGGCTTGTTTGGTGGTGACTTGGGACCGGGCCTTCTCTGTGGCTGCCCTGGTGCTCTGGAATGTGCTCCATCAAAATAAGAGCATCTCCATCTCCGATTGCTTTTAAAAAGACACACCTGTGTTCCCAGGCTTTTAATTGAAATTAATTGTAAACTGTTTAATTGTTTTTCCCCTGTGAAATTGTTTTTACTTTGTTTTATATGTGTGGTGTTTTAAATTGTGTACACCACCTAGAGATATACATATCAGGCTTTATATAAATATTATACACAAATTAAAAAAAATTGTCTTGTATATATTTCAATTTCCCTCAATTATTTCCCCCCTCAAAAGAGTCCCATCTCCGCATCATGGCTTCAGCATTTTTAAAAGCTCATATTTAAACTCAGCAGCGCCATCATTTAATCATGGAAACTGTTCAGTTCATTGGTGTTGTACGACAATGTCTTCTGCCTCAAGTACAGCAATCCTTTCAAAAGGAAGCCTCGTACGTGTTTGCTCCCCAGGAAGTCAACCCCCTTTACAATCTGCATGTTCCAACTTGGTTTACCATGAAGGAGAGTGGGGCTGTAAAAATCACAGCACAGCTCCTTGTTCTGCTATCGGTGAAGAGAATATCCTGCTAAGTCAACATATTCAGGCGTGTTGACTGCAGGGGCCATTGATCACAGAGCCACAGTCTGCTGGCCCACAAATAGTGCCCCCCTCAAGTGGCTGGGGAACATTAACTCAGCCTGGCAACTACTGTTGGGAATTCTTTCCTCCATCATATTCCAGAGCAAAAGAAAGGAGATGATGTACTTCTGGAGGTCTTCACCATATGCAAACACATCCAAGCATATTTGCACCCGGGAGAAAACCTATTCACTCTCCTGTTCGCTCACTCCCAAAGACTGCCATTTCTGGTTGCCTTCAGCACAGCTTAACTTTTAGCAGAAAGGGAACGAAGCTAGGGAAAGTTGGCAGTGGATACAGGAATTCAGGTGACCAGAATCCAATGTCAATAGTTCCAAAGCTCATCAGGAACGCTTGTGCAAGAGAGAAAAGCTGAAGGTTTCTTCCCCTGTCAGAAGGAAATGGGAACAATGCTTGGAGAGAAACACCGTGATGAAAACAGCAGTGCAAAGACTGGCTGAAGTAGCTAGCTCCCCAAGCCTGTCGAAAAGCCTGGAGTTGCCTGTTACATGAAAAACTGATCAAGTTCAAAGAAAGGAAGAACAGGCACTTGCTTCCCCACTGGGAAGCAAGTTCCCCCTCTCCTAATTGACAAGATGAAGCAAGAAGACAAAGCGACTCCATCAGTGTGTGGGGAGAGGTAACTATTCCCCAGTGTGTGGGGTAACATGTGGGCCTCTGGTTCAGATATTCAGAACATGACTGGGCCACTGAAGCTCCTGATCTTGCTGAAAAGACTCACCCTTCCCACATCCGAGAGCTGTGCATGCTCCCGTCCTGCAGCTGGTGCCTAAAGGACCATTGATGGTTTTCTTGCCACTAAAGGAACTCTGTGCCGGGTTGGGATGACTTGGGGGAGGAGATTCCTCCTATCCAAGTTCAGAAGCTGCGTGCAATCCCATTTTCTGATTGGGAGGGAAAAACAATGCAGGAAAGGGCTCCCTCCTACCCAGCAGCTGCACCAAGCTCTTTAATGAGGCAGGAGGAAAAGCCCTTTGTCTCAGCTGCCACTTAGCAGATGATCACTTCCTCTCCCTCCAACGTTGCTTTTTACTGACAGAAAATGAATTTTTAAAAAATAAATGGAAGCACACACAGCTCCTGACCTTGAGGAGGACGTGTCTCTTCCCCTAACTAGGATCGTGAGAACAGCCGTGCAGTTGGGGCCCCCAAGTCAGCCCAACTCAGCTAATCTTTCAACTTACAATGTGAGCAGAGAGAGTTCTTTTAATGGCAAGAAATGGCCCTTCAGTCACCAGGTGCAGGATCAGACTCCAACCCTCTATTTCATGCTTCCATGCCTTAAACCACCACCTCTTGATCTTGCAAAACAAGAATGCATGTCCAGGACTAGACTGACTCATCATGATGGTCGATATTTACACTTTCCACCCGGGGGTGGGGGATGGGGGAAGAAGGAAAAAGTAAACCATCTCTCTTCTATACAGCTGAACAGGAACTGAAAACCAAAGTGGCCAATATATTGGTATATTCCATACTGAATGGATGTCTTGTTCTCTTTCTAACCAAGTCCAAATATTCATCTGGCAGTTTTTAAATAGATGCAGAATGCTAAGCATCTGCCAGAGAAAACTCTTATCCCAACTTTCCAGGAGCTGCGTGTGAATTTCCACGCTGTACCCTTTGAGTAACATCGAGTTAAGGACAGCCACTGTCTGCGCAGAGCTAAGAGTTTCCATTTCCAGCATCAAGAGCATTTCTACTGTGGATGTCTTGTCTAAACACACAGCTAGATTCTAGTCTCAGGGGGTTGAAAATGAACCAGTAGAGGGTTTGATCCTTTAATCGCTACATTCTCAAACTGTAAGCTGGGATCTCCTCTATGGGGGAAAACAGCACAAGGGCTGGGATTCTGGAAGGGATCCCCCACAACAGGAAGACCAGCAGCTGCAGGGAAAGATCCTCCTCGGGACCCAGAGCAGGAGCTCTACTGAGCTGCAGTAGGGTTACTCCGTTCTCATCGAGGTAATTGCCTATAGCAGCTGAGCAAATCTTGCTTCCAGGCAAGAGAACCAGGGTGCCAGGAAGCAGGTGCAGACACTTGCTAAAATATTATGTCAACATTAATTCACACTGATCTACACAAGCAGTGGGACGTGTGCTGTGGTGCATGGGACTCTCCCAAGCTGCATGCCACAAGAAGGTAAACGAACAAGTCTGCCTTGAGCCCAAAGTAGCAAGCAATGCTAAGAAACCTAAATAAATATACTATCATTTGGGGGACGTTAGGACACATGCAGTTGACTGAAGGGAAATATTTGTTCCCCCCACCCACAACAGTGAATTATTTCAACTGAAGTTGATATTCAAATAAAAATATCAGACCTGCTACAATACCTTTTTTGCACTTTCGGGTCCCGCTTCATCAAAACGAAAACGGACAATACGGAAGTCTTTGCAATAAATGATTAATTCTGTTGGATTAAATTTAAGCTTTTGGTTGGGGCCCAGGACTTTCTGTTTCCTCTTTGTGTCATTCACTGAAAAGAAAAAAAAGAAGATAGTTATATGTCTTGGTCTGAAGAACAGAGCATAGGAAACATCACCAATCTGCAAATGCTGAAGGTCATTCTAGTAACATTCACTGAACTATGAAAAAATAAAATCGAACTCTTACAGTGCTAAGAGTCTGCCAGCCCCCAGCCCACTTTAAATGAAAAAAAAACTTAATACAAAAATACAACCATAACAAAGAATACACCACACAATTACAAGAAAGAAAACAAAGAGTAAGGGAGGACATCATTAAGTTTTGAGTTCCAAAAAGTAATAACCATAATTCATCATTGTACAAATTTATCTGCTTTTAAATTCAGTTCTGATCTTCTAAAATAAATTAATTTTATAAGGGATGCAGTGTCTCAAATACATTTATACCAATCTCTTAATGAAGGTGGATATGAACATTTCCAAGAAGATGAGATACAGAGTCTTGCAGCTAAAAAACAAACCAACCAGTTTCAAGTCCTCTAAAACTACCCCTTTGACATAACCCAAATGGGATTATTTTTGGATCATATGTTAAGATGTATCCGGTTATCTCCTTTACAATATTCAGAACATTCAACCAGAACTGTGTAATTAAAAGGGCAGGCCCAAACCAAAATGGTAAATGTCAGATTTAGGGCTTTGACATCTCCAACAACTGCCAACAACTTATAAATAAATGACAATTGCACAGGTGTTAAGTACCAACAGTATTATAGCTTCAAGAAACTCTCTTTAAGGGTAATATTCCCCAAATACTTCAACATGCTTTTCCATAGCCAACAGCATTCTTCCAGAGAAATGGACTCTTCCAAATCTTTATCCCATTTATAATCATAATGTGGCCACTCCCCACCTCCCCCAAAAATCTAGCAATGAATAGTACCATTGACTTGTCAGATCTCTAAAATGAGATGTCATTAATAAATCTTCAGATTCGTTACCATTGCTGCATACTGTAATGGCAACTTCCACAGGGCATAGCCTGATCCTGGACGTACGAAAAGAGAGCTGGTTTGGTCCACTGTCTGTCTCAATGGTGACATTAGCCGTATTGGATATGTAGTCACTGGCATTACGCATATAGGGTTAGTTGTCGGAGGTTGTGTTCTTATTGGTGACACTGTCAGGTTTTCGGTACTGATAGCGTTTCCTCATCGGCGTCGTGCTCAATATCGAGAACCCCACTTGTGAATCTTTGGAGGATCGAGCCAGATAGTGTACTGTCAGTGCATTCTAGGACTGCAAGCAGTGATATTCTTGTCTTAGGGTCTAAAGCAACATCCTCCTCTCCTGCCACCTCTTCTCTTAAGTCCACATAATCCGCTGCTTGGTAGGTTCGCAGTGGTGTTTCTGCTGGTGTTCTGTATGGCCTACAGCCGCAATAATAAATTGATTGATTGTTTCTGCTGGTGAATGTATAGGCATTTTTGCTGGAGATAACTGTCGGTTTTTGGTGCTCCTTTAATGTCGATACTGAGGACAGCACTGCCTTCGACGCTGTAGTTTTCGGTCTCGGGCAAGTCAGTGTAGATGGTGCAGTGCTCAACATCGTTGTTGGTATCGTGGTGCCTGGTTCCACATCTGAAGTTAGAGTCGATTAAACCGCTGTCGGCGAGGGCATACTCCTCCTGGAGCCCAGGTTCCACCAGGAGTAATGTCGATGCACGATCGGTGGCCGAAGTGCCTCATCACAAGGCTGCCCGTAGTCAAAGTGCGCGGTTCTTTAGTGTTTGTTCTAAGAATGAGCAGCATATCTGGCACGACGCCGGATTGCGCTGCTCTCCCAAACACAGCAAACACGCATCATGACTATCCGTCATCGGCAGTTTTGCGCGGCACTCCGTACAGTGCTTAAAATTTGTTTTAGCTATTGTTTTTGAAGCCTTTTTTTTTTTTAAGGACTTCGCTTAGAGTAGTCGTTTAACAGCTCTTTGTCGGTAGGGGTCATTACAATCCGCTCACCACCGGACAAGTCCAGTACTCGCTCCATTTAGTTTCTTGTTCCTCCATCCATATTGAGTTGCCGTTATCCTTGTCAGTCTTTTCTATTTTATCCCATTTGTTTTCACCAAGGAACAAATATTACAAGGTGTAGATGCTTAGGCAATCTAATAGAAACTGAACAAGAACACGCCCCAACTGCCGAAAATAACGGAAGCACGGAGCATGCGCAGGGCAGTTGGAGGCGTAGTGAGGAGCCAGCCAATCTATCCATGAGGTCCCTGCGCAGGCACAGAACCCATTCATTATGAATGCAACAGATCACAATCCATATTCTTTGGTAAGACATTCATCTTAATCACTGCCACCCTTCCTAACTAGGAATGGGGAAGATTTAACCACGTATTTAGCTCTTCCTTAACCTCTACTTGAAATTTCTCATGATTAAATTTTGATATTGATTCCAAGTCTTTTGGGATCCAAACTCTCAAATATCTTATTGGTGAAACAGTAAGTTTGCTTTTATATTTTTCAGTGAAAGAGTCCACCATTTTCTGCTCTAAACTGAAACTTATCCAATCTGATTTAGAATAATTTATCTTATATCCTGAAATATCACTGAACAAAGATAACGTATTAAATACTGCTAAGAAAGATGTTTGTAAATTAGTTAACACAAGTGCCATATCATCTGCATACATGCTAAACTCGAACCCTTGTTTACCTATTAACAGGCCATGGACCTTGTTATCTTGAACAGCAATTGCCAAATATTCAATCATTAAAACAAAAAAATAAAGGAAATAAAGGACAGCCTGGCCTAGTGCTCCTCTGCAATTTAAAAACTTCTGATGGGTATCCCTTAGTTATAACTCTGACCTTAGGAGACAGATACATTAACCTAACTCAATCAGTGAAACTTCCAGCTATACTGAAGGCCTTTGATACTGAAATTAAATGTTCTTTCCAAACAGTCAAATGCTTTTTGAGCATCTAAGAAAATTAAAGCACTTTCCTTTTTAGTATAAATTTCCCAACACAATCAACTAAACGTTTAATATTAGAAGAGAAGATAACCTTCTGCCAGGAACAAAGCCTGTCTGACAATGCAAGAAGGAATAACTATTTAATCTTGTAACTAAAATGGTCACCCAGACTTTAAAATCTTGATTCCTCAAAGCTATTAGATGATATGAATCTGGATTTGTCACATCTCTCTAAGATTTAGGAATTACAATCAAGCTAGCATCCTTCCAGGATTCTACAATATTAATTAATTAATTAATTAATTAAATCTCCAATAGTCAAATATAGTGACTATAAGAGATCAATATAATTTTAATAGTACTCCACAGGAAGGCCATTGCTAGCCCCTTTATTACATAACCCAGGGGTTCTCAAAACTGAGTCCCCAGATGTAGAACTACAACTCCCATCATCCCCAGCCATAATGGCCAAAGGCCAAAGATGGGAGTTGTAGTCCAACAACATCTGGGGAACCAAGTCTGAGAACTCCTGGCATATGCCTTACATTCATATCCAGTTCTTTCTCCAAAGTGCTCATGACAAGTTAGCTTCACTATAGCTCATTGATAGATTCAACTGAGACCCGAGGACTTGCCCTTGAATCCATAGGATTCCTGGCATATCCTTAAGCAACAATCCGCTGTACACTTCCCTGGTAGTAAGCACCACTGAGACTACCCAATGGGACTACCTTTTAAGCATCCATAGGATCAGTCTGCATTCAATAACCACATACTTTCTTGGACGTGCATATACGTTCCAAGAAGCAGTTCTGACAGTTCTGTGTTTATTTGCAAAAGCTAAATGCACCAGCAAAAGAAATATTTCACCTCTCACACCTACCTGTGACTATCTGCTCAATGCATGTTAGTGCAACATCATGTTCTCCTAGGAGAAGGTTCTTGTAATGGAATTTCTGAAATACAGAAGAGAAGCTCGTGATACATGCAGTGACTCGCTTCGGCTTTTAGCAAAGGACACATGCATGGGAAGAGGAGCATGTGGCTGGCACCAAGAGAGGAGCTCCCCTTCTCCACTTAGGACACAAAGGGAGGCCGCACGGCCCCTTGCCCAGACTACAGTATCATTCTACCAAACAAAACAGTTACAGTTAATTAGTTCTCCACATATCAGCTATTTCCAAAGAATGAAACTGAACAGAAGGCAGCCAATAACGTGAGGTGGTGAGACAGAGCCAGAAGGCTTCTTTCTGATTGACCAGCACAGGGAGAGGAAGGCCTGGCTTTGCATTTCCCTCCCCCCACTGATCCCCGGGACAAGTAAGCTTAGCATTAAGCCTGGTCCAAGAGACAGACCTCCAAACTGGAGTGGCCGAGACGGGCGCCTACATGGGCCAAGAATTGCACAGGCAAATGGTGCCATCGTAAACAATCCAGGAGGCAAGGAATGGGTATGAACCTTCACAACAGATTTATGACCAGCTGGGTCCTGCACAGGATTGCTTTTGAGACAGACAATCATACTTCTATCCAAGCAAACAATCAGTATTTTTTTAAAAAGTAGTACTGTAAAAAAACCAACCTGAAGTGGCATGGGATCATCGGTAACAAAGGATATCTTGAAATTACTGCAGATAAGTTTCCCCCACAGGTCATCTTGGTTCGTATCTGTTGCAATGCATTTCCTCACAAAATTCACTTCATTCACCACAATTTCACCTTTAAAGAGAAAGGGGAGGGGAGGCAATTAAGTCACCAAATTACTTTCACTGCATGAATTCTCACAAGGCAGCAGTATGCAGAGAGAATTCTGGAAATAAACCTGTGGCTGCCAAAAGCTGATTTGCATAGACAGCTGCTTACACACACACACACACACACAGTTTGTATTGCTCACCCAGCATCATAGCTCTTTATGGAAAGAAAAGTACTAAACATTCACTAAATAGTCCTCACTTGGAAGGATGAAGAATCTGGAGGTACTAAATATCCAATGCAAAATATGTCTACAACTCTGAAATATGACTTCAGAGCCGGCATCTAAAAATCTCAATGAGAAATTCCTCTCTTCTGAATGGGAAGAGTCTTCCAAATATTTTAGGCAACGCCCTTCTTATGATTCTAGTTTCTTCTACAAAATCTTAACACCATCCATCCTTTCAACATTTGGGCCACTCCTTCCGACTGAACAGTCATACTACAGGCGTAACCCATTGTTTGTGGGGGTTCAATTCCTCACCTACAACAGTGAGTAACGAAACAGTGAATAATGAGTCATTGTGCCTATAGGAATTAGGGGTGTTAGGTTCCTGCAAAGGGGTGGTGGTGTCCAAAAGCCAGTGGGAAATGGTGAAATTACTTGAAAGAAAGTGCCATTCTGTGCTCTCGCATGTCTCCAACTGTCCATCACTACTCCAGAAAACCGTCAGTTTGGCCATTTCCCAGCAAAACTTGTGGGGGGAATCTCATTTTCTTCAACAGATGAGCCACAAAATGGCTCCTTTACACAAAACGGTGGCAGGAAATTACCTTGGAGGTCATTTCCGGCCACCTAGCGACCACGGATACGTAGGTATTAACCCTTTGTATACCTGCATATGTCAAGGTTGGGTGGTTATTTGTGGGCCGCAGATATGTGAAACCATGAATAGCAAGGTCCACCTGTACTTGCAACTGCACACTTTCAACCACAGGAAAAGTCTAAGAGTTGTCATTTAACTGGTAGATTTCAAAGAACAGGACACCAGCTTTAAAAAAAAAAATACAAGGAGAGAAATATGTTGTTAGTAGCCAACACCCCTGGCATCCAAGGGATTTGATGCAATCCCACAACAGACCACAGAAAGAGAGCACAATAAATTGTAGCTAGGGATTATGGGAGTTGTAGTTCAACAAAAGCTGGAGAGCCAATGCTGCCTACACCGGAACTAGACAATGTGTGGGTCCATTTGCATGCAGGAAGTAAAGTGAGCAGGGGGGTCTTTGCAAAACTGGCTTAAGGGATCTGTCTATTCATTCCAACACAAATTGTGTACAGCCAAGAGCAACCAAATCTCCTGCTTCCCTTATCACCAGCCCGTAAAACATCGGAGACAAGAAGCGAATCTGGGCAAGTCACCCAAAGCTAGCCATGTGTCAAATATACAGTTTCGTAGTTTGGCTTCTCAAGGGAAAAGGTAAGCAGCACAGCTCTTGGCAGGTACTGCACCCCATAATATGGGCTCTATATTTAGTCACTTCTGCTTCTATTTTGCAGGCACAAGCTGTTCTCGGTCTTCGCTTGTGTGTGATATGAATAGACGAAGATCAGCCACAAGAGACAAGAAAGGCGAATCTGCCAGAAGCTATAAAAGAATAAACTGCCTGCAACTTTGGAGAAGCTGCTACCAGTCTGTGTAGACAATACTGAGCTAGAAGGACCAACGGTCTGACTCGACAGAAGGCAGCTTCCTATGGTCCTACTCCTCTCCAGCTCAAATAACTATATCCAAATTAAAATATGAATTTCAAAAAATCTGTCATCAAAGTTGGGTTACATATTTCAGATGCAGTTAGATAAGCAATACTCAAGTTACTAATGCAGCTTCATAGAGAACCAGCGTCATTCACTGAGAGCCAGCGTGGTGTAGTGATTAGAGTGCTGGACTAGGACCAAGGAGACCCGAGTTCCAATCCCCATTCAGCCATGAGAACTGCTGGGTGACTCTAGGCCAGTCACTTCTCTCTCAGCCTAACCTACTTCACAGGGTTGTTGTGAAAAAGAAACTCAAATATGTAGTACACTGCTCTGGGCTCCTTGGAGGAAGAGCGGGATATAAATGTTTATTATTATTATTAATAATAATAATAATAATAAAGAAACAACTGGCATTTTTAAGAGAGCTGTAAAAAGGAGGTCCATGAACATTTGACTAGCCCAAACTTCGCTGTTCCACACCAACTCTTACAAATGCAAACAGCCTTCAAGAGCAAAGTCTTGCTTCCACATCTACTGCAGTTAGGCTGAGTTCTCACAATCACTTTCCTGTCCTCGGAAGTTAGTGAAGGCCAGAGGGCGAGTCTGGCAAAGAAAGGGTCAATATTGCTGGGTTGCTGTGGTGCCGTACCCACACAATCTCAGTCAGCAGCTATGGGGGAGCTGATCACAGGAGCCATTAGCTTCTAGGGACCCAGAAGGAATCCCAGCACTCCTGGACCCTGCTCTCATGCTGGAAAGCCTTCACTGTGTCACTAGCCATGCTCCCGTTGGCCCAGATGCCAGAGAGGGCAGCCACAGCTTTGAGCACGCTTGGCCACACTCAATGCCCAGGGTGCTTCGGAGCTGTTTAAGCCACCAAGGGGGGTGAGGAAGAGTGCATGGTCATTCAGTGTGGGTGGGAGACCAGAGTGCCAGTTGACATAGTCATTTATGGAGCAGCATGCAGGCAGCCAGGACTGGTGTGGGGCACATGTTCTCATGAAGAAGAGATCTTGGTCAGGGTATCCAGCAAGATGACCAACCCAGATATAATCCTGGATTAGATATGCCAACTAGTAGTGTATAATTTACAAGATTCCCACCATGCATGGGTTCTTACAATCACAATGTTGTTGGCCAAGCCAATTTAACCAGGATTAACATGGTCATGAGAATGCAGCCTTAATGCAGATTGTCTTCAATTCATCGTACAGAAACATTAGCTCTGTAGTTTTCTGAAACCAGCCAAAATGAAATATGCCAGCTCCCTAACACAGAAAATAGATAATATAGTCATCCCCTTGCCAATTTTGGGTATTCGCGACTGGGAAATCGTGACCAGTCTTGCCAACCATGACCTGAGTACCCATGGTTTGGCAAGATGTTTTGGTGATGGGGGGGTTTCGTGATTTGGGGGGGGGGTTTCAGAAGTTCAATCCACTCATTCCTCTTGCTGACCTTGCCAACTACTCACAATTTAAAGTGATTTTTAGTGATGGGGGTGTGTGTTAAAAAAAATGCCCAGAGGTTCAATCTGCTCACTCCTCTTGCTGACACTTGACGATTTTAGGGGATATTTTGGTATTTTTCCTTTGATTTTTAGCACTGCGGTTCCCCTAACCCCATTTCCCACTATTTTCAATCACTTGCCAACCGTGAATTTGCCAATCACCTGGTTTTCTTGGAACTAAACCCTCGTGATTGGTGAGGAATGACTGTACAGCAATGCAACATGAAAAACTGGGGGTGAAAAAGAAGGCAGAGGCAGGTCAAGGAGGGATGCCCTGATTCTATGATTTTAGATTCTATTATGAATGATATTTGTAACCCAGCCCTTTCTCCACAATTACTGTATTTACCCGAATTGAAGACCAAGTCCCCACCCCCACCCCAAGTTGTTTAATAACAGGAGGTTGTCTTAAATTCAGAGTCCTGTTCCTTTTGTGTAATTACAGTATAACCTGTATTTAACTTCTACTTTTTAAGGTGATCGTCTTAAATTCAGAGTCCTCATCGATTCGGGTAAATACAGAATCCCATCTTATGGAATAAATACAGAATCCCATCACTGAAACTTCATCGGTTTCAATGAAAGAATTAAACACATACTTACATTTCTCCCATTAAAATCAAGAAGCCAAGAAGTGTTTGACAGGATTGTGCCCGCAGCATTTAAACAGTTCTCCTGCCGAGCACTTAGTCTGACCCATTACATTATTTCTGTAATCTTCAACCACCACTCTAGCAGTATTACTATCTACACATTGCAGAGGGGAGGGAGAGAGGGAGCAGAGTGTTTGGCTTGCAGCTCACACTTCATAAAACGAACATTTATAGACAGCTTTTCAACAAAAGTTCTCGAAGTGGTTTACACAGAAATAATAATAATAAAGAAGATGACTTCTTGCCTCAGATGGGTTCACAATCTAAAAAGAAACATTAAGAGACACACCAGCAACAGCCACTGGAGGGATGCTGTGCAGAGGCTGGATAGGGCCTGTAGCTCTCTCCCCACTAAATGTAAGAGAATTGCCCCTTTAAAGGGTGCCTTTTCGTACAGTTAGCAGGGACCTTATAAACCTTGCAATCACTGCTACTTCTCTCGAAATGAAACCCTTCAAATTTTTCCAGCCGTAATAGCCACTTGTTAGTTCAGGGGTTCTCCAACTTGGGTCCCCATATGTTGCTAGACTACAACTCCTATCATTCCCACTGGCCATTGTGACTGGGGATGATGGGAATTCTAGTCCAGCAACATCTGGAGACCCAAGTTTGAGGAACTCTGTGTTACTACATTTGGGAGGCCCACAAAGCAATATCAAGAAACCAAAGCAGTATTTTAACTGAAATAGTGTTGAAAACATTTGCTTTTCAACCAGATTACAGTCTCCTAGCTATTTCAGACAAAACATTCCTCGTCAAAGTGCTGGATATTAAAACAGAGCGGATTTATTAGTATGCTCACAGCATTTAAATGTAAATTTCCTCTAATCCACTTCTAAATGAATCTTCTGTTCAGTGTGCACAGTAGCTATTTTGAAGTTCAAAAGGGAAAAACACCATTCTGCCGAGATTCTCCTTGTAAGCTCATGAAGTGCTTTTTGAAAATCCTTTTAGGGAATTTTCATGAGGTCTTATGACGTGTTAGTGGGCCCGCAAGAGACTGCATGCTGCTTTGTTAACTGTTGCCACCTGTTCCAATTGCATTCCGTATTCCTCCCCATGAATTAAGACTCAAGATGCAGAAACTGATGGCAAATTACATTTGGAGCTTTTTCCAAATTAAGACACTTCTATAATTAAGTTCACTAATCACATTATTTCTGTGGACACTGCAGAAAGAGTGCTGTATTGTTTAGTAGGACCTCGTGACACTATGGCCAACCTAATAAGCATGGAAAGGCTGTTTGGGTGAAGTGATAATTTAGAAAACCTGAATTTTCTGCAAGCCTCTGCAGGCAGGCAATGTCTGTGACTGAAGCACTACTATTTCCAACAGGCAATTTCTAACTGGGCCCAATGACTGTCCAAAATAAGTCAATACCTTTTCACAATTTAGGAAGTCTAACACAATTCAACCTCCTACTTGGAAGCTGCAAGTATGCAGAAAATAGTTACCCTTCCCAACTGACTGTCTGGATTGTCACAGCAATGTCCATACGTTTAGGGTTGCCATATTCTGGCTTTCCAAATCCGGGTGCCTAATTTGATTATTATGTATATTAGCTGGAAAATAATTACTGAGCAGAATAGAGACCGCATGTGTTGCTCCATAACTCCACTTCTACAAGGGCTAGAGCTTAGCTTTTTAAAAAAATGAAATCTGAAACCTGGGAGGATCTGGGTGAGATGCTTAAAATCTGGGCGAGACCCGGAATTTCTGGGGAAACCCGGAATTTCAGGGGACAGGGCAAGTCTACTTACGTTCCATATAAAACACACTTTGCAGCTACTGCAGCAAGTGGCATTCAAGCAAACTGCCGGCATTTGACTTGCTCAGTGAGATGGAACTGCCCATGATGCTCCCTGCTTCCATGTTTGTTTCCACTCTTTCCTCCTGAAATAGCTGTCCTACCACTGAGCCCTGATTTAGAAGAAAATAGCACTCAGTGTGCTTCAGTGAGGAGGAAGGCTTTGTATGTTATAGCTACGGCTGTAATGTTTAGTTAATAAATGGGTTTGTTTATTACAGATGCCTTCTGATCTGCAAGACATTATTCTTATGACTGCTTACAAAACCCTGAGAGGCAAGCACCACTGAAGAGGCATTCTCTTCATGACCTCCCTCTCTCACACCCATACACACAGGAGGTAATGCCTCTTAGGATGATGTCTGCACTGCCTTCTACATGCATCGTAACAACAAAGGCGGCTTCTTTCCTCGCAACTACTGTTTTCAATCACATGCAAATTTATGCAGACTTAAATCACTTAAATTCCAGTGGCAGCAGTGGAAAAGAATAAAAAGCAAAGAAACTTCCAGCAACAAGATCTGCCCCGATCAAAGTTCTGTCAGATCATAATGTACAGCATGCATCAAAGATAATAATGATACAGACATCGAGGCTTTTTGCTTATACTTGACAGAGATTAACACACTTCAAAATAATCATCACTCATTTGTTACCAAGCCAGCCCCAATAATTTCCTGTCCTAGAGCTGTAAACGAGTAGAGAGTTAAGAATGACACACCAAGGTCAGAGCGATTATAAACTCCCTTCTGTCAAAAACCTGGTTCAAAAAATGCATCGTGTCTACTACAGAATTAAGGCAGTTACCAGGAACATTCGTTTGCTTAAGCAGATTGCAATAGTTACTGCCAGAGATGGCAAGTCCAGCGCACCATCATGCAGTTTAGACCTCTGGGCACAGAGTGCCTCAGCGAAGGGCCGACACACAATTCCGAGTGGAGACTCAGTGTCGCTGCCTGGAGGAGAGCAGCATTCTTAGCTCTTGTTCTCAGTGCTCGGTCGGCTTCTGTCTTAGTATTCTTCCAGCGGCGCTCTAGGCGTCTTTTGACTTGCTTCATCTCTAGGAGTTCCTCAGAAAACCAAGGAAGCCGAGATCCATGAGCCCTAAGAGGCCGCTCAGGAGCAATCTCGTCAAGCGCCCTCGTAGCCCCGATGTTCCAGGCATCAATGAGTAGCACTGGCGAGTTGCCTACCAGATGGCTGGGAAACTCCCCAAGTACCCTCTGAAAACCATCAGGATCCCATAAGACACCTGGGGCGGGCCATCCGAATAGGTCCAATGCCCCTGCGGAAGGAAGGTGCGGCAGCCACCCGCAAACGAATTAGGGAGTGATCAGACCACGGCAAGGGACAGATAGATAAGTCCCCCATTTTAAGATCACGTCGCCATTGCTCCAAGACAAAAACCAGGTCCAAAGTGTGACCACCAATGTGAGTCGGGCTAGAGATAAGTTGTGATAAGCCCATGGCTGCCATGAAATCCCAGGCCATCATCAAACCCTCACCCAGGGACGGCAGGTGAGGAAATCCCCCAGAATCAAAGATCTGGGGTTCATAACCAGCAGGCCCGCAGCAAAGTCGAGAAGCTCAGGAAGGGCCGAGGCCAGGCAGCAGGGCAGCCGGTACACAAACAACAGCCCAAGCTTATCGCAAAGACCCAGCATCACGAAAAGGCACTCACAACCTGTTGCCTACAGGGCAGAGCCCCTAATCAATGTGAGATCTTCCCTATAAATCATTGCCACTCCACCTCCCCGGCCAAGGACCCGGGCTGATGGAACATGGAAAGAATTGCCCTTTCAGTGAGCAGGAGGCCTAGCTAGAGATATCAAGGCCTGGGGGTGGGGGGAGAGAAACACCAGGAAAACACAGGTCCCCCCCTTCCCCCCTCTCTCTGGGGAAGGAAAATCTCCCCCCTCCCCTAGGCATTCACATTGCTAGGCCTAACTCGTATTGCTGCCGGGGGCAAGGCACACACCAACAAACCCCATACAGACAGGGTTGTGTTTTGGGTTTTTTTAGAGCTCTACAAGTCAAGGCAGTTGAGAGAAAAGGTTTTAGGGTTGGGCCAGGACTTCTCAGCCCTACACAGCTCCCTGCCCTGGCTTCTGTTCTGCACCCTCTAGCATCCCATCCCAATTCATGCCTGGATTTCAAAACTCCACAAAAATACTATCCTGCAACATGATGCGTGCTTGGCTCTAATTCTATTACACACACAAGTTTTCGACTTCCCCAATTCTCTGTAATTGCCCAGTACGCTCAAGTGAAGCTCTTTTTGAGGCAGAGAATCCCACTGGTCTTCTTTCCAGCCATTCCCGTTATCTCCCAAGTTAGTCTTCCAGTTCCTTGTTTCAAAAGTTGAGGCTGTGCCCAGGTCATAAGGAAGGGTGATTTCAGTCAGCTTCTGGAATATAGCTAAAATGGACCAGCGCCACAGGAATTCTCAAACCACGTGCTGCAAGAGAACTAATAGGGCACCACCATAAGCGCGCCCCCTCTTTTTTCTTTTTAGCTTTTCTTTTCAGGCACTGAGTAATTCTAATAAGTAATGGGATACAGAATTATTATTTTTTAATAATACCACCACCACTCACCCACAGAAGAGGCTGCCTGCCACATCTCTGCATGACTCACTGCACTGGCCAGACATCCATCCATCCAGCTGACTGCTGGTAGGGGCAGATAATCCTGCTGCATCTTTGGAGGTGATACAGTTGGAGCATTCCATCGTTTCCAATTCAGAGATGCAGCAGAATTACACCCACTCAAACGAGGCTGCCCAGCATCTCTCTGCACAAGTCCTTGTTCCACACATGGCCCAGAAAGGTACATTGGTACTCACCGTGAAGGTGTCTTCTGGCTGGTGTAGAAGAGGTCACCCAACGTGGGATTACATCCCTCCACATGCTCCAGAAGGCAGGAAGTAGAAAGAACTGAAGACTTAACCCCATGCATGTGGGCGTATACCTTCAGTACCTAAAACAGCTCAAGCTCCAGAAGAAATAACATAACCACAACATGAACAGGAAAATAGCATAACATAACCCAGGACAAGAAGAGGAAGAGCAGAACAGAGTAGCCCTCCCTCCCGGGTCAGAGATCCAGCCAAGGAAAAGAAACAAACCCCGGGTGGGCCTTGGGTGACCTCTTCTACACCAGCCAGAAGACACCTTCACGGTGAGTACCAATGTACCTTTCTCGGCTGGTGTAGGAGGTCACCCAACGTGGGAGATACCACAGCACCAACCACGGGAGGGAAACAAGAGTCCCCAAACACTGGATCTACTGAGCCGGAAGGACCCTCTGAAGGACCCTCCGACCAAAGGCCGCCCTTGCCGAGGCGTGCTCGTCCAACTTATAATGTCTTGAAAACGTGAATGGAGACGACCACGTAGCTGCCTTGCAGATCTCCTCCAGCGATGCCGCGGAGGACAGTGCCGCCGACGTGGCCGCTGATCTTGTCGAGTGGGCCGTAACCTGATCAGGAACTGGCAGGTCCTGCAACCTATACGACTCCACGATACAGGACTTCACCCATCTGGCGATGATTGCTGCTGAAACCTTCAGACCCAACTTGGCCGACTTGAATGCTACAAACAGGGCGTCAGATTTCCTAAATGATTCCGTCCTATGTAGGTAGACCTTTAGCGCCCGACGGACATCCAAACGGTGCCATTCCTTCACAGCAGGGTGTCTAGGTTCTGGGCAGAATGAGGGAAGAAAGATGTCTGCAGCCCTATGGAAGATTGAGTTCACCTTGGGAGCGAAGGACGGATCGGGAATGAGTCGAACTGCATCCTTAGAGAAGACACACAGGCCACTCTTAACGGATAAGGCCTGCAGCTCCGAGCCCCTTCTGGCCGATGTTATAGCCACTAGAAAGGCCACCTTCCATGAAAGTAGCTGAAGAGAGGTGGAACGCAGCGGCTCGAACGGGTGAAATTGAAGCCCTCGCAGCACCACATGCAAGTCCCAGGATGGGAAACGGTGACAGACTGGCGGCGATAAGTGTGCTGCCCCTCTCAAGAATTTCTGTAAAAGAGGGTGTTTAGCTTGGGAGGCACGCTGTTGTGGGAACAGCATCTGGACCAAACACGCCGCTTGCCGCTTGAGGGTGTTAGGTTTTAGGCCCATGGAGAGACCATCCTGCAGGAAATCCAGTAGCTCCCGCAACTTACAATTGTCGGGCTGCAGACCACGCCGAGCCGCCCAACGAAGAAAACTTCTCCAAGTTGACTGATAGATCCTATTGGTAGAATCCTTCCTGGAGGCGAGGATGGTCTCAATAACCTGCTCCGACAATCTTTCCCGGCCTAGGATAGCCCGCTCAGCTTCCACGCGGTCAGTTGCAACCATTCTGGTTCTGGGTGGAGAATTGGGCCTTGCTGTAGCGGGTCTGGACGACAAGGAAGTCTGAGGGGCCTTTCCACGGCCAGCGCCACGATTTCGGAGAACCAGGGTCTCCTGGGCCAGTAGGGCGTGATCAAAATCATGGAGGACCGGGACCCCCGAAGCTTCCTCAGGCACCGAGATAGTAAAGGAACTGGAGGAAAGGTGTACAGCAGCGAACGAGGCCACGGTGTCGACAGAGCGTCCACTGCTTCCGCCCCCTCCGACGGGAAGCGCGTATAGAACCTCCGCAGCTTGGTGTTCTCCCTGGACGCAAAAAGGTCTACGCACGGGTTGCCTAGCCTCTCCGTCACCCACTGGAATACCGAGGGATGGAGGCCCCACTCCGCCGGCTGAATCGGCTGTCGACTGAGCCAATCCGCCCGTACATTGGAGGCCCCGCTCACATGATGTGCCAGGATAGATAACAAGTTCCACTCTGCCCAATCCAGCAGGGTCACTGCCTGTAGATGGAGCGACCTCGACCTCATCCCCCCTTGCCTGTTGATGTGTGCCTTGGTCGCGGTGTTGTCCGTGCGCACCAAAACGTTCCGACCCTGCACCAGCGGCCGGAAGGACCTTAGGGCCAGGAACACTGCCCGCAGCTCGAGCCAATTGATGCTGTGACGGGATTCCTCTCTGGACCACTGGCCCTGAGCAGATTCGTTCCGGCAGTGTGCCCCCCAGCCCCACAGGCTGGCGTCTGTTGTGACTAGAATCCTTTCTGGTTCCAGAAACGGTCTCCCCTGGACGAGGTTTTTTCGAACTGTCCACCACTTGATCGCCTCCCTCAAATCCCTGGGTAGGAGAATCTTCTTGTCTCGCCACAGCGCAATTCTGCTTTGATGGGGAAGAAGAGCCCACTGCAATCTGCGAAGGTGGAGCCTTGCCCAGGGAACCGAGTCCATGGCCGCTACCATGAGCCCGAGAAGTCTTGCTAACTTGAGGAGGCTGGCTTGGTCTTTCCTCAACACTCTGCTGGCCAGGGATGACAGGACCTCCAACCTGTCCTCTGGAAGGAACAGTCTGCAGACCGCAGTGTCCATGATGACTCCCAGATGACGAAGGCGCCGGGACGGTGTCAGGTGGCTTTTGGCCAGGTTCACCAGGAAGCCGTGCTGTCTCAGTAGAGAGAGTGTCCTGGACAAGGCAGAGCTCACGGCCTCGGCTGAGCTTGCTCGAATCAACAAGTCGTCTAAATAAAAATAAAGATGAATGCCCTCCATGCGAAGGATGGCTACTAGGGGGCTCAGGATCTTTGTGAAGACCCTGGGGGCCGATGAAAGTCCGAATGGCAGTGCTCGGTACTGAAAATGCCTTCCCTTGTAACAGAAACGCAGCAGAGGTCGACTGAGGGGGTGAATAGGTATATGGAGATAGGCATCCTGAAGGTCTATGGATACCAAGAAGTCGCCTGCCTGCAGAGCCTCTGAGATGGTGCGCAGAGTTTCCATCTTGAAGTGCTTCTTTATCACGAATTTGTTGACGGGGCGCAAGTTCAGTACCGCCCTTGCTGACCCGTCCTTCTTTGGCACAGTGAAGATTACAGAGTACATGCCCCGGCCCCTCTGGTCCAATGGCACCTCCTCTATGGCTCCTATTTCCATCAGATGTTGTATGGCTAGCAGGAGGCCCTTGTGCTTTGCGATGTTCTTTGATCTTGGGGTGAGGAGGAACCTGTTGCCAGGGCGACTGGAGAGTTCCACCCTGTAACCGTGCTTTACAATAGAAAGAACCCAATTGTCTGAAACGGACTCTTTCCAGATGTGCCAGAAGTCCAATAGTCGAGCCCCCACCCTGCCGGCCAGAGAGTCAGGAATGCTGCTTGGGGCCCCGGGACTGGGGGCTGAAGGATTGACGGTTCTGGGTATGAAACGATTGCCTGCCCTGACCCCTAGATCTATTCCACTGGGGCCGAAAAGGGCAGAAGGAGTCCCTCTGCCTGAATTGTGGTCTGAAGGATCTATAGGTTTGAGTATTCCTGCGAGGAAAAACCTTATCTTCCTTGCACGTGACCGATGGCAATGCCTTACGCTTGTCCTGGGTCTCAATGAGCACCTCCTTGAGTGCTTCATCCCCAAAGAGCTTGCCTCCTGCATAAGGAACAGCTGCCAGGTTCGCCTTAGAGGTGTTGTCAACTTTCCAATATTTGAGCCAAATATTGCGCCTGGCTAGCACACCTGCGCCCAACGCTCGAGCCGAGAAGCGCACACTATCGAAAGTAGCATCTGCTGCCAGGGCAGCCGCTTTTTGAAGACGTATTAGTTTGCGGCGCATCTGAGATTCGTCTGCCGGCGGGTCATTAAGCAGCTCATCAATCCATAACACTGAAGCTCTCGACACCAATGAGGCTGTAGTGTCGGCCCTGATAGCCATAGCCGATAAATCATGGACCCTACGTAGGGCTGCTTCTGCTTTTTTGTCTGCAGGATCCTTAAAAGTGGAATCCCCATCCTTGGGGACCACCACCACGCTAAGTAGGGTTCCAAAAGGGGCATCTGTAAGAGGTACTTTTAACAGCTTTAAGGTCTCATCATCAAAGTCATATAACTTAGAAGCAGACGCTGGCGCACGCTTAGCAGAGGCGATGGCGGACCACTCCTCTTTAATAGTGGTAGTGAACCCTTCAGGCATCACTGCCTTAGACTGGAATGGCTTCAAATTGGGGAGAACAAGGGAGCCCTTGGATACAGGGTTCTCCTCCTCAGGTGCCACTGGCTTCAGACCCAAGGCAAGCAGGGATCGGTTAATGATAGCCTGGGCATCCTCTTTCAGAGAGAGTCTTTGGCTTTGCGCCCCCGGTCCCTGTTCCTCGGGAGTCTCGCCATCCTCCACAGAGGACGTATCGGGAACCTGGTCCCCGCTCTCTACTCCAGCCATCTCCCCTTTGTGCTGCATAATGTCGGGAGACTCCTCCCCTGAATCCTCTGAAGAGCGGAGCTCCTGGGAACGAGCGAAAGAGGTCACCCTCCTGGTGCGCCTAAATCGCTTCCTGACTGGGGACTCATCCTGGGAATCCGAAGGTGACGATGCCTCTGCCCGCCGCCTAGGCGCTCTGTCCCTGGACTGCCCCTTCAGTGCTGCTGCCAGCGAGCGCTGAACCGCCTCCTCAATCCAGCTCCTTAGGGCTGCAGGATCCATGGATCTCCCGGGGCTACCTGCTAGGTTGTCACCACCCGGTGGTTCAATGCCAGGGGAGCCCCTGCCTACAGATTGCAGGTCCGCCTCCCCGCTCCCCCGCGAGGGCCCCGGTCTCACCGGTAACTGCTGGGTAGGGCTGCCGCCATCATCCTGCTGCCTGTCGGGCTGCTCCGACTCTCCCCCGTGCTCCGATCGTTCAGGGCTGGGGGGCTGCCGCTGAGCGGACTGCCGGTCCTCCGCGGAACCGCCCGCCGACTCCCTCGCTGGGCGGCCGGCCGCTGGAGACAAGGGGGGCGGGGAGAGTAAGCACGCCTCCTCCAAAATGCGCCCGGGCAGCCGCGTAGGCGAGGCTGCCCTCTGAGAGTGCACTCTTGGCAAAGTTTCCCGCTCGGCGTGACTCTTCTTCTTCCTGTTCTGCCTTTTTTGTGGCAGGGACGCCGAGCGGAGGCGATCGTGCCTGGTGTTAGACCTGGCATCCACACCCTGGCCTTCGTACTGAGGGGAAAGCCGCTGTGGCCTGCTGGCGCCAGCAAGGCTCCCCCTAGTGGCCGACATGTTGAAAACGTCCCTTTCGGCTGTTCGGGCCTTTGGCGGGAAAGACCGTTTGCGGGCCTTTTGCTCCCTTAAAGCCAGGATTCCAAGGCCTCCCTTCGCGGCCATCGGACGGAGGCCGTCGGAAGGTGATGAGAACGAGGGAGACAGAGTAATAAGCAGCCGAAAGGAGATAAAGATGCAGCAAGAGAGAGAATAAAAGGGTTTTTTTGTTTGTTTGTTTGTTTGTTTTTTAAATAGGTAGAATTAGGCAATAGAGAATATAAGAAAAATATCTAGATCAGAACAGTAGACGAAGAATAGCAGAAAACAGCGGATAATAGGAAAATACACGAAGCGAGCTGAGTGATAGAACCTCCTGGAGCGAAGGCAGGAAGTAGAACTGAAGGTATACGCCCACATGCACGGGGTTAAGTCTTCAGTTCTTTCTACTTCCTGCCTTCTGGAGCATGTGGAGGGATGTAATCCCACGTTGGGTGACCTCCTACACCAGCCGAGAAATGTGACTCTCTCAAGCTATTCTTACTGTTCTCTTCTTAGAGAATGTAGCCATTGGCCCCTGCTTGCCAACATGTCCGCACTTAAGAGAACCTTCCCAGGTGGGGAGTCAAAGGACATCTCTAATCATAGTTCAGACAGCACATGAACCTCTGCCTTCAGGAATTTGGCAAACAGGGGCCAACATGATGGGCATCCCTCCATCAACGGCAAGGACTGTCTGATTCATAGTCATCAGATGTTGATGACTACAGCTCCCATAATCCCCAGATGCAATGGCCTCTGGGGATTATGGGTGTTATAGTCAACAACATCTGGGAACCCTGTTGCAGGTAGCACTGGTCCCCACCATTGAATGAAAGCAATGTTCCATGTAAGAGGGATTCTCAGATGTTGTTGACTACAACTCCCATAAATCCCAGCCAAAGGCCATTGCAGCGGGGGATTCTGGGAGTAGCAGTCAACAACGTCTGTGAATCTTCCATTCAGGGAACAATGAATGAAAGCTGCTTATCACGTCAGCCTTTTATAGAAAGTCTCACAGGTTTTGTAGAACACAGAGAGAAGCAAGCAAGGAAAACCGTTTCAACCAACCCCAGTGTTATGGTCACGTCCCATGTGTCTACTGGCTGAAAGATATCAAGCCAAAGTAAAATGAGAGCATGGGCACTCGATAATTTATACCAGTGCAAAGCTTAATTTAAAACAGATGATGGAACTGGCCCATAGCTTTGCTTATCTGAAAAACTTGTAGGCAGATTCTGTCAAAGAAGGCAACATCTTTATAAAGAGTGTATCACTACGAAGCATTACAACTTTGGTTCTTTGGAGGTTGAAATGATTCACGTGCTAGCCTTCTAAAGGGTAGAAGGCTAGTACATTAATCATTTCAACCTCCAAAGAACCAAAGCCATAATTCAACCCCATGCACCGAACCACAGACGTAAAAATGTATTTCCACTCTTAATATAGAACGACACACATTCATGTTAAAACAGAGATGTGCCCAAAATGAAAGTCTGGTTTAGCAGGAACTGAACATCAACAGTGCACTTATGGTTTACCAATTCTATAAATGCTGAGAAGCATCTAGGAAGAAAGTTTTGGTAGCACAGAAAACCGGAATATTCTGTTGACAGAGTGGGGAGATGGGGAGAAGAGAACAGTGTGTGGATCAGACAGGATTTATTTATAACATTTAAGTCCTCTAGAAATGGGGCCAATTTACATAATTTAAATCAAGTTTCCAACTTTTAAATTCATATATTTTATATATGTTTTTAATTCAAACTAAATTAATCTTTTTTAATATAACAAATAAAACAGTCTTACTTAGGTAAGTATCCAGAGCTTTCTAGAAGGTTACTGAGCAGAAGAGTGGTCCTCTATGGGAAGAAAGTGTCCGTTCTGTTTGATTTAGAGAGTCTACTATTTCAGAATTTCCTCAGTACTGAACAGAATATACGAGCCCAGAACAAAACTCATTCCGCATAGAGAGGACAAAAAGTAGAGGGATTTGGGGCTCCCTATTCAACTCCAGCACAATCTTCCTCCAGTGGTTGTTACTGATATCTACCTTTAAAAACAAAGAAGATTGTGAACTGTGTAAACAGTTTTGAGAACTGTTTAGTTGAAAAGCTGGCTATAAATAATAAATGAATACCAAAGCATGTTTAATGGTAAACATTAAAGGAAAACATTCGCACACACTGCAAAAATAGCATAAGCAGAGGAGCAACACTTTCATTAAAAATTAGAGAAGGAACACAAGCAAGCCCAAAGTCATGGCCTGCTGACATGTTTTAGCCACAGATCCTGCCCGACAGGAGTACTTCCAGCCACAGAGTATTGCATATTTAGTTACGCAGGGCAAGTCTTAAGAATGTTCATCGCTTTTCGGGGCTGGATAAATGGTCACTCTCTTAACTCTTAAAAATTCCACTCTGTAGATGAGGAACTAAGCATGGAAGTAGTAATGGAATGGAACAGGGCAAGACAGGAAGCTCTGTGGCAAAGCAAAGGATGCATGTGCCCTGAATTAACTTCTTAAGCTACAAATTCAGGAAGTAGTGTTTAAAAAAACAACCACCATAAAGCAATCTGAACATTCAACAAAATTAGGGTCTCTTTTAGGTCGCCAATTTCTTCAACTTTTAAGAGCAGTTCATTTCCCACAGAAACACCACCCTGGCATTCTGCAGCACTCAACAGAAGCTTCAGAATCATGAAATCAACAGGTCTACTTTGCTTCTGTCCTGCCAACTCTGTGAAGAGCACAGAGCATGGCTGCTGTGCCCCATAACTACCTTACTGCAACTAGGAGGAGGAAAATGAACCCAAAAAGTAATCCCAGATTTCTTAGATGCTTGGGAAAGGGGTTGAGACAGAGAATGGGGTTGAAGCATTTAAAACCTTCAGTACATAAGCCTGCTGCTCAAAAGATCATCTTTCTGGGAGTGACAAACGAAACTTGCAGCTGCATCCTACCAAGCAGAGAACAGTCAGATAGAGGGTGTGAAGTGCAGAGCAGAAAAGGATGCTCTAGCTGCTTTTCCTCCTGAGACAAAGAAAGGCACGTTGCTCTACTCTGAGTGCATGCACATTAGAAACTGAAGGACATTTTAAAAACCTCCAGTGAGCCATTTGTTATGGGACATATTTTATTTTTATTTATTTTTACATTTATATCCTGCTCTTCCTCCAAGGAGCCCAGAGCGGTGTGCTACATACTTGAGTTTCTCCTCACAACAACCCTGTGAAGTAGGTTAGGCTGAGAGAGAAGTGACAGGCCCAGAGTCACCCAGCAAGTCTCATGGCTGAATGGGGATTTGAATTCGGGTCTGCCCGGTCCTAGTCCAGCACTCTAACCACTACAAAACAGGCACATGTTTCACAGTAAGGATTAAAATATGGCACTCAGTGCTATTGTGAAGGTAGCATGGATCTGTTTATCAACTTTAGTAGGGATGTTAAGGGCCAGGGTGGGGAGAGGGCGCAGCAGAGAGAAGAGACACAAATGAACAACCTGGCTAATATATACAACAACCCACACTAGGAATCCTAACAGGGTACCAGCCATGTCCATCCCAGTCTTTTCCACATCCCTTTTTCTCCTTTAAGTCGGCTTCACCTTCTCCAGCCACACACTATTATGTACCTTCCAACAAGCCAAGACATTCCTAATCCCCCTTTGGGCAGACTGTACTTTGCCGGATCAGAAAGCCTTAAGGATGATCTGTTCTCCAGCCCATTACTACCACCATCTCCCCTCCCAGCCGACCGTTTTAGAAGGCTGCACACACTCTACAGTCAGAGTCTCAGCAACAATGCATACAGAAAGCTGCACTGCTCTTCCGAATAGGAAAGCTAAGTTCTGCTAGCTTAGAATCTGAGACATTTTAAATCCTTTAAACGACAGCCAGGGCTGCATTATCTATTTGCAATACTTGTTTTACATGTTTACAGAGCCACGCTAAAAAGATCTGAAAGCCCTTCACGGAGGAAAAGGTACACTTCTGCATGGGATTCTATATTCTCTGCATGGGATTCTACATTCTCTGCAACTCACAACTGTTTCCGCCCCTCACATGGCTTGGAAGCAGTGGCCACATTGCCAAGTGTGGAGAAATCTCAAATACCAATAAATCATGGAGCGTAAAAAATGAGGCTGTGTGCAATGTGGTGGAATGCAGCAGAGGCGTGGGGAGAGCAAGCCAGCATCTCTGAGCTTGCGCCTAGGTTAGAGATAACAAAGAAGAGACCAGGAAGACTGAAAATTGTGTGGCATGGACAGAATCAAACTGAAAGGCCTTGGGTACTTCTATATTAGATTATACTTGCAAGGGAATGCTTGCCCATTTTTTTCCACAGATCTAAATGCTTTAACCCACGCTTTAGTCAATTCAGTGGTCCTACTGAACAGTGCCCCATGCAACATCCTTTCATATACGCAAACCCAATTTAGAAGAGCAAGCCATATTAGATACCAGTTCCCACACAGAAGTCTGATCGCTCATCAAGACATATGTTTGAATGGGAAAAGGTCCCTGAACTGCAGTTTAAACAGTGAGCATACAGTGAAATAAGCATGCATATCTTAAATGAGTGTACAGAGTTGCCTTATAACTTGCACCTGCTGCAGACACAGAAGCAAGCAACCCAGGCCAGTCATGAAAGGCCCCAATTTCTGAAATTCAGTCAGTGTGGCTGTCACTTTCTACAAGTGCAAGTTTAGCCTCCAGAGCTCTTGTTGCATGGGATAAATCTGGTAACCCAACAAGAGAAAGCCGTAAGATCTGTATCTGTAACACTGGATACTCTCTCATTACCACCGCCTGCTGTAGATGTTAAGACACAATATCAGTGCCTCAGGTGTTAGATTCATTCTGTAAAGAGTTGACAGATCAGAGAAACTTCACGTGATGGGAAGAAGATGTTTGCATTTGCACTGAATTTGTGAATCATTTCAGAAGAAAGAGCAAGCGCAGTGCCCAAGCTACTGATACAAGCAAAGCAGAGGGCCCCAACTGTATGTAAGCAGAGCAGCTGTCCCACTAAAGATCAAGCCCTCAACAACCAAGAGCCTTGCAGCACCTTGTAGGCTAATCAATGTGCTTCATCATGAACTTAGATGGGCCAAAGCGCACTCTACAGGTACACAAAAGGTTTACCTGGCAAAAGGACTGGCTCCAGTTTCTTCAGCCTTGGCTCTGGTGTTATCTTCTCTTCAGGCTGAAACAGAGTAGCAATAAGAGTGATGTGTAATAATCAAAATATAATCTGTGTCTCTCTTGAAGAGCTCTAACCTGATACTTAGATTTTTTAACTACCAGAACTTTTCCCAGAATGGGAATATACATACCAGGAGCCGAAAGTTCTGATCTTCCAAACAGCTCTGTGCACAAGATCTCTTTGTCAACTTGGCATTTCCCACCCTCATGTGTGAAGCTCACTGCCTCCTTCAAATGCAGAGATCGTGCCAATCCCAGCTCACCAGCACATCTACCCCTATCATAGGTGTGGTTCAAAATACAGATTTGTTGTGTACACATTGCATTATTCGGTATACACCTAAAAGCCCAACATGTGAAACTGCTCTTCACCTTATTCCAGACAGTTTTAACAAAAAGATTTGGCTGTCTGTCACAATGCAGGACCAACTGCCTGACTGTGTGCTTTGACAACATCTTGCATGATAACTGTGTGCTTTGACGCATGACAACATCTTGCCATTTTAGAGCAGCAGTCCCTAAATGACTTGTCATCTTGTGAGTGGATTGCTATATTAAATACAGGAGTTATAAACTTCGCTTCAGGCTGAAGTGACAGAGCAAGGTGTTTCACAACCATATTGAGAATAGGACAGAGCTTGGCCTTTGGGGAATTAGACCTTGAAATGTCTTTCCAGTTGGCGCTACTGCAACTGTGGAAAACCCTCCCAGAGAAAGTCCACTTTGCTGGTCAGCTTTAGGCAGATCATGGATGCTTCTTAAGGCTGGCCAGCACACTAAAAAGGGATAAGCATTTGGGACCATCTTGCCTCTGCTGTTTTTGTTTGTGTATTATTTTTGTACTTCTATTTTAACTATTTACTATTCTTTTACATTTTCTTTCATGGTTCTTGAGCACAGCCTTAAATTTTGTTTTTTGTTTTAACAGAGAAGCAACTGAAAAAAGCCTGTTGAAATAAATAAATGACATGTGTGGACTCTTTCCAATGAGTAACTCCATTACGAGAATTTAGAATCCAAGTCAATATATTTTAAATACTGCATGAACAAAACACACAACTATTACTTTATTCTGTTCAACGTTTTGAAATATACAAGCGAGAAAGATGACAAGAGGAGGAGAGAAACGTTCTTCTAGGCAGAGGAAGGGAACAAGACCAAAACAAAAGTTAACATTGATGGTTATCCTTGACCCAAGAATGGGTAACTGACAGCCATGAGGATCCAGGTGGTGGTGGAGAGGTGTGGGGGAGTCCTCACAGCTACATTAATGTCCTGCAGTCTCTTTAACAGAAACTCTGGCACTGGAATGCGGCATCATCTGGTGCAAAATTAGATACGACTTCCTATAAACCAGGGATTCTCAACATTGGGTCCACAGATGTTATTGGACTTCAACTCCCATAATCCCCAACTAAAGGCCACTGGGGCTGGGGATTATGGGAGGTGAAGTCCAATAACATCTGGGGACCCAAGGTTGAGAATCCCTGCTATAAACCCTTTCGCCTCCCCACAGAGATGGAACTCTGAGGTTGAGCTCCTGGCAAAGTGGTGGCTATATGGAACATCCATGTCCAGAGGCCCTTTCCACTGAATAGCACTTACTCAGGAGCAACAGGAGGAGGGTGCCGCTGGTTTCATACCCTCCGGGAGACGGCTGCAACTTGGTGGCAGAGCATCTGCTTGCACGCAGAAGGTCCCTGCCTCAATCCCTGGCAGAATCGCCAGGTAGGGCTGGGAAAGACTCCTGCCTGGAACCTTGGAGAGTTGCTGCCAGACTGTGTAGGCAATATTGAACTAGGTGGACCAACAGTCTGACTCAGTATATGGCAGTTCCCTATGCTTGCAGGATTCCTGGCGGCATCTGAATGGCTACTGTGGAAGGCAGAGTGCAGGACTAGATGGCCTTTTCGTCTGATTCGGCTGCGCTCTTCTCATGAGGCAGAGCCACGAGGACTCACAGTCTTTCTGCGTGACAGACACAAGGGAGTGACCCTCTCGTTGACTGTTCACTCCTGACTTAGACGAGAGGCTGGGAACCACAGCTTTAAACTAATAAAAAAGTTAGTAAGCAAGTTGCAACAGGCGCCGGTGTCAGCTTTGCCGTTTTCCATTCATTTTCAGGTTGTGTTCATGCATGCTGGTATGTCACTGTCCCCACCCTTTTTCAAACTAGCAATTCCCACCTCAAATATTTAAACATGCATAACTCATACAGTAGAGCTCACCAGTTTGTTCTTCGTCAAAGTGGAGGGGGAAAAGATTTCTGACATCCCTTTAATGTCACCTTTTGTTTGCTTTAAGAAATTGACTTTAAGCTTAATGGCAACCATGGCCGATCAGTAGTAAAGGAAGGATATTTGCCTATGCTAAAAGGCTTCTGTGCAGGCACCATTTAAAACTCTTTATATCACATTTAGTGATACCAAAAATAGTCTCAGAAATCTCCCATATATATCTACTGCAACAAAACTCCAGTCAAATAGATGTTAGCTCTTCAAACATTATATAAGCAGCTTAAGTTGACTCATTATATGTTACTGAAATTTTTATCAGTTCATTCCAAGAGAGACATGGGATTTAAAAAAAAAAAAAATCAGAAATCTCTCTCACACAGCAGTATCCAAATATCTTGGCCTTTTAACTCATTTCTAGGGTGTTTATTTCACTGGAGCAGCCTTGAAAGAGGAAAGTTATTTTAGTGAGGGGTCTCAAAGTAACTCAAAAAGGGATCTGTTGGTTCCAGGGTTCCCTCCCCACCCCCCACAAGAGACTCTGCTTTTAGCACCTCTTCCCCAATTGTGGGATGCATGATGGAGAAACATGCACCCGATTCATTTCTACCTATCGGACACAGCTGTTAAAAAGGACAGAATACCTGCTTGGAAAAAAGGAGCAATCTTAATTAATCCCTAAGAACACATGAGCCATGCCTTTCTACCGCTTTGAAGAAGACATCCTACAATCGACAGATCAATTTTGCTTTCAAGTTGCACAGGTTTTTAGCATCCTAGGGCTTGAAACAAGGGGCCTGCTTTGTGTTCTATGTACAGTCATCCCTTGCCAGCCATGGTTTTGAGTCTAAGCCAATGGGAAATTGTGACTGGTCTTGCCAACCATGACCCGAGTATCCAAGGTTGGTGAAGTTTTATATATATTTATATTTATTTGATTTCTATACCGCCCTTCCAAAAATGGCTCGGGGTGGTTTACACAGAGAAATAAAAGATAAATCAGATGGATCCCTGTCCCCAAAGGGCTCACAATCTAAAAGAAACATAAGACAGACACCAGCAACAGTCACTGGAGGGGTACTGTGCTGGGGACGGATAGGGCCAGTTACTCTCCCCCTGCTAAATAAAGAGAATCACCACATTAAAAGGTGCCTCTTTGCCAAGTTAGCAGGGGTTTTAGTGATGGGGGTTTCAGCTATTTGCGGGGGGGGGAGTTCAGAAGTTCAATCTGCTCATTCCTCTTGGTGACCCTTGCTGGCCTTGCTCTCCCTTGTCAATTTAGTATGCCTTTTGATTTCCAGAGATTCAGCTGTTCATTCTTCTTTGTGGCTGTTAGAGATATTACAGGATTTTTAAAAGCAATTTTTGGGGATTTCCCCCCCTATTATTTTTAGGTCTTTTTGTGGCCGTGGTTCCCCTAACCTCCTGTTTCCCATAGGCTTTAATGTCTCGCCAACTGTGAATTTGCCAACAGTGAGGTTTTGCCAGAATGGTACCCTAGTGGTTGGTGAGGGAGGACTGATTCATCACCCTATGGACATGAGAGTTCCTGGGATCCCCAGCAGTGTTCCCTCTAAGGCGTGCACATGTTCATACATTTTGGGATGCTCGCACAGTTAGATCCCACTCAGGTGGAATCAGGAAGGCCCCACTCTGAATGCACATGCAGGCACACTGCCATAATACTGTTGCCCAGAACAAAACTCAGTCTGCACACAGACGGGGGAAAACAGGGAGAACACTGATTCCCAGAACCTCCTATTCCAAACTGGCTGACCATATACAAGTATACAGCCTGCCTCTTTAGTAAATGTAAAAAATTGTGGAAACCAGCAATCACCATTAAACTTCAGCTGGCATGAACTGCAGAACATCCATTCTATACTACATTGCATTATTTGATCATGGCTTTGAAAGAAGGGATTTCTCCCTTTAAAATAGCCACGAGACAGCCGGCAACTACAGGACAACAACACACACACAAACCTGAAGCTTCCAGCACTCTTGCACCTTTGCCCTCTGTGTGTGTCAACTTTTGCAGCATGATCTATGGGTATTTACTCAAGTCACCACGTGTGCAATGGGACTTATTCCCGAGGAACTGTCTGCACAACATTGCCATCGTCCCCAGGAAGGAGGGGAACTGCGGTCCACCAGCAACCGGGGAGCCAAGTTTGAAACCCCCCGCCGTGCATCGGATTGCAGCCGGACCCCTGCCTGTCCCTGGCGACGATGAGCGGCAAAGGAGTCTTCCACTGCCAGGCACACGTTCTTCTTCCCAGGAGCGAGCGAGCCTGCCTGCCCCACTGGCGCTGGCTTCTGAGCAGCCAGGCATGCGGCACCTGCTTTACCTGGGAGCAAGCGCGCGTTCTGCTCAGAAGCAAGTGGCAGGGAGTTCCAGAGGGGAATGGGGGCGGGATCTGACTCTCAAGCAACTCTGGAGTGCTTGAGGAGGAGAGCCTGCAAGTTCCCTCAGCGGTGGCCAGCTTGCCCCGGGAGGGATGCGGCGCTCCACAGACTTCTTGGCGAGTGATGCGGGTCCCCTCCCCACCGCCATGCCCCTTACCTGAGGCGGAAGGTAAGACCTGAAGGTGGCCTTAGGGGGCTTGAAGGAAAACATGGCTCCGGCGGCAGCGGCGGCGATCTGGCCGGACTCCTCGCCACACCTCGCGCGGAGCCGCCGCTGCTGGCTGGGGTCAGCCCCACCCCCGGCGCCCGTCACGCGCTTCGCCCCTCGGAGGCGACGGCAGCGCCTCCCCGGCCCGCGTCGCCCCGCCCCCTGCACGAGGCCCCTCCCTCCCTCCATGCGTCACCGAGCTCGAGGGCGCGGCCTCCCCCTCCCGTATCCTAGCAACCCCTTGACTAGGGCTGCCTGAGAGCCGCGCCGCCCGCGGGTGGTGAGGAAGCGGGAGGTGGCCCCGGACGGCAAGGCGTTGGGGTCAAATTAAGCAGCCGTCAGTGGCGCTAAAACGGAGCGCGTTTCTCCCCGTCTTCTTTCCGAGCAAAACAAATCCGAGCTAGGCCTGAGGCCCGAGTCGAGTCCAGCCACAAGGAGGAGGGATGGGGCGCAGAGGGTTCTGGGAACGAACCGTTTTCCTTGGCCTCTCGCTTACAGCTCGCCCTACTCAGTTCCATGTCCCTTATTTTTCTTCTTCTTTTTTAACCTAACACAATATTGGGATTTTTATTTTTATGGATTTTTTTAAAAGAACCCCTTATGTTTTACAAGTCATACAATCTTGCAAATTATACAATTTATTTAAATATATACCCCCACAGGAGTATATCTCTGATCCGCCTATTATATCATAGTTAAATATCTAAATATTATTTTTGAGCATATGTCCACAAACGCCCTTAATTTCTATATCAATATACACACATTAAAAATTCAATAAATATATAAATGTCTACAAAAAGATCTCTGCTTTCTCACTGAGGCATGTACCAAAAATCTATTTTAAAATGTGTGTTTTTTAGGGGACAGCAAGGAATCCAATGCATTCAACAGTATGGGAATTTGTGCTGTCTGAAGACTCATGTTAATCAGCATGAACAGCATTGCACATGGGAATGCAGGGTCGTAACTCATGCTTGTGTTAACAGTTTACGAAAGCAACAAACCTCCCTGGTATGTTAATAGTCAGCTGGAGCTGATCATAAAAAGGCCCCTCTGGATTAAACCTTGGTATGTGGGCGTCCTCTGACCACCCCCCGCCTGTGTTTCATTCTGTGCTTTCTCATAAATGTTTTTGACTGACAGCTTTAATGAAAAAGCAATATATACTCATCTTTTTCAGTGTTTCTACCTTGTATCTTTCCCAGCTTGAAAACTTTTCAAGAAAGGAAAGAAAACTCTGCCAAAAAACAACATCCCAGCTCTCTGCCTCTTGTGATATGCATTCCACAAGAAAGCATCATGAGGGCCTTTCCCAATAATTGGTGGGCGTACGTGGGTGGCACACTTTCTCTTAGGACATTAGTTTTCAAACTCTGGTGCAGTGAGTCCCTCTCCACCCTGTGGAGATATGATGTTCCAAGCAGAAGAGGATCCTGCAAAGAGCCAGAGATATTCTTCCCAGAGCAGAGGTTTAACATCATAGCCATCAAAACTGCTAACCAAGGAAGCTGCAGACAGGCAAGAAACTTAAATGGGAGCTTGAGATCATTGTTAGCAGTTGATAGCTGCTAACATTAATCACAGGAATCACAGTTCCCTTAATTTCACATGCTAGCAAAATAGTGCTCAGGATCATCCAAAGCAAATTAGAGCCCTTCATGGAAAGGGAAATGCCAGATGTTTAAGCTGGTTTCAGAAAAGGCCAAGGAATAAGAGATATTATTCCTGCTGCATGCTGGGCAATTGAGAAAGCCAAAGAATACCCAAAAGAAGTTAGTATGTGCTTTATTGACTACAAAAAAGCCTTCGATTGCATTGACCATATCAAGTTGTGGAATATCCTTAGGAAAATGGGCATCCCAAAACACCTCATTGTTCTTATAAGAAACCTATACACAGGACAGGAAGCCACAGTCCACATGGAACATGGTGAAACAGACTGGTTCCAGATCAGCAAGGAGTAAGGCAAGGCTGTATACTTTCTCCATATTTATTCAATTTATATGCTGAACATATACTGAGAGAAGCTGGATTGGAAGAAGATGAGCGTAGTTTTAAAGCTGGAGGAAGAAACACCAATAATCTGCATTACGCTGATGACACTCTGATAGCTGAGACTGTGGATGATCTGCAAGCTCTAGTAATGGAAGTCAAGGAGCATAGTGAAAAAATGGGAATATGACTAAATGTAAAGAAGACTAAATTAATGACATTGGGTATAGCAACCAGCCTCAGAACTGATAATGAAGACATTGAAGTGGTAGATAGCTTCTGCCTTTTAGGATCGACCATCAACAATAGAGGATCCAGCAGTCAAGAAATACGCTGCAGACTAGCACTTGCAACGAAGGCCTTGGAAAGGATATTTAGATGCCATGACGTATCTATACCTACAAAGATTAGAATTGTTTGGACAATGGTTTTTCCTATGACACTCAGTGGATGTGAAAGTTGGACTTCGAAGATGCAGGACAGAAAAAGCATTGATGCTTTTGAACTTTGGTGCTGGAGAAGACTTTTGAGGATACCATAGACAGCCAGGAAAATAAACAAATGGATCATAGAACAAATCAATCCAGAATTTTCACTTGTGGCACAAATGACCAGGCTCAAACTATCCTACTTCGGACACATTTTGCGAAGACCCAGCTCCCTTGAGAAGTCTATAATGCTGGGAAAAGTTGAAGGAAAGAGAAGAGGATGATCAGCAGCAAGTTGGATGGACTTGATTACGACAGCAATGAAAGCACCACGGAGAGACCTTAAAGTCCAAGTTGAAGACAAATTATGTTGGAGAGAATCTATCTGTGTGGTTGCTAAGAGTCGACACTGACTTGACGGCACTTAATCAATCATCAATCAAACAAGTTATGGGCCCAGCATACTTCTACTTTGCCCATAAAATGTTATCAACTGCTAACATTCATGGCATGCAGCTTCTTCCCTTCCTGCCTCCTTCCCTTGCTGAGTGGCTGAAGCCTGGTCTCTACACACGGCAGACTGTGGTGGTAGAGGCCGGAGGTTCAAAATTTCAAAGTGCAGGTAGCAGATCCATACCTGCCAACATGTCTCTATTGCCCCACGGAAAATAGGGACATGTTGGCAAGTATGCAGAACAGGTTTGCAAACACTTCCCTGCATGAGAAATTCCCTACCAGTAGAATGGTCCCTGCAATTTCCATACAAAAAGGAGGAGGTGGACCAGAACCTTCTCCCTCACGTGCTAGCTTTTTTACTTGGAGAGTTTGGTGTTTATGTCAGGAACATTCAAAATGGTATCTCCCACCCACAGCCTGCAGTCCACGCTTCCATTTCAAGCTTCTGCCACTTGCTTGTGCTGAATGTATAGACCAGGCCTTCAATGCCCTTCCTGAGTCTCCAACCTCCATCAGTGCTGGATAACTGCCCCCGGCAACAGAGCCTTACGCATGCAGCTGTGTGCAAAGACAGTGTGTTCGCATGACAGAGGTGGTGGTCAGTGGTCTGGGTGATGGGCAGGCTCGGAAGTGACAATAAATTTATGACTGTGGTAGGCAGTACCATCAGGACAGGAACCGAATGGAGCACAACACAGAGAAGCCAGGATCCCTCATCTTGGAAACTGCTGCTCTGTTTAAAATAACCATCATGGTGATGTTACACAAGTCTGGGGTAATGTCTGGTTTGGCTAAGAAATCCTCAGCCCGTTCGTGAATTCAATAATCAAACATCTTAAGTTTGGATCCCCTCCACTAAACCAGCATGTTGATTCTTGGTTTCCTCCTCCAAAAACAAGTGTAAAAGAACCAGGTTTTTTCATGACACATTTTAAAAAATAAAGACTGAGTTTATTATTATATGCCATACAATTTGTAGGTGCAATCCTTGTTTAATTCACCTTTTGTTTTAAATTTTTCATGCACACAAAAGTCAAGCATTACAAACATAAGAAAAGGTGTCATTTAAGAGAGTTCCACATTATTTATGGACCACCTCATTTGATAAAGCATAGTCATTTAAATTCTAGAAAAAACTGGATGTAAAGGAAGGCTGATTTTACATATCATTTCATTATGGTGTGACAAGAAGAAGCAGGCAAGGGGTACCATAATGTTTTTACTCCCGTCAAATTGCTTGTCGGTGAGTCCGTATCACCTCTGAGTTTGCTGAGGAATTCAGGGATTTTCTGCTGATAGGGTGCAGGCGTTGTTTGCAAGGCATCTGCATATTTGAACAAATAGAACTAGACATACAAAATCCAACAGCTACAAAATTACATAAAGTGGCCATACAGAAGTAAACTTCAAAGTGCAAGGATATCAAACTGCATTCCATTTTTTAAAAAGCGAATCTTTAATTCTGAGACTACTCAAAACAAGTATCAAGCAAAGCCGTCTATTAGTATCACTGGCAGCCCTGTAGTTATGCTTAAAAGTCCGGTAATTGTATTCTATCTGTCACACTGATGACCAAGAAACCTGACCCAGTGCAGAAGTACTGTATGAACAGAGCAGAGGGTTTGGTTCTCAGTGGATCCTGCCAAGGTCTAAAGGGAGAAAAAACTGTCTGAAAGGGGATAAAACTTGCTGCTCCCAAAGAAACTAGGAGCCACCAGGAACAGATTTAACCCTTCCCAGAGATGCCCCTGAATACCTTTGCTTACTTTCTCCCACAAAAGTGAATAGGTGTCATTCACTAATGTTGGACAAAGTAGAGTATGACATTTTGCCAAGAGCCCACAGTGCTGTGAGCAGCTTCTCAAGGAAAGAGGAGCCACCAAAGACTGCAGGGTGAAGCAACGAAGTGACCCTGACCTCCCTAGCTGGCCATTCTATTGGCTCTCTTCCACAGGAAGTTAAACAAAGGCTTCCTGTTCAGGACAGGCTCATAGTCTTCTTCTAGTTCTTGACTTGGTTTGACCCTCTTGGCTCCTGTTCATTGGCTGCCCTGGATCCACACAAAGGGCCCTCTGACCTCCACTGAGAGGGACTTCACAGGGGCGCACCATGCGCAGAGCACACAGTGACTTGGCATCACGTCAGGAATATCCATTACTGAAGGGTGAACATTTTCACCCTCTTCCTGAGCAGTGCTTTTTTGCTAGAAGCCATTACTGAATTGCCCCCTCCTTGGTTGGTTGGTTGGGTGGTTGGTTGGATTGTATTTCTGTGTGCTTTTCGGCACTAATGCTCCCAAAGCAGCTCCCAATTGCTAAAAACCTACCATATAAAAGCACCATAGTAAAAATGTTTGCAAGAAATAGATTGTTGCTTTACAATGCACTTCACCAAGGACTGCTCTCACACTTGCACCCTGAAAAAGAACAGAACAGAAGGATATGAACAGAAGCAGTGGTGGATGGACTGAACCTTCAGTGCCTGGATGTTGGGAGGTGGAGCAGGTTATGTCTGTGGTTGTCTCTGTCATGCCCTGTTCATGAGCTTCCCAGAGATATCTGCTGACCTGGAGGTGGAGTGGGAGGCCAGCGGGACCTTTGGCCAGATCTGACAAAATGACCTCCATGCTCTTTTATCCAGATGGTACCATCCCAGCCATCTTGGGCCAGCAGGAGTGCAGGAACTCAGGTGGGAAGCTATAGGTAATTCCCCCCATGACACAGGATGTCACAGCAAGCCTGTCCTGATCCTTGTGGAGACTCATGAGGGCTGCTCAGCTGTATTGTGGGGATTGCCATTTATTACAGCTGGGGATGATGGGAGTTGTAGTCCAACAACAGCTTGAGAGCCTATGGATGTTTATCACTGCACTACTGGTTATGGATTCCAAGAGCTAAGCATGAACTTTTGACCAGGACTCTGTGGACAATTAACTTTTTGCATTCCAGGTAGCTGACATTCTTTTTCACTCTAGGGATATGTTTGGGGGAGAGGGCAGCCTTGTGGAGAGAACAGGAAGAAATCAGTAACTCAGAACAGAATGTTATTCACAGAGGGAAATACATTAACATATGCATTGTTAATCTTTGAACAATGAAAAGTATGAACAACCTGAGTTAAGGGGAAATGGTAATTGACCGTGATTGTGTTCAACCTCAGGTTTAATGACAGAAATCAGAGAACTATGTTGGATTTTGGGGTGGGGGTATGTGTAATTATTTTGCAATTATTTTAATGACTTAAAGATAGAATATCCATCTGAAGGCATTTCAGATTTTAGAAGACTGCACAAAGAAAGATTTTAGAAGACTGCACAAGTCATTTTATGGCTTGTCATACAAATTTGCAGTGCCAGTTTCGGCTGTTTCTGTAACAGCAGTAAAATGCATCAAGCATGACCAATGAAAGCAATGGGAGGGAGATTAAGCCAGCTTGTGACCGCTTCGGAACCTGCTACTCCTCTCCTCTCAAAACACTGCTGGGGGCTGCGCAGGATTGCCAACCAGCCAGCGGGGGAAACACACAGCCTGGTTGTTTTGTTTTGGGGCATCTCAGTCAGTTGCCAGAACTTTTAAAGTTCATATTTCTGGGGGCAGGAGGCTTTGCAGATCAAGGAAAGAAGAGTTGCTCTTGTGGGGTGCCACTGTCACCATCATATGAGACTCACATAGAGTCTATTTCAGGGGAAGGCCGACGTAACGTAGAGGTGACTCTTCCCCCCCTCCTTCAGGAGGTTTCGGGGTAGAGAAAGCAATTTGGAAGTAGCAGATGGGGCGGGCATGCATAGGCTGGCATTACCTTTTAGGGTGCAGGGGTGCCTCCTTGGAAACCTGATGGAACCTGTCTTGCTATCTTCCAACTGCCTTCGATTCTCAGCTTGTGCATTTGTGTAAATAAATCAAATATTATGAAGGTACCCCAGTTCTCCAGTGAGCTCTCCTCCAAGAGAAAACAGACCCCTGGAACTTCTCACCACTAAAAAAGACTAAACAAAAAGACAATTCAGCAGCATCATGTTCAATTAGTGTGCATGTCTAACTGTATAGACAAAGTTTGTGCATTGGGGTATCTGGTTCATCTTCGGGTCACAACTTTTCCTGCACCACGTGAAGCAGAAAAGTGCATGTGCATGTAGTTCCTTCGTAGCTGAGGGAGAATAGGTGGTGGCAGAGTGACCTAGTAAGCAGAGATGTTCTTACCCCTGGACTTCCAGGCCGAAGTCCAGGACCTCCACACCCCAAAATCCTCTTTGGAGGCAGAGGGGGGAGTGGGGAAATAAACAGGTGGGATGGGAATATGTTGTGTGTTGAAATGTTTCTGCTAATGCATCTTTGCATAAATAGGCCTGTTTTATATTCTTACATTCTTGTGAGTTCAGTTGCTGTTTGTGCCCTCAAGGACCCATGTGTTAAAAATACATCACAGGGGTGTGTGTATGTAGGGGGATGATGATGCTTAACTTGCAGCAGGGGGGCATGGGGGGGCCCCAAAGGCCTTTCAGCTCAGGCTCCAGAATTACCTGGATTCTCCAGAGTTAGAAGAGGTGCACCTCCGCTAGTAAGTTGTGGCTCTCAAGTGGCATCCCTGTCCCCTAACCTGCCTCCGGCTCTGCCCCAGATGACAGCACCAGGAGAGGGACCTGGAGAGAATAAAATCCTATTAATTTGCATGCATCTCTCAGCAACTTTTGGGGATCATTGACCAAGGTTTCCCTCTGGAATGACTCCCTGTGATGGAGCTGGGCGGGGGGTGGGGGTGGGGCGGTACTGAAGAAGCTCCGGTCATTTGTGAGGCAAGGGAAGTCTCCGAAAGTAATGCGAGGAGAATGCTGCCCCAGGCATGGTACGAAAATAATGCACAGACAGACAGACAGACAAGATGTTTGCACTTTGACTTTAGGTGTTGTGTTAACATACACACAGTTAAAATCAATCCTAGGCTTCAAAAATTATTTGGGAAATTCTGGCAGCTTTTCAGCGAGGCTATAATGCAGCCTCATTGTATTCTTGTGTAGTTCTTATAACACACTTCTGCTTCTTAATGAAAGCAATCTTCACTTCCTCCTTAGCCCTTTCTGCAACAAAGGTCCTTAAAAACCACGGAATCAACTTTCAGAATAATATTTCTCACCTCCTGTCCCATACGCTGCATAGTCCATGTGGGAGCACAAGTTTAAGGCAATGGACTCAGACGCAATTCGTTCAGGAACAATGGAGTGAGTGCCTACTGAGTGCCATGGGCTTACTTTTAGGAAGGAGGAGGAATGCTGTGCAGTCTAAAACCAAGGCAGTTAAATGCTATGCACAGATGTGTGCAACTGACAGCCCTGTTATACCTTTCACTCGGAACCAGCCTAGAGACTCCATTACTTTGGTGAACCTTATTCAACCAGAAATGCCACTTCTAGAGGAGGGGTCAGAGACGTGATGGAGGAACGGGGGTACTTCACCCTTTCCTGCCTGCAGTTTTCCTACTCTAGATCCCACCCCCACCAAGTGGGTTTCTGTACATGAGCACACCCCGTTTTGAACCCTGCAGGGAGGAAAGTTGCAGGGACATGGTTAAGCACCCCCTCCCTCCATTGTTTCTCTGATTGCAATTGCCCCTCTGGAAGCAGTTTTTCCTGTTCTAAAAAGGCCATCCAGGTAATGTCCCAGATCTGTGTGTCATGTCTGGCTTGGCTCTGAGACTCAGTGACAACAGTTTCAGGTCCCCATTCTTCACTTCCTGTCTGAGTTCCCCCAAAGGACAGCACGGCTGCCTCAAAAGGAGAACATTCAGCACGGATTCACCTGTTGGTATCAGAGGTGAGGAAGTCATCACAAGGGAAAGAACTCCCGCAGGGCAAAGTTACCAATGACAACTTGGAAGTGACTATTTTTCAAGCATTTTTAAGGACATGTTATCATTTATCTGATTCTGTAGCCACACTTGCACACAATCATTATCCATCCATTTAAATTTGTTTTCACCATTACCTTTTGGTGACATTTTCCACCTCGAAAGTGGTTTGTGAAACATCACCCCAGAGAAAAATTGGATTGCTTTGCAGATGGAGGCTTCTGAAAGAGTCGCTTGTGCTTAGACTGTAAGCCTATGCTTGGGAATCAGTATCATTGAACTCTGCTGCAGAAGCCTGTCAGCCTCAAGGACAGAGCCAAGTGTGGGCACAGGCACCTGCAGTAATCGGGGGCTGGTGGGGTGGGGGCAGCAGGCATTGTGCTGGGGCCCCTCCTATTTCTTTGGAGAGGGCTTAGTCTTTGCTGCAGACTCCAAAGACTCTTTGCAGCTCTTCCATGACTCTGGCTCGGCAAGGGGCTCCCGGCAGCTTGCTCCTGGAGCAAAGGGGAGGAAACAGACAGTGGTGCCTTTCTAGGAACATAGGAAGCTGCCATATGCTGAGTCAGACCCTTGGTCTATCTAGCTCAGTATTGTCTACCCAGACTGGCAGCGGCTTCTCCAAGGTTGCAGGCAGGAATCTCTCTCAGCCCTCTCTTGGAGATGCTGCCAGGGAGGGAACTGGGAACCTTCTGCTCTTCCCAGAGTGACTCCATCCCCTGAGGGGAAGATCTTCCCATGCTCAGACTTCTAGTCTGCCTTCCATATGCAACCAGGGTGGACCCTGCTTAGCTAAGGGGACAAGTCATGCTGGCTACCACCAGACCAGCTGTTCTCTGCAGCTGACTCAGCTGACTTTGGCTGGGAGCAGCTGAACTCTGATCTGCCCTCTCTCCAGCCATGTGCAAGGCCAGTCGAACCTGAATCCCTGCTCAACTGCCCACTTACAGCAACTGGTCCTGCTGTTCAGCTGCAGCTATTGGTTCCTGCACCAGGGATGCAGGTGAGTTTGTTGTAGGCAGAGCCAGCTGTCCCCACCTGCTTTCCTGAGGGGCTGCTGCTGGCAGGCATAGCGTGCATGGGGTGGGGATGGGGGGCAGTAGTGGTTTCCCACAACGAACACAGAAGGGGAGGAGAGCTGGTCTGGTCGCATCAAGCTGGTCTGGTCACACCTTAGCTAAGCAGGGTCCACCCTGGTTGCATTTGAATGGGAGACTAGAAGTGTGAGCCCTGTAAGAGATTCCCCTCAGGGGATGGAGCCGCACTGGGAAGAGCATCTAGGTTCCTTGTTCCCTCCCTGGCAGCATCTCCAAGATAGGGCTGAGAGAGACTCCTGCCTACAACCTTGGAGAAGCCGCTGCCAGTCTGTGAAGACAATACTGAGCTTGATAGACCAAGGGTCTGACTCACTATATGGCAGCTTCCTCTGTTCCTATGACTTATTTCCAAGTGAACATGCATAGGATTGCTTTATTAATCAATGTGTGCTAGATACCCACAATCCAGCTGGGGACCGTGACCAGGCATCATTAGGGGGTGGCCCATGGGGCACAGGCCCCCAGGGAATGGCTCAGAGCCCAGATCTCATCAGCCACCTCTCTCCTCCGTGACGTCTTCCAGAAAGGAAGTGGAGGCGCCTACACAGAGCAAGGGAGAGAGCTCCTGGCCTCACCTAGCTCTCCGCTGCTCCCACCTTCACAGGTGCTGGATCATCATATTAGAGACTTACAAAAACACATGCATAATTACTCTTGATGGGGGCATGATTGAGTTATCTTGTCAAAAGTGGGGCTGTGGGCCTGGACCCCAGATCTTTTAAGGACCTAGCAACACCCTGACTGTGACACTCTCCGTACTAATTTCTGCTGGTCCAAATTGGTTGTGTTTCTGAAGAAGAAACAGAGCATAAATATGTCTGCAGAGAACCCAGCAGCCTCCCAAATGCAAATTAACTCAAGGAATAGGAGTGTGTGTGTGTGTTCGTTCAGCAGCCAGCATGCTACCTCAACCAAGCAAGCCAGATGCTCCTCACCCAGTGCTGCTTGGCTAGAAAAAGGCCATTTTAGCATTCGGTTTCTGTAGAGGCATTTTCCTGCTTGGATTTCAGCTCCTCCGTTGCACTCCCACAGGCCACCACCAGGCTGCTGACGCTGCTGGCATGCCCCGGCCTGTTCAGCTTGTCCTTCATGGTCTTGGCTTTTCGAGAATGGCTGTGTAAACTCTTTGAGCGTACAGAAGGGAAGCCACAAGTCCTGTCAGACTTCACCGACAGCAGATTGTCCGCGTCAATCCTTTTGGTGACCGGTGAAGAGGGGTGGGAGGCACTGAGACCCACGACTTCCCCAACGTCGCTGTCGTCCTCTGTGTCGGTCAGCAGCGGCTTCCGTTCCGCCTGCATCTCCGCCTCGGACAAAATCCCGGGGTATTCGGGAGGGGGCTCGTTAGCGAGCCTCTGCTGAACCTCATATTTCCATTCGGCAGTCCACTGCTCAATTGTAGAAGGGCACACTTGGTCCATGATGCTACGATATTCTGATGCCCAGCTGTCAAGCCCTCCAGCCCCCTTTCCCCCTTGTGCAAAGATATAGCTCCTTGACTTCATGATGTTGGCTTGACAAGCATTAAATGTTTCGGGAGGGTAGTACCTCATGGCTCTCGGTCTGTCCAAGGGATAGGAGATGGTGGCTTCTAATTTGGTTCTTTCTAGAGCTAGATGAGTGTGCTGAAGCGCTGGTCTGATCCCCGACTGTCCATTCACAACAGGATCCATTGGATTGAGGCTTTGGGGTATTGTCTCTTCACTCCGGCAGTGTTCCTGTCTGTCTCCCGAGCCAGAACGAGGCCTAGTGACCGGCGTCTGTGCGACATCTAAGGTATTTTTATTGTGATCTACATTTGTGCAAGAGGCAGAGCGGAGGCTTCCTTGGCGTTCTGGAGTCAGCTGCATCTTGGAATCTGCTTTCCGCAAGGCTGGTGACATTGGGGTGGGCATGTCGTCATACGCGAGCTCATCCCCACCCGCGTGGTACCTGTACATGCTGTAGCCGTCAGTACTGTTCACGCTACTTTGCCTCAGGAGGTAAGCGGCATCACATTCGGAGGATGCCCGCGAGCGCGTGTGAGTCAGCTCAGCCTTGTCAATACCGGCCAGTTTCTCCAGAGCATTTGCCATCCGGCCAGAGAGCTCTTCCAGCTGAGAAAGTCGAAGGTCAACCGTCTGAAGAGAGGCTTTCATGAAGTGTTCTCTTTCATTCACTTCTTCTAGCCTCATAGCCATGTTTTCAACCCTACAGAATTTAGAGGAAAAATAAATGTATTAAGCCACACAGATTTGGCCTTCTGGGCCTCTTGGATTCTATGATAACAATGCAGGATGCACAGTTGGTCTTTTTATTTATTATTAGGGCCTCCAGTTTCAATCCGTTTAATGGGAAGATTAATCAGGATATTTATTTGTTCAAACCACGGATTATAATAAATGCAAATTATAATAAACCCAAGAAAACTGAACAGTGAGCCAGATATGCAGTTAGAAAAATTCCCTGTAAATTTATAGCTTCCAAAGCAAAAGAGGCTACCACTTCCATGAAATTTTCCTCCCCATTGGCTAGTAGTAGTTCAATTTGTTTTTTTAAAAAACTATAATTGCCCAGGCTGTTCTGCAGGTGTCCCAACTCTTCTGTGTTGTAAATGGAAAAAGTACATTTTTCACATATAATAAAACTGCCATATCTTTGAACCAAATAACAGGGGGGAAATGATCCTTTATTTCAATAATCACTTAATTTATGTAGAAATTCAAAAGGGGAAAAGCCAAGATGCAGATCTGTTTAATCCATTTGGCAGCCACAATCTCCTCTGCAGTTTGATCCATGGGGGCTAACTTTACTTTGACAAGTGTGCCAACCTACTGTATCTCTGATTCAGTACAACCATCTATGCTTGATATTAGTATTGGGGTTTTTATCTCACAATGTTTATCTGCTTACAGAGTCAAATGCAGAGTCTTCAGCTTGACAAGGAAAGCAAATAAATGACCTTCTAGAAGTTAGAATATTGAACCATGAGATGGGCTGAGACAATATAGTTATCTGGGGTTGAAAAAGCCACCCTATATTGCATTGGGTCTTTGCCAAAGGTATGATTGGCACCACCCAATCATCAAGTCTGTGTAAAAAGGAAATTAACAGACTTTGGTGGCATCAGTTAAGCAGGTGGCTCAGCAGTGGCTGAGTTTATTTCTCTTTCCTTTCTTATATAGAGAGATGAGGATGCTAGCATTCCATCTCCATGGTGCTGCCAGAGAGACGTATAGAATCAAATAATTGGGGCAGTAATTATTTTATTCCCGATAAAGTGGGATATCCAGGGAGGGTGAGCATTGCTGTAGGTTTGTTTGTTTTATATGCTAATTTAACTAAAACATTTCAATCACCTTTGAATTAAAACTATGTAAATGATCTTATATTCCCTACAATGTCTCAAAAAGGCACTTGGAGTGTGTGAGTTTATTCACTGCACAGAACTGAAAGAAAGCATTAGTCTCATCTGGATTACAATGTGAACAAGTCTTAAACTTTCATATATTTTGCTAATGACAGATGGGAGAAAAATGTGCATAATGTTGCTTTTTTAAAAAATTGAGTAGGTACAGTCATTGTGGAGTGACTAGTTGGATAGAGATCCTGAATAATTAATAGTTGTAGATATCACTGATATATTGATTCAAATGTATAATTTGTGGAAGCGATGATGAAATCGTTTAAGCTTCAGCAAATGTCCTAACCACCAACATCCTTTGTGTTCTTTTGATAATACATTTTTTAAAAAGGCACTTATACTGGTGGGTGCCTCCATGTGTCCATTCCCATTGGGGGAAAAGAATGCCACTCGAGTACCTTTCTGAAGTAACTCTGATCCGTTCATTGTTTGATGACTGTTCCTCATCCTCTTTTGCCCGGAAATATTCCTCGACACATTGCTCTTCAAATTCATACAGTTTTTTCAACTCTTCATCTTTTAGAAATAGCTCTGTAATGACAGGTGGTGGGAGTGAGAAAGAGTACATGCACATTTTCTTTTACAGTGCCTACCCAAGAGCGCCATAATGTTGAAGACATTATTACTGTCTCCAAGTGTATTGCCACATCACTTGAAATCAGCACTAGTGTCTTCTAGTGATCAACTTTGGAAATTACAATTTTGCGTCACTGGCAGCCTGTAACTGCAACGCAAAATCACAGGGAGATGGCGGCACCTGGGTGGTGGCCAAGCGCTCTGAATGTGCATGGCGTAGTTGTGGACATCCATCCATCACTGAAAGTACCACCTTAAAGTTTTCTTGTCAAGAATCCTTGAATGCAAATGACACAACATTCAACCTGGAGTTCTGCATCAGAACCACCAAGGTCTACCTTCAACAATGGGAATGTAGCCTAATACTCCAACCATGTTTACACAGAAACAATCCCATCAAATCCAGTGGGACTTAGTGCTGTTTCACGCATGACTCTGGCACACAAGTGATCTATTCAGCATCCCGCACCATTCCTTCCCCACGGGTATTTCCTATTTTCTCTCTGTTCTGTCTAGCTGTCTCTAATCTCTCTGCCTCTAGACTCTACATGCCACAAGCAGCAGGATGGAGTGATGGGGTGTACAGTACCACTTCAGACTGCAGGTGTTGGGATGCCCTTATAGAGTGCTTGCTCACTGGTTTATTTTAAAGAAAGCCCTCTTTGCAAGTAAAAACTAGCATATTAGGGAGAAAGGTTCAAACCCAACCCGCTCCCTGCTGCACTAGCTTTCCACTTGCAGGGTTGTTGCTTTTTTAACTATGGGGTGAGCACCATTCAAAACATGGCACCACCAGTGTTCCCTCTAACAGGGATTCCAAGATGTTGATGACTACCAGAATCCCCAGCTGCAATGGCTTTTGCTTGGGGATTATGGGAGTTGTAGTCAACAACATCTGGGAATCCCTGTTAGAGGGAATGTGGGACACCACCCCCAATGTGCAATCTGAAGCGGTGCAATCTATCCAGCCACCTCATCCTCATTGCATTCTGCTGTGTGTGTCTCACTCTGGCTACATTCCAAATTGCTACCATACGTTTCTTCAAGAGACAGGAGCACTTCAAACACTGAAATGGGCTTAAGGATTCTGGCTGAATGTCATGTCTCGAATGCAAAAGTAAGCGTTTTAGCCCCCACTAAAGAAATTGATACCCCAGGGCCTCCACTAACTTTCCCCCTTGCTATGCAAACTGGCCGTATGACTCTTCCAGGAAGGAGGGATCCGGATGGGAGGGCACCAATGGCCCACTTAATTTACTTCTGTATTTCCCATGGCTTTTGTCACTCCAGGGATCCTACCGTTAATTTGTTTTGACTGCTAAGAAAAATGAGCATAATCAATATGTTCCCAGTTCATGGCTGCATGAGTGAGCCCCAGATGATCACTTCTGCCTTTCATCTGTATAATGTTTCCAGACATCCCCAGCTAGCAGCAGCATCTATGTGGAGCAACTAGGCCACCTTGAATTGGCTTGGCTGGCAAACAGAGTTGCCAGAGGAGAAAATTTCACTTCCTTCCAATCCTTCCTTAAAACCAAATTTCTCCTTGCAGACTTTGGCACAACCCCTTAGCACCCAGACCCCACAGCTAAGAACATATAAGAAGGTATTGGGAGGCTTTAGGGGTCAGCCAGCTGGGTCCTCTTGGGTATGGGTGCCTGATCTGGGCAACCCTTGACATGAGTCCTGGATAAGAATAAACAGGACATAAGAATGTAAGAACAACTCTGCTGGATCAGGCCCAAGGCCTATCTAGTCCAGCACCCTGTTTCCTACAGTGGCCCACCAAATGCCTCCAGGAAGTCCACAAGCAGGAGATGAAGGTATGTCCCAATCCCGCAGTTGCTCCCCGGTTGCTGGTTTTCAGAGGCATGCCCCCAACTCTTGGAGTAACAGTGGTGGTGGTGGCACGGACAGCCCCAGTGTGCAGGTGCCAGAAGCTAAGGCTGTGAAAGCTGCCGTGTGCATGAACTGGTTGGCAGAATCTCTTCCCGACCCCAAGTATGGTGCTCAATCCGACCATGTGCCTAGCTGAGAGAACCTTCCCATACTCAGTCCTCGGTCGCGTTCGTCTTGGTCTCCTTCTCTCTTCTTCTTGCAGCGACAGCAGAGGCGAATTATGATGATGTACAGGTGGCTGAAGATGATCATGGGCGGAGGCAGCACCGGCCTGTCGTGGAAGGTCATAATCAGCTGATATCGCTGGAACTTCCAGACTTGGTTGGAGATGGACTTCACTTCAAAGAAGGTGTTGCTGCAAGAGAAGGCAGAGTTAAGCTCCCTCACTTCCGATCTGCCCCTTTTACCAATATGACGAATATTTATATACTGCTTTTCAACAGAGGTCCCCAAAGCAGTTTACACAGATATAACCAATCAATCAATCAATCAATCAATCAATCAAATCAAATCAATAAATAAAATGGCTCCCTGTCTCCGAAAGGCTCACAATCTAAAAAAGAAACATAAGACAGACACCAGCAACAGCTACTGGAGGGATAGGGCCAGTTACTCTCCCCCTGCCAAATAAAGAGAATCGCCACTTCAAAAAGGTGCCTCTTTGCTCCGTTAGCTCAGCTGGAAGGGGATGTTCCCATAGAGAGAGTTTTTAAAAGACCCAAGTGGCACACAGTCGTCTCTTCCCATTTGGAAAGTCGCCGTGCCATTTAAAAGCATCCATTTGGATGGCAAGATCATGACAGATCCAGGAATTTGCCTAGCATGGGTCATCCCCTCTCAAAGGCCTCATTCAATTGGAAGGAGGGTGCTAATCAAACTGCATGGGGATTGGGCCCCTTGGGGTACTGCATGTTTCAAGGAAGCATGAGCGAGGGGTTTTTTTAACACACCGGGGCAACTTGGGGCAAGATCATTGGCAGAAGGGGGTGCATCATTGAGGCGGCTTATTTACCTGCTGCCAGCCCCTCTCTGTAGCTCCTATGCCCCCCCCCTCTATTTGGGGAGAAGATCCTGCAACCAGGACTGTGGCATTGACTCCCATGAACCAGAAGACTGCCAAACATAATCCCATGTATTAGAACTACATCTTTTTTGGCATGTTAACTGCAAGCCCTTTGGCAAATAACCTTGGATGTAAATTGGAGGGCAAATATCATAAATAAAGGCCATTCATGCCAGCCTACAGCCTTGATTGCTGCTGACTCCAAGGCTGGAGGAAAACAGGTGAATTTCTTTTCAGAGTGTTGGAGGTGGGGAGCAGAGGCATGATTCCCTGTGGCATGTATGCTCATCCAACTAACATCTCTGTTCATGGGTCTGTGTGTGGAGTGGGCTCGGTAGTATTCCAGACACCTGCAAAATCTGTTTGACCGGAGATGACAGTGAGACAAATGAAGTGGGTACGTATGCTACACGCAAGCATGGCTCTGCCACACCAACTTGGTTTCTTTAATAAACCACTGCAAGGGTGGCCCACCAGAGGGTCTCCAGCTGTAGTTGAACTACAACTCCCACCACCCCCTGCCACAAATAAATTGGCCACTCGGGAGCTGTCATCCCTCACCAGCCTGGAATCCATGCACACTGGGAAGAATGGCCAAGAATAATAACTGCACAACAGAATCCAGTTGTGATGTGTCGGGGTGGGAGCGGTGAGGGCTGCAAGGTACATGTAGGGACTGAGGCAGTGCAAAGCTGCCCTTTGATCACGCCTTGTTTAGGGCTGTGCTGGCTGACTAAAGAGCTGCAGCTGCATTCCTGCGGTGCCGCCCATGAAATGAGAACAAAAGGAACTCTGCAAAACATCTACCCTAATGGAGCTGCCTATTTGAAGCAGGGCATCAACCAAGAGTTGCTTACAGCACATCCTGGCGTTTGATGTGACATGAAGTAGCTGAAAGGTCCTTTGCAGCATTTTTTTTTAAAGCACCTGGTCACGCTTTTGAAATGTAGATCAGTTTGACCTCAACAGCAGGGTTTGTGAATCACTCGAAGAAATTACCTAAATTCAAAAAACTCTGTCCCTTCTGCGGGGCTGAACAGGGCATGGATCTGTGCAACAAAAGCATCCTCCTACCAATAACAAAGGTTTTGATTTGAACATGCTATTAACATCTAAGAAAATGAACATTAAGAGTAAAAACAATATGGAGCATTTATACCACATTTCAAAGAACCATCTTGTCTGGCATCCTATTTCTCATAGTGGCCAAAGCAGATGCCCCTGGAAGCCCACAAGCAGAAAGTGAAGGCAGCAGGCCCCACCCCCTCCCTTCTTCTCCTGCGGTTGCTCCTCTGCAACGGGTATCCCGAGGCTCTGAACATAATTTCTGCTGGACCACCTACCAGCTCTTGTTTCCCAAGAATAAGCCACCCTTTCCCCTATTTGCCAGGAAAGTAGTAATGATGAGGGGTGGGTTATTCTTGGCTGGCAGGTGGCACTTTAGAAATCATGCAGGGTCCCTGCTGGCTGGCTGAACAGCGCGTGAGATGATATCCTGCTGGGGAAAAAGACTCATGGCTGCAGGAGCTGGCATGCAAGCTCTTCACGGGGCACAGTTTTTTTGACATCGATATCAGCATTTTCACTGAGCTGTTCACCATGACCCCAATTTATCTTTCGTGGAGCATTTTCAGACAGCAGGCTTTACTGCAAGTTTACTGAGAGGCTTTACTGCAAGTTCAAAGTGGCCCCCCAAAACCCAACGCAAAAAGTGGATTTTTATCAGGCTACACCAGGGCTGCTCAACTTCGGCCCTCCTGCAGATGTTGGCCTACAACTCCCATAATTCCTGGCTATTGTCCACTGTGACTGGGGATTCTGGGAGTTGTAGTCCAAAAACAGCTGGGGGGCCTAAGTTGAGCAGGCCTGGGCTACACTCTAATGCTGGGTTTCTTAACCTTGGGCTCCCAGACGTTGTTGGACTACAACTCCCAGAATCCCCAGCCACAAAGGTCATGTCTGGGGATTCTGGGAGTTGTAGTCCAACAACATCTGGGGGCCCAAGGTTAAGAAACCCTGCTCTAATGTGCAATGAAAAACCCAAATTGTGTGTGACATGCTCCCTGATAGCTCGCAGGGACTTCAGAGTAAATCCAGCCGATATGTGGGTGCGCACCCTCCATTCAGGAGCCTGGAGGAGAAGCAAGCTAAAAGCTCTGTGTGAAAAAGTTCCTGGTTAGTCATCACCATCTCCGATTTAGTGGGATTCGGGGATGAGCAGGGCGGATTTCTTTTGCCTCAATGTTCTACCCTTTACACTTATGTACACTGAACCGTATTTGCCATTCTGTTGCCTACTCACCCAGTCTGGGAGAGCCTGTTGGAGCTCTTTGCAATCTGATTTGGTTTCACCATCTCACCTGAGTCCCTTTGTAAACTTGGCCACTTGCTCACACCTAACTCCAGATAGTTTATGAACAAGAAAAGCACTGGTCCCAATACAGATCCTTAGAGGACCTCACTTCTGACTTCCTCCTTTGTGAAAACTGTCCATTTATTCCTGCTTCCTGTTATTTGACCACTTATCAGTTCATAAAACAACCTGATCCCTGATCCTATGACTGCTCAATTCAGGGGTGTAGCAAGGTTGGAGTGGGCCCAGAGACAAGATTTTAAAATGGGTCCCCCTCCTCCCCCACTGAATCTCAGCTCATGAAGTAAAGAAATCTTAAATGAGGCTGAATAGTGGTAACAAAAAGCAGAGTAAAATTTATTTATATATATATCTCCTATGTGCCAAAACAGAACATCATCCTAAATTATTGTGGACGATGCAAGTCATTTCATGGCACTAGAGAAAGACATGCGGTCCTGGTAGCTCCAGGTCTTCACACTCACATCAATTTCGGAGGATGAATACAACTGAAGGAAGCCCGGGCGGGTGCGCGGCTGGGGGAGTCAGTCATGTGACTTGCCTCTGGGGGCCCCCCCAAGGCAGTGGGCCCCCAGACAACTGTCTTCCCTTGCCCTATTATAGTTACGCCCCTGGCTCAGTTTACACAAGAGCCTTTGGTGAAGGACTTTGTCAAAACCTTTCTGAAAGTCCAAGGATATTCTGTCAACTGGATCACCTTTATCCACATGCTTGCTGACACTCAAATAACAGTCCACACTCATTATCTTGGCAATTCTTGCAATAACCCTGCAAGGCAGGACACTGTTAATGATCTCAGAGCACCTGATGCTGCAGAGTTGTAGGAATGGACTCGATTAGCCCCTTGGATGAGAAACCACTGATTTATCAGATGTTAATTCTGAGACATCATTAAACTGCCTCGAGACTTCGGTAGTGGGTGGTGTACAAATGTATTAAATATAATACAATAAATAAAAATTAGTATTCCTACATCATTTCAGTGGGGCTTGGATGGTGGATTCTGCAGTGCCTCATATTTCTGGATAAAAAGAGGAGCATTTACATTGCAACAGAGCATTGGCCTATCTTATTTTTCCAGCGACTACCAAGCAAGGATGAGTTAACAGCATGACCTACTTCCTACAATGCTGATTTTATTTTCATTCCCTTTGGATAACCACCATTGTGCGTGCAAAAGAAATGCTTTCTCTCTCCCTTTTTCTTCTTCTTTTTTAAAATTAGCTCTGTGACTGGCATGTGACTCCTTTTAAAATCCATGACCTTTTCAGCTATTGAGCATTCTGCTGTCGACTGCAAAATAAAAGACGGTTTGTGCGGGAAGCTGATTTCAAAGCATGGCACCCAAACTGGGCACAGCGCCTGGGACCACGGTATGTATCTACGCCCTCCAGCTCTCCAGCTTTGGACCCAGGCAGCAAAAGATAAAGGTTTGATTAAGCAGTAAATATTAGCATCTTCACACACACACACACACACACACACACACACACACACACACACACACCATCCTTTGTGAAGGCAAACAGGCAGTGTTTGCGGGAGGCCACGAAAATGGACGAAGAGTTTGCAGGAATAGAACTGCTCACTCTGGCAACAGGTACTTGTCTTTCACAAGGTGCCACGAATAAATTGCACTGGATTGCAAGTACGTATTATCATCGTTTTTCAGCATGCTTATGGTCAGTTAGGCTTTAATTATATTAGCAAAGGCACATTAACTACTGGCTAGTTTTAAATGAGCTATTTTCATTTATTTTATCAAATGTTTATCTATATTTAAATTTCTGATGTTATTACTTGCCTTGGAGGTTCAAATCATATCCAAAGGATGGAACAAAAATGTACAAATTAGTTAATCTACAGTTAAGGGGTGGGTGAAATATGGCATCATCCATGTTGACCCATCTGCCCAGTTATGTGTGCACTGGAGGAGATCATGAATCCCTGTCTCCTCTCTTCCCCCATCCAACATGCATTCAGCCAGATGCATGTTGCACCAGGTACATGATAACACACCCAGCCACTGCCTTGAATATAAAGCTCTTCTGCTTTTCACAAAGAACTTTGCACTATTTCCCTCCGCAGGCCGCTGGTGCATGCATTGTTCATGTTCTGACAGTGAGGCTGCTGAAACCAGTATATATTCCTAGTATGGCGATGCCCTGAGAACAATTCAGTCCAAAGGGGACAAAGGGGCATCAAGTGCAATCACTTCCATGGGGCAGGACCAGCCAGATACCAGAGAGCCTCTTCAGAAGACCACAGTGTACCACAAGAAGAGGCAAGGCAAGGCAGGTTGGAAGAACTAGTGCATTCACCACTTGGAATGAGGTGCTCACATGGGCTGCACCACCTAAGGATGCAGAGGCGAGAGAGGAAGACCCCATGTTTGGATGCTGCAAGAAGAAAACTCTTAGCCCTCTCCCCGCTATGCGGTTTTTCTATTCAGAGGAAATTTTTTTTAATGTACATGTCGAAACCATTGCAATCTGAAATGGCACAGTCAATTTTGCTGCATGTTCTGAGCTGGCCACACAGCGTCTTCAGCGCACACAGGTCCCTCCAGCCCATTCACAAAATAAGTGCGAAGGGAGTTGCCACTTTGGCCTCTTCCTGCAAAATCCCCTCTGTAGGAGGCAATCGGAGAGGACGGAGCCACCAGGCCAGAAAGGCACTTACTTGAAGACGGCAATCAGCAAGTTGACCAGGAGAATGTTGGCGACCAAGAGATAGCAAGCCATGATTGCTGGAGTCAGCCAAGCACCGGGGATACATGGGGGGAGTCGCTTCCCATCCTCGTCATAGAGGTTATCCCCACAAGGAGCTGAGGGGGGGCAACATGGAGGTCATTTTACAACAGGCAAGAGAGAGACAGAGAGAGAGTGAGAGAGAGCGCTGCTAGATTCTAATAAGCAAGGGACTGGACAGCTAAAGGTTTTTCACATTTTAAAAAAATGGTTCACCCAATATTATTTATTTATTTAATCTATTGTTCAATTTCTATACCGCTTTTCATTAAAACAATCCCAAAGCAGTTTACAATATAATTGAATCAACACATAATTAAAATATAAAAAGTACAGATATTAAATATAAATATCTGTTTCTATTTTTATTAATTATTATTACATAAAAATACTATATCTCTATTTCAAAGTTTAAAAACCCTATAAAAACAGTAGCACAAAAAACACAAAGCGGCAGCAGCAGCAGCAGCAAAAGCTTTACTCTCGTATAAAAGCCTGGGTGAAGAGCCATGTCTGGGAGTACTCGGTTGCTGCCCTGAGATTGTGGAATGCACTCCCCACTAAGATACGATCCTCCCCATCTCTGGCAATTTTTAAAAAAAACATCGAAAACTCCATCTTTTTGACCAAGTTCCCTCAGCCTTTTAAAATTTGTTGGTTTTAATTTTGTGATTGATTTTAAATTGTTGAATTGTTTTAACTTTTTATATATTTTTAATTGCTTTATGTTAACCGCCTAGAGACTAAAGTTTGGGCGGTATATAAATGTGATGAATGAATGAATGAATGAATAAATAAATAAATAAATGAAAGCTTTACTCTCATATAAAAGCCTGGGTGAAGAGCCACGTTTTAACCTGTTTTCTAAAAATGGTGATGGAAGCTGAGGAGTGGATGCCAGCCAGCAGAGCATTCCAAAGCCTGGGGGCCATGGCTAAGAAGGCCCTGTCCCAAATGTTGGTACCTTAACATAATGCACAAGATCACAAACTATGTTTGTATTAAACAAGTTACACCTATCAGGTTTAGGGAAGAATAAGAATGTTTAAAAGTTTTCTTGAATACCAAACAACATATTGAGAGCCAGCGTGGTGTAGTGGTCAGTGCTGGACTAGGACCAGGGAGACCTGAGTTCCAATCCCCATTCAGCCATGAAACTATCTGGGTGACTCTGGGCCAGTCACTTCTCTCTCAGCCTAACCTATTTCACAGGGTTGTTGTGAGGAGAAACTTCAGTATGTAGTACACCGCTCTGGGCTCCTTGGAGGAAGAGCAGGATATAAAATGTAAAATAATAATAATAATAATACTGGGAACAGCCTATATTCTGCGACGATATCTATAACAACAGCAACAACATTGACAATAAAATTCTGGCATCCCAGGTCCTTGGGAAGGACTCGATGTCTGGATAAAACAAACCAGTCAATAACACCTGTCTGACTGTGTAAAATAATAATATTATTATTAAGGGCAATCCCTTCCCTCTATTGTAAACCCTTCTCTTTCTTATTTTGGTTTTGTGAGATAGATGTAAGCTGTAACACAATTTAAAATAAACTGAAGGGTCAATACCCAGCAAAGGGGGGAAATTCACACATGAAAGCAATTAATTAATTTGTCATCTTCCCACAAAGACTTACGATTAATTTCCATGGCATAGACTACACAGCATTTCGAAAGCAAAGAATAAAAGAAAAAAGCAATTAAAAAAGGGAAAAGGAAAAGGAATAATAGGAAAGGAAAGGAAACACGTGATTGACAACATCATAGCTCTTCTGCTGCCGGAGGAAGATAAGGCCCTCAAATATTATAACAGGCAAGATCCATGCTTTGAAACAATGGCTGAGTCGGGACTCCAGAATGGCCCCCAATTTCCTTTTCTCTTTGTCTTTCTGAAACATTCTGTAGAGCAGCAAATATGTGGCGATCAAAAGAGAATTACAAAAGGCAGCTGGCAGATGATCATGTAAATATTCAAGCTATTTCAATTATGTAAGGATGATGCAGGCCTCACCAGAACCACAAAACAACACAAATGAAATCACACAGGCTGATTGGCATGGTCATTTTGGGAACCCTTCTGTTCTCTGGAAACCGACGCCTCAGGCTGGCTTTGCAATCCGTCTCCATATAGAAGGCTGTCAGGCTTCAGCAAGAGTCAGGTTGTGTGCAGTCGGGGTCCACACCCAGGGGGACGAGGCTGGCTAAGAAGCCAGGTAGGTCAGAAGCAGGAGCATAGTCAAAACCAGGCAGGGGTCAAAATCAAAATGTTTTGTTGCATCTACACAACAGTCAATATTAAAACTGAACTGAAGCCATGTTTTTGTGCCTTCTGTCAGCCATGTTTTTTCAAATATGGGACAAGAGGTTTCGAAGCAACCATATTGGAAATAAATGCAAAGGTCACTTACACGTTGAGGAATTAAACACAAACATTTGTGGGCTTCTCCTGATAATCATTTTACTGTGCAGTAATGTGCAGTCATTACTTAACTGTAAAATATCCAAATGGTTTTCCTCAAATGAGTGCTTCTGTTGCTAGGAAACGGAATATGGATGTGTGACTGTTAAATGGGTGTGTGTAGAAGAAGCAAGGCCTCTAGTGCTCTGTATTGTCACACAAACCCACATTTCTTGGGGAGGCCACAGTCCATTGGAAACATGTCTTGCGAAGCCCTGTTGAAACGTCTGGAAGCCACACACCGGATCTTGCTCAACCTTCTTTATGTGGGAAGCAGAAGAGGGAAGGGAATGGGTTCCAAGTTATAAAAAATAAGATAAGAACAGCCCTGCTGGATCAGGCCCAAGGTCCATCTAGTCCAGCATCTGTTTCACACAGTGGCCCACCAGACGCCGCTGGAAGCCACAGGCAGGAGTTGAGGGCATGCCCTCTCTCCTGCTGTTACTCCCCTGCAACTGGTACTCAGAGGCATCCTGCCTCTGAGGCTGGAGGTGGCCTATAGCCCTCCGACTAGTGGCCATTGATAGACCTCTCCTCCATGAAGCTATCCAAACCCCTCTTAAAGCCATCCAGGTTGTTGGCTGTCACCACATCTTGTGGCAGAAAATCCCACAAGTTGATTATGCGTTGTGTGAAAAAGTACTTCTGTTTGTTGGAATACATTCCTTTAAAAACACAAACACACCTTATTTTAATAAGGGGCACCCACTCAAGGGATAATACTTAGTTCTTGATCCAGCTCATATATGATGGGGACTAAGCAACCTAATGGCGCAGCGGGGAAGTAACCTGCAAGAGGTTGCTGGTTCGAATCCCTGCTGGTGTGTTTCCCAGAATATGGGAAACTCTTAAATAGCAGCGATATAGGAAAGATGCTGAAAGGTATCATCTCATACTGCGCGGGAGATGACAACGGGAAACCCCTCCTACCAAAGAAAACCACATGGCTCTGTGGTTACCAGGAGTCGACACTGACTCCACGGCTGATGTGTCTGCCCTCCCCTCCTACCTGGTACACCACCCTGCCTCTACTTCCCTCTTGAGGACAGAATGTGAGAGTGTACATGTCACTTACACATGTAAAACCCAACATTTGTAGGCGAAGACTGCATGGTTGATTTCAGGGTTCAATGAAGAAAATGAAATGTCTTATTTTATTCTACACATACTAAAACATTATGCCTATAAGGTGGCATTTGCACATTCATCCCCTGTATGATGGAATCAGGAGTGTTGTGCTAGACGGGAAAGGCAAGTGTCAGGGGCGTAGCAAGGTTGGAGGGGACCCAGAGACAAGATTTTAAAATGCGTCTCCCCCCCCCCCCCCCGCCCACTGAAGCTCAGCTCATGAAGTAAAGAAATCTTAAATGAGGCTGAATAGTGGTAACAAAAAACATAGTAAAATTTACACACACACACACACACACACACACACACACACACACACACACACACACACACACACCACAATAGAACATCATCCTAAATTATTTTTTAAAAGGTCTTGTAAATTGTAGATGATGCAAGTCATTTCATGGTACTAGAGAAAGACATGCTGTTCTGGTAGCTCCAGGTCTAACACTCACATCAATTTTGGAGGAAGAATATGACTGAAGGAAGCCCGGGCGGGTGTGTGGCTGGGGGAGTCAGTCATGTGACTTGCCTCTGGGGGGCCCCCCAAGGCAGTGGGCCCCCAGACAACTGTCTCCCCTTGCCCTATTATAGTTACGCCCCTGGCAAGTGTACTGATTGGTCAGTAAATATTATTTGATCTGGCCCACTGTAAAAGGTGGATGTTGTGGTTACTAGGAAAGCATCATGTCTGCCACAAACACAAGGACAGCTACAGCAGAAGAGGTAAGACTACTGTGGATTCCAAATTAAATTAGGAATATTGATTAATTTGGATCTGATCATCTGCCTCAGAAACAGGAAACAGAATCTTACTATGAATTCTGCTCTTACGGTCTATCTGGTCTGCAAACACCTCTCCATAGATCATCCAGTAAGGCATGTAGAAGATGTTGCGAGCCAGCCTCCAAGATGGCTCCTCGTCCGGATGGAGGATAGCTTGCCGGGCGACTCCGAAACTCATCAGTACCACCAGCATAATCACCACAAAGTACAGCATGTCAATCATCTGCACAGGGAAAGAGTCCAGAGCAACGTTCATGGTATCATCAAAAATGTATCAGCATCTGGGCAAAATAATTTATGGTAAACTATGCAAACATAGTCCAGGTTTTAAAAAGACAACCACAGTGTTACTTTGGCTGGCCATGCCCTTAATGCAGGCTTCTCAAATTTGGGTACCCAGACATTGCTGGACTTCAACTCCCATAATCCCCAGTTGCAATGGCCAAGGGCTGACAGAAACCTGTCAACGTTTGAGAACCACTGCCTTAATGTTAATCTGCTTCTGGTTTATGTCAGCAAATGTTTGCTTTTGTTTTTAACTCAGTTGGTTTGCAGCGCCACATTTGCCTGGAGACTTTCCGACTTCCAGCTGTGCATCTGCACAGACACGCCTGCTAATTGGTCCGGGACCCATTAGCATGACTGGAACAAGTCCCTCCAGATAAATCCGTAGTCTTCTCTAGCAAAGCTCCAGTTCTCCAGCTGGTTTCCCAGATCAGCTGGCCCTAGGACAACTTGTAGGCCTGTTCTGGACCTCTGGTTGGCATCTCTCTGGTACCAGCCTGGTGCTCAAGCCACAACGCCCCAAGGATTTCAGTACACAGTTACCTACCATCTTTCCAATCATCATGACATAAGGTCCCAGGTACTTGTTCACACCAAAGATGTCCAGGACTCGGATGTACCAGAAAATGATATCCACACAGTAGATCACTCTTCCGTAGCCCATGTAAGGCTGGTTTTGCAAGCGAAGAATGGCCCCAATGATGAACACAGAGATGGCGACCAGGTCGGTGATATTCCAGTATTCCTGGAGCCAGACTTTGACCTTCTGACTCAGTTTACCTGGCTCTGACATCAAAATCTGAAAACCAAGTTGAGGGAGGGGGAAGGGAAAGCCATTCAGGGTGGTGTGCTTCAGAAGTGATGGGAGAACTGAGCACAGCAGCGGGAAGTTCAGCGGCCTCTGGTTCCCGGCAGCGCCAGTGGCTCCTCTCACTCCCATCTTGCCCCGGTGTCTACCTGCAGGCTGGTAGGTGAGAGCTGTCTACCTACAGGCTGGCCATTCATCAGGTAGAGCTCAGCCTGCGCTCAGGATTTCCAAGAACAATGACTGGCGTGGCTGAAATCTGGGGCGCACCAAGATGATTTGGGCACCCGGCCCACCTGGTTCCCCCAGCCATGAGGGGCCCCCCCACGTACACGAGGGCCTCCTTTGGGGGGCCCAAAATGCCAAATCTCCAGTTTTTTCAAAAAAATGTTTCCCCTCTTTACGAGGGGCCGAGGAGTGCCTGTGGGGGGGGGGAAGCGGAGCAGTCCTTCTCCCCCTCCCCTCCCCCAGCAGCGGAGAGACTGCAGGGACTCTGGCTGTGTCCGTTCGAGTCAGTGTCTTTAACCAAGTGCGAGGCGTGCCTGCACAGTTTAGAGATTGTCACAAGCTGAGCAGGCGTGGGGGGGGGAGTTTTTTAAAAACAACCGCCCCCCGGAGGTTTGGCGGGGCACGTGTGGGGTGGCTGCCGAGCCCACCGGCCATTTGGAGGCTCCCCCTGGACCTTGGAGGAACGGACCGGGTTCCCAAGGTCCGGGGGTTAGTGCGCCTCTGGTTGAAATTACCTCTCTTACTTTCTCCAGAGCCAGAGTCACAATGTACGAGATGACCACCCATTCTTGGATGCAGGGCCACCGTTCCATCCGTACCAAGATTATATAATTGAACAGCATTAAGTAGCCCAGGTATGATATCTGGGGAAAGAAAACAGATGTCTTGTACTCCACTTCAGTGTTCATGCAACTCATTCATAGCGTAGTGGTTAGAGTGTTGAACTAGGACCAGGAAGACCCGAGTTCGAATCCCCATTTAACCATGGAACTCACTGGGTGACTCTGGGCCAGTCATGTATCTCTCAGCCTAACCTACCTCACAGGGTTGTTGTGAGGATAAAAATAACCATTTACTCTGAGCTCCTTGGAGGAAAATCGAGATAAAAATGTATAAATAAATAAATAAATAAATAAATAAAATTCATTTGCTGATATATTTGATAATGGCACTTAGATATCCCTGCCTTTCTTCTAGAAATTCAAAGTAGCTTGTCTCTCTTCACAGATTTTTCCTCCCTGCAAAACTTGTCTCACCAGAGACAAGAGTGGGACAAAAATAAGCGTATAAAATGATGGAGCACTTTAAATGTTGTAAAAAAAACAATCGCTTCCCCCCAGTCCTAGTTCTTTTGACTGTTTTGCTACTCAAATGATAGCCCGCCTAAAAAAGTGGTGTCGGCAAATTTATATCAAAGATGACTTTTTAACTTAAAAACTGAAGTCCTATTTCCCCAGGTGCAGATTGATCCTCAGTAGCAGATCCAAGATAAATGGATCCCATGACATCAGCTGCTTTTCCCTGCTTCTGCGGGGAACAGGTCAAGGGAACTTACAAGAATTCACATCCCTATTCAAATGCTCATCAGCAGATTCAGGGTGAATATTGCTCTGATCACAGCTGGCTGAGAGGAGGGGTTATCCTCACCCCGATCTTGTGAGCTTCTTCTGCTGCTGCCTCCGCCTGCCTGTTCTATGCCCCAAGGCCTCCCAGAAACTTGCAAGGGAAAGGATGAGGGAAAGGTGGCCCAGTCATTAGCAGTAAGTTTTTCCCCCCACCCCCAACCAGGGATCTAGTGGGATTACAAGTCCCCGCATCCTGAGTGGGAACATTATGTCCAGGGTCCCCCTCAGACTGCAGGTGTGAGGAATCACATTTTTAAAAAATTAGTCACTACCTAAAAATCTACCATCAAGTAGAGCACAGAGGACACCAGGCCCTTCTCCCTGGTGTGCTAGCTTTCTACTTGCAGGGTTCTTTTTTTTTTTAAAGCAAGCATGCAAGAACATTTAAAATGGTGTGTCTCTCCCGCCACCTACAGTCTGAAGAGGCACAGACCACACTACCATCTTATTTGGCAAAGAGGGTAGACCCTTATTACTGTTTGCAGCCCTGGGTCAGCTGAGACAACTATGATTCCCTCATCACTTAATAACATGTTTCTTCACAGAGGAACTGACCAGCATTAGGTGGACTCTGTGGCTTTAGCAGGTTAAGCCAATACAACAGATCAAGATGCCTGAAAGAATGGGAACCCTTTTGCAGACCCCTGAAGCCTCCACCCACTCCTGGGACCACATAGTGTGCTGACCATGGGAGATGCCAAGTGCTGAGAAAAAACAGGACCTCTGAGTACCAGTTGCAGGGGAGTAACAGCAGGAGAGAGGGCACGCCCTCAGCTCTGGCCTGTGGGCTTCCTAGAGGCATCTGGTGGACCACTGTGCGAAACAGGATGCTGGACTAGATGGGCTTCCTTGGGCCTGACCCAGCAGGGCTGTTCTTATGTTCTTAACTAGGGTGCAGAAGAGCAGGGCCAGCTAGTAAGTAAGAATGCCCAATCTGGGGCCAGATCCCTGTGGTTCACTGCTCCTGCTGGTTCATTTTCTAACTGCTGTATTCATTTGCAAGCATCCCAGAGGAATGCCACCTAGCTCAAGGGCATAATCTTGGGGAAAGCTTCTTTCCGTATCTTAAATGGAAAGAACAAGATGGGAAGGATCACGTTGTCCTTCAGGACAAATACAGGGCAGTGGTACCAATGGATCGATCCCTCACCTTTGAAACAGGATGCTGGACTAGATAGGCCTTGGGACTGATCCTGCAGGAAATTCAGAACCAGCAAACAGAAGTCTTTTTTCACACAATGCATAATCAGCTTGTGGAATTCTCTGCCACAAGATGTGGAGACAGCCAACAACCTGGATGGCTTTAAGAGGGGTTTGGATAATTTCATGAAGGAGAGGTCTATCACCGGCTACTAGTCGGAGGGCTATAGGCTACCTCCAGCCTCAGAGGCAGGATGCCTCTGAGTACCAGTTGCAGGGGAGCAACAGCAGGAGAGAGGGCATACCCTCAATTCCTGCCTGTAGGCTTCCAGCGGCATCTGGTGGGCCACTGTGTGAAACAGGATGCTGGACTAGATGGGCCTTCTTGGGCCCGATCCAGTAGGGCTGTTCTTATGTTCTTATCCGACCCATAATGAACCTGCCACACTTGTCAGAGAGATTTCGACAACTCTTGGCAACAGAATTGGTGTAATCTTTGCTTACCGTATAAAACCAGAACTTCACAATTGGTGCATTGTAGAATTCATAGATTTTGGTCCCAATGGGAAGGCTTCTCTGCTTTTTGTTTCCATCCTCTTCATCTCCCTTTCGGGAACCAGTATCAGCATTTGCATCCTGAAAGGTGAGCAGGCCGCTTATTAACCTAGATAGTGCACGCTAATTTCTTTTCTATCGCTCTTGCCTCAAGTCAAACCCTGGCCATTGGGGTGGTGGTGAAAGCTCTAGTCTAACCACATCTGATGACTGGGAAACCCTGGTCTATGCTATCGATGGAAAGAGTTTTTCTGGTCATGCCCTCTCCCCAAGGGAGCCTGGGAATTTAGTCCTGGGAGGGAACTAGGAGAGGAGAGCTGGTCTTGTGGTAGCAGCAAGCATGACCCGTCCCCTTAACTAAGCAGAGTCTGCCCTGGTTGCATTTGAATAGAGGACTAGATATGTGAGCACTGGAAGAGATTCCCCTCAGGGGATGGAGCCGCTCTGGGAAGAGCAGAAGGTCCCAAGTTTCCTCCCTGGCAGCATCTCCAAGATGGGGCTGAGAGAGATTCCTGCCTGCAGCCTTGAAGAAGCCGCTGCCAGTCTGTGCAGACAATATTGAGCTAGATGGACCAAGGGTCTGACTCAGTATCTGGCATCTACTTATGTTCCTAACTCTAGAACAGAATTCTTAGCATCCTCACCAAGCTACAATTCCCAGCATTCACTGGAGGAAAACCATGACCATTAAGCTGAGGTATGTCTGTCATGTAAACAGGCCCATAAAGGCACTTCTTGGATGGTGTGATAGCAGTGGCAGCACCGGGGTGGTGGTGGTGGTGGTGGGGGATTGAGAAGGGGGGGCACAAAAGAGGCAAAGTGCATTTATGGGAGGCAGAGCTGAATCCCACACAGATGAGATTTCTGAAAAAGTAATGTGTGTGTGTTGGGGGGGGGGCGATTACTTGTCTAGGGGTGGGGCAGGGGTGGGGAAGCCGCTCTTGTATACTGACCGCATTCTCATCATCTTTTTCTTTGCCAACTTCATTTTCCTTTGATGTTTGGTAGGAATAGTCATCGGAGGTGCGGAACTCCAGGAATAGGATGGTGGGTGGTAAGAGGATCCCCATTATAACCTGTGCAGGAAGAGAAGCATCGCTCAATGAACAAAGCAAGAGCTCTCTAGGATTTACGACACAGTGGCTGCAGATACTGGTAACTAACTCAGGCACTTGAGAGCAGCTTGAAGAGAGTTAATCATGAAGGCAGGTTTTATAAATGCGTGTGATGCTGGAGTAGGAGAAAGCCCACCTCGTTATTAGCTTTGTTGCTTTTTGTATGCTGACATAAGGTCTGCAGGCGTGAAAACTCTCAAGTCTATATGTAGTCACAAAAGAAATAAATACATGCCATCAGAACAGCTGTTCAGTATTTTGGAGGAAAATGAGGCCTTGATATAGAATTAGGTATCTCTTACTGATTGCTATTATTATTAATTACATTTATAGTCCACTTCATGTATGTTTACAAGATTAAATTCCGTATGTAAAACAGATTGTAATATATAACAATATAGCCCAAAAAACAATTCACTTGGATAAAATCAGTAAATTTTAGTAAATTTAGAAATTTTTAGAAAATTTCAGTAAATCAGTAATTACATGTAAATGTAAATGTAATAATAATAAAGTAATTCCGGTGTGATTGATTGATGGGCAGTACCACATTAGAGGTTATTTAGAGGTTATCCATCCTGGTTAAATGCAGAGTAACCACAGCAGTTTGACCAGGCTTGCCCAGAAATTCTGGGTTCTCACAATCAGTTCTGCAGGGCTCAGCGATCTTGGTCAACTCTTTAACCAGAATCACTGTGATTGTGTGAATGGAGCCAATGTGATAATGAATGTGCAGAACCATCTATATTTCTATATATTTATTTCTCCTAAGAGTACCCGTCACTAATCCCATGTGTGGCAGCTCTCACGAGAGTTCACGAGCACCTGCCGATTAGCGACAGGGATGGGGAGAAAATAGGGATGCCGGCCGCCAGTGGCCAGCTGGCTGGTGGGAGCAGTCGTCAGCGGGCCGGGCTGGTCACCAGAAATTGGCGGGAGGAGGTGGCAGGCTGGCTTTGTGGCAGGTCCGCCAGCCAGAAACCGTGAGCAGATGACAGGGGAGAAGTGGGATGCTCCTGCCAGCCGGGCGGCTGGAGGGAGCAGGTGGCGGTGGACTGGCCTGGCTGCCAGGGATTGGCGGGCGGGCGGGCGAGAGGGAGGGGGTGGCCGGCCGGCCAGAAACCACGGGCTGGTAGCAGAGAAGCGGGCCGGGCGGGGGGCGGGGAGAAGTGGGCCGGGCGGGTGGCGGCGGCACAGGTGCTCTGCGCCCAGCTCAGCTAGTTTGTTTTAAAATCCCACATCGGTACCATTTTGGCCTTTGTCTTAGCTAAGATAAGTGACTTGAACAAAACATCAGGGGGTTTTACAATACGGAGCAGACCCTCTCCACATTCTGCACCCATATAAGGTTAACTCTTTAAACAGGCTCACCACAACTGTGTGGATGCAGCCACGTTAAAACAACACCTCCGACTACAGCTAGTAGAGGCCAACACAGGTTGTCCCTACCTTGAGCCCCGGGTTTTTCCGCATGCGCAACCTTCCCATCCACATGTCTGTCAGTAACATCTGACTGCAAGTGTGGGCGATAAAGTCCCTGTGCTTAGCTGCCACGGCAAGTTTCAGGCAAGTGGAGTTGCTCCAGTTTTTCAGCTCGTAGGTCAGGAGTTTCATGGCCACCTGTTCATCGTGCTTATAGGACTGATCCAGCAGCTCCACGGCCAGCTGTCCAAAATCCCTGGAGAATAGGAATAGGAACATAGGAAGCTGCCATATACGGAGTCAGACCATTGGTCTATCTAGCTCAGTATTGTCTTCACAGACTGGCAGCGGCTTCTCCAAGGTTGCAGGCAGGAATCTCTCTCAGTCCTAGAAATGAAGGTGCAGGGAAGACGCATGCATAAACCAGGGGTCGCCCAAGATACTGCAGTGCCTGGGGAGGTAGCCGCCTTGCCGCACGCCCTGATGGGCAAAATGACCAGCCCCCTTTCAAAATGGACTTGTGCAAGCTTTGATAGTGGCCCAGGGAGGGGGGAAGGTGGCCAGCAGCCTACTCGGCTCTCGTCATACTTACTAGTTTTTCAGAGTGTGAGGAAAGCCACGCCCCTTGCAAAGCTGGCAAGGGTCAGAGCAGTCCCAAGGGGCACCAGGGGCTCCTTGCCACTCTGCAGGTGCTCCAATAATCCAACCACCTGAAGCAACCGCCTTCCCTTGCCTCATGAAAGGACCGTCCCTGACATCAACAGCTCAGCAGCAATACAGAACGTTCAGTTCAGTTCTGGCCACACGAGCCAGAAACCTGGCGTATTTCTAGATAACTTACAGGGAATGTTTGTACAGCACTTGCAGTATAGTTTGTAGAAAAGCAGTCTATACTTTAGATATAAATATATGTGTTATCATTGCCGTCCAAATGGAATAAGCTGCAGCCACAGAAAGCTGGGCTAAGTGGTACATTAAGGAGTTATGAAGACGGGGGCGGTGAATATTTACAACAAAAACGACAAATATTTATATACCAATTTTCAACAAAAGTTCCAAAAGCAGTTTAGATAGATAGATAGATAGATAGATAGATAGATAGATAGATAGATAGATAGACAGAGATAACTCCCTGTCCCCAAAGGGCTCACAATCTAAAGAAAGAAAAAACAGCCACTGGAGGGATGCTGTGTTGAGGATGGATAGGGTCAGTTCCTCCCCCCCTGCTAAATTAAGAGAGTCACCACTTTAAAAGGTTCCTCTTGCTCAGTAAGCAGGGGTTCGGGTTCAGGGTCTAACTTGAACTAACTTGGAGTTGTTGTCCAGGTCTTGAGAGATGTCATCCACCAGCTCGCTCTCCGAACACTCGTGGGCCATGGCTTTGTAGAGCTTGCATGCCACGAGAGCTTTGGCCATGGTTTCTTCTCCTCGTTGCCAAAGGAACAGGGCCATCTTTTGCCGCTTCATGAGCACCGCCCACACCATGAGCTCATGGAAGGGGAATTGGAAGCGGCTGACCTCTGGGTCGTCCACATCAATGTCAATCTCTTCCTCCTTTTTCTTCTTCTTCTTCTTTCCTTTGCTTGGAGGATCATCATCCTGGGAAAGATCAGCAGCGTCAGAGTTATAAGCACAGGTTTCCCACTGCCATTTTGACTCACCGAGGCGACATTTTGCCCTCTTCTGCACTTTCACAGTTGACTGCAACATTTGCCAGTGATTAAAGAGTGTGGGAAATGCTTAAGAAAAGGTCATGCACTGGTTGTAAATATCCAGGAAGAAACAGGAAAGACCAGCATGCCAGATTATTACTTATGTGACTCATTCATACAGAGAAGCCTTCGAACAGCAGAGACAATACTTCAGGGAAAATTCACAGTGCCTGATGTTCTACATAGTGCCTGTGTCAGAGGCGGACACATTGGCACTTGCTTCAAATTGATGTGCTGATCATCCTCCCTCCAAATAATTGGATTCAAAAACATTGGGGTGTAATAGAATTCACAATTAGGATGACCCAGTATTGTCTCTGGTTATTTGAAATGTTAAGGCTTTGATAGAATCCATCTCGCTCAATAATTCCCAAGGTTTGCATCCCAGAGGAGGGTGCCTGTATTATTATTCATTCAGGCCTTGTCTTTTTCCAGTTGCCTCTGCTGGGGGTGGAATGTGCAGGTGTCAGGCCAGAGAATTGCCTGCAGAACAGTGACTCATGCAGAGGTACAGAGGTGGGCTCCTATGAGTGTATATATGTGAAGCTAATTTTTACTCTTACATATCTTCAAAGTAAACTGTTTCTGGTGTAGAAGTGAAACATGCTCTCAGAAGGTGGGAAAGCACTGAACACATCTTCGAAAATAGCAAGAACAGGTACATCGAGATTTAATTCCTGGCTGCCATGCAGAGAAATGACCCAGGTCACATGCAAAAGGAGATGATAACAGAAAGAGCCTCTAAAAGGCTAAAAGGGAGCGTTCACCTTGGAACAGCAATCTCTCCTCTTACTTATGCAGCACAAACCGAAGGGAACCCATTTCCTGAAGGGACAAGGAGGACGGACCATTACTGCAAGAACCAACATCAAAGTCAGTAACTGAAGAAGGCTACTGAGAAGGGAAGACTTATGGACCATGTCCACTATGCACGTTCCCCAGCATTGTTTGAGGACTATGCATGTTTCCCTAGGCAATATGAAAAATAACCACGTGCCATTCTTCATACGCACACACCCCTACTTGCTATCTACAGGTCATTTCGGGAATGGTTCCCAGTCTTAGAAATGTCAGGAAATGGCAAATGTATATTGATTTATTTTAATGTATGAATCAGTGGCGTAGCGAGGAGATCGGTGGCTCCTGTCCAGGCTGCCGCCAGCGGCCCACACGCAGGGGGTGTGGCAACATTAGCAAATGGGGCTGCACACCCCGTTTGGAAGTAAAATTTGGCGAGTGCAGGGAAAGGCATTCTCGGCCAGGCTGGGAGTCCAGCGCTGGCTGAAACCTCTCAAAAAACGCAGCCTTGTGGCTCCCTATGCCCAGAAGTTATGGATGCTGGTAGCAGCCACTTGCTTGATTGACTGCTACAGGTTCCGGCAGAAAGCAGCTCCGTTTTTGAGAGGTTTCAGCCAGTGCTGGGCTCCCAGCCTGGCTGGGAATGCCTCTCCTCGCCTTTGCAAGCAGGGAGAAGCCAACCCTGTTTGCTAACATTGTCACGCCCGCTGCATCTGATGTCAGACGCAGGGGTGTGGCTGGGGGGCCAGATGTGGCCCCTGGGGAATGACGGCCCGGGTTCTTTGAACCTGTTCGCGCAACGGACACTACACCCCAGGTATCAATCTAGCACTTGATGCTGTGCTTGCCATTTCTGTACATGCAGTGCCAAATAAAAGTCCCTCTTTCCTCCTCCTTCTGTACTGAGTGGGCAGATCCAGTCTCCCATGCCTTCCAAGCCAAGGGACTGGCGCTGTCAACCTTAGCAGATATGCACTGCAGCAATGCATGGCTTGCTGAACATGTGCATCTCTGGATATGGGACACTGCTGTCCATTTTAAGCTCTTTAAATCCTATCTTGGTCGAGATGAACATGGTGCCCTATAGCTGTTAGAAAAGACAAAGAGATTACAAAGAAGATTAAGCATTGTTTATGCTTCCGTTCTGCAGTGCAAAGCTGCTTATCAGTTTTCAGGCCTGAAGGCACTGCTTTGTGTTTATACATCTTCTAACTGATTTTAACTGTGATATAACAATATGTGCCTATTTAGAATAAAGCTGTAGCCATTTCCTGCACAGCACTGTTCACCTTCAAAGTGAACACTGTTCACTGTTCTTCAAAGTGAACACATCATTATAGCTTGAATTTGACACCTAAAATATTGTCAGAAGTTCCAATAAAAGTCATGTATTATTTTATAGGGTGATGATGCAACAAGGTTTCATGGGTCACCCCAATTCAGTGGTCCTATTTCTCATGCAGCAGGTACCCTGTGCATGTGGAACAGTTGTTTGGAAGATGCACAGCCCCACCTTTTATGTTTAGTGGGGCACTGGCCAATAAAGGGCTGGTCCTCTGATCAGCTAGGATCTTGCTGCTCAGGACTAGAGATGTGCACGAAATGAATTTTTCAATTTGTTTCAAATGGAAATTGAATTCTTAAAGTTGGTTTTGAATTTGAATTGAATTCAAATCTGGTCTGAAAATTAAATTCTAATTCTAATTGAATTTGAATTGATTTGACCCTGTTTTGCCACCTTTAAAAACTAACCAGGTGGCCTGAATTGTTTTTAAAAGATGCCACATGTCTCTCAAATTGAATTTCAAAATTTCAATTTGAACTCCAGTCGAATCACCCTTTTAGGGACGATTTGATTTGAATTCAAATCATTCATCTCGCCCAGATCTGATTCAAATCCATTTGCACATCTCTGTTCAGGACAGGTAAAAACCATGTGGGTGTGGAGAACAGATTTATTGTTTTGCTCTAATATGTGTAAGCCTGAAGACACAGGCAAAGTTAGAGTGGACATATACTTGTGGTCTCAGCAGTATATAGATAGTCAATTCTGCAGTCAAATGCAAACAGGTATCTACCATGGAAATATGAATAGCGGGGCCTGTCTGTCTCTGAAATTTCCTTGCTGGGGGGAAAGGCAGCTTTACTGTGAATCTTCCCACTTCAAGTAAAGGGCGTTTGGTGCCATTAATGGTGGCAGAATTGGAGCTGGGGAAGTCTGACTGGGGCACAATCCACTGGGAAATTCTCCTGCATGCGCCCTACTGGGAGTTGTGCTCTTGTGAACTCTTGACAGTTTGAATGGATCTCCACAGGAGAACTCTCTGCTGGGTTGTGCTCCAGTATTAAATTGGCATGTTGGAATGGAGGGCTGTAGGGGTCACAGAAGGGCTTTGTTTGGATTTTGCACCTCTGGTGCCAAAACGCCTTGGTATGAACAGCTCTCACAGAAGGGTCTTTGTTTTTTTGTTTTGCACATGACCATCTTCGGATCAGAAGCAACACGTCTGAACTGGAGAGCTGGATTTTGCAAATAATACAATGTTCTGCTGTATGCAGTTTCTCCAACAGTATAACACAGGGTGGGTGGGTATTCCTAACCTGTGGCACTCCAGATCTTGCTGAACTACAACTCCCATCATCCCCAGCCACAATAAATGGGTTGATGGAAATTGTAGTTCAGCAGCATCTGGAAGGCCACAGGTTGGGAACCCCTGGTATAACGTTTTGTGTACTGATCAACTAGTAGTACTGATAAACTAGTTATATTTTCTGCTTCCACATCTGATACTAGAATTTCTTGAGAATCAAAATTAACACAACTGAAAATCTCACCCTGAGGTGAGAAATCCCTGTACTTCTTCTGCTGTTACTTCTTCCAACAGAGGAATATCCTATGGTTGTAATTCAGGGATAACCTGCAAGTTCAAAGATGCCAGCCAGATCAAATGCGCTCAGAATGAAAGGGATGCTTCTGTGATCACTTATATTGGCCTCCTCCCATTACTTTTAACGGCACTCTGCCCACGCAGTCAACATGCCCTGGACAGTGGATGGAGAACGGCTGGGGGGGGGCGGGGTCTATCTAGGTGACGAAAGCAACTTACCTCCATCCCTAGAAGCTTAAGAGCCTTTGGCTGCATGTTGCAAAAAAAGAAAGCAACATTTAGTTTATGAAGAAAGAACGTTTGTTAACATTAACCATGTTGATGAATTGCAGAACTTTCTTTAGCTTTCAAAGGGAGAATACTTTTAATATTTATTAGGCAGACTTCTACACTAGCTCCATCCTCTGTAATGCGATTTTCCTATAAATTAACACAATAGGGCTGTTCACAAAACCGGGTGGGTGGGAGGGAGTGGGGAGGCAGGGACAAACCTACCTTCCCCCAGAAGAATGCCATTCCATTCTTCGATGTGCCGCTGTGCGCCCACACGATCCGTGCTGCTCCTGGCAGCATGGGTCTGCAGAGGCTGGGACAATGTGTCCCGGCCTCCAGATATCCCACAGTGCACTGCAGGATGAGTATGTTGCATTGGGGGGATACGTGCATGAGTCAGGTGCTCTAGGCCCCCAACTCTGTCTGTGTGTGCTCGAGTTGCAAGCAGTCCGAGCACACACAGGACCCCCCAGATCAAGGGGGTGATCGTGCCCTTAAACCTCAGCTAAATGCTGGTGTAAACAGTAGGGTTAGGCGGGCGGGCAGTGTCAGGATCCATGCATATCCCAGCATTGCACGTGAGCAGCTGAACCCAGTTTGGGCTACATGTTTCACTAGTCCCAAAGCCTCTGAATTCAGACACCCAACAAGATTAATGGGGTTGTAGCAGTTCATCCTAATGAGCCTGCGGGCACCAAACAAGGCACAGCTGCCTCTGGGTCCCACAAGCAATGGTGGCTCCTCTCTCTCCCATCCCTCCCTGCCCCAGTGGTAAAGAGATCCGCTCGGCCTGTAGGCTAGCAATTCATCAGGTAGAGCTGTGCGCCTTGTTTGGTGCTCCCCAGGCTCATTAGGATGAGCTGCTATTGGAAAGGGAGTGTCTACAAACATTAACTACAACAAAAACTATACAGCTTTCATTCCCGGGCAAGGGCTGAAGACACCTGATGCAGCCACCATGTTGAAGCTAAGTCAGTGCCTAGATGGGAAACCACCTGGGAGGCCTACATGTACTGTCCGGAGTACCATGATGGGAGAAAGTCAGAATATAATTGTAATAAATGAATACATATTATTTGGGGAAGAGAGGTCAGTCATCGGCTACTAGTTGGAGGGCTACAGGCCACCTCCAGCATCAAAGGCAGGATGCCTCTGAGTACCAGTTGCAGGGGAATAACAGCAGGTGAGAGGGTATGCCCTCAACTCCTGCCTGTGGCTTCCAGCGGCATCTGGTGGGCCACTGTACAAAACGGGATGCTGGACTAGATGGGTCTGATCCAGCAGGGCTATTCTTATGTTCTTATGGGGAGGAACAGTCAAATAAACTTGATAGCAACATCCATTGGAGGGGATGGGTTTTAAGATGAGATTAAGCCAAAATTCAGTGTCCACCACATGCACTAAGATTAAGTAGATGGAAACACAGAGGCCTAATTTTTCAGATAATGGGAAAGAAGAGGCTCAAATCTTCCTTACCCTCTTTGGTCCAAATAAATTGTTATAAAGAGTTCGGAAGCTCTTCCGTGTATAATTGCAGCGATATGCCCCTCCCATGAGATATTCCAGCACAAGGCCAATGTCGATGAGGCTGATGTGGTAATCGGGTGGCAGATTTCCCTGCAAAAAAACCCCCCAAAAGTATTCTTTTGAAGAGAGATACAAACAAAGGCTGAACATATAGGCTGTTCATGAGAGTAATCTGCCTAGAAGATTGCCAGAAGGTCTGGAGTCTCCTTGGTCAGAGGTGCCAGCCAGGAATGTAGCTATGATTGAACAGATGGGGTCAAAGAACCTGGGCCCCCAGCTCCACCCCTCCCAATTTTCTTCATGATCTCCCTCACTCCAAGGGGCCACCGGGGAGAGGGGCGAACACAGGCCCCCTCTCTCCTAGCTACGCACCTGGTCCCAGCTAATTGAGAGATCCCGCAGGTTGCTCTGTTCCCACATGCAATATCATAACCTTGAGTAACAGCTGGAGAGGCAGAAGTTATAGCCTCCTCTGAGATTGGCATTGTGGTCAACCAGCTCCTGTCATGGATGTACGTTCATCCTTGGTAAATGGATTTCTATGTTCGCCCAATAAAACCTCAGTTTTATTGGGACTGAGAGCAGCATTCAGGTGACGCTGCATGGGCTTTCCCCAATTAATTCTCAACCCCTAGCGACTTTTAATTCAAAGATCTGGAGGCAAAGCCATGAATGCTTGTCTTGCAAAATCCCCCAGCTCACCAGAATCTGGACTCACAAGGCCAGGATTTCGCTTCAGGCAGCAGGGCAGATTTACAGGAGAGCGGAACTCCCCAACGGCTCCATGAAACCCACCATTCCCTTTTAAAATGGCACCTTGGACAGCATTTTAAAATGGCTGTGTATTGTGAATGGGTTTTATATCTGCAACTTTAATCTGATCAGCTTTTGCCTCTTTGAAGCTTTTAACTATTCAAAACATCATTTTCTCTTTTAAACATGGCGCAAAGCTCTTTGTCTAATGCATTGAGGGGGGGGGGCTCTCCTCCCCCATGCAATAATACATCCGTACCCAATTCCCAGATGAAAAAAGTAAAATAGAAAATGGGCCTTTAAATCACTGAGGTACAATTTTCCAAGAACTCCGCTTGCAGACAAGCCTTGTCTGTGCTGGAGCCATCCTCCTTGGTGGATTGTGCCCTGTCCTCTTACACTGATGGTATACTTATCAGCCACGCTGCACAGTCAGCTGCCATTAAAGGATACAGCTGGAGCAGCAGTCCAGTTGGAGAACAGGGGAGATAGCGATGCATGCTACTATCTATCCAAGCCTGAATCACACCAGCACCATTAAGATGGCCATATTGGTACCCCACCTTCCTCTGAGGACCTGCGAGGCTCTTCTCCCCCATGTTCTCCACACAACCACCTAGGCTGAGAGGAAGAGACAGATTGGCCCAAGTCTACCCAGGGAGCTTCATCACCAAAACGGCAGCCAGCCTCTCCTACCGCTAGCATCCTGAATGAGGCTCCCATGTCAGTCCACACTGCATTTTGGGACTGAACTCCCTACGCCCACCCAGAAGGCTCTGGATGCTGGTAGCAGCCACTTGCTCTGTTGACTTCTACAGGTACCTTTCCAGCCTTCTCAGGGCCTGCACTGCTTCCCCAGTCACCCTGCAAGCAGTGCTTGCTTCTTCCTGGGGAGAAGAATAAGGGAGCTGCAGGTTCATCATAGACTTCTCAGCAAACCAGCCCAAGGCCTCTTCAGGGCTGGGAGACCTGGTTCTGGAAGGAGGGTCCAGTGCTCTTCAGTCAGTTTAAGTGGCCAAGAGGAATGAGAGTCAGATAGGAGAGGCAGTTTTGGGAAGACAGACAGTATCTGTCCTCTCCTGCTTCATCAGAGAGGAAACCAGAACCTGGCCAGAAATCTGGCCACCCAATGCTGTTTAGCAAACTCATATGTACAACAATTCCTAGCATCTCAATGCCAAACAAGCTTTTGATTAATCCGCAGCCCAGATTTGGAAAACAAGCAGGTTGTATAACCTCGACTGTCAAATTGCAGGAGATTGGACAGTAATATTAAAATCTGGAACACATCCTAGGCCTTTGATCTGAACACAATGCTTTACTGTTTAATCTGGATGTCCTTTATGTGCAAGAGAGAGCGGGGAGGTCTAGTCTACCAAAAACATGAAACAAGAACGGACTATGATGAAAATGCTACATTCTAAGCAAGCCATTCACCTCCATGTTAACCCATCCAAATCCCCCAGAGAGTCGCTGAATGAGAATGAGCCATGGGAATCCGATGGAAGGAGAGAGGGAGATGGAAAGAGGGAGATGGGAGAAACAGACAACAGCATGTTAATGACACAGAGAAATGCCAGCAATGAAACATATGAATTGGCAGCATCCATACACTTCACCTAATGAACAGACCCTGACAGAGGTGCACCCAGGTAATTTTGGAGCCTGGACCTAAAGGCCTTTGGAGCCCCCTTCCCCAACCTCCCCTGCAAATATCAGGTCACCCTGATATGAGCCAGAGCTCCAAGAATTCATGTGCCCTTTCTCTCGGTGGTCCCCCTTTCCCCCAACAAACACATGAAGAAAGCCCTGCTGCATCAGGCCAAAGGTTTCTAGCAGCAGCAACCAGCCTGCTGCCTCTTGAAGGACACGAGAAAGCACAACAGAAACAGCCTTCCCCTATGGTTTGCTTGCCTCATTACTCAGAGGTGACTCAGAGGTATACTGCCTCTGAAGCTGGAGGTCCCATCTTTCTATTCAATATACACCAGCTTCTCCGTGGATGTGTCTAATCCCTGTAAAAGGCCACCTAAGCTGGTGGCTACCGCTGCCTCTTGTAACACAGAATTCCACATGCCAGTGATGCATTCTGTGAAGGAGCACTTAAGTTGTCTGTCCTGATTGTCTTTCCGGTTCATTTCATTGGATGACGCTTAGTTCCAGTACTACGAGAAAGGGAAGGAGACTTCACATTCTCTATGGCATGAGCAATTTTAACACCTCGATCATGCCCCTCCTTAGTCACCCTTCCCCCCCAACGAAGCCCCCCCCCCACGCTTTAGTCTTTCTACAGGGGGAAGGTGATCCAGCATCCTAGCCCTCTGGGTTGCTCTGCTCTGCAAAGGCACCCGTAGAGGCTGGTCCTAGCGAGCCAGAGGAGTGAAGCTGCCTCTGCTTCCCGGCAGCCTGGGCTGCTCCTCTCATTCCCGCCCCACCTGAGAGCCATGCGGCCGGCAGGTGGGCCACTGGCCAGGGAGAGCTGCGTGGTCAGCCTCCCAAGCAGGGCAGGAGACCGAGGAGCAGAGACGGAGGAGGAACGCAGAGGCAGCTTTGCGGCCTTTGGAGCCTCCCTGGCTCAAGGACGAGCCGCTGCTGAAAACCAGGCTTTAAATTTGGTCAAGTTTAAATATTAGTTTGTTATCCAGACATAAGGGTGTGTGAGGTGGGGGGAGGCGAGGGATGGACTTCAGTGTCCTTCGTGGTTTGATTATATCATTACTAGTATTTTTAAGCCCGTTATAATAACGGGCGCTAGGTTTTTTTCTTCCCCTTTTTTCCTTCTTCCTTTCTCTTGCCCCCCCCTTTTTGTTTCTGTTTTCTTTCTGTTTCTGTTCCTTTCTTTTCTTTCCTTCCTTTTCTCGCTCTCCTCCCCCCCCCTTTTTTAATTCTTCTCCATGTCTTTTCCTCTTTTCTTTCTATAATGGGCTTGGCTGGTTGTTGTTTTTTAATTCCTTCTTCCTCTCTCTTGTCCTCACCCTGAAATAATATCAATGCTTAGAGGAAGAAAATCCTGCCTAATTTGAAGGTGAAGTTGAGGTTTAGAGTATGCATCAGTATTGCAGGGGTGAGAGTCCTTGGCAAGAGTATTTTGATTAGCAAATAAGTAAATACAATTCAAACAGCTCAAAAATCAGAACCAAGGTTAAACTTAAGACTTTCAAACTTTACATAGAGTGGAACTTTATAGGTGAAACACATATCCTTAACTCTTCCCCAAGGACCCCGTTTCCCCTTCTTTATTGCATTTATAATTGCACAGCTTTGTAAAATATGTGATTTCTGGATGAAGGATTTTCTCCCAGGATGCTTTAAACACTTAATGATTTACATTTTCTGCATCAACTGTGCTTGTATTGCTTTCATGTAAAGCATCATAAATGTGCTATGGCTCTATTCCAGAAAGAGATGCTCATGACTGAGAGGGCAAGCAGCGGGAATTGCAGGGATGGACCTACCTTACCCCCAGACAATCATCGCTGTTCCTGTTGGTGTGCCACCATGCGCCCACGATTCCTCCTCTCCCGCCCCCCCCATGATTAAGGGCCAATTCGGCCCATGTAAATGCCACCACGGCCGCCGCCCGCCCTCCCAGCTGCCCGAGTCCCCCTCACCCGGTTAGGAAGTCCACATTTTGAGAAGCAGAGAGGAGCTCGCAAGCAGAGCTCCTCTCTCTGCAAAGCCTCTTCCGAACTGGCGCTTTGGGTGCAAAGGACGCCTATTGCGTCCTTTGCGTCCATAGCGCCAGTTTGGGCAGAGCCTTTGCACAGAGAGGAGCTCTGCTTGCGAGCTCCTCTCTTTCTCAAAATATGGACTTCCTAACCGGGTGAGGGGGACTCGGGCAGCTGGGAGGGCGGGCGGCAGCAATTATTTGGGCTCGCCATCGCCGCTTCTGGACTCTGGCCTCCTGGGCGGGTGGAGAGTGCTGCCCCCGCCGCCCAGAGTGCCACCCGCCCCTGTTGTCTTTCCCTTCCTGCGGCATGGCCGGTCCTCTTGCCGCCGCCTCTACCCTCCCCCCGCTTTCCCGTTCGCGTTGCGGCTGGGCTGGTGCCGCCACCGCCCAGAGTGCTGGCCACCAATCCGCCTCTACCCTCCCCGCGGCATGGCCGGTCCTCTTGCCGCCGCCTCTACCCTCCCCCCGGCTTTCCCGTTCGCGTTGCGGCCGCCAACATGGCCGCCTGGTGTCGGTGGTCCTATCTCCCTTGGGCTGTTCTGCGCCTGCGCTTCGCGCAGGCCCAGAACAGCCCAGGGAGGCAGGGACGCAGATCCCCAACGTTCCAAGGCCACGGCCACTCACTTAGCCTTTTATTATATAGGATAATAAGCTATAATCAATGTGTGTGTGTGTGTGTGTGTATAGATAGATAGATAGATAGATAGTATTGTAATTTTACAGTCATTAGACCAAAGAGAATAAAAACTAGTAAAACACACACACACACACACAGCTTACAATTAGGATGCTGTCTCATTATACCTCTTAAAAGCAATATAACTAAACTTAGCCACAGAAATAGAAATTGAAGCATCTTTATCTGAGAGCAGATGTTTAACAAGATTTCCTTCAGATTGATCTACCAGTTCACATATGAAAGAAGCAACATATAATTATTATATATTCTTCATCAAAAAGCAATGTTTCCCATCCAGCTCTATGAAGGGAATGACAGGAATGCTAACCTTGCAATTAAGTCCTCCACCAGCAGGGGGATTCAAGAGCCATACGACTCCTGGCGCCCACAGAGCAATGTGGGGTTTGGGTTTTTTTTGTAGAATACAGGAGGGGATTACCATTGCCTCCTCCCACGCAGTGTGAGGTGATGCCTTTCAGCATCTTCCTATATCGCTGATAGAGGTGTTTCCCATAATCTGGGAAACAGACCAGCGGGGATTTGAACCAGCAACCTCTTGCTCTCTAGGAAAGTTACTTCCCCACCCTTCCATGATTATGTTGCTTCCACTGCATTGAAAGGGATCCCTGCTGCTTCAAAAAGGTGCAAGTGTGTGAGATGACAGACTCAAGATGCAGCCCGGACTGCAGCTCAATAATAGGGCACATGCTTTGCGTGGGGAGATTCCCAGGTTCAAGAATCCCTGGCATCTCCAGCTAGGAAGGATCTTAGTTAGACAGCAGGGCTGGGAAAGAAGACACTCCCTGAGCCGCAGGGCTGGAGGGACCATAGTCTGACTCCTTTTAAGGCAGATTCATACACTGGACAACTAGGAAAACATGCAATGCACAACTTTAAAGGTCACAAATCAACAGGTGTTGGCCATGGCCCATCTTCTCAAATGATTCAGTGTTTTTGCAATCACATTTTCAAATAAGCATCACTGACTACAAGGTGGGTCCCCAGATGTAATTGGACTTCAACTCCCATAATCCCCAACCAAAGGCCACTGGGGCTGGGGATTATGGGAGCTGAAGTCCAATAACATCTGGGGACCCAACGTTGAGAATCTCTGGTCTAGAAGCCAACCTTTTCGTTGATGAAAAGCTGGGTTCTCCCCAGTCATCCCATAGGCTGAACTAACATTTTAGAGGCTACACATGACCCAGTGACCCACAATTATTTCTCTTATCCCACAGATGTATACCACTGAAGAAAATGGTCAACAGCATTTAGCCCATCCCATTCACACCCCCACCAAACACTATAACTTTACCTTTTTTACATCCCTGACAATCAAGTGCAGCGTATTTGGTGGGCCCAGTCTCTGAAACAGATAAACACCCAGACACTATTAGGAAATATAAATGCTTTAATTAAAGGACTTTCTGCTCCCATGGGATGTTTGTTAAGATCTGCATTACAATCTGCATGTTCATTAGGGTCTGATGGAGACAGTGCCTTTTCTACAGTGGTACCCCAATTGTGGAATACTCTCTCTGCAGACTCTTGGTTGCCACCTGGTTTGCTGTCTCATTGGTGCTCAGAGAAGACAATTCGGTTCTCCCAAACTTTTAGGGAATACTTTTGGAGACAGCAGGTAGAACACCAGCTTCACATGCAGAAGATCCCTGGTGCAATACCTGGAATCTAGGTAGGCCACAGAAGAACTCATATCAGCAGCCTTGGAGAGCTGCTGCCAGTCAGGGTCGACGATACCAAGCTAAAGGAACCAATGGTCTGACTCAGTAAATGGCAGCGTCATATGTCCAATTTTATTTCTGTCGTTACTTGTTGGCTTTTTGGTTTTGCTACTTTTATTTCTGAGCTTTTTTTTTTTTAACTGCTGATGGGGATTTTAAATAATTCTCATGTTAATTTGGATTAAAAAAAACTTTTTGCATCATTAGCCATCTAGGAAAACGTGTTTGAAATACAGCCAAGAAAACTTTCAAATATACAAGTTAACTAATAAAAACAAAAGCCTTCTGTCACTATTCAATAGGGATGTGCGAAACGTTTCGGGTACAGAACGATCTGTACCCGAAACAGCCAATTTCGGGTGATTCGGATCCGAACCGAATCACCCTTTAGCCATCCGAAATTTTTCGGAGCCGAAACGAATCACCCCCGTTTGGGCTCCGAAATATCTGTTGTTTCAGCCCTCCATTTTGTGGCCAATAAATGCCTTCTTCTTCCCCCTCCATTTTGAGCAATGACGTCTATTTGAATTTCCCGCCTTTTTGCCTCCCATTGACTTCAATGCAAAACGGTCTGATGTGACATCTACTCGAATTTCAGGTCCCAGGGGCAAAATATTGGGGTTGGGTGGTTTTCAATGAGACACCATGAATCCACTCTGCTCTCATTTGCTATCATAGAATCTACACTCAGAACACCTCAGAAACAACAGAACCCTGTACCCCATGGGTTAGAAACCCATGGGGGTGGTTGGCACCCTATGTGCACTACACCACCACTCGCTCTGGGACACCCCAGCACCCCCCAAGTGCACTTATGGGGCTGCTGAAACCTCCATTATACCTTATGAGAAAAAACCTTAAAGACGTGTAAACTTCAACAATTCACCAAAATCAGCCCGCTGCCCAAATCCTTTTAAAAAATTCAGGTAGCTTCCTTGCCCCTACCTGGCACTACCACCAACCCCACACCAACCCCTTTCCCCCTGACGTGAAGCAATACACCCTCCATTATACCTAATGGGGGGAAACCTTAAAGACGCGTAAACTTCAACAATTCACCAAAAATCAGCCCTTTGCCCAATCACTCTGCAATTGGGGTGGTAGCCTCCACCCATTAGGCACTACCACCCCACCCCACTCTTTTGGCCCAGATCCCACGTTATGCCCCAAATCTGCCCCAAAGACACGAAAACTTCAAAAATTCACCAAAAATCAGCCCTTTGCCCAATCCCTCTGCAATTTGGGTGGTAGCTTCCATCCATTAGGTACTACCACCCGACCCCACTCTTTTGGCCCCAGGACCCTTTTAAAAATCTGAATCAATTCGGATTTGGATTAATTTGGATCCGAATTGAATCGGGGGTGATTCGGAAGGGCCAGATCTGGATACAGAACGAATCAGAGGTGTTTTGATTCAGATCCGAATCGAAACACCGAAAATCTGAATTGCACACCCCTACTATTCAATCCATGTGAATTGTAGCAGCTCCTGGCCACGGGCTACTCTCATCCTGGCCAGTTCGCTTTACCCTCTCGGACTGAGCTATACTGCCAAGGAGTCGCTTAAGGCTGCCCAAGGGTGCTTTCGAAGCGTGCAGCCTCACTCACAGTATTGTAAAGCTCTTCCAGTCGGGGGATGGTCAGGAAACGCTGCATGCTGACTCCATTTTCAATCAGAAGCTTCACAAAGTCGACACGATCCAATACCAGGGCATCCAACATTGCTTGCTCCAGGGAATTTACCTGCAACCGGTGGAAGATGCCATGCATGACAAATGGAAAATGCCAGGCGGAATCAAATACGGTGCAGACAGCATTTTGGAAGACTGGCACTGCCAGAAATCGTGGCTGAGAAGATTTCTCTGTTATCTGTGGGCCACTTTATATATATGCTGCACTTCTGTTAAGCTGAGGGCCAACCCATTTGTGGTGATCTCCACGTGAGCAGCAGAGGAGCATATGGGGACTGTTGCAATAGTCTCCACATAAAGGTCATGATTCTCTGTTCTATATGTCCTGTACCTGGGTCATTTTCAGACAGTAGGCTTTACTGCAAGTTTACTGTGATTTCAGAGTCCCCCCCCCCCCCCGCCCAAACGATGCAAAAAGTGGATTTTTTTTACCTCGGATATAAATTGGGCTACACTCTTAACGCACAATGAAAAAACCCCAAATTGTGTGTGAAGTGCTCCCTGATAGCTCCAGGGACTTGGGGGTAAATCTGGCCAATATGTGAATGCACCGTTATTTATGTATTTATTAGCGGAACCCACACAGAGCAGCTGTGCGCTAGGACTTTGTTGCTCTCCTTGCCCCCCACCACAGCCCCAGCTTTATTGCTCAGTATCAGCCACCCACTCTCACTCGCCCCCTCCCCGCTCACTCGCTCACTCACTCCCTGCTTGCTTGCTCACTCGCTCCTTCCCCACTTCTCGCTTGCTCCCTCACCCCCTCTCTGCTGCTCACTTGCCCCCTCCCTGCCCCTTGCTCTCTCACTACCTACCGCTTGCTCACCCGCCCCCATCTCTGCCACTCACTCACTCGGCCCCTCCCCGCCTGCTCACTCCCTCCCCCTCCCCCTCTCCCCACCGCTCGCTCACTCACTTGCCCCCTACCCACTCATCTTCCCTATCTGCATATGGAATCCCCACTGCCCAATCACCACGTTGCTTCTGTTCAGTTGATAAAGCTTTGTGTGGGCGGGGCTTGCCACGTACAACCTTAGTGAATCATATATAGAGATCCATTTTTTCCATTCCTGAGGAGATGCAAACTAAAAGACAGGTGTGAAAAACCCCCAGGTTTGAGGGCATGGTTTGAGGGCACCTAATGCACCAGCTTGCTGAAGCCAAGTGTGAGCTGTCCTCAGATAACCTCCATAATCTGCATACATTATGGTATGCGGGAACATGAGTCAGTCTGTGGGCTCTAACGCCCAGCCCATCAATCTGGCAGCAAACCCATCCTCCCACAGACTAAGGGCCCTTCAGATATACGTTTTTGCACCTAGAGCCCACAGTCCCAACAACACAAGATACATGCACGGTGTCATTTGTGAATGGTGCACATGCTTAGCTGTGCCCATAACACAAGCAGTGGCCCAAAGGATCCTGTCCACATGTAGCTTGTGAGCAAAAGCCACAAAGGAGGGGAATGCCATCCAAACATGAAAACTGTTCAGCCGAAACATAAAAGAAGAGACTGAACAGCCAAAGACCCATTGCATCTGAGGACACACAGCTGTTCAGCAGGGCAGTTCTTGATGCCAAATGTAGAGAAGGAGCCCCTCAGACAGGGCCAACTGCCTCAGATCCCCAAAGAGCCACACCGACTTCAACCGACAGTTGCCCCTGAAGTGGCCATGAGCCTGGAGACACAGACTGGAGCCAAGGAGCTGATAAAGATAATCAGGTTGCGGAACAAGAGACAGGCATTTTAACCTCACCCAGTTTAGCATTTCAATTTTCCTGGGGTCTGTTTCTTCTTCTGGCTCCTCCTTCTGCTTCCCACCTTTCTTTTTGCCTTTGCCTTTTGCTCTTGCTGCTTTGGCTTGAGGCGCTGGAGATTTCTTCTCCCTCTCTGGGCCTGTCCCATCCGTAGCTGCAAGGCTCCCCAATGGCTATAGTTAAGAGCACAAGAACGCACACATTAAACACAGATATGGATTTGTGTGTGTGTGTGGTGCCTTCTCTGTGTCTCTCCCACTCTTCCATTCATATACATGCTCATACTCTACTCCGGCTACCAGAGGCATAATTACCATTAGGCAAGGGGAGGCAGTCGTCTTGGGGCTCCACTGCCTCGAAGACCACCCCCAGAGGCACATCACATGACTCCCCACCCGCCCATGTTGCACCCCCTATGAATTATGTTGCGTCTCTTGGAGATCGGCAGGAGCAGAGAGTAAAATAACTAGATTCAATGTGAACTAGATATTCACCGTATTCATAATGGGGATGTGTGTGTGAGTGCACGATATACTGTGAAGTGTGTTTGTGTGTGTATATCAGCGAGGGGCCCATTTTAAAATCTTGTCTCTGGGCCCCCTCCAACCTTCCTACGCCCCTGCCGGCTACCCACATGCAATACACACACACACACACACACACACACACACACACACACACACACACAGCTGTTGGCCAACATTTTAACAGTAGTGACTACTCCCTCCCTCCCTCCCTCCCTCCCTCCACCAGCACACAACCTCCTATCTTCCTGGGCCTTGCATGTTGTATGGGCTCCCATAACTAATCTGGGCTCAGGCTGTTGAGGCATTTAAAGGGCAGCATGTTGAACTGGGCCTGGAAACAAATCAGGAGCCAGTACACTCTGGGGAGAAGCCATAGGCTCACTTCTACAACCAGATGGGCAACCAGACACTACACGTATTCCGCACTGGCTCATCCTAACAAGGCGGGGGGAGGGGGGGGCAAACGAGGCACAGCTGCCTCTCCCAGCCTGCCCTGCCCCAGCCAGGTCCGATGTGGCTGTGTCAGCTAAGAGTGGCCACAGTAGCTGATGAGATATTTCCATGAAAGGGGAAGCTGTCGTCGGTTCCTCAACATTGACCAAGCGATCATTCTAAGGAAAGTGTTACCGGCCAGTGGTGTCCAAAGACAAAGATTTGACTCCGTGCAATATCCACTCGGTTCCAGGCTAAGGCTAAACTCAGCTGGTCCGGTGCAGACGCATTGGTACCTAAGCAAACAGGACAGTTGTTGTGACTCATACTCCAGTGTGGCTAACTGACCAACAAACAGAGACTGCAAACCTATAACTGCATCTGTTCCCCGAGGGATACGCACATTGCTTGGTTCCAAAACCAACCTAGATCTGTCCTATTCAGGGGCCGAGCCACCATTGGGCGAACGGGTTAAGAACATAAGAACATCAGAACAGCCCTGCTGGATCAGGCCCAAGGCCCATCTAGTCCAGCATCCTGTTTCGCACAGCGGGCCACCAGAGAACCCAGGCCGCGGCCAAGCAGACACGCCCCCAGCGTCTGACATCAGATGCGGTGGTGCCAGTTTAGCTCCCGAGTGGGGGCCGTGCGCCTCCCGTTCGGGAGTTAAATGGCCGCTGGGAATCTATCTATCTATCTATCTATCTATCTATCTATCTATCTATCTATCATATTTTTATACTGCCCAAAACTTACATCTCTGGGCGGGTTACAAAGATTAAGAAGTAAAACACGGATTAAAAACAAAAAGGGAAAAAAAATTAAAAGCAAGACATTGAAAACACAATTTAACATTTTAAAACCATATTCTAAAAACAACATTAAAACAGTCCAAACTGCAGCGCCGGCCCCAACCTAGCTGCCGTATGGGGCTGCACGGCCCCGTTCAGGAGTTGGACGGCCAACGCTGCATTCGCAGTGCGGCCAGAAGCAGCTCTCCCCTGCCTTTAAGGGAAGAAACTTCCAACTTCCAAATGGAGCTGTGCGGCTCCGTTCGGGAGCCAGACCACACCCCCGCCGCTGTGGCCGCACACAGGTCGCTGGCGGTCTGGCTCCGCGCCTGGTCCTATTCACCGCTTCAGCGAATTGTACAGACCGAACACACGGTGCGTGCAAAGCTGCACGTTTGCCATAGCTCCCCTGGCATGTTTGAGTCACACACCAGGGACGGAGGGTGGCAGTTGCCGCGGTCAAAGAAGCACTGCAGGCACTGGCAAAGAGACTCCTTCAAGCCCCAACCGTGGGGGCCCCCACCCACCGCTGTGCACCCGTTTGCTCACCCCCTTCCCCACAGTGCCTGGCTTTTAAGGGTGGAGAGGTACAAAGAAGATGTGACCAATTCACACTATCTTGCTTGATCTTTTCTGCAGGCAGAAACAATGTTAGGAGATGCCAGGGCTCTGGGCTAGAACTAGGAACCCATGGCTCTGTGCATAGCTGTCCCACGTGGTGGGCCACCGGGATGATCACAGGATGGAGCATCTCATTTCAAAGTTGGACGGGACTTTGGAGGTCTCCTAGTCTAACGCCCACCCCTGCTCAGTGCGGGAAACCAGAAAAAATGCCGTATCTGTTGTGAACTCAGTTTATACAATTGCTGAAAGTGGAAACAGCCCAACAGCCCAACAGATTAGGATTTAAAATCCAAGACGTTTTCCCTCTAAACTCATCCTGAATTGTTCTAAGCCTTTGAAATACTTCATTGATGCATTTCTCCTCCCACCGTTTTAAAACATTTTGCTACATGGGCCATCCGTGAAACTGAGTGTGTGGAAATAGGAGGGAACTCCTGTTTTCCAGCCAATTTGGTCTCAGGGAGGAGTAAATGAGTCCGGAAGAGGATATAATGGCAAATTTAGTTCATACACTTGGATTCTGACACTTGGGTTCTCTCTGCTCTAAGATAAGCCAATTAAACATTTCATATTTGGCCCAGTATTAATCCAAAGAAGCATCTGCCCCGGAAAAATGCAAACAGAGAATGACACACTTCCTCATTTTCCTACGTCCTCGTTTGGATAACTCACCTTTAAGCAGAGCTGTTAAGATAGACATCTCAATATCTTGTTGTCCCTCGGAACCCATGCGGAATACAGTGATCTAATGATCGGGGGAGCGAGGAAAGGCATAAGTAACACAATAAGTAACAGCTCCCTTTCCAGCCTGCCTGATGAAGAATTCTGCATAGCAGTATAGCTTGCATATTCCTTTATCAACAGCAAAAGACCCAAAACGGCAGACTTTCTTGTATAGCTGATGCAGAACACACACAAACAAATGTTTGGGTGAGGCATGGGAGAAGTCTTGGGAAGCACGCTAGACCAGGGGGTGCAACTAGGTATCCGGAAAAGGAAGTAGATTTTGTCCCAAAGGATAAAACTTCATGCTGATGCCTGCCTGCACTGGTCTGACCGTTTATTTGGCAGGGGTTGTCAATCGTGGGTCTCAAGATGGCCATTGTGGCTGGGGATAATAGCAATAGCAATAGCAATAGCACTTACATTTATATACCGCTCTATAGCCGGAGCTCTCTAAGCGGTTTACAATGATTTAGCATATTGCCCCCAACATTCTGGGTACTCATTTTACCAACCTCGGAAGGATGGAAGGCTGAGTCAACCTTGAGCCCCTGGTCAGGATCGAACCCTTCTGGTTACAGGGCGGCAGTTTTACCACTGCGCCACCAGGGGCTCTTCCTAATAATGGAAGATAATGGGAATTGTATTCCAACATCTGGAGACCCAAGGTTGAGAACCAATAGTCTTAAAAAAAAAATTGGCATAGTACAACGGGTTTGCAGACTATAATGAGACTCATTGGATTTGACAGAGAAGCGAGAGCACATCAGATGCCTGCATGTTCTATTTGCAGCCATTTATCCCCAAACTGGGACATTAGGATTATTATTTAATCTGATCAAATTGGTCTCCTAATTCGCTCTCCGGCTTTTTTTTTTTGAAGGAGAAAAACCCTGTAATTGCTATTGCTGAAAAATGCACATACTGTAATTTGCTTACTCTATATACTTTGCGACGAGGAAGAGATGAAAAAGTCATTCGTTGATGGAGGCTTTTAGAAAGGACAGACAGATTATATAATCTGAAGGGATTCCCCGCTAGCAGATGGTTGCACCACATGACTGGTTAAATAGAAGGTGGGGGTTCCCCATTCATACTTTAGGGCAAAGTTCTCAGATGCTGATTAACTACCTAGTTGTACTGAATTGAACTAATTGCAGGGGGCAGAAATGTCTAGGATGGGGCGGTATATAAATGAAATAAATAAATAAATATGTATACACACACACACACACACACACACACACACCAGGAGAGCTAGTCTTGTGATCGCAAGAATGAATTGTCCCCTTTGCCAAGCAGGGCTTGCCCCGGTTTGCATTTGAATGGGAGACTACATGTGATGTGAGCACTGTAAGATAGTCCCCTTGGGGGATGGAGCCACTCTGGGAATTGCTGAAGGTTCCAAGTTCCCTCCCTAACAGCATCTCCAGATAGGGCTGAAATAAATTCCTGCCTGCAGCCTTGCAAAAGCCGCTGCCAGTCTGTGAAGAAAATACTGAGCTAAATGGACCAATGGCCTGACTCAGTATATGGCAGCTTCCTATGTTCCAAACAGCCTCAATTCAAAAAGGATATGAACACATCATGGAATCAATGCACCTCTGCTCTAAAGCCCTTAAAATTTGGTGCAAACCCTTTAGTCTAGGGGTTTTCAAACTTGGGTCCCCAGATGTTGTTGGACTTCAATTCCCATAACTTATTTATTGTGGCTGAGAATGATGGGGGCGTAGTTCAACAAAAGCTGGAAAGTGAAGCTTGCCTACCCCTATGCGATACTACTAATCAATGGCCTCTTCCCTGAACATCCAGTGCAATCACTGTTTAAAATCTGAGACAGAGCTCCTCAGATAACAACAACTACTAAACAAACACACAAACAAACTTTATTTGTTAGCTGTCCCATAACAAAATTGTTTTCTGGGTGGCTTACAACACAACATTAAAACATGAAATAAAAAACACACATTGGATCAAAACAGACACACACACCCAAAAGCGGGGAGGGGAGAAAATTCAATACAAAAACAATTTTAGAAACATGTTTTTAAAGTCAGTTACAATAAGATAAAAAAATTTAAAATTTAAAATGTAGAAGGCCTGAGTGAACAAAAAGGTCTTTATCTGGCATCTAAAAGAATAAAGTGATGAACGGGGTGCAACCACCTAAAAGGCCCTCTCCCTGGCGTTGTTTGGCAGGAGCACCCAGAGGAGGTTCTCTGAAGGACCAGCTTGGGACATATGGGGCAAGGCGCTCTCTCAGGTAACCTGGTCCCAAGCCATTTAGGGCTTTAAAAGTTAAAACCAGCAGCTTGAATTGAGCCCAAAAATGGACTGGGGACGTAATATGCTCAAAAAGTCCAGTCCCAGTGAATAAGCTTGCAGCCCTGTTTTGTACCAGCTGCAGTTACCAGACTGTTTTCAATGTCTGCTGAAAGATATTCCCCTTTGGCGATGGGGCCGTTAACTCAGTGGTAGAACATCTACTTGAATGCAGAAGGTTCCAGATCTGGTCCACGGCATCCCTAGGTAGGGCTGGGAAAGACTCCTGCCTGAAAACTTGGAGAAACTGCTGCCAGCCAGGGTAGACAAGAATTAGATAGCTGGGCCAATGGTTTGACTCAGTACATGATGGCTTCCTATGCTCCAGATCTTGCTCTTGGACTCAGCCCTAGAACATGTGGAATAGTAATCAGAGAGGTCATTCACCTAACCCAAAACTGGTATCCTACCCAGATTTGGAAGCTGTGTGTGCTCCCAGTTTCTGGTTGTGCAAAGAACTAGGTAGGAGGAGGGAGAAGTGACCATGTGGAATCAACATAGGAGGAAAAGCTACTCAACTTTTCCTCCTACCTTGATTCCACACAATCACTTCTCCCTCCTCCTACCTAGATGTTTTCACCCACACAACTGGAAATTGGGAATGACCTCAGAGAGTTCGATTTCACACCAACAGCTGGTGAAGGGGTAAAACTGTTCCTGGATTATATCACTCCAACCTGCACGTGGGAGACTGCATGATGAAGCGCTTCCCCATTAAAAATGTCCCTATAGAACTAGCACATCTGGGGAAAGGTCAGACTAGAAGCCTTTGCCCCAACATCTGGTTTTCTGTGTGCAAGGCGTCCTTGGCTTTGGCTGACATCCTGACTAAATTTACTAAAGGAAGTCCTATAGGAATTTGGTAGTCCTTCGGACTGTTCCCCGAGTAGTAGCATTGAGAAATGTAATCAGGATGTCAGCCATTGGTGAATGGAGGGATATTTAATCCCATGACACTTTTCACTTGCAGTCTGATGGTACAATCCAGGGAAAATTCATCAATTTCATTTGCACCTCTTTTACCCTTTCATTGGCTTTTGTATGGACAGAATGTGCCGAATGTCTTCTTCTCACCACTGAGCAACCACAAATATTTGGGAGTCTAGGAAAGATGTTGAGGTTCTGCTTGGCCTCACCCCCATAAAACTACCCCTCCCAGGGGTCTCTGGGGAGAGGGAATGAGTGTCAAGCCAGTTGAAGCCCGTATGTAGTGTGGACATGCCCTGGGTTTGTGAATCCCTGATGGATGGGTGGGCATTAATCTCTGCACAAAACTGATGCAAACAGCACGTGGTTAGTTTTGTGAATGAAATGCAAAATACTTACAAGTTCTTTCTTTTTCATACATTCCATGAGGATAACAAACAGCTGATGTGCTTGATTTCGGCTATAGCTAAAGGTTTTCTGAATGGTGACTAGGAGCTGGTCCCTCAGAGACTCACTGATGATGCTAAAATCAACAAAGCCATGGCAGGGGGAAAAAAATTACACATTTAAGAATCAAGAGAAAGGTTACAAACAAGCAGGCAAACAAACCAAAATAATTGTTGCTATAATGTTGTCCAGGATGTTTGTATTTAGCTTAACAGAGCATCAAAAGAATGCATACCTATCCGGGGGGAGGTGGGCAAGCTGCAACATCTCCCACGCAGACCAGACTACCTTACACGGCTTTACTGTGGTCAGGCTTGCAGTAAGTGAAACATTTTGAACATGCAAAATGCGCTGCATCAGTGCTAACTAATGATGATGATTCTGACAGAACAGCCCAGTCACGGTTTAGAGATCTGAGACTTCTTGGATCTGTGTCTCGGAGTCTGCAGTCTTAACCTGGGGCGTGGTTCAGGGGCATGTGATATAAACAGGATACACCCCTTAAAAAGGCAAATCACTATTTTTTTTAAAACAAAAGAATAAAGATAAGCATCCGTTGCCAAAGAAATTCCTGTTCTCTGTTCTCAAGCTTTCATCATCTAATCTGGCCAGCTCTATGCTTAGGTGCAGGGACTCCCTCTGCCAACCAGCCATGCTGCAGCTTTCAAAGCATCTTAACCTCTTTTTTCTTTTTTTTAGCAAGCTTTTTAACAAAAACTCACTCACACACACCGCACCACACTGCTGTTCACAAATGTGGTGGGTTAAACTAGCAAGAAACCAAAGGTCCATGGCACTCCAGTCTTTGCTCTGTGGACAATTGAGGAACTAACAACAAACAACGGAGACCTAGGTGGTGGTGGCCATGTGTCAAGGGAGAGCCTCCATGATGAACCTCATTGTTGGAACAAAGCTTCCCGAATGGGCCAGTATGGTCATGGCTCATGCCCCATCTCCCTGGATGCTGGTATATTCACAGCTTCTGCAGGCTTCCTGGACACACACCTCAAAGCAAAGAGGCGATTGTTGGGGTTTGTGATCATTCAGCAAAGCGCCAAAAGAAGCTACCCACTCCAGTTACAGAGTCGAGTGCTGAGCGTAGTTGTTGAAGTTATTTAAAGAACACACAGGGAAACTGTTGTGCAATCTAAACTAAATAGATTTATTAGTGAAGTACATTTGAGATAGGAAAGACCTAGTCCTATCTATCAGCTACATCAGGCCTGCTCAACTTAGGCCCCCCAGCTGTTTTTGGACTACAACTCCCATAATTCTCAGCCACAGCAGCCAATAGCCAGGGATTATGGGAATTGTAGGCCAACATCTGCAGGAGGGCCGAAGTTGAGCAGGCCTGAGCTACATAATGGATAGGTAGGGAGAAGGAGATCTTTCAATCTGCTCTCTAAGAGGAAAGGAAGAGGACTGACTCACTACAGGAAGTACCTGAGGAGTCGAGGCAGGGGTCAAAGAGTAAAGGCAAAGCAGGGACAGGAAAGGAGACCCTCACTAACAACTTCATTAGGATCGTTGGTGCAAAAGGTCAATGCACTGGAATGCCATCTCCAACAGCAATTCGGGCACAGGTGTAGGAACTTCCTTGGAAGGCCTCTCCGAGTGCTTCCAGATTTAGGGAAAGGCAGGGCTGTCCTTAGGGCATAGCAAGCAGAGCGACCACCCCGGGTCCTGCTCTTTTAACCCCCATTAGAATTAACTGGAAAGGGGCCCCGCACTGGCTGATTTTGCCCCAGGCCCTACACCCCACCAGGGTTCTCGAAGGACAGCCCCAGGAAAAAGGAAATGCCTGCCAGATGAATTCTGGGGTGTTTCCAAGAACAGATCAAAGTGCTGGAGCTTCCCTTGAAAGTCCTCTGGGTGTCTAGGAACAAACCTTTCCCATGTGTACCTGCTTGGACACTCAGAGGATATCAGACTATCACTCCACCGAACCCACTTAGTCTCAGCACACCTTTGCATCGAGGGGAAAATACTAGCAATTTTGATTGTTCTATCTAGCCTTACCTCAAACCAACAGGCCACTGTCACCGCAACAGAACCAGTCATTTTACTAGCCTTCTCTGCATGTGAAGAAGGTACCGGCCCAGTGCTGCTAGTAGCCACCTCACGAACTCCTGGCACAGACCACCTAGGAAACCTAAACTTCCTACATTCGGGATTAATTCCAACAATCATACCAACTGCTCTACTGTTAAAACCAAAACTTCTGTTTAGCACATTTACTACATGACTCAGCACTACGAGCCATAATTCGCCGATTACGGCTTAACCGTCCCCTGATCTTAACCTTTTCATCTATAACCCCACACTTTGGATTTGACATTCGCTCAGCCCACTCATTATTCTTTCCTTCAGGCTTCTCCCACTCCTAACAATAGCAAGCCAAAACCACCTGCTTCAAGAACCTCTCCCATGCAAACGAGCCTTCCTTAAAACAATTACTTTCCTACAGTCTAACATTTGCCACTTCAGAATCATCCCTACTTGAAACCACACTCATTTCTACATCATCACCCGATGAGGGAGACAACCAGAATGCCTAACCACTGGAATTTACTTCTTATTCTATACTCTAGTCAGCTCGATACCACTACTAATTGCCATCTTATACCTATATTCCACAAACGCAAACACCTCAATCAACGCAATAATTTTACTACAACCAGAAACACCCACATCCTGATCAAGCACTGCACTTTAGGGATGTGCACGAAAAATCTTCGGCACGGCGGGGGTAGTACTTTAAGGGCGGGGGAGAGTGTACTCACACACACACACCCCTGCCACATTTCCCCTACCGGCACTCTGTAAACTTTAAGCCCCTCGGGGCGGCAGCATTCCTCCCTGCCGCCCTGTTCCCCCCGTCGGCCGGAAGTGGCCGGAAGTTGTGAGCGCACGTGTGCTCATGGCAGACGTGCACGCACGATGGGCGCACGCACGATGGGCTCACGCGCGCTCGCAACTTCCGGCCACTTCCGGCCAATGGGGGGAATGGGGCGGCAGGGAGGAACGCTGCCGCCCCGAGGGGCTTAAAGTTTACAGAGCGCCGGTACGGGAAATGTGGCGGGGTGGTGGTGTGAGTACACTCTCCCCCACCCTTAAAGTACTACCCCCGCCGTGCCAAAACGCCGAATACTGCCCCAGCGCCGAAACGTTTCGGAGGCCTTTACAATGGCCTCCGAAACGTTTCGGGCACATGCCTACTGCACTTTGACTCTCATGTAATAGCCTTCCTAGTAAAAATGCCCCTTGATGGCCGACATCTTTGATTGCAAAAGACCCACCTAGAAGCCCCAATTGCTGGCTCTATAGCTCTTTCCACCATTCTGTTAAAGATCAGAATTATTCTATTCCGTTCTATTAAAGCTCAGATCATATCCATCATATATATTGTAATGCTGCTGGTGCACTCTGCTGTAATAATTGTATTGCACATTTTAAAAAAATAAAGGATTGTTTTAAGTTGTAATTGTAAAGCACTCTGGAAGTTGTGAAATTGAAGGGCCAGGTCTAAAATAAACAACACAATAGGCCCATCCACACATTATATCTAACACCCCTACAATGAGTGAATACAGTGCACAGGTACAGATCTATACAAAGGTACAATAATTCACATGTTATGTTGAACGCAGGTACAAAAGTACACTTCCTACCTGTTCTATTTATTTGAAGGGCCTGTATCCAGGTTCAACTTTTTAAATGATCACCGGTACAGTCATTCACACAAACACATGTACGAGTGTACAGGCATCTGTACACTCATACAGCATAACGTCTGAAACGGGCTAATGTTTTTCTCTGAAGAGTGCACAAAGGCATTTTTCACCATTCAAAGGTCCTGAAATATGCAGATCCTCCCTACCGCCACACCCACCCACACCCACACTCACGTTTCATTAATGCAACAAGGATTTCAAAAGCCATTTGAAAGACAATGGCTACTGTGGCAGCAACCCAACTGTAACCTGTCTGCAACATGTCTGATAATCGTACCCTCCTTCTTCCGAGTACTTGTGTGCAAATGATAAGATGTCTGATGCTCGTCCACTGCCATCGCAGATCACCACAGGAAGAGGCGGTTCCTCACGCAGGCATTCCAAAACGATGGATATCACGTTGGGACCGCCTTCGACTATCAGTCCGACCACAGGGACACCCTGCCCTAGTCCTGTAGAACAAACCAGGCAGGTCGTTAAACACTATGCAAGTGTTTTGAAAAACTTCAACTTCTCAACACTTCTTCAAGTGTGTTGGGAACTTCAACTTCTCCAGGAGTCAGGACGTTGTATGGCTACCAGGGAATCGGACTATGGAAGACTCCTGAATAACACATGAAGTCGTAAACAAATCAAATCGAATATATATATATATAAGCAAGCAACCTTTAAATGAGCCGTGCTCTTTTCAATACAGGCCATGACAGCTAACGTTGTATAAGAAAACTGGACGTCTGTTTGTGCAAAGATGCCCCTTGCAAAATAAGACCTGCCCAAGGGCTCTCCTAAGACCAAAGCACCAGCGTAAGCCCTTTCTCATGAGACTGCTGCCAAGAACGGCTGGCCGACGTGAGAGACGACAGCTGAGCAACCCTTTGCGGTCCCTGCCTCACTGTGATCTCCAGGCATAGGATGACAAAGGGAAGCCCACAGGTCATGTGATCCAAGCAGATGTGGCCACATGTCAGGAACGTGCAGGACTAAAAGGGAAAAAAAATAATTATGCCAAAATGGTGGACAACGTTCAGCAATTCTCTGGATTGGGGGGGGGGGAGGGGAAGTGCTTAAGGCCAAACACTTGTAGCAGGGGTAGGAGGAGGAATCTTTTTAAGGCAGGGGTTTTCAACCTTGGATCCCCAGATGTTACTGGTCTCCAAGTCCCCTTTTAAAGCTGTCTAAGCCATCTTCTCCCCTGCTAACTGAGCAAAGAGGCGCCTTTTAAAGTGGTGGTTCTCTTATATTTAGCAGAGGGAGAACAACTGGACCAATTTACCTCCAGCACAGCATCTTCCCAATGGCTGTTCTTGGTTCCTACCTTGTGTTTCTTTTTAGATTGTGAGCCCTTTGGGGACAGGGCACCATCTTATTTATTTACTTAATTTTTCTATGTAAATTGCTTTGCGAACTTCTGTTGAAAAGCGATATATAAATAGTCGTAGTAAAACAGTGGCCATCACCACAACATGAATTCAATAAGTTAATGATGCATTGTGTGAAGAAGGACCTTCCTTCGTCTGTCCTGAATCTACTGCCAAACAGTTTCATTGGGTGACTCCAAGTTCTAATCCACAACTCTGAGTTAGTAAAGAGGAAGCAAAATGTCTCTCTGTCCACATTCTGGGACGGAGTCTTGGGCAAGTTGTGAGCCTGCACCTTGACTCCAGGGCCAGTTTTTGTGACCATCATGAGATGCATTTACCTCTCTGCCAGGATTCTCAGGCGGGGCATCAATTAGTGCCCACTTGTGACTTTTAATGCAAGTCTGGCCATGAAAGGCCTGTTAGCTTTGGTACATTTTCAGTTTCACAGCACTAGTTGTACAGACAGCATACAAGGAACAAAGCAGACCCAAATTTCCTCCCCACCCTTCAAAAAGAGAGACATTCAGTTCTTTATACAGCACCTCTTGCCTCTCAGGACTGAATTGTCTTACGGGAAGTGTTACACAGACTGGCAGCGGCTTCTCCAAGGTTGCAGGCAGGAGTCTATCTCAGCCCCATCTTGGAAATGCCAGGGAGGGAACTTGGAACATCAGATGCTCTTCCCAGAGCGGCTCCATCCCCTAAAGCAGGCTTCCCCACCCAGTAGTCCTCCAGATGTTGCCGAACTACAATTCCCATCACCCCCAGCTACAACTTATTGTGGCTGGGAAGATGGGAATTGTAGTTTGGCAACATCTGGAGGGCCACAGGTTGGGGAAGCCTGCCCTAAGGGGAATCTCTTACAGGGCTCATACATGTAGTCCCCCATTCATATGCAACCAGGGCAGACCCTGCTTAGCAAAGAGAACAGGTCATGCTTGCTACCACAAGATCAGCAATCTGTGCCTCCCAGCACATCTACAGAAAACAAGGACAGAGAGCGCAAGCAGGTTGGCTGTTGTCCATGAGTCGGCTGATGGGTATGAGAGTGTGTGAATGACAGAAAGAGAGGCTTCTATTAGATGATGTGTTATTTGAAAGCAGGCTTGTAAAACGCAGGATCTAAGCACTGAGAGTTGCTTCACATCTGATTTTTTAACATGCACATATAAAAACTTGCACCTACAAGGTGAAATGTAACATATATGCAACAGATGTGTGCTTACCAGAAATATACTCCAGGGAGCCCTTGATTCCCTGATATTACACCTGGTAGTCAACATATACACTTGCTATTAAAAAACAGCTTATGATGGACCTGCAAATACTTTTGGAAACAGTAAACATGTGCATAGGCAGGCAGGAGAATAACCCCCAACAGAATCTGTGTACTACTAGAAACAGAGCAGGGTATTTTCTGGAGTGGCCCCGTGGCTGTGCTAGGATTGGAAATGCAGCAGTGATTTTCCTTGTTGGGATTTTGGGACAAGTCCAAGGTCTATTTATTTTGCAGGATTTTTAGTAGCTGAACTGGGGAATGATAATCACAAAGTTATTCTGAATGTATGAAACTGACATAAAGAGTCAAACCATTGGAACATCCAGTTGTATATTGTATTGCCCTTTCCAACTGGCAGCAGCTCTTTAGAATGAGATTATTTTAACTGGGCGCTTTCCAGATTGCACACTGCAACAGTGTCACTATGTGTCCAGTAAGTGTGTTTTCGTACTGCCTGTGTTTCGACATTGCAATCCCTGCGCTGTCAGCAAGGTGCCGTTCATATTTCCAACGTTGCATGTGCATTGCAGGAAAACAGCTGTATTTTCCCGTTGTAGGTAGGGGGTGTGTGTGCAAGCTAGAAAAGACTGCTCCCCCTGTTGGTGACTTTGCACAACAAACGGCTTCCACCCTTTTTCAATACAATCCTGGCAGGCTGAAGCATTTTACCACTGCAGAGCTCACAGTCTTGCGTCAATTTGGAAAGCACCCTGGAGACAAAAGTTGGGGCGGTATATAAATGTGATGAATGAATAAATGAATAAATAAATAATGTCCTATATGAAAGCATGCGCTCTACCATGGAGCTGCAAGCCTCTTCTCAAAACATAAAGGATGTTCCAAAACATAAAGGATCTTAAGTCATCCAGAGGTGATCTGAGCTCCCAACACTTGGCTCAACAAACTGGCTAACCTCTGCAAAACTGCCACCTGGTTCTGCTCCAAGTAACACTCTTATGAATCTATCTACCCACACAGTGTGGTAGTTAAAGTGCTGGTTTTGGGTGCTTTCCAGATTACTCTGCAACGGAGTCACTACGTATCTCCAAAGTGTGTTTCCGCACTTCCTGTGTTGTGACTCCGCAGTCCCGACACTGACAGGGTGCTGTTCACATTTCCGATGCCTTGTTTCAGATTTCATCGGTGTGATTTATTGCTATAATGTTGTATGTCCAGCGTTAAAAGGTTGCTGTTTTTTCTGGTTGTTAGTTTTCTCGAGACTGCTCCCTCTGCTGGGCGCTTTGCTATTTACATCATCATCATCATCATCATCATCATCATCATCATCATCATCAATTTGATCTCTATACTGCCCTTCCAAAAATGGCTCATGGCAGTTTACACGGAGAAATAATAAATAAATCAGATGGATCCCTGTCTCCAAAGGGCTCACAATCTAAAAAGAAACACAAGATAGACACCAGCAACAGTCACTACAGGTACTGTGCTGGGGCTGGATAGGGCCAGTTACTCTCCCCCTGCTAAATAAAGAGAATCACCATGTTAAAAGGTGCCTCTTTGCCAAGTTAGCATTTTGAATGTGACTTGCCCGAACCGAAGCATTTTGCCACAGTTGAGCAGATAATCTGGAAAGCACCCTGGGGTCAAATCCCCGCTCAGACATGAAGCTCAGTGGGTAGCTCTGGGCCAATCATTATCTGGACCTACCTCATAGGGTTGTTGTGAGGATGAAATTACAGGGGGATGACTCCATGTACACTTCCCTCAGCTCAATAGAGGAAGGATGGAATAAAAATAATAAATAAATTCAAGCCCTTTGTGTTAGCCACTGAATCCCCTGTGGCTTTGACATCAGTCACGGGGATCTGATCAGTATTCTGATATGCCTGTCAAATACCTTCCTGCCATTTATGACAGGCATATCAGGTTTCATCCTTATTTAATGTACTTGTTTCATCCTTATTTAGCGGTCAAAGGTACCCCTCAGGATGCAGGTGGCATAAAACCTGTCACTTACGGGTGTTGATTTTCTGGAGTGAGATGTGTTTCTCCAGCTGGCGCCTCAGTTTCACTTCGGCCCCATATTTGCCAAGGGTGCCGTTGTCGGCGAGGATGAAGTGTGTATGGGAACTGTTGAGTACAGAGAGTTTGCTTAGTGGATTTGACATGGTTTGATAAACTCTTGTCACCTGTCAAAAACAAAAGGGCAATTTTTATTCAAACCAACAGACCAACATGACTGAACTTCCCCATCTCCTTCACTTTGCAGCTATGGTTGGGCATGTCAGGCTTAACATGGTTTAACAGTTCCATGGGGGAACCCTGGGTACTGTAGTTCTAGGGAGGGTGGGAGGGCTCTCTCCACCAAATCTTCAGCACCCTCAGAAAACTACAATTCCCAACATTCTTTGGGAGAAGCCATGAACATCGACTGGGTTCCTGGCTAAATCAGGGATCCATCATAAAGCCTACATTAAGCGAGAGTTGTTGATTCAGAATTGTATCTATGAATCAACATCCTCTGAAATAATCTCAGTTATTCTAGATCAGAGTTTTCAAACCTCAGGTCCCCAAATGTTGTTGGACCACAACTCCCATCATCCCCAGTCACAATAACCAAAGGCCACTGTAGCTGGGGTTGATGGGAATTCTAGACCAATAGTATCTGGGGGCCCATGGAATGCCTCTCCTAGATCATGCAAACAAGCCTTCAGAGAAAGGCTTCCCAGTAATACACATTCATGCCAGTTTGATGTAAAAAGCTAGTTCTTGGTTGGCCCCCCAAAAGCATGAGGATTTACCCAACAGGTATGGCCACAACTTTTATAGAAACAACACTGTTAGTGAGCACATCAGCAGATGTTTGTATGATGCAAACAAACAAAATTTGGGAACTTACATCTTTCCCAATCAAATCCTCCTTGTTTTCCACAATGCCCCACGGAGCAATTCCAATGGCACAGATGCGTCCTCTGGACTTTGAAGAATGATCTTTCAAGGCATCTCCTACATGGCGAATGACACCTGCAAGAGGAATCAAGCCTGTTACAGTTTGTCCTAGGACATTGGCCTACATTGTAGGGACCCCTCGTTCACAAGGACATTTCTAGCACAGGAAGGTTTTCATTGTTTCTCCATAATACATATCTGTAGTCCACTTTCTCATATTTCTTCTATAAGCTAGTGCTTATAGCTATGGAACCCATTCTCACAATCAGGAAAAAGAGGATAGGAGGCAGTATAGCCAGGGATTCATGTCTGTGTAAACCAGGCCTGCTCAACTTAGGCCCCCCAGCTGTTTTTGGACTACAACTCCCATAATCCCCAGTCACCATGGCCAATAGCCAGGGATTATGGGAGTTGTAGGCCAACATCTGCAGAAGGGCCAAAGTTGAGCAGCCCTGGTGTAAACCCATGGGAATCCCTACTACTCAAGTCCCTCAAAATAGGGTAACCCAGAGAGGAGAGCTGGTCTTGTGGTACATAAGAACGGCCCTGCTGGATCAGGCACAAGGCCCATCTAGTCCAGCATCATGTTTCAGATCTGCCCTGGTTGCATATGAATAGGAGATGACGTGTGAGCACTGTAAGATATTCCCCTTTTAGGGGTCTCAAGTTCCCTCTCTGGCTTCTCCAAGATAGGGCTGAGAGAGATTCCCGCCTGCAAACTTGGAGAAGCCGCTGCCAGTCTGTGTAGACAATACTGAGCAAGATGGACCTATGGTCTGACTCAGTATATGACAGCTTCTTATGTTCCTATGTTCCTGTACCCGGCTCTTAACCCAGATAGGACAAAAAGTGAGCTTCCTACCATGATGTTTTGGTTGTCTGGGTGCATTTGCCTTTGGTAGTAGGTCTCAGAAAGCAGCAGCCATGATTGCAATAGAGCACTGTGGCTACAAGGGCTGGCATCTATGAATGTGCCACTCTGCAAAGCACTCTCTCTATGATCCTTTGTTTGCAATGTTTTGAGTTGGGCTGCTCCCACCTTCTTCCCTTTCATGGCCAATCAGGGGATAGACCATGTAATGAGGGTTCTCAGTCTCCTGGAAGCACAATGTATTCTGGGATAGCCTTTTTGATCCTCCAAGGACCCGGCTTCCGATTTAAAAAATGGAGACCACCCCTGCCGTGCTCGTCTGCATGCTGAGCCTGCAGACCCAAATGGAGGATCCGCTTGTCTCTGGAGACCAGGGGAGGAGCTCTTTACCCTGGCAAACCATCCCCTTATGAGCACATGAATGGGCTTATGATATATTAACCTGCTATTATGAGAAATAGATATACTGTGTGTTAGAAGGGTGAGTGTGTGTTTATTTATTATACAAAGAGGCTCTCTACACAAGTAGTGTGGAGAGCCTGCAGGGTTTCTGCAGGGAGAACGGGCTTGACCCTCTTTCCCCGCAGATAATCCCGGAGCCCGCCCTGGGCAGCCAGATCGCCCGCCCACACGATTACCAGCTCCGTCATGGAGCTGGTAGTGGTGGCCGGGATTGGGGGCCACCTGGGCCCCAGACATCCCAGGATGCCCCACACAAGTGCTTGGGGCATTCTGGGGAGACCCCAGAGGCCGGGAGGCTTACTGCAGCCTCCCGGTTGGGGATCTACTCACTCAAGACTCATTTGAGGACTTTTCAGTACTGAGGACAGTAATAGCTACTGTTGTTTACAAGTCCGTGAAAGCTTTTAGGCCATCAAGACAATTAGAATTTTTACTGGTATCTTACGTATTAAAAAGCTTTTACGGAAATGTCCGTGGATGGAAGTCTTGTGAACGATTACTTGTTAGGATTTGAATATAGGCATGTTTAATTACATGTTTATATGTTAACACTGGATATTGGCTAAGAGTTTTATATTGTGACTATAAAACTCATCCCTGGTTTTTACAGTTTTTTGGTTTCATTTGGATCAGGTTGACTTCTTGTGGGTTAGGTGTCGAAGAGAGGTACAGCCATTTGGAACATAGGAACCTAGGAAGCTGCCATATCCTGAGTCAGACCATTGGTCTATCTAGCTCAGTATTGTCTTCACAGTCTGGCAGGGGGCTTCTCCAAGGTTGCAGGCAGGGGTCTCTCTCAGCCCTATCTTGGAGAAGCCAGAGAGGGAACTTGAGACCTTCTGCTCTTCCCAGAGTGGCTTCATCCCCTGAAGGGAATATCTTGCAGTGCTCACACATGGAGTCTCCCATTCATATGCAACCAGGGCAGACCCTGCTTAGCTAAGGGACAAGTCATGCTTGCTACCACAAGACCAGCTCTCCTTTTTTGGATATCATCCCCGCTCCACCCCTCCCCACAAGGAAACACTCTGCTGGGAGAGGCTGGGGGTTTCTACAGCCAGACCTGGGTGTTTGTGTGTCCATGTTCTACCTGTGCTGACTCCTCCAGTGAAGATCCAGGCGCCTGTGGTCATGGCCGCCTTGATGAGTCCTTTGCCAAACACTTGCTTCAGTTTGGGCTGCAGCTCAAAGTTCTGGAGTCCCCCGTGGACGGATATGAGGAGCTTGGGGAGTTCCAGCTGCCATTCTTTCACCATGAGGTGGAGCAGTGAGTCTGGCTTGGCCTCGTATGACACTCGGATATACTGCGAGACAGGAAAGGATCCTAAATCATCATCCTAAATTTTGACACGGTGCACAGTATTCATGAGCATGCATTGGCACTGGAGACGAAATGAACCCTCTTCCCACTCCAATATTTAATTTCTAGACATGCTAAGGAGGAGGCTGGATCCTGAATTAGAGCAACGCGCCCTACACATTTGATCCCCGTGAGCTGCAGTGGCTTGTCCTAATGAGCCGGGTGGGGTGTGCCTGGGTCTGAACGAGAGCTGCGCCACCTGCAGATGGGCCATTCAACAGGTAGAGCTGCATGTTGGCAGCCCCAGAAGTCCAGCATTCTCTTCTGCCACAGCACACTGTCTCTAGAGCTGGAAGAAGATCCTCGGTTGCTTACCATGGACTTATTGGTATGCCCTCCGCCTTGGAATTCGAGATTTCCATAGGCGTCCGTTGGGAATGCCTGGGTGTGTTTACTGACGGACCATTTCTCAGGCTGAGTATCCACCTGCTTCGTTGCTTCGTCTTCATTTTTGTTTGCAGTTATATTCGGAGGAATTGGGAAGTGTTGAGTAAGGAGATGGCCACAGCAACACCTGCTGGGATGGGGGGCAAAAGCCAGAAGAGCAACTATGAGGAATAGCAACTATGTAGAAAATCCAACAGTTTTGCTTTACAAAAATAAGGTGAGAGCTGTTGCCCAGGCATCTGAGCTAATCACATGGTTTTGAGCATTAATTGACAAACCTGCATGCATTTCATATGTGTAAAATCAGTATTTCTGAAGCAAAAAGCAATGCTTCCTTTATTAGACAATTCACACACCTATATCATTGCAAGCCTCCTCTCAGAAGAGGATCTTTCCTCCCTTGAGGGGAACGAGAGCAAACACACCTTAAAAGAGGCATTTACACTAAACTTATCATTTGTGCCAGTGTGCTTCACTTTCCTTTGCTAAATAGCAGCCAAATTGGGGAGGGTCAGTCTGAATCAGGGCTGTGATGGGGGCATCAGGTTAAAGCCACTCTCCCCACACTGTGGGACTGGTTCCAAGTGCGCCCCCTAGCTCTTGATTGATTGATTAATTAATTGATTAAGTGCCGTCAAGTCGCTGTCGACTCTTAGCAACCACATAGATAGATTCTCTCCAGGGTGATCTGTCTTCAACTTGACAACTCTTAATTAGAGGAAAGTAAACAAGAAGCACATCAGAGTCAACAACATGTTCCACATCATAGAATGGTCCACATGATGATTCCTAGGGTAGGAGACACCTCCCACCCTGGTTTGGGAGCTGTGTGCACTCCCGATATTTGATCGTCTGCAAGGAGAAAACAAGGTTGGAGGCTCCCTCCTTGATCGTGTGCTAAGCAGAAGCTGAGCTGGAGGGCTAGCCATCCTACCGCATTCAGCAGCTCTTCAACCCACCTGCCGCTTACCACACAATCATGGAAGGATCCACCCACCTTGTTTCCCCCTTGAAGATGATCAAATATTGGAGCGCACACAGCACAGAATGCCTGGCAATACTACACACGCACAAATGCACAGCAAGCCTAGTTCCCAACATTGGGTCCCCAAGTGGTAGACTACAATTCCCATCATCCCCGTCACCATCAAGGTTGGGAACCCCTGGCCCACACCAATATAGACCCCAGTCCTTTTTCACCACAGCTGTTCCTCAGCTATAGAAAAAAAAAGTGAATGCAATCAAGAATTAAATGTATTGGGGGGTTAAATCCCTTTCCAAATGGGTGTTGGAGCCACAGTTCAGCTCTCTGTTGAGTGCTGCTACCCAGATCTCATTGGTCTGGTGACAAAATACAATGCTAATGAAAGGTCACCTGCTAGCATCTTTGCTGTTGGGTATGATGCAGATACACTCTCTCTTGAAAAAGGTTTTCTCTATCCAAGCTTTTTGACCCTAAGGAAGAAAAAACGACAGAGAAATTTGTTAAATGGCAGAAGGAATGGCTGCCTGAAAGAAACCCTGCTCTTGGCTATATTCAAGAATACATTGCAAGCACAGAGCGTGTTTTAGGGACATTCATTTTGGCTGCTTTTAAACACATCATATTAAGTAGAGATATCAATGCTTCTAAGGTCAAACATAGTCTCCAGTAACTTGGATGGCAGGCAGGGCTGGATTTTGGCACAAGCTAAGCAAGTTACAGCTTCAGGTCTCACATTATAAGGCACCTCTGGATATCCTCAAATGACTAAGTTTTAAGTTTTACATGATGTGTTTTCATTTAAAGGTATTTCTAACGCAAATAGGCTCATTACAAGTTAATATTTTGTTAAATGGTTAGTTTTTTGTTGCATCTTACCCAAGTAAAAATAAAGCTTTATGATTTCTATTTTCATTGTCCTTTTAAATAGAATAATAATATTTTTGTTAATGCTATGGGGCCGTTTAAGCTTGGCATGGTTTGGGACCTCAGCATGTCTTAATCTGGCCCTTACGGCCTGGCGGAGAACCCTGACGCATGGCGGCAGCCAACTTGACCTACTGTTGGAACATGGATGGAGCCATAAATTTATTTGGATCTGATTATCCGAAATGCATCCGCTGAAAGACCATAGAACTGGAGAGAGTTTGCTGAGACCTTCTTGAAAATTTGTCCCTGGGAACTGCGCTGTGGCTAGAGATGACAGGAGTTGTAGGCCAGCAATATCTGGGGACCAAAGGTTGGGTGGTCCCCAGATGCTGCTGGTTTCTAACTCTTATCATCTCCAGCCACAGCACGGCTCCCAGGGACAGATTTTCAAGGTGTATAGCGGGCTTTGGAGGGAAGGGGAAATGGGCAAAAATGCCCCCTTCCCTGCTCACATGGCAGCACAGTGTAGTCTGGAACTCAGCACGCTACACCCAAACAGTGCTAGTCCGGACGCCAGCCAGTGTGTGGTATAGTAATCATTTATACTTTTCTCCATTTTATCTCAAACCTTTATCTGGATTTGGGAACATGACATTTTGCTGTGGAGTCAGTCAGCCTCCTATGGACTCTGGTTGTGATTTTGCCTGCTTCTTCTGCCCCCTATTTCTTATAACGTGCACAACAGCAGAGAAGCACAAAGAAAAGAAACATATCCCCGTCAGCACATTTATTTACTTCTTGATTCCAGGTGTTGTATCTTTCCTTTAGAAGGAAGGATACAACACCTGGAATAGAAAATTGTTGGCACATACAAACAAAATTGTGTGTGTGTGTGTGTGTGTGTGTACACCTTCTTTGTTTTCTACCAAAATATCTTCAATTGACCCTATTCTGACAAATAACAAGCCGTATCCAGGGAAGCCACTTAGCAAGGTTCCATCACACTCTAGAGCAGGGATTCTCAACCTTGGGTCCTCAAATGTTATTGGACTTCAACTCCCATAATCCCCAGCCCCACTGGCCTTTGGTTGGGGATTATGGGAGTTGAAGTCCAACAACATCTGGGGACCCAACAATCCCTGCTCTAGAGTAACAAAGAAATAGGTTCTGCAAAGGTGTGGTTATGCAGATTACAACATGGGGCTCTGAGGGCAGGCGCGAACGTGATTCTCAGGGGCTGGGGTTACTGTGGGCAGGGCGTAGGCTTAACCCACACCTCAGTCCTTTCCCACAAAGAAGTGCTCATTCATTCCTATGGCGGGATAGAGTAAAGTGCTGCATTTGGGATGCACAACCAGAACCCCGCCTCCTGACACTTGGTGACCTGGCTAGCCCCCTGTCTCAGACACCCCTCATGGGAGGGCAGTCACTCTCTGGGTGAGATGTGCTGCTCCCCCCAGGGATGCTTACAATGTTGACGCCCCCCCTCCATACACAAAATGCCGAATGAGAAGCCTTTTGCTCTGCAGAAGCCTGGAGCAAGCAGAGTCCGTGGAGCCACCAGCCAGACGCATTCCCTCTCTCCTGCTTTTCTCAGCTCTTTCTAGGCTCCAGATGCTCTGCTTCTAAAAGTCCCTGGGTTTATCTTCCCAGTGATGTGATGTTTGGAAACAAAAGAGCCTCAAAAAGCCTTATTTTTCCAGCGGGCAGTCTTGTGGCCCACACTGCAAGCTGCAGCTGCCCGCCAAATAACCTCCTAATACATTTATATCAGGCTGCCGTTGGAAGTGTTAATCCTTCTTTTTTCCCTGCTCTGCAGTATTGCGGTGTACACGGTCTCTCCTTCCTTTTCTGGGCTGCCAGGACTGTGATTGGATGTGGACGAGGACAGCCAGGCTCCTGAATCTTGTGCAGAAAAGGTATTCGGGCAGGTGCATCTTCTCCCAGGAACAAGCAGTGCCTGCTGAATTTCCCCCTCCTTACATGCATTTAAATTCTACATTAAATTTCACATTTGAAGCAGGAGCAGCTCATCCTAATGAACCAGGCAGTGGGGCGGGGGGGGCGGGGGAGGCACAGCTGCTGGTCCTTCCCGGAGCGCCATTTGCGCCTCTCTCTCTCTCTCTCTCTCTCTCTCTCTCTCTCTCTCTCTCTCATTTCGCCCTGCCCATGCTGCCTGTAGGCTGGCCACTCGTCAGGTATTGCTGTGCGGGCTGAGCTTGGATATCAGCCCCGGCGATTTTTTAAAAGCCCGAGTCATTGTGATCTCTCTCAAAAGCATGCGCTTGCCTTAAAAGGCAATAACAAGAGACCCTCGGAAGTGTCCTGGCAGCTGCGGTGAGCCCACAACGCTCCACAACTGGGCTAGCAATGAGGCTGCTTCAGAACCAATGAATTGCAGGGGGCAGCCCGCAAGCTATGAGGCAGCAGGCCAAAACACAGTGCAAAGGACCATGTCCTCAGAGGGGATTTAAAAAAAAAAAAATTAACAGGAAAGTCCAAATCCAAAGGTTTGTGCTTAGCGATAGGTGTCAGGAAGGCCTGCCTGGCACCAGTTGTAATAGGAACCTAGGAAGCTGCCCTATACTGAGTCAGACCCTTGGTCCATCTCACTCAGTATTGTCTACACAGACTGGCAGCGGCTTCTCCCAGGTTGCAGGCAGGAGTCTCTCTTAGCCCTGTCCTTGGAGATGCAGCCAGGGAGGGAACTTGGAACCTTCTGCACGCAAGCAGGATGACGCTATTCCACCGAGCTATATCCCCATCCCCAAGGGGCTTTCCCAGTCAGCAGGCTTTACCGCCGGTTTTCTGCAAGGCTTTACTGTGAGTTTGAAGTTGCCCCCAAAAACCGACACAAAAAGTGGATTTTTTTTTTTTACCCAGGACATAAATCAGGCGACACTCTAACACACAACGAAAAACCTGAATTGTGTGTGAAGTGCTCCCTGATTGCTCGCAGGAACTTTGGGATAAACTTAGCCGATATGTGAACCCAGACCCTCCATTCCGGAGGAGATGCAGAGTAAAAGCTGGGGGAGAAAAACTTCAAGGGGAATATCTTACAGGGCTCACATGTAGCTGCCCATCCAAATGCAAACCAAGATGGACCCTGTTTAGCAAAGGGGACAATTCACATTTGCTTCTGCCAGACCAGCTCTTCTCCCCAAATGTTATTTAGGAGACAAACCCAAACCTTACGCTGGCTGGGAGTGGGAGGTGTCTTTCCCAGCCCTGCCCGATGTTGGAGCTATTCTCACGATCAACAAAAATCGGGCTAGGAGAGCCTAGCCCGATTTTTTTGATCGTGTAAACCACCGGGCTCGCAGGCTCGCCTGGTGGTTTACGAGCGGGTAACCCACTCAAGTAGCCCTCCCGAAAGCCCGGGTTTCTGATCGTGAGTAGCCAAGTAGCTAACTGGGCAAAGAGGCACCTTTTACCGTGGTGATTCTCTTTATTTAGCAGGGGGAGAGTAACTGGCCCTCTCCACCCCCAGCACAGTACCTCCAGTGACAGTTGCTGGTGTGTGTCTTATGTTTCTTTTTAGATTGGGAGCCCTTTGAGGACAGGGAGCCATCTTATTTATTTGTTGTTTCTCTTTGTAAACCACCCTGAGCTATTTTTGGAAGGGCGGTATAGAAATCGAAATAATAATAATAATAATAATAATAATAATAATAATAATAATAATAATAATAAGGTGCAGCTCCGCGCCACAGTGCAGCTCCGCAGCATGGCTACTCATGAGGAGATCCCTGGAGGGGAGGCGAAAAGCTGCCTCCTGGCTCTGGGGGTCTTGCCAGCATGCCCTGTGCGCTTGCATTATCAGCAAAAGCGGGTCTCACTGATCGTGAGACCCGCCTCGTTGTCAGGGATGGAACCTGGGGCCTTCTGTATTCAAGCAGATAAGCTATCCCCCCCCCCCAAACTTGCTTAACAACGGGGATAATTCATGCTCACTACCACAAGACCAGCTCTCTTCCCCATTAAAGGCACAATGTTCTTGTGGCGTCAGGCAAAGAGGTCTGTATTTGTCCATGCATTTCATCATGTGGTGTACACTGGTTGTGACATCTGTTTTATCGACTCTGCTGAATTTTTAATGCTCCCTTCCCCCCTGTTTTTTGTTTGGTTTGGGCGCCAATTAAACTTCTCTTTTGAGGCATATGGGTAAGGGTATTATAGTTTTCCCTACAAAGCAGCAGACTGACTGCCCCACATCAGGTACCTAGAGAAAAGTCCTATATGCACAAAGTGCCTTCACTCAACACTTACGCTCCGTCTATTTGTAAATAAACCAACTGTTTCAAAAATGCCACAAGCCACAAGTTGGGTAGTGATTCCCAACCTTATGTCGTTGGAATACAACTCCTATTATCCCCAGCCACAATGGCCAAAGGCTGGGAAGCCATACTCCAGTGCACTCTTATCAAAAGGAAACCAAGCCCAGGAAAGAGCTGCCCCCTTAAACAGCTCGCCTCTGGGGGAAGGAAGGAGTGTTTGTGTGCAACAATATAGGATGCTAATAACCATGGAATGGCTCAGCAGGGAAATGACTTGACTAGCAAACCAGAAGTTGCCAGTTCGAATTCCCACTGGTATGTTTCCAGTGGGAAATATGTATATCAGGCAGCAGCGATCTAGGAAGATGCTGAAAGGCATCGTCTCATACTGTGTGAGAGATGGCAATGGTCAACCCCTCCTGTATTCTATCAAAAACAACCATAGGGCTCTGTGGGCGCCAGGAGTCGACACCGATTCGATGGCGCACTTTACTTTACTGGCCTATTCCTCAGTAATAATGAGGAGGTGACCAACATACATGGGCATAATCAAGTGCTTGAATAAAACCTCACAAAGGCAAGTGTGCAGGTCTTTGAAGTTTCACTGCCCTTGTTTGTCTAATCTTCTTACTGAGAGAGCTCAAGTATAATCCCCTGAAAACACTGAAGCAAACATATGTTAGAGAGGTGTTAGAGAGGTGTTAGAGAGGTAGCATCTTCTCTACTCAGGAGGTTTAAATTCTACACGGATGTGGAATGTCAACAAGGTGTTCTCCATCTTCTTGCTCTCTTCTGGAAGAATGCTAACCATCGTTTCCGGGACGCTTGGTAAAACTAAATCCATTTCCAGCGGGAGCCTCACATGAAGGAATTCTCAAAGGATTATAACAGATTAATGGCGGCATTCCAGCCTAGAGCCAGCAAGGTCTTACACGGCTCAAGAGGAGAGGGAAACAGGTGGGAAGCCAGCAAGGTCACGATCCAACACAACTCCAAGTTTCCCACCAAAGTTTAAGCCACTAAAATGCACTTTATGGGTCAATGCGTAGCAATGAACTGTCTTCTTGTGTCAGCATCATTATTGTTCTGAGGTCGTCCCCAGGACAACCCAAGTGGCGCCTCTTATGCGGTACTTCTAGCAGCCAGCATTTCCCAGGATACAAGTCAAGGATGGTCTAGTCATGAGGTGAGGCAGGGATGCTTCCCTCAAGTGGCTGATTTGAGGTGCCATTCAATAGGCAGGCAACACCCTTTAGCATCAAGAACCAAAAGATCGTGGTTTACTAACACTAGAGGAGTGGACTTGTGTGAGAAAATCCCTTTCCTTCCAGAACTAAAAACTGAGTGGCACTTCTAGGAACATAGGAAGCTGCCATATACTGAGTCAGACCATTGGTCCATCTAGCGAAGTATTGCCTTCACAGACTGGCAGCGGCTTCTCCAAGGTTACAGGCAGGAGTCTCTCTCAGCCCTATCTTGGAGATGCTGCCAGGGAGGGAACTGGGAACCTTCTGCTCTTCCCAGAGCGGCTCCATTATCCCCTGAGCGGAATCTCTTACAGTGCTCACACGTCTAGTCTCCTGTTCATATGCAACCAGGGTGGACCCTGCTTAACGAAGGGGACAGGTCATGCTTGCTACCACAAGACCAGCTGGTCTGGCGAGGAGAGATGGTCTTGTGGTAGCAAGAATGACTTGTCCCTTAGCTAAGCAGGGTCTGCCCTGGTTGCATATGAATGAGAGACTAGAAGTGTAAGCACTGGAAGATGTTCCCCTCAGGGGATAATGGAGCTGCTCTGGGAAGAGCAGAAGGTTCCAAGTTCCCTCCCTGGCAGCATCTCCAAGAGAGGGCTGAGAGAGACTCCTGCCTGCAACCTTGGAGAAGCCGCTGCCAGTCTGTGAAGACAATACTAAGCTAGATCGACCAATGGTCTGATTCAGTATATGGCAGCTTCCTATGTTCCTGTGTTCTCTCTTGAGCAACTTGCAGTAGCAGTTATCCTAACCAGCAGGAGGCGCAAATTGAGGTGCAGCTGCCTCTGGTTCCTGGCAGCTCTGTTTGTGTCCCCCACCCGCCTTGCCCCAGGCATTAAGGAGAGCCACGCTGCCTGCAGGCTGGCCATTCATCTGGTAGAGCTGTGCGGGCTGAGCCTGCGCCACTCTACCTGACAAATGGCAAGCCTGTTGGCATGATGGCTCTCATTAACACTGGAGTGGGGTGGAGAGAGAGAGGATTTTCTCGATCAAGGGAGAAAAGTCATAAGAGAAGCACATGCACAACTGTGTTCTTGTTGATCTCTCTGTGCCTAATTGCAAACTGTTTTTTAAAAAAAACTTCTCTAGCCAGGGTGCTTGGCTTTAGTCGGTGTGCCAGGCGTGTGGGGTGGGGAAGTGGGGAGAGAACCAAGGCAAGGAATTGCAACCAAACCAATAAACACTCCAGGAGGCAGGAGGCAGTTGAAAGAAGGGAGAAGAGAAGTTGGCAGCAGTTCGAAGACCCAGGGTCGCTCTGAGGAGGAGGAGAAGCTCAGCGAGAAGGGAAGAGGGGAAAGGAAAAAGGAAACGGAAAGGAAAAGACAAGGAGGAAGCAGAAGAAGGAACTGAAAGCCAGGAGACTTTCTTCCTGTTTGTGGCCGAGGATGTCTCAGTGCAAACATAAGATGCACACCTTTGACAAGATATAAAGGTCATCATATCACTGCTCCAGTGTTATAACCCCTGCTAACTTGGCCAAGAGGCACCTTTTTAATGTGGTGATTCTCTTTATTTAGCAGGGGGAGAGTAACTGGCCCTCTCCACCCCCAGCACAGTACCTCCAGTGACTGTTGCTGGTGTCTGTCTTATGTTTCCTTTTAGATTGTGAGCCCTTTGGGGACAGGGAGCCATCTTATTTATTTATTATTTCTCTGTATAAACCACCCTGAGCTATTTTTGGAAGGGCGGTATAGAAATCGAATAAACAACAACAACAACAACAACAACAACAACAACAACTTGATAATAACTTATCAAGTATTATCAAATAATACTTAATAAATAACTTATCAAGTATTAACAAATAATAACTTAATAATAACTTGAAGAAAGAAACAGAGGGTCTAATATTGGCTGCACAAGAACAGGCACTAAGAACAAATGCAATAAGAGCAAAAGTAGAAAAATCAACAACAAACAGCAAGTGCTGCCTTTGTAAAGAAGCAGATGAAACCGTGGACCACCTAATCAGCTGTTGTAAAAAGATCGCACAGACTGACTACAAACAAAGGCATGACAAGGTAGCAGGGATGATACACTGGAACATCTGCAAAAAATACAAGCTTCCTGTAGCAAAAAATTGGTGGGACCATAAAATTGAAAACGTTGTAGAAAATGAAGATGCAAAAATATAATGGGACTTCCGACTACAAACAGACAAACATCTGCCACACAATACACCAGATATAACTGTAATCAAGAAGAAAGAAAAACAAGTCAAAATAATCGATATAGCAATACCAGGGGATAGCAGAATAGAAGAAAAAGAAATAGAAAAAATCACCAAATACAAAGATCTACAAATTGAAATTGAAAGGCGGTGGCAGAAAAAGACCAAAATAATCCCGGTGGTCATTGGCGCCCTGGGTGCAGTTCCAAAAGACCTTGAAGAGCACCTCAACACCATAAGGGCCACAGAAATCACCATCAGCCAATTACAAAAAGCAACTTTGCTGGGAACAGCCTATATTCTGCGACGATATCTATAATAACAGCAACAACATTGACAATAAAATTCTGGCATCCCAGGTCCTTGGGAAGGACTCGATGTCTGGATAAAACAAACCGGTCAATAACACCTGTCTGGCTGTGTAAACAAGAAATAATAATCCAAGCGTGTCTAGTGAACTATGGAATGCTTATACTGTTGATGTTAATTTCCCTATTATTACTTATTTATTCTGGCTACCCCATATGTTTTATTGCCCTATATCTTTTCTTTTAAGATAAGTTGACTAGCAGATCTATTTGTTTGTTTTCAATATTGTTTGTATTCAGTTTATATAATATAATATAATATAATATAATATAATATAATATAATATAATATAATATAATATAATATAATATAATATAATATTGTTATTTTATTTGAATCTTGAATTATATAGAGACCAGGGAAATTATAAACGGACAGCGCCTAGGAGAATATTTTCTCCCCCGTTCCCCGCAGAAAAAAGAACTGAGACCCCTTTATTAGGACCAATTCCCCTAAGAAGGGCTACACATCCACTGCTCAAAGAGTATTTTGGCAGTACAGCTCAGTTTGCTGCGGAACTGAACACCTATGAAAAAGTCCAGGGACTGGTGTGAATCAGCCAAGACAATGATAGTCTTTCTTCTTCTTTTTTTTTCATTTACAGGATATATAACCAACCTGCTTTTCAAATGGGATTTTCAAAGCATTAAAAATACAGCATAAGTCATGAGCATCAATAAAGTCAGTTGGGTTTAAAAGACACACAACAGCTAGAACCCTTTGTAAAACCACAGGCTACCCAGAAAAAGCCAGCCTAAAAAGGAATGTTTGAACTGCCCGCTCAAAAGAGGCAAACTCCTGGGTTCTTTTTAAAAAATAGTATTTAAAGCCTTTCAGGCCCAAGTCCTCACAGGGTGGTGGTGAGCAGAAAGAGATAAATTCCATAAAATACATAAACCATCAATTGCAATAAAATGCACCATAAAACTAAACAGCGGCCTAAATAAAAAATCACAGCTAGAAATCCGTCACTTAAAAGCCTGCAGAACAGGCCAGACTTCACAACACATTGGAAGCTAGGAGGAGTGGGGACTTCATGAAGCGGAGGTTTGATGAACTGAGGGAATTCTGAAGTTGCAACACCCACCCACACACTGCCCTGGTATTTCCCAATCAAATTTGCATTAACATAGGAACATAGGAAGCTGCCATATACTGAGTCAGACCCTTGGTGCATCTAGCTCAGTATTGTCTGCACAGACTGGCAGCGGCTTCTCCAAGGCTGCAGGCAGGAATCTCTCTCAGCCCTCTCTTGGAGATGCTGCCAGGGAGGGAACTTGGAACCTAGATGTCCTTCCCAGAGCAGCCCCATGCCCTATGGGGAATATCTTGCAGTGCTCCCACTTCTAGTCTCCCTTTCATATGCAACCAGGGTGGATCCTGCTTAGCGAAGGGGACAAGTCACGCTTGCGACCACAGGACCAGAGAGTAGGGCTTGAGAAACCAATGAGAAGGACCAGCTAGGTTTATATAGCCAAAGACAGAGCTCAAGGTATTCTGCCATACTGTGGCAGGAAGCTGGTTCCAAAGCTGAGGGGCCACCACTGGAAAGCCCGTTAGGTAGAATCTTCTGGCATCAGGCTGCCAGAAGATGCTCAGTGATCTTTAAAAGGAGGATGATAAAGATAGAAGAAGACACTCCTTTGCCTTTCGTTTCTTTTTCACTTTGGGGCTGGTTTTTTTTTTTTTTTTTTTAGGGCTGAGGACATTAATAAATGCCTATAATAATCAGAGTGATAGAGGCTCTTGAGGAATAATGACATGTATTGTGTAACAGTTCCTTTCCATTAATTACCTTTGGAGGAGAGCAGTGGGAATTCTTAACACCAAAATGAGCTCATAGCCACAAGGAAGGATCTCAGATCCAATCCTGTGGGCATAGGTTTTCCCTTCAAAATCCAAATGGACTTGTTGGTCCACCAGCATTCTTTCAGGTTCTGTCATCATAACTGGTTCCACAAAAGCACTTGGCAAACACGTAACATTATGTAAAAAACTGATTTAAAGATTTCTTGTTTAGCTGCCACCTAAAACGTACTTTTGAGGCACATTTGGAGATATCTTATTCACGGGAATCTGACGAATTTTGAAGGAAGCAAACAGAATGCTGATAGCTCTTTTGGAATGTCTAGGAAACGGGCTTTTCCGTGACCCACAGAAAGCATTCACATCGTTTGCTGGTCAAAATAAGCAAGGAATGTTGTCTGCCTCTCGCCCACAGCACGTGTCTTGTGGGTGAAGACCCTTCCTGCTCAGTGATCAAAGCGGAGAAGACCTGGAGCAACAGCGACTACCAAGTTCCATCTAAACCAAAACTGAAATTCATCTGGAGGTTTCTGCAAAGTGAATTTAGACAGACTAGTAGTGGCATTATTATTAATTATTATTATTTTTACATTTTATATCCTGCTCTTGGTCCAAGGAGCCCACCAAACATACTTGAGTTTCTCTTTCACAACAACCCTGTGAAGCAGGTTAGGCTGAGAGAGAAGTGACTGGCCCAGAGTCACCCAGCTAGTTGCATGGCTGAATGGGGATTTGAACTCGGGTCTCCCCGGTCCTAGTCCAGTACTCTAACCACTACGCCACATTGGCTCTGATTCTGCATACTGCTAGTAAACATCAATATGAATCATAAGGGCCGACACATTGGAAAGTCCACCAAACAGATTAACAGAGAGTTATTTGTATATGTTGCAAAACCAAGTCCCAATGAAGCATTCTCAGCAAGCACACAGCAATGAAACTGTGTGAAGCATACCTATATCTGGGCTTCACCATGCTTCCCTTTACTGCAATGTCCTTCCTTTAGAATCCAGCAACGCCACCATATTGAACACACGACAACAAGTCCAAAGTCAAACGGCAGCATTGTTCACCTCCTCCGCAACATCCAACCTCATATATTGCACATCTTTAAAGACAGAATCTATGTAATTGAAAATGAGCATCACTGCAAACACGAATAGCCTTTCCTAACATTTACAACATCACATGCAGATTTAAGATAAGTCAACAGTCCTACCTGTGATGCTCTGGAGAACTTAAGTGGTGGACATGTAACTGATATAACTGAGCAGAGATCATCAGATCTTTCGTCATCCACTGCATTGCTTTGTTGCTTTGTGTTCTTCTCTTCCGGCCAGGACTTCTAGCCTCTCTGGATCCCATGAGAATCCCTAGGGAGGCTGGGAATGCCCCCACTTTAAGAAGAGCCTCTCATATGAGGAGCATGTGAGCAGTTCCTTTGTTCACCCCAATCCCATGACTCTCTTTGAAGGTAATCCTCTCGAGGTCCCATGACCCATCTCCCTGCCCAGAGGGTGTTTTCATCTCATGGTGGAACAAGGCACAACAAATCGACTTTGATAGTGCCCCAATCTCCAATTTGTTAAACCTCCTTCCTCTCTCCAAACAAGTGGCTTAGAGCAACTTGTAAGAATGCCGGCTCGACGGAAAAGGCCGGTTGGATCAGGCGCTGAAACGTCTAAGCTGAAGTGCACCCTCTCGTTCTACTGAAATCTCAGCACTATTTGCATAATTGAGACAATTGGACATAATAGCCCTTTCAGGGGTCCTCATTAGATGCACGGCTCAACATTCTTTGGGGAAAGGGGAAAAGGAGGTCATACAGCATTAATTATACCTAATCCTTTTTAGAGCAAACTGAACTTTGGCTGGATGTGTACATTAAAAGCAGTCAATAGGACATACATCTGAGTCGAGTCACCCATTTTCAGAGAACACCACCCCTGCCAAGGGTCGGAACTGGTTTCCCTGTGAATGTTCCTGCTGCGTTCCTGGACAATCAAACCATTAGTAGCCAGCCAATGGCACAACCTGTGGATAGCATTTGCGACTGCCTCTCCAGGGAGCTAAAAATACAGGGAGCAGCACATCTACCCATGTCCCTGGAAATAGACACAGCTCAGCTATGAACATGGGGACCGGCCTTATATTGAGTCCAGTCATGGGTTCCCGTAGCCCAGTGTTTCCTGCTCAGGTTGGAGCAGGGTCTCACGCAGAGAGAAGGCCTTTCCCAGTCGTGCTGCCCTTTTAACCAGAGACGCCAGGGATGGAATCTGGAGCCTCCGCTGTGCAAAGCATGCGCCATAGGCTCTCCCCACGGACACAGAGCTGTGCACAGCCCCATTTCTCTGTAGTTCTGCAGAGCTCATCACACACCCGCTAACCTGCCTCACAGGATACAACGGAGAGGGGGACCATCCATGCTGCCCCGAAGCCCTTGGAGGAATGGTGGGATAAAAGAGTTATAAAGAAATGCACCATGCCATAAAGGGGAAACAATGCCGAGGACTGGAACCCTGGCAGCCCATTGGTTGCAGGCAGCAGGTGCTTGGACAGCCGATAGGTCAGAGCGTGGGGTAAGATTGGCCCATCAGAGCATCTCATAGAAACATAGGGAGCTGCCTTAGACTGAGTCAGACGATTGGTCCATCTATCTAAGTATTGTCTACACTGACTGGCAACAGCTCTCCAAGGCTGTAGGCAGGAGTCTCGCTCAGCTCTACCTGGGATTAAACCCGGGACCTTCTGCACACATGTAGATACCCTTATCACCCATCCCTGAAAGGGAATATCTCAGCAGACAACGCTCACAAATAGCCACCCATCGAAATGCAAACCAAGGTGCAACCTATTTAGCAAAGGGGACAATTTATGCTCGCTCCCACAAGACCCGCTCTATCTCCTCCCCTCTCTCTGCTTAGTATTACTTCAACCTTGCTTGACACTTCCCTTATATACAGATCCCACTCACGCAACATCATGCCAACAAATTTCGACTTAGACCCACTAGCAAAGGGCATTGCACGTGCACAATTTCATTTGTGGAACAAATGGTTTTGAATGGGTTCCGGCTTCTTATGAAGGGGCCTCCCAGACCTTTTCTCTCTCTCATTCTGTGCCGTTTCCTCTGACCTGCAGCAGCCCTTCAGGGTCTCAGGTCTTGCCCACCCTGATAGCCCAAATCTGTCCTGGAGATGTCAAGGATTGAACCTGAAGTCTTGTGCATGCAAGCCATGTGCTCCGCCACAGAGCGGTGGCTTCTCCCTTCCCAATCATCTCAGTGAAAAAGACCTCCTATAGAAAAGGCAGATACATTGCTCTGCTCGAGAAACCCGGAGAGATGCTATCTAGGACTTGGCTAGACGGAGCAATGGCCAGACTCCGTATAGGGCAGTTTCAGGTGTTGGCGGGATACCCCCGTGGGGAGGAGCCAGAGCTCAATAACAGGGCACATGCAGATAAGCGCAGAGTGACCCAGCTTCAAATTCTGGCACCTCCAGCTCAAAGACTCACGTGTAGCAGGGCTGGGAATGACCCTGCCTTGGACTTTGTAGAGCAGCTGCCAGCCAGAGGCGACAATACTGGGCTCAGTGGACTAAGGGTCTGACTTCCTATAAAGCTGCTTCACATGCTGATCTGTGCTCTCACACTTCTCTCGTTCACTGGCGTGTGCAGGAGAACGTCCCAGTGGGTTGCGCCCTTTATCGCCCAAATTTGAATTTGCAAGCAATATACGCCAATGCATACTGAATAGTTCAAAGGAGCGCTGATGGTGAATGAAAAAGGCACCCTCGCGGGGAAATGCAGTGCTATTAAAAACAGACTTCATGGATGCATGCACTCAGACTGTGGGAAGGGTTCATGGGACGGCATGGAGTTTGTTTAAGGAAATCGCTTGACATAAATGTCCTGCGAATAAGAGGGTGAAGTGAGGCAGAGTTTGGTTCCCAGAGAGGGGGGACTCTTCTAAGTACTCGCTCCTCAGCCTCCAAGGAGAATCGGGTGCCGGAGAGGCATGTATTTAAAGAGAGAGACATGCATCAGTGCCAAAGGCCATTGTGGCTGGGGATAATGGGAGTTGTAGTCCAACTGCATCTAGGGACCCAAGTTTAAGAAACTCTCATAAGAACATAAGAACACAGCCCTGCTGGATCAGGCCCAACGCCCATCTAGTCCAGCATCCTGTTTCGCACAGTGGCCCACTAGATGCTGCTGGAAGCCACAGTCAAGAGGTGTGTGCATGCCCTCTCTCCTGCTATTACCCCCCTGCAACTGGTATTCAGAGGCATCCTGCTTTTGAGGCTGGAGGTGGCCTGTAGCCCTCCGACTAGTAGCCGTTGATAGACCTCTCTCTCCTCCATGAAGTTACCCAAACTTCATGGAAGAAATTCTGGCTCTCGACTAGCCAGAAATGTTAAAGGCCAAATGAAAAAGATGCTGCCCATGCATAGGCTGAGTGAACCACCCCCACATGGAAATGAATCCATCGCAGTCTGGGAGTAGGATATTTGAAGCACTGCTTGCATCCATTTATACTGAAGGTCTGGCAACGGGAACCTTCTGGTAGCCCACTGCCAAACGAGCCTGCTTGGAACCAGTTTTCAAGTCTGGAATGCAGCAGGATCAGGGAGTTGGCCCCTGTTAGGAAGGCAGCCCAGGCCTTTCTTTTAAGAGAGGGAATGACTTGACTAGCAAGCCAGAGGTTGCTGGTTCGAATCCCCGCTGGTATGTTTCCCAGACTATGGGAAACACCTATATCAGGCAGCAGTGATACAGGAAGATGCTGAAAGGCATCATCTCATACTGCGTGGGAGATGGCAATGGTCAACCCCTCCTGCATTCTACCCAAGACAACCACAGGGCTCTGTGGTCGCCAGGAGTCGACACCGACTCAACAGCACGCTTTACCTTTACCTTTTGCGATTAGTCCAAATAGGAGTAATCAGTGGCTGGTGGTCTGCAGGACTGAAGCTGGAAAACAACAGAAGATGCTCCACAGACTCCGATTCCTGGCCATCACCTGGAGAAACCCTCACAGGCAGGGGGATCCTGGCATACTTTCCCTGCAGGACTTGTGAGGGGAGTACATTCGGTCTTGCCCAAGTCAAGCTACTTGGACAGTTAATGACATCGAGGCTACTAAGGTAAGCAGGGTGGCTGGTCAAAGGCCACAACAGGATTCCTGGTTTGTTTTGGAGCAATATATTTTGCCCCTCTTGCAGAAAGAGGAGAATGCCACTGCAAGACTCACAATTCCCGTTCCCTTCCTGGCCCCTCTCAGTGAGAACTGCACAAGCAATAAAAACAGCTTAATCCTGGCAAGAATTCAGCAGGAGATGAGCTTGCAATTCAGTCAGATGCCTGAAAAGAATTACGGACGGTTGTTCGCCTGGGAAAATATATAGCACACATATATTGTGGGGAAGAGTTCTATAGAAACCCCACGAAGCAATCGTGGTTATGTCTCACACGATACAGTAATATGAATTCTTTTTCTTTCCTCTCCCCACCCCACTTTCTTGGTGGGGTTGGAAAGCATTTTATTTGCTCAGGATTAATTAAGCTGAAATGCATGTCTTGACTGAAAACAGCAGCAGCAATAATTAACAATCAAATCTGTTCAAATGTCAGTCCTGTTAGCTGTTTGGAGTTCTCACTTAATAACCTGGCTTGACATGGCTTAAATCACCATCTAGATTGCCCATTTTTGTGAGTTGTGCGCCCATGGTACAAAGATGCAGAAAAAGCATGGAGTTCCTAATCTTCTTGAGTATCTCAGCTTTCACTTATTTAAAAATGCAAGTTTCTAGCCCTCATGGCCAAAAAGATAATGACTGGAAGTGTACTTTAGGCAAGGCTTGCTGATCTCTCAGAAGCCAGACTGGCAGATGTATTAGGAGACCCAGGGGTCAAGCTTCAGAGAACTGTATAGCTCCTTGCTCCTCTTCATTACTAGCAAAGCCAGAATAAATTATGAAAATTAGCAAAGATAATAAAAATAGCAAAGAATAACAAAGATGTGAAATGGAAAAGAATGATGTGAATTAGCTCAACTGGCAAAATCTGGACAGGTCTTAATTGTGGTTTTAGCCTGGTCTTTCAAAACGTTTATTAATTTCTTATTGCTCTATATTGCATTTACTCTATTAATGTTGTAAGCCACCCTGAGCAGTAATGCACCGGAAGGGCAGGGTATAAATATTTTAAATAATAATAGAAGGCAGCCTGGACTGCCTCAAAACCACATTTGCTGCACGCTGAGGAGAGGCTGGGGTCCAGCTATGGTGATGGGAAGCAGCACTTGTGCGCCTGTGTGAGGTTGGCCCCCTGGGCTCCAGAGATGCTCACACAGATTCACCATCCAGGGTACCTAATCTCAGAGGATTGGCTCCCCCTTTTCTCAGGACTGTAATGCGTGCACAAGTCCTCACTCTTGTGGATTAGCAGTACACAAGGTGAGATGGTACCTCCTGAACTGTTTGGATACAGCAATCGTGGAAGAAAGAGGAAGAAAAACTGGCCCCCACCCAATGGAGAACAACGGAAACGTCATTCTCATAACCTGCTCTTAACGTTCAGGAAAAAGAACCCAGCGCTCGGCATTCATTACAGTTAAGAGAGCCCTCTTTCTCCCTCGCCAGGCTGAGCACATTGGATTAGGTCCACATGGCTGACTCAAGAGTTGCCCAAGAAAAGCCACCACCCCCATGATACTTGCAACTGATAGTGGCCCTGGCTTTTACCATCACTCCCCTCCCTGCCACAAATCCAAATACTGAGACTGAAACTGCTATTGCTGTGGGTAATAGTGAATTGCTTTTCTGCCCAGGAGACAAAAAATGGCCCCGTAAAAGCATCCTCAGTGTTGGTCATAGACCATCTTTTAGTAACGGCATCGAATCAGCCAGGATGAAAGGACAAGGGACTGGCCGTGTCCCACTCAGCAGTCAAGGCAGCCATTTATAGGATTCAAAAGCATCCCTAAAGGCAGCAACAAGGCTGGCATCCTGGGCTGGCATTGCTTCTGATCCCAGAGACCACTTCCATGCCTACGGCCACCCAGCCAGGCAGGAGCACAGCTTGTCAAGGGCACCTGAGAACTGGAGCCAGCCTTGAGCAGCAAAATGCTCTCAGTTCACTTAGTAAGACAACAGCAAAGGGGGTGGAAGTGGCAAGAGGCATATGCCAGGACGCTGGACGCCACAGACATGGCTCTTGCTGAAGAGTAGGAGGAACCACTAGGGATGTGCAGACTGGTCCGGCGGTCCCGCGGTTTGGTCTGGTGGTCCGGGGGTTCATGGTCGAACTCAACCACCCCCCGGTTCCGTCAGACCGGAACCGGACCGCCGGGTCCAGTCCAGCAGGTCCACAAACTTTTAAAAAAATTTTAAAAGTCAATTAAGTACCTGTAGCCCCTTTGGGGGGCTTGCTGAAGCCGCGTAGGGGACCACGCGGGTTCCCTCTCCCCCCGCTGGCCTTGGTCATCACCGCCGCAGCTGGGTAAGTAATGCCTTTTCGGCTCTTTTGGGCCTCCGTTAGATCGAGTGGCCGCCGCGCATGCGCAAATGCCCTCTGCGAGTGCAGAGGGCATTTGCGCATGTGTGGCGGCTGCCAAAATGGCAGCCGCTCGATCTTATGGAGGCCCAAAAGGGCCAAAAATGCATTACTTACCTGGCTGTGGTGGTGATGACGAAGGCCGGCGGGGGGAGAGGGAACCCATGCGGACCCCCCCGCAGCTTCAGCAAGCCCCCCCGAAGGGGCTACAGGTACTTAATTGACTTTAAAAATAAAAATAAAAGTTCGCGGACCGTTCCGGGACCGGACTGGGGGAGTTCGATGGGGGGCCGCACTGAACTGGCCCAGTTCCGTTCGAGGCCGGTCCAGCCTCGAACCGAACCGGGCCAGAAGGTTCCGTGCACATCCCTAGGAACCACTGCCATGTGTTGGACTGTGGAGGCAGGGGTGTTGAACCATGGTTTCTTACTTGTCCACCACCCAGTGGAAGATCCAACTGGCCAGATGGGATATCACACATGCTCCCCGCTCCCCACCATGTTCAAGGTAACACATGACAGAGGTGCCAGCCTCAAGCCACTGAATTTTACTGCATACAGGTGCCAGTGGCAAACAAAAGAACCCCGCCAGAAGAGAGTCAACACTCTAAATTCAAGCAACACAGTTCCAGCTGGGCAACGGGCAGCCAGCGGGCTCCCACAGCAATTTCATTTGACCACCTGGTGACCCTGCCCCAAATGTCTTCAAGTTGGACGAAACAGAAGTGCAGGACTCAAACAACACATCTCTGCTCTGGACTGAGTAGGTAAAATGAAAGTCTTTGTAGACAATGTTATGCCCAAGAACATGTGCTCCAGATGGATGAAACTCTTGAGAGAAAGGCTGCGGCTTTTAAATTCTGTTCTATGACAAAGAAAACAACACAGAGAAGTCTAATACTGTCCTAAATGTTTGCATTTCAAAGCAGCAAAGAACAAGGGGCTATGAAGTGCCTTTCAGTTAATCAACTCTCCTGGAGCCCTACATTATATGCTAATTTAACTGCAGTAGCCAAATCTCAGTCTCGACAAAAAGCCATTCTGTCAAAGGCAAGGAAATATCCTTCTTCCAGGAGTCAGAAATCATAACTTTGGCTAATGTTAGGAGACCCATTGCAAATTCCACACCCACTATATCAACCATGGCCCTATAAATATCATAGGATGACATACGAGGGATCTGCAGTGATTCAGATACCTCATTTTTTCTTCTGTATTTCTTAACACGAGTCTCCTGATGATTTAATCCAAAGCCTACATTTAAAGAAACACATTCCTATCTCCAGCAACGGCAGTACAAATTATAAATATTTCAAATGTCAAGAAGTTTAGTGCTGTTGGTACTGGATTTTTTTAAAAAAAATCTTAACTTCGCAGACAAGAGGGTTTTGAAACTGCTCCAAGTCCAATTGTTTCCTGTTTGAAAGGTGAGTATCTAGATCTTTCCCCCTTTTTCTTTGGAAAGAACTGAATTTAGTGCTTTGTTCATGTATTGTATGGCAAATTCTTGGAACTCACCCTTTCCCTGAACCAAGACACCACCGAAACTTTCCCTGAACCTTTCCCTGAACCAAGGCTTTTTCAAATCTGAAGGCTCTTTTTTGAATTTTTAATGATATTTAGGAGACTGCCTTCTCCATTATGACCTTCACTGCCTACTGAGATCATCTGGGGAGGTCTGTCTGCCCTTGCCGCTCAGGGATGGGCCTTCTCCATTGCCTTGAGGCTTTGGAATGCACTCCCTGTTGAGAGAAGAGCCTTCCCATCTCTGAAAGCTTTTTAAAGGGCTATTAAGATGCATTTATTCATCATCGGGGCTTTTAATTAAGACTCATAGAATCCATCATTGTTTTAATGTTTTGATTTTGTTTTAATCTGTGTTGTTTTAAACTGCGTTGACCAGGAAGAGGGCTGGTCTTGTGGTAGCAACCATGACTTGTCCCCTTAGCTAAGCAGGGTCTGCCCTGGTTGCATATGAATCACCTCTACCAATTCACCGCTTGAGGTGAACACCTTACCTTGCCTCGTTAGCAGGGTGCCCCTGCTATAAATCACACCCTGGGTTAAACGAATGCACACTTGTACTGCTTCACCCGTCTGGAGGATTGAAACCAAGGAATGCCTCCAGACTGGCAATTAATCTGCCTCATCTCTCCATCTTGTGCTATCAAAGAGGGGGTGGACCGTGCACCAAAGGACTTTTTCCTCCTCTTTTTTCCCCTTGTTCAGGAGCTGTCAAGCGCCTCTCAATTTATTTTGAGCTCTCTCCGGTGGGTCTTGGTTACAAGGTACCACCTGGACCTGCAGCCTCTACCCTCTGGGATGTAGCTTTAATGAGCATCGTCTGTCACTGGTTCACTTTGGGGAATGGTTTTCAAAGATAAAAGGAACTCTCAGGTGCCCCGAAATGAAGGTGCTTGACTTATAATTGAAGCTGTGCTCCCGAGTGCTATTTTTTCCTCTTGAAAACTCTCTTTCTCTCTCTCTCTCTCTCGTTCAAAGTCTTTGATTTATTCATTTCAGAGCTCATCTTTCTAGCAGCACTCAATCGGTAGTGCTTTCCTCCCCACAGAACAGGAAGCTTCCTCCATCATTTTCCGAATCCTTCAGCAGAGACAAAAATGACTCTCCCTTGGTTATGCCTTCTTTATTGCTTCCCAAAGTGGTTCCTAATTTCCCAGGTTTGATTACAATTAATCAACCTCTTTAACCTCTTAAGGCACCATTTCATGCCTTTCCCAGATGTGTTTGTTACTCATCCAGACCAGAACATTTTCCTTTTTCTGTGGACAAAGATTGGAGTTGCTGCCTTTTCCCCTTGGGCATGCTCCTGTGCTGTTAAAAGCTGCACGAGAGCAGGGCCAGAAATGGGGAGAAACTGCAAGAGCTGGTGATGAAATAGAAGCAAAATAGCTATCGTGGAAGAAGTAAAAACAGGCCTGCTTCACACAATCATTTGTATCTAGGTTTAATGTGAGTTACTGACATGGGTATGGTGGTGTGAACCATGCCAAAGTGGTTTATGGCCCAAGATGAATCTGAAAATGTGTGCCTTGGCATGGGTTCACACAATCATGCTAATGTTGGTAACCCACATGAAACCTAGATTTGACTGATTGTGTGTACCAGGTCAGAATGCCTCCAAGGAAGGAAAGATGAGCATGCATACACTAAGAGTTGTAAATCTGGTTCTGTTCCCTGCCTCCCTGCACATAGTTCTATGGTGGACCATTCACTTGAATATTTATATGCAGAAATTTTAGGCCTTGGGCCTGATCCAGCAGGGCTGTTTTCATGTTCTTAATTTCCTATGAACCCATCAAGCGAAACAATACAAAAATGCTCATTAGAAGAGGTGGAGAAGGCTTGGAAGATAATTGCTTGAGACGACTGGGAGTTGCCAACCAGTCTCCACATCTTAACCACTGTGAAAAGCTTCCCGGGTTGATTTCTGAAGGTACCCGGTTACTGTCAGAGGCAGAAGAGCAGGTGCCGAGCTGTGTTTTTCTGGTCAGCTGGCAATCCCAGGGCGGGGAAGAATTTCCCACAGCAGCCTGGCTGAGGCTGGTTGGCCTTGAGGCGGGAAGCGCCAGACACGTTGCACGCCCTCCGCTGTGCTGGACTGTGCTGAGAGGCCTCCGTTTACTTACAGCATGATTGGCAGGCAGCACTAATGAGGGACCCCTGGCTCCCAGCCAGCCAGCCGAGGCGGCCCAGCATTCGAAGCCCCACCAGATTACAGAGACCGTTTTGCTAAAATTAAAAAATAAATAAAATCCAATTGTCCACCACTGCTGCATTGCAGTAGACACAAATGGCAGGTATTCAATTTGAAACCAAAAAAAGAAAAGTTTAGGAAGCATCCCAAACTCTGTCCGATTCCTGTCGGCAGCAGCATAGTCTAGGAGTTGGGGTTTCCAAAGGACGCACAGCTGCTTCTGGCTCCCAGCAGGCCAATTTGCATCTGTTTCTCCCATCCCATCTCACCCCCACATTAATGAGAGACATGCTGCCTGAAGGCAGACCATGCAGCCGGTACAGCTTTGCGGGCTTGGTCTGCACAGCCTTACCTGATGAACGGCCAGCCTGCAGGCAGCACGGCTCTCACTGACATGGGGGCGGGAAGGGATGGGAGAAACACCCCCCGACTTGTTAGGACAAGCCACTGCCAATTCCTGTGTCCCAGACTGCAGGCCCTTCAACAGAGAGAGGACGCGATCAAAGCTTTTGGCGAGCTGAAATGCTGGGCTGAGACAACAGAGATGGAGTGGGGAGGGGGCGAAACGAGGCAGATTAAAGTGAGCTATAATTCAACATGCTTTGCTGCACAGCTAAATGATACAGGCCCTGCCACTCTCACTTACTCTGACGAGGGCAAGCAGCGTTGGCAGCTTTTACGCACCGACTGCCTTGTTTTTTAATTCTTGTAGGCGACTATCCTAGATGTCTACATAGCCCTCTGCATCCTTGAGGTTCGCAAGCCCCTCTACCTCATCATGGTAGTGCCCATCAGAGGCACTATTATATTATATTATATTATATTATATTATATTATATTATATTATATTATATTATATTATATTATATCATCTCATCTCATCTCATCTCATCTCATCTCATCTCATCTCATCTCATCTCAACCACATATAGAGGGCCAGGTTTGCCCAGCCCTGGCCTAGACCCATCAGAATTAGCAGCCACAGGCAGACCTGTCCTCCATGAATTTGTCTAAGTTCTGCTTAAAACCATCCAAGCGAGTGGCCATCACCACCTCCCAAGTCCTTGGAGCAGCCTTTGAGAGTGGCCTCTCCTTATTTCAGCCACGGAGGTCCATTTGCACAGCCGAGCCAGATGGAGATCCGCATTACCATCCATCTCTGGTCTTCGCTGAACGTGATCCAAGCATCTGATGAGGATGGAAATACGCATCATCACCCAAGAGCACGAGTGGGCTGCAACAAAGTACCACAAAAGCTGGACTGCTTACAAACAGATGGGTTGGGAAGGGGGCAGGAAACCCCCAGGCAGGAACGCCAACTCAGTTCTCCAGAATCAAGCAGTGCTCCTTGCTGGCCAGTGACAAGAACTCCACTTTCTTTCTCTAGCCACAGTTTGCCTCTTTCCCCATTCCCCATTCCCACCCACAGAGAACACTGGCCCTCCACTCTATCTTAACACCCCCCCTCCCAAGAAATCCTATTCTAGTTTGATGCAGGGCCAGCCCATTCACTAGGCAGACTTAACCGATTTTAACCAAATTAGCTACAGCTGTAGGGACACATAGGGACACCTCAACGGCAAAGAGAGTGATGATGCCATCCACCCCAATTCAAGATGGCAGACACTTTAAACTTCTGAAGCTCAAGTGAACTAACTTGTGGACAGTCTAACTGATTTGAACCAAATTTGCTACAGCTGAATGGACACATAGGGATGTCTCAAAGGTGTAGTTTGTGATGATGTCACACACCCTGATCCAAGATGGCAGACACATGAACATTTGAGGCACACGAGATCTTTGTGGACCTTGGTTTACACCAAATTTAGTCCAGATGTAGAGACAGTGAAAGGAAAGTAGGCTGATTAGTTCTTACTGGAACAACTTGTTTAACTCCTGCTTTGGTGCAAGAACTGCTTGAGTGATGCCTGCTTTCCTCCACAAACTTTCAGCAAGATGCATCAGGAGCAAAAGCTTCAGGACACTTCAAAAGAAAACCAAATATCTCAGAAAAATGGGAAAGGGAGAGGCTGGGGGTTGGGGAGAGGATAAATTTGTTCAGAGAAGGGCATTAAAAAATGAACGAAAATGGGCCAAAACACTCTTGGCTTGTGGAACATACCAGCTGCACCTCGCTAATCCAGGGCTGATCCTTGGAGGAATTAGACAAGGACTCCACCAGCGGGCTGAGTGCCACAAGATTGGCAGGAATGGGGGAACACACCCAAATGTCAAACATGAAGCAGCCAGGGCCCAGTTTGCTGGAGAGGTCTCCTGCTCAGGCCTCACTGGAAATTCTCATGCAGCTTGCATCATTCTGTAATTTTTCTGTAGGAGAATTTCCCAGTGGACTAAGTGTTTAGGCAGCAATTCACAATTTCATTTCCATGTATTTATTTATTTATTTGATTTACATACCTCCCTTCCAAAAATGGCTCAGGGTGGTTTACATCAAAACAAAACCAATCTAAATAAATAAATAAATAAATAAATAAATTATCGATTATTATTGTTATTATTAATTCAATTTCTATACCGCCCTTCCAAAAATGGCTCAGGGCAGTTTACACAGAGAAATAACAAACAATTAACAATTAAAATGTTTTAGTGAGACTTTGCTTGAATGCCAGAGCAAGCCTGCCTCGATTGCAGGAATGAAGTCTGTGCAACAGCCAACTTGGCCAATTATCCCTCCGTGAGCCTTCAGTGCACATGCTCAGGCCATCCCAGGGGCGCTGGGTGCATCCATGAAGCACACCAAGCCCCAGTAAACTGCAAGGGCACCCAGTGCATCACCCATGGTTGTTCCTGCCTGTTTGTGGGCTATCATGGGACCAGCATGGGGAGCACAAGGCTGGCCCACACTAGGTGGCAGCCCCCATTTAAGGGGCCCCGGTGCATACTGCTGGGTTTGTGGCCAGACAGGGCTCACACCTAGGCATGGCAGGACCATCTATATGCCTGCAGCATTTGACACCATTATAGCGGCTCCAAAGAGTCCTGCTGAAAGTGTGCAGATCACTGTGCCCATGCAGACAGCCCCTCCGGGGGTGAGTACAAATGGTGCCCCCGAGCGATTCTGCACGGCGGTGTGACTGCCGGCAACCCCGCACTGGGATCAGTATGCATCAGCTCACAGTCTTGCAACTGCTGAGAAGTGATGTCGGCATGGACTTCACGCCACCACAGGACAACTTTCTGCTTCCTGAGGACACCTTCCCAAACTTTGGAGGCTACGATTTAGATGTGTGCAGAAAATATAAAGGTTTTTGAGAGACAGAAATGCTGACCTAAGGAGGAGGGCCAAGCGAGGTGAAAGATCGGAAGGAAGGAAGGAAGCAAAGGAAGGAAGCAAGGAAGGAAGCAAAGGAAGGAAGGAAGGAAGGAAGGAAGGAAGGAAGGAAGGAAGGAAGGGTGGAAAGAGGGGGAGCACCGTTTTGCACCTGCTGGCAGGCTACAGGGCAAAGGGGTGCCCTTTGGCACTGCCACATAACCACCAGATGGGGCAGGGGCTTGCATCTGGTGCCCCAGCGGAGGCATCTGGAGACTTGGGATGTCCCCGTGCAGTGGTCCTTTCCTAGCACAACGGTTCATCGTGGCTGGCAAATTGATCAGAGCTTAGTAACCCCTGCTTGCTTTCACTGGGCAAGGTTTTTGATCCATACAGCTATTAATCACATGAAAGCAGATATTTCAGAACATTAATCCAGACCAGCTGTTACATCTTTTACTGTGCTATTATCAGAGATTAATCTCTTGTGCAGAAAGGCCACCTTTTTCATGCTGTTTGCAAGTCAACATAGAAAACGGCTAACTGAAAGCCTTTCTTTCTTTTGATAGAAGACAATGGAAACCTCAGCCAACGCTGTGGTCTGCATTTGTCATAACAGGGAAGAGTCCTTTGGTTCAGTGATCAAACACTTCTTGGCATGCAAAAGCTTCCAGGTTCAATCTCTGGCATCTCTAGGCAAGCGGGCAGGCAGGCAAAGATCTTGCCAGAGACCTGGGAGGCAGAGTAAACAATACTGGACTAGATGGACCCCTAGTCGGACACTCTATATGCCAGATTCACATGAATCAGAATCAGAATCTTTATTGTTATGGCCACTGACCAGAACAAGATTCATGTGTTAACTAGAAGGTGGATCGTTCATGTTTGTATCAAGGACTCAGCCACAGAGGTTCTGATGAAACATTTGAATTCCTGTTTCATGGCTCCAAGCAAGGTATTTGTTTCATGAGATCCATAGCTGCATATAAAACAGCGGCCAGGCTATGAAGTGTTTCTTTTCACTTTGCCTATAGTGACATGTCCATACAGAAGATGAATACTCAGGCTTAACTGGGGCAACAGGAGTTACTGGTTTCTGAGCTATCTCTAAAATTAGCAGTATTAAATGACAAAGGTAAAAACTCAATGTCAAAGGGATCCAAACCAGAAATAATTTCACACGTCCATGTCTGCTGATATTTATAAGTTCAAATGTGTACATATTTATTTATTTATTTATTCGATTTCTATACCGCCCTTCCAAAATGGCTCAGGGCGGTTCACACAGGGAAATAATAAATAAATAAGATGGATCTTATTTACATATATTTACATTATTTACATATCCATTCAATGTGTCTTCTACCTGTTGAGTGCTGGGCTACCCAAAGTTAACTTCTTGTTCAACATTTAACTTGGGCAACATGCTGAATGGACCCAAAGTAGCTTGAGCTCAGCCAATTTTCAGGAAACCGCTCAGATTCAAAGGGGGTTAGATAATTACTACTTAGCCTCATATTTAGCCCCAGGAAAGTAAAAGTCTCTGTGTAAGTTTCTAAGTCTCTGAGTATTTGTTTGTTATTGTGATGTAGATAGGCTATACCTCCCTCGCAGCTCAGGTGGAAGAGGAATGCTGCAAGTCCATCAAACAGTAGAAGAGGAGAAAAGAGGCCTTGAAGAATAATTCAAGGACAGTGAAGATGCACTTCAAATGGTCAATAACACAAAACTATTCAACACCAATGAAACAAAGCAGGCCTACAAGAAAGAACAAGTCAAGAACAAGTCAAGTCAAGAACAGAAAAATGGAAAAATAAGCCCCTGCATGGTCAATATTTGCACAATATAAGTGGAAAATCAGACATCACCAGGACCTGGCAATGGCTGAAGAATGGCAACTTGAAGAAAGAAACAGAACGTTTAATACTGGCTGTACAAGAACAGGCACTAAGAACAAATGCAATAAGAGCAAAAGTCAAAAAGTCAACAACAAACAGCAAGTGCCGCCTTTGTAAAGAAGCAGATGAAACCGTGGACCACCTAATCAGCTGTTGTAAAAAGATCGCACAGACTGACTACAAACAAAGGCATGACAAGGTAGCAGGGATGATACACTGGAACCTCTGCAAAAAATACAAGCTACCTGTAGCCAAGAATTGGTGGGATCATTAAATTGAAAAAGTTGAAGAAAATGAAGATGTAAAAATATTATGGGACTTCCGACTACAAACAGACAAACATCTGCCACACAATACACCAGATATCACTGTAGTCGAGAAGAAAGAAAAACAAGTCAAAATAATCAACACAGCAATACCAGGGGATAGCAGAATAGAAGAAAAAGAAATAGAAAAATTCACAAAATACAAAGACCTACAAATTGAAATTGAAAGGCTGTGGCAGAAAAAGACCAAAATAATCCCAGTGGTAATTGGCGCCCTGGGTGCAGTTCCAAAAGACCTTGAAGAGCACCTCAACACCATAGGGGCCACAGAAATCACCATCAGCCAATTACAAAAAGCAGCTTTACTGGGAACAGCCTATATTCTGTGATGATATCTATAACAATTGACAATAAAATCCAGCCATCCCAGGTCCTTGGGAAGGACTTGATGTCTGGATAAAACAAACCAGTCAATAACAGTGTCTGACTGTATAAATAAATTATTATTATTATTAATAATAATAATAATAATAATAATAATAATAATAATAAACAAATCCAGAATAACCTTGGGAGTGACTACAAGCCTCTAGGAATGCTTTCCAAGCTCATAACTCAATAGGCTTTTCTGGCCTAATCATCTCTTTTCTTTTCTTTTTAGACTAAGAGTTACCTAGTGACTTTCCTCCCTCCCTTCCTCTATTACACTTATTTATATACTGCTTTTCAACAAAAAAGTTCTCAAAGCAGTTTGCACAGAAAAAGAACAAAAAGATAAACCCCCAAAGGGCTCACAATCTAAAAAGGAAACATAAGGTACATACCAGCAACAGACACTGGAGGGATGCTGTGCTGGGGTCGGATAGGGTCAGTTGCTCTCCCCCTGCTAAATATAAGAGAATCACTACTTTGAAATGTGCTTCTTTGTCTAATTAGCAGCGGAATCATCCCCATTATTGGTAAAATAGCCGGCAAGGAATCATTGATCAAACTAATGCTGAAATTCTTGTTCCAAACTAAAGCAGATGTCAAAGAAAATCAGAATTCCAAGCAAGGAATGCCAATAATCAAAAGGCAACTAAGTCTAAAGAATGGGCTGCATCCCTAAATGTCCATTTGCTAGTGATAATCTCAGCAGCTCCTCTTTAAAGTTCTGCCTCTGTTAGGAGAACCAATCGATGAGGAAACTTAAAATGGATGTTCTGGATATCACATGTGGGAAGCTACAGTTTCTCATTTGCAGTGTGATTGTGCCTATGCCATAAATAGAAGTATCTGCATGATGTTTCTTCTTTATAGCAGAAAGGGATTATTAGCCCTTTCATCGCTCTAATGATGCAGGAGTAATAACCTGCACATGGCTCAGTATACAAATACGGTACATACCGAGAGCTCTCTCTCCCTGAACAAGGAACCTTTGTCTGGAAAGGTCGTGAGAAAACAGAACTGGTGCACACAAGCCTTGACCTCCCAGGTATATCTTGTGGGCCAAAATGGCCAAATCCTTGAGGAATAACGTCTGTGGCACAGAGACCAAGAGGTTGGTTGTTCTTTAAGAATTATAAAACGTATCGAGGCATAGGCTGTCAAGAGCTAGAGTCTACTTCCTCAGATGCAGGAAGAATTATCCCCAGCAGGCAGATATATGTCACGAGTGCAGACAGGAACAGGGACGACTATATTACTCTGGCCTCATCAGTGGCCTTGGACATGGACCCCATCAGATAATTTCTCCATAGGGATCAATGGGCAACACAGAGGTGAATGGCAGAAAGAGAACTTCCAGGATAGGATGGGCATAAAACACGGGCACGTTTGTAGTGGTGACCAGCTACGTCTCCCCCAGTGCTGAAGAATGATACTCTACCTTCACCTCTGCAGGTGGCAATTATGATATCACCTGGGGTTTCTCTAGGGTGATGCGCTCATTGCCTCCTTGGTGATGGCTGGAGCTCAAAGGTCAGGTGCAGCGGAGTGGAGGATGCAGGAAAAGCAGCAACATCTCACAGGGGCAGCTTGACTCTCCTCCTCCCTTCCCAGGAACAGATGATCATGGCAAAGCAGTTCTGCTCCTTTTAAATATACCAGTGAGCGGTCAGGTTGTCCGGTAAGAAGTGTCTTTCGGCTCTAGAACAGGAATTTGTCAAGGATGGAGGCAGTTTGAAGCCAAGCAAGTGGCGACTTGGTGGCGACTCAGAGGCGGGCCTTCTCTGTAGCTGCTCCTGGGCTGTGGAATGCGCTCCCAGCAGAAATCTGCAATCTGAATTCTTTATTGACCTTCAAGAGAGCCCTTAAGACCTATCTGTTTGGCCTGGCCTTCCAGGGTTTTAAAATTAGTTTCAATTGTTTCAATACTGTAACCTGATTTTCAGGGTTTTAATTGTTCTGATTGTTTAATTGTTTTTTTAAATGATGTTTTAATTGTTAATTGGTGTTTACATTTATATTTATGTTCTAATTGTTATTGGTTTTAATGGTTTCTGTTTTAATTGTAAACCGCCCTGAGCCATTTCGGAAGGGCAGTATAAAAATTGAATGAATGAATGAATGAATAAGCAATCCAGCAAATGAGGCAGGTGTGGAGCCACCATTGTGCGAACGGGTCCAAAGAACCCGAGCCGCGGCCCTTCAGGGGCCACGCCTCACGCCTCAGCCACACCCCCTGTATCTGACATCAGACGTGGGGCATAGAAAAGCTCACCAACAGGGCCACAGGGCCCTTTAAAGGCAGGGAGAGACGCTCTGGTCGTGCTGCAAATGCAGCGCAGGCCGATTTTTCTCACAAATGGGGCCGCACAGCCCCATCTGCAAGCTAAACGACTCCCCGTGCCTCTGGCGTCAGACGCAGGGTGTGTAGCTAACCTTCGCTCCCTGCATCCGACATCTGACGCAGGGGCAGGGCTAGGGGGCGGCGGGCTGAACCCGGGCTGACGCTGGCCTCCCTCTGCACCTGAAATGCGGCAAAGGTTTCAGTCTCTCTCAATCCCCAATTCTTTCACTTCCTTTCTTTGGCTTTGCCATGGCTTGATTCTAGAGACAGTGGGGGGAAAGAGACTGGAGAAGGATCTTATTTATTAATTATTAATTATTAAAACTTTTATACCGCCCTTCCAAAAGGCTCAGGGCGGTTTACATTAAAACACCATTAAAATCAGTTAATAATTAAAACAAAAATAATAAAGCATAAACAATCATTAACAATTAAAAACATTGTAAAACAACAATTAAATAATCAGAAGAATTTAGAAACCAGTTTTAAAAAGCTGAGAAAGCCTGGTTGAAGTATTATTTATTTATCTTCACTCTGGAAACAGACCAACTTGAACAGGAAACTGACAGATTGACAAGACAAACTTCATTTGGGGAATCATTTGGAAAAGCTACCCCCCAAAATGCTGCCAAGCTTAAGAAAATAATTCAGCAACAACAGAAATTGGGACGCAAGGTAAGGAACATCACTTATTGCACCGTTTCAGAAAAAGCGAAAGGGAAAACTTCCGATATCAACATCACCCACACAGAGGTAAGTGCTTGGCCTGCCCTGGTCCTCTCCATCTATTTCAGGGCTGCTCCACTTCGGCCCTCCTGCAGATGTTGGCCTACAACTCCCATCATCCCTGGCTATTGGCCACTGTGGCTGGGGATTATGGGAGTTGTAGTCCAGAAACAGCTGGAGGACCGAAGTGGAGCAGCCCTGAAAGAGATGGAGGCCTGCAGGCCCCGGCAGGCAGCAGCAGCAGCAGTTCATCCTGACCAGCTGGGGTGGGCGGGGTGAGGAGAGGACGTGTCTCTGTCTCTGCTCTCCAGCAGCAGCCGCTTCCCTCCCTCCCGTGCTGCACTGGCCATTCGTCACGTTAACCGCACAGCTCTACCGGGTGGATGGCCAACCTGCAGGCAGCACAGCGCTTGGATGTGGCAGGAGAGGGAAGAGCAACTTTGGCTCGTTAAGATGAACTGCTACTGCCTGAAGGCAGGTCTGCGTGGGGTGGATCTGGGGCAGGAAGGGCATTGCAATGCTCCCTCGGCACACAAGGATGGATGCTGGCAAAGAGGTTTGCTCTGTCACCCAGTCTAGTAATAACCCCTCGCAGGCTTGGGAACTCCGGGGTGCAAAAGCTCCTCCACCCATATAGATTTGCTACAGGACAGGGAAATGTTCCATAGTTCTAACATGGTGCATGGATTTTATTGTATTTCGTTTAAACTACATTAGACCCACTTTTCTGCTACAATTTCCCCAAGCAATTTGCATGAAAACCTTCATCATAAAACAATAAAAAGCTGAAGCTGCAGAAAATGACCTGAAACCATATAAAAGAAAGCAGGACAAAAGGAGCAGCAGTTACCAACCACCTGTTAAGCTTCTGAGAATAAAGAAGTCCGAATCTGTCACCTAAATGATCCAAGAGTTGGAGCCAGGTGGATTTGCCCAGGAAGGGCGACCCGTAACCAGAGCACCTCTGTGGCAAAGACCCACCTCTTGGTGGCTACCTGCCTGACCTTGGAACTCAGGGGCACCAGGAGGGAGCCCTTTGAAGCTTTTCCTTTGAGTACTGAAATCACCAGAGAGGACTTCAGTTTTATGGAACTGTCTCCTCCATTAAACAACCACCATTATAACAATACACCACTTCTCACCAAAAAAAAAAGAAAAAAAAAAGATCTTAAAGTGTACACAGTGAAATGAATGAGTGGGCGGTTCCAAAGGGGCTCACAATCTGAAAAGAGACACAAGATAGAGACCCCAGCAACAGCAGAGGCAACAACAAATCCCCCAGCAGGAGGGATTTTATGCTGGGTTGAACAGGGACAGTTGTGTTCCCGTTACACATAAGAGAGCCATCTCGTCTTGATTATATCATCATCATCATCATCATCATCATCATCATCATCATCATCATCATCACCAGTTAATTTATTATTAACATGGGTCCTTGTTCCAAAAGGGCTCATGACTTCAAGAGAGACACCAGCAAAGAGCCACGGGGGGAAATGCCAGGCTGAAGAGCAACCACCGCCCTCCACTTTTAAGAGGAGCCGTGGGGCTAGTTAGCGACGGAAATGGATGGCAAGGCAATGGTGGCCTTGCAGCTTCACGTGCCCACTGCAGCACATGGGGGGCTGTGGGGTTCAGCCGCTCCCCGAGACGGAGAACATGGAGCTGTGCCCTAAAGGAAGAGCCATGACCTCCATGGGGTCTTTGTTCCACACCCACCACACAGACCCCAACCCTCAGCTGGCCATGAAGACCAAGGCACGGTATTCAACCGCATCCTCCCTCTGCAATGCCCGGACCCAGCCACCAGCTTGCTCCAGCCCACCGCCGGGCCATCTCTGCCCCCTGGAACCACTCCGGAAATGGCAGGCTTACCTTCTGCGACCCGGAGACAGAGCCCTTCAGTGAGGTGCGCTTGAAGGAGCCGCTCATCCTCCGTAGGGAGCTGCTCAACTTTCCTCCTCGCCCCTTTTTGGCTCCCTGCCCCTTTCCCTCCATGGGCAACCTAGCCCCCAACCAGCTTCAGGGGTGCATCTCCCAGGCGGCAGAAGCCACGGGCTGGCCAGTGGCCACGGGAGGGAATATCAAGAGGTGCCTTGACGCAGTCAGAGCCTGCGGACATGCCGGGCTTGGTCCGATGGGCCCCCTGGTTGGAAAGCGGAATGACCCAGGCTAGGCAAGCAGGGAAGGGAAGCAAATGGCCTGGCACTGGGCTCCCCCCCCCACACACACACACTCCCCGCCCTCTCCAGCTTCTCTATAATCAGGCTTAATGCACACAGCTCCTGCAAGTGATGGTTTCTAATGGATGGAGATTTAATAAATGGTGATTGAAGGTAAATCTACTTTAGAAAGCAGCAGACCCAAAAGGTTTTTATTCACATAAAGCACAGAGTTGTCAGATGGAAATCGGTCTGGGGTGCCAAGCAGAAAGGCCCAGGAAGAGAGCAGATGGCCTCCAAGGGGGCTGGGAGGGAGGCTGATGGGGTGGTGTGTGTGTGTGTGTGTGTGTGTGTGTGTGTGTGTGTGTGTGTGTGTGTGGCGGGGGGAAGGACCACAACAGAGATCTGAAGAGCGATGGGAGTCTGGAGGGGCGGGGGGAGAAGTGGCCCTCTGGGCCATCTTGTGCATGGCTTGCAGGCCCCTCTCTGAATCTGGAGAAAGCAAGCATACCATGAAAGTCGGAGCAAGTTTCTGGCCCTCATTACTAGCACCACGCCTGAAAGAAACCAATGGCAAACGTTCTAAAGGCTCAGACGCCAAGCTGCCAGTGAAAGGGTATGTTCACATTTCATGAGTCCATATTTGAAAAATCTCAAAATCCATATTTTGAGATTCCTGGAGATCCAATTCAGATCTCACAGCATCAATTTCAGGATATAGATATCATTTTGAAAAGAGAAACATGGTCTGACTCAGTATATGGCAGCTCCTATCTTCCTATGATCGATTGATGTCCCAACCTGTCTCCTGAGCTCTGGATAGGTAACAGCGATTTTACCAAAGGGTCACAACCTTGGACTAAACTATACAGAGAACACCAAATCAATGAAAAATGGTGACATCCTCTCTCCTCCACTTTACTCTCTCTCTCATAGGAACATAGGAAACTACCTTATACCGAGTCAGACCCTTGGTCTATCAAGCTCAGTATCCACTACACTGACTGGCAGCAGCTCTCCAAGGTTACAGACAGGAGTCTCTCCCAGTCCTACCCTGGGATACTGGGAAGTTGCCAGGGAGTAAACATGAGACCTTCTGCATGCAAACATGCTCTTCTGAGCTCGGTTCCCATTCCCTAAAGGGATTATCTTATGTCACTCATGTGTGGTCTCCCATCCAAATGCAAACGCTGTTTAGCAAAGGGAACAATTCATGCTCATGACCATAAGCCTAGCTCTCCTCCCCTGCTTGATCCTGACCTTCACTCTCTGGCCTGGTGTAGACATAATGCCAAGCCAGAGGTAAACAAGCCAGAGGGTTAAGTTTGTGATGGTCCGAAAAGAGTGAAGCCGCAGTTCTTCACCCAACTGCAGCTCTGTTTTTGCTCCCAAACGTGAATTTGGACCCTCAGTTTGAAGTGAGGTTCGCTGCTGAAACCTGAGATTAGACATCAGTACTGAGTTGTCTGAATTCTGAAGCCCGCTACAACCTGGGTTTCGTGTGCAAGCTCCTCCCGCCACCAACAAATGGCCATTTTTGACACATCTGCCCATTCTCCAGCAGATATGCCATGAGACGCATGCCAGCCTCCCCATTTCTCCAGGAATTTCGACTTATCTCCTCCCCCTAGTAGGGGTGTGCATGGAACCGGGTGGCCTGGTTTGGTTCGACTCTGGACTCGAATGGGACCGGGACCGGGCCAGTTTAGTCCAGCACCCCCTCGAACCCCCCCTGGTTCAGTTTGGGGGGTTTGCGGACCTTTAAAAATATTTTTTTACCTTACCCCCTTCGGGTGAGTTGTTGGAGGTGGCAGTGTGGCGGGGAGTCCACGGAGGTTCCCTCTCCCCCTGCCAGCCTCCCTTACAGCCCAAACCAGCCTGTTCGGCCAGCTCTTCCGCCTGTTCAGGCCTCCCCCCTCCAGAGCGGTGGCCATTTTGGAGGCTGCCACGCCTGCAATTGGCTTCTGCGTGACCCAGGCCATGCAGGGGCCAATTGAGCAGGCATGCCGATTTAGGTTGTAAGGGAGGCCAGCAGGGGGAGGGGGAACCTTTGTGGGAATCCCCCCCCCTGCCTCCAACAACTCCCCTGAAGGGGGTAAGGTAAGAATTTTTTTTAAAAAAAAGGTCCACGAGCCCCCAAACAGTCGGGGGGTGTTCGGTCCAGGGTTGGACTGAAGAGGGGATAGATTGGTTTGACCCCAAACCATCGAACTGAACACGTTATACGTTGAACACATACAGCGTCAAACATAGGATAAGATTACCTAGGATTTGCCCCTTCGATTTTTTGAAGTATTGCTCTATTTTTTGTACAAGGTGGTAGGGGAGGCAGGGCCAAGCCCCTTCCCCTGGGTACAAATATGTTTGGTCTCTGCCAAACCTCACAAGAACTGTCTAGCTAGAGCAGGATTAAATCACACAAGAAATTCTTCTTGTGCTACAACTCCCGGGGCTATTTAGTTTAGAAAAAAGATGACTGTGAGGAGACAGGATAAAGGTCTATAAAATCATGCATGGCGTGGAGAAAGTGGATAAAGAGAAATTCTTCTCCCTCTCACATAACACTAGAACCAGGGGTCATCCCATGAAATTGATTGCCGGGAAATTTAGGACCAAGAAACGGAGGTACTTTTTCACACAACACATAATCAACTTGTGGAATCTTTGCCACAGGATGTGGTGACAGCCAACAACCTGGATGGCTTTAAGAGGTTTGGATCACTTCATGGAGGAGAGGTCTATCAATGGCTACTAGTCGGAGGGCTACAGGCCACCTCCAGCCTCAAAGGCAGGATGGCTATGAGTACCAGTTGCAGGGGAGTAACAGCAGGAGAGAGGGCATGCCCTCAACTCCTGCCTGTGGCTTCCAGTGGCATCTGGTGGGCCACTGTGTGAAACAGGATGCTGGACTAGATGGGCCTCCTTGGTTCTGATTGAGCAGGGTTGTTCTTATGTTCTTATGAAGATGGATCCTGCTCTGGAGTGGACCATAGAGACAGGCATGGGGCCTGGAGGCCTTTTACTGCCAGGCCAATTTGTCAGTTCCACCAGAGCCCCAGGAAGGGCCCCTCGACAATATTGCTCCCGGTCCCGTCTAGTACTCTTTGCACATGTATCTATTCTCCTTTTATTCAAAGCATGCTTTTCCCAATGCCGCCCCGTCCCTTTAAATTCAGGAACTGCAGGAACATAGGACTTTAGGAACATGGGAAGTTGCTGTATACTGAGTCAGACCCTTGGTCCCTCTAGCTCAGTATTGTCTGCACAGACTGGCAGCGGCTCCTCCAAGGTTGCAGGCAGGAATCTCTCTCACCCCTGTCTTGGAGATGCTGCCAGGGAGGGAACTGGGAACCTTCTGCTCTTCCCAGAGTGGCTCCATCCCCTGAGGGGAATATCTTACAGTGCTCACATGTGCTCTCCCATTCAAATGCAACCAGGACGGGCCCTGCTTATCTAGGGGGACAAGTCATGCTTGCTACCACCAGACCAGCTCTCCTCTCCAGATTCAGCATCCCTGTTGCCAAGCTGCGGCAGGAGGAGCCAGGAGACACAGAGGGTGGGGCATCTGGTCCAAGAGGCGGCCAGTGGGAAACACAGCCGGCAGTGGAGACGCATGCAGAGCAGGGCTAGCTGGATACCGCCTAGATGGACCACGAAGTGGGAGCAGGGGCGTATCTAGGGTGGGGCAGGCAGGGCACATGCCCCGGGAGCCACTTGAAGGGGGGCGCCATTTTTAAAAACTTAAAAAATTGGTCACCGAAAACAAAACGGCCACCATGCATGCTCAAATGGCCTCTGTGAGGCCCTAGGCCATGCCAGGCCTCGCAGAGGCCACTTGAGCATGCACGGTGGCCATTTTGTTTTCAGCGGCCATTTAAAAAATATATTTTTTTAAAATGGTCACCACATATGTTAAAATGGTCCCTGCGAGACCCTAGAGGCCAGCAGGGGAGGGGAAACGTTTGCACACACACCCCCATGGCCTTTAGGAAGCTCCCCAAAGGGGCTACAGGTAAAAGTTTTTTTTTAAAAAAATAATATAATATAAGTCACTGTACACATATTCAGTTTGGCACTATGTACAGAGAATCAGGGCTTGTGAATACTGAGCTGAAGCTTATGAGCTAGGATTGTATTCATTTGCTCTTACTTTGCTTCTTATGATAAGTGAGTTAAATGTGATGTCTTAATAATATGGCTATTAATGGTGAGTTTGTCTTTGAATCAGTGTGAAATCCTTAGTATTAAGCCCCACTGGGAGTTTCTTGCTCTCTTTCTCTCATTTTAACTGTCTTTCTGGAATACTAGAATATATTCCAAGCAGTGACACAGTTTACTCTGCATATCGTTTAATTATTTTCAGAGTATCTGGGAAAAGTCAAATTCTCCATTTATTTTTTAAAACTTATGTAATAGTGATGCTACAATGCATAGTAGAGAATTAGACAGGCACTTCTGTTTAGTTTTCCAAGTACACCTCCACATAGTATTTGGGTATTTCATGAGCCCCAGCATACTGAAATTTGTAGTTTCCCAGCATTTTTTGTTCTGGGTACATCCACTGCTAAATAGTTCTTGAAATATTAAAAGATGATATTAAAAGATTAACGAGCTTGAGTTGTATTTTTCAGCTGATATTATGGTAAAGTTATCTGAAAGACGGGTGTCAGATGTTTGGACAGGGGGCACAATTTCAGTGCTTGCCCTAGGCGCTATTTTCCCTAGATACGCCTCTGAGAGGGAGGGGGTTCCTCTGCCTAGAAGCCAGAGGTTGCCAAACTGTGGTTAGTCAATCGTCTGCAGCATGTTTCTCGGCTTCCCAGATTAACCCCACAGCTTGGCCTACCCGAGATTTCACGCTATGTCCTTATGGGGCCTTTCCCTCTCTCTCCTCCCAACTCCCGCCACAATCCTGCCCACTCTTTCTTGCACTCAGCTTTCTCTACATCCTTTGTCTATCCCTCTCAAAGACCCAGTTCAGTAGACATGATAAAATGTTCTTATTTATTCTATACACTTATATAGCACCTTTTAAAAGAAAAATGTCAGAGATCCAACCCCTGTTTCCTATCCTGGTGTGTTCACAGATTGGGATTAGAACAAGTCAGGACTTGCCACTTTCAGATGTCAACATTAAAAGCCTCAGGGACATTTCAGAAACAATGCAACCTAGCTCCTAGGAATGAGTTAAGCATAGCAGGGGAAAAGAAATTTAGACCATATGGGCTAAATACATCCAAATAGTGTGTGGGGGGAGAAATTAGGATTAATTTCTGTAATCTACTCTATTTCCATTTCTCCACCTCCTCTCATTCTGCTGTTATTTTTGCAGGATTCTAATAATCTTTTTCTCCCAATCTGTAGCTTATTATTTCTGAAAACTGTTTGTTATTGATGCCCTTCTGTCTTATTTGTATATGGACACACACACACACACACACACACACTCACTCCTCTGTATCCATGCTAACCACGGCACTGAATTCTGAGGAGGGGGAAATTTTCAAAATGCTAGAAATTATATATTTTGATTTTTCAGATGTACTCAAAAATTTGAACAGATGGAGAGCAATTCAAGCAGCACACAATTACTCACTGATAGAGGCGTTTCAGAAGCAAAGGTCTCAGAAAATGATTAGGCTTTATTTTCTCCTCGTGGGAAAAAAAATGCTCTTATGTAAAAAGGGCCTTTGCTTGTATTCCCAAGTGAAATGTTTTCCCTTCCAAGAGAGGAGATGACCACCTTGCCAGGCCGAGTCCAGGAAGCACTTGCTTGCTGGGGACTCTGGTGTTCCGGCGATGTTCTTGGAACAAGCAACACAGCAAGTCACGCTAGCCAGGGCACAGCACTGCCATCAATGCTCGACTACAACCACGACAACTATTGATATACTGCTTTTCAGCAAAAGTTCCCAGAGCAGTTAACAAAGATAAATAAATAATAAATAAATAAAGAGCCAGCGTGGTGTAGTGGTTAGAGTGCTGGACTAGGACCGGGGAGACCTGAGTTCAAATCCCCATTCAGCCATGAGACTTGCTGGGTGACTCTGGGCCAGTCACTTCTCTCTCAGCCTAACCTACTTCACAGGATTGTTGTGAGGAGAAACTTAAGTATGTAGTACACCGCTCTGGGCTCCATGGAGGAAGAGCGGGATAGAAATGTAAAATAATAATAATAATAATAATAATAATAATAATAATAATAAATAAGATGGTCCCCTGCCCCCAAAGGGCTCAACATCTAAAAGGAAATCAGCAATAGCCACTGGAGGGATGCTGTGCTAGGGATGGATAGGGCCAGTTGCTCTCCCCCTGCTAAATACAAGAGAATTGCCACTTTAAAAGGTGCCTCTTTGCTCAGTGTGTGGCAGGCACAAAAAAGCAGCAGTTTGAATCTCGGTCTTGTTGCGAGAAGCAGTCCGAATGTGATCAGCCCAATGGCAAGAAGCAGGCTTGGGGGGTTTCGGTGGCTCTTTGGGACCGACGCTGCTTTGAAAGCGAGGTGTTCCCTTTCAGGGGTTTGCCTGCTCCCCTGCCAGAAGGAAACCATTCTGCAGTTCAAACCTGGCCAGAGGAAGATGCCTGGCTGGGTTTTGCTGTCGAGCGGTAAGCAGCAGCCTTGAGAATCTGCAAGAGTGTCCTGTTGCTTTGGGGGACGTGTGGCTGTTATCACCTGTAGAATCTATGAGAGTTTTAAAGTGTTGTGATGATGTTTTGTTTCTGATCTGTGCTGTTTTATTGCAAACTGCCCAGAAACGCGAGTTTGGGGGCGGTATGCAAATATGTTAAATAAATAATAATAAATAGTAATAAATAAACATTTCAAAGATAAAGAGAAATGGGAGGGGGAGGGAATTTATGAGATGGGTATGAGATCTGGGTAGGGAGGTGCTGTCCTCCCCAGTTCCTCTTTCACAGAGAATCACTCCCCGCTGCTCTTCCGACCGAGTAGTTTGCTCACACAGGATTGGGAATTGGGAGCCTGCCCTGCCTCCTGGTCTCGCTCAGTTTTCCATCGTGTGAACGGCCTTCTTCTCTAACAAACCTGCAAGAAAATGATGCCAAGGTGTCAAGCAGATTGGGCTTTGAACAAGAACGACGCGAAGGTGAAGCAAGGAAAGAACGGTTTTTCTGGGAGTGGGGTTTCAGACCCCTTGAAAGCACACGATTCTCCCTGAGGGTCAGGGGTGTCCTTAGGGAGCTCTGATGGAGGGTGGGGCCTGGGGCACATCAGCCAGTGCGGGTGGGACCATGGCGGTTGTCCTACTGGTCTTATCCTAAGGACAGCCCAGCTGAGGGTATTGGAGCAGGACTACGCCCTACACAGCAAGGAGGAGTTTTGCCTCTTGAGAACTCATATGGCATTCAAGCAGTCATCTGGGGTTTTTTGTTCACCACCGGGTAAGCAAAAACCTGGAAAATGCAAGTCTCCCACCATATGTCTGCCTGCTTCTCAAAGGACTCTTCGTTTTCCTCCTGATTTTAATGGCTTCAGAGGCAATCACAATGCTCTTCCTTATCGCTAGCCAGATGCTAATTGGACACGGCTGATCTAATCTCATAATGACTTTGCACCTTCAAGCAGATAAGCAATTGCTTCCTGATAGCAGGGTGAGTCAGCACCGGAGTCCTTGCCTCTCCAAGGAGGGTGCTGCCATCCTGGTCTCTTGACATGCAGTCACCGCAATCTCTCACAGTCATGTGGCAAAACTCAACGGGGGAGGAGATCGCATGACTAAATACCGCCAATACACTCCTTGCATAAGTTGGAGAAGGGGAGTTCTAGCCATCTCCCTAATGTGCAAGTGTCTGCCATGTGCAAGGTCTGTGTGTACACACACACACACACACACACACACACACACACACACACACACACACACTCTGTATCTGTGGGAATAAATAATCAACTTATGTATTAAAAGGAAAGAGATAACAGTAATAAAAGGGAACGGGTCTCTACAGATGTGTTCACACAACTGCCAGGAGGGTAGGAGAAGCACCCATCCATCGGGAGAAGGATCTTGTGCGAGGCGGCAGCTGGATCGGACGGGTTTTCCTCCTAGCTTGGGAAAATGTCGGGGACAGAATCTGGGTGGGACGTGCTCATCCGACCCAGCTGCTGCCTGGCACATGATCACTGTCCTACCTCAATGTTTGCAAGCACACAGCTGGCATTTGGGGAGTGCTCAGCTCCCCCTACCCAGGGTGGGTGCTTCTCCTTCCCTGCTGGCAGTTGTGCGAACAAGCCTTGCGTGTCGTGTTTTGTTTCTGCAGATTCTGCAGTGAGATAGCCTGCTAGAATCACTTTGCATGTCCTCAGATGTCCTGCTGCTGCTGGAGGAGGAGAAGGAGCCGTGCAGGAGCTGAGAGTGGACCTCCACCTCCCTTCTGCTAACTGGGAAAAGAGGCACCTTTTTAACGTGGTGATTCTCTTTATTTAGCAGGGGGAGAGTAACTGGCCCTCTCCACCCCCAGCACAGTGTACCTCCAGTGACTGTGGCTGGTGTCTATCTTGTGTTTCTTTTTAGATTGTGAGCCCTTTGGGGACAGGGAGCCATCATATGTATGTATGTATGTATGTATTATTTCCTCTATGTAAACTTTTGCAAATGTTTGTTGAGAAGCAGTATATACATTTTTGTTGTTTATATACATTTGTTGTTGTTCTGGGCAAAGCTTGAAAGACTGCCTCACCACTGCACTTGGGATCAAGCTCTTTCTTTTCTTTTAAATGGGTTACTCATGAGTGGACCCATTAAAATGAATGGAACAAGTTTGTCTCTCCTGTCAATTTCAACGGGACTACCATGAGTGATTTAGTCTGGATAGCAGTCAATGCAATTTTAATTCCATGCCTCTTTTATTCCCCCCCCCCCAAAAACTTTTTCAGATGGTGAGCCCCTTGGGAACGGGAGTATTAACTTTTAGGGGGGAAACACTCAAGCTGCCTGAGCCCACGGGACAGAGTGGGATGTAACTCCGATGATGATTCCATTGTGCTATTTTCTACCAGCAGGGAACAGAACTCAAATGACTTAGGGGTGGGTTAAGCCCTGCCTCCCATTCGAGCTTAACTGACCCCAGGGGGCGGAGGGGTCATCCCATGGGGAGGGAAAGGGAGGGTGATGGGATAAGCCACAGGGATCTTGCCCCCCCCCCAGCATTCAGGCAGCATCACTGGCTGTCCATTTAATTCCTGGGCTCAATAAAATTTATTTTTTATTTTATTTATTGTTAAATTTATATACCGCTTTTCATTAAGAACAATCCCAAGGTGGTATATAAATTTCACAATTAAAGTAAGTAAGTAAGTAAGTAAGTAAGTAAGTACGTAAGTAAATAAATAAATAAATAAATAAAATTGTATTGAGCCCAGAAATTAAATGGACATGGATCAAGCTCTTTCTTTTGGAATGCCAAGTCCCAGGCATTCATCTCTAAAGCCCTACATGGCCGAGGTGGGGGTGAGCTTGCGGGGAATAAGCAGCGGAGCCTTTTCTGCTGCGGGGTCTGCCCTGCGGAACGTGCTCCAATGGAGACTTGCCAGGCTGGGGGCGCTTCTCTCTGCTTTAAGGAAGGCTGCTTTCCTCTTTCTCCTGCAGGGCTTTAGGAAGCCCTCTTTCCCTTTCGCTGTCGGAAAGAGCGGCCGCGAGCAGGCCATGGGATCCCAACCTGGGCCCTCTAGCCTTTGGCCACTGCAGCTGGGAATGTTGGGAGTTGCAGTCCAACAACTGCTGGGATCCCAGGCTTTGAGGATGCGACCGGACGCAATGGACCCAGGTCTGAAAGGAGGCGGCTTCCTATGCTCCTGTGGGGAGATGCTTAATGGATGTTAACTACCCATTCATGTGAATAGTTTCAATATCAAGTTAATGCATTTAAGAGAACAGGATGTTCATCTAAAGGCTGGCATAACACGCAAGAGGAAATTGGAGGCTTAAAGCAAATCATGACGGCTCGGCCTGGACACTCATGCGAGGAAGACTTTCAGCGGCATGATGGGGACGGAGTAGCCGCCACACACAACACAACAGGGCTTGCTAATTCTCTATCGGAGCCAGGGGCTGCTTTGGAGTTGCCCACCTTCCAGGGGCATTGCTGGGCACTGAAACCTTGACATAACTAAAGTCAAGAGATAGAGCTGAAAAAGTCAAGAGTTGACTTCAAGTTGACTTGAAGTCAAGAGTTGACTTGAGTGGAAAGTCAAGATAAAGTCAAGAGTTGACTTTAGTCCTCATAACTAAAGTCAACTGCAGCCCCCATTGCCCCGAATAATTACTTTCTGTTCATACATCCCCTATGAAAGGGGAAGCAGCAGAGACCACAAACGCTCTCCCATGCTCTGGGCAAGCGCCTCCATGGCTGCACCGGATTACTTTCTGGAAGAGGGCGAGGACGAGGGAGGTGGCTCTCAGCAATTCATGGGGGAGGCGTGCCCCAAGGGCCACCCCCGAATGACACCCCTGACCCTTTCCACACGTTTGTAGAGCCAGAAGTATGCCTTTCCCCGTCTTCTTGTAGCTTCATGGAGTATAGGGAGCATGAACAAATAACGACGACCCAAAATACTCCAGTCCAGGGACTATTTCATTTCAGATGTGAGAAGGTACCTCTTTTGATGGTCTCCCAACTCTTCCCCTCACTGATAAAATAATCTTTCAGGCACTAAGAGATAAATATTAGATTGGGAAAGCCGAATACATATTTCAGATCACAACTGACTTTTTTTTAGGTGGTGGTGTGTGTGTGTGTGGGGGGGGGGTGTTTGCTGGCCTTTGTCTGGGTTTGCTGCTTTTGTACACTTTTCAATACCCCCAGTGCCATCTGCTGGCTGTTTTCAAAATTCATTTCTCCTCTTGCACGAATTTTCACTGCATTAATGTCCTGAGTAAAATTTTAAGTTCTTCAGTGGAAAGGGCTCTTGAGAAACAGCTCTGGTTGAAAAGGAGGAGCTGGGATTGTGGTAGCAGCAAGCATGAATTGTCCCCTCTGCTAAGAAGGGTCCACCTTGGTTTGCATTTGTGTCTTGTCTGAGGATCGCTGGTTTGAAACCAACATGGCCTCCAGGACATGTCTGCTGCAAGGTGGGGTGGGGGCGGGGGGGGGGGAAGCCAGCATGGTGTAGTGGTTAGAGTGCTGGACTAGGACCGGAGAGACCTGAGTTCAAATCCCCATTCAGCCATGATACTAGCTGGGTGACTCTGGGCCAGTCACTTCTCTCTCAGCCTAGCCTACTTCACAGGGTTGTTGTGAAAGAGAAACTTAAGTATATAGTACACCGCTCTGGGCTCCTTGGAGGAAGAGCGGGATATAAATGTAATAATAAATAAATAATAAAGGCCCTCCTCCTTGATTGGCTAGCTGCAGGCTGAAACTCAGCATACCCCTACCCTCAGCGTGATTGACAGGCTTCAGAAAATTAGCACTGAATACTGTAACTCCCATTTAAAGTAATCGAACAAGTAAGCTTGTCCAATCCATTTCAGTGGGAGTACTTGTGGACTTCTTAGTCTGGACATAAGCCAGTGTGGCCATTCACACAATCAAAAACGGTGTTCTACCCGGGTTTGGGAGCTGTGTGTGCTCCCAGTTTTTGGCTGTGCGGAAGCAAGCTAAGAGGAAAACCAGGGTAGAAGTGATTTTGTGGAAGCAAGAGAGGAGGAAAAGCTACCCAGGTTTTTTCTACCTTGCTTCCACACAATCACTTCTGCCCAGGTTTTCCTCTCACTTTGCTTCCACACAACCGAAACCTGAGAGCACACACAGCTCCTAAACCTGAGTAGAACACAGTTTTGATGGCCTCAGTGACTGGAATACCCTGTCTCATAACTGTAACGTGTGTGTGTGTGTGTGTGTGTAGATATAGTCACACACACACCTCTCTATGGAACAGCTACCTTGCTTCCTTGAGCTGACAGTTTGCGACAGAAGGGGTTCGCTTGCTTGAAAAGATTGGGAACCCCTGATTTATGTCATGAAAGGAAGCTGCTGTCAGACCACTGGGCTGGAATGGTTACTGCTGGGCTGTCCGGCAGGGACTTCCCCAGTTCTGCTGTCCGAAATCTTTTTTAGCTGGAGATATCAGGAACGGAACCCAAGACCGGCTGCATGCAAGACTATTGCCAAGGCGCTATATCCCTCCACTGATGCCTACAGACTTCTAGGAAGGTGGGCTTTGAGCAGCAGAAAAGGCTGATTGTGTGGGAGAAAGCACAGCAGTCTGCTGACCACCGGCTTCCAAAGAGTGGAGAACCTAGTTCTTAGGTTCTAGCTCTTTGGAACCAGCTTCCAAAGATCAGAGAACCTGACAGAGGAGGAGAAATGTAAGTATCAGACTGAATTTTGAATTCTGAACACAACGCAGGTGAAATCTAGGCATTACTGCTTTGCAGTTATGCAGAGGTGCAAAAGCAACCCCCCCCCCGAAAGATCCACAAACGTAGTGTGCAATTTGGCAATTGTACACAAAAGGCAGAAGCATATGATCCACCGAATCTGCACAAGTTGTTCTTCCGAGGAAGCAGTTCAAAGCATTGCAATGCCACTGCATCCTCTGAGATGGTGGCGATTCTGCAAGTGAATTATCAGCCCTTCTGCAGCTCTGTCTGTTCCTCTTTTCCCCACCCTACCCTGCCCCAGCATGAAGGAGAGCCCAGCCCAGGCAGCTCTACCTGATGAATGGCCAGCCTGCAGGCAGCACAGCTCCCCCTGATGAATGGCCGCCTGCAGGCAGCACAGCTCTCCTTAAGGCTGGGGCAAGGCAGGGTGGGAGGAAGAGGTGCAAATGGAGTTGCCAGGAAGGAGAGGCAGCTGGGCTTCTCTGGGCACCCCCTGGCTGCTTCGGACAAGCTGCTGCTGCTGTGACCCAGGCTGTGGAAGAATCCAGCCTCACTCCCAAGAATGCCCTGACCTGATGCTTCTGGCCAGCCTGCTCCGCAGCCCCCTTTAATCCATCGCCTTCCTAGAGAGACTTCCAATGAGAGTGCAAATTACTGCCGAGTCTCATGGCTATTTTTACGGCATTGGCCACGGTCCACTGGCCGCTGGCAGAGAGCTCAGACATTCCTTGTTCTTTGGCTTTCTGGAGGAAAGGGTTTCAGCGCCTCCTTTCTCTCCAGCCTCTGAGATTTCTAAGGTGCTATCCAGCCCCCAGACATTCACTTGCCTTCCCCTCGGTTCTCATGGGTTTAATGGGTTTAATGTCAACCCTCTTTCTGGAATTCTGCTTGGAGAGAATGTCCCCAGCCTTCCTTCTAAATTTCGGAGTGAGAGAAATCCCGGGGGGCCGGGCGGGGGGGAGGAGAATCAAGTGAATGAAGCAAAACGACAGAAGAGCGATCCGAAACCCACCTGACCTTGCTGTAATAGGATCAGGCCAGGATTAGCTCGTGACACAGAACGGCGTTGTTGCAAGCTCGCTGGAGCAAACAAATCTTTTCCCAGACAGACATTCAACTACATTTACCTATCCGCCCCGCCCCCCCGCCCCCCAATTTCCCCAGCCTCACCTTAGTGCATGGAACAGTTGGAAGCAGTGGGCAGGCAGAAGTGTGATATTCTGCGGAGGGAAAGGAGGCCACGAAAGATGTCTCCTAGAGCCTTAAGCAACATCTGAGGGAACTGGAGGGCCCGGGGGGTGGGGTGCTCTCTAGGAAAGATTTCTCAGTATTTTCGCCAAACGACATTTCACAGGAGTCTAGGGGAGGAAACGGCGGTGCTGAAGCCTGTATAAAAACCAGTGGTGCAGTTCCAAGGGGTTCTAAAGGCAATGGAAAGGGGCAAAAAATGAGGGGCTGGATCCAGAGAGCCCAGCAAAGAGGAGATGGTCAGAATATATGGACATTTAAATGCAGTAAGAAAAAAAAGAGGTCAGCATAAATTTCCAGACAAAAAGCCCAAGAGACGGGAACTTTTTTCCATATGTGGTGGTCATGCGGGAAGGCAAAGGCCTTTGGGGATATGATATACAATGAGTTAAAGAAAATCTTTAAAGTGACATTTCTTAAGAAGCCAGAATCCTTCCTGCCTGCTGGGAATAACTGAAAGAGAGTCCTCCAGAAGAAATCCAACATTTTTCATGTATGCAACCACGGCGGCCAGGATAGTATATGCACAGAAATGGAAAGACACTAAAATGCCCTCAAAAGAAGACTGGTTGATAAAAATTTTGGAATATGCCGAGATGGCCAAGCTTACAGCACTTATAAGAGACGGAAATTTGGAATGTTTTAAAGAAGATTGGGAACCATTTTTGCTTTACTTAAAGAATTATTTTTCTAATATGGACTTTTCAGTAGGGTTTGAAATATAGTAATAACAGCAGGTTGGATTAGGTAAAATCGAGTAGTATTGTGGGGTATGTATGTTTTGAATTATTATAGCAATGGTTTATATGTATAGTTATTGTGAACCGCGCAGACAGGCAAGTGGGAAGTCAATATTTACTTATGTGTAGAATTAGATAAATGAATGCAATTTGAATGTAAAAGCTATTGTAAAATCTAATAAAAATTAAAATGGCAAAAAAAGCCCAAGAGACAAGCCTCAATAAAGGTAAAGTTGTGCTGTCGAGTCGGTGTTGACTCCAGGTGCTCACAGAGCCCTGTGGTTGTCTTGGTAGAATACAGGAGGGGCTTACCATTGCCATCTCCCACGGAGTATGAGGTGATGCCTTTCAGCATCTTCCTATATAACTGCTGCCCGATATACATGTTCCCCATAGTCTGGGAAACGTACCAGTGGGGATTCGAACCAGCAGCCTCTTGCTCCCTAGGCAAGTTACTTCCCCGCTGAGTAGTTCGGTGGCTCCATCAAGCCTCAACAGACAAGCCTATTTACACACGTGCTCTATTATGCATGGTCAGTCTTGGTCAGAAGCAGAAGTTCCTTCTTGTCTTCTGGGGGGGGGTTTCTTTGTCTTTGGAGGGAGCATGGAAGGAAAGGAACTCTGCACACACACACGGTCAGTAGGGTTTGCTGGCTCTCACCAAGGCTGGCACTGCTCAGAAGGAATGCATTTGTAAACAAGGCGCACCGTTCCCCTCAGCAGCTGTTGAGATTTTCCTCTTTGGCTTCCCTTGGTATGAAAGAAGACCCCTCTCCAGAAAGCAGGGAGGGCATTTCGGCCGGGGAAGTTCAGCATTTCTCTCTGGGGTCTCCTGGCTGGGTCTGGCTCCGCATGTTTGCCATCAAGAGCTCAGGAGAATGCAAAGCAGCTCTGACTTTAAGGCCAGTTCCTTCCTGCCCCCCTGAACCCCCACACATTATACATTGTGTTTGTATAGGAAGGGCACACCTTCCAACGCTGCTCCTGATCTTTTCCCTGTCTCTTGACATCGGCCCTAGGACACATCCCGTGTGGGTTTCCCTAGGCCCTCGGGTCACGGCACTGGTGGTTCTTCTGACGGATCCTCTGGCTTTTGACCCTGACAGCACATTGGGCTTTCTAGAGATGTGCAAATCCATTTGAGTCGAATCAATGTGAGCTTGAATCAGGGTGATTCAAACTCAAACTGTAGAATAAAGGGCCTGATTCGAGTTCAAATCGAATCAACCCTGATTCAACTCAAATCAATTTGAGTGATTGGAGCACCATTTTCCCCCAGGGAGATCTGGTCTGCCAGTTGGGGTTGGTGGGTAGACCAGCCCTCCACCCAGGACTTAGCGTGTTAGCCTGCCTCGGAGGACTGATCTAGTTCTCCAAGGTGGGCTGACGCTCTAAGTCTGGGGCGGAGGGCTGGTCTACCTTCCAACCCCAATTGGCAGACCAGCTTTCCTCAGAAAAAAAAGGGTGCTCGAATCACTCAAATCGATTCGAGGTTGATTTGTTGAAACAGCTGGCCAAGTTTGCTGTTTGGACAAACCAATTCGATGAGCTCGAATCGAATAGCAAAATCTGATCCATGCACATAGGGCTTTCACTTGACACAGCTTCCTACTGCCCTTTGAACTGGCACCTGACCTGATCTGGGTCACTGGAAAGGACTCCCTCTGGTGGCTGTAAGGGAGACTCCATGCCTCATGATTTACCTGGCATTTATGGAACAGGGAAGACCTTTTCCTTTTCTCTAGCTTTGGCCGAGATTTGATTTTACTGCTGCTTTATGGCTGATGGAGCCTGCTGCATGTTTTATTTGTGTTAACTTTTAATATGTCTGTGTTTTTAAAACACTATTCGCTTGAGTGACTTGGACTGAGACGTGGGATAATAATAAACAGCCAAACAAGAATTTGCTGAGATGCAATTCTGCCTTGAACGCGGGGGCAAGTTCTCCCCTCAGACAGTCACTTTGAAAAGCTGCAGGGTAAGGCTATTCTACTCCCAAGGAATCATTCCTAAGAGCGCCCCGCTCCATGGCCCTCTGCAGCCCCTGCTTAAGAGGGCACTTTTGACCATTCTTCGCAATCACAATAGGAGGCTGAGGAAGCAGGGCTCCTCTGGAGTAACTGGAGTCCTTGCCATGAAGGCTGAATCATAAGCGGCACCTTATGAAAAGCTTCATTTCCACTCTAGGAGTGAGTTGGAGGTGAAGCCAAATCTATTTCAAATGCACTGGACAAATTCATGAACAATACACCCTGCAAGAAGACCAGCCAGGTCGACATCCCAGTCCATGGTTGCCATTTGCTCAAACTGGACACAGCCAATGGGTCATCCCGGTTTTTCATTCACTAGCTCTGTTGCTTTCCTCGCTGCTGTGATCAACCAACTATCAGAGCAAGGCGACCGAGCCCTGCTTCCACCCCCGGGTTCTTCTGGGGCCAGGTCTGGCCAGGTCAGAGCGCTCCATGGGATTTCCCCCAGAGTCCCACCGCCCACTCAGCGCTCGGAGCACTCTCCTGCTGCCTGACCATTCTCCCCGCCCTCAGATCTTGGCTGGCCATTCCCTGATCGCTCTGCAGGGTCCACAGCTCCTTTCGGAACCATTGGGCGATGCGCTATCACAGATTATTCAACTGACTGAGTTTGACCTGCACAGCGTCGCTCAATCTGGTGGATCAGGCACAGGGCCCCGGGTGGGAGAACACAGTTCCTGACCCAGACATATGTGGAAGCTTGCTTCCATGTGCACGTGGTCCTAGCTGGATCAGGGCCACTGGCTTCCTCCCCCCCCCGACAGACGCAGTTAAGGTGTTTTCACAAGTGACTCTAAAAAAAGACAGTTTCACTTCCTTTTCAAACGGAATGTAAGAGCCAAGTTGATCAGTACAGCAGGTCCATTTGCTTTCTCGTCTCCCTCTCGTTCTGCACTGCCGGCGTTCACAAGCGAGAGACTTAAAGATGTCCTTAGGGCTGCTTCCACTTTGCGAAAGTTGAACAGAAGGCAGTCCTGAGCGGGAAACAATGGATCAGCACCTCCTCCTGCTCCCTACGCGCTGCAGAGCGAGCAAACGTGCAGCAGTCGGCATACTTGTGCAACCAACAAAGTGACCCTTTCCCGGCATTATGCGTGCTACTCCCCACACAGAAGGACATATTCACGTTCAAGGTTTGCCACGGCCAAAGCAGTGCTTGCCGGCATGTCTGAAAACGGCTTTGCCGTGCCCTTTCATTTTTATGCAGAGGGCAAGAGCGGACAAACAAACCCTCGACTCTGACGAGAATGCCGCAGTGACTCCACCCGAAAGCCGCCACGTGGTCATTTCACCTTAAAACGCCTGCCTCATTTAAATGCACCGGAAAGAAGAAAACGCCCTACCTTATCAGACATAAGGACAGCAACATTTCCCTGGCCTGTATTAGTCTGACAGCTATCAGGAGGGTAAACACCCAGCGGTCCCGTGGGCTCATTCCTCCGGGAGGTTCTTGCAGCTTGCCGGGCTGAGCAGCTCTCCCAGCGAGCGAGGTATTAGGGTAATGCTAATGCCTAATTCCCTTGATTAAGCCTTCCTGCTGCCAAGAGCCACTCCAGACTGTACTGTCAAAAAGATGGGCTCGCGGCCTGAAATTTTGTGTCACAGCGGGGTAATCAGGAAAGTGAGACGGGTGAAGGGTCTTGGAAACCTTGGCCTCCAATTACAAAGGTCAAATCATGAGGTCTTCTCCCTTTTCAGTCGTCTCCCGGTTCTCTTGCTTTGATGGGGCAGGATGCCCACCAGATTTTTTATCCGGGGAGGCTGGGCTATCTAACTCAGTTGCTCAGGAGGAGGCCTCGTGCCCAAAAGGTGCTGCAGCCCCAAAGCTGTCCAAGCTGGCCACCCCAGCAGAGGCAGTGATCAAGGCCCTTGGATCTCATCCGGAGGGGCCCTCCTGTGGAAAATGCAGGCAGCAGCTGGAAAGGGGGCTTTCATACAGAAGGTGCCAGGCAGCTGTGCACATTTCCAACACCAAAGGTGAGCTTGACTTTCTGACTCTCTCTGCCATGCCACTTCTCAACAGCAGATGGCGCTCACAAGCCACTGACTATCCCAGTACCGTACCCTGACTGAGATTCATAGGAACATAGGAGGCTGCCATATACTGAGTCAGACCATTGGTCTATCTTGCTCAGGATTGTCCACACAGACTGGCAGCAGTTTCTCCAAGGTTGCAGGCAGGAATCTCTCTCAGCCCTATCTTGGAGATGCTGCCAGGGAGGGAACTTGGAACCTAGATGCTCTTCCCAGAGCGGCTCCATCCCATGAGGGGAAGATCTGACAGTGCTCACACTTCTAGTTTCCCTTTCGTATGCAACCTGGGCAGATCCTGCTTAGCTTAAGGGGACAAGTCATGCTTGCTACCACAAGACCAGCTCTCTTCCCATTCCAAAGTCTTCCATTGTTAGAGATGGCCCTTATTTGTTGAGGAGTTCCCCACATTCTGGATTACAGCTCTGCAGAATATATTCTGCAGAGCTGTATCGAATGATCCTTTGACTCTTGCCTGGCAAGTTATTGATGATGTTATAGTTCCCTCCCCCCTCGTAACTTTGTTTTCAATGCAACCTTCCCTCCATCCTGTTTGAGAATTCGGCTAAACAAACTTTCTATGATAGATTCGGGGCTACCCGAATAGGTGGCAGGTCCACCTTTGACCAGATCGCATTGAGGTCACCCTGTTTCATGAATCTACAGCTCACAACGCACCCAGTGGCCCATCAATGGCTCATCCTAAGGACGTGGGCGGCCAAATGAGGCGCAGCTGCCTCTGGTTCCCGGCGGCCTAGGCTTGCCCTGTCCCCCGGAATTTAGGGTAACCCCCGGATTTTGGCTCTTCCACCCAGCTGCTAAATTCCACCCAGATTTACACGGATTTCAAATGCACTGCCCGGATTGCCTGGATTTTACTCTGGCTCCGATCACATGGGAGGACAGAGGAGGAGGGGAAAGTATACAAATCTGTCAAATAAATGAATAAATAAAAAAAATGCAAATTAGTGGCAGCATAATTTGCACAATATGCAAATTCGGCCACCCGGATTTGGGGAGCTTGAACATGGCAACCCTATGGCAGGTGGCCTGACTGTGCATGTGCATCCCATTCTGCCCCGCCCCCATGCTAGCGAGAGCCGTGCTGCCTGCAGGCTGGCTATTCATCAGGGAGAGCCAGCACAGCTCGTTATGTGTCGGAAGGTTGTTGTTTCAAAACTTATGTTTAGATTTCAATTCTCCCTTGTGGTGCAAACTGGTACAGCCCACCCACAGATTTGTCACAGGGGGCTTGGGAAACAAGGGTTCCAAAGGCGGCTCATTGGAGTACTGTTGGTGGCCAGATCGGCTTTTTAAAAGCCAAATTTTGGGTTGTGGCCCATTTGACCCACGAGTATTCCCCTCAGGTTCTGGCAACCGCCAAAGGACATCCCTAAAATTTGCCGCACGTGCCCCAAGCCTCACCAGATCTGGTAGCGAGCTCTTCTGTCCCCACTAGGCCTGTGGCTCGACAGACTTTGGAATGCTTCACGAGGGACATGTTTGCCCCAAAGTTTGGCAGAGTCAACTCCAGAGAGGATGAAACGCTTGCTGTGTCCCTCTCTTTGTCTCTGGCTTGTAATCCCGAAAGCAACAGACGCCTGCATGCAAAATTCGCCTCTCCGGATTCCAGCTTAGAGGCACACCACCAGAAGCTGGCCGGCCTTCCCTTCCGCTTCGGAGGGTTGACCTATTTTCCCTGTTTGCATTCAAAGCTGGAACCCGAGAATCCACACGCCCCTCGACTGTACAACAGGTGCTGTGCTGATCAACATCTTTGTTCCCGCTGGGGCGGGTGGGGCTTTGTTTTGCTAAGCCGGGCTGCGGTGGCATCGCCATGACTCAGAGCCGCTCCTCTTTCCTGCCATCCAGAGAGCCCCTGTGATATTTGTTGAGGTGGGGGGGAGGGAGGGGGAGGGCCACAAGGATCTGCCGGCAGGGAGCTGGACAGGGTGGGAAAGCCGCCCCCCCCGCCCCAGGTAACCTTACCACAGGTGATTGCTGTTGCACGTCTTAATTTAGAGTGACAGCATAGAAGGAGCTGGAAAGCTCAGCCAGGCTCTGAGTAAATACGGGTAATTAATCCCAGAGAGAGACTGAATTCTTGCCTACACAGGAAAGGTCTGAGCTCCGTTTTACTGGGCCTTTGGCAGCCAGAGAGGCATCCATTTGCCAAGGAAGAATGTATAATAAGCCAAACGCGGACATCTCTGGAAGGGGAAAAAGCTGGAGCAAGAAAAGGGTTGTGTGTCTGCGGCAGTCGCGGCTTGTCCTCGCGAGCCAGGGGTTCCTGACAGCGCGGGTGGCTCCTCTATCCTGCCCCGGTGTTAATGAAAGTTGTGCTGTCTGCAGGCTGACCATTCATCAGGTAGAGCCCATGAAGCTCTACCTGATGAATAGCCAGCCTGCAGGCAGTGCGGCCCTAGTTAACGCCGGGGCAGGATGGGAGAGAGACGAGCCATGGAGCTGCCGAGAACCAGAGGCAGCCGCACCGCTTTTGCCACCCGCCTGACTCATGAGGACAAGTCGCTTCTGCTCTGCAGAATGCTGTCCTCTCAGCATAAAAAGCAAGCCCCACCACCCAAACACCATGAAGCTGCTAGGAGGAATCCTGAGATGCCTTGTGTTGCTCTTCCTTTTTTCTCCACCATGCTGTAATGTTCACGTTTTAACAGGCATCTAAGCGGGCATAGTAAGAAAGATCGCAGCAGACACTCTTGGCATCCGTTCCCATGACCGTTGGCTTCCTGCTGGGTGATTTTTAGCGGGTCACTCCCTTGCATTTATTGATTTCGAACCTCCATACTCCACCTTTCTGTAGAAAAAGCCCTCCCAGAGAGCTTGCAACAACAAAAAGGAGGATGAAGCCATTCACCACCAGCAGAAAAGAAGATAAAAGACACAGCCCAAGACCAGGACAACAGATGTCATCACATCAGCCACTGATCGGCACAAGGGAGTGGGCAACAATCCGCCAGCACCTCTCCACACAGCTCTGCAGCTGGAAGCGGGGTGGGGACCGGGACAGGTGCACGCTCTTTGGCGGGGAGGCCTGCGAGGATCGTGTGCCCACCCGCCACACCTCAGGCAGCAGAGTGGGGAAGTCACCAGTCAAGGCTTCTGCTATTACAATACAATACAATGAATATTTATATACGCTTTTCAATGAAAGTTTCCAAAGCGTTTTACAAAGAAAGAAAGAAAGAAAGAAAGAAAGAAAGAAAGAAAGAAAGAAAGAAAGAAGGCTCCCTGTCTCCAAAGGGTTCACAATCTGAGAAGGAGGAGGAGGAGGAGGAGGAGAGGAGGAGGAGAAGAGGAGGAGGAGGAGGTGTTGGAGGAGGAGGAGGAAACAACATAAGACAGGCACCAGCAACAGCTACTGGAGGGATGCAGTGCCAGGGACGGATAGGGCCAGTTGCTCCCCCCGCTCTCCTCTTAAAGCCAGCGTGGTGTAGTGGTTAAAGTGCTGGACTAGGACCGGGGAGACCCAGGTTCAAATCCCCATTCAGCCATGAGACTTGCTGGGTGACTCTGGGCCAGTCACTTCTCTCTCAGCCTAACCTACTTCACAGGGTTGTTGTGAGGAGAAACTTAAGTATGTAGTACACCGCTCTGGGCTCCTTGGAGGAAGAGCCAGATATAAATGCAAACAAACAAACAAACAAACAAACAAACAATAATAATTAAAGAGAAATGCCACCTTTAAAATGTGCCTCTTTGCTCAGTTAGCATGGAAGAGAAATGCCTGCACATGGCGTGCCCCAACCTATTGACCTGAGTGTGTGGGTGGGCCCATGTGCATGGAGGCAAGATCTTAAATTGGACACGATACCTCTTCAAATGTTCAAGGCAACAAGCATTGATGCGTCACATGCCTACAATTTTTTAAAGAATTAAGACACAACTAAAAAAACCAGATAACAAGAAGAACATCCAACGGTAAGCCTGAAAAGCAGTGTTTTGCAGTTCTTTCTAAAATCCAGCAGAGGGCTAGTGCTAATCACCCCCCCCAGTAAAGAATTCCATATTTTGGGGCAAACACTATGAAGGCCCTGCTTGGCTCCACAGAGAGTTGAACTTCCCTCAGAGTAGGGACTTATGACAGGGTCTGCCTGGAAAATTGTAACAGGCAGGGAGAGACAGTCTCTGAGATATGCAGGTCCGAGGTGTGAAGGGCTTTAGAAGTCCGCACCAAAGCTGTGACTTGGACCCAGGATCTCAAGAGTGCTGGAATCTCTCTCTCTGCCTCCACTTCATGGACGATATCCTTGTAATAACTGTCCTACCTTGCAGGGCTTGTTGTAAGGGCTACTGACATAACAGGGCAGTTCACAGGGCCTTAGCCTAGGAAGGAGGAGAGTCCTGTTTTGTGATAGTGTGTGTTAGATGAAAGCACGGTAGGAGGCAGGGAGTCTGATTGTCTGTCAGGCCTCAGCTGGGTAGGACATGCGCACTCTACCCAGAGACCGTCCCCAGCTTCTGAATGAGGTAGGCACTCCTCCCATGAGTTTACGGTTGTGTGAACTGCATCTCTGTATTTACGCACATACAAGAGAGATCAAGTCGTGCAGATCGCAGAGTCAGAAATATCCCAGAGACAATCTCTCTTGTACATTCGTAGATTTTACTACACCGACTAAAAATAACCCGCCGCGCATTTTCTAGTCACCCATGTACACCACCGCCCTCCCGCACATAATGAGTTCCTCATTTGCCTCTCTGCAGACAGGGTGCATTTAAGGACACGGTGTAGGTCTTCCCCACCGGACGGATCCCTTTGGCTCCTGCCACTTCCCAGCTGCAGCCCTTGATCTGCGCCTGCGTCGGAGCTGTGTGGGTCTGCGGCCCTCCTGTCCCCCCAGGCGGAGAACACTTTCTTTGGGCGGCCGGGGGCCCCTTCCCTGCCAGTTCCTTTAACAGGCCCTGACAGAAAGCCCTTGTTCAGATCGCACAGGGAATTCACTGGTGGACACTTTGGAAGAATAACATGGCAGGAAGGTCCCCAGGGGTTCATAAAGCATCCGCAGACGGAATCACTTCTGCCCAGAGCAAAGAGCAGTGCACTGCACAGGCACACTCAGAGGAGCTGTCGCTTTAATGTTGGAGCACGGCGGGCCCAGGGCGTTGCTGCACTTAAGAGATTACTTCTGCCCCGTTAACATAAACTGTTGCTACCACATACTGATCTGCTGAACATCAAGACCGTTGGGGGACAGAAAGGGAAGGTGTTTGGATGTGGAGGAAGGCATTTCTGGAGAGCAGAGGAGGCACAGGCTTGCTATTTATTTATTTCGAAAAGGAACCAAGCAAGAGGAATGCTTCGGAAGGGGACACTCCCAGCTCACTCCAGGTCTCTGGTGACTCATGCTCTCGATGCAAGAATACAATTCCGCCAGCCTAGGCAAGAAAGGAATGGGTATTATTTGAAACGTACGTCACCCACACTCTGGCAGTTGCTGATCTGAGATACGGCTGGTGCCGAGAGTCTGGCCGGCTTGTGCTGTTGGGGAGGAGGGAAGACAGGCGGATTGTTCCAGGGAACAACTGGCCATCCTACTCGGGAGGAAGAGCAGAGGAAAGAGAGGCGTGTGGGGGGAGGAGGTGCTTTGAAAAATCCATCAGAGCGAGGGATCCGATCCAAGAGTCTGCAGTGTGGGATCCCAAAGTTGCAACGTGGTTTTCTATGGCAATAACTGTTTACTTTCAGGGAACCCTTTCCATATTAACTGATCCGCTGAAGAAATACTGCACGTTAGCCACATCTTTAATTAATGTTTTACACGTCTGTCCTGCTTTTAAATAAAAGGAAACCCAAAGCAGCTCACAAAGAAAATAGCGACAAGCCCACAAGCCCTAGAACAGGCATAAGCAGTGTCAGCAAGAAGGCACAACATCACAACCAAACAGCTCTGGAATCTTACAAAGGCTTGGGCAAAGAAAAACGCGTCCTCCTGGCACATAAGACACACCTGAGCAGCCCAGGGAGAGAATCCCACAAGGGTGTCCCCCCCAAAAGGCCCTTTCCCTGATCTCTCATGGCAGGAGAACTCAGAGAGAGCTTCTGACGCAGATCTTAACACACAGGCAGGTTCCGACATGTTCACTCTGTTGGGGGCAGAGGCGCTCTTACCCCTGGACTTCAGGGCCAAAGTCCAGGGCCTCCACACCCCCTGGGGGCCCCCAAATCCAATGTAGTCTGTCCTGGGTGGTGTGGTTTGTGCCCTCAAGAATCTACATGTTAAAAAATGATGCTTAGCTTCCAGTGGGAGGTCTCCAAAGGCCTTCCTTCCTTCCTTCCTTCCTTCCTTCGATTTCTATACCACCCTTCTAAAAAATGGCTCAGGGCAGTTTACATAGAGAAATGTATGTAATAAATAAATAAGATGGATCCCTGTCCTCAAAGGGCTCCCAATCTAAAAAGAAACATGAGATACACACCAGCAACAGTCACTGGAGGTCCTGTGCTGGGGGTGGAGAGGGCCAGTTGCTCTCACCCTGCTAAATAAAGAGAATCACCACGTTAAAAGGTGCCTCTTTGCCAAGTCAGCAGGGGTTAGGTCCAGGCTCCAAAATTACGTAGGTGCACCTCTGGTTGGGGGCCTCACAATTTCACCCTAGAATACACCCCAAACAGCCCTATAGCTGGACACGGCAGGAGAAGGCTGGGCAAGCCAACTTTCAGAGACGCCTGTCCACCACAACTCATCTTCTCATTCAGGAAACTCCCAAGATCTTCCCAACCTCTTCCCAGGAACACTCTTGGAAAATCACTGCATAGAGGGTGCAATACTTGAATTGCGTGGTGATACACAGCTTGAAAACTGGGCCCCAGCAGCCCCCCACTGCATAGCAAAAGACCCCAAAGTGGGTCTCGCAGATTCGGGGCTGCTTTGTTCACTTGCCCTAACAATATTGCTACTTGGCTGGGTTGCTTCAGCTTTCAGGACGGCCCCACTGAGTCAAGCCAGTTGTAACCAGAGACAAGCCTTCTCTGTGGCTGCCCCCAGACTCTGGAACGCGCTCTGGGCTGAAAGAAGAGGCTCCCCATCTCTGACAACTTTCAAAAAGTTGCTAAAGGCATGTTTTTTCACCCAAGCTTTTTTAACTGGAGTGTGGTTTTAAATTGTTTTCAGGTTTTTATTGTTAATCTGTTTTATGTTGTTGTAAACTGCCCAGAGATGGAATTCTGGGGAGGGATACATAATTGAAAAATAAAATAAAATAAAATAAAATAAAATTAACCAGCTGTGGAAAAAGATGGAGAATGTCAAGAACCAGACAATGAATACAGATAACCCTAATCAGGGAATGGCTTGATTAAATAGAGAGATCACGATGACAGATGATATGGGGCAAAAACTAGCAGGGGTGGGGGACGTCCAAGGTGGCTGATCACATGACTATGCATGAGGCCTCGGTGGTGGTAAATCACTTGCACCCATGACCCTCCTAGAGCAGGGAAGATAATGAAATGGAAAAGGCAGCATATGCAGAGTGGAAGCAAAGACAAATCAGCCTTAATGGGAACACGAGGGACAGTTTTAGGCACACCCCACTGACTGACAGAAGGCAACTCTTTGGCAAGGATCCGTTTGCTCACTTGACACAGGATGACAGCAGGACCAGGCGGCAGCGGGTGGCAGCAGGCTCAGGCGGGAAGTGTGGGCACCCAGCGGCAACCCTTGCAATGGCTTTCACCCCACCCACCTGCAGCTAGTCTTCCTCTTCTTCTTTCTGATCCCCTCCCCTCCCCTGCCGGAGGTGCTCTGGCCACAGCCTGCTGCTGCCTCCCTTTTCATAGGAAGCTGCCACTTACTGAGTCACACCGTTGGTCCATCTAGCTCAGTATTGTCCACACAGACTGGCAGCGGCTTCTCCAAGGTTGCAGGCAGGAATCTCTCTCAGCCCTATCTTGGAGATGCTGCCAGGAAGGGAAGTTGGAACCTTCTTCTCTTCCCAGAGCGGCTCCATCCCCTAAGGGGAAGATCTTCCAGTGCTCACACATCAAGTCTCCCATTCATAAGCAACCAGGGCAGACCCTGCTTAGCTAAGGGGACAAGTCATGCTTGCTACCACAAGACCACGTCCAGCGGAGATGCTTCTTTTGCTGCTGGTTTATTCTTGGAGACGTCAGCCTTGACTGTGTTTGAAACAAAAACGAGTCTACCTGGCATCATAGCTGGCACAGCATATGCAAAGTCCTGCTTTAAACCTCACCACAGCCATGAACTTGTTTGGGCCAGAGAGGGGGGATCGTTTTTAGGAGGGCTGAAAGTAGTGATTGAGGCCATCGTATGTGTAGATTTCTTTCTGTAACTTCTGTAATGTGTAGATTTCTTTCTGTAATCTCGGAGATGCTGCCAGGGAGGGAACTTGGAACCTTCTGCTCTTCCCAGAGCATCTCCATCCCCTAAGGGGAATATCTGACAGCGCTCACACATGTAGTCTCCCATTCACATACAAACCAGGGTGGACCCTGCTTGGCAAAGGGGACCATTCACGCTTTCTGCCACCAGACCAGCTCTCCTCCCCCGCCCCATCCCCCACGCCCACAGCTGCCACTTGCGGCTGCTACCACCACTGCCATTGCTCCTCTCCCGGTTTTGAACTTTCCCCTTGGCCGTGTTTGTGTGTTTTCCTCACAGGGGTGCTTTCCAGATTAGACCCTGCAATGGAGAATCTCTGAAGTGTGCTTCCACACTTCCTGCGTCGTGACACCGCAGTCCCTCCGCAGACAGCAGGGTGCCGTTCAGATTTCCAATGCTTTGTTTCAAATTTAATCACTGCAATATAGAGCTAGGATGTCGTATATCCAGCGTAAAGAAGTTACTGTTTTTTCGGGTTGTTCGTTTCCACGAGACTTCTGCTCCCCCTGCTGTTTACGTTTCGAATGCGACTTGCCTGAAAGGAGGCATTTTGCTGCTGTTGAGCAGCTAGTCTGGAAAGCACCAGGGAGCCTGGTGAAGTAATAAAACATGGCTTTCCTTCACTTGCAGACTGACGTGGCAGTGCTCCTGCTCTGCATGCAGGAGGTCCCAGGTAAGAACTAGAGGTGTGCAAACTGGCTCAACGTTCGACAGGTTCGATGTCAAGCCGGTTCAGTTTGACGGTCTAGGGTTGAACCAAACCACCCCCTGTTCGGTCCGACCCCGGACTGAACACCCATTGTATGTTCGGGGGTTTGCGAACATTTGTGCATGTGTGTGTGTGTGTGTGTGTGTGTGTGTTTTAAAAATTCCTTAGAAAAAGAATACGTTCGCAAACCCCCGCAGACCAAACTCAGCTGGGGGAGTTCGAGGGGGTGCCAGAACTGGCCCGGTTGGGTTCAGGTCCGATCTGGACTTGAACCAAACTGGGCCAGCCGGTTCTGTGCACATCCCTAGTAAGAACATGAGAAGAGCCTTGCTAGCTCAGGCCTGAGGCTTCTCTATTCCTCTCCAGACTCCTCTGGGAAGCTGCACAGCCAACAGATGCTGCTGCTCCTCTGTACCTGGGATTTAGCGGCCTCTGGGCGTGGGCCGGCTATAGCCATCAGGACTAGCAGCTGCAAATCCACGAATCTGTCTAAAAGAAAGGTTCAGTCCATGGCAGCATCTCCACGTGGGGCCGGGAAAGACCCTCCTCTGGAGCTATTACCATACTGAGCAAGGTAGACCAATGAGCTGACTCAGCCGGTGGCTTGTCTAAAGTGGCAAAGTCTCATCCCACTGCTTGAGTGAGCCAGGCCCAAGACTTTGGGTTGGGGCGGTATAAAAATCCATTAAATAAATAAACAAACAAATAAATAATGGCTCTGAAACACTGTGTATAATTTGAAGTGCTGCTTCCATGCCAAGGAGATAACTATCCTGTACACAAGTTACAGAAAGCAATCTACATATACGATGGCCTCAATCACTACTTTCAGCCCTCCTAAAAACGATCCCCCCTCTCTGGGCCAAACAAGTTCATGGCTGAGGTGAGGTTTAAAGCAGGACTTTGCATATGCTGTGCCAGCTATGATGCCAGGTAGACTCGTTTTTGTTTCAAACACAGTCAAGGCTGGCGTCTCCAAGAATAAACCAGCCACAAAAGAAGCATCTCTGCAGGACGTGGTCTTATGGTAGCAAGCATGACTTGTCCCCTTAAGCTAAGCAGGATCTGCCCTGGTTGCATATGAATGGGAGACTTGATGTGTGAGCACTGGAAGAGATTCCCCCTCAGGGGATGGAGCCACTCTGGGAAGAGCAGAAGGTTCCAAGTTCCCTCCCTGGCAGCATCTCCAAGAGAGGGCTGAGAGAGACTCCTGCCTGCAACCTTGGAGAAGCCGCTGCCAGTCTGAGAAGACAATACTGAGCTAGACGGACCAATGGTCAGATTCAATATATGGTAGCTTCCTATGTTCCTATGTTCTTCCATCCATTTGTGGCTCCCAACAATAGTGCAAAGAAACAAAGCAATCGGGAGGGGGAGGGATCCGCTGCCCCCCCCGCCCCCGGCTCTTGGGAGAAGAGATCCACTCTCTTACACCTCAGCCGATGGAAGCAGGAGCGAGATTCAGGCTGCCATGGTGCTAAGCCCCTCAAGAGGCCCCGGAACTCAGCTTGGCAGCCCGGCAAAGAAGAGGCTGAGCCCCCCCCACCGCCACCCCCCCAGGTGAATTCAGACAATCAGCTTAAGCCCCGGGAAGCGCCTGATAGGCTTAGGTCACCTTCCAGCTCCCCTCCCACAGTTAGATAATTGGCTAAGGTGATGAGAGGAGGAATGAGCTGCTGGGGGCCGGCTCGGAGAGGCGCTTCACACCTGCCACAAATCCAGTTATGCACCAGGACGGATCAGCAGTGCAGAAGACGGCACCCGGCCTCCTCTTGGGACATTGCCTCAGGGCCCCCATGTCTGCACCACACCCCCAGCTTTTCGCAGAGGAAAACAGGGGCACCCCGGGGCACTTCTAATTCCCCCGATCTCACGCCAAAGCTGAGAATACCTGCGTATTTCTCCCCCCACCACCTCCACCATTACACACGCCTGTTCTCTGGCTGCCTGATTTATTGGCTGCCATAGCGACCCGTCACATCCTGCACAATCTACCAATCACCCCACACTCTCTGCATCGGGTCTGGGCAGAACACACTCCGGGAGAGGCATTCTTGGTGTCTCCCCCACCCCTGATTACGGAGACTCTCCAAAGTCCAAGCCTGGGAAGCCAACTTGTCTGCTGGGACTGGCTTCTGGAGCTGGGGTGAAGTCGGGCGAGTCCAAAGGAGAGACGGCCCGGGAATTGGGTTGGAAGGTATTGGCTGCCATCCAAACCAAGGAAGCAGCAGTGCTCCCGATGAAGCACTGGTGCTGGGTTCTAGCAGCATGCCCGCCTGAAAGGGGGTGTGTGTCAGTCTTCCCGGTCCCTATAAATACATCCCTGTCGGTTTTGCAGTCCCCGTCAGCCCTACTTCTGGGCAGCAGGGGGAGCACTTCTGGGGGCTGGGGAGATGGGTGAACTGCCCCCATCCCCCAGAACAGCAGAGTTTGGTTTGGTCCGCAAGACATCGCTTTTTCACTTCATGCAAATAGCTGGCGCTTCCTCAGTCTGGATGTCAACCTCGGCTTCTGCTCTTATCACCCGCTCTCAGCGATTAGGATGGAGGCAGGACACACAGACCATGCCGAATATGTATATACTGCTTTCCCACAAAAAGTTCCAAAGTGGTTTACATAGCTATAAATAAATAAATAAATAAATAAAATGGCCCCCTGTCCCCAAAGGGTTCACAGTCTAAAAAAGCAACATAAGATAGACACCAGTTACAGCCCCTGGAGGGTTGTTGTGCTGGGGATGGAGAGGGCCGGTTGCTCTCCCCCTGCTCAATAAAGAGCATCACCACTTTTAAAAGGTGCCTCCTTGCTCACTTAGCAGGGACATCTAAACAAAAGACTTGAGCACGGCCCACATTTCCTTGTTGCTGGATACCGATCAGCTGCCAAGAGGGCCTGTAAGCAGCCCTCTCCAGGGCCTGCCTGGAGTTTAGGAAAGCAGGGAGCTCACCTTAATTAATTAATTACATCTCTATACCACCCATCCCAGAAGAGCTCAGGGCAGTTCACATCCAAAATTCAAACCATTAAAATCTAACATATTTTGCAATATGGGAGGAAAACAGACCTGAAATACAGGGTTGCAATAAGGATTAACCCAAGTTAATGCAGATGAAGCATTAAAAACCTGCTAAAGCTATACTGTATATTACTGCTGGGTATGATCTCTTTATTCAAGTCTGGGTTCCCATCTGACATACTGAGGAAGAATTGCATGAGGAACATGCTTCTGGACACGCAAGGAGGAAGGGATGATTTGGGGGGGAGGGGCCCGTCCCTCTGCAGCCACATGTGCCTCCCCAAAATATGTCTCCGAGGGTCCTGCAACCCCCAGGGATGTTTTCAGGAGACACAGGTGGCTGCAGAGGGAAGAGGATATTGCTGAAATCACCCCGCCCTTCTGGGCGTATGTGGAAATGTTCTCTTCACCCAATTCTTACTCCATATGTTAGGCTCTGTTGAATGTGGCTGCTGTTTGTGAGTCTGGCCTTCTTTGGTTTGAGTTTTGCTTCTGTCTCCTGCTGGTTTTTTTTGGTCACTTTTCCTCAATGTTTTTCCAGTTGTTCAAAGCCACTCTGCAGGCCATGCAAACAGAACCAACAATCAAGAAAATGTGAAATATGTTTAATACAATAAATATAATGTGATTCTTTAACGTGTTTCGATCAGGGACTCAAAAGGCCAGAGGTTGCTTTCCCAAACACCCCCACACACAATCACACCCCCCTCCCTTTGTCTCAAGATCTCGAAGCTAGGTTTGCAAGACTGTGGAGGGGCTGGAAAAATCACTCGGCGGCTGTTTGTCTTGCCGGGTTTCCCATCCCCGTTTGCAAAAGTCAGTTTTGTGCAGCTGGAGGCTGGCCCCACAAGGGCTGGTTCGGTCTGGGGTTTCCGGCAAGCGGCAGCGCTGGGAGGGGCGCTCAGCGTGTGCTTCTTCTTCTTCTTCGCGAGCAGCAAACCCTCCTCCTCCTTGTGCGAGTATTAATAGCTCAGTGGAGACTGGAGGAGCCGCGCAGCAGCCGCAGGGTCACCTGAGGACACCACCACCAGCAGCAGCAAACAGCTCGGCACTTAAAAGGGCGACGGCCTCTCCCTGCCGCTGCGCCCCCCCCGCCCCAATCCGCACTTCCCAGCCGTGCACAACCGGCACGCCTCTGCTCGCCTTGCAAACCACAATCCTCAGGGTCTTTAGCAGCCTGGCTGCAGGCCTTTCCAAGATCCTTGCGGGCCCCACAACCATATCTCCTCGGAAGCACCGAGCGGAGGCCACTCCCCTTCTGCGGGTTTCTGCTCCATCACCCTCTTCTCCAGCCCCCACATGAAGAGCTGGTTCCACCACCGCCTTGTGCTCTGTGGCAGCGAGGGCAGCCTGACGCAAGAGAGGAGGGCCGGGTTCCAGCACCCAGCCGCCCAGCTGGAAGGGTCCTCGTAAAGGCACCTCTTCTCAGCCCGGCTCCCCCAACTGCATCCAGGAACAGGATCACTCTTGACATGACTCAGGGTCCCTTGCCACTTGGATCGGCCCCACGATCCCAATCCATTCTCAGGCCAGGGCAAAGTCAGAGGTGTGGAAGGAAGCAGGAGGAGGGGGAAGACGCCTCAAGATGACCCCGGCTGACTTGCACTGAGGTAGCACTTTCTGGCGTGGGGATCCTGTCTGTCGATCGCATCCAGGCATTCATTTAAAACAGGGCTCTCGCACTCGGGTCTTCAGCTGTTGTTGGACTTCTGCCTTTGTGGATGGGGGATTACGGGAGCTGAAGTCCGACAACATCTCGGGACCCGGGTTTGAGACACACACACACACACACACACACACACACACACACACACACACACACACACACTTTAAATATTTTTATACTGCATTTCTTTTAAAAAAACAAACACCAGTATACACAAATATGGACACATAAAGAAATCTGTATATATAAGATAAAAGTAAACAAATGGAAAGGTATGCCATACATTCCCCCTGTGGGCAGTGTGGGCAAGCAGAGCAACGGCACACAGAGATCACAAGGCGTGGGCAGAAATGCCTGGCCGGGCTCTCGAAGAAGAAGGGTTTGGATAACTTCATCGAGGAGAGGTCTATCAACGGCTACTAGTCGGAGGGTTATAGGCCACCTCCAGCCTCAAAGGCAGGATGCCTCTGAGTACCAGTTGCAGGGGAGTAACAGCAGGAGAGAGGGCATGCTCTCAGCTCCTGCCTGTGGCTTCCAGTGGCATCTGGTTGGCTGATCTGTGAAACAGGATGCTGGACTAGACAGGCTTCCTTGGGCCTGATCCAGCAGGGCTGTTCTTCTGTTCTTATGGTGCTTGCAGGCTCTGCTCTGGGGCCTCTCGCCTGCAAGCTCCCCTGCTTACTTGCTCTCCCTCCGTGCCATTCCTTTTTTCCCACTGCAGTCTGTTTAATGACAGGGACAGCAACTTACGAAACCCAGGCCGTGGTGCACGCCGAGAATCCAGATGTTTTGTGGCCAGCTGGCCTGAAAGGGAGGGGAAGCGTCGCAGAATTTAATTTTGTTTACATTTCTATCCTGCTATTCCTCCAAGGGACCCAGAGCGGTGTACATGGTTATGTTTCTCCTCACAACAACCCTGTGAGGTAGGTTAGGCTGAGAGATACGTGACTGGCTCAGAGTCACCCAGTGAGTTTCATGGCTGAATGGAGATTGGAACTCAGATCTCCCCAGTCCTAGTCCAACACTCTAATCACTGCAACACACTGGCTCACAGAACAGCCAGAACATTGATCTAGGGTGCCGAATCTGTTATTTAATAGGATGTATTAACAGAATAATGTTTAACTGCACAAAACGTAAACATAAGGACCTAGTTCTCATTAGTTACCCCAGTGGCTCTGCATTCAGTCAGAATTTTGGGAGCAAGTTTGCATCTTCTTAAGCAAGTGGGTAGAATTCTGCTGGTACCCTTTTTCCTTAGAAAGCATGCCAAGCTAAGACCTCCCCATCCAGTTTCACAAACCCACTTGCAAGTGGCACAGTTGGGGTGTGTGTGTGTGTGTGTGTGTGAGTTTAGGGATTTTTGAGGGGGGTGAACTTCCCGGTGCTATTTCTGGTAGCGCTCTTTCCATCAGTGGGTGGCATCCACCATTTTGTAAACCACATGTCCCCTCACCACAATCTTGTGTCATGATGTAGGATCATTGTGAAGGGTTTCAGGTGAGGTAATTGCAGCCACCAGGAAACAGGCAGCAGAAAGCAGCAATGCCACCCCTGTGAAATGGGCAGCAGGGAAGAAAAATGAGATGCAGGGGGGCATATAAGGGGCCGATTGGACCTGGCTGATGATGATTGATTAAGTGCCATCAAGTCGGTGTCGACTCTTAGCAACCACATAGATAGATTCTCTCCAAGATGATCTGTCTTCAACTTGGCCTTTAAGGTCTCTTAGTGGGGCATTCATTGCTGTCTTATTTGAGTCCATCCACTTTGCTGCTGGTCATCCTCTTCTTCTCTTTCCTCCAACTTTCCCCAGCATTATAGACTTTTCAAGGGAGCTGGATCTTCGCATAATGTGTCCAAAGTATCAGTTTGAGCCTGGTCATTTGTGCCTCAAGTGAAAATTCTGCATTGATTTGTTCTTTCATCCATTTGTTTTGTTTTCCTGGCTGTCCATGGTATCCTCAAAAGTCTCCTCTAGCACCAAGGTTCAAAAGCGTCAATGCTTTTTCTATCTTGCTTCTTCAAAGTCCAGCTTTCGCATGTCATGGGGAAAACCACTGTCTGAAAGATTCTAATCTTTGTAGGTACTACAGACACATCATGGCATCTAAATATCCTTTTCAAGACCTTCATTGAAACCCTACCAAGTGCTAGTCTGCAGCGTATTTCTGGACTGCTGGATCTTAAAAGGTCGATCCTAAAAGGCAGAAGCTATCCACCATTTCAATGTCTTCAATGTCAATTCTGAGGTTGGTTGCTGTACCCGTTGTCATAGGAAACATAAGAAGCTATCATATACTGAGTCAGACCATTGGTCTATCTAGCTCAGTATTGTCTTCACAGACTGGCAGCGGCTTCTCCAAGGTTGCAGGCAGGAGTCTCTCTCAGCCCTATCTTGGAGATGCTGCCAGGGAGGGAACTTGAAACCTTCTGCTCTTCCCAGAGCAGCTTCATCCCCTGAGGGGACATTAGTTTAGTCTTCTTTACATTTGATTGTAGTCCCATTTTTAAACTGTGCTCTTTGACTTTCATTACTAGAGCTTGCAGATCATCCGCATTTTCAGCTATGAGAGTGATGTCATCAGCGTAGCGCAGGTTATTGATGTTTGTGCCTGCCATACCCCAAAACTTTGAGCAGAACATTTTCCACATTTATAGAGCCATAGAGTTGGAGGAGTCTCATGGCCATCCAGTCCAACTGGATGCAGGAAACATCTCCAGTATAACGGTGCACCACCTGTTCTCCAGGACTTCTCCAAAAAGGCAAACAGAGGTTCTGAGAATAGCCCGGCAAGGGGTTCCAGTACCCTAGGACGCAATTCATCCAGCCCAGGAGAACTATTTGAAGGTAGAGAGGCGTTTCCTGCCAACTCTTTAACAACCTTATGTGGCAGTCTTGACCCCCAAACCACTCATGTTGGTATTGTAAGGTGGCACACAGTTCCCTTTTTGGGAAGCAGTCCCACTTTCAGTCCACTCCTATTTGTATCTGCCCAGGTAAAAGGACTAGAGGATTACTTTAAAAGTCAAAACAAAAGCAAGAAACGCAGGGGCCTGGACTATCTGCATGGCTACGGCCATGAGACCTAGCTGCCAGCATCATCAGAACCACTTCTCGGCAACTGCTTCCCACAATGCTCTGAGGAGGTTTCAATAGAGGACCCAATCTAGATGGGGCAGCTGCAGTGGTCCTTCCCACCAGGTGATCACTGAGGAAGGGATGAAGAGCTTGCCACAAGATCGTCTCTAGGTCCTTCATATCTTTGGGGCCTTTTGGTCCAATCTACATGGGGATTTAGGCTGCTTAAACCCCTTGAGGAAAAAGTTGACTCATTATGCTGGAACACGCTTCAGCTGAATCCCTAGCCAATGGCTCCCTGGAAGGTGAAGCCATCGTGGGAGATGAGGGGGGCGTCTTGCATGGATCAGCAAGTGGCTAAATGGAAAACAAAGACAGAATATTTAACTTGTGTAGTGGAGAATGGAGAGGAATTTCACAGTTCACCTCCGGCCAGACCTTGGGCACCAGCACTTTGACCTCTTAATTAATTGCTTCGTCAAGAGAGTGCGTGGGAGCATAGCAGAGCTGGAAGAGCACACCACATTATCTCAAACAAAGCCAACGTAAACTGTGAATAACATAAGCAGGACACTGCTTATCAGAAGGAATGAATCTGGTGGGCAAGATCCTGTTACTGGGTGTCTCTCCTGTAAGATTTCAGTGTGTTCCCTTGTTGGCCTCTGTCGCTGCTCAGACATCACGAGGAACCTCCATTTAAGACTGGCTCTGCACTACATCTTTGACCTCAGCAGTGCTGCTGAGTGTGTTCTCCCACTGCAGACAGGCGAATTGGTCTGGAGAGGAGAGCTGGTCTTGTGGTAGCAAGCATGACTTGTCCCCTTAGCTAAGCAGGGTCCACCCTGGTTGCATATGAATGGGAGACTTGATGTGTGAACACTGTAAAATATTCCCCTTAGGGGATGGAGCCGCTCTGAGAAGAGTATCTAGATTCCAAGTTACTTCCCTGGCATCTCCAAGATAGGGCTGAGAGAGATTCCTGCCTGCAAACTTGGAGAAACCGCTGCCAGTCTGTGTAGACAATACTGAGCTAAATGGACCAATGGTCTGATTCAGTAGGTGGCAGCTGCCTATGTACTGTCCGTGTGGAGTACAGAGCAAACACCAGTGGAAGGTTTTTAAGAGAACTTTATTTGGGAGACAAAGGCACTAAGAGGTCCGTGCAGAAAAAACTAACTTCCTTGAAGTAAACCACGATCAGTAACTCACTTCAAACCTTGGTTTCAGATTGTGGTTTATTTCAAGTTAGTAAGTTCAAATAAACCAAGATTGCCCAGTTTGGATGTCTCAACCGAACTTGGTTTATTTTAATCTGGGTCAGAAGTAGATGCTGGTGCATACACTGGATAGGGGAAGCGCATGTGCTTGAGACTCGGCCATTTTGTACAGAGACAAGCTTTAACTGAGGTTCCATGTCTGAAGCAGTGGGGAGGCAAGAACATGCAATGGGGTGGCCATCTGAATAGGGTGCCAGCAGTGGTCTGTAGGCCAGAAGGGGAGGCCAAGCTTGAAGACCGGCAGGGAAGGGGGCCGACACTGCCACTAATGGCTCCAGGAGACATTAGCTCCAAGATTCAAGACGTTGCACAGAAAAGGACTGTCCAAAGATTGAGTTGACCACTGGCCAGGAGCAACGCCAAATTAGTACTACACCTTCAGGCAGGCTGCAAGCACCATGCAAGGAAATAGCAAGGCCTGAAGGAAGCCGTGTCCAGGCAAGAGTCAGGCCTGCTTGGAAGTGTCTGGAGTCGGGTGAGGCCAGGGAGAGTCAATGGGTTGTGAGGAGGGACGGCTGTGAGGAGCCACACTGTAGCCTGGAGATCACTGTTCCCTGCCCCATGCTGCCTCCTGAAATGCCTCACCACAAATGGAACGGCAGACCTGAATGTTGCTGGCTCAAGCCCTGGCTGGCCCTCCTACACAGAGACGCATTTCTGGAAGCAAAACTGGAACATTTGCAAAGAGTCTGCATCATCTGGCCGAGTCTCGTTTTGGCTTTGTGGCTTCTTGATAAAACATCTGCTACGCCGCTGGCCTTGCAGGGTGATGGGAGCTCCCTTTGGCTTTCTCAGGTTCCTCACGGCCATAAGGACCGTGCCAAGATCCATCTTCCCAGCTGGTCTGGAAGAGCCTCGGAGTGTTTGACTCCCCTCCTCTATCAGTCAGAAGCGGCTGTTTAGAGCTGGCGGCGGTAGCTTGATCTGGTTTCTGGGGCGGGGGGAGAAGCCCTCCGGTGCTGGCCACAAGCTTCCTGGGCAAGTCTGTCGGCATCAGCCCTCCGGAAAAGCCACCCCACCAGCTCTCTTCTCTTACTGCTGGGGCTGGTGTGGGAGGACAGCCACCTCCTCAGCCAAGGGCTGCTCCCCCTTGACGCAAGGCAGGGCTCTCCACAGAGAATATCGCCCCAGCCGCAGAGGGTCCAGTGGGGGTGTCTCCTTCCCCTGCCTCCACCCTTGTGGAAGTCTAAAATTATTCTGCCTCAAGACAAGTGTGCATGTGTGGTGGGAGATTTTAACTGGGCGGCCTTGCAGCAGGATTCCTGACATACGACCTTCTCCTGGAGTGTTGACACTTCTTAGCGAGAAGAGATGTTGAGCACTTCTGCTGGGAAATGAAATCTTGCCTAACTCTGTACCATAACCACAAGAACAGAAAAAAACAATTGAAAATTTTTGTGCAGCTGGTGGCCTTTCCCCATAACTCCGGCTTCGCTCTCTTGCAACAACTGCATCTAAAAAAAGTTAAGAATGAAGGAGAGAGACTCAAAGCCACCGGAGGGACTCGCAAGAACAGCAGAAGAGCTCTGCCAGATGAGTCCGAAGGCCGATCTAGTCCAGGATCCTGTTTCTCACTGTGGCTTCCAGAAGCCCAGCAATAGGCCAGGTGGCCAGGAATGTCCTATTTGGGGGTCAGCTGTGTTGGCCACAGGCTGAGGGCCCAACTGACACCTGAAGTGTCCTTGCTGCTGCCCTTGGTTGCCAGTGAGTCCTTCTCACTGGAGCCTGGTATTGTGGGGCATGGAAAATGGCGCTGCCCACAGAGGACTCTGCAGCCACTCCCCCTTCAGCACGGCTGTCTTTAGTGCTGAGCCACGGAGGAAATGTAAGAGGGGAAGGGATGGGGAGTGTTTGCCCACTCCCCTTTTCCTTTTCCTTGGCAGCCAGGCAAAATGTGGGGCAGTGCGTGCCGTCCCTGTCTGTGCCATGAGGGCCAAGCACACCCCTGCAGAGACTTCTCCCAGGGCCCCCTGGATTGTGAGGCTACCCTGCTTGTCAACAAATGGGTCTTTCCAACCACGGCTTCTCAACAACTGAGACCCAGAGGTATCCCGCCTCTTAACCAGGAGGCAGCATTGCGCCATCAAGACTATTAGCCACTGCTTGACTTGTCCTTCATGAATTCTGCACAAAATATCCAGATAGCTATAATATGCCAGGGCAGGCACACATATGGCCGTATAAAGTTACCATAACCTGAGCCAGATTATTGGTCCATCTAGCCTGGTTTTGTCTAGACACTTCTTCACTGTAAGGCCTGGAGGTCAGTGGGGACCCCCATCAACCCTCAGGGCTTACAGACAAATTCATGGAGGGCAGATATCTAGAGCTACTAGTCTGGTGGCTACAGGCCACCTCCAGCCTCAGAGGCACGATGCCTCTCAATCCCAGTTGCAGGGGGGCAACAGCAGCAGGAGAGAGGGCCTGCCCTCTCCTCTTGCCCAGAGGCATCTGGGGGGCCAATGTGGGAAACAGGAATTGCTGGGCCTTGGAGAAAGCTGAACGCCACCATGCAGAGACAACCAGTCTCACGGTGCAGTGCTGCGCTGTGCCCAGCGCCGGCGGGGGGGGGCAGCTCCTTTAAGGAAAACTGAACTCTCTTGAACCCTTGCACCATCTTGGAAGGCATGCAGAGAATATGGGGAAGCGTAGCCCTCCCCAGGCTTTCCCCACAGAACTCCTAAAAGTGTGCTCCATCTTTCTTAAAAGCCAACCTCCCCACACTAAGAAAAATGTAGTACCGTGTAGAAGTCAGAGCAGTGGGAAACGGTTCTCACACGGAAGGTTGTTTCTGCCAAGGTGGCCCCCACCTGAAACATAAGTAGACGCAGTTCTCCAGGCTCTCGGTTGGGGTCTTTCCAAGCCGTCCTGCTGGCCGCTGAACCTGGGGCCTTCTGCTTCCAAAGCATGGGCTGTGCCACTGAGCAATGACACTTCCCCACAGCTTTTCACTCCTGTGCACATGCACAGCCCGCGGCAAATGGGGGGGGGACTCCAAGAGAGGCTCTGTGTCCATTTCCATGGGGAAGACTCTTTGCCTGTGTACCTGCTCACACAGAAATGGATGGAGCCAACCTGTTTGCCTTGCAACTCCTTTTCATTTCAAAATGTAAAGGCCAATTGTGCCGTCGAGTCGGTGTCAACTCCTGGCGACCACAGAGCCCTGTGGGTGTCTTTGGTAGAATACAGGAGGGGTTGACCATGGCCTTCTTCTGCACGGTATGAGATGATGATGCCTTCCACCCTCTTCCTAGATCGCTGCTGAAATGTGGCCCCTCTAAAACATGCCGGGTGGACCATGATTGTAGGCCTGCTCACACAAGAACATGGCTGGCTTCTAGCCCGCGGCAAGCAAGTCTCGGGCGGTCGTCATAACTACACACAACGGCTCTGCCGACTTGCCCGCTCAACTTAACATCCCATAAGAATGTGGGACCAAAGAATCGTGAAACCCCTTCTGTGAGTCCAAGTGGGGCTTTTGACGGACTCCACTTGAAAAGCAGCCCTCCCCCAGCATTCGAAACCTCTTTGGAAACAGGGAAAGCTTTAAAGAATGGCTTGTCTTACACGTCTTACTTTTTCATACTATTCTGATCGATTTTCTTGTGTTGTACACTGTTCCCAATATTTTAACCAATTTTTTTTCGTGGTAAAGGCATTAAATAGTGACATAAAGAACTTTGATCCTGCCCATGTGGAAAGCACCTTTGCAGTGAGTAGTGGAGTAGTAGTGTTCCTCCCAAAAGGAACAACAATCCTTTCCCCTATGCCTTGTCGTCAGTCGTAGTAACCCCTGGAGGAATCTCCTTTAAGAAGCCTGCTGTTGAGGACTGAAGAGAGGAGAAAAGGATGGGGCCCTGGGGAGGGCTTGCTGGCTCAGCCTTTTTGTGGCCTCCAACCCTCGGCATGTCCTGGAAGAAGCTGGCCCTTGCAGGTGGTGAATGGAGTGCAGATGTCGGAGCGTGGGAGTGAAGGAGGAGCAGCCCTTGGGTGTGGGCCTTTGGGACAGCTTCAGGGAGAGTTACTTATTTTGTCAAGGTGAAACACAGGAACATAGGAAGCTGCCATATACTGAGCTAGACCATTGATCTAGCTAACTGTATTGCCTTCACAGACTGGCAGCAGCTTCTCCAAAGTTGCAGGCAGGTCTCTCTCTCAGCCCTCTCTTGGAGATGCTGCCAGGGAGGGAACTTGGAACCTTCAGCTCTTCCCAGAGCGGCTCCATCCCCTGAGGGGGAATCTCTTCCAGTGCTCATGCTTCTAGTCTCCCTTTCATATGCATCCAGGGCAGACCCTGCTTAGCTAAGGGGACAAGTCATGCTTGCTAACACAAGACCAGCTTTCCTCTCCTAAAAAGATCTCAAGTACAGAGCCAGGAAAGATCTTAGGGAATATAGGAAGCTGCCATATACTGAGTCAGACCCTTGGTCCAGCTAGCTCACTATTGTCTTTGAAGACTGGCAGCGGCTTTTCCAAAGTTGCAGGCAGGTCTCTCTCTCAGCCCTCTCTTGGAGATGCTGCCAGGGAGGGAACTGGGTACCTTCTGCTCTTCCCAGAGTGGCTCCATCCCCTTAGGGGCAATTTCTTGCAGTGCTCACACTTCTAGTCTCCCTTTCATATACAACCAGGGCAGACCCTGCTTAGCTAAGGGGACAAGTCATGCTTGCAACCACAAGACCAGGTGGTGAGCTTTGAAAAGTTTGGACTCGTCTCCTGCCTTGATCTATGGAACCAACCTGAAAGAGACAGAGATTTGAAAGTACAACAGGCCTATATGTCAGGTCAGATTCTTGATGGTTTGTTTTGCCCAAGTATCATTGTCTTGTAGTAAAAGCAGTTTCACGATTGGCTGTAGCTGGCCAGGTTTAGCCTGGCCTTGAAAGGTAGTAAGACATTCCTTGCATTTTGAGCTGAAAACAGTGATCACTTTCCTAAAATATCTTTCCTCTATAGGGACTGAACAGGTGTTATAGGCATTGCTTCAGCCTGCCAGACTTGCCTGTGTGTATGAAGAAAGCTGTTTCCGGGCGCGGTACACACCTCACACGTACTCCGACGGGCGATGCATCATACGTGTATATGTGTGTGTGTTTGTGTCTCTGGCAAACATGCCTATGAAATGCTGTCTGCCAAAGAACTTATTGATGTTGGTCCAGTAGTGCAAATATGAGCCTGTGTTATAAGGCCAGCTTGTGGAAAAAGTACAGTGTATGAGAAAGCATAACTTGTACTGTACATTTGCATCTCGGCCAAGAGTACGTTTCAGAACGAAAGGGAAGACTTATGAATTGCTAACTGGATGGAATAAAGCCAGAGCCTACAATAATTGCCTCTATTCACTGCATCTCTCTGCTTAAGAAACAAGGAGGGGCCCCATCTAGAGACAATGGTCTGGGTGTCCTAAGCAATTGCAACTGAATCATAAATGGTGGAAATGCGCCGTCTAATCCGAGCACTGCAGGCACAGACATTCTGCTTCAAGGGAAGCCCACCCACCCCAACTGCGCGGAAACTAGGAAGGGTCGGGGGCCGACTGGTGGCAGATGCAGGATCCGGGGGCGATCCGGGAAATTACAGGCCGGTTAGCCTAACGTCCGTTCCAGGCAAATTGATGGAAAGCATCCTCAAGGATAAAATTGTAAAGCACCTAGAAGAACAGGCCCTGCTGGGAGTGAGCCAGCATGGCTTCCGCAAAGGTAAACCTTGCCTCACCAACCTTTTGGACTTCTTTGAGAGTGTCAACGAGTGTGTGGATCAAGGTGATCCAGTTGACATAGTCTACCTGGACTTCCAAAAAGCTTTTGACAAAGTTCCTCATCAAAGACTCCTGAGGAAACTTAGCTGTCATGGGATAAAGGGACAAGTACATGTGTGGATTGCTAACTGGTTGAAAGACAAAAAACAGAGGGTAGGTATAAATGGAGAGTTTTCACAATGGAGGGAAGTAAGAAGTGGGGTCCCCCAGGGTAGTGAAATCCAAAACGGATTGTGAGCAGCTCCAAAAGGATCTCTCCAAACTGGGGGAGTGGGCGACAAAATGGCAAATGAGGTTCAGTGTTAGCAAGTGTAAAGTGATGCACATTGGGACGAGAAACCCCAACTTCAAGTATATGCTGATGGGATCCGAGCTGTCGGTGACGGACCAGGAGAGGGATCTTGGGGTTGTGGTTGACAGCTCGTTGAAAGTATCGACTCAATGTGCGGCAGCTGTGAAAAAGGCAAATTCCATGCTAGGGATCGTTAGGAAGGGGATTGAAAATAAAACGGCAAACATTATAATGCCCTTATACAAAACTATGGTGCAACCACACTTGGAGTACTGCGTACAATTCTGGTCACCACATCTTTAAAAGGACATTGCTGAACTGGAGAAGGTACAGGAGAGGGCAACCAAGATGATCAGGGGCCTAGAGCACCTTTCTTATGAGGCAAGACTACAATACCTGGGGCTTTTTAGTTTAGAAAAAAGACGACTGCGGGGAGACATGATAGAGGTCTATAAGGTCATGCATGGTGTGGAGAAAGTGGAGAGAGAGAGATTCTTTTCCCTCTCACACAACACTTGAACCAGGGGTCACTCCATGAAATTGATTGCCAGGAGGTCTAGGACCAACAAACGGAAGTACTTTTTCACACAACGCGTGATCCACTTGTGGAACTCTCTGCCACAGGATGTGGTGACAGCCAACAACCTGGATGGCTTTAAGAGGGGTTTGGATGACTTCATGGAGGAGAGGTCCATCAATGGCTACTAGTCGGAGGGCTGTGGGCCACCTCCAGCCTCAAAGGCAGGATGCCTCTGAGTACCAGTTGCAGGGGAGAAATGGCAGGTGAGAGGGCACGCCCTCAACTCCTGCCTGTGGCTTCCAGCGGCATCTGGTGGGCCACTGTGCGAAACAGGGTGCTGGACTAGACGGGCCTTGGGCCTGATCCAGCAGGGCTGTTCTTATGTTCTTATGCCCAAGCTCAACCCCAGTGACCTGTGGTGGCCTTCTCTGTGCTCTGAGAACAGTGCAAAGAGGGATGCCATGCATGGTGAGTGACCCTGAGATGCCTTTGGGCCAGCTTGGCTCTTGAGGCCCCACCGTCACTCCAGGTCCCCACTGTACGTATGAAATGAATATATTGCCATATGTTGGGGTGGAAATCACCTATTTGTAGCTGCAGCTGCATGCCTTACATATAGCCACATGTGTCCAAGTAGTGATCATGAATCCACAGAAAACCAAGTGAGGACTTGTTATGCACAGCATTGAGCGGTGAAGCCAGTGGCCGGAACGAGAAGGGTTCCCAATAGCTTGGCCAGAGAAGTCTCCCATGCAGTTGCGTGGCATCACGCCATAACGGGAAAGGCTAGTTCTTTGAACAGGGAACTCCTCTGTGAAACACTCCAGCACGCAACACAACCAACAGCAAGCCGGTCACATTATTCTGTGTCAGCTACGAACACACCACTAACACGCAACTCAGCCCTTGGGGAAACCCTTCTGCCACTTCTGTGGATAGGCATTGCAAAAAGCTCTCTCGCTTTCCAGCAAGATTTAAAGACAAAGAAGCCATTTTCTGAAATAACTGGGAAATGCACCTTCTGCAAGGCTCTGGGGTGTTCTGCCTGCCAGCTCTAGCACCCGCCTGAGCCACCAGCATTCGTGGTCAATCACAGCCCGGATGGACCGAGCTCCATGGCTCAAAGGTGTGCCCAGTCCCACCTGATGGAGTGTGCAGTCAGCTGATCCTCTGGCCCGATCTCTGTCCAGCAGCCCCATCAAGCTTTAGTCCAAGGATCTGCCCCCGCCGAGCAGTTTCTCTCCCCACAAAGCCCTGAATAAACAGCCTGCTCCCTTTCCTGGAACTTCTGCCTTTGGACACCTGACCACACACCTGCCTCTCTTGAACTATGCAGCCTGGCAGCTGTTCTGGAAACTGACCTCTTGCCTGTCTTAGACTGCCTTAATTGCCTTGGGCACCTGTGACGACTTCTGGCCTTCAGACAAGCAAGCAGTTGCCCCTCCAGGCCTGAATCGTCATCCTGCAGGCAGGCTCCTGACTCCTGCCAACGTACTCTTGCCAGCCTGTGATTTCTTAGACCCATCGAAAATGTGCCACCATCATTCCAACGAACGTGTATATAATGTGCAGATTGTTCCAGCTGCCCAGCAAGAGCCACCCTCCGAGTGCCCTGGTGCTCTTGACAGCTGACCCAGAGCTCTGGAAAGGCTCTTTCCTCCCCTGCCCCATTCTTCATCTTCTCATAGGAACACAGGAGCATAGGAAGCGGCCATATACTGAGTCAGACCATGGGTCTATCTAGCTCAGTATTGTCTGCACAGACTGGCAGCGGCTTCTCCAAGGTTGCAGGCAGGAGTCTCTCACAGCCCTCTCTTGGAGATGCTGCCAGGGAGGGAACTGGGAACCTAGATGCTCTTCCCAGAGCGGCTTCATCCCCTGAGGGGAAGATCTTCCAGTGCTCACACTTCTAGTCTCCCATTCATATGTAATCAGGGCGGACCCTGCTTAGCTAAGGGAATAAGTCATGCTTGCTACCACAAGACCAGCTCTCCTTCAGGATGGTGGCAAGACCCTTTAGTTTGGGCTTGCTCCTGGTGGCTTGCGTTAAGGCCTGAACTGGTTAATGTTTTCCATTTCACTTTGTCTGATTTTCTTTGGATAATACTTCACATGTGTTTCTATATTAGCCCTAAGGATGGGGTGGGCTAGTCATCTAAGTAAATAAATGAAATGAAATTAAGCACAATCAGAGTGAAATTGGATGGTGGATTTAGAAGGCTGGTTTTTGTCCCACCATAAGGCAACTGAAAAATAAAGCAAACATCTGAAACCCAGTCACATACATGGCACGGAAAACACTAATGAACAGTGAAACATTACAGTGTTCTGAAATATTTTAAGTAGGCAGAATCCAGTTCTTTCAAGCATTGGGCAAGAAACCCAATCGCGCCCCTTTGATGTGTTCTGTGTGCGTTGCCTGTAATTGCCCCATTGACTTACCACAGTACATTACGTCTGCTGAAATATACATAGGTATTACTTGCATGTGGAATACAATGGGGACTTTGTAGGCTTCAGCGCTTGCGCTGGGGCGATGCAGATGGTTGTGGGGGTGTCTGGCCAAGAACTGGGTGGGGGAGGGAGGGGGAGGATGCAGCAAGCAGGCCCGGGTCTTCTTTCTGTCCCGACTCACAGCAGCCATTCAGCAGTTCGGGAACCGTGGGCTTCTTTGGGATCCTGCCACTTGCCTTCTAGCCATGTCTGGGGTCTAAAGGGATGGGAGCCAATTCCAAGGCCAGACTCTCTGTGTGCCACGTTGGCTCCTGCTGGGTATCCCTGGGTCTGGATATTTCTTGGGATAACTAATGCCCACAGTTTGCTTATCCTACGGCCAGCTATCCTGGAATAACATGTTCATATGCTAAGGGCCAAATTATGTCATATCAGATGTGTCATAGGAACATAGGAAGCTGCCATATACTGAGTCAGACCATTGGTCTATCTAGCTCAGTATTGTCTTCACAGACTGGCAGCGGCTCCTCCAAGGTTGCAGGCAGGAATCTCTCTCAGTCCTCTCTTGGAGATGCTGCCAGGGAGGGAACTTGGAACCCAGATGCTCTTCCCAGAGTGGCTCCAACTCTATCCCCTGAGGGGGATATCTTACAGTGCTCACACTTCTAGTCTCCCATTCATATACAACCATGGTGGACCTTGCTTAGCAAGAGGACAAGTCATGCTTGCTACCACAAGACCAGCTCTTGCGGCCCTGCATGTCTGTATTGTGATGGTTGTTTTAATTTAAATAGTAGCATTGGGACCATGGTGCATGGGAGGGGCATTTAACCTCTTGCACCACAGTCGTGATGAAAATACCCCCCGCCGCCCAAGCTGTCATTAGTCACTGGAAGAAAATTCCAATTCAGGCCAATGAATCCCCTGCTAACTTGGCAAAGAGGCACCTTTTAACGTGGTGATTCTCTTTACTTAGCAGGGGGAGAGTAACTGGCCCTGTCCACCCCCAGCGCAGTCCCTCCAGTGACTGCTGCTGGTGTCTATCTTGTGTTTCTTTTTAGATTGTGAGCCCTTTGGGGACAGGGAGCCATCTTATTTATTTGTTATTTCTCTGTGTAAACCACCCTGAGCCATTTTTGGAAGGGCAGTATAGAAATCAATCAATCAATCAATCAATCAAACAAACAAACAAACAAACAAACAAACAAACAAACAAATAAGATGGCAGTCAGTCAGTTCTTATTGCGGTCTTTGGCAGATATCAGAACATCTAAAACTAATTTAAAATTTAAACATAGCCATATTAATAACATATCTGTACACTAGATCTAACCGTTAGCAAGCAGGAGTGCATTTAAGTTGTACTGCAGAACAACAGAATTCTGCAGCTGGGTGTGTGATAGACGGATTAACATTTGTTAACATATATTTGACATACAATTCGTCTGATCATCCTGGCAGGCTATATAAAACAAGGTTACGTGTCCGTATAAAAGACACACCGCAGGAGCACATATGTGCTCCTTTGAGGACATTCTGGGAATGTCCATCTCGGGATGAAGGGCTTTGAGGGTGTCAATCTCTCCAAGTGGAAAATTGAGCCTTTCCCCAGCTGACCCAGTGCTTAATGGGGTAGCAAGAATGTGGGGATGTTTGAAAGCAAATTTATAAAATAAAAATGCTAATATTATCATGCCCTTATGCAAATCTATGGTGTGGCTACATCTGGAGTACTACGTACCATATCTTACCATATCTTAAGAAGGACATTGTGGAACTGGAAAAGGTGCAGAAGAGGGCAACCAAGATGATCAGGGGCCTGGAGCACCTTCCTTACGAGGCAAGGCTACAGCATCTGAGGCTCTTTAGTTTGGAAAAGGGGCAACTACGGGGAGACATGAGAGGTGTATAAAATTATGCATGGAGTAGAGAGAGTGGACAGAGAGAAACCTTTCTCCCTCTCTTGCAACTCTAGAACCAGGGGTCATCCCACGAAATGGAAGGCCAGGAAATTAAGGACCAACAAAAGGAAGTACTTTTTCACACAGTGCATAATTAAGCTATGGCATTCATAGCTATGGGATGTGGTGATGGCCACTAGCTCAGCTGGCTTTCAAAGGGGCTTAGACCAATTCTTGGAGGACAGATCTATCAGTGGCTACTAGCTACCTCCAGCTTCAGAGGCAAAATGCCTCTGAATACCAGTTGCAGGGGAGCAACAGCAAGAGAGAGGGCATGCCCTCAGCTCTTGCCTGTGGGCTTCTGAGAGGCATCTGGCGGGCCACTGTGTGAAACAGGATGTTGCACTAGATAGGCCTTGGTCCTGATCCAGCAGGGCTCTTCTTATGTTCTTGTTTTCTCCTGTCCATTCTTTTCTTGGCCATCACTGGGGTCACTGCTAGGGGTGTGCACGGAACCGCCAACTGCAGTCCAGCACTGGGGTGGGGGGGGGTCACACGCGCACACGCAAAGGACTGCTGGGAGTTTTCCCAACAACGTTGGGGAAGGGGCGGCAGGAAGGTATCCTGCCGCCCCAATTACACTTAGGATTACGGCGAAAGAGCGGGAAAGCGGCGGGAGGGGTAAGTAAACCCTCCCGCCGCTCTTAAAGGTACCCCCACATCCCAGTGCCGGACTGCCCAGGTCCGGACCGGTCCGGACCGGTCCAGAGACTATTTCATTGGCCTCCGGACCGGTCCGGGCCCATCCCTAGTCACTGCCCTGGATCAAGAAAGTCGTGGTGCTTCGAGGACACCACCTAGAGTGCAATACCAGCTTGCTTGAGCACTTAGTCTGCTGACCTTATGGGCCAATCCCTGTCCACCAGGCCCTATAAAGCACTGGCCTCAGTACCTTCTCCTCAATCTGAGCAACCTGCCTTGTATGAGAGGTCACAGCCTAAGTGCTTGTCCCCTTGGGTCTTGAGCCCGCCCAGTTTTGACTATGCACCAGCTTCTGGCCCTCCTGACCCTCCACTGCTGCCTCAGTACTCAGGCCTTGCCTTCTGCTTGACTTGGAAAGCAACTACCTGGAGTTTGATCCTCATCGAGCCCAGCTAGGAGTTGCATAACTGCAGAAGGACCTACAAAGTGAAGCTCCCAGCAGTTGTCCTTGTACCAGTAAGGCCAATTTGGGACACCAGTGCTGAGCAACCAAGTGTTGCTCCAGGGACAGGGAGCCACTGTCATGGCCTCCACTGGTTACCTTCGCAATGGGCCGAGAGTATTATCAATGCTCTTTGCCTCCAGTTTGATAGCACCCCTTGGGAATTCTGGGCAGCAGAAGAGACCCGTCCTACACATGGTGACAAGCTCCAAACCAGGGATAGGCAACCTTGCCTCCCCAGCTGTTATCCCCAGCCACGATTTATCTGCTGGAGACGGAGGGAGTAGCAGTTCAACAATAGCTGGAGCGCCACAATTGCCTCTACCTGCTCTAACCCCTTTCTCTGCAAGCGGATATCAAGCCGCTTGGGGCACAACAAGGTCACATGCTGCCAGTGGGGGGCAGGGCCTTCCATTCCTAGGAGCAAGTTGGGAAGAATGCCAGCTACAGATGTGGGGCCTCGCGAGAGGCCACAGAAAGGCGACCGCCATGCCAAGCCACATCAGCTCCAGCAAGCCGGCCACACAAGGTGTCACATTCCCTTCATTATTCCTTCCAGGTTGTAACCAATAAAACATTTCCAGATCGCATTAAATGTTATGGAGTTCTAATCTGAGCAGCCTGCGTTCCGTGACCTCAGAGGGCTACTGCATGTAGGAGTGTGCACAATACCCATAGTCCTGGAGAATACAGGCAGCCTGTTCTGAATCTATCAAAATGTAGCGGAATGATCCAATGTGTGGTCACGGAGTCCGAGCTGACGGGCCCCTGCTGTGAGTGGGACACGCTAACGAGACCCACAACAAGTGATTAAACCTCCATTGCTGGACTCCTGCACAATATCCTTATTATAACCTCAGCCCTCATGCCCGATCAGGCCAGAACATAAAGCAAAACAAACGTCCACGGTGGGGGTGGAGAGAGGTAGAGAAAAATGTAATTCACATTAATGAGCAAAGTACTGTCTACATATGGCCCTTCCTTGCAGCTGCCGGTTCATGCTTTATCTTAGTGTAATAGTAACGAAATCATGAGGTTGGGCACTTTGGTGGCAACAAGAGAAAACCCCCTTTTCCCTCTCAGACCGGAGGGGAAATATTTGCAACGTTCTGACCGGAGGGGAAATATTTGCAATGCTCAGTCTTTAAAAACATGGCCTTATGTTATTCGTCATTTAAGGGCTTTGTTCAGCGTAGGATAATTTCAGTGGGTTAATCTCTGAGCGATGCCGCTGGGAGTTCTTTGCCCCTCCGCAAGAACAATGGCACCACTGTCTGGGAGGGGGCTGGCCAACGTCAGGTTCAGAGGGTCTGGCAGGGCTTGCCTCCTCCGTGGGACTTTGGGGGCCACACGCACGGCAGCTGCCCCATGAACACATGCAGCAGCTTGCCAGCCAGCACCTGCTGGACCGAGGGCCGTCAGCCCCGCTGGCTTGCTTTCTAGTCCATTATTCTTGACCAGAAGACCACAGCCCCCAGCAGGGGGAAAGGGTGGCTTGGGTCAGGTGTAACCTCCAGAATAGCCAGAGAGCAACACCCTACTTCAATTCTGAAATTGGTCCTGTCTTTGTAGCATGCTCGGTCCACAACCCATACTATTGGAGGATGACCTCCTCGGGCTGTGGGGAAAAGCCAGACTGACACCTCTAGGTCCAAGATGGATAGAAGACTGGTCCACTAATTGAGTCCATAAACCGGTTGGATCAATTTGCTCTTCTCAAACCTGGCTCTCTCATATCCTCCTTTGGGGTTTCAAATGAAACACATTTGTGCACGGTTGGTGGTATGAAAAATCTCTGACGAACAGGAAAAAATAGTATCATTAAGCAAGAGAACAGGATTGTAGGAGGGGAGACTGAGTGCCAACACCAACAGCATGGAAATGAGTTTAACAGAGCCCCCAAAGGATGGCTTTGCATCTCAAATTCACAGCTTCTAAACTTAGGATGCTTTCAGATGTACACTTAGTAGCTGCATCTTGAGTCAGGCCCACCCAGGTTGGAGCTGTTTGTGCAATCCCAGGAGAGCTATTACCAAAGCAATTCCAACCCCTAGATCCTTTAAGGAGTCAACCTCTTCGTTCTACATCATCCAGACCAGAGGACAGAACCATCCAGCCCCCTCATGAACAAAGTCTCAGGAATGACCTGGCATCACCGAGCAGTAAGAATGTTAACAGGGCAGTTGGGACAAAGCCATTCATGGGAAGAGGGGGTGAGAAATGAAGGTGCTTCCTGAAAGAGCTTCTCAAGGGGCAGTCTGGCACAGGGGGCTTTTGTCTTTCCATTATGGGCGTGGGTGTCACCAGCGGCTGCAAGCTCACGTTCTGACAAGGCTAGACCAAACTGCTTCATCTGGCCTACAGGCTGCCAGCTGGCCACCCCGATTTAAGCCACTGGGCTTCTTGGCAGGTCATCACGTAAGTCTGGTTAGCAGTCAAAGCGAAGACGGATCACAGCCTCACAAGCATCTGAGTATTGTTAAGAGAAGGCAAAAGGAGAGAGAGGGTGGGAGGGAGGGAGGAGAAAATGGAAGGAGGAGCATGACATATATAGGGAAAACTAGACAGACCCTAATGCACAAAGGGCACAGCCCACTGGGAAATTCTCCTGAGCAAGCCGAAAGCCCTACCAGGAGGTTCTGTTGATCAGGCCCCATTACAGTGAGCAGCAGTTGTAGGACAGTACATCCACTGTGGCCCCAAGGGAATTAGTTTCTGGGGTGGAGGCACTATTTGGATTTTCAGCTCCAGTCATCCAAACGCCTTAGGCTGCCCCTGTCCGAACACGGCCCATTTACTACAGTCCTTCCAGATTTATGTTTTTCTCTAGAATTCTGAGGAAACCACAAATGTCAACTTGAGAAATACTTAACAATAAAAGGCCGTTCTGGCTCTCATGCAGCCTTACAGCACTTGGCTTGTCTAGCTAAGGAGATTCCTGAGAAGTCAGTAAAATGGCAGCATCTTCTGTCATTGGATGAAACTGCAGCTGAGTAGGATTCTGTGGGCGGGTGCATTTGTCCTGACCATTTTGTAAGGCTCATTGAACACTTGAGAACTGATTTGCAAGGAGGCCAAGTACTGAAAAGCGTAAACCATGAGCACTGGACAGAAGAAGGAGGACAAGCCAAGCGGAGGTTTCGGCCAAGTTAAAATTGCTGAGGGCCTGTTCACAAGATCAATTATCTGAGATAGTAACCTCTGCTTTGCTCACACGTTCAAGGGTGAAGAAGGACCTCTAACAAAACCAGTGAGCATGTAACCACAGCAACGGGTTTGTTATGCCTCATATGTAACAGGTGGGTGGATTACAGGTTTCCCTAGGGGAACATAATGACCTGTGAATTACCTGGCCTAAAACACCCCAGAATTCTTTGGTTGTGTGGACAAGTTCTGTTCTCTCAAAAGAACAGCTTCTGAACCCTGACCAGCCCCACATGGACCACTGTAGTTAAGAGAAGGAGCTCCACCCGCGGGACAATGGCAGTATTGTGGCTCTCCGCTGGACCACTACCTCAGAAAACAGATCATTTAGATTATGGGTTTCTCATCGCCATTTCTGAACATCCCGTTAGCTCTAGGAATGGTTTGGTGAGCCGGGGAAGCCTCACAGAACATGGTACGAGTGCCGAGTGTATAGTTTGGCTACAATATCCTTGCGTTTATACATGACGACAGAGTACCAGCTCAGGAAAAAGGACCCGCAATCGATAACGGGATATGGTTGACAGTGTAAATTCACCCTAGGCCCGTTTTGCAAACAAGCACAACAGTCAGCCCCCCACCCCCCACCCCGGCAGTCCCACGCACACCTCCTGCCACGCCCGGTGCACCACCTCAGCCCCACTGCAAAGGCAGTGCAGGGGTTGGCTTCCCACAAAGGAAACGCCCACATCCACACACATCCACGCTTAAATGGAACCACATTTGGGATGAAATGTACTATTTAGAATTTGAGATTTCTACACATATTACCAATAATAATTCTTAAACACATTTCTATCCTGCCCTTCTTCCGTGGAGCGCTGAGTGGCATGCAGAGGGTTTCCCCCACCTTCTCTGTGGCAGCTGAGGCTGAAAACAATTGTGGCGGGCTCATGCTCACCCCCCCCCCCCGAGCTTTGCTTTTGGAATGAGCAGGATTTGCGATCCCGCCTCCTTGGTTCAAGTCCAAGACACCAGCAGAACTTTTCAGTGACTGCTACTTTTTCAGTTTGCATCTCACTCCTCCTCACAACAACCCTATTAAAAAGTTATTATTATGCCCATTTATAGAAAGGGAAAACAGACCAGGAAACGTGAATTCTCAACCCTGGAAAGCCACTAATGAGTTGGAATTGGGATCATTAGTCTCACACCACCACCACCACCACCAGTGGTATAGAAATTGGACCACACACTGGTTCTCATTAAGATTACGTTTTCTCAGCAGTTATGGTGCAGGGTAAGGCACTGAGCAATGGAGAACAAGACAGAATAAAATAAATATATTAAATGCTCATGGGAGTTCCAACATCAAGTGGTTTGTTTATAGGTGTGGTGCAAAGGAAGGGGCGTTAGGAAGCAGGGATGTTGTGTGTGTGGCAGTCCACTGAACGTATCAAAACTCTTCTTTGCTTCCCTCAAAATTCCTCTGTTTCTCACACACAGGAACCTGGAAATCTGCCTCAGTATTGTACTTTAAGTGAAAATTGGGTGGCAATTTAGGGGCATGCAGAACCCAATCCCACCACATCTAGGGAGTTTTGATAACAGCGTTGAGAGTCTTTGTGCTCCCCTCAATGTTCCTGCAGGGGATTCCTCCAAATCCCCCTCAAAATGCCAGTTTAGGTGAAATTTGGCAGCCAGTGTAACAGGGTTTACTCAGGCCTCCTTTTACTTTTCGCGCCTGTTAAAGAACAAGAAAACAAGATAATTGTTTCCTCATCCTTTAGGAGGATTTTCTTCACTGAAATTCTCACTGGGTATTCCAGAATTCTTCTTGGCCCTGTTTTTGCCTACAGGCCAGTTAAGTACATTTTCTCTGCGGCAAACAGTATCATTCTAGGCACTGGGAAGACAACTTCTAACATGACACTAATAAGAGTGCTCACGTGAGGCATTGTTCCTCTATTCCTTTATGCCTTTCCTTTCTTTATGTGAATGGAACTGTAATTAGAAGGCGATCAGAACTGGTGGTGCATTGGCTGCTCTGAAGCGTGTACATGTGCACCATTCTTGGCCTTCAGTGACCAAGCAATTGCGGAGGGGCCGTACCAGCCGTAGTTACCAGTAGGGACACGCTCCAAACCATGGGGCTAGTTTTGCTCAGGGAAGAGAAGGTGTAGAGTGTTGTTGTCATGATTTTTATAATCATGACCAAATTTCACCTTGAAAGTGGGAGGCAAATCTGGAAGGAGAAACACCTATAGGGATTTTGAAGGAAACCAAAATAAAGTCAATTAAGATGAGCAGAATTTCTCAGGAGTTTCCATGCATCTGTCTAATCTTCTGTTTCCTTGCTTCCATCAGAATCTCGTGTGCTCCTCTCACGGTGACATTGATGGGTCACTAGCGCACCCAGCAATCACCACTTGAGGCTTGCTGATGGTGGCTGAACAGCCATGCATGTCTAAGAAATGGCAGCCGGCTGTAGGAGCGCAGCATTATCGGCAAATTGCAGGGTTTTGTTTTTCAATACCAGAATTGGAGGGATTTGCTTTAAATGAAGGACTGCTGTTAACTGAAAACAAGTCTCTTGGGCCTCACCAGTTCACCTCCGAGAGGCCCAGTTTTGGACTGGGTTAATCTGTATTCCACAACTCTGTGAAACATTCTTGGTTTGGCATTACTCGTGTTACCTTTGCATTTCAAATGTGGGGCTCGCAGCACCTTGGAGAATTCCAAGCCTAGTAAACGGCCGTTTCCTAATAAACAGTTTACTGTATTGTGCCCTGGAGTAGTTAAGGTGCTGCAGAAAGAATGTGTCTGAAAACAAACAAGAGGTTAACAACTGCATCGTAAGTGGCATCATAAGTCACCTTGGGCATGGATGTGTGCAAACGTGGGTGCTTTTCAGTCGCACATTTACTGGTCGGCCTTATTGCCTTAAAGAAATAGTAGCCTCTTTCGGAAGGATGTATTTTGTTTTGCACAACAGGAGCGGGAGAGTCATCTGGACTTTCTTGCCTTCTGTTGGGTCATGCAGGAAAAAGAAATTCATTAGCCCTTGGAAATTTGCAAATGTGGCTCTTTTTGTTTTGATTGGCCCAGTCCAAGCCAATCAGTTCCTTTCTTTCGGTTAACTTGCTCTCCAGCTCTTGCCAAGACCAAGCTCACAGCCACACGGCTGTCTCTACACTGCTGCTGCTGCTGCCGCCGCCTTTTGCCTTCCGTGCCTGCAGCAGAAGCCAGCTGCTTCAGCAGCAGCAGCTGAAATCTCCTTTCACAGCTAACCTGACCAGCCCAGGATGCGGCTTCTCTGTGACATCATAGCCAGATGTTTGGCAAAGCCACACCCCCGCAGGGGTCTGAAACCAGCCAAGGAGCAATAACGGACATGCTCACTTCTGCCGTCAGAATGCAATGGCAAAGCTGGAGAGACGACAGGCTTCTTCTCGCGGAGGGTCGTTAATTCTGTGTCAAGCCGCAAGCTGTTCTGGACGGGGTTTGTTTTGCTTTATGCTTTCCTTGGATGCCTTTCCTCTTGGGAAAGGGAGAAGCTGGGTGTGACCCTTATAAACAAAGTACTTTTCTGGTAGCTGTGAAACCAGCCCTCCTCAGGTCTACAGAAGTGTGCGTGCATGTATGTGGGAGTCCTCGGCTGTCATTTTCTTTTTCTTTTTCAAAAGTTAACACCAAAGGAAAGCTTGCTGCCAACTGAGACACCTCGAGAGGTGTGGAAAATGGCCATAGCTGCCTACTTTGCTGCCGAGTGCCTTGTTTCCATGTCCAGCCGTGCGATCATACATAGTCCCTCAGGGGAGCCAGCTCCTCAGCCTGTCGGGTTAACGGCACCTATCGCCATTTCAAATCGAGACGAGAAACATGACGTGAAAGAGCTTGGAAGAGACAATGGAGGTGGGTCCTCGGTGTATGCCGTGGCCAGCATCCTGGCAGACCTCAACCAGCACGTTCCAAAGCCTTCCTTGCTTCAGGTGGAGAAGCCGGAGAGCCTCCAAGGAAGGGCGGAACCAAACCCCTCTCCGACGCGTGAAGCATTTGGGGAAGAAAGTCTCTTGCCGGCCGGCAAGTGTGGAGGAGGAATTGCAGCCACACCTACCAGCTTGGCGGCAAGGAGTGAACCAAGCCCTAAACAAAGGAGCCGGAGAGGGAGAAGCCGGCCTGACCCCGAATTACCTCTGAAAAAGCATAAATGCCACTATGTGGGGTGTGAAAAGGTTTATGGCAAGTCTTCTCACCTGAAAGCTCACCTAAGGACCCATACAGGTGAGTGACTGGCTGGCCGAAAGGCTTATTTCTAAAAGCTCTGTAGGCGAAGCCACACAACTAGTCCACATTAGGATGGCAGGACGGAAGGCCAGGACAAGGTAGTGAGGATAACAATGATCGTAAATGCAAACATCATAAGCTAACAGCACAGTTTAGCCCAGCTTGTGCCTAATGAACACAGAAGCACAATTATCACCTGCTTCTTCCTCAGCACCTCTGATTTCTCCTGCCCCTTTCTAACCCAGTGCCCTATTTCCAGACACTGATTCAGTCAGCAAAGCAGCCCCATCTATGCAAACAAGTTGTTGTTGTTTTTTAAATAAAAATAAAAAAAAATAAAATCCAGGTGCTGGATATTTTGCTACCCTCAACATGTTGAGTACCCTGCTACTGTGTACATTTATATGATGTTTGTGTGGCCAAGTTCAATTGTAGATGCCATGTTGAGGACTAGTTTGGTTGAAAGGAGGCCTAGAAATTAAACATAATGAAAGGAGAGGGCTGGAGAGGGGGGCATGTACAAGAACCCAGAAGCAGGAGGGGACCCCAGAAGAGCAACCTGCACACTCCTGAGGAGCTGTGCTGGGAGCAATGTGTCCCCAGGTATCTCCTAGGTCAGACATTGCCGATATATTTTCAGGAATATTTTTGATTCTTTTCTTCTACCAATATTCATAGGAAGGAGAAAAAAAATCTTCCTGTTAGCACATATGAATAATGTGGCCACCTCTTACCAGCCAGGGCTGTGGTTTATCCTTTCAGTTTGACTCTTATCAAGGAAACGGCAGGTTGGAGTGCCAGGAAGCCACCCCTAAGGACACGTTAAGAGTCAAAAATGTGTTTCAGTTCATGTAGCTGGTTACTAGCTGGACGTGGCTTATCCTGTGCAACAGTTGTGAGTGATGCAAGGGTGGCCCAGGGCATTTTAGTACTTGAGGAGGGCAATCCAAATTGCCTTCTCCCCCAACGAATTCACATGGGGCACAACCCACGAATGGGAGCTCTCAGGGTCTGTCTCTTGCACAGCTCCTCTTCCTTTTGATGAGGACTGGGCAGGCCAACTTCCCAGTGGGCTGTGCTCCATGGGTCAGAGATGCCTGCCTCCTACTCTGCCGCCTGAGGGCTCTCTCCCACTCACCCTTCACCCCATTTTGCATCGCCCTCTAACCGATCCGATGAATCGGAGCTCGGCAAACTTTGTTTGGGGTCCATGAGAGCATTAGAGAGTGCACAAATCAGCCTCAACAAAAGGCATGTCCGGTCCTCTAGGTATGTGTCCCCAACAACTGGATGGCCTTGCCTCTCCGTGCTTGGCTTTAGCATTAAGCCTCTTCTTTGCTGTAGCTTTCATGTTTACTAAAGAATCTCTCTTTTCTGCCTCACCACTTGGAACTTGGCAAATTGTCCAAGAATCACACCCCGCTCTGCCTCTTGCCCAAACTTCTCCTTTGCTTCCTTTTAAACACAGAGACAAAAGGATTTTAAGCTCATAAAACCGAGTGGAAACTTAAGCGGAGGCGGCCGAGGAGGGAAACTCCTCTCTTTGATACAGCGAGCAGCAGGGCTTGGCTCTCGTGCCTCTGGGGAGAGGGAGGGTAGGAAAGAGCTTGCAAGCGTCATTCCAGAAGGGGCCGGGGAGGTGGGAGTCATGTCGGGACACTGGCTCGGGGCCACGCTTGCTTTGTTTCCACTGTTTGGGAAGTGTTAACCCTCCACACCCCTCGCTTTTCCACGACGGCTGGATTGAGCTTTGTTGTTAGTGTAGCTACCAGTGGAATGGGAGGTGGAGAACAAAGGTGGCACAAATGGGTCTCGTCTGCAGGCGTGGCTGAATCCCGTGGGCTTGGAGCTTCTCTGTTACACAGTTTCCCACTCGTGCACGGCTCTGAAGACAAGCAAGCTGGCCTTCCCAGATTCCTCTTCTTGGCAAGAAGAGGGACCCTTTTTGAACCCAGTCCTAGACAGGCTCAGATGCCTCCCACCCGTCCTCCGTGACAAAGCGGTTTGCAGTGAAGTCCAGTGAGAGGTGTTAACGATCTTTCAGCCTTTCTTCTCTCGTTGGATGTGTGTCAGGTCTAGGAATAGTTGTTGGCAGCTCAAAGCACGGCAGCTCTTGCCAAGGGAAAGGGAAGGGAGGCGGGAAATGTCCATTTACAAGAATTAGGAGCCTTTTTAGCCACCTCGTTCTCCATGCTGGGTCACCTCCCCTTCTGGGCTTTTTGGATGGGGACAAAAATTTCCAATTACACAAAAATGACACAGAGGGCAAGCTCTGTGGATAAAAATGTATGTGTGCAGTGCAGTCTGAAGTTTACCTTGTGATCTGTTTGACTTATTGATTGATTGTCCACATCATCACAAAGGCTCAGAGCAGGTAAATACAGTTGCTCTCACCTCCCAGCAGAACATCACACAATTGCATGAAGTTAGACCGCACCTTCTCCACCCTTTGCTGACTTATCCCTGAGACTCAAAAGCCAAGTGCAATCAAGGGGGAGTTACAAGGGAGGTACAAGGGAGCTGCCATTGAATGAACTTCTAAAACTGAGGAGCAGCTACTGAGAATGTTCACCTGTTTCAATGCTGGGGCCAAAAACAGCGCTGGGGGTATATTTCCTTGCCAAAAAAGGTTAATTATTGAGAATCTTCTTCCTTTCTGGAGTCTGCATTTCCCCCATTGTTTGTCTCTCCCCGCCACCATAGCTTGGGTGCTATTGTTTTCTGTTCGTTAGGGCTTCTTTCTTCTTCGTAGAGTGATCTCAGCCAATCAGGGATCACACAGCGAGTGTGATGTCACAAAACTAAATAACCAATCAGATGTGGCTGTTTCCTGGACTAGCCACATGGATTATATTAGCCAGTTGGGTACATTGTGATCATCTTGGATTGGATTCCCATTGTGTTTTAATTTTATTTGTAATCTGCCTTGAATGCTTTTATAGAAATTCAGGATTAATAATAATAATAATAATAATAATAATAATAATAATAATAATAATACCATTGTCTCTGAGGGCAACGGGCAAGTGAATACTTTTCTCCTCATTTGCAGAGAGAGAGAGAGAGAGAGAGAGAGAGAGAGAGAGAGAGACTGAATGAAAACGATGCTGTGAAAATTATGCCGCTCACAACTCAGTCTAAGTTTAACGAGAGCTGAGCTGCCTGCAGGCGGCACGGCTCTCATTAACGCTGTGGTGGGGCGAGATGGCAGAGAGAGAGAGAGAGAGAGAGAGAGAGAGAGAGAGAGAAGCAATTGGAGCTCTGGGAAGGAGAGACAGCTGTGCCTCCTTTGGCTCCCACCCCAGCTTGTTAGGACAAGCCACTCATGAGTGCATAGTGTGAATCAGGTCTCCCCACCGCCAATACACCCTTCCAAATATCCATATAAAAATGGTGCAGTGAGATGATGAAAGAAGTTTCTCAGACTTATGGGGAGCCTCTGTGCGTGAATGGCTGATGTCATGCCACAAGTTGTCTTGATGTGGTGGATTCAATGTATAAGCTGGCTAGGGATGGACAACGTCCCCCTCCCTGAGGAATTTACAAGGAATTTCTCTTATCCTGGCCCAGAAGAAGAAACAGTCTATGGAGCCCAATGGATTATGGCTGATCCTTTTCCAAGTGCCAGTATTTCTTTTTGGAAAACTGGACAGGCCCCAGATGTTGTCACAATTTCTCTGTTTGCTCATGTTTGCATTGCATCATGGGATATGAAGACGAGACCTGCTGTATGCGTAGCCCAGATTTCCGTCATGCATCTCTTTGTTGGCACATGAGCTACACCAACTATGCGCGCAGCAGCCCAGTGAATTCTGGAGACGGCAAGACTGACCAGACACACACAAAATTATTCAGAACTTGGTTAATGTGAAAGATGGAAGGAATTACCACCAACAGGACTGGTTGGATAGTAGCAAAAATTCCAGTTTGGAAATTCCATTTTGGGAGGAACTTGATGGTAACTCTAAACCTTGCTCAAAGACGGGGGAAAATTGCTTTATTTGAATTTCACAAGGTCATACAGATGGAGCGGAAAGGGTTCGTTGTGGAAGGATGAACTTGAATTTAGGTAGAGACTTCAAGACGGAAAGTTGTTCATGACACAGATCCATTCGGGTTGGAGAGGTGCAATTTGTTTTCTGAGGGTCAGAACAGGATCTCTGGTGGTTCTCTTTGGATTTAGCACTGATTTGCATTAATCCAGACCAGGGCTGTACAACTTCGGCCTCTGTTGGACTACAACTCCCATCGCCCATGACTACTGCAGTCCAACAACAGCTGGAAGGCCGAAATTGTGCAGCCCTGGTCTCAACCTACTGGGTGGATGTCCTAAGCTGCCAAGCGGTGATATTCATACCCTGGTTGGACTTCCTAATGTGCCCTATATGGGGGCTGCCTTGGGAAAGTGCTCAGAAACATCCGTTGTGGATTCCTGCTACCTCGATCCTCCATTCTCTTTGCTGTGTCCACAGTGCCATTGCTGGGGCTTGCTGCAGGGAGCATATTACTTTGGTCTTATTCCTGCTGCATTGGCGACTAATTTGTTTCCGAACCCAAGTCAAAGTGCTGATGTTGACCTTTCCATCTGGAGCCCAGAGAGCTGAAGGTCTCCTTTGTCCCACATGTGCTAGTCTCAGGTCAACATCTGAGGCCTTGCTCTGCTTTTTGTGCTTTCAGAATGGAGGCAGGCAGCCAAGAGAGATGGGACTTTTCTAACCCTACATCAAATCACTCAGCTCCTGCGGATGGCCCGCCAGGCTCAATCACTTCCCTCCTACTGATGAACAATGTAAACTTCAGGAGGTAGGGATGTGCAAAAAATGTCACTGAACTGATTCGACTTGAATCTGCTTGCACCGGATGGGATTTGTTCAAATTGATTCGAATTAACCTGAACTCAAATCAAATTCATTCAAATTCGATCCGAATTCGCCCAAATTCGAATAGATATAAACGAATCCCATTCTGTGCAAGCAGTTTTGAGTTGAACCGATTCAAATTTGATTTAAATCTATTTTGTCGATTCTTTTGCACATCCCTATCAGGAGGGCCTTTGGCACTAGAGCTGGGCTACTGCAGGAGATGGGATCCTGTGTCAATTTTCTTTTGCTGCTTAAGCTGCTAGATTGCTGTAGATAGTTCTTCACACAGTACATGATTATACTGCAGAACCCATTGCCCCAAGATGTAGAGATGGTCACTATTTTTTTTTTACTAGTTTAGTTTAGATTCCCAGCCACAATGGTCATTGTAGATGGGGATGATGGGAGTTGTAGTCCACTGACATCTAAGGAACCAAATTTGAGAACCCCTGGATTAGATAAATTCAGTGAGGAAAAAAGCTAAAACAATGGCTATGAGTGAGAATAGCAAAACAGAGCCTTCATGTTCAGAAGCAGTATGCCACTGGATACCAGCTGCTGGGAAGCAACAACAGAAGATGACTATTGCCTTCCGGCCTGGTTTGTGGACTACCTGGTGGCATCTGGAGGCTGGGCTAGATGGCCCCATCTTGACTTGACCCAGCATGGCTCTCCTTATATTCTTGGGTTGTTTGACTTTTAATTTGTTCGTATTGCTTTATTGGTGTCGCTTTACTGTTTTTAAATTATTTTGTAACCTGTCATGGGAGTCCCTTGGATTTAAAGTGCAAGACGTCACGTTTCGTCAACAAACTAGAACATAGGAAGCTGCCATCTGCTGAGTCAGACCCTTGGTCCACCTAGCTCAGTACTGTCTACACTGACTGGCAGCGGCTCTCCAAGGTTGCAGGCAGGTCTCTCTCCCAGCCCTCCCTGGAGACGCTGCCAGGGATTGAACCGGAGACCTTCTGCATGGGAAGCAGATGCCCTGCCTCTGAGCTGCAGCCCCTTCCCTTGAAGATCAGAGCCAGAGAGTGTTTACAGTCTGGGACCCGCCCTCTAGACCTAGTCGGGCTCTGCCTTCCTTGGATAAGGGCCATTTCCTTCATCCCTCCCAAAATGTCAGCTGTTTTGATCCCCCTTCTGTCTGGAAATCAGGGCCAGTGTTCCTCCAAGAACGTCACCTGCAAGGCACTAGGAACTTGTCCCAGTGCCTCTCGATTCCTGCACAAACAAAGCCGTGAAGGAACAGGGCTCTTTGCATGTTCTGCAGGACCGGAATGGCTTGTACGGTGTTTTATATGCCAGCTGAAAGTTAAGAGCGGCCCTTGAGGCTAGAAGCTGACACTCATGTCATGACTGATGGCAGGCAGAGAGACACCGGCGCATGGGGCACCTTGTGGGTCCCTGCCTCTTGGCTGCTGTGCCAGAAATAGACGGTCTCCCGTGGCCAGGCAGTCCAAGCAACCTAAAGGCACAGACCAGAAGGGAAAGGCAGAGGCGGCGCCCCTGGGGTGAGGGGAGGAAAGGGAGCAGGGCGTGTCTGGGGCATGAGGCTGTGCGAAAGCCCTGGACAGTGGGCACAGAGCTCAGCTTCTTGGGGACAGTTGCTTTCCTTTTCCAAAAGTGTCTAGGTGCATGCTTGGTTTTGCTTTGCTACACAGTCGGTCAGTCTACACAGTCTACACAGTCAGTCTACACTGACTGGCAGCAGCTCTCCAAGGTTTCAAGCAGGAGTCTCTCCCAGACCTACCTGGAGATGCTGCCAGGGAGTGAAGCTGGGAGCTTCTGCATGCCTCTGCATTGGGAGCCAGTGTGGTGTAGTGGCTAGAGTGCTGGACTAGGACCGGGGAGACCCGAGTTCCAATCCCCATTCAGCCATGAGACTTGCTTTGTGACTCTCTGGGCCAGTCCCTTCTCTCTCAGCCTAGCCTACTTCACAGGGTTGTTGTGAGGAGAAACTTAAGTATGTAGTACACCGCTCTGGGCTCCTTGGAGGAAGAGCGGGATAAAAAATGTAAATAATAATAATAATAATAATAATAATAATAATGCAAGCAGATGCTCAGCCACTGAACTGCAGCCCCATCCCCAAAGTCCTGTGCTTGGAGGAAAGATGGAATAATAATGTATTAGATTCCATTCAAACATGGGAGGGTAGCCTCAGCTTCTACCTGAAGCTTCTACCTGACAATTACCGCAGGGACCTTTGGAAGAAGCAGGATGTTGCTGAGCGAGATGGGAGTCTGGCAGCAGCTTTAAAAATAGAAGCAAATTATAGCTTTGAAAGGCTGCAGCATTTTAATCCCACCCAACTCCAAGTGCCTTATAGTACTACATTCACGAGTCAAGAGTGGGACCCCGCCCCACCCAGGGTTTCAGACAGTTAGAGGCTAGGCAGAGATGGCTGGAGATGGGATCAGAAGCTTCTGGACTGTCTTCATAATGGGGGGACATCCCAGTAGCACGTAATATTTGACAACATCTGGAAGCAGCATCTAGACATCCGGCATATTGGACAGAAGCTGACACAGAAGGGGAGCAACAGGGCTTCGCAAGTTTACTAACTTCACTCCTGGCCGCAGCCATCTATTCAACACTGAGATACATCCCACAGGACAAGTGGAAAGAAAAAACAAATGCAAACCAGCTGAAATCCAAGTTGTGATCACAGAACTGGGATGGCAAATTTGCCAGCCAATGTCAACCTTAAAGGCAGTCTACAAAACTGGAAGATGCACCCAAGTGCGAGTGTTTCTGAAAGTGGGTTTGAGCCCCATCCTATGACGCTGCAGACCCCCCAGGGCCCTGGCAGCCTTCCTGCCTACCAACTTCAGAGGGGCTGAAGCCACCCTTCACCCATGTAGCCAGTGGTCATCCATCCCGTCACATTTATTCCTGTAAGACTGCCAAGCACACTTAACCTGATCGGAAAACCAGACAACTCAACGGCATCCCATCCAAGCGATCTTCCCCATCTTTTACGTGTCAGTGGCATATTTTGTTGTCCTTGGATAATTCTCCTTTCCATTTACAACTTTCCTCTGTTGTATTCAGGGCGTTCCCTCACCCTGCACCAGGTAACAAAGGAGGGTGGTGTTCCTGAGTTGCTTAGCCTTTTCCCTTTTTTGCAAACCGAACACTGATCCAAACCAGAGCAGGCCTGCTGTGGTTGCACAAAGTGACAAACACATCACCAGTTCGGTTTTCGCAGCATCGCTTCCACCCAATGTCTAACAACAATCACAAACATAAAACAACATTTGACTGGAGTAGCAGTCAGCCTACCTGCCAAGACTTGCTCTTCTTTTTCTCTTCAGCTTGCTTTCAGTAGGAGCCCAAATCTTGATATTTTCTGTAAGTTAAAGAAATGAGTGTGATTGATTGATTTGTGTGTTTGTTTGTTTGTCACATTTATATACCACCCTATATAAAATCTCAGTGCAGTCTACAATCTAATCAAACAACCACCTAAACCTAAAAACCATATAAACAGATTAACACGTTAAAACATTATAAACTAAAAAGCCTGATAAAACAGGCGTGTTTTCAAAAGTCATTTAAAAGCAACGAGAGATGCTGATTTCATTTGAGAGCGTGTTCCAGAGCCTCGGGGCAATCCTAGAGAAGGCCTGGATTTGGGCTGCCATGTGGAAGGAGTTTTTGCACGTGGAAGGAGTTAGGTTTTATTCTAATGAAAGCAAAATAGCATCTCTGAAAGGCAGTAGATTCATTAAGGCCATATCATCATTAACAGGACTTGTGCTTGCAGTTCATTCATGTGTGACAACAACCCTCATGACTTCATCTGCACCTATTAAGGGTCGGCAGGTCTCCTGGTCCAAGGTTGAGCTGGGGTGGGGGTGGGGGCGGGGGGGGGGCTAGAGGGGCGGTGCTGGCTCAGTTCCCCTGGTTCTCCTAATGTGAGGGGTCCCAGTGGCAAGGGATAACTCAGGGTCTGGCTCTTGGGCTGTTCCCCAATAGCTGGAGAGGGCAGCTGCCTTCATCCTCTGCTTGTGGGCTTCTTGAAGACATCTGGTTGGTTACAGTGGGAAGCAGGATGAGATGGGCCTTGACCTGGGCCCCAGCAGGGCTATTCCTACATGATGTTCTTATGGACGGCACCCTGCGCTCATCAGCATGCGTGCAGAGAGTGCTCTGGGATTTCTTGCCTCAAACATCCCAGTGTCTTAATTTTGTCCTGAGGGGAGCTAAACTCATTAACCTTGCCGGGGACCCCTCCCACCCTCCTGAAAGGCAACAGGGAGGGGAGAACTTCACTGCTATTTTCATTTTCTTCCTCAACTCCCCTCCACGCACTCCCATCCCACATCCTCCAGCCCTCATTGTTTTTCTACGGGGGATGGCGGAATGACCCTGCTCTTTAGGTCAGAAATGTTGACTTGGATCAATGCTTCTTCCCATCATGAGTGCTTTCAGGCACAGAAAGTTGTAATTCTTTAGCATGAGAGATGTCTTTTGCCTTGAGCAGCCGGGCAAAGTTGTTCCCTTCTTTCCTAGCGCACATCCATCTGCTTCACTCTTCCTGGCATTTGCCACTTCAAATGCTGGTGTGCGCACAAAGCAAACACCATTAGAGCATGACTTGTGAATCAAGCAAAAGCAAACAACTGATTGGGGAGAAGCTGTCAGCAAGTCTGTTGGGAAAGGAGGCAGACGTTCTAGTGATAGGACCACTAGGATCCAGGCTAAGTTAGTTGTGACTCAGCACCACTGAAATACATGAGACAAATATGCTCTGGCACAAGCACAATCTTAGTCCCCATGCTGCAGGTTTCTATGCCACTTCCTAGACCAATCTGACCCTCTGTACACATATGGAGCAGGGACCAGTGATATTCACAGTGCCACATGTTGGCCAACTCTGGCATTCTGAGAAGAACACGTCCTTTCCCCCAGTCACCAAAAAAGTAGTAATGAAAAAATGAACGTTCTCAGCATGAGCCAACTGGCAGGTGGAACCGTGAAAATTATCCAAGCGCCCTCTTCTATGTGTGACCAGAGGGCCAGATCGTGCTAGGAAGTAGCACAGAAGCCTGCAACAGTGTGTGTACAGGGAGTAAGATTGCACTTGGAACTTTCATGACAGCCTGGAATATCCCACACTTTATTACATATTACGAAAGATGTTTAGTCATGATTAATTTAGTCTGCATCCTGTCTATTCTATGCAAGTTGCTTATTCCCAAACATGTCTTTGTCTCGTGTGCACATTAGAGTGCACACTTAAAAATATTTGTAGGTTTATTCTTTACAAGGTAAGGCGTAAAGCAGTCCACAGCCTGCCATCCAAACTGGCAGATTTAGCAGAATTTCTGTGCAATTCCACACATTACTCAGCCAGAAACGTGGCTGTGGTCGCCAAGAGCCCACTCATGAGCCAGCCAAGCCTAGGTCTCTGATGAGTCGGTGAGAAATGAGTGCTCAAAACTCCCGAGTGTCACGGGCACACATGTCATCTTTTGAGGTGGCCACTTAAACAAGAGCACATCTGGAAAAAGACCATCTGAAGCAGCCCTCTCGTGGAAGCTGAGTGCTCAGGCTGAGTGCTCAGTGGGGTCTTCCCTTCCGTTGACTTGGATAATAATTCTCGTTTTAATAAATTGGCCATGGGTCCAAAGAATAATTGGTGGAGGATCTTCTGTCTCCAGGACTCTATTTATCCAACTCCCACCATTCCCCGCTCTACTCTCTTCTTGATAATGAGCCAAATGGCTTCATATCAGTTCCTTGGCAACATTAGCAAGAGATAATGACAAGGGAGTTGCCAAGTGACTAATTAGGCCTGTTAACATATCAAGCTCACGACTGAGACAGCAGCCTTTGTTTTGCACTTCCCAACAGGTTATGTTAAGGAGGCAAAATATAGTCCACGATTCAGAATTATTATTTTTTACACAATTTAACTCATCAAAAGGTGAAGACAAGCTGGTTTCATAATGTTAGCCTAAAGACCTGTGACATTGGATATGGGTAGTTTGAGGCAAAGCCACAAAGCTCAAAAATGTCTCTCCAAATCATGAGGAGAAGGCTATTATTATTATTATTTACATTTATATCCCGCTCTTCCTCCAAGGAGCCCAGAGCGGTGTACTACATACTTGAGTTTCTCTTTCACAACAACCCTGTGAAGTAGGCTAGGCTGAGAGAGAAGTGACTGGCCCATAGTCACCCAGCTAGTTGCATGGCTGAATGGGGATTTGAACTCAGGTCGCCCCAGTCCTAGTCCAGCACTCTAACCACTGCACCATGCTGGCTCTCACGCAATGACAAAAGGTTGAATGAAAGAACCCAAATGCGTTGTGCACAATGGGCAACTCACTTGGAATCATTCTTAAGAGGCAGCTTCTCTTCGGATCTGAAATGGAAATCACCCTGATTGGCAAGATTTGTGAGTGTCCCCTGTGTTAGCTCTCTGCTGGGTCCAGAATATTAACCTCCAATCTGAGCTGCACTGCATGGTAAAAAGGTTCCTGGATTGTACCTCTTCAGACTGCAGGTAGGGGAGGCTTACACCCTCTGAATCCTCGCCTTCAACAAAACGCTTTGCCAGAGAGATGGTTTGGGCTTTTCCGCCAAGACCATTCCTGAAAGGGGAGGCAGGGGGTGTGCCATTGGTGGCCAGAGCCAATTCCTGCATGAATGGGCCACCCTCCCTTCCAAGTAATTGTGTGGGATTGCCGCACGACACAAGAGCTGGTGCACCCCTCTAGGAAAGCAAGCTCCTGTCCCATTGCTTGGTAAAGACTGTTTCGGTTGGGAAGGGAAGAGTTGCTGGATGTTTCAGGCAGCAGGGCAGAGCTGTTACTTCCAGCACTGCACCGTAAGCTGGCCACCCAGTCCAGGATGAAGAAAAACCTGTAGTCTGAAAGACAAACACAGGCACAGCATCCCTGAGCAAAGAGGCAGGCAGCAGTCTGAGCTGCGGCTCCAGTTCGGTGCCAGAGGATGTGGCCCCACCATGCCAGGGGGGCAGGGGGGGCTACACTGTGTGGTGAAGGCAGATAGGTCAGTGCCAATGTTAGGAGCAGACACCAGGAGAGTGGAGGCAGGCTCACTTCCCTGGGAAAGACGGGTGTGCCGAGAGGGTAACAAAACGGCTGCCAAGTCAGCATTCAGAGCATGGATACAAAAACCATTTGGGATCCGTTTGAGGAAAGAGCATCATTTCAGCATCCCCAAAGTGCAATGCAATTGTCTTCTTCGATTGATTGATTGATTGATTGATTGACTGACTGATTTGATTCTATACCGCCCTTCCAAAAATGGCTCAATGCATACAGTTGTGGCATGTCCAGACCCGGAAACCTGGAAGGAGTCTATTTCAGCCACGTGGTTTGCAGTTCTGTTTTATAACTTCAGGCAGGCCTTCGTTTCCCCCCTCCTTCTCTGTTCCAAATCCTCCCGGATCAGCTGTTTGGATGTCAGATGTTGCTGACAGAGCAAAAAGAGAGAGAGAGAAACCACAGCTCAAATTAAGGGCAGCCATCTCAGAAGTCGTTTCTTGAAGGATCTCTTTGCTGTGTACATTTCTATTTCTGTTGTTTGCTGGTCACCCACTTGGCTTTTGCTGGAGACGGGGCTCACGTGGTCGGTGAGATCATTATCTTACTGTATATTGTGAGACAACAGTCAGACAATGAGGGTTATTTAAGTGCAGGCTCAGAGGCCAGACAAACGTATCCTGTGTTTTTCAAAGGCTGCCATTTCAGCAGTTTGTGTTTGGAACATCCACTTTGGCTTTTTTTGTAAAGGGGGTGGGGAGAGGAAAAACTCTAATGGTGTAATTCTGCAACTGGCAACAGAAGATCTTTGGAGCAGGGATTTCAGAGCTGGCTAAAGTCATTGTGGTGCCTGGGGCAGAAAAACCAAATGGATGCCCTCGTATTACTGGGAGGCACAAAACTCTGGGAAGTTCTTCTGCACAAGGGGAGCTGTGCTGGAGCATGTCCACTTTACACACAAGGGTGCCAAGCCCTTCTTCGGGCCTGTCTGGAGTGCAGGGGGAAGTGGTATAGTTCCCCCACCTAGGACTGCTAACCAGCCAGTATTGCACTGGTTTGGTAATGGAAGCCATAGTCTTTCAAGTAACTAGGAAATGCCAGATTCTGCCAAGCCCTATCCATCAAGAGTCTAGAACCACATGCTGATACCACCACTGCTAAAAGGATTCAGGACTTGGCAGATGGACAGAAATCTGGGCAAACCTGGAAGTTGTCATACCCAATTCTCATAGCCGGGATCCAGGCTCAAGTCCCCTCCGCACCACTTCCCATGACTAAAGGTTCTCTTCCATCTGCTGGATGCTGCGGTCCTTTACTTCTTGACCATACCCTCCTGGGCTGGGACCAATTAAAAGCCAGCACTCAGATTCTAGGTGTTCCTGCCCAAACAGGCACCAGAGAATCTCTGCATGTTCAAAACCAACCTGGCAGAAAGCACCCCAAGCTGAACTCCAACCCCACCTGTCACCTGAAGCTGGTGCAGAAGAAGAATACCTTTACCCCCTGGCTCTGTTGACTGTGTCAACCAACCCTCAAGAGGATTCATTCATACCACAGAGTCTTAGACAGGGAATGGCCCATCATTTCATGCATCTGACTCCCACGCGGCCTCGCCTCTTGAGCCTTGACCTTTTCTGCAGGCACTTCACAATCTCAAGGAGAAAACAACGTCACTTCTCTTATCAAAGAGGAATGATCTTGCTTCAAAAATGTATTTGGTTTTCACATTGCTGCGCAGTTCTGTTACACCTCCTGTTTCCTGCAGGACTGCCGGACTGGAATGGCTACTGTGGACTCTGCAGGATTTTGCCAAACAAAAACCAAGGCTTATCATGGGCACAGAGGAGCAGGGTTGCACTTCCTGCCCTCAGGGAACCTTCCCCACATTGCTGGGTCTGCCATAGAGCTCCTGTACATTTGTGAGTACTCGGCCAGGGTCAGGCTCCAGGCAGGAGGGTCCCAAGACCAGGGGAAGGCAGCTGCCTGCCACTGCCAGAGGGCCAGATGGGGCACAGTTGGGAGGAGAGCTGGTCTGGTGGTAGCAAGCATGAATTGTCCCCTTTTCTAAGCAGAGTCCACCCTGGTATCCACTTGAATGGGAGACCACATGTGTGAGCACTATAAGATATTCCCCTGAGGGGAGGGGGCTGCTCTGGGAAGAGCACCTGCATGCTCCCAGATAGGGCTGGGTCAGACTCCTGCCTGCAGTCTTGGAAAAGCTGCTGCTAGTCTGTGTAGACCAGGGATTCTCAATGTTGGGTCTCCAGATGTTATTGGACGTCAACTCCCATCATCCCCAGGCCCAGTGGCCTTTGGTTGGGGATTGTGGCAGTTGAAGTCCAATAACATCTGGGGACCCAACGTTGAGAATCCCTGGTGTAGACAATACTGCGCTAGATGGACCAGTGGTTTGACTTAGTATATGGCAGCTTCCTAGGCTCCTAACCAGGCAGAGTTCGAGTTCCAGAGATCGGGAACGGGAGCTTCAGCCAAGTCCTGAAGGGACTTGGGACAAGTTGTGCAGACATAAGGGTGTGTGCACATAAAACCCAGAGCCTGATGGTGAGAAAGATGTGGGGGCCCTTGCAGCACGTGGCTCTTCTTCCCATGCAACTCAGGCAACATCAGAAGGCCCAGGTCACGGAGGAGTTGCTGGTGCCATGGCTGCTTCCCACGCCAGTGAACGGACAATCACCAGTACAGACTTCGGCTGAGAGGGACTCTCCACAGTCTTCTCCCCAGGCTCATGCTACAGAAAAGGGGCGTGCCTCGCTGAACCAGGCTGATGTCTGCTTTTTTTTTCAAGCCCTGAGAATATAACACTGCATGAAAGAAATGGGCTCTGGGCGCTCTTAATTTATGCTTTGGCCATTAACGCTCTCCTTCCTGCTGCCTGTGTATTTAGTAGTGGCCTGTTCATCACAGCAACCCTAACAGCCATAGAACTCTAGAGGCAGCAGCTCCGAGAATACAGACGCTCTCTTCAGGAATAGCCTGTATTCCATGGTATATATCAAAACGCCAAGAGGTCTTTACAGTGCTTTCACAGAAAACAACGTCTTCCTGCCGCGTTTACTTTTGATTCCCCTTTCATGCCTTTATTTATTTAAACCCTAATTATATGCTGGGGCCACACTCTTTGTTTTTACACATTGCTGGCTATTTCCCAAGGTACATTTTCCTCAAAAGGCCATCTTGCCAGGATGGTCCCAGCTGCAAGTGTGGCTAAACCAAGCTACTTGCCACGTTTGGGACTGGGTCATACCATGAATCCACGTCTGTGGATGTTATGAGGCCTTACCTGATAAGAGAGGTGCTCTAGGCCCCTGATCATCTTGGTTGCCCTCTTCTGCACCTTTCCCAGTTCTACAATGACCACATCTAAAAAAGGACATTGTAGAACTGGAGATGGTGCAGAAGAGGGCAACCAAGATGATCAAGGGCCTAGAGCACCTTTCTTATGAGGCAAGGCTACAACACCTGGGGCTTTTTAGATTAGAAAAAAAATGACTGCGGGGAGACATGATAGAGGTCCACAAAAACCATGCATGGTGTGAAGAAAGTAGATAGAGAGAAATTCTTCTCCCTCTCACATAACACTAGAACCAAGGGTCATCCCATGAAATTGATTGCTGGGAAATCTAGGACCAACAAAGGGAAGTACTTTTTCACACAACGCATAATCAGCTTGTGGAATTCTCTGCCACAAGATGTGGAGTCAGCCCACAACCTGGATGGCTTTTAAGAGGGGTTTGGATAACTTCATGGAGGAGAGGTCTATGAACAGCTACTAGTCAGAGGGCTATAGGCCACCTCCAGCCTCAGAGGCAGGATGCTTCTGAGAACCAGTTGCAGGGGAGTAACAGCAGGAGAGAGGGCATGCCCTCAACTTCTGCCTGCGGCTTCCAGCGGCATCTGGTGGGCCACTGTGCGAAACAGGATGCTGGACTAGATGGGCCTTGGGCCTGATCCAGCAGGGCTGTTCTTATAAAACAGATCAAGATTTTTAAACCCAGCAATCTAGAGAAATCAGGGCAGGAGGAAACCCACATTGGGCCCTCCTGCAAAGAAGGGTGTTAATGAAGAGCAAATCCTGGGGGTACCTCCTGCAGAAGGCCACCCATCATCTGCTTGCTCCAACTTCCTGAGGGCTCAACACAACTCCTGGTTTTGATGCCAGTGAAGGTAAACTAGGAATGTGGAGGTGGGAGAGGAAAGGGAATGGACTGAATTCTGATTCATCTCCAAAAGGTATCCATATTGAGGTCCTGATAATCACCCCACTTCTCTAAACGTAAGAAGCAGGTGATAGAATTGAAGAATTCAAACAATTCTTGAATCAACCAAGAGGTCTGCTTGAAATGGAACCTTCTGAAAACTCCACGTTTGTGGCTTGAAGCTCTCTTTCTTTGCCTGTGCAGAAGCGGGTCCCTAGGAAATCAACGTGTTCCTGGGTAGTAACAGCAAGTGCAGCTTTTGATTTCTGGAAGAAGCTTTGGCAAAGTCCCTGTGACAGGTTTATAGGCACAGTCAACAGCCACTGCACTTTGTCAGGCTGTCGGAACACAGGCCTAGTGTTGAAATATTGGCCAATGAAACAACTTCTCTGACCTCCTCATTCTTAGTAGTTGGATCCTGTGTTTTAATTGGCTTCTGGTACCACACACTGCTTGAGGAGCTCCTGTCCTCCTGCTCTCTTGTGCAACAGTGTTCCTGTAACTAGTGGGAGGCAAGGGAGGAGCAGACCCTTTTCTCCACTTCCCACTGCATAACATCCATGACCTCATGATATCAGACCTTGCCTCTGCTTTAAAGAGCCTTCTGTGGAAGGCCAAGGTGCAGGAAGAGGAAGCCGAGTCCTAGAAGTAAACAGTTGGTTACAAAGATGGCATTGTCAACATAGGTTTGAATTCCTGGACCACGGACTGCATTGCCAATACGAAGGACTCCTGGCAAGAGAAGTCCTGCATATGCACCTCTTGAGGACTGAGAACATACAGGTGAAACTCGGAAAATTAGAATATCGTGCAAAATTCCATTAATTTCAGTAATGCAAATTAAAAGGTGAAACTGATATATGAGACAGACGCATTACATGCAAAGCGAGATAAGTCAAGCCTTAATTTGTTATAATTGTGATGATCATGGCGTACAGCTCATGAAAACCCCAAATCCACACTCCCAGAAAATCAGAATATTACATGGAACCAAGAAGACAAGGATTGAAGAATAGAACAATATCGGACCTCTGAAAAGTATACAGTGTACTGTGCTTGATTGGCCAGCAAACTCGCCCGACCTGACCCCCTAGAGAATCTTTGGGGCATTGCCAAGAGAAGGATGAGAGACATGAGACCAAACAATGCAGAAGAGCTGAAGGCCGCTATTGAAGCATCCTGGTCTTCCATAACACCTCAGCAGTGCCACAGGCTGATAGCATCCATGCCACGACGCATTGAGGCAGTAATTGCTGCAAAAGGGGCCCAAACCAAGTACTGAATACATATGCATGCTTATACTTTTCAGAGGTCCGATATTGTTCTATTCTTCATTCTGCAACTAGTCTCATTTTCCTTGCACATAAATATGACTATGTTTCTCTTCTTTTTTCATTACGGTGGTTTTCTTTCCCTTCCTGTGTTCAATCTAGAAATCTGCTAGATTTCTAAAAAATGTTTATACTCTATTGCTCCTTGTTCTTTCATTACTAAGCTCTATGTTATGTGAAAACCAACCATTTAGCTCAGACCCACACAACTTGGGCCCTCCTGCAGATGTTGGCCTACAACTCCCATCATACCTTACTATTGGCCACTGTGGCTTGGGACGATGGGAACTGTAGTCCAAAAACAGCTGGAGAGGGCCAATGTTTGCAGCCCTGTCTTAGCAAGAACAAGGATCACCCTTGCTGTCTCCTGCCTTAGTCCATTTTCTGTGCCAGACATTACTGTTGGAATTTACAACCTCCAGACATTTCTATCGTTCAGTCCCTCCCACTCCTTAAGAAGCACCTCAAGACACATTTATTTTCCCAGCTCCTCCCTAATGTGTCATAATTTTAATTCTGCCGTACCTCCTTCTCCATTGTCTTTTCTTACTGCCCCCTTCTTTGTGTGCCTGTCTATTCAGATCGCAAGCATGCAGGTAAGGACTTGCCAGTATGTCATGCCATGTATGTACAGCAGCACTTTTTGTTTCTCGGATGCTTAAAGAATAATAGGAGTAATAATGATGGATTATGACTTCAGACTGCATCGGAGATCCACTTGATTGCCTGTTCCCCTGTATATTAAAATATATAACTACTTCGACCGAGAAAACTAGATGTCAGGGAGAAGCATTCTAACATAGCCTTTTTGATGCCCGTTTTCTATATGCAAGGGGATTTTGGCCCCAATGGAAGGACATGAAATCCTGTGCGCGTGCCCCCCCACCATCTAGTCTGTAGTGGTATACACTTGTTCCCTCTAACAGGAATTTCCAGATGTTGTTGACCAGCTCCCAGAACCCCCAGCCATGAGCCAAAGGCCATTACATCTCGGGATGCTGGGAATTGTAGTGAACAACATCTGGGGATCCCTGTTAGAGGGAACATGGGTGGTACCATCCAGAAACTTGCTTATCACCTTCTCTGCAGTTGGTGAGATCTAGAAGTGATAACCTAATTTAGGGCCAAGGAGGAATGTTACCCAGCACCTAGTTGTCTAGCAGCTCTGATGTGTTTTGCGGTTCCCTGTAGTGCGCACGTCACTGAGTCATCTGGATTGCTTTACAAAACAGTCTGTAGCTGCAGGCCCTTCTGGTCCCATGTGATTACCAAAAAGCCAGCGCTTTCTTGTTCCTGCTTTGAGCACTGTTAGAGCTGGCAATCTGGAGGCACCATTCAGTCTTCACTCCGTGAGACTGTTCAGACTGCAGCACACAGCACAGAGCACGAGTTTATTATTATTATTTTAACTATATTTATTGCGGAAAGAGTATGAGGCTTTGTGAGGCCAGATGGGACGCTGCAGTACCACTTTCTGACCAGCTCAGCATTGGTGGCACTGAAGAGCAGAACTGGACAGCAGCGCCCTCTTTGGGTGATGCAGAGAGTACAGGGAATAAGATGCTGGGAGATCAGTTTTCTGCAGAATGGATGGGTGTTGGGAGAGCAAGACAGCTCAATCATTCTGGTGTGCAGAGTGGAACTACAGCAGCCAAACCACTAGGATGCTGTTTTCTGAGTTAAGGCAAAATATTGTATTTATTATTATTAAGAATCCTTATAGACTGCTTATCATCCAAAAAAAAAGCTCTCAAAGTGGTCCGTGCAGGAAAAGGAATCAGAAAATGGTAATCAGTAGTGATTGGTATATCTGTAGGCGTTCCAACGTTTTGTGCAAATGCAGAAAAAAAATGTGGAAGTCAATATCCTAAGACGCTACCTCTGTGTACTATTTTGCAAGAGTCAGACATTGGTGTGCCATGAATTCAGTTCAGGGTATGCTGGGAATTCAGAAAGGTTTTAGTGTAACTCCGCAAGTTGCCATCAGATACCAGCGGATCTCCTCTGCCCCACGTGAAAGAAAATGCAGTTGGGAAGTGTCCCTACCCAACCCTCGGAGAAAGCCTGGGGACAAAGCCCACTGGGAGGTTCTCCAGCTAAGAGCCCACTGCAATTCATGGGTGCTGCACATCAGCACAGGGCTTCATTCTTGTGGGATTTGCAGAGGAGAACTTCCTGGTGGATTAGGCCCTGGGATGACACTGCTTAATGGAAACTGTGTGTTGACTTATACCTCAGCCAGGAGCTCATCAGCTTGGCAGAGTTTTCACCCCCTTCTGGTGGTGGGTATGTGTGGAAAAAGGAACGGGGGATGTCTTTCTTGGCTTTCTTTGTCCATCTGCCTAACTTTTCCACTCTCTGCTGTATTTATCCTTACAGCAGGTGAACCTCGTCATCACAAAATGCCAGACACACCGCGGCTAATTTTAGTCCACAGCCTTGTTGGGAGAGCAAGCTGCCCTTCACACATGCAGACGTATGCCACTAACACACTACTTGCTTGGCTGCTTTTTTCTTTCTCCCCTTTTTATAAAACACGGGCTCTGTTTTGAACTGCACCATGGCTGATGGGCTGCCGTGTGGGCTCTGCCCACTGACTCATTCCGCAGCACAAGCCAGGACTCGGGCAACGGACTCCTTAACCCTCTCCGCCCTAATGGGGAGGGCTCCCTGGGGACGCTTTAGCAAGGCTCTGCCCTTCTCATGCCCCAGGCTGCTTGCAACAACAACAACAACAACGACACAGTGGAGAACTCTCCGGTTGTTCACGGCCGGAGTAAAGGGAACGGGCGTCGTCTGCTTGGGTCCTGGGTCACATACACCAAAAAGGCTAAGAAATCGCATATAGACAGGTCCTTAGGACTAGTGGCTTTCTTGAGAACTGGATGGAAAGAACATGGGGGCGGTCGGAGCCCCTGGGGCAGCCGCGGCCAGGTCATCGTCTCCATGTGCTCTGACTTTTCCTGTTTTCCAGGGACCATCTATCTTCCGGTACTTGTCACGGGTAAATCACTGCTCCCATTTTTTACTTTGGGGGATACTTTTTAACACTGGTTGAGTTGCTTGCTAGCGATGCTCTTTGTCAGAATTCAGCTCCTTCCTTCAGAGGCGCTCTTACTCTTGACTTCTGGGCCTCCACATCCCCTGGGGGCCTCCAAATCCTCTTTAGTCTGTCCCGGGCGGTGTGGTCACTGTGCTGCTGGCCTGCACTGTGCCAGGTGTGACCTCTGCTTTAGAGACAGAGGCGGTGGGGTGGGGAAAGAAATATGTGGGAGGGGTATATGTTAAGTTGCCTGATGCAATGTTTCTGCTAATGCATATTTGCATAAGTATACCTGTTTTATAATTTTACATTCTTGCGAGTTCAGTTGTTGTTTGTGCCGCCCAGAACCCACGTGTTAAAAATAGTGTGTGTGTGTGTAGGAGGATGATGCTTAACTTGCAGTGGGGGCGGGGGGGGGGGAGCTCCAAAGGCCTTTAGGTCCAGACTCCAAAATTACCTAGGTGCACCTCTCTCTTTCATAGTTAAACCAATTACTGCCTGGCAGTGGATAAATCTCATCTCTAATGTACATGGATGTGTAGTCACAGGCATGAACACTCATGAGCATCATTTAGAGCACTCCTATGTTGGGAAGCAGCGATTTAGGAAGATGCTGAAAGGCATCATCTCATACTACACAGGAGCAGGCAATGGTGAACCCCTCCTGTATTCTACCAAAGACAACCACAGGGCTCTGTGGGCGCCAGGAGTCGACACCAACCCGACGGCTCAACTTAATCTTAGTTTACAAATATACTAGACAGACAGACAGATACAGGAAGGAAGGAAGGCAGGCAGGCAGGCAGGCAAGCAAGCAAGCAAGCAGAAAATTCTGCACCAACCCACTGGCACCATGCAGAAGTGACCATTTCCACTGTGCTGTGCTGTGCCCAGTGCCCCCCAAGTAGTGGGGTGAGTCCTTTAAGGGAAATGGAGCCCTCCTGAGCCCTTGCCCCATCTTGGAAGGCATGCACAGACTGAGTGCTGGGAAGTGGCCAGGTGCTCCATCTCTCTTAAAGGGCCCTCCCAGCATGGAGGAAAGTGTAGGACTGTGTGGAGGTCAGCCCAGTGACAGATGGCTCCCACACTGAAGGTTTTCTGTCAAAGTGGGCCACACAGTGGTGAAGGCCGCTGCTTTAAGTAAATGAACCAGCACCACCTTGGCTTTGGGAACAATGCAGGAGAGAGGATTTTAGAGAACACAGAGAGCAAGACCTTCTGCAATGTATAATGGTGAGGGTCACTCCAGAAGTCATCCTTCATTACAAGTGTGTCCCTAATTTCATCTGTGACATGCTGGAGGGGATGAATTACTGGGCTGGTTCAGATATGCAAGGTTTTCTCAGTGCATATTCACCATCCTTGGGCACAGATACACCATAGTTTTTTTTTTTTTCCAGATTTCTGTCCTGCCTTTCTCCTAAGATTCTAAGTGGCATATAACAACAAAGATAAAAGCAACGTAAAATCAATGAATTAAAAAAATACAAAAATGCATTAAAACTAGGCCAACCACAGGAAGTAAAACAATAAAACAAACTAAAAATCACTAACCTGACAGAAGCTGCAAGAAGGCCTGCCAAAACAAACAAACAAACAAACAGCAAGCCCCCATCAATACCTCATTCCTTACAATAAAAGGCACGTTTTTTAAAATGAAGACTAGCTCTCATAGAAACACAGGAAGCTCCCTTATACAGAGTCAGATCATTAGTCCATCTGGCTCAGTATTGTCTACACTGACGGGCAGAAGCTCTCCAACGTTACCACAGGAGTCTCTTCCAGCCCTACCTGAAGATGATGCCAAGGACTGAACCTGGGGCCTGCTGCATGCCAAGCAGATGCTCTGTCTCTGAGCTGTGGCTCCATCCCCTAAGGGGAGTATCTTAGGGTGCTCATAAGCAGTATCCCATCTGAATGCAAACCAAGGGAGACCCTGCCAGAGGCGTAACTATAGGGGGGGCAGGGGGGGCACGTGCCCCGGGCGCCATCTTTTCTGGTCACGTGGGGGGCGCCGCCATGACCAAAATTTTTTTGATTTTTTTTAATTTTTTGTTAATACAAATGTTTCCTGCTCAGTGCAGCAAAACTGCAGCAGTCAAGGGAGCGCGTCGGTGCCCCCTTCCCCACGAGCGGTCCCTTCCGTGCCGCCTGCGCCCCCCCCCATTGCTTTGCTGGCGCCTGGCGGCCAGTCAGTGGCCTGGCGGCCAGTCAGTGGCCTGGCTTGGCGGTGGCGGCGGGCACTTGTGAGGAAAAACCTAAGTATAATGTAGTATGTTGGGGGGCGGAAGGGGGGCGCGGTGGGGGGCGCCATTTCAGTGCTTGCCCCGGGCGCCATTCTCCCTAGTTACGCCTCTGGACCCTGCCTGGCAAAGGGAGCAATTCATGCTCACCATCACAAGACCAGCTCTCCAAGGTGGAATCCAGAGTTTCCTTTCTTAGCAGACAAGGAGTCTTACTCTAGAACAAGAAGTCCTTCTCCAGGAAAAGATGGCTTGTTCCGGAGTAAGGGGAATGGTCGGTGCCACCCTGTTGGTAAGATATTTATTGTGATTTCTGTGAACCTTAATTGTCCCTGGAAAGGAACCTCCCCTCCTTCCTTCTCAGCACTTCTCAGAGGCTTGATGCTTGCGCTGTGCCCCAATCCACAACATTTGAAGCCTGCAGAAAGACTAAAACCAGAGCCAGGCTGGAAACTGGTGCAGAACTGTCAGCTCTGGGCTTTCCCTCCGGCATTAGCAAGGGAGGGAATCCCCTTTGTAGTAGCCAGACTTTTCCAGTGGGGGAAGGCAGCACCTCTGCCTCCTCAATTAACCCAGGTCAAATAAGCTGAGCTCATTTCACTGGCTCAGAAAATAATAAATGGCAGGAATCATCCAATATGGATCCATCCAATATTCTTTTGGAAGAGTGCTGATGGTAAGATTACGCTCAGTCGTGAATATTTGCAGAGACGGGAAAAAGAGGGAGCCAGGAAAATCAAACTAAATGAGTAATGCAGAGGATGCGGAGAGGGGAAAAAAAAAGATGAGGTTGTATTTTATTTTTTCATGGAAAAAGCAGAAGTTGTATTCCTGGCCACCTTTCCAGCTGCAGAGTGGCACAGATCTTGGAGGAAAAAATAGGAACACCAACATGGAAATAAAAACTGAGATCAGGTCATGATTACATGTAGGCTGGCGTGTGTGTGTGTGTTTCAGATGCTTTGAGCTTTTACAACTGTATAGTGGGAGTGGGAAATCAAAGATAAAGTAAAACACGAGGGGAATAAACAAATGCTGGAGCTTAAAATATTCCTGCTTTTTGCTCAGTGAAAGCGTGGGCTCTGATTTTGCCCCCCCCAACATGCTGCAAAGAAAGCCCCTTTCATACACTCAAACTTGCAGTTTTAAAGCCTCTATTGCCTTGAGGATGGTTCGAGGTTTGGCTTCTTGGTCAGTTTGAAGTGCCTATATAAAATCAGTGGAAGTGGAAATATTTCCCTGAGCCATGCCAAGAGTTATTTAAAGATGCTTTGTTTAAAAATACTCCTTGGTCTGCCCAGGCGGATAAAGACCACAGTTCCACCCCAAGACATCGCATTATGGTTAGACTATCTTTGGAAAGGCTGCCACCCCCGTCCCTGGTTCTGCAGAACTAATGTTCGGGCTGCCCTTTTATGTGGCCAAATGAACAAGCTGGGCCCAGTTTATACTCCCCCCCAGACCGGAGCTGTGATTCACATGGCAGAGGAGCTGGACCTCTGACTCATCCTTTAGACATCACACCATGTGGGGAGCAGACGCTCCAGGCAGAGGGCTGGCACGCACCATGGCTTGAGTTGTACCACCAGGCCACTGTGAACGCAGGTGCTGGGGGGAGGGCACTCCTGGCACTTCAACCACACAAATGGAAGCACTAGGCTGAAGACCCAGGTTGCCATAAAAACATTGGAAGCCGCCTTCTACCAATTCAGGCCCTTCGTCCATCTCGCTCAGTATTGTCTTCACAGACAGGCAGCGGCTTCTCCAACGTTGCAGGCAGGAGTCTCTCTCAGCCCTATTTTGGAGATGCTGCCAGGGAGGGAACTGGGAACCTTCTGCATGCAAAGCAGATGCTCTAGGGCCGGGATTCTCAACATTGGGTCTCCAGATGTTACTGGACTTCAGCTCCCATAATCCCTCTCCCCAGTGGCCTTTGGTTGGGGATTATGGGAGTTGAAGTCCAACAACATCTGGGGACCGAACGTTGAGAATCCCTGTTCTAGGGAATGTAGGAAAATGAATGCAAGGAATGCCCTCTGAAAAGCCCGGGTTCTTTCCAAAGGGCCATAGGACAATGGCCATTGGCCATTGGGGAATTCAGTGCATTTCAAGGTCATTTGGAAGGACATAGGAAGCTGCCATATACTGAGTCAGGCCATTGGTCTATCTAGATCAGTATTGTCTACACAGATTGGCAGCGGCTTCTCCAGGGATGCAGGCAGGAGTCTCTCTCCGCCCAATCTTGAAGATGCTGCCAGGAAGGGAACTTGGAACCTTCTGCATGAGAGCAAGCATGGAGGTGCTCTTCCCAGAGCGGCACCATCACCTAAGGGGAATATCTAACATTGCTCACACATGTAGCCTCCCATTCAAATGCAAACCAGGGTGGACCCTGCTTAGCTGCTACCTTCCTCTCCTGCAACTTGCATGCAGTTAATGGCATGTTGCCTCTGAACTAAGCATGAGAACATTCTTGCACAAATGTGCCCATTTCTCATATCAGAAAAACAGGGGCCAAGGTAAAGATTAGTGAGAACAAAAGTAAACGATGGATCTGAATCTCACACACACAGCAAGGCAACCAGAAGGAATTCATGGAGGGAACAGTAACTAATCATTTCCTATTTATATCATGCTTTTCAGAAACATGCCCCCCAAGTAGTTTAAGCGGCAGAGTCATTAAAATCAAACCTACAAAAACACACAAAAATTACTTACACACGCCAATGCAGAGCAGAACAAATCAAAAACTTTCCTTGCAGAAAAGACGAGTTTTCCAAACTTGCTGAAGCTTTTAACAGAGTCTAAAAGCATGGCTGCTTGCTGTGATCAGGAGAGGCAGAGGAGGCTCTGTGTCCACCCAGATAACCTGGGAAGTCAGCAAAGCATCCTGCCCTCCCGCAATCTGAACACAAAGCTCTCTGCTCTAAAGGTACATTTCAGACAAAGAGGAGACTTATTGTGCTTTGTCTCAGCCAGAGGAAAGAAATGCAAAATCTTTAGCTTCCAGCCATTACAAAAACACAGTAAACAATGGGACACAGAGAGGAAGATAGCTGAAAAAAAAAACTATTCTGCAAAACAATTGGTCTTAAGCAAGTGGCAAATTTACACAGAGACTGGAGCAGAAGAGATTCTAGTTGCAGCATTAGGAACATAGGAAGCTGCCATATACTGAGTCAAACCATCGGTCTATCTCGCTCAGTATTGTCTTCACAGCCTGGCAGCGGCTTCTCCAAAGTTTCAGGCAGGAATCTCTCTCAGGCCCATCTTGGAGATGCTGCCAGGGAGGGAACTTGGAACCTTCTGCTCTTCCCAGAGTGGCTCCATCCCCTGAGGGGAAGATCTTACAGTGCTCACACTTCTAGTCTCCCTTTCAACCCGGGTGGACCCTGCTTGGGGCAGGAAATGAATGTGTCCTAGGCTACCTAAAATACCCTCTTTGGCTGCCAAAAAATGTTGGGTGGAGCGGTTTTTGGCTACCCACCCAATAGTAGGTGCTTTTTAGCTGCTTCCCAAAGAACTCTTGTGTAGATATAAAGTAAAGTGTTCCGTCAAGTCGATTTCGACTCCTGGCGCCCACAGAGCCCTGTGGTTGTCTTTGGTAGAATACAGGAGGGGTTTCCCATGGCCATCTCCCGCGCAGTAGGAGATAATGCCTTTCAGCACCTTCCTAGATCGCCCGATATAGATGTTTCCCATAGTCTGGAAAACATACCAGCGGGGATTCGAACCAGCAGCCTCTGGCTTGCTAGTCAAGTCATTTCCCACTGCACCATTAGATTTAACTAAAGGTTTATTCTGCAACAGCTCCATTTTCTCCTTCTCTCTTTCCTCCCTACAAGATCCCCCGCCAGGAAAAACGTCCAACCAACTAAATAGAAAAGGTTACTGGATAGCATACAACACAGAGATCACAATTTTATTGCAGAAAACTTCTGCAGAATTCAACCTGATGCAAGAAAACTTTGCCACATTGCTGGTTCCCTAGTAAATATGAGGCAACAAGATTTTATCATCTCCCTTTCTCTCAATTGCTCTCTTTCCTGCCAGTAACAGGGCACTTGGTAGAATTTTACCTGCCCAGAAAACCACATCCCCACCCTGGTTTGAGAGACAAGGACGATATGACAGCCTGAGCGTTTCCATCCAGGATGCTGGTGCAATGCAACGAGAGCAAAGGCTCGTCTTGATTAATACCCCACGGCAGCTTGCTCCTGGGGCGCTTATGCAGAGCTTTGCGTTGCTAGCTTGATAGATTATATGAAAACAATGAATATGTCTGATAAAAGGAAGTACTTTTTCACACAGTGCATAAGAGCCAGCGTGGTGTAGTGGTTAGAGTGCTGGACTAGGACCGGGGAGACCGGAGTTCAAATCCCCATTCAGCCATGAAAACTAGCTGGGTAACTCTGGGCCAGTCACTTCTCTCTCAGCCTAACCTACTTCACAGGATTGTTGTGAAAGAGAAACTCAAGTATGTAGTACACCGCTCTGGGCTCCTTGGAGGAAGAGCGGGATATAAATGTAAATAATAATAATAATAATAATAATAATAATTAACAACAACAACAACAACTTTGGAACTCTCTGCTGCAGGATTTGGTTGAGGCTTGGATGGCTTCAAAAGGGGCTTGGATGATTCCATGGAGGATAGAGCTAAAAATGGCTAATAGTTTTGATGGCTATAGGCCACCTCTAGCCTCAGAGGCTTCTAAATATCAATTGCAGGGGAACAACAGCAGGAGAGGGGGCATGGCTTTGTCTTTCACCTTTTGCATGGTTTTGTCTTTTGCTTTTAGACTTCTCAGAGGCATCTGGTGGTAGGCCACTAGGGTTGCCAACTGTCCCACGCTGTGCAGGACGTCCCAACTTTCAGCAGGGAAATGCTCGTCCTGTTCGGGACGCAATTTCTCCCACTTTTTGACCTTGATTTAAAAACAAACAAACTTCTAAAGCTGGCACTGAGTGGCGATGGAGCAGGATGGTGGCGAGAGCATCCCCACCTCCCAAACGATGGGAAAGGAATAGCTGCTCCGTGGGGTATATGTGTGTGTGTTTTTTAAATAACAATAAGACATGACATACTTAATGATGGGGCATGAAGGAAGACAGCAAAGGGATGTTCTCTAGATGTGAGTGAAAACCCTGGAATCAGGACTCAGACATCAACTGCCAGGGACTCAGTCCAAGTATTCCTATACTTTATGGTTGTGTTCATTTTAATTGTAAGCTGCGTTTGTAGTTAATCTTGATTGAGAAGTGGAATATAACTATAGTAAATAAATAAAAGAGTCCAAATGGCTTGGAAGCAAAGAGATATTTCATAGCTTATGACCTGCCAGGTAACAGCATTCAGTGAAAGTCACCAAAAAATAGGTTTATTCATTCATTCATTCGATTTCTATACTGCCCTTCCAAAAATGGCTCAGGGCGGTTTACACAGAGAAATAACAAATGAATAAGATGGCTCTTATGGGATTAATGCAGAGAGAGAGAGAGAGAGCGAGAGCGAGAGCGAGAGAGAGAGAGAGAGAGAGAGAGAGAGCGCTTTTACATAACCTCACTTCCCTATAGAACTCACTGCTATGAAATGTACAATATTTTTAAAAGGTCTAGAAAAAAATCAGGGCAGCTGGGCATATCAACAGGCAGGGTTATACCCACAGTAAGGGAGGGACTGCCCTGGTTCTCAGAATCAGATCCTCTTTTCCGAACCCAAAAAAGCTCCTCCCACGCCCTTTCCCTAGATCATTTAAATAAAAAATGCTGACAGAACTCAATTTATGAGGGTAGCGGAACTTTCTTTGGCCCTGAGCCTTTTCAAAAAGTATGTCAAGATTCCAGATTTTTACATCAAACTCAGATCCTTGCTAATAAATAAGTAGGACAAAGTGCTGCGACCAGATACAAATTATGCTAGACATAACCCTGTAAGGAGCATGTGTGAGTGAGTGTGACTTGCTCCTTCCAATACAGCTTAAGACAAAAAGGTCAAATTGCCTACCAGGGTCTTTGATTTCCCATCGATGGCCAAGTCATGCCAATGCTTAGAGAGAGTGCCACTGCTCCACTTGGTTGGCACGGCTCAAAACAATATTTATGCTGGCTGGGAGGAGGAGATAGTTTTTAGGGATGTGCAAAACGTTTCGGGCACAGATCGATCTGTGCCCGAAACGAGCAATTTCGGGTGATTCGGGGCCGAACCGAATCACCCCCGATGCCCCCCAATATTTTTCGGGCCTGAGCCGAATCACCCCTGATCCGTGCCTGAAAAATTCGGGTGATTCGGGATGACGTCTCTTTGAATTTCCCACCTTTTTGCCTCCATTGATTTGAATGCAAAAAGGTCTGATGTGACATCTGCTCGAATTTTGGGTCCCAGGGGCAAAATAGTGGGGTGGGGTGGTAGTGCCTAATGGGTGGAGGCTACCACCCAAGTTTCAGGGGAATTGGGCAAAGGGCTGATTTTGGGGGAATTTTTTGAAGTTTTAGTGTCTTTGGGGCAGATCAGGGGCATAGCGTGGGATCTGGGCAAAAAGAGTGGGGTGGTGTGGTAGTGCCTAATTGGTGGAGGCTACCACCCCAATTTCAGAGTGATTGGGCAGAGGGCTGATTTTTGGGGAATTGTTGAAGTTTACGCATCTTTAAGGTTTTTCTCCATAAAGAAGCATTGAGGTGTCAGCAAATGTATAGCTTCACGTGGGGGGCAAAGGGGTGGCCTAGAGCAGTGTGGGGTTGGTGGTTGTGCCAGGTAGGGGCAAGGAAGCTACCTGAATTTTTTCAAAGGATTTGGGCAGAGGGCTGATTTTTGGTAAATTGTTGAAGATTACACGTCTTTAAGCTTTTTCCTCATAGGGTATACATGGAGCTTTCAGCAGCCCCATAACTGCACTTGGGGGTGCTGGGGTGGCCCAGAGCGAGTGGTAGTGTAGTGCACATAGGGTGCCAACCACCCCCATGGGTTTCTAACCCATGGGGTACAGGGTTCTGTTGTTTCTGAGGTATTCTGAGTGTGGATTCTATGATAGCAAATTAGAGTGGATTCATGGTGTTTCATTGAAAATCTCATTTGCTATCATAGAATCTACACTCAGAATACCTCAGAAACAACAGACGTGAAGCTATACATTTGCCCCCCACGTCAAGCTATACATTTGCTGACACCTCAATGCTTCTTTATGGAGAAAAACCTTAAAGATGCGTAAACTTCAACAATTCTCCCAAAATCAGCCCTCTGCCCAATCACTCTGAAATTGGGGTGGTAGCCTCCACCCATTAGGCACTACCACCCCACCCCACTCTTTTTGTCCAGATCCCACGCTATGCCCCCGATCTGCCCCAAAGACACTAAAACTTCAAAATTTCCCCCCAAATCAGCCCTTTGCCCAATTCCCCTGAAACTTGGGTGGTAGCCTCCACCCATTGGGCACTACCACCCTACCCCACTATTTTGCCCCTGGGACCCGTTTTTCCTACCCGAATCGATTCGGATTCAGATTTCATCCGAATCCAAACCGAATCAAGGGTGATTCGGGAAGCCCATATCCGGGCACAGAACAGAACGGGGGTGATTCGGTTCGGGTCCCGAACCGAATCACCAAAAACCCGAATTGCACACCCCTAATAGTTTTATGTCTGCATCCATTTTTGCTGTGAAACACTCTGACTGCATTAGTGTGCATGCACTAGATGAGAACTCCAAGGAGCTTCTCCTCCTCCAAAAGGGCGGCTCTGGTTGGCCATGGGTCACTATTTCTGCAAAACAGCACCGGGTTGGAGTTTCCGATGCTTTAGGTTAGTGGTTTTGACTTGGCTAACCTTAGTTGTCCCACTGAAAGTTTATCAGAGGTTCCCCCATGAGGAGACCAGAAATGGAGACAGGGCATAAGATTTCTTGAAAGGCCGCTTCCCCACTACTGCTGCTGCAATCACACCCTTCACTGTGCAGTTCCAGGAGAGCACCAAGTGGAGAGCAAGGCCCAAAAGGTTGGGCGAGTGTTGGTGTGAACTGAATGTGTGCCCTCGACAACATGCCTCGGGGTCTTCTGAAATGCACAAGGATTCCACAACGTGTGCGTAGGGTTTCCTTGGGGGGAAGCCACTCCACGTGGAAAGAGTTGCCCAAATGTTTGTGATGAGGCAAGACTTTGAAAGCAGAGTGTTTGTGTGTGCAAAATTTAAACTCTCCCTGCTTGGATAGGCTCGTCCCAGATGAGTTGGGTTCAGCCCCCTTCCAGCTGTGCCCCACTTGACATGAGACTCACTCCCCAGCTGTTTGAAAGAGAGCCCCTCCCCCTTCCGCTTGTTACCCTCTTCCCCAAGAGGAGAGCTTTGCCCTCGGGAAAGGCAGGAGGAAGGCTGGCAGGCAAAGGGGCGGGCTGGGCTTTTCAAGTGGTAACACTGAATGCCCCCCAAATCCCTCGAGACTTTCCATTTTTGAACACTTGTTTGAACACTTGAAAAGCCCAATCCATTTTGGATGCGAGCTGGAGGGGACCCAGCTCACACATCCTCGCTAAACAGAGGAATTCTCAATAGCAAGAGAGTCTGAGAAGAGAAAAGCCTTGCTTGGCGGCGACTTCAGCTGAGAGCAGGCAGGCAGATGAGCAGTGCAGCATTCTCGGTAGAAGACCCATTGCCAGTGAGACTGTCTTGCTTTCTCTCTCCCAATAGGTGAGAGGCCTTTTGAATGCCGCTGGGAAGAATGCAACAAGAAGTTTGCCCGCTCTGATGAGCTGGCGCGGCATTTCCGCACTCACACCGGGGAGAAGAAGTTTGGCTGTCCTCTCTGCGAGAAGCGCTTCATGCGCAGTGACCACCTGACCAAGCACGCCCGCCGGCATGCCAACTTCCACCCAAGCATGCTGAAGAGGAGGAGCGGGAGCAGTTCCCGGACGGGCTCTGTGAGCGACTACAGCCGCTCAGACGCTTCCAGTCCCACCATCAGCCCAGCAAGCTCGCCGTAGACCTGCCTGCACTGGATGTTCGCACTTTGCTCTCCTTGTTTATACATGTACTTCTTGGAGTTTCATTTGCATTGCACACTGCTTTTTTTTTTTAACTCCTTTTCTTTATTATTATTTTTTAAAAAATACATTGTCTTCTCTCACTGCAACTCACAAGCAGAAAATATTTGGCACAGCAGAACGAACCTCATTCATTGATGGAGCTCTTCCCCATTTTTCTGCCAGCAAGCCGTTACCAGCCAACATTATCTGGACCCCCACGCCCCACAAAGCCTTAAGAAGATACTCTGGTTGGTGATTTTTTTAATATATACATATTTTTAAAAGACTCTTGCTCAGGTGTCAAAGCAAATTTTGTAGAAAGAGACTGCAAAACAGGAATGCCTATACAGTTCATTCAACCGGGTTGAATTTTTTTCCCCCACCTCCTCTCAACTTTCTCAGGGATATGTATTTATATAACACAGTGATGAAGACACACCTTCCTACAGGTTCACTTGCTCAACAGATTTGCACTCCAAAAAGTAGTGTTGGGTTCTTTCGCACACCAAGGAGGAAGCCAATATTGGACTTTGTGCTTGAATGGTCTGGTTTCACAGTTGGTTTAAATTCTTTGGGGGAAATAGGACCTTATATGGCATGCCCCAAGACTATTTCATACAGTTGCTCTTTGTTTTTTTTAAATTTCATACTGAGATGATTCTATCACACCAGCTTCCTGTTGCAAAAAAAGCTTGTTCGAGCTTGATTCATTGGGGTTTTACCCCCATTCATTTTCAGGTGGGGTGAGTTCTTTTTAATTTTTTTAAAAATTGTTTTTGTAAAATTTTTGTAAAAAAACAAAGTAGATGCCTTAATCAAAATTTCTAAATATAGGGAAATGTATTTACACTGGGAAACAGCTTATTTAAGTACAAAATGGTAGGATCGCACTTTTGAGGCATTAAAACTTGCAATCCTTCAGGCAAAACTCCATTGAAATGAATGGAGAATTTTCTGGCAGGATTGTGCTCATTGTCCCTCATTACCTGCACTGTTTGGCTATTTGGTGGCTAACAAAAATAGCATGCAGACTGGATCAACTTGAACAGTTTTACTGTTTAGTTTCACTTTAAAAAAAAGTGAGGGGGAGGGGCACGTATCCAAACTGATTATGACTTTATCAAGGTACTAATTTACTATAAAGACTCTGGATTGCAGTAAGCTGAAGACATTGCTTAAAGACAGAAAGCTTCAATCCAACACTGCAATGCTGCCAACGGCCAGTAAGCAATGAGGAAAAAAAAAACCAAGCAGCAGTAATGAGAAAACATTTTATTCCTGGGGAAAGGAAAAAAAGAAAACCCATATCTAGAAAGTGTTACACAAATGGTGTTTTAGTTCAATACTGTAGTACGTCCTCCAGCATCTTAACATTGTGCAGGGACTGTCTGGATACAAGAGAACTCCCTGTCCCAACTGGACGCCAAGGATCCCCAGACTGGCTTCCTACCTTCCTGACCTCTCTTCATGTTGCCACAATCCTGACTGGACATCACTAAGCCTCGTGCCCACAAGAGAATCTTCCTCATCTGCCAGGCCAATGCCGGCCAATCCTAAGGTGAACTACCTTCAAAAAGGGCTTTATGGCTATTTTAAAAATAAACACTTCAACCCAACAAGAGAAGTCTGTACACATAAACAGCCTTCCATATGCATTGCTGATGCCAATCGGAGCTCCACCGAATAGCATGTATCCATCCTTTCGATGCGGATTTGGATCCATCCTTTCGACGCGGATTCGGATGGGGAAGCACAATTGGCTCCAGGGCCACTCATTGCTATCCATGTTTAGCTGGAGCAGGACCAAGGTTCATAAATACAAATAATTTAACTATAAAGTGGTCTATGCTTTACAATTAAAAACAAAAAAACAGAAAAACCTTTAAAAGCCAACAAGAATGCTGGGAGATTTCCGCAACCTCATTGTTGCTGAATTGGCTGATTCAGATGCGGTTTACTAAACATTCAGGTGCTTTTCACATTCCATTTTGAAATAAAATTACTGTAAGTGGTAAATGCAGTCAACTGTAGCACAGTAAAACAAACTCAATAGCCCCAAACTGCTGTTTATGGTAAGTGTAATCCTCTCTACATTCCAAAGGTGTCTTAACCAAGATCTTCCTTCCTGCTTTGCAATGATTCTGTTTTGCCAGCTCCCCGTCCCCCACCTCTAAACTGTACTGTGTATTAACTGCCAGAGGAAAATAATATGCCGCCAATTTAAAAGTAGCTTTTAGGTACATACAAATATTGCTCTAAGTACCAGTCATTCTCTCCACTGTATTGCTGCCTGTTATACAAACAAAGGTCAAAATATAGATATTTCAGTATTTTATGGGCATTGGTTTCAAAGTTCAACTTTACAGGACCGTTTCCAACTCCTTTCAGCTATAAACTGGGCTAGGCAAGGCTTGTTAGTATGGATTCATAACCAGATGGAGACCAGTGGGCCGATCTGGCCACCATTACAGGAGGTCAAAGTCCTGTTTGTTTTGAGCAACGAGTTGCCAGACTTCTGTTAGCCTGAAGAGAGGCACAGCATTCGGCTTCTAGGGCTGCAACAATAATGTCTGTGGCAGAATCGAATGAGACCAGCCATATGAAGGTATTCAGAAATCAGAAATTCACATTCCAAATCATGTTGGTAGTTCAGGCTGGAAGTGGGTATCATTTGTAGGGCCTGAGGAGTATTCAGGAGAAGGAAACTCTGCTAGCTATATCTAGATGCCAGTCCCCTTAGGCCTATCATAGAAATTGATTTATGATCAGACAGAAACTGGTATTGTCATAGTAAGAGGGAGATAAATGACTGTAAAGTCTACTCTAACCACACCATCATAGGAACACAGGCAGCTGCCATATACTGAGTCAGACCACTGGTCTATCTAGTATTGTCTTCACGGACTGGCAGTGGCTTCTCCAAGGTTGCAGGCAGGAATCTCTCTCAGCCCGATCTTGGAGATGCTGCCAGGGAGGGAACCTGGAACCTTCTGCTCTTCCCAGAGTGGCTCCATCCCCTTAGGGGCAATCTCTTGCAGTGCTCACACTTCTAGTCTCCCATTCATATGCAACCAGGGCAGACCCTGCTTAGCTAAGAGGACAAGTCATCCTTGCTACCAGAAGACCAGCTCAGGAGTTCTCAAACTTGAGTCCCCAGCTCTTGGACTACAATGGCCACTGTGGCTGGGGATGACGGGAGTTGTAGTCCAACAACAGCTGGGAGCCCAAGTTTGAGAACCCCTGACTCAAGAGGATGTTATTTCTCCAAGGACATATTTCCCTTTCACAAGCAGTGTGAAATCAGATCCCACACAAGCGGTAATGAGTGGTAATATTCGTTTCGCAATGTCCCTGCCAATCGGGGCTAGCCCAAATGCGCCAGCATCCCCAACAGTCCCCTGGGGTGGCAACATTTTAGGGATTCCAAACAAAGCAGCGTTTAGGGTGCTAAACAGGAGCCAGGAATTACACCCACCGAGAGCTGCTGACAGTGCATGCACACTCCCAGTCTTTGACCAAGGGCTATTCCTTGCTGGATTCATGGGTGGCTTATGTGACTATATGCCGTTGTTCTTCCCCACCCCTGCCACCCAAGAAGCTAGGGAGCAAACCTGAGACCTTGTGCAAGCAAAACATGCCCTGTCACGGCTATTCATGGACCCTCTCTGTAGAGGCTGCTGATCTAAACTGACAGGGGCTCATCTCTTAAAGCTACTTACAGTATCAGAACTCTCAAGTGCATTCAGGGCAGGATTGGGGCCTTAGCAAAGTAAACAGCAGGGAAAGTAGCATCCATATCTATTTGGGACGTTGCTAATTTGGAATTTGGTGGCTTCTGTCTACCTATTTGGGACATTGCTAATTTGAGATTTGGAGGAAGTATGAACAATGCTTCAGAGATTATTTAAAAAAAACATGATTTCCGTTCCTTTCAATTTCATAAATAATAGTAAACATAAAACAAAACACTCAGGGCTTGCTAAAAACAGTCTCTTTCTGGAGATAGAGAGCACACAAAACCTCATTTTAGCAACCGTTTCACCCGTCATTATTACTGTAAATAGAATCCAGCATTTGATGTCAATTCTATTTTGGATTTTTAAATGAAAAGGGGTTCATACGATCAAGATTAAAGAGCAGATACATTTTCCCCTCTGTGATTGTGTGCGCACACACACTTAAAAATAAATAAATCAAGACTATTTGATTCTATGTAGCAGCTATTCGTAAACCTATCAGAACCTCCTGAGCAAAAAATGCTAAAGCATTTCTCTCTGGGGACGTTCAGCTTCCTGCTTCTTTGGCTGTGCTTGCTCTAGTGCATACTTGGAGAACTTGTTGTGCGCTGGGCACATGGGCCACTGAACACACACGCCTGACTTGTGCTGCGGGTGTGTGTGTGTGTGCTGATGCACAGCCAACCCATGCAGTGGGCCCGTTTCTGCAATGGGCGAGGAGGACAGTATCGTTGGTGAGCTCTCCTGTCCCAGACTGTCTCTCCTTCAACATGCGCAGTTTCATCTACAGGACCACCCTCACAGCGGTGGGTGCTATTGTCGGTGCAGGCGCTGTCTTGGGGTATTCTCCAGTCCAGTCTAATAAGCAATATGGAGATTTCTTGACAGAGACCCCACAATGGTTCGTGTGTGTGCTCAGAAAGGATAGATTCAGACAAAGCCAAGGATGCAGCAGAGACATCATTGGCTTGTTTGTTTTTTAAGTGGTGGGTGCTCAGAGCTCTCCAATGAATAATCATTGCACTAAAAAACAACAATCCTGGGTGAATTAACTACGACAGTGTCCATCTGCATCTAACCGATGGCAACTGCGGAGGCTCACCTATGCTGGGCAATATGCATCATGCAATCCCAATGGCCTTATTGTAGCAGCAGTCTGGAAAAGACCCAAATTGGAGCTGGGTCTACACCAAATGCAGATCCAAGGGCAAGATCGATGCTGCACTGTGCTGCCTGTGGCTGAATGCTTCCCCCAAAATACATTCTTGGGCCACAGAAAACTAGATTACCAGGGAAAGGGTTCCAGCCTAGGCTAGTTTCCCACGGCTTCTTTTTTGTGGAGGAACATTTGAAAGCTACGCCTTCCCCACCACACACACACACACACACACACACACACACACACACACACACACACCCCTGCAGGCAAAGTGGTACAGTCCAGGGACAGTTTTACTCTGTGTAGAACAGGTGCTGGATTCAGCTCTACAACTAAGGTGGTGGACTGCATAACTACAGAGATATTTGGATGGGGGGCGGAGGGCATATGTTTGAAGGCACTGATGGATTATTGATGCATGGGCAGTTTGTGGATCATCAGCTTCTGGAGCACATATTTCATGCATGTTCCAGGTGAAAATCTGGAACATGGTGGGGTGGCGACTGCCATGTATGTCACGGGCATACAGAGCATTCAGACGAACCACTGTCAAACTGAATCCGTTCCCCCACCAAACCAAACCAAAGCACCCAGTGCCTTCTCTGCCACTGTCACCTTTTTGTTTGCATACACTGTCAGAAAACTTGGGGAACCACAGTGTGTGAGCGTGTTAATATGTAGCCTAGCTCTTCAAGGGCTGGGCTCATATGACAGACCACCTAGAAGAATTCTAGGCAGCAGGGCTCCGTGATCCGGGACGTCTCATTTTCCATCTGCTAGCTCGGTTCTCCTTGCTTCTGCCTTTGCCACTTTCACTTGGTAACAGTTTACAATTGCGTTTTGGGACAGGTATATTGAAGTGTATATATAGATAGCTAAACATATGGGTTTTTTGTACTTTACACATTTTTTACTGTAATGTTGGCCTTCTTTACTGCAGTCACCTAGAGGAAACTTCCAACTTGGCTGTCTCGTTCTCACAACACAATTGGAGTGTTTGGAAATATAGACGCCAGGTCAAGTGTAGGATCAAGCTGCAGGGCGTGGGCCCAGAAGGCCCTCGCCCACCTCTAGGTGATTTGAATTCATGCTTCGCTTTGTCCAGGCAATTGTGATAAGAATTCTAGGAGGTAAATGGTGTGAGCTATGCATTCCTCCGGAAACATGTTTTAGGTAGTCAAGTGTAAGGAAAACAAGTGCTCTATATAGCGATAAAGCTTGCTTTCTCATAATCTTTTGTTGTGATAATTTAACCAAGGAACCCCTCCACACTGATTTCCTGATGTGCAATTACTCCCATGTAGAACTTGAACAATGCAAAAAAAAAAAATTGGGAGCAAGCCACTGGGAATTTCTGAGCGGGTTACTCTTGGGAGTCAAGCTATACTATCAGCAGAACCAAGTGGAAAATATTTCCCTGCACTGCATATGGGGCGGTGAAGGCAGTCTGCGTGATGGCGGGTTCCCCAGGAAGGCCCCTCCCCTGGCAGTAGCATGCCAAAGAGAAGGGATCAACCTAACCTTCTCCCTGAAATGCAATTTTAATTTGTGCAGGGAATTTTGATTACGGAGAAGTGTTCTAACATGCAACTCCGAAGCTGAAGTGGCACCATCCAGGAAAAGCGTTACCACGGTAGCTGGCTGACTGTATCAGCTGGCCCCCTAAGGAATTAAGTTAAACAAATGCTTGCTAACTTTTGTGGCTCTCACCTAGTCCAATGGGCTGGTACAGAAGAAATCACCAGTCTGCTGAGCCTGTGGAGTATAGCAGGGTGTGGGGCAGAGAGCAGTCGGGTAGCCTCTTACATGCCGGAGCTGGTAAGGAAGTCCAGGCATGGTGTGGGAAAGAGCCGGCCCATCTTTATTTCTCCCCCGGGCGTCCAAGTACAGTATATGCAGAGACAGACCCATCTCCCTCCCACTCTCAAGGACAGGCGTCTTTGGAACCATTATGGGTCTTCACTGAAGAACATCTAGTGACAGGCCTGGCCAAAACTCCAGGTACAAACGGCTTTGAACTTGGGAGAAGTGTTCTTCTGTGGCTTGGGGCTGGTCTACACATCACGCCTAATGCCTAAAATGGCCGCCACTTATGAACTCGGCCCCATCATTGTTGTAGGTACATGTAGCACAAGGTCAGGCAGCCATTTCAGGCAGGGGGCGGCAGGGGCTGTTGTCCGGCCCCCTGCCATGGCCCTTGCCTCTCTGCCACTGCCTCTCCTCTCCCCGCTGTCTCCCCCTCACTCCTCCTCTTCCTCTCCTTCTGCTCCTCCCACTGCCAGCCAGTGCGCAACACACACACACACACACACCATCCCACCACCGCTGTTCTTCCCCTCTCCTAGATAAGAGGGGTAGTGGAGATGGGCCACACCGCTGGGAGGGCAGATTGGTGAGCAATGTGCTCTGTGCGCTGCTGGGAAGGGGTGGAGGTGCAAGAGCAGTGAGCAGCAGCAGCAGCAGGCATGCACCATGCGCCGTCCAGGGCTGGGTGGTGGCAGCCCCTTGTTGCTCTGCCTCAGGCACCAAGGGGGCTTGGGCCAGCCCCAGTGCAGCACCACCGCCAGGCAATGCCTCCTAGTTCACATCAGCCCCTTTCCTAGAGCACATGGCGTTGTCCTGGCTATGCGCCATGTGAGGAGGAGGAAGCAGGACATGATTATGGGTGGGACACTGGATTTGTGTCCAGGGAAAAATCCTTTGCTTGTCTTCCGCACTTGCTAGCTTGGCCTTTCCTGCAATTGCCAGCCTTTTCTTTCCCACCCCTTTGAGATCTCCCTCCTTGTCTCAAAGTTTATATCCGTAAGCTCACTGAGGCAGGACTCTACCTGCTTTGCTTATGTTACTCAGTAAAGGGCCCGATGCACAGATGGCACCCCATTGGTAACAGATAGCAACAACGGGGACCCGTTATCACACCAAGGTGCTTTTGCATGGCAAGGGAAGACCATCCTCAAGTCCCCTCTCTGCTGAAGCTATAACTGTGTGGAGTTACTTGTGCATAAATATATATATATAGAGAGAGAGAGATAAATATATACTCTGTGTATGAGTACATGAATGGAAGTATGTGGATTACACACGTTTACATCTATATTTTCACCTGGGGCTGAAAGACAACCGTTCTGGTCAATTTCAGCTCAACCCATTTTCTCAACAGCACCTCAGTACTTTCATTGGTCACTTTTGGGGATTTTTTATAATGAATCACTACATTGAAGTATTGCAGTTGTACAGCCATATATTGTCCTCTACTTGCTCTGCTGTAACCTTTTAAAAAATGTATTTTGTACTGCATAGAGTTCTATATTGTGACAATGTCCCTATGCAAGAAACAAAAAGACAGACAACTAACCAATGTCAAATGTCAACTTGTATGCATGATTAGTGATGTTTGAATTTCTGAATAAAATTAATGATTAAGAAAGAGGCATGGATCCATGACTCCTACCTAATAGACAGAACACCAAGTATCTGGTTAGTCATTCATTCCCAACTTAAAGCTCAACCCTAGGAACTTTAGTTTATCTGATGGGGAGGGGTTAACAGAATGGCTTCAGTTAGAGAAAACGGCTGCAATGTTCTCCTGCACAAGCTCAACGGAAATCGACGGGCGTTGCCCAAGAGCCTTCATTTCAACGGGAGCTAAACTAGTGGGAAACTTTCGGATGGATTGTGCCGAAGGACACTGAACACGACATATCTGCTTTCTCTTAATTGAGCTTATTACCAAATTAAGCTGCAATCCTAGAGATCCTGGGAAGTCAATTCCCTCAGACGCAGTGGGACATAATTTTGGGTAAACATGCTTGCGGTTGTGGGTTAGTTGGGATAAAAGCAACGTAAAACCAACCTAGGACATCAGTTTCTTGGGAAATGTATAGGCACAGGTTTCCTCAATTATTGCTGCCCAGATATGATCGTCTTAGAGGTTTCCACACCCAAACGCCCACACATCTAAATGCATGTGCTGCTGGCAGGTAGATTAACAGGCGTTTCTGCCTTGCCCTTGACTCAACACTTTATCATTAACTCTGAAGAGACTTGGCCGGAATCCATCTGTGCTGGAGATAATGAATGTGAGGTTGACGGTGGGGCCTTCCAAGTCTTCAAGGAAACAACCCCAGAGTGTGTCCACCTACTGATCACTGGAGACTAATTAGAGCTGTAGCCACACAACAGTCCAGGAAAGAGTGACGGTGCTGAGGAACAGGGACAGAAAAACAAGGCCACCATCATAGCACTGTAACAATGTCGGCGCCACGCCCCAGCTTATCACCAAAATAAGCCACCAACTGAATTGGTTTTCTGTATTACATTTCTATACAACCAAAAACAAATGTCTCCTGGTGGTTTAGAGAGAGAGAGAGAGAGAGAGAGAGAGAAGAGAACAAAGCCATAGATTAAAACCAAACAATTCAAACCAGTTAAAACAATATAAAAAACAGCAGCAGCAACAACAACAACAGTACAAGCCACCTACAGCTGATCAAAGGCTTGGTTATAGGGATGTGCACGGAAGTGGGCAGGAGAGACTTGAAGGCAGGGGTGTGTGTGTGTCTGTGTCTGTGTGTCGGTGTGTGTGCCGCTTTTAGTGCAGGGGAGGGTGTGCTCCTTTTTCAGTAAGTCCATGGGGTGGCAGTATATCTCCCTGCAACCCCATTTGCCCCCGTTTATCAGATATACCCAGCAGTATTGGATGTGCTTGCGCGCACCAGCGCAGGGACGCTGCCGCCCTGTGGACTTACTGAAAAAGGAGCGCTGGTGGGGGGGAGAGGGGCTGGAGGGGTAAGCTCACCTCCCTCCACACTTAAGTGGCATCCCCCCCCCCGCTGCCTTCGAACCGGTGGAACCTGTTCCATGCACACCCCTAGTTGGTTGAACACATGTGTCTTGAGAGCTCTTTTAAAGCCCACTATTGATGGGGAAGTTCTTGCCACAACAAGCAGCCCATTCCAGAGTGTCAGGACAGCAGTGGGAAAGGCCCAACCCTGAGTTGCTGCCAAACGAGCTGGTGGCAACTGCAGGCAGACCTCTCCAGAATATCATAAGAAGTTGTGGGGATCGTGGAACAGAATTCGCTCTCGAATACCCTGGGCCCAAGCCATGTAGGGCTTTAGAGGTAAACCACCAGCACGTCATCTTTTGCCCAGAAGTGTATGGGCAGCCAGTGTATTGCTTTTAAGGACTGCCTTGTACACCAACCTGGCTGCTGCATTTTGTACCAATGGGAGTTTCCAGACTACATATAAAGGCAGCCCCACATAGAGTGTATTGCAGTAGTCAAGTCTGGAGGTTACCAGCATATGCACCACTGTTTTTCTGTCATTCTACTCCAAAATAATAAATTAAAAAACCTATCTTTTGCATTTGGTCAGCACATAACAGTAGCCAAAACCACCTCCCATCTAATCTATGCTACAAATCTGTGTCAGCTTTCTACCAGTTTGAGCACCCTGACTTCCTTCAAAGGATCCTGGGAATTGTAGTCTGATGAGGATGCTGAGAATTCTCTCACAGAGATCCCGCAGAACTGCAATGCCCCGGGGAGCAGGATGACCGTTGAACTAATTTAAGTCTGTGGTAAAGAGACCCTCTCATAGACAATCCTATCCTCACATGATCAACTGTAATGATACCAGCTCACAGACTTCATCTGGAACTAGCTGAGTCCTCCAAATTGACCACAGTTAACCATTGATCATCTCTGTTTACTGGGAAAAGTCTGCAGCCTGTAATATATGAAGGGACATGCATAAACTGGCCTTTAAAAGAGCCCTTAAGGCACACTTTTTTAGCCAAGCTTTTAATAATCTCTGAATGTTTTAATTTTGTAATTGATTGATGTTTAAATATTTTAATTGTGGTAATCTTTGAATGTTTTAAAATTTAATTGTATAATAGTTGTTTTTATTCTGTTTTTAGCATGTTTTGTAAACCACCTAGAGCCTTTGGAGTCAGGCAACATATAAATTAATAAATAAGTCCCTGAGGTTATTGATCTCCGCCATCAAATATTTCAATTCAGCTGCTTGGCCATTAGAAAAACATTTAAGATACAGTGTGGGAAATTAATATGGCAGAGAGCTATATAAATAGGTCAAATAATATGCCAAATCAAATCATAATACATTTAGGGCATTGGGGAAGTTTGCATAGTATTTTTTTTTTTTAAGGAACAATTCAAATTTTATGCAAATAAGGGGGAGGTTTTTCCCATTCATCCTTTTCCAGAAACCCCACATCTCTGCCATCTCTGCCTCATTCATCCATGAAACTCACTGAGTGACTCTGGGCCAGTCATGCACCTCTCAGCCTAACCTACCTCATAGGGATGTTGTGAGGATAAAAATAATCATGTGAGCTCCTCAGAGAACGAGCGGGATATAAATATAAAAATAAATAAAATAAAATAAATTATTCCTCACTACGGTGGTGGATAAGGAAGACAGAGCAGCTGTGAGAAGCCAGAATGGATCCTACCTCAAACTAATTAGTAAGGATATATGAACTGGTTCAAACTCGAACTGGTTCGAATTTGAAACGGGGTGGTTCGATGGTTCGAATTCGAACCAAACCAGCCATCAGGTTTGAGCTGCAGGTTCAAATTCAAACCAAACTGGGGGTGGTTTGATTTGAAACGGTTCAAACCTCCAAAAGTGGGTGAGTAGCTAGCACCAAGGGGTACCTACCACCAAAACCCCAAAGCAATCGGACACTCGTACGATTTTTTATGAATTTTGAAATTTCTTTTTATTTTTCAATCATAGGATATAATGGGACTCGAACCAGCCCATTATTCCCTATTGTGGAGCACCCATGAGTGTCAACAACCACCCAAACCGCAAAGCAATTGGACAATCCTATGATTTTTTATGAATATTTGAAATATTTTTAATTATTTTTCTCATAGGGTATAATGGGACACAAACCAGCCCATTATCCCCTATTGTGGAGCACCTAGGGGCACAAAAGTGGGGTGGGTGGTAGGCACCCACAAAATCTCAAGGCAATCAGACACTCCTCAAGGCAATCGGGGTTTGGGTGGTTGTTGGCACCCATGGGTGCTCCACAATAGGAAATAATGGGCTGGTTCAAGTCCCATTATACCCTATGAGAAAAAAATATAAACAAGTTTCAGAAATTCATAAAAAACCGTACAAGTGTCCGATAGCTTTGGGGTTTGGGTGGCAGGTACCCATGGGTACCAGCTACCACCCCACCCACTTTTGGCGGTTCGAACCGAACCAGGGGGTGTGTTTGAGCAAAACTGAACCACACCCTCCTGGTTCGAACATGGTTCGAATTTGAACCAAACTGGGCAAACCGGTTTTGTACACATCCCTACTAATTAGCAAAGCTAATGTGTGCACGCACATATTACATACTTTCTGTGGCAGAAAGCAAAAGGCCCTGGAGGTCTACAAACACAGCACCATGAAAGGTAACTGCCTAATAATCAATAAGACCTTAATTACTCTACAGGACTAGGACGAAGACATCTGTAACTTGTAATCGTAGTCTCATCGGGATGTACACAAAAATCTCAACCTGCCCAACCTGATGAGGCTTGGAGAAGCTGTGGATTCTGTGTTGTTTTTGCTCTCACTTGGCAGAAGCAAATGCTCCCAAGGCAGCAAGGAGGGTGTGTGTGTGGATGGTTATCGGGAATGTGCTGAGAAAAAAACACTCCCACTCAGGTGGATGTGCTCTCTTTGGCTATTGGGGGGGGTTATCTGAGAATGCCCCCCCCGCCCAAGAAATGCTGCTCACCTGATCAAGCACCCCATATGTCTTGGATTCCATTTAGACTAAATTTGGTGGCACCCTTAGGACTGGGTCGATTTTCTGACCCACCCCTCAAGAAGTTTCACAGGACTTATTGGAAGTTTGTAGTCTTCCCCTGAGATTCTACAGATATTTTGCCGGAAGAGACAGCAATGTTTAAGAAGCATTTGGTAACATGTGCCTCTGAGCATATGGTGAGTGCTGTTACCTCAGCAGGCAACAATGGCAATCAATCAAATTTGTAAAAGAGGTGGCAGCACTCACCATATGCTCAGAGGTGCATGTTACCAAATGCTACAGCTTTTGCTGTTGCCACCAGCCTATGCAGACAGTGGATTGGGCTACGAAGAACCAAGCCAAATTTTACTGCCATGGTTAAGAACATAAGAACAGCCCTGCTGGATCAGGCCCAAGGCCCACCCAGTCCAGCATCCTGTTTTGCACAGTGGCTCACCAGATGCTGCTGGAAGCCACAGGCAGGAGTTGAGGGCGTGCCCTCTCTCCTGCCATTACTCCCCTGCAACGGGTACACAGAGGCATCCTGTCTTTGAGGCTGGAGGTGGCCCACAGCTCTCCGACTGGTAGCCATAGATAGAATTCTCCTCCATGAAGTCATCCAAATCCCTTTTAAAGCCATCCAGGCTGTTGGCTGTCACCACATCCTGTGGCAGAGAGTTCCACAAGTGGATCACGCGTTGTGTGAAAAAGTACTTCCGTTTGTTGGTCCTAGACCTCCTGGCTATCAATTTCATGGAGTGACCCCTGGTTCTAGTGTTGTGTGAGAGGGAAAAGAATTTCTCTCCACTTTCCACCATGCAAGGTTGTGGTTTTGCAAGCCAGTTCAATAACTCAGGCTGGATGTCAGATCTCATACCTGCATGGCATGAACATCATTAATTAATTAATTAATTAATTAATTAATTAAAAATAAAATAAATGAACATCATGGGCTTTTTACTTTTGCTTTTGGCAACTCAGTTGAATTGCTACACTCATCCCTTTTTAATTGAATTTCCTCGCTTTTAAAAACAGAGGATCCCCATATGTGCCACTTGACAGAAGTGTGTTCAGTACAAGGAAAGTGAAAATACTGCTTTAGCATTGCTGGACGTAATAAAGAGGCAGACAGGCATGCTTGGGTTTAAAACAAACCACATCTTTGACAAACTTCAAATAAAGTTGTGGCTTGTTTTAAATGGGGTGCTTAGTTACATAATAAGAGTGACATTTGCCTATACTTTTCTTATTGTATGGAGAACAACAATGCCATGTTACCCAACATGGTGGTGTGTGTGTTTTAAATAAATACATGTAACTGTGATATCACTATAACTACCAGTACTATTCATCCCACCCCCAACCCCCACCACAACCACAACCGGACACAACTGCTTGTGTGCACTCAGGTTATTTTCATTAAAACCAATGACTTATCCCCAACAACAACCCTGCGAAGTCATTTAGTCTGAAAGAGAAAATGCACTGCTTATGCAATTCCCTTCCACTCCATGCTTTCCCCCAACAACCACCCTGTGAGGAAGACCAGGTAGCTCTTTACACTGCTGAGTCAAGATGTTTACCAGCCATTCCCCACCAACTGGGTCTAATGGTCTCCATCTCCCCGATGGTCATGATTCTTCTACTGGCTCTAGCAATCATTTTTCTCCTCACACGTTAGTTGTCTCTCTTTATCTATCCAAATGTCAGAAAGGTATTCCCCTCCTCTTCCTCTCTCCTCACGAACATTCTATAGAGTATTCTTGGTAGCCCTAGAGAAGGGCCAGGAGCACCTTCCTTATGAAGCAAGGAAACACCTGGGGCTTTTGAGTTTAGAAAAAAGACTATTGAGGGGAGACATGATAGAGGTCTATAAAATTATGCATGGTGTGGAGAGAGTGGAGAGTGAGAAATTTTTCTCCCTCTTGTGTAACACTACAACCAGGGGTCATCCCATGAAACCGACTGCCAAGACATTCAGGACCGACAAAAAGATGTACTTTTTCACACAATGCATAGTCAAACTATGGAATTCTCTGCCACAAGATGTGGTGGCAGCCAACAGCCTAGATGGCTTACACAAGGTTGTAGGGATGTGCATGAACCTGTTAGGCATTCTATTCAAGAACCCTCTCCATGCCTTAAAGTCACACACGCCAGCCTCCTGGGTGTGCATGGAACCAGTTCCATTCACACCCCTACAAGGTTTTAGATAAATTCATGGAGGACAAGCCTATCAATGGCTACTAGTCTGAGGCTATAGGCCATCTCCAGCCTCACAGGCAAAATACCTCTCAATACCAGTTGCAGGGGAGCAACAACAGGAGAGAGGGCATGCCCACATCTCTTGCCTGTGGGCTTCCTAGAAGCATCTGGTGGGCAATGTCCACTGTGTGAAACAGGCTAGACTAAATTGGCCTTGGGTCTGATCCAGCAGGGCTGTTCTTATGACTGCAATGGAGCACATGTGTATCTGACTTTACCATCCAACCTAATGAGAGCAATTTTTTAATTTGTAGAAATTCAAAACATGTATTTCAACAAACCCATGAAAGATCCTCATATGGAAGACTACTGAAACAAGATGCTTTCCAAAGAAATTGAGTCAGTTTGGACTTCACTATTATTTAGCAAACCCCGAATTGTAAGTATAGGGTAAAAAAAGAAGACCCAACCATGGTGTTAGGGTCTCATGTCTGCTTTTCAACTTCTGCTCCTCATAACATAGCCATTTCCCCACAGGTTCATTTAATAACTGTCACAGTTGTTCAGCAGGCAATTCTGAGCTTTAAAATGCCTGCTCTAGCAGGAATAATGCAAAAGGAAAGCTTTGAGGAACGATGGAAGGTCGAGGTTGGGCAAAATAACATGACAGAATGCTGTTTTACCTCCTCACTTATAAAACTCAGGCACTCCTTTGCCTAGGTAATAAGAACTGCTGAGCAACACTTAAGTAATCATATCAAAACTTTATTAGTTTTGCTTGAAGTTAAATTTCACTTCGGGCAAAAATATGGCAGAAATCTTACTTACAATTTCTTTGTGGGCACCAGCTGCTGTCACATCTTAACAGTAGAGGGAAGCCCCGCATGTCTTGAATCATCAGAATGTGTCACTTGCTGTTTTCTTGAACAGCGTCTTATTGCAACCCATCTAGCCACATCATCTTTGAAAAATCCCTTTCTTCCACTTAATCTGTCCAGAATGATGCTACTTCTCCTTGGGCTCAGCCTCCTTGGCCCACTTCCCACGCCTGACCTTGAGCTCCCAGAGTCACAGCTTTTGTCATGTCTTTTGTGACATAGGTCCTTCAGTCAGGAACTTGCTTGATTATTGAGCTCGTCAGTCTAGCCCTTCTCCAGGCACATCCACAGTCAGAAAGTAAGTGAGTGGCAACTGGGGAAAGGCCTTTCCTAGCGGTGTTATCCTGCCCTTGGAAGCCCCTCCCCAGAGAGACCCACCTGGCTAGTGCCAAATTTGATGAGTTTGGGGCAGCTGGCAAAGACCTTTTTATTCCTCCAGGCCTTGTAGTGTTTTAATTAGTGCTGGGCCAAAGGTCTTCCTCCATTTTCACCAAATAAATCCTCTTCAGTGAAAATGGAGGATGTCCTGTATCATTTGGGGGGGAGGCACAAAAGTGATGGAAACAGAGAGTTCATATTAAGAGCTCATGTGAACGAAACACTTGAGAGAAAAAGAATAAAAGCAAACTAGCTGGGATGGGCGCAGAGTATCTGCGCCTCTAGTTCACTGTCACTCCCCCCCGTCCCCCCTGCTCACTCCCCCCCGTCCCCCCTGCTGTTTAACCCACCTGTTGCTGTTGTTTTCTTCCCGTCCAGCCTCCGCCTTCTTCTGCCTGCCCGCCTCCCGCCCCACCCGCCATTTTCTCTGCCCGCCCACCCAACCACCGGCTGGCCAGCCAACTGCCACTGTTCACCGCCATCTTTTCCCCCCCCACCATTTTCTTCTCTCCCGCCCGTCCCCGTCACTATCCGGCAGCTGCTCACAAACACTCGCAAGAGCTGCCACACATGGGATTCACGCCGGGTACACCTAAGAGAAATATATATACATAGAAAATAGATAGACAGACAGATAGATAGATGGATGTTACTGGAGTGGGCATTCTACCATCCAGGTACAACTACCACCCACACCACCGAAAAAGGTTTTTCCACTGCTTGGCACTCATTGAACCCCTGAAGGTGGGTGCACTCAGAGTAGAGACAAACCTCCACGGACAGACAGCGATGTTGGTGAGAAACCCACTTCTGCTCTTATTCTCAGAGCACCTCTCTCTCCTGGGCAGCCAAAATGCTAATCCTGGCCATCGCTGGGGGAGAAAGAATCTACAGTGTTTGCAGCTGTGCCCTGTCCAGCTCCAGCCACGTGAGCATGCTGCCATCTCGCTCTGGAAATTCGAGAGCCCTGTCCCAGTGTGGGTTTTTTTTTTCCAGAAATGGGTTCATGCGCCTTTAAGAGGTGAATGTTTGCGCTTTCCCAGGCTCTGCTGTTGTGGGGAACTAACCAAATGAGTCATTCTTGCAAGATCCTGGAGACAAAATTGCATGGACACCAAACAGAACAGAACAATAGCAACCGGAGCCCAGAGACTCCTCCCCTTTCATCCTCCTCTGGCTGCACCCCCTCCCTCGCTGAACACACATTTCCCATCAACACGTTTTATAGGACAGGAGTGCCCAAGTGGAACAGAAGCCAGGATCCAGCCGGCAAGAGCTCCTGGGCTTGCATGTTTCTCATTCTATTTATCTGACTTTCCCCATTGCTGGGCAGCCAGCCAAGGCACAAACAAGATCAGTTTGTACTAGCCATCCACCTATTTCCCCACATGGTTTCCCACCTTTTTCAAAAACGCAACACGCAGCGACTGATTTCTCCTGGCAGGCTACAGAGAGGGGGAGGCCGATGTTCGCCAGCCTCTCTGTTGGGTGATGGGACGTGGAGGGGGCCGGAGCCGACACTCCGTTCGTTAGGCTCGTGGGCGCCCTTGGGCGACACCACACCAAGTTTCCATCCGCAAGTCTCAAATGCTGTGCTCAAAATTATTTACGGGAAAATTTATTTTTTAAAAGATAGTACAGAGGTATTCAGGGTGGTTTAGAAACACTTGCCCGGTGGTTGCTTACAGGATGGGGACGTCTGCATCTGCTTTGGATGCAGAAGGTCCCAGATTCCACCCCTGACGTGTCTCCAGGCAGGGCTGGGAAAGATGCCTCTCCGAAATCGTGGGAGTGTCGCTTTCAACCAGTGCAGACAATACTGAGCTAGATGGACCACGGCTCTGATTTGGTATAAGGTCGCTTCCTATGTCCCTGTGTTCTTTCAATCATCCCATGCAGACACACAGAGGGCTCTGCATCCATGCAGTACCCACTTTGGAAGCTTCTACAGCTTTGCCTGAGTGTTTTTTTGATGGGCGCCCTGCCCCTATGAGCACACAGCCCCCCACTGTCTGCCTTCAGTTCAATATGCCCACCACATCAGAAGAAGAAGAAATTTGATTTAAAAAGCTACCATGGGGAAGAGGGAGAGTTGTGTGACTGCACAGATAACCACCCAAAGCACATCAGCTACAGGAGAGGAGAGCTGGTCTCATGGTAGCAAGCATGACTTGTTCGCTTAGCTAACCCTGGTTGCATTTGAATGGGAGACCACATGTGAGCACTGGAAGATATTCCCCTCAGGGGATAATGGAGCCGCGCTGGGAAGAGCAGAAGGTTCCAAGTTCCCTCCCTGGCAGCATCTCCGAGATAGGGCTGAGAGAGATTCCTGCCTGCAGCCTTGGAGAAACCGCTGCCAGTCTGAGAAGACAATACTGAGCTAGATGGACCAAGGGTCTGACTCGGTACATGGCAGCTTCCTATGTTCCTATATGTAAGCAGCCTTCGTTTCTTCTTTGTGGCTTCTGTGCATTCACACCTATGGGATCATGGCAAGCTAAAGCTTACCTGGAAGAGGTGGGGAATCTCAAAGAAGAGATTCCAAAAGCAAACACATCTCCTTGGGCCCCAAAGAAATAGGCAGCGTCAGTACAAAGGGGTAGGAAGGAAGTATCCCAAAAGCATTTATGAAAACAACAGACATACAACAGCACTACCAAAGGATGGATCACATCACAATCCAAAGTCTAGAGCATAAGGCTTAATAAACATGGCAGCCTAGGACCACGCAGTTACCTTACAGAAGTCTGGGATGGAGGCACCTTGAGAAAAGGCTGCCGATACAGAAATATCTCTGGTTGAGGGTGCCAGATTTAAGAGAGCTGCTTAGCTAGTTCAGAGAGGAGGAGAACCAAAAGGGAGAGTCATGAGAAGAAGGTTGCAGACCTTTCCTAGGACTCCACAAGCAGACAATAAGGTGTTGTTTTTGTGGACTGTAGCAGTTCTGTGCAAATGCAATGAGAAACCTCTACAGACATCAAGAACCGGTTAGGTCCCTGGAGCGCCTGTTGGGCATCAGAGGTGGGAGAAGGCAACAGAACGGGAAAGCAGATGTCCTAAAAGAGGTGGAAAGCGAGGATGATCTCGGGAAGGAATGAGGGGTCAGGCTGGGCTAGGACCTTCGCCTCAAGGATGATAAAGAACGGAGGATCCGAATGCAGAGCCTGCAGTTCTTCCTCTCAATGAGCCAAAGTAGCAGCTATGTGAAAAGCTGACAGCCACAAGTGGCCAAGCATCAAAAGGACATAGGCTTCAAGAAGAGAGCACCAAGTTGGGATCCCAGGCCCAAACTGCAGGGGGTAGAAACAAACACTGCAAACCTTTAAGGAAGTGCTTCACTACAGAGGACAGGAAGAGGAAAGCTAAGGAGGAGGACCAACAGGAGGTGGCGATCAGTCGCAGCAAGGTGTACTCGGATGGGCAACATTGACTCTGGCACTACGGGATTGTATCCAGGCGCCGTGTATTAACTGTGTGTTGCCCCCTGAAGTCCAGCCCAGTCTCCAGGACCCCACCCCACTTTCCCCTTGGCCTAGAAAAAGTGCTGTGCAGACCTAGGATGGAAACACTGCCAATGAACTATACTGAACCCTCTAACCAAATACATGATCAAACCTGGAGTGGAGACTAAATTCAAGAGTCAAGATTTAAGAGACAACCCCAGCACTGCCATTTCATCGTGTCAGTTAGCTTCAAAAATAAACTTTAGGAAAAAAAGTTTCTATCCACTCCCAGCACAGTACTTCCAGTGACTGTTGCTGGTGTGTGTCTTATGTTTCTTTTTAGAATGTGAGCCCTTTGGGGACAGGGAGCCATCTTATTTGTTTGTTATTTCTCTTTGTAAACCGCCCTGAGCCATTTTTTGGAAGGGTGGTATAGAAATCGAATGAATGAATGAATGAATGAATGAATGAATAAAAGCCAATTACATAAAGCAGCTTTACTGGGAACAGCCTATATTCTGCGACGATATCTATAACAACAGCAACAACATTGACAATAAGATTCAGCCATCCCAGCTCCTTGGGAAGGACTCGATGTCTGGATAAAACAAACCAGTCAATAACACCTGTCTGGCTGTGTAAACAAGAAATAATAATAACTAGCTGACCGGGCTCATAGCATCTGCGCCCCTAGTTCTCCCTGGCTACCCCGCCTTCAGCCCCTTCTCCCTAACTCTTCCCCCAGGTGTCTCTAACCACCGCCCACCCTCTCGCTTCTCTCCCCCCCCTCCCTGCTTGTGGTTTCTGTCCGGCTTGCTGGCCCTGCTGCCGCTTCCTCACACTGGCAGCGTGCAGTGCCCGCCATGGCTGGTCCCACCGCCGTCCGCCCACCCGTCCGCCATTTCCCTGGGCAGCAGCTCAACAGTGAGTCTCATGAATCCTGCCGTGCGTGAGCTCCACCGCCCAGCCAATCCAGTGCCTCGGCTTCCCAGCCAATCCGCTGGGTTGCCGGGACGCATCCCCACAGAGGCACGTCTACGGGGATTAATAATATAGATAACAGAAAAAGAGCAGAGAGGGGAGGAATGGGGTGAGGCAATAGGAAAAACAAGAACGAGAAGAAAGCCACGGACAGAACCAGGAGAGCCAGATATGGCTGAACAATGAGGTCTCCAGTTTCAGGCTGGGCAAAGGGGTTGGCCTCCTCTCACTCTGTGGAGTCTGACGAGGCAACACCAACCCCAGGAAGGACAGAGTCACTGTTTGCTTTTGAAGAGATGGAGGGCAGGCTTCGCTTCCTTGCCCCTTACATAAGGTGGAAAACACAAAAGGAGAGCTGGCCAGACAGGAACAGGAATCCGCTGCTTGGCATGCATGCTGCTGGGCCACTGCCCAGAGCCAACCTTCTCTTAGAGGAAAAACTAGAGTTGTGTTTGTTTTACATGTAACACAGTAATTCTGCATTTAATAACAGTGAAGTTGGTAGGCTATGGAATTTTCCTTTCCTCATCCAGAAAGGACATCATTACATACCCTTTTCGCAGTTATTTGCCATGTATTTATCTACTTTTCAACTTTCCCTTTTCAGCCCAGCAATCACAGTGGTTTTGAAGAGGATGCCGGGTATTCACTCTGGGAGAGAGAATTTCTCCCCCACCCCCAATTCATACAAAGATTGGTGTTCTAAGAAGGAGATGGGGCATGGATCTAGGGCTAGGAGCAAGTTCTCTCGCTCGCTCACTCACCCACACACACATGCTTTGCCGTCCCAGGGAATCTCTTTCATTGATGATGCTGCATGATCAGCTGCTGCACGGAATCCACCAGTTCACCTTCCCTCAAAGAAGTGGTGTCACATCTAAGCGCAGCTGGAGGATGGGGCTGGGGACAAGAATTATGGCTCTCCTTGAAGAAGAAGTTAAAGCTGCAACACCTTTCATGCATAGGATTGCTATAGGCAAGCTTCCCAAATCCGGGCGGCCAATTTGCATATTATGCAGATTATGCAGAAACCAATTTGCATTTTATTTATTTATTTATTTCACAGATTGGTATACTTTCCCCTCCTTCTCTGCCCTCCCATGTGATCGGATCCAGAGTAAAATCCGGGCAATCCGGGCAGCGCATTTGAAATCTGTGTAAATCCATGCGGAATTTAGCAGCCAGGTGGAGGAGCCAAAATCCGAGGGGCTACCCTAAATTCTGGGGGACGTGGCAAAGCTACTATTCATGCAGCAATCATCTTTGTCGTGGCTGGATCAACCAAGATGGTTTGCAAACAGGTGAAAGGTGCATGAGAGAGAAGTGTGTGTTTCCGACCACTTGAGATCACATGACTGGCTACAGCTTCCTAAGGTGTGTCCACTGCTGCTTTGCATCTGTCACACTTTACAGTTTACATACTTACTGAAGCAAAGAGGCATTAATGCAACGGTAGACATAGCATTCACACCCACACACACCATATATATATATAGATAGATAGATAGATAGATAGTGTGTGTGTGGGTGGGTGTGAATGCTATGTGTACCATGAATGCTATGTCCACCATACATATGTATATGTATATATGAAATAAAGCATTATTTCCAGATTACCAATAAATACCAAATTTTGCATACACAATCCTGCCACTGAAATAACTGAATTTGCAGAACACAGGGATTTGCTTGGTGAAAAGTTTATATATATATTAGCAGAAATGCTGATAATATTTTCACTGGTATTGTTTTCAACATATTTTTTAACGCTCCGTAAGCAGAAAATAATAATTAACAAATGACAACATGCCCAAGAGAAGCAGAAGATCTTTCTCAGATTCAATTTACTATGATTCAAATTTACTATGCATGGTAATTATTCAATAAAATGTATAATGTTTGAAATAGTGAAATCCTAGAAATTTAAAACTGTTTTTTCTGGGTACAAATGACCCAGGTTTCTTCCCCAAACATGTACAGGCACTCCCAAACTGACAAACACCCGCACATACAGACAAAGATTTTTTTAAAAATTATATTGAGCTCCCTAATTTATGAACGCCAACCAGCACACACAAACAAATTGTCGCTCTGGGGAACTATATGTCTTCTGAATCAAGAATATCTGACATACCAATAGGCTTTTGGAATACTACCTATTTAGGGTAGTATTCATTCAATTCATTCATTAAATTGGGGACGTCCTGTAATCCCATCATTCTCAACAACAGTTGACCAGGACTGATCAGATTAGGCCCTTTTGCTTGAAACTGGTGACTGGTCAATTATTACTACATTGTCCAGTAATATTACATATTACTACATGGTCAATAACCATGGAGGTATAAATATGAAGTAATGCAGAGCTGTTCTGGAAGAAGGGCAAAGTTCCATAAAGTGGGCATTTGGGGGGCGGAGGGAGAAGTGGGTTGGAGAATGGAACAAGCAGTATCAAAGAGGAGAACACATTTGAGGGGAGGAAATGCAAGCTTGTTATGCAGAATCCATCTGGATCCATGATTAAACAGCATTTGCATGAAGGGAAAGTTCCTTGGTGATGGAAGACTGAGTCATAAGAGAACTTAATTACCCTGAGAAGTTACAAAAGGCTATTTCTTGTCGAAAAAGAAAAACAGCCAGTGTTAAGCCATCCCCAACATGGTCTGTTTATATGCAGCAAGGCTAACAGCGCCACCTGCTGAGCTAGGCTAAGGAGTCTCCTCACTCTCTCTTGGCTGATAGGGGGGTTTTCCAGGCCTTTCCCAGACAGCAAGATTTACCATGGGATTAAGAGGGGTGAAGTACTGTAAATTACGGGAGATATTTCGAATATGCCCCCCAAAACCAACACAAAAAGTGGATTTTAAAAAATAGTCAGGCGAAGCTACCTAATGGAGAAGCGGGGAAATGACTTGACTAGCAAGTCAGAGATTGCCGGTTCAAATCCCTGCTGGTATGTTCCCCAGATTGGGAAACACCTCTATCGGGCAGCAGCGATCTAGGAAGATGCTGAAAGGCATCATCTCAGACTGCGCGGGAGGAGGCAATGGGAAACCCCTCCTGTATTCTACCAAAGACAACTACAGGGCTCTGTGGCCGCCAGGAGTCGACACCGACTCGACGGCACACTTTACCTTAATAAATCAGGCAGAGCTCCCATGTGCAATGAAAAATCCGAATCGTGTATGGAGTGCTCCCCGATAAGCTCACAGGGAATTCAACGTAAATCTGGACAATACGTGAACGTGCACCTGCCCTTCCCGTGGTGTGATTGATGAAGTGCCGTCAAGTCGGTGTTGACTCTTAGCGACCACATACATAGATTCTCTCCAGGATGATCCATCTTTCCCATGGTGTAGGAAAGTAAAATCGCCATCTGGGAATGGCCCTGGCGAACCCCAGCAGCTTCTCTGGATAACTCCGTTTGCACATCTCCACCTCTTGTTACTCCAGCTCCACCCCTCCACCCACTCACATTGTTGGCTCCCTCATTCTCAAACCTTTTGCCGTTCGGGACTGGGCTCTTTTTGGGGGTGGGGGGCTGCATATGCTGTGCCATACTGCACCATGTTCATCATGGCACCAAACATATAACACCACCGCTAGCATGGGCCACTGTGTGAAGCTGGATGCTGCCTCGATGGGCCTGATCCAGCAGGGCTGTTCTTATGGGAGGGGCCCTGGGGAAATTCCTGCCCTGGGTCCCCCAACTGTATGCTCCCGAAGCTTATGGGTAAATAAGGAGGGGGATTCGGTGGCAGCAGCAAGTAGCAGCTCCTCCCAGCCTCCCCCTCAATGAATGAAGGGAATGCAGTGGCAGGAGGTCTAAGGAGAGAAAGAGGAGGAGCTCCTACTGCTCCCCCCCCCGCAATTGATGCAATTGCCGACGACTCTGCAAGGGAGTCCATTTGTGTAGAAAACAATAGAAGGCAGCAACACCACCATGAGTCTGTCACACCACAGCTGTGCTTGTTCTCTCTCTCTCTCTCTCTCTCTCTCTCTCTCTCTCAGTCTCTCATCTAACTCCCCAACAACAAATTGAAACGTATCCCAGAGATGGAGAAACTTCCAGATGGAGATGGAGATGGCAATTTCAGAAGTCAACAGTGATGGGAGGGAAAGTGGGGGTGCCTTCTTCCAGCACCCTCATATTGGCCCTGGGCACTAAGGCGGTGGCTGCAGGCCCTTCAACCCATGCCTAGCTTGGCTATGTCCCTGATGCCACCCCTGTGTACAAATAAAAACAGAGGCACAGATGTAAAAGCAGAAGCAGAGATTTTTCTTGCACACACACACACACACACCTGGATAAGCAAATATACTATGCAGAAACAAGCAGTTCGAGTAAGAACTAACCCAACTACTTCCCATGTGGCCACCATCTTGGATCAGGAGCACAACATCATCACAAATCATGCCGTTCAGGTGTCCCCATGTGACACAGCTTCTGTACCAGATTTGGTGCAGGCATTGCAAAGTTGTGCGGGGGCGGGGCGGGGGCAGACACACATGGACAGATACAAGGACAGCAAGATGATCTCATAAGGGTGCTTTCCATGCACAAAGTAAGCAAAATAAGAAATTAAGGCCCTTTGTTGTTGAACTCTTGAGATTTCAGTTTTCATTTTTTTTAAAAAGTGTGTCAAAACCAAACTTGTCGCCTTTGAAAAGGGTACATTCAGTGGGAGAAGGTTCTATGGGTGCCTTCTCTAGGGCTATGACCAGATGGCTGTAGTTTCAGCATCCGCAGACTGGTTCTTAGAATGTGTTAGCTTCTCACTGGTTCATTCAGCCAACAACGGCCACCATTGGCCAGGCACTCCTCTGGCGTCTTTCTCACATTAAGCCTTTTCTCAAAACCCTTCCTGTGCTTCTGGCTGGGCCTTCGAGTGCAAAAACAGAAGCTTGGAAAGCTTGGAAGACATTCCATGATAGAAAATCATATCATGCTCACATCACAAATCTGAAGTAGTAACTATGGAAAGGGTCACACATGTTCCAAAAATCAAATCATGAAAGACATTGATACTGGGCCACAGAAGGAGAGGTGAGCTGGTCTGGTGGTAGCAAGCATGACTTGTCCCCTTAGCTAAGCAGGGTCCACCCTGGTTGCATTTGAATGGGAGACTTGATGTGTGAGCACTGGAAGAGATTCCCCTCAGGGGATAGAGCCGCTCTAGAAGATCATCTAGATCAGGGATTCTCAAAGTTTGGTCCTCAGATGTTATTGGACTTCAACTCCCATAATCCCCAACCAAAGGCCACTGGGGGTGGGGATTATGGGAGTTGAAGTCCAATAATATCTGGAGACCCAACGTTGAGAATCCCTGATCTAGATCACAAGGAAGATCACAGGGAAGTTCCCTCCCTGGCAGCATCTCCAAGATAAGGCTGAGAGCGACTCCTGCCTGCAACCTTGGAGAAGCTGCTGCCAGTCTGTGTAGAGACAATACTGAGCTAGATGGGCCAAGGGTCTGACTCAGTATGGCAGCTTCCTATGTTCCTAAGGATGACCTCCAGTTATCCGATGTTCCAGTGTCCTGTATCTTGCTTCTGGTCCTTCCTTGTGACCAGAAACATAACATAGGAAGTTGCATTATACCATGTCAGAGCATTGGTCTATCTAGCTCAGTATTGTCTTCACAGACTGCAGCGGCTTCTCCAAGGTTGCAGGCAGGAGTGTCTCTCAGCCCTATCTTGGAGATGCTGCCAGGGAGGAAACTTGGAACCTTCTGCATGCAGGCGCTCTTCCCAGAGCGGCTCCATCCCCTGAGGGGAATATCTTCCAGAGCTCGCAGACGTAGTCTCCAATTCCAATGCAAACCAGGGCAGACCCTGCTTAGCAAAGGGGACAATCCATGCTTGCTACCACAAGACCAGCTCTCCACCCTATTATGCAAAATAAAATTATGAAAAAATATTATGCAAATTAAACTATAATCAATGCTGCTCTATTTGTATATCATCATCGTTGAGCTATGCATCCTGGGATTTGTAGGTGGAAGCAGGAGGTGCCTCTCCTCAGGCTGACTGCTGGCAGTTGCTGAGGCAGAGTTGATGGGCAAAGCTTTCCCCCAAAGAGATGCAACTTTCAGGTGAGAGAGGGGAGCTGGAGATTCCCCCTTCAGTGTTGCCTCTTGTTCTCCGCTGAATGCATTTTTGTCTGAAAACGGGCACAACTATTTATTTGGTTTTTTTAATAAAAAATTATATTTGTAAATATAAATTTATATTTATGTGTTTATATTTGTAAACCATATAGAGCCATCTGGGTGAGGCGGTATATAAGTCTAATAAAAACAAACAAAAGGAACTTGAGACCTTTTTGTTCTTTCTAACCTTGGCTTGCTGGAAGCAGGAGCCCTATGAAATCTACCAGGCCAGCCCTGAATGCAAGCAGCCATCCGAGGACTGGTGAGGAAGCCCCTTCTCCAATGTATGTGAAAGCCGTCTGCTTTCCCAGCCCTGCAGGAGTAGGAGGGGATTTCCCAAAGCTCCCTCAAAGGGAGAAAGACCGATTGTGCACGGGATAGTCGTGTCTGCTGCTATGACTGAATGTATACATCAACCAGAGGTGGGAGTGGATTCAAGGGGTCTGTGCACAGGAGCTAGTACCAAGTTTCACGTCTTCAGTCTGTGAAGCTTCTCCTTCTCCTTTCTAACTGGTTGATGGGAGGACCAAGCACACTTGATGATGAGTCAAGGAAACCGCCATCTGAGGGAAGTTTCTCAATTCCACAGGAAGCTCAGCAAGCATCACTGAGTCATCTGCGTACTTTGAGACAAACGGAAAACATCCACCGGCAGTCATAAACAAGGTTTGCAAATGGAATGAAACACAGGACATAAAACATAACACACCTCCAAATTTCGTAGTCCAGCAGAATATTTGACCCAACCAAGTAGGACCCTTGATTAGCTGGGATAAGGGACAAGGAAGGATTACGGAACTGCATGCACAAGAAAGGAGAGCTGGTCTTGTGGTAGCAGGTTTGACTTGTCCCCTTAACTAAGTAGGGTCTGCCCTGGCTGCATATGGATGGGAGACTAGAAGTGTGAGCAATGGAAGAGATTCCCCACAGGGGATGGGGCTGCTCTGGGAAGAGCAGAAGGTTCCAAGTTCTCTCCCTGGCAGCATCTCCAAGATAGGGCTGAGAGAGATTCCTGCCTGCAACGTTGGAGAAGCCGCTGCTGCCAGTCTGTGAAGACAATACTGAGCTAGATGGACCAATGGTCTGACTCGGCATACAGCAGCTTCGTATGTAACCCTGCTGAACAAGCCCTGGCATTGACGCTTAGGACCTGGGGGCCACTGCAAAAAATAAAAATAAAAAATAAAAAGGCTCCTGCTTATGGCAGCTGCCTCTGGCAGATGAGTCAGATGACCTGATGCACCTTCTGTGTAACCACCGAACACACGTCCAGAGAGCTTGTGGTGGATCGTGAAGCTGAAGCATGGTGACCAAGACTGCCATGCGAACGACAGGATCCTCCGCTTGATGACTATTCACTTAGGAAGGAGCAGGTCCCATCAAACTCAGGGGGCCTTACTTCTGAGTCATCATGCCTAGGATTGAGCCAGGAGTTAGAGAACCCCTTTGCCAGCCCCGGTGGAAAAGCAGAGCACTGGGGGAGATTGGAGGCCTCCTATCTGCCGGCCCCTAGTTGTGCTTAGTTGTGCTGCTGTACATTTATCATTCCCCTGCTCCTGCTCTGTGGGAAAGTCAGCATTAAAAGGCTGCGTAAAAAGCATGAGGGTCGATGAGCCTGCAAAATCTCTGCTTGTAAAAGCTGCTTGTAACCAGAAATACATTCAGCCCATTATCCGTTCTTTAGCTCAAATGTACGCTTTCATCATCCATCAGAGAAGGCAGCCCATCACTCCCACTGAAAACACCAATTTCCTCTGCCACAGGGTGGATCCCAAGCCAGGCAACAGAACCCAGCCCCACAAATCCCTTTGGTGTGTCACCTGAAAAAACTCAGACCGGCCTCTGCTTTGCCCCACATTAGACAAACCAGAAACAGTTCAAGAGAGGAATATTGGCCTCACCTCGACGCTGCAGATTTGTACGAGGAAAGCAATCTTAAATGGGGAAAAAAATAAACAGACACTCCCCAAACAAGGGAGCTCTTTGTAGAGAGGGAGGTTTCCTTTGCAGTCAGCAATCAAAGCGGGTCATCTGACCGTAGGCCTGATGTGAATTCCTGGCCCATTGATCTACTGTGAATGAGAAGTTCTTCTGGCACCACTTTAACAACCACCCAGCACACACCACCTCAGGGGAATATTCCATGCACCAAAGACAACCCACCGAGGCACGCTCTACAACCAATTAACTCATGTTACAAAAGCACTCGCTGTCTTGAAAGCAGGCACTGCTCTAGCTGCTCTTTTCTGTTGACGATGCAAAGCATTTTGTAGGGGGCTGGCTGTGGCCAGGCTGTGGGTGGGATGTTGCTCCCCATCGTGGCAGGAAAGTCCAGCCCAAAGTACTAAGCAAGGAAGCAACGTTTGGTTTTTGTTCTAAAATGCTTTCATTTTCATTTGTTTTCTTTTATTCATTGTTTTGTTTCAGTCTTATTCTTATTATTTGCAAAATAAAGAGTCTCTCTCTCTTTCTTACTTGTAACCACAGCTCCTCACAGAAGCTCCTCAGTACAGCCAGCCTCTTGTGACGGCCATTTGAATCACACGCATGCCCCAGGACACAGCAGATTTTTCATGGCAGCAACACACACACACACACACACACACACACACACACACACACACACACACTTTTAAAAACCCATCCTGAGACATATAGGTAATTAAAATAAGCATGACAAGGAGGCAACTGTATTTATGGACAAATGGAACCAAATTAGAATGGGCCCATTTGTACCGTAGGAACATAGGAAGCTGCCATATACTGAGTCAGACCATGGGTCTATCTAGCTCAGTATTGTCTTCACAGACTGGCAGCGGCTTCTCCAAGGTTGCAGGCAGCAATCTCTCTCTGCTCTATCTCGGAGATGCTGCCAGGGAGGGGACTTGAAACCTTCTGCTCTTCCCAGAGTGGCTGCATCCCCAGAGGGGAATATCTTACCGTGCTCACACTTCTAGTCTCCCTTTCGTATACAACCAGGGTGGACCCTGCTTAGTTAAGGGGACAAGGCATGCTTGCTACCACAAGACCAGCTCTCCTTGTTCCATTCATTCAAAATAGGAGTGCACATGCCTAGTAGTGAGATCTTTTGGGTAGAATCCCTGTCCCTACAGCCGGATTGTTAGCAAGTGAGGGTCAACTTTAGCAGGAATCCATGCAGAGTTTCAGAGTTGAAGTAGAATTCTGTAGATTAACACCAGTTTTTGAAACAGCTGCATCCTTGGTTTTAAGATTTAAAGCCCTACACGACCCAAGTCCATGGTACCTGAAGGACCACCTTCCCTCACAGGAACCTAAATGTTCTTGAAGATCGTCTTCAAGAGGCCCTGCTTCGGGCTCTCTCTCAGTTTGAAGTGCAGTGGAGGAGTAACCAAGGCAGGGCCTTCTCCTTGGTGGTACGGAACGGAACGCATAATCCGTTTCATGCACACCCCTAATAGGTAGTACTCACTCTCCTTCACATCATGCTCTGTTGTGGTGGCCAGACAGAACTCTGGGCACTTGTGTGTGGGAGGCAATATTTCAAGGGTACATGGCCTTGTTTCCCAAACCTGGAACCCAATGCTGAAAATGAGAAGAAAGGTGTGTGTGAAATTATTTCCAGTGCTTTGCCACCCTAATGTGGGAGCTGACTTTGGTAGCTGTTTCCTTCCAAAGGGTGCTTCAGACTCAACGGCAGCAAAGCCATTCAGAGTAGCAGGGGTGGGAAGAATGTTTTGTTCCCACCACAATATCTACAAATGACTGCTGTTCACTTACACAGAAGAAAGCAAATAAGTGTGCACTTCAAGACACCGTGCTGAGGGGGCTAGCTGTGCCCCCCCCTGCAGTGAGCCTCATTTCTTAGGAGGAGCAAGTTTTGCATTTCCCCCAAAAGGACCTTGGGGCTTTATTTTAACGAAAGGCGGTATAAAAATGCAAAAATAAATAAATAAATAAATAAATAAATAAATAAATAAAATAAAAGTCCATTTCAGCTGACTGACTTTATTCTATATAGCACAAGTTCTCCACCTTGGGTCCCCAGACGTTGTTGGACTACAGGTCTCATTAGCTTGTGGCTGAGGATGATGGGAGTTGCAGTCCCATAAATCTGGGGACCCAAGGTCGAGAACCCATGCTATGCAATATAAAGCTTGCTGGATGAACTTGGGCCAGGGTTTTTATGAGGATAAAAGGTGGACCAGACACAGTACTGAGTTCTTTGAAGAAAGGGTGACCGAAAAATGTAAAACACAAAATATAATTTAAAACAAATAGAAGCCAAGAAAAGAGAGAGACCCTCTCTCTTATCTGCGTAGCCCAGGGTTGGATTCTGTCCCTTGGGTACACTGGAGTGTGACAAAGAGACAACTCATGAGCCAGCTCTCAAACACTAGACAGACAGAGACGGTGAAGCAGCTTAGCGCAAAGCCGGAAAAATCAAGCAATTTCCTGCTAGCCATCAAAACGTATCCATATAATTTTTCTATCTCTTTGAATTTTGTTTTTAGCTCACAGCCACATTTAAGCTGTGAGGGAGCAAAAGCAGAAATGTGCGGTTTTGACACACCAAGTCCCGGTTCCCAGAGTCACAAAGAGACTGTTAACCAGAAGCAGTTCCCCTCCCTTCTCTGATGGAAACTCCACCCAAGCAAAGATTTCCTCCTAGAGTGACTTACAGCTGCTGCTAAAAAAGAAAAAAAGAAAGAACAAATATTTCCAAGTGAACAGAAACAGTCTTAAGAGTCTTGTGGTGGGGGGGTCTGCCCTGGGCCAGATCCCTAGACCTCAAAGCCCTGATCATTTTCACAAGTGCCGATCCTGGTCCCAGCTGCATGACACACTTCCAGCTCTTTCCCCACATTGCTCCCTCCCGCAACTGCAGAGTCACACAAGAAGGTCATCCTCCTCACTGGGCCCCATCTCTCCAGCACAAGCCTCACTGAATGGAGTCAGAGACATGTACAGGACAATCGTAACCTACTCATGGTATTCAACAGCTGCCACCCAAGATGGCTGGCTTTGATTCATGGTATGGCTGCGTCACAACTGACACCTGTATTAATAAAATAAAATAAAATAAAATAAAATAAAATAAAATAAAAATAATAAATATACAGCAAAATATTACACCCATTCCATTCTTTTTTTTACTATTTAAACTGCTTTGAGAACTTTGATGAAATGCAGTCCAGGTGGCCCTCATAATTCGCAGGGGTTCTGTTCTCGCCTATGGGCGCAGATATGGAAACCTTCCCCTTATGGGAATCTAAGGGATAGGTTCCTACATAAATAAGGGAAATAAAGCACTCTACCTTGTTCTCCAGTAATAACCCCTAAAAATCCAAATAACTCCAATTTCCAGCCCCCCCCCAAATAGTGGGATTTTTAAAAAAGAACCACCACATAATGGCTCTGCACTGTCAAATGATAGTGATATCATTTGACAGTGCAGAAATGATATTGGAAGTCATTTCCAGGTCATTTCCGGCCACAAACCCAAGAATAGCCTATTTTTAGCCTATTTTTATACCATGGATAAAGAAACCGGCTCTCTAAGACCTATCTGCAGAGAGGGATGTGCAAACTGGTTCGAATTTGAACTGGTTCAGTTCAATGGTTCTAATTCAAACCAAACCAGCCATTAGGATCGAGCTGCAGGTTCGAATTTGAACCAAACTGGGGGGTGGGTTCTATTTCAACTGGTTCGAACCAGTTAGAACTGGTTTGAATCTCCCAAAGTGGGCGGGGTGGTAGTTAGCACCCATGGATGCCTACCACCCAACCCCCAAAGCAATCAGACACTCATACGATTTTTTGAAATTTTCTTTTATTTTTTTTCTCATAGGGTATAATGGGACTTGAACCAGCCCATAAGTCCCTATTGTGAAGCACCCATGGGTGCCAACTACCACCCAAACGCGAAGCAATCGGACGCTCCTATGATTTTTTAATGAATTTTTGAAATATTTTTAATTATTTTTCTCATAGGGTATAATGGGACTTGAACCAGCCCATTATTCCCTATTGTGGAGCACTTAGGGGCACAAAGGTGGGGTGGGTGGTAGGCACCCAGGGGTGCCTACCACCCACCAAACCCCAAGGCAATCAGACACTTCTCCGATACTTGGTGAATTTTTGAAGTATTTTTGAATCCCCCATAGGGAATAATGAGGATTCCAACAAATGTATCACTTAACATCGGGGGGAAAGGGGTGGCCTAGAATGGAGTGTGGTGGGTGGTAGTGCCAAAGGGGGGCAAGGAAGCTACCAGAATTATTTCAAAGGAATTGGGCAATGGGCTGATTTTTAAGTGATTTTTTTTTCTCCATAGGGAAGAGTGGAGGTTTCAGCAGCCCCATAACTGCACTTGGGGGGTGTTGAGGTGGCCCAGAGCGAGTGGTGGTGTAGTGTACAGAGGGTGCCAACCACCCCCATGGGTTGCTAACCCATGGGGTACTGGTTTTTGTTGTTTCTGAGGTGTTCTGAGTGTAGATTCTCTGGTAGCAAATGCGATTTTCAATGACAAACCATGAATCCACCCCTCTGATCATTTCAGCTGACCTTTTCTGTACCTGTTCTAGCTTTCTGAGACAGCTTATTGTTGCAGTGTGTATGCAAGAGACATGTCTACAGAGGCGTAACTAGGGAAAACGGCGCCTGGGGCAAGCACTGAAATTGCACCCCCCGCCGCGCCCCCAACATACACGGTTTCTCACCATCCTCCCTCAGGTTTCTGTCGTTCATCTTACTCCTTTCCACCACCGTCTTGTCCTCTGCGCTCAGGGTGCAGCCCAGCCCATCCTGGGGGCTTTTTATGATGGATGGAGTTTAAAAAAAAAAAATCAGAACTGTAGAGAGGAGGACTGCGCTTATCGTTTCCTCAAAATATTTCACTACAATTGTTAAAAGAGTGTGTGTATGGGGACTAGGGGGAGGATAATCCACCCCACCAAAAAGGAGGGATGCGTGTGTATGCGTTAAAAGTGCCTAGTTGTCAGCAGTCAAGGGCTTAAGGGGGGGGGTAAATATGCCCCTCTGCAGATACACTAAGGCAAGCTAGTCCTCAAAAAGAGATAAGCGCTCGCTCGCCCACCCACCCTGCGCACGCTTCCCTTCTCCTGCTCCTCCTTGGCTTCTATGCCTCGGTTTCCTCCAGGCAGGGACACAATGCTGATGCTGTTTGTACAGCCAAAAAGGCTCCACAGGCGCCGCCTCGGTCCCCGCACACAGCAGCAGCGCCTCATTCGTGCGCGCCCGCCCGCTGCCTCGAAGCCAACAACACACCTCCTTAACTGAAGAACTGTTGAGTCTCACTCGGCGGCTCGCGCGCACCCGCGCTCTCTCTGTCACGTGCAACGGTTCTCACTCGGTCTCTGAAAGAAAGGGGAGGGGGTGCACTTGAAGCGCATGTGCAAAAAGAAGAAGGCAGAAGCCGGCGGGGGGATGGTTAGCATTTGGGATGATAGTAGAAAGTGAGGGGAGGGGGGAAGAACCCTGGATGAAAATGTTTAAAGGCGGTTACTATTACGCCCACTGACTGGCTTGATTCCATCCTGCCTTCATCAAACTACGCCCGCGTGACATCAGCACACGCATTATTTAAACCTATAAATAAATAAATGGGTGGGGGAGGAGAGGAGAGAGTGAAACCTTTGGGGGGGATTGAAATGTAAATGGTTGTCTCCTACTGGGTAGCGGGAGGAGGCAGTGAGATAAATGGGTACGAGGCGAGTCAAAGAATGTTGGCAGTGAACGGGCGCGGAAGGGACCGCTCATGGGGGAGGGGGCACCAACGCGCTCCCTTGACTGCTGCTGCTGAGCCGGAGAAATTTTTATTGTAAATTTAAAAAAAGGGGGGGGATCGGCGGGGGTCATGGCGGCGCCCCCCACATGACCCGCAAAGATGGTGCCCGGGGCACGTGCCCCCCCTGCCCCCCTATCATTACGCCTCTGCATGTCTCCCACCCAAGACATTGGCTGAAGGCCTCCAGTTAAACTATACTCCAATACTTTCTTCAAAATCTCAGAGGTATCTGTGCTGTAATATGCAGTTTACATGTCACTGATTAATTGATCAATTAACTACAAATTCTAAGTTGAGCACTCTAGAAAAAAAGATAACATGAATTGCACTACACAAGAAAAAAGTATTGTTCAAAAATTCAGACAAATGGATATTTTACAAATAAGTTAATTTTATTGGATAGGTTTCAGAGCTTCCCTCTGTTTCAAACAAGAGAAGCCAATCACAGATTACAGAACTATCAGTAACTTGTATCATTCTTTCATAAAAGAAAGAAATTAATTACAGTTCTATAAAAAGAGTGACAGTCATAACTGGAAGTTTTCTGAAACAAAAGCCAGATTTAATAACTATTGCAAAAATTGATTTAGTGCTTTCAGACTTTATAATATAACAATCCAACTGCTAAAAATGGCTCTTACACATCATCTTGGTCAAGGAATGGAGTGTATTAAAAACAATAACACAATTTTCTATTAATCAGAAGGAAGATTCTACACAGAAAAAAATGTAAAGGACACATATCCCACAAGCAAAGAAACATTCATTACCTGTTGATATTATTCCATGTTCTTGTTTCTTTGTAACAATTTAAATATGTAAGGGGTAGCTTAAGCGACTAACATACTGGACTGGATCCAACCAACTGCATGGGAACTTGTCCATATGCCCAAATATGCTTTAGACTCGCTTTTCTCAATAATCAGTTCCTCCCTTGCACAGTAAACCTCTAAGAGGAATTCTAAAATCCTCTAAAAGCAGTATATGATATAGAATGATGGATCTGCCATTCAAAAGGAAAAAAATCCCACTAAGCATACCCAAGCCCTTGGTCTTGTCTAATCAGCTCTTGGGCTCCCAACTTTTGTCTATAGATGGACAACCATTTATAAAAGATAAGTTTTGACAGGTCTGATTTTAGAACCTGTTGCAGACGACAAATGTATGAGACAAGGTCTACCAGCCTTGCTAGGTCATTCATTCTACCACAAGCATAGGATCAGAGTGCAAGGGAATAGGATCAGGGTGCAAGGAGAACCAAGCGAACTGCTTTGAATGAAATGACATTCACTCAGACGTAATGAAATGCAGAAACCCTCAGGCACAAGTTTTGCTCCCATAAATCTTATGCATTTTGCCCAGATGCAATCCGCTTACACTTAGGGTGCAAATAATCAACCAAGATTCTGCATACCAGATCAATTCTTGTTCTAGAGGAATATCTTGCAATTATTTTTGTACAACAAGCTTATATTTGGCATTTGCAAAATCCAGATAATAGATAATTTCTCTTCATGCTAGACATTTCTGCACAAATTCTGTACACACCTACGTAAATTTAACACCATCCTGAGTTCATTAGGTTATGAAGAATATCACCTGTCCTCTACTTATTAATTTTCATAAGCCAGCTTTGGTGCTGAAATTTCCACACTAGCATTAATAGGAATTTGTCATGAAGAATCATTGCCGGGAGGGGAGGGGGGGCAGGGAGGTGGCAAGAAAAACCAAATCCAAGCTAAAGGGTGAGAATTCCATTTTGGGAAGAGAGCTGGTCTTGTGGCAGCAAGCATGACTTGTCCTCTTAAGCTAAGCAGGATCCACCCTGGTTGCATACGAAAGGGAGACTAGAAGTGTGAGCACTGGAAGATATTCCCCTTAGGGGATGGAGCCGCTCTGGGAAGAGCTTCTGGGTTCCAAGTTCCCTCCCTGGCAGCATCTCCAAGAAAGGGCTGAGAGAGACTCCTGCCTGCAACCTTGGTGAAGCCACTGCCAGTCTGTGTAGACAATACTGAGCGAGATGGACCTATGGTCTGACTCAGTATATGGCAGCTTCCTATGTTCCTATGCAGACAGCATACCTCATTTATTAACAAGGCAGCAAAATAAGTTGAATTAAGTATTTGTTTTCCTAGGTATAAGAGGATGCAACAGACATCTACACAATGTAGAGAAAGGCATGCTAACTCCTCTGACCTCCTGACTCTCCTAATCTCCTCCTGGATCTCTACTCTTGCACTTTCTCATTTGATAACTTTTGGCTAAGAATGTGCGACACAATCCTGGGACATTTTGTTAGTTTTATTAAAATAACTCCTGTGGCTTCCCCTGACATACCTCAGACATGTGGCCTGAGGAGGCACAAGCACATTTCAGATGTCAAATTAGGTGGAAGTTCAATCATTCTTCCTACTTTTGGCTGATCTGCTTTAACACCACAATGATCTTGTACTGACAAGGAATGTCACAGCACCTCTCTTTGCCTTTGGTTTAGCTGCTCTGATGCCATGGAGAGGCTTACTAACCTGGAGGCTATGGAGCTGATTGCTTCACAAAAATCAGTAAATGGATTTTGGGAACCTTAGAGTATGAACATGTTCTATATTATAATGTGGATTATACCGGTCCATTATAACCCACATCTTCTAAGATTCACACATCTTTATGGGAGGGATAAGCACCACCAAGATCATAGGCTTCCAAAGAGTTAAATCTTGTAAAAAAAATAAAAAATACAACTGTCAACAGAAACAAAGTCTGACACAAAGATATACTTTGAGAACTGGACAAGTGCAGACACCCTCAATGATTTCCAGAGAAGCAATTTCATTAAAGTGAATGGGATTAAGACATTTGGCTACTCATCTCTTTTTATGATCATGAAAAAATGAACACAGGCACCCTTAATACTCCACATGAAGATGTTTATTTTGCTCCTAAAAGATGTTAATAAAACCGTAACCACCTCCACCCCAAAACACACACTCTTAAATTAATCTTAGCAATGAAGTAAGATAACCAAATGAAGTAGTCAACTAAACAGAGGACTAACTAAAATGACATGTTATGAGTCTGGTCTAGTGTAGGGGTCACCTTGCCTGAGGAGACAGTGGCTTTTGGTATCGACAACGCTGCCTCCACTAAACTCCTTGTTGCCACAAATTCTAAATCATCGACCTAATTATCACCTTTCCAGCCTCCTTCCCTTTCATCGAAGGTTCCAGCCACCCTGGCAGCCATAAAAGATTTGCAGCTTTCAAAACAAATTCAACTGAAACAACACACAATTACAGGGACTGAAGAGCAATATATAATTAACCAGACAATGAGAAGACTACTGAAATGTATAGGAAAGTGACACAATCACCAAACAAGCATCATTTTAATGGGGGCGTGGAAACCTGCTGCTATGCACTTGAGGACTGATTCAGAGGTAAATGCACATCAGCCCTTTGGAGTTCACCTGCCCTACTACACATTTTCAAGCTACAGACTATGAGAAATAATTCATCAAGCACATTATACACCCAAGCCAAATATCAAGGCTGCCACTTGGAATTAGAGTCTGGAAGCAAAGTCCTATGAAGAAATGGTAGGCTGGAGAAAAATCTAAAGGGTGACATAGGCCACCTTTAAATATCTGAAAAGCTGTCACACAGAAGGAGGGAGACACTTGTTCTCTGTTGCTCTTCAAGGCATAACTCGTACCAATGCATTGAAATTAGAAGGAAGCAGATTCAGGCTAGGCATTAAGAAACTCCTTAATAAGAGCTGTTTGATAGTGGAACAACCTGCTTTGGGTCATGGCGAAGATCTCCTTTGCTAGAGGTTTTCAAACAGATGATTACCTATCAGGCATGCTGGAGAAATATCCTGTACTGAGCAGGGCTTGAATTAGAAGATCTCCAAGGTCCCTTCAAACATTAAAAGCCTATGATTCTATGAAATAACATTCATGCATTTCATATCCTCCTTTATCCCATGGACTCAGAGCAGCTTGCTGGATTTTTTAAATGTTAATACTCCTGTCGCAAGGAGCTCACATTTGAACAGATTAATTGGTTGGATTATAAGAGTGGCCAAATGAAATCAAAATTATTTTATAAACACAAAATGTCATCCATTGGATCCTAAAAGCAGCCAAAGGGTAGTGATAAAAAGAAATTGGATCACTACATTCAGATTTGGAAAGAAACTTAAGATCAGCCTTAGGGAATCCTGAAGTATTGACTGATATCTGTTTGCTCTCTCCTGACCAATGGTCTCAATAATAAGCTGGACTAATTGAAATGTCAGCATTCAAATCTTGAGATTCAGATTTGTGGCTGAATTGTTTGTGTGGGCGTCTGCTTTGAATTGGTATCTGACATTGCTTCTTACAATAAAAAATCTTTAATGACAACATCTGGGCTTGTGCACAAGATAATTAATCCATTGTACCGCACCAGGAGTCGAAATCGACTTGACGGCACACTTTACCTTTACCTGAAGAGAGCTTTGTTATAAATGAGAACTCGGGAGGAATCTCTTATTTCTGTGTGCCACAAATAATCCTAGACCGCTTTATAAAGCAACCAAGATGGATGTTTTTCTTCCAATTACTGTGACTTAGGAACATAAGAACATAGGAAGCTGCCATATACCGAGTCAGACCATACGTCCATCTAGCTCAGTATCGTCTTCCCAGACTGGCAGCGGCTTCTCCAAGGTTGCAGGCAGGAAGCCCTCTCAGCCCTATCTTGGAGATGCCAGGGAAGGAACTTGTAGCCTAGATGCTCTCCCCAGAGCGACTCCAGCCCCTGAGGGGAATATCTTACAGCGCTCACACTTCTAGTCTCCCTTTCGTATGCAGCCAGGGCAGATCCTGCTTTGCTTAAGGGGACAAGTCATGCTTGCTACCACAAGACGAGCTCTCTTCTCTTGTTTTTTCAATGATTCTGGAGTGAGATCTATGTGTATAGTTTATCTTTTGATGGGTCTATCACATCTTTCATCTCTTCTTCATGATGCATGTGGCAAATGTCAACATTCAAGCCTACCAGATGAAAGGTGACGGGTGAACAATGCATGCAAGATCTGTTCTGAATGGAACACAAGGATGATACAAAGAAAGGGAACTTGTGAATCCCTACTAAGGGTAGGTTGGGTAGACCACAGATTTGGAAGTGGTATGACAGAATTCCCATTGACTGTGGTATGCACAAATTTTATTTCTATCCTTCCATTGTCTCTAGCTAGGTTTTAGAGGCTATTATTGCTTCTTGAACCTATAAAGCCTGTTTGAGCAGAGATGATAATGGGACAGAATAAATGAGTTTATCCTAAGAATTTCCATGAACACCAGAAGTTTCATTCACACAAGAGGGGCTGTAATTCACCAAGTTTCCCTGCCCTCTGAATCTCCCTGAACATTTGCTCTTGAAGGTTAAAATAGCCTTCATGAGCCGATTTTCAAAGCTTCAGGGGCTAAAATCACCCTTCCCCGTTACATCAATGGAACCTCCTCTATTTGTGGAACACGTTTTTTAAATACAACCCATTGTTTATATTATAGGCAATGATAGCAATATCCGATCATTTTTAAAAGTATTGTCAGTCAGTCATATAGACCTGAGCTTTCCGGAGCAGACTATGTCATGGAATTGGCACTGGAATATTCTATGTTAGACTGACCCAAATACCATGTTCATGGTGACAAAGCATTTCTCATTTTCCGTTTTGTTTTTTTGTTTTTTTGCTGAGTCTTGTTAAAAACCTCCTGAAGTCTTAATGATACAGTCTGTCTATAAAAGAGGATTCAATCGAGGATTCAAAAGGGGGGATGAATTGTATTTTTAGCAAAATATATAAACCACCATATAAAGCTTTTCTGTAAAAATTATTATGTATTCCTACCTTCAATAGACATTGGCATACAACAAAAAGTATTCAGAATGTACCAGTTACCAAGCTTTCTTTACAAGGTTAGTATTATCCCATTTCCCATGTCAACCTACTAAAATGACAACAACTCTTCTCTATAATAAAGGCGCAAAATATTGCTTTGTAGCATATTTTGAAAATAATAGAAAAATAATTTCTATATTATAATTTAAACTTGGCTTGAAAATTTTTTAACGTAATACAACCTTTAACGTCTACAAACGGAACACACAAACTTTCTTTCGGGGATTTTTAAAACACACGACATAGTGTTCTTTTCTTTTAAAAATGCATGTACACAGAAAAGCAAATGTGCAAACAAGTTATGGAAGTCATTGAAACTCTATGCCATGCTCGATTCGGCAAGAACTCTAACAAGTTCGCCATACCTTCAAATAAAGATAGCACAGTTGAACATTGCAGAAAACTGAACCCTCATCGGAGCAGAAAAGTCATTTGCAATCAAGGTCAGCTGTTATTGGGGTGGCTAACCTGAGGCTCTCCGTTATCCCCAGCGGTCACCCCAGAGCAATTACTTTTCCCCTTTCCGGTTCTGCCTTTACAAGAATATGTACATTTTTGTATGAGGACAAGGGTGCATTCTCCAACATAAAATTCTATCATGATACAATTTGCATACTAACACACATTCTATAATTTTTGGAAATTACATTTTCTTTGACTGGTGGGTGGGGATGGGGGCAGGGTTGGGGACAAAAGGGGTATACTGCCATTTATTAGAGCAAGATGTCTCCCATGGGCAAAACATTGTTTCCTTGTCAGACACTTGTCTTTTTCAAAGACACAGGACAAATGAAAGCTGGGATTCTCAGGAAGTTGAATTCTGCTTATTACCACATTCTGTACTTCCACAGAATCACAGCACACACCCTGGCTAATAAATCCTCTGAGAAAAGACTAAGCCTCTTCTATGCATGTTATGATGCCCTTCACTCTCTTGGGGTAAAAATTTCAACTAATATTTAGCACATTTCAGGAGAGATTGATGTCAGTTGTCGAGCCAATTAAGTTAAGAACAGAAGCAGGTCAAAGGCGAGGGGGGAGGGAGTGACCGAACATGGCAGGTTCCCCGCACAGCTTCTGACCAATATTTCCACCTCTCTCTTTTATGCAGGAAAGACCTTTGTTTTCCAGGCACCTTCTAACATGGGATGGGTAACATGTGCCTATTTCCAAATGAAGATTTGTGCAGAGCAGGAAATGAGAAGTGAGGGCTGGAGGGATTGCACACACTATGCAGGACATAAAAGACGCATTACTGTGCTCATACCACATCAGGCCAGCCCTGGTTTCAGCCGGACAGGTTGTTTTGCCGTCAGGATTAATGCATGTTGAATTAGAGAAAGAGGTTTGTATGCTCTTTGGATTTCAGGAGAACAATGCCTTGGACTTGCAGCAGGGCAATGAGAGAGAGAGAGAGAGAGAGAGAGAGCCTGTTGCAAAGGCCAAGCGTTTTCCTGCAGTAGCTCACAGCCACCTGCAGAACCTCCTGCAGACTTGCTAAAAAAACCCTATAACACACAACACAACTTATCTGTAAACACAAGTGTCTCATGTTTTATTCATTCATTAGCCCTTTTTATACTTCTTTTAAATGCATTGTTATTACAACGTGTGAGAATGCCTAGGTACCATTTCCTTAATAACCCTTAGACCCTTGGTTCCACAGAAGAAAGATAAAACATTTTGCATATTTTCTTTTAACAGGTTTGGGATTAGCAGTTTGACAATTTAAGCAAATTTCAACATGCCTATTAGCAGTGTGTGTGTGTGTGTGTGTGTGTACACACACACACACACACACACACACACACACCATAAAGCATTTTTTTTAATTTTGTAAAACATCACATTACCCCAGAACAGTTAGCAACACTTATTACATTCAACCACTGTTCCATATTTTGTACTTTCAATACACTAAACAAGGGCACAACTCCCTACCAGAAGCTCTCTTTGACAAGCCCAACTGAAATGAAAGGGAGCTATATAAGAGCAGGTATATATAGTATAGTACGCACAAGTCCCCAATCATTTCAATGGAGCTTGTGTAGGAGAACCTTCCAGTGAACTGTGCCGATATTTTGCGAAAGAGGGACTCAACACAACCCCCAAATTCCCATTATCCACAATGAGATTTTGTCTTGGCCCAGTCCTTCTTTCTTGACTCAGAAGTAACCTGCCACAAACTCTTAGCCCTTAATATACTTGAATTGTCTACAATATCCACTTGACACCCACCAAGTGACCAACCCACAAATTGCTGGCACAAGCAATAAAAATGCTGATCTGCATAAGATAGCAATTACTTATATGGAGTGGGGGGGGGGGAGAGAGAGAGTTCAGGCAAAACATGTTTTGGCTTTCAGAACTGGAACGTAAAAAAAATCTTTCAGGAGTGGCAAAATCCCAGGAAGATTTAAATTCCGGCGAAAAGGGCAACTGGGTAGTTTTTATTGCTGCTCCATTCAGCCCAAAAGTGACCATCTACCTTTCAGAAAAAACCAGAAGAGACCCAAATGCACACTGGCGACCAAAGCACTCATAACTGTCATTTGCCTTGTTTGTGTTCAGCATAGACACTTGATAATCTGAATAGATGAACCATAGGAACACCATAAATTATTGCAAGTTGATGACTGCCTGGTTTGGCTTCCATTTTGTGGTGGTAAGACATAATGAACAGTGGACACTGATGAAAGCAATTTGAATGGGTAAGGCTCATCCTGAGATGGGTGTGTTGCGAGGGACTGTAGGAGCTTGAATCAGGAACTCCCGTTTAAAGATGTGACCCATACTAGTGAGCTACCATAGATCATGTGCATGCGCTCAGGACCCTTCAGAAGAAACAGGGGTATCCTCAGTTTCTGCAACTGACTGGCAGCTTGAATTATCTAGATTGGCCAGACCTGGTATACATTATTAAGAGCCCAAAGCCTTCTGCCCTTGCCTGGTCATCAGAGTAGTGCTTTCTGCAGGTCAGACCCTGCCTTCAGCTCAAGCCTTGCTTCAGCAACTGACTTCCAGAATCCTAAAGTGGTTAAGGATTTTCACTCGAGGTCTAGATTCAGGTGTGGTCACCATGGCTCTCTTTTTGCCCTCACTTCTATAGACGGAGGTTCAGTGATGGATGGCACTCAAAACTACAATCCTCCCGAGGTGCCCTGCTACCAAATTAAGTTGCCCCTGTTCCACATCCAAGGGCTTTTGTTTTTACAGGGTTGGGGGGAGGCAGATTCCACCACACAGGAATGATGCCCCTTCAAGTATTTCCATTATTGAGACATCAAACAAGGATCAGATTAGAATATTGGTGCCATGAAGGGAAGCAGTTGTTATTGCACCACACAGGTGCAGTACTGACTCAGGCAGCTAATCACAGCACGGGGTACTCTCTGATCTGGACAAGCCCCTTTGGTTCTGTTCATCATTTCAAAATGATTAAGTGTCAGTCTATGCAATTGTTCTGTTTGCGAAAAGTGACTCTCTTGATGGGGGCTGCTTTATAAAATAAGTTTTTTAATACTACATTGCAATACGTAAAAAAAAATAGCACAAAGGTGTCCCCCCACCCCCCGCTTTTAAAAAAAGCTTTTCAACCAGATAGAATGTTTCTGAATCAAAAGGGGAAAACAGAAATGGTTACTGGCAATGTTACCAAGCCTAACTTCACCCTACAGAAGCATTCATAGGAATATCAGAGACAATTCCTACACTAATGCATTAGCAATTACTAATCTTTGCTTTCCTACAAACTTTTATCGCCATCCCTGATTTTTCTCTCTCTGTAACAAATACAATCACAGGTAAACTCCATCGGATACCACACATTTCTTTGGCCAAAAGAAACACACGAGCAATTACCACAGCAAACCAAAGGGGTCAATCCGCAGTATTGTTTACAATCAGAACATCTCAGGAACAAGCCACACCAAAGGTTAAGGAAGTCCTGGTCCACACCGCAGCTGCCTACCACAGGAGCTTTGCGCCTTGCTTCTAAACTGGAAGCACAGAATGGGCAAGGGAAGAGCCCCTCAAGGAAGGGAGGAAGGTGCCCCTTTTCTCTGCAAACAGCAAAGCTGCCAAGGAGACGACAAAACTGATTCTCAGCTCCTCCTCTTTCCCGTGTGAACTTCCCATAATGGCAAGGGTGCTGGCTGACGAGGAGTGCCTTTGTGCACACCCTTGTAAAGACTTATGCCAGTGTGCCCTTTGGTGTGGTAACACAGGTTCCTCTGGGGGAATATGGAGGCTAATTCAGAAAGACCACACATTCTATAAATGCCCCAAACATACACAAACAACAAGCTGGATTCATGAACAGCTGTCAAGTAATGTTTTGCTCGATTCCTGCCTTGCCTATCTATATATACTCTTTTGGAAAGTTTATTTAGAGATGCCAACACCTGCTCCTCACTTCCTCTGGAACTCCGACCTGGATATCCAACTGCTTGTCACCTACCCTGTACTTCTGCAAGAGGCAATCTGAACGTCTGCACAAAAGCTCAACTGACCAGAGGCACGAGCAATTTGTGCTTCACAATGCAGAGCCATGTACCAGACGTGAAGTGAGGAGTGGTCAGAAGCTAATCTTTTCTTAAGTTACCTAGAAATACAGGAAGGGTAGGGGTGTTGGAGTCACTCCTAGTGAAGAGCTTTCCTAATAAGAGGGCTGTGGTGAGGCAAGGAGGCAGCCACTTTGAAGGGTTAGAGAGCAATTATTTTTCTTCTTTACGTCTTCATCAGGTGTTGGTTGGTCTTCCATTAAGAACTGCTCGAAATTCATGACAGATTCAAACCAGACCAAAGACAGCAATGCTGACAGCAGGGGCTATCTTGAGGACCTCTCAACATGGGATGTATACTTCTGCTTAAAGGGGTTACACTCCTGCTTCAGAAGATTCACAGCTTGAGAGGGCTCCTGGATCTGGTGTTGCTATTAGACATCTAGACACAAGTGTGTACTTTCAGTTTCACCCTTTCTGAAGACAGAGAACCACTTTACTAATTTCAAGACTTGAGTGCTATGTGCTGCATGTGAAATTGCCGTAAATGGCTTAGAAAGCAAAACTTATAACCTGATTTTTATCTAGAACAAGCTGCAAGTTATTTATTTATTTAGTTTCCAAGCTACGCTCTCGGCCCTGGTTTTGGCCCAGGATGCCTCAGGCACTGCTTCCTCCTATATAATTTCATACTAATTCACGGAATTGGAGCAGTAAGCGGGGCAGGCTATTTGGTAACTACAATGACAGCAAGGAGTGTCCCAGAAATACTAGGGAGGGGAGGAAAGGCAAGATGGTTGTTTCTGTTAATGCCAACTGAAGCCTGGATATGAAAGTTATGGTTCCACAACATTAGATCTGTTTCAACACAATTAAACTGGTTTCCAAGTTCCAACAATAAGGATCTTGGCTTTGTTGGAGTCTTGGCATTACTGCTATAATGGAAACTCAGGATTCATCCTCTATGTTTGCGCTACTGAATTTGAAAGGGCCAGATTTCAGGATAGCTTGCTAATTTTTTAATCAACCAATCAGTAGTTTCTAAGTGTGCACAAATAATTTAACACATGCAACAGAACAGTAGCAAGTTTTCTCCCTCTCTGTCAAGTGTGACAACTCTACATGGGACTGCATAAACCATAGGAAGCCTTGCATGCTAGAATTTGGCTATGAACCAAAAGCTAAAGGACTGGGCCTTCCACAAGCAGTCTTCCTAAAGTGGCCCAAATCACCAAGGCAAGGATATGATTGAGAAGGCAGAGGGACTGTGTAATTTGGAATATGAATGTGGGTGGGGACAGGGCTATACAACCATAGTCACAGTTCTATCATTCAAGGAGGGTGGGCCACCTCACTTTACATTGTAAAGTGCTTATTTTCAACCATGATGGCCAGAACTCTGCTTTACAACTAAGATAAATATCTTCTCCCTTTTAGCAATAGGCCATTTTGATTCTTTCTTCCTTGGAAATTCTATGGACTAGAAAACTAGAACTTGCTTGTGTCCCTACACCCAAGAATGTGTTTCATTAGAATAGCTTGCTCATGAATCCAGATCCTCATTTGTGTATCTGTGGAGAAACAGTAATACTAAAACAATACAAAGTGTTTATAGCAAGGTAAGGATGATAACATGTTAAAATGCATTGTATGCAAAGTTACTATTTCCTCCCTCCCTTTTTTTCTAAGAGGAGGAGGAGATGAAAAATTACATTTTTTAAAAAAGTGAGATGGCTCTATAGTATGAGACAGACACAATCTTATTACAACACCACATCTCCAGTTATTATGACTTTTTCCCTATCTTTCTACTACCTGAGTGATGTCAGTGTAAATTCAGGCACCATTAGTAAAATTTTGACCACACATATACGCAGCACTGACAAAGAAGTAAACAACCTTTCAGCTTACCACTGTACATAGAAAAGACATTGACAACATGGAAAATAATAAACTCTTTATGGTAAATTACTCCCTTTCTTTTCCCATTGCCAGAAAAAAACAACACCCCCAAAACACCAAGCTAGACCTTTCTCCCCATAGATCCCCTTACAGAAGTCCTTTTGCCTCCCTCCTCTAATCCATTGCCAAGAACCTGTTAAGTAAGAAAATGAAGGAAATAAATATTGATGGGAAGAGCTCCACCATCTTCAATGCCGATGACCCTTGCTTTCTCGCTCCCTGCGTTTTAGCTCCTCCTTATAGCAGTAGGAGCAATAGTTTTCAGTCTCCGGGCGGCCATAAAAGGAGCAATTCTCCTTCTTGCAGCGGTTCTGCTGGATAGAATATATCGGGCAAACTGTGCTTCTGCCTCGATTTTTGTCATTGTTCAACCAGGTCTGAGGTGCCTCCTCATCAGCATATTCTAAGCAGTCTCTAATGTCACTAGTATTAAAACCGTTGGTATATGTCTGTGACTTGTGGTCCGTAGGCATGGCATAGGATAGGGACTCCACTGTATTGACAGTACGGATGCCTGCTGTCCGGGCTGGGCTATAAGTCTGTGAAGACAACGACCGGTTCTGTTGCGGATACGTGGCACATGTTTTTAAGGTGCCGACCACTGGCTTGTAAGTATCATCTTGAAAGCTGGATGGCTTAGAGTTGACATCGTGCAAATGGATGACACTTTGCCTTTGAACAGGGGGCGTATGGCTATAGTGAGCAGAGACTGGAATGGGTCCACTTTTCTTTGCACCGTTGCTAGGTGAAGAAAATGAGCCCGGTGTGGGACTAGTGCGGTCTTTAAACTTTAAAACCAGCTGAGTTGTATGGCTTTGAGGCATGACTGGTGATGCCCTTCCCTGAGGAGATGATTCCAGCTTCTCTTTTGAGTATGCCTCTTGCTCCAGTTTCTTGCAGGACGTCCCATTGAGAGTAGTCTTCTTCTCTACCTCTTTTCTCTTCTGCTCCTGTTCTGCACTGAAGCGCTCTTGGGCACTGGTCAAATAATAGCCAATCATCTCCTCGTGGAACTGATGTCTATGGCTGGTCAGGAGAAGGCCAGCAAAAATGAACTTGCGCTCCCCTTGCATAGCTGCTCTCAAAATGTTCAGGCTCAGCTTCACGTCAGTACTGTACTTCCATGGGTCGGACTGCTTATCTGAAGGGGATTTAGAGTTCATTTTTTCAATGGGCAAGGGGTTTGACTTTTCGGTAGGAGAGGGAGTTGTCTTTTCAGAAGGGGAAGTGCTTGCAGACTGGCCAGATTCCTCTTTGCTTCCTTTCCGCGACTTCGACTTTTTCTCTTTCACTTTTTCAATGATCTCCCCGTTTTTCCCATTTCCTGAATTTGCTCTGCTCATTTTGCCATGCACTAGCCCTCCCAGTCCTCCCATATTCTTCTTTAACTTGATGCCTAGAGTTTTACTGAGACTCCCAAGTTTGTTGGCAACGGAATCCGCCCGGTTTTTATCTTTATCCTTCCTTTGTTTTTCTTTCTCTTTGCCATTTTTGCCGTGATTGCCATTAGAATTACTACAGATGGAATCCCTGTCAGAGTCCATGGAGTCAGCCAAAGACTGAACATCCTCTCCTGCTGAAGCAGTAGGTGATTCTGGCTGAGCCAAAGGAGCCTATTAGGAGAAGCAAGTTGACAATTAGAAATTATGTGTATTCCTACACAATGATTAGATAAGACACACCTCTCTACATTTTAATGTGGATTTTTCAGGATGCTTAACATTTGAAAAATGAAAAAAATAGTTCAAGCATAGGTGTGCACAAGGTTAATGCAGTGATGGGCCAAGATCCACCAATTAATTTAACCTGATCTTTGCGAGAAGCTTCCTTGTGACTTTGACTTCCTTTGATATGGCTTGCCAACTCTCTCAAACAACTAGTCTTTTGGGGACTTACTATCTTGAAATTATTGCCGATGTGCTGTGTATGCCAGAACATATCCAAGATGGTGGCGATCATATCTGAAAATAGTGCATCTGTTTTTCTTACACTCTCACTTCTGGAGCCTCTGAGGCCATTGTAATAACAGATATGACTGGACATGCTTCCTCTAGTGTTTCCCATGAGGAGTTCTGATTGGAGAGTTTAGGAAAGAATTTCTTTCTTCAAATTGGCTAGTAATTCTGGAAGCTTTTCTGTACCGTGTGGTTTGGCTCACTGGCTTGAGATCAATCCAAAAGTAATTTAAGGGTGTTCTTTGCTCCTGCTCACTGTGTTATGGATTAAGGTATATGGGGACTAAAGTATGGAGAATTCTGCCTTGTAGTGGTGTTGGACTTAACTATCCAGTTACTCCAGTAATTCCTATTTAAATAGTATGAAAATGCTGCCATGTTGAATGCCTTCCAGCATAATCCATACTCATCAAACATTCACCTGAAATTTCAAGAGCCCCCATATCCCTTTTTCTGGCCATCTAGCTGGATCTGATAATCAGATTAAAATGTAAAATCTGAAGGGACTTCTTAAAATATAGATTGTGATTGTGATAATTTTATAGGTCAAAAGTCTTCCAAGAATTCAGTTCCTCTTCGTACATTTTTTAAAAAATGGTATTGCTATGCACAAGAAGGGACAATTAAATAAAATTTGGTGCTTACAAGATACTTCTTAATGAAGGTGAAACAAAAGTGATACAAAATCAACTTGCAGAAAATTTTGGCAACCACATGGATCTGCCTTGCACATTAATTAAACTATAATGATAAGGTCAATGTGCATTGCCCCACTTCATCTTGGTGATAATTCGAGGAAATGCAAAAAGGGACAAAAATGTTCTCCAATCCACAGTGACACAGCAGGAAAGTTTGCCCTTACTCTCATTTGGCTCTATGATGTCATCATGTAGCCAGATCTGATTGACTATGTGGTACCATGACATCACCATGCTAATCCCTGATTGGCTGGATCACATTATTCATGAGAAGAATCTTCGTCTTATTAAAAAAGGCACCCAAGCAGGCACAATATACAGGAGTGAGTGAAATGGGGTTTTAAAAAGAGGCAAGGTTACTGCAGAGAACATTTTGAGTCTCCCTGAAGGCTCTTGATTTTGCATCAAAATACTCGCCCTAAAAATATGGCTCACCCCTAATGTGCTTGTCTCTGACCTTTTGGAAGATGTAGATGTTTTGGAGGATGTACAGGCTCTGCTAAATCTCTAGAACCTCCTAATATTTGGGGCTGGAAAGCCCACTTTTAAACTTCATGACCAACTCAGTATAGGGAGCAAAGGGTCCACCAATATACTCATTCTCCCTTGAGAGCTTCCAGGGAGCCTGATCCCAAAGAACTTTTCATTCTGACCTTGCCCAATTGGATAATAAAGGACAAAGCAGGCTTATTTGTAGGGGGAAAGGCCATCCTACAGGATTTGGGATGTATTGCTTCCAACACTGGTATGGAAAGAGTTGGAGATCTTAGAAATCGAAGCCACACATGGTCTCATGAGCACAATAGTGCTAAAGTTTCAGTCTGAGGACATTGGTTTAAAGGCCAAAAACTGTATAAAGAAGAATTTAATTATACCCGAGACTCAGAGGAGAGCTGGTCTTGTGGGAGCAAGCATGACTTGTCCCCTTAGCTAAGCAGGGCCTGCCCTAGTTGCATATGAATGGGAGACTAGAAGTGTGAGCACTGTCAGATATTCCCCTTAGGGGATAATGGGGCTGCTCTGGGAAGAGCAGAAGGTTCCCAGTTCCCTCCCTGGCAGCATCTCCAAGAAAGGGCTGAGAGAGATTCCTGCCTGCAACTTTGGAGAAGCTGCTGCCAGTCTGTGAAGACAATACTGAGCTAGATTGGCCAATGGTCTGACTCAGTATATGGCAGCTTCCTGTGTTCAGGCCGCCTTAGGGATCACAGCCCCTCATCAAATGGAAGTAACTTGAAAGAAAATAGGGGACAAAATATTTCTACTCAGTTTCCTAGGGGTCACAAAAACAATTTCAGAGCCTTAGGAGGGCTTCTAGTTGGAGACCAGGTGGCCCCAATTGTCTGACTTTTCCTAACATTCCAATCAAATGACCACACCCTTTTGATATGAGCTGCATCGTGGATGATTCAAACTGGAGTGTGGTGCAGGGCAGGCAGCAACATCCCACTACTCACTACAGGAATGGGCCTGGGGTGAATAGAAATTCCTATAGTCTAACTATGACCATGGACACGGGAACTCACTATAGCCAGGTAGAGGGTTGTAGAGAAGTAAGGCCTAACTCCTTGAGGCAAAATGCAGCTCAGGCCTGGGAGGCAGGTAATAGATATGCATCCCTGTATCCAGGAGGATAGACTACCAACCCCTGAGAGGCTCGAGAGAGATACAAACATCAAAGTGGTGTCATGGAATATTACAGGGTGGAGGAATAAGGTTGAAGATTCAGATTTTAATCTCCAGTCCTGTGATATGATCTTTTTGCAGGAAACCTGGCTGTTGGAGGAAAACCCATTGTTTGTGCAGGGTTATAAGGTCTGGGAGCAACCAGCTAGGAAATCCTCCAATGAGGGTAGCATTCCTCCTTTCTACTTCTACTGATATAAATGGGTTGTTGCCGAGTGAGTGGTTAGGCAGCTTCTTCCAAGTGCTTTTAGTGCAAAGTAGTTGTGTTGGTTCTTTGGTTTGTGTGAATGTGTACTTTCCTCCAGGTTCATGGAGCACCTTAGGAGAAATTTGGAGCAAGCTAGAGGACTTGATTGATGGACTTATTCTCGATTATCCAAACTCCCAGCTGCATTATGGGAGGTGACTTCAATGCAAGGATGGGGAAGGACCACTTAGGTCTTGACCTGGAAGGTGGCATTAATTCTGATGGTGTTTCCCAGGATAAAGGTATTAACAAAGAGAAGGAAGCTTTATATGCTATTATGTTTAAGCACTATCTGGCTTGCCTTAATGGTAGTTATCTGGACCTTTCTTCTGGTTATTTCACCGGTTTAACAGCAAAGAGGGCAAGTGCAGTAGATTATATGCTTGGCTCACCATCTTTAGCCCACGTGGTGCAGTCGTTTTCTCTGGCTGAGAGCAGAAAGTGATCGTCTTCCATTACAACTAATACTCAATGCTAGTAAATTACAACCTGGGCTAGCATGAGAAGTTAAAATGGAGGTGGGTTTTTGTTTTTTGTTTTTACAGGGAGATAGGCGTCGTAAGTGGTCTCTCCAAATGAGAGTGGAAATAAATCCACTGCTAGGCAGCCCAAGGTTGCAAGAACAGAGACAGCAGGCAATTGAGGGCCAGCGTAAAGTTCAAGATTATTGGTTTGTTGAGACCTCTTTTAGTGTCTTCAGTACAACAAAGGAAAACTGGTCCTGTTAACCATAACTAGTTTGACCAGGAATGCAAGAACAAGAAAAAGGAGTTATCACAATTAATTAGGAGGGCCAGGTTTAGTGGTACGCCTACCTCCTTTGCTATTTAACACAGTCCCAAAAGGAGTACAAAAATCTGTTCAGAGAATAAAAGATCTACTATCCTGGGAACTGGAAGAACCTTGGCCTAGCCCTCCTTGAAAGAAATGAACAGAGATTTAGGGAGTTTGGTAAAAGGGGAGTCTTACAGGCTACCCCAATTGCTCCTGCAAAGTACACCCATTTCAGTGGTATCTTTGGGAATCCTCTCAACATAAGCAGCTTAGTAAACCCTATGACAATTTCCCAGAGTAGCCTCCAGTCCCTATAATGGAAATTAAGGATTTAATTGCCATGCTTTATTCAGGGAAAGCTCCTAGGGAAGATATGCTACCTTCCAGGATATTTATGCTGCATGAGGACTGGTGAGCTCCAGTTCTAGCCAGGTTATTCTCCTTGATAAAAAGCACAGGTAACCCTCCTACAGGGTGGTCATCTAGCATTGTGGTGCCAATTTATAAGAATGGGGATCCTTCAGACCCTAAGAACTACAGACCCATCAGTCTCCTCGATGTGACCTATAAATTGTATACTCATCTTCTCCATAAACTGCATATATGGGAGGAAGAAAACTCCATTATCCATGAGGAAGAAGCTGGCTTTAGGAAAAGCAGATGTGCCATCGTCCAAAGAATGTTAACTAAGTTTGGGAATTTCTATAATGAGAAAAAACTGTCCATAAATTGCTCCAAATCTAAGATAATGGTCTTTGGGGAAAGACCACAACACTTCAAATGGCTACTCGATGGGCACATTCTGGAGCAAGTATTTGGGGATAAATTTTGATGTTAATATTAACTGGAAACATCACATAGAGGCCACTTTGCTAGCAGGTGCTAAAACTATTGCACAGCAGCAACACTTCTTTTATTTTAGAGGGGGACAATTTATGAACCCCATTCTGAGGATCTTTATTTCTAAAGCCATCGCTCAAATGTTATATGGAGCTGAAGTCTGGGGAGAAAAAGTAAAGGAAGAGTTAGAGATTACTCATAATAATTTGAAAAAAAATACTAGAACTTCCTCCTGGTACTCCAGCGGCCCATCTTAGGGCAGAAACAGGGCTATCCTCCATTGCTGCTAGAATTGATTTATCTCTCCTCCGCTATTGGCGTAGATTAAATGAAATGGGAGATGTGTTGGCTTGAACAGTTAAAGGAAGGGGGTCGGGCACTGCATTGTGAGGCTCTGCTAAGAAAATACAATACGAGGATGGATGATTTATTGGCCAACGGCCAAGGTTTGACCCTGAGGAATTGGGTTTTTGAGCAGAACACCACAGAGGATAGGGCAATAATCAACTGCTCGCGTTTCTCAGTCTGGTTCCCCAGAATAAAGAAGAACATTCTGAGGCATCCTATTTTCTTACTCTAACCTACCCTCAGATACGTAGAGCATTCTCAGAACTTCGATTTCAGATGATGCCTTCTGCCAAATTGGGAGATATATGGGCATTCCACTGGCTGAACGGACATGTATTTATGGTTGTGACCAGATTGAACATATTGTCCAGTATTATTTGTTCTGTCCTCTGTATACAGAATAAATTTCTGGTACCTATCCTTCAACAGTTCCCTGATATATCATCTTACAAGGCAATTGAGGAATTATTGTGTGATGATTATCCATATGTACCGTACTCTGTCACCTTATTTGCTGTGGCAGCTAAGAAGTTACGAGCCTCTTTTATTTTAAGCAACCAGGAATGTTGATTTTATAGATTTTACGACTTGTAGTCTTTTTCAAGGCACTTGTTTTAGCTGTATTTATTTGATATGACTGCATTTTGTTTATATGCAATAGCCTATGGCTAAGCATAATAAAGATTGATATTGATACTCCAAGATGTGGGACTGCACACAAATGAGAAAAGAGTGGTCTGCATCGTTTTCCTCATAGCAAAAATTTCTTCTTTGCCTCATCTGCTGATTGGTTCAAAGGCTGTTCACTTTGGCTGACCTCCTGCAGCTCGATGGAAGGTGGGATTTCCAGCCAAAAACAGGCAGCAATGATAGCCTGCCATTATATTAGAAGTCCTCATATACTGTACTTAATATGCTTGTTTATTATTACTTACATTGTCAGCTAAGATGCACTAATCAAATTTCTGCATGGTAGCATTAACAAAAACAGAAGTGCACACTGAGATAGGTATTGGCTTCATTCAGCCTTGGAGGGATAAAGTTGGAAGCAGAGGTGAAGAAAGGCGAAGTAAATCCTCAGCCTGACAATAAAAGGCAAAGGGGGACCAGTCTCTTCACATGGGGGAATAGGAAACACAGCTTGAGAATTAGTGGGAGGTAGTTGGATCTTTAAGAAATTTGTTTTTGATACGCTAACTCTTTATTCCATCTCTTTCCCTCCTTCTACAGTTCAAAATGGAAGCACAAAAAGGAAGAAACAGAGGTGGACTAAAGGGTCTGCATGTAACAAAATAAAACCTGGGCAAGCCATACTCTGCATAAGAAATTGCTGGCACCACAGTGGAGGGATCTGGGGAGAGGACATCAGAATGAGTTGTCAAGGGTCCTCAGCTGCCTTGCCTTGACTTCTCTCTCTTCCCAAAAGTCCCTTCATACAGCAACATACAGCAATGGAGCAAGGACACAATGAATTTCTTCTGGCTGTTGATAGGAGGCTAGTACTAGCACACACCAGAAAGTGGACACAAATTCACACACTTGGGAATCTTTCTCTTAAGCTGCTTATACAGAGGAAAGGGGTTACCCGTGTTTCCGATGGTATGCGTATCCAGGTTACATTCATGTAACTGTGCAGAAGGTTAAGCTTTGCCTCCAGAGAGAGAATCAAACTGAGAAAGGAAAAAGAGAGGAAAGACCACACACCACAAATTACTGAAAAGGTACAGCCACAGAATGCATGCACTTAAAAGAAACAGCAACATATTTTAACAAGAATATGTAATCACTATGCTCCTGGCTTGCCAAAGGAAATATCCCTGGAAAAACAGCTAGTATTTCTCCAGGGCTCACCATGGAAAGCCTGTTACGCATGAAGTGGAGCAGATCCGGGTCCTGTCTCATTCTCATCCGCAATCAGGACTTCAGCTCAAGTAATCTACAAGTATTTCACAGGCAGTGAAATTGTACTACCAGTCTGCTTTGCATAAGCAGCATATGGTTAAAAACACTCTGCAATTATTGTCCTGGGGCTGCTACAAAGAGTACAGCTAAGCAACAGCTAGACTTCCAAGTGTTTTAAGCACACAAAGGTCTTCAAGATAAGTTGATGTTGACAGTTTAGTTGTTAAAAGGAGAGCTTACTTGGCCAGCTTCGAGTTATCATTGTCATCCTTCCCCCACTCCCAGCCTTTCCCAGGATCAACCGCAAAGTGCAAAGGCAGTAACTTGTGTTCAGAGTCAGTCAGAGGGATCACCGCTGAAGGAAAGAAGAGAAGGCCAAGAGAGAAGAAGTGAGTTTCATGGGGAAAAGGAGGAAAAGAATTAAGAACCGGCAGAACAAGAAAAAGGGCATGTTAGAGGCATTACAGGATCCAACGGCTCCACTTCCATGCACACCCTCATTTCGTTTCCAGCTGTCTTGAAGAAAAGGGCACCTTTTGCAAATTGCAATGAACTTATATCATACAGAAGCTTAATCTGGGGAAGTAGTCACCAGTTGCCAGAGATGACAATTCATCTTTCCCCCCCTTTATCTCTTTATTAAAACAAATTTACAATGCTAAACAACATTGATCTAAACGCAAACAGCAAAACCTTATACAACGAACACTGATTTATCAATCTGTCCAAACTCTAATTTTGTCAAAGGTAGGGAAACAACCATTATTTGTTTGATTAGTGTAAAGAATAAAATCCGACCAAATTACATTAAAAGCATTATTTGTAGTCTGGTTTGAACAGAACCAAATAATATGAGTTAGCTTTTCCGATTCATCTCTTTTTATTGATATTTTATGAACGGCTGTGCCTCTAGGACTCAGAGTAGGCAAATCCTGTGCTCATCAATTTCAGTTTATGAAGTAGGTCTCTATTTCTTCACAATGAATTTTAATCTCCCTCTGTCTCAATGGGTAATATTGCATTTTCATTCACCCTGACAACAGCCTCTGAGGTTGGTCACTCTAGACCACTCACTGCCATCCGTCTGCACACCATGTCCACTTTACTGCTCCTTCAACTTCCCACATTGTGTAGAACTCGGCTCAGTACTCCAGACAGTTCACATACCAGTCATCTCATTGGAATATTTTATTGGGGAAGATAAATGAAAAGAGCAGGATAGGAAGGGTATAAGTAGAAAGACATAAAACTGCAACATCCATTTATGCTCCTTCTGCCCTCTCCAGTTCTCAAGTAACAGGAGAAATAGAAACTTGCTTCATTCAACCAGCTCTTGCTTCATTCTAGCAATCTCTTCAATGGCTTCATCCTGCTCATTTCTGTCCAAATGGAAATCTGATGGATAAAAATATTCATTTTTCACTTCCTGATTTCCCAGCTATTGGCTCATCTTTGAAGGATTTGAGAAATCCAACACTTTAGTTATCTGAAGCAAGATGAAGAACAAGACCTAAAATCTGTAACCTAAGATCCTTCATTCTAAACGATGCTGGAAACAGCCAGGTAAGTAAACATTCTGGGTATGCCCCACACACTTTCAATTTTGCTCTAAACAATTATGCCTAGGTTTCAGTGCTGGGACATGGGCAACCAACACAGAACAGGTTAGACCTTGCAGTCAGGATTGAAGGGCCTAGCAGAGCACAAGGAGTGAGAGAGGAGAGTCAACTAGGAACTGGGGTCAGGAAGAAAGCTGTGAGCCAATGTCAAAGCCAAGGATCAAAGCTGAGCAGACAATAGGAACCAGAAGTAGGCCAAAAGTCAGAGACAAAGCTATAGGTCAAGCTGAGGAGGGACCAGGATCAGAAAATATAATGCCCCAGACCACAGAGACCTGGACACTGAGGCAAAGTTTCAGCTCAGACAAGAAGACTTTATATCATTCCTGTCCTGAAAGGATCCAATGAACAGCCTGGTTGGTGGGATCAGACCACGGCAAGGCTAGTGGAGCTCAGCTGACTGCCACATGGAGTCACGGCATGCAGGCGCTCAGATTCCCAGTATTAACACAGATAGCTCCTGACACTAGGTGAATAATGTGCAATTAGAAACATTTTCTAAACTGTTTTAATTGTTTTCATGGTTGCTGCCTTCTAAAACCATGTACACAACCTAGAGATACATATATCCGGCAGTCTACAAATAGGACAAGTAAATCAATCAATTCAAAAGAGTGCATTATTTCAAATAGCCTTTCAGTACAATGTATTGTTAAAGTGAATAATAAAAAGAGAAACATTTCTTATGCAATCTCGCTTCTTGGCCTTTTGGCTAAGATCAAGTGCAGTGTGCCCCATTTTTGACCTCTAATCAAGAAGGATCTGCTTTGACCAGAGGAATGAGACAATCAGCAGTAAGTCACAGTGCTGGTCTAATTGGAGGAGAATAGGATCTCAGGGGGTTTCTTACACTCAGTCTGAAGCAAGACTGAATTCCGAACTTGCGCCTGAGTAAAAAAGCAAGAGGCGATATTTCAGCCTGAGGATAAAGGGCTTCCAACATTACTTCATCTATTAACCATGCATATTATCCATGCAAACACCACTATTTGGTTTGGGAGGAGTGAGGCCAGATTGAGAGAACTGGTCTCTCCACAGTGTTAGTGGCATGAATGACAGAATAAGGGATTAGCAAAGGACTCTCCTCCCCTTCTCTCTCTCAACACCTCAATATCTGGTATCCAGGTCGCTGCTATTATCATCATTTGAGAACACTCCAAACAGCTGCCCATCACAGACCAGAATGCAGAATAACGATAGTTTGCCCTTTTAGCCAAAATATCTTGGAAGCTGACTACAAATTTTCTCTTTTTTATTGTTACTTGACTCTTTTCCCCCTCCTGAGAATAGGGAGAGAGAAAATAAAACTCTGTACTGGCACCACCACCTACTGGCAAAAGAGAATTATTACCTAACTAATATTGCAGGAAAGCAGATTTCATTTCATCTGGATAACAGCAAACAATTTTAACAGCAGTTGAACAATGCAACGGAGAAGCAATGATGTGTGTTCTTCACGGCTTCACCAGCTAACTGGACAAAGTGGACCTTTTAAAGTGGTGATTCTCTTACACTGAGCTGGGCAGGGTGGGGGTGGGGAGACGGGCCCCATTATGTCCCAGCACTGTGTCCTTCCACTGTTGCTGGTGTCTACCTTGTGTTTCTTTGTAAATTGAACCCTTTTGGGACAGAGAATCATCTTATTTCTTTTTCTATGTAAACCATTTGAGAACTTTTGTTGTTGTTGAAATGTGGTATAGAGCCATCCCGAGTTGTGAGGAGTTTAATTTCCGCTCCTTCGGTTTTGAATCGGTCTCCAGAAATGTTGTTCTGCTGTCACTCTTTTAATGGGTTCTCTGTGAATAAGATCTCCTGTATTCGGGCCAACTTGGACTCCACTATTTCTGCAAGGTCTATGAAGGGAGTGTCCAGCAATCCCTCTTGCAGTATTAGATGAGATCAGTTTCAATCTGAGATTCCTAAGGATGTGGACAAGCTGCTTGGCGCGGTGCGGCCTACCACTTGTTCTCTGGATCCTTGCCTGACTTGGCTGCTTCTGTCTAGCAGGGAGATGTTGGAGGTGGTCTAGTTAATATTATAAATGCATTGCTGAAGGAGGGTAGGATGCCTCTTTGTTTGAAGGAGGGAACGGTTAGACCGCTTCTTAAAAAGCCTTCCCTTGTCCCCTTAGCAATCTCCCATGGTTGGGCAAGGTGACTGAGAGAGTTGTGGCTGACCAGCTCCAGGTGGTTTTGGAGGAAATTGATTATCTAGACCCATTTCAAACTGGCTTTAGAGCTGGCTATGGAGTGGAGACAGCCTTGGTCAGTCTGACGGATGACCTTTACCGGAGAATCAACAGAGGGAGTTTGACTCTGTTGGTTCTGGATTTCTCAGCAGCAATCGATACCATCAACGATGGTATCCTTCTGGATCACCTGGGGTCGCCCCTGACAGGCTGCCTGCGTCATGGACTCCCCGGGCCCTTCTTGCAGTACCCTCTCTTGCTTCTTCAGGGATGGCCCCTACGATGGAAGTCCCAACTCACACAAACATCTTGGCAACCAATGAGAGCGAAGGACAGAGCCTCCAAGCATCCCCCACTACCTACAGAATCCATATACTATCCCTCTGCTAATTCAATAGATGCACCATCCACTCTGCAAGAGCTGGGAACTGAAGTACCTATGTCCAGTGAAGCTCAACCTCAGACTCTGGGAAGCTGAACAGATTGTGAGCCCTTTGGGGACAGGGATCCATTTGATTGATTTATTATTTCTCTGTGTAAACCACCCTGAGCCATTTTTGGAAGGGCGGTATAGAAATAAATAAATAAATAAAAGAACAACCAAGACAGCCCACCAGGGCTAGTGTGTACCCAAGTCCCTCCCATTGTTCTCCCTGGTATGGGGACCCAGGCCTTTTCTGTAGCCCCAGAGGACATCAATACTCAAGATATAGGTCCAGGAATCCCCTCTGACAGTATTGAGCTGAGTACCCAAGATAGTCTACCAGAGACTGTGAGCACTCAAGACTCTCCTCCTGACCTTCCTGGACTGGATCCAGGTCAGCTGGCCGATGGGATGGAAGTGAGTGACCAACTGAGGGCAACATCAAGGGCCCCAGGGATGGATGGATAGATCCTGGAAGAACACCCCCATCCACCCCACAGAGCCTCTCTGCTCTGACACCAATCCAGAGCCCAACCCCATGACATCCAGAAGACCAGCATAAGGTAGCCCTCCTCTCCTGGAATGTAGCTGGATGGGCCGCATCTGTAAGGGATGCTCGATTCACCGATTACCTGGCCCGCCATGACATCATTCTAATACTGGAATCATGGATGAAGGAAGAAATATTACTTAATGGATTTCTTTCATTCTCAGTTAGGACCAAGCAGATGGGCCATGGAAGATCAAAAGGCGTTTGGGGGTACTAGTTTCCACCACTCTTCATGCATCATCAAGATCTCTCCCACCGCTCAAGCACTATGCTATGGCAGTATTCAGTCACTGCTCTTTGCTGATAATTAACACTTATCTCCCTCCACAACAGTGGAAACCCCAGCTTAGAGTCATCTGGGCTGAACAGGAAACCTACACTGCCGACCTCAGCCTTTCCCACTCCGACGCACTGGTGGTCCTGGGTGGTGACTTCAATGCTAGGTTGGGTCCTGACGATCACACCCTGTATATGAAGCATCAATGCTCCCTGCCAACCTCGAGGCTGATGGAGTCCTTTCCAATCAAATTGCAAAGGACCGGAGGTCAAACTTTACACAACTCTATTTGGCACAAACAACAACTAAACTTAACATTTTCATCCTAAATGGTGCTGTCAATGGCAATCAGCCAGGGGAATTTACTTATCTCTCAGGCTCAAGAATGAGAACTATTGATTACATAATCATCTCCAGGGATCTGCTTCCTTTTGTTAAGAGCCTAGAGGTTGTTCCTAAATTTGACAGTGATCACCTTCCGATCTTACTCCAATTAAAGGCTCTCTCTCACTCAACCCATACGGCTTTCAACCCCCAGTATCCTTGGCAGGGAGATCCCTTTGCCGTGCCAAATGGACTCTCCAATTAGATCAATTGATAACTGGGATGCTTGCCTCAAAGTGCTTTCTGCATCTCCAACAGGCCCTGAAAACAGCAGAACCCCCCGGCACACCTTTGGAGACTGACAGCATTCTAGTCTGTGAGCTTCAACCGCACCTAAAACACAAAAGTTGTGCACTCCTGCGACACTGACACCACCACTCCAAACCATGGTTTGAGAAAGACTGTGTTAACGCTAAAAATCTTTTATTGGCTGTTTTTACTGTCCTGTAAACCACTCAGAGAACTTGCGTTTTGGGTGATATATAAATGTATTAAATAAAATAAATAAAATAATAAATAAATAAGCTCTCACCACCTCATACCAGGTCTATAAAGCCAGCAGTGGACCAATGGCAATGAAAGACCTCCTTCAGAAGAAGAGGAGATACAAACAACTGGTGGCATGTAAGAAAAAAGAAGCCATGAAAGACAACTTGACACGACCCATTCAGGAAGTCCGATCCAATGATTCAGCTGAATTCTGGAGCATCACTATGGGCAGTCATAGCAATGACACAACCCATCTAGATTGCCATATCCACCCTCACCAGGGATCTGGGAAAAACACTTCTATGAACTCTACGAGGCCTCTTCTGCAGAAGGCAGACACCCTGGGCAGGCTATAGAGGACACGATTGCATGGACACCAATGACAACATCTGGGATCAAGAGCCTTGTCGCCCAACTGAGAACCGGGAAGGCCCCAGGGGAGGACCTGATTCTACCTGAGGCCATTAAAAACAATCTGGATTGGTGGGCCCCCATTTTGGCCTCAATATCTACCTTCATTGAGACACATGGCCATATCCTCAGGGACTGGGGGACAGCAATTATTGTTCCCATTGTTTTAAAGGGCAGAAAGAACGACCTGGCCAATTACAGGCCCATTAGCCTGCTCAACACAATTAGCAAGCTCTCTGCGAGACATCTGTACTGGAAATTACAGGACTGGCTGGAGCAGGAAAATCTGCTGGCGGAGGAACTGGCTGGCTTCAGGGAAAGCCGATCTACAATCGACCAGTGCCTAGTACTCTAGCACCTTATTGAAAAATACTCTTCCTGCAACACAACCTCCCTTTGTGTAGCCTTCATTGACTTTAAAGTAGCTTTTGACTCCCTCTCATGTGTTAAAATACAGGAAAAGCTGGAGGCCTCCTTGATTGACTGGCGACTGTTATACTTAATATGTATGCTCACACCGACACATTGCTCAAGGTAAGGTGCAATCTCCAGGGACATCTCACAAGTGCCATCAATATACAAAAGGGTGTAAAGCAAGGCTGCATTCTGGCCCCACTATTTAACTTTTACATTAACACCATGGTGGGTCAACTTAACAACCTAGATTTCTATCCCTTAAACTTCCGGGGCACATATCTCTACCCTACTATATGCAGATGATGCAGCAATACTCTCAAGAACTCCCGTTGGCCTTAAATGTGCATGAAGGCCCTAGCTCAGTATTGCAAGGAAGATCTGCTGGAAGTTAATGATCATAAAACCAAAATTATGGCCTTTGCTAAAAGGCCCAAGATCCTCACTTGGTCTGTAGAAGGGCACAAGATTGAACAGGTTCCTTGGTTTAATCGGAGCTGTTATATGGAGTCCCTCGGGGCTCCATTCTGTCTCCAATGCTTTTTAATATCTACATGAAACCACTGGGAGAGGTCATCAGGAGATTTGGTGCAGGCTGTTGTCAGCTGCTGACACCACCCAAATCTATTTCTCCTTGTTATCATCACCATCAAGAAATGGCATTCATTCCTTAAAATGCCTGCCTACAGGCAATAATGGGCTGGATGAAGGATAACAATTTGAAACTGAATCCAAGCAAGGCAGAGGTGCTCATTGTGGAGGTTCAGAATTTGAGGGATGAGTTAGATCTTCCTGTGCTGGATGGGGTTACACTCCCCCCGAAGGAACAGGTACGCAGCTTGGGAATACTCTTGGATCCAGGCCTCACCTCGGTATCTCAGGTATCTACTGAACACTCACATTCTGTGATCAGGAATCTCACATTTCTCTTGGTATCAAGGTCTGATTAATAATTATATGCCTTATAGTAGTTTATGGTGTTATGAAAAATTGATTTAAGTGCTGATTACAAAAATGTGAATAAAATGTGCTAAATTTAAAGTGTTTGATCCTGATTGCGAGCTTATTTCTGAGGGTTGTTTCTGCAGCATTTGGATTTTTTTTCTCATACGGGGAAAGGAAGACTGACAGTTATTTAACAGTGGGGAGAGGCTCAGTTTTCTAGGGGTTTTTTTTAGCAGAAATTTCTCAAACACATTTTGAGGGGGAGGGGGTTGTAGAAATTTGTAGAAAGGAACAGCGGTGTTCATCAAAATAAAGTATAAGTTATGGAATATGGTGGGAGAGGGAACCTGATGTATAAGGGACAGAGGTAACTGGAGGTATATTAGCTGGCTGACCACTGCAATACAACCTGGTTAAACATGCTGCTTTTTTAAAAAAAGGTTACATAGTTAACATATTTACAGATTAAAATAACTAAGATGGTTAGAGCCTTGATGCCTTTAAAAGTAAGCGTTCAGCTTCTTAAGAATGTGAGTGCGACTGTGCTGCATTAGAAGCCACAGTGTGTGATCTGTCAGTATAACATTAACTGTGTGGATTCTCTGAATCCCTGCATTTGTGCAATCACACACTTTGCAGATCAGGGCCATTTTGGAGGAAACATCATATTTACATAGATGAGGAGGGAGGAGAGCCAAATAACATTACATAATTTAGAGAAACTTGAATTATCCTCAAGCAATCTATAGACAAACACAGAAAATATTTTGAAAGATCAGAACACAGAAAAGATCTAACAGCTTGTAATATTAACAATGCTTCACCAGGTGGCACCAAATGTAAACTTGACTGAACCACTCAGTTGGAGAGCATGTACTCACATGGATCCTTTAACAGCAGCATTTTCCTCCTAGATTCAGGAGCAGCAGGACTCTACAAAACCAAAACAGCTGCTGCGGGGGCAGGCAACCCCCTCAGCATCGTAGGAACATAGGAAGCTGCCATATACTGAGTCAGACCATTGGTCTCTATCTAGCTCAGTATTGTCTTCACAGACTGGCAGCGGCTTCTCCAAGGTTGCAGGCAGGAATCTCTCTCAGCCCTATCTTGGAGATGCTGCCAGGGAGGGAACTTGGAACCTGGATGCTCTTCCCAGAGCGGCTCCATCCCAAGGGGAATCTCTTACAGGGCTCACACTTCTAGTCTCCCATTCACATGCAACCAGGGCGGATCCTGCTTAGCTAAGGGGACAGGTCATGCTTGCAACCACAAGACCAGCTTTCCTCTCCTCTCATCATCCTATGTGATGTTACACTAAAATTCGAATACATCTGTCTGATGCGCCTGCCTGGGGTGCAGAACCATCCAAGGTGATCTGAGTCCGGATTTAAGTGCCTTTTTAGATGAATATAATGTGGTAAAAGGGTTAAATGGCAGAGACCACTCAATGGCAAAGCTCTAACCACATTCAACGCCATCTTGGGAATAGAAGGTCCGTATCCCCATTTAACAACTACATCCAATGGCAACTTGTGACCTCAGGGATGCCATATTCTTTCCTCCGTGGTTTGTTTTTTAAACATAAAGTTGGGGAGGGAGAGAGAAAATGCACAGCTGTTTCACCCTTTCCCTCTCTGACATATGCCTGCTCAAAAGTACCCCACCCCTGCCCCCACCAAGTTACTCTCACCTGGATCTCCCTGCCACCAGAACAATAGGAAGAAAAAATCCAGTTGTAGGAGATTTTAACAGACAAGCAGCAGGAGGGGGAAAGGTAAGCCATCTTCTAACTATTCTTTAACCCCGGTGCAGTCTCCCAAAATTATTTTTTCATTAAAGAATACAAAACACACAATTTGGGGTGGGGAGGAGAGACACACAGAATTCTGTGTCAGACAAAGTCTGACACTCGAGATGCTAACAAAGTATTCAAAATATCTTGGTTGATATAACTACTACAACTACAGATATTTAGAACTTCACACATGGGAACAAATGGACAACAGAAAGTGCTTGCTACTTGATTTAGGTCGATATGTCACAAATCTGAGCCATTCAAATAGCCATTGTGGGTTTGCATTGCCATCTTCCCTTTCTTATGAGACTGTCAAAGCACACTTTAGCCATGTATCATTAAAGCAATGAGGAAATGGTGCCATTGTAAAACCTGCCTGTGGGAATCAGCTTGCTACAGGTTAAGGTTTTGCATATAAGCAGGAAGCCAGCTGTTATGCACAATAATGTTCCCCACCAAGATCAATATGGTTGCCAAGCAGCTAACGCCAATGTCCCTGAAACACAACCTTTTCTACAACAGGTGTTCAAAGCAGGAAGCGAGGGAGGGAATAAAATGCCAGACAGGTACCACTTAAGACTTAATCATTTTGGAAAACTGATTTTTCCTAACGTGTCTGGCACCTGTTTTAAAATTTCGGTATAGCTGTGGGGGAGGTGGTAGTCAGCCTGTTCCGTAGGAGCGTGCACCCCCACACCCTAAAAGAACAGGCACGGAATCTAGGCATGCCAATAGAGCTGGCGTTGTCACTGGGGGCCCAAGTGGCATCCATGATTATCCATGCTCCGGTAACATCCAACTAGACTACTGCAGCCTGCTCTATATAGAGCTGCCTTTGAAAACTAACTGCAATCAGATGAAGGGATCGCATCTCTCTAGTTGTTAAATGACTGTCCTGGCTGCTGATCTATTTTCAAAGTGTCAGCAAGGTAAGGTGTGCTGTCAAGTCAATTTCAACTCCTGGCGCCCACAGAGCTCTGTGGTTTTCTTTGGTAGAATACAGGAGGGGTTTACCAGTGCCTCCTCCCGCACAGTAAGAGATGATTCCTTTCAGTATCTTCCTGTATCACTGCTGCCTAATTTAGTACCTGTGGGGATTCAAACCGGCAACCTTCTGCTTGTTAGTCAAGCATTTACCATTAAAAGCCTGTAATGGCTTGAGATCCAGCAATCTAAAGGACTGGCTCCTCCCACATGAGCCTGCCCAACTGCCAAGTTTGGAAGCTATCTCCCAAATCCCCCTTCCGCCCGGCCACCCTCTGAAGTTAAACATAGCTAAGATGTAGTAACAACAACAACAACTGCAAAAAATACAAGCTACCTGTAGCCAAGAATTGGTGGGACCATAAAATTGAAAAAGTTGTAGAAAATGAAGATGTCAAAATATTATGGGACTTCCAACTACAAACAGACAAACATCTGCCACACAATACACCAGATATAACTGTAGTCGAGATGAAAGAAAAACAAGTCAAAATAACCGACATAGCAATACCAGGGGATAGCAGAACAGAAGAAAAAGAAATAGAAAAAATCACAAAATAGAAAGATCTACAAATTGAAATTGAAAGGCTGTGGCAGAAGAAGACCAAAATAATCCCAGTGGTCATTGGCGCCCTGGGTGCAGTTCCAAAAGACCTTGCTTGAAGAGCACCTCAACACCATAGGGGCCACAGAAATCACCATCAGCCAATTACAAAAAGCAGCTTTACTGGGAACAGCCTATATTCTGCGACGATATCTATAATAACAGCAACAACATTGATAATAAAATCCAGCCATCCCAGGTCCTTGGGAAGGACTCGATGTCTGGATAAAACAAACCAGTCAATAACACCTGTCTGACTGTGTAAACAAGAACAAGAACAATAATAATGATTGCAGTTTATTAACTAATTTGGAAGAAAAAAGGCTCCCCCCTTCTGAAGATTCTGGATACTGAGATAAATGGGATCGTTTTTAATAATTGTATTTATTATTAGGTATCTATCATATACATATACATATACTTCTCTTAAACGTACCTGTCACTAATCCCACATGTGGCCTCTCTTGTGAGAGTTCGCAAGTGAGCTGCCGGGGGAAAAAGAGAACAGGGAGGCTCATGGCCGGCCAGACGAGAGAAAGAGGAGGCAGGAGAAAGGCGGCGGCCGAATGGGCCGAGAATGGGAGAAGAGCTGAGAGGAAGGGAAGGGGAGAGGAGGGCTGGGAACGAGGGAGGGGAAGGAGCGGGGAGAACTAGAGGCGCAGATGCTCTGCACCCAGGCCAGCTAGTTTGTTTAAAAATATTTCTACCTACCCCTTCAGCACACTGCTGCTCAAGGATGCGGACTATACTCACAAGAAAGTGCGCAAAAAACCAACCACAAAAATAAAAAGCAACAACATAAAGGCTAAACTAGATTAACACTGGAAAACGGCATATTTAAAGTGCCTCATCACGGAGGAAGGTTGGCAAAGGTCCTCTGGGAAGACATTCCAAAGACAGGGCGCTCCGACTAAGAGGGCTCTGTCCCTGGTCTCCACTACCCGGATCTGTGTCAGTGGTAGGACTAAGAGTAGCCCTTGCAGGGAAGAGTGAAGGCCCCCCCAAAGATTCCTGCCCTTTGGCCCACTTGCTCCCAGACAAGATCACACCGCGCCAGGCAATGTTTTTATTTTTCCTTGGGTGTATTTTATACATTATAGAAGAAATGGGAGCGGCTTTTCCTTGGCCGACCGCAGGGCTTTTTCTGGGGGTGGCGGCAAAGCCAGCAATCCAATCCACCACCAACCTGGCCTCCGTAGGAGTATGCCTCATTGAACTCAATGGGAATCAGCTCAATCCGAGGCGGGGGGGGGGGCTCTTGCCTCCCCCCTGAACATCCAAGAACAGCAGCCCTGCTGGATCAGGACCAAGGACTTCCTACTCCAGTGTCCTGTTTCACACAATGATCCACCAGATGATTCTGGGAAGCTCATAGGCAAGAGATGAAGGCATGACCTCTCTCCTGCTGTTGTTGCTCCCCTACAACTGGTAGTTAGAGGCATCTTGCCTCTGAGGCAGGAGGTGACCTATAGCCACCAGACTAGTAGCCATCGATAGCCCCATCCTACATGAATTTGTCCAAGCCCCTTTTAAAGCCATCACCACATTCCATGGCAGAGAATTCCATTGATTAATGATGGGCTGTGTGAAAAAGGACTTCCTTTTGTTGATCCTAAATTTCCTGGCCCTCATGGGGTGACCTCTGGTTCTAGTGTTGTGAGAGAGGGAGAAAGGTTTTTCTATGTCTGTTCTCTCTACTCCATGCATAATTTTATGAACGTCTATCATGTCTCCCTGTACTTGCCTCTTTTCCAAACTAAAAAGTCCCAGATGCTGTAGCCTTGCCTCTTAAGGAAGATGCTCCAAGCCTTTCTGGGTTCTGATCATCTGGGTTGCCCTCCTCATGCCTGCCATATTTAAAGTTCCAATTATGTGGATATTTTCAAGCCATGCTAAGGCCATGGAACCCATGGAAATGTATGCTAGGAACATGGTAGGAACCCACGGGAAAATGCCTCTTACTTAGCTCTAAAGGACATATTCAAACTGTATTTTGTGATTTATAATGGTTTTAATTTGATAACATTTGATAACATTAACATAAACTTTAATCTTAGCAGAAAGTTTCTGCAGCCCAAACAAGCAAAAGAGCTTTTTGTGTGTTGGTTCAGCTTAAATTGAGATGCATTTTGATTAGTTGTGATTTTGATCTGAAAGTACAACTAGAAACTTAATGGGACATGATTTATTCATAGCGTGTGATAGGTAAACTGATTTGTTGTGATTTGACTCTAAGTTTATGCAGCTTTGCTCGGTAAGGGTAGATGGGTAAGCTCTCTAGCAAGAATGTCTGAAGTTCTAATTTGTATCCACCTGATATTTAAACTAACTATCAGGCACAATCTCTTATCTTTTTATAGCGAGCAGAAAATCATTCATGAGTTGGGGCTAGAGAGACGTTTTTGTACCAGTGGGGCGGGGGAGACGGGCATAGCACCATCCCAGTCTCCAGGTCAATATAAGTGAAAATCCACTGGGAAATTCTCCTATTTAAGTCTCACCAAAATGAAGGGGAGCTGTGTCAGAAGGCTACGAAGCACTCATTCAGGTCTCTTCATTTCTCTGTGTGTGTTTTATTTAGTAAATGCCAAATGTAGCTATCACTGACTTGCTCTCAATGCATTTGCATGGTACCTCAACTCTGTGCTGTAATGTAAGGTAGAAAAAGATGTCAAGGCATTTCAAATGGTGGATGACTATGCATATTCCTGTAAAGCTGCCACCTTTTTAACAAGCCATGCTCCCATGCATCACACAGAGAAATTTAGCAGATGAGACTTTTCCTATTCTTATCTATCTATCTATCTATCTATCTATCTATCTATCTATCTATCAATCATTTCTCTATGTAAACCGCTTTGGAAACATTTGTTGAAAAGCGGTATATAAATATTTGTTGTTGTTGTTGTTGTAAATAAATGTCTGGCAAAAGCATCATCTGCCCGATTTCTATGCACCAGGCAGCTGTTACAAAGTGTGGAAGGGACAGCCTAGATAAAAAAGGTGGCACCTAGATAGGAGAGTCCACCTCAACATTTGTACAAACAGGGAAGTGAGAAGGCAGCGGCGGCGGCAGCAGCAGCTCAACCACAGCCTCCCTTTAATCTTATACATATTCAGTAGAGCCTTCACAGTGGTAATTACACTAATCAGTGTGCTACAGCTGGCTAGGAAGCGCTCATCTTTGAGAATTAGCCAAAAGTCAGAGGAGCATCAAAGCCATATAGATCAACGCACTAGAACTAAATTATATTAGGTGGAAGATACATTTTGGAAGGGCTACACATCTTCTAAGGAAAAAGCAGCAGCAACAAAAATTGACAGCTTAATCTAATGCTTCTGACGGAAGATTACAGCTTGAGTTTCTACAATACTTGAGAGCTGCATTCAAACATGGAGGAGCCTGATACTTAAAAATCAAATAAAAGATGTACCCTTGCAAGCACTGGTAGACAAAGACAAATCCCAAAGACAAAGGCCAACATTCTTCTATGGAAAGTGGGTTGCAAATATGCAGAAACTAATAAAATGTACAATAAATTTGTCTCCTTTCTGTGAAGAAAGGACAAAATATCCCACAACTTGCCAGATAATATCCTCTAATCTCCTAAATGGATTTAGAAAGGCCTACTGAGTAGGCAAACCTACAATCACAGCATCTCGTCCGTTCATAGTATCTCCTTGTACTGTTTAAATCAAAGGATGCTTTCAGCAGTGCTGGGAGTGGAGCCATTACACTTATCTGTTTATGGGAAACCAGTCCTTTGACAAAAAGAGTTACTTGTGCTTTTGAACTGACAAATTCATGAATAAAGGCTTTTAGAAATAAATCAGCTAAAAAAACCCCAATGATTAAAAGAATTTCAGTGTGCCTGTTGCTTACTTCATACAACAAGGTCTCAAAATCAAGAGGCCCACTTCTAGCTGTTCTGTTTTCCACAGGAAAAGCATCTTCAAAGAATTTTAAGATCTGATAGAATGTAGAAAGCACCTTCATGTGGGAATTCAGCATCTTCCAGTTGGGAAAAAAAGCCACCACCACCATCTGCATGGCCCTTGCACAAGTACTAATTATTTCAGTTTGGACATTACTTTGCTAATGCTCCCATGTTCCTTCATTCCTGCATGAAGTCACAGGAAGAATATTTTGGTGCTAGAAAACTGGGGCAGGGAAAATGTTCAAAGAGCTTTTCGTTGCACAAGAAACCTGAAGCACGTTCTGCCTCAGTGAAAATCCTAATGAGATTATGCACGCGTTTCTTCTTTATTTGCATGGTCTTCTTATGACACCATTAGTTGCTATCCACAGTTCAGCAGTCTCTGTTAGTTCTCTCTCAGCATCTCCAGCAAACGAATGCTGAGGGAGATGCTGTGGCTAAAAGAGATACAATTTAGGAGATCTATAATAAGGATCATTCACTTTTAAAATATATTAACAGCAACGATGAGAGGGGGACCTGATTTGAATTGAGGAGGGCTCTATGGGAAAGCCATTCTTCAAGAGAATTAACCCCTGCTAACTGGGCAATGAGGCACCTTTCAAAGTGGTGACACACATCAGGAGTGGAGCAACTGGCCCTATTCAGTCCATTATGCCAACGCTTTCACCACACTTGCAGGGAGCAGTTTTACTTTCAACAATAAGAACTCTGGAGCTTTTACCCATCCTCTTATGGTGAAGTCCATCAAACCAACAAGAATGTACAGAAGCATAAAGTAGCACTGAGTTCTGCTCCTTGGAGTAGACAACAAAATCCTCATTTAAATTATTTGAAGAGTGAACTGAAGACATATCCAAAACTTCACAACAGCGCTGCGAGGCATCTTCCCTGTACATTCCTAGATCCAGATACTCCCTTATTAAAGTAAAGTTGTGCCGTCGAGTCGGTGTCAACTCCTGGCGACCACAGATTCCTGTGGTTGCCTTTGGTAGAATACAGGGGGGGCTCACCATTGCCGCACAGTATGAGATGATGCCTTTCAGCACCTTCCTATATCGCTGCTGCCCAATATAAGTGTGTCCCATAGTCTGGGAAACCTACCAGCGGGGATTTGAAGCAGCAACCTTGGCTTCAGCTGTATACCCTCACATTTTGCTCTTTATATAAATTACTTATTTTCTACATTGTTCAGGAATCTGTTATACATTCTGTTATCTGTGATGTCAAAATGTACGTCTCTCTTTCTTAGATACTTTGTTTTGTATATTTATACCTATTCAGTCCTAGCACAATGTCCCTCCAGTGGATGTTGCTGGTATCTACTTGGTTTCTTAGATTGTGAGCCCTGTTGGGGATAGGAAACCATCCTCTTCTTATAACTATTCTTTTTCTGTGTAAACCACTTTGAAACATTTTAGATGAAAAACAAACCAGTCAATAACACCTGTCTGACTGTGTAAACAAGAAATGATGATGATGATGATGATGATCTATGTCTGAAGTCACCACCGCAGCCCAGGAAATTGATCATTTTTGGCCCATTTGTGCCTCTGTAGTGAGCGCTGGTGGCTCTTTTAGCCGCCAAGCATGCGTAAATGACCATTGCGAGCCCTGGCATGAAAAACAAAATGGCTGCCGTACATGAGCAAATGACCTCTGTGAGGCCCTGGGCCATGCCACGGGTAATTTACTCATGCGCCATGGCCAAAATGGCCGCCGTGCACTACAGAGGCCCGAACGGGCCAAAAATGATCAATTTCCCAGGCCGCGGCAGTGACTTCAGAGGCTGGGGGGGGGAAGGGGAACCCTCGTGGACACACACACACACCCCGCGGCATACAGGAAGCCCCCCGAAGGGGCTAAAGGTACTTTAAATTTATTTTAATTTTTTTTAAAAAACCACAAACATATCTGGAGGTTCGGTTCCGGTCCAGATGGATCCGGGGGTGGGGTGGGTTCAATCCCCCGAACCAAACCTCCAGACTGGTCCACACATCCCTACAGCTCAGGGATGCGGGGGGGTCAGGAAGACAGTCTAGAAATAAGAGGTTAACTGCCTCCCTGCTGTAGTCCCTCTCTGAACCAGTCTCCCAACTCTACATGGCTGCTCTTAAAATGTTGTTAAAAACCAGGCAAGATCCTAAACATTCCATCACCCTTGACCTGGTTGCAAGAACTGCCCCCACATAAATTAATATACTTTGTAAGCTCCATTTATCTTACTATTCTTTTGTTTTATCCTTCTGGGCTTGTTTTAGTCTTCAACTTACAATCCGGGCACGGCACAGCTCAGGAAGCATTTGCTCTCATACAAACCTTCCCATTTATTGATTTTACACCTTTCATAAGAATTCCGATATGCCTCACAAATTCAAAAAGATTACAATTAAGTATTTCTGAATTGCTAGGATCTATGCAGGAGGCCGTGCTACAGTCTGCTTCCGTGTGAGGTTCATTTCGGGGTGGGGTGGGGGCGGGTATATGAAGAAAGGAGCTCTCTGTTGTGTTGTACTAGTAAGTTCCAGTACTGACCAATTTTGTTGTTGTGCTTTCCAGCTTCTAGATAAGAATTCTGCTAAGGTTTTAGTTCATTTTATACATCCTGCAAAATTGCTATTATTTCAAGTTTGCTGCTTTCACTGATGTGTTTTTAAATTCTTATTGCACAGCCATTTTGATTTTTTTTTTAAGATAGAAAAGTGAAGCAGAAAATTTAACAAAGAAATAAATATTGAGAATGAGAATGAGCTTCCTCCTACAACCAACGTCTGTTCAATTAAAAATGTCAACTTAACCGTTCTGCAGGCCCTTTAACTAATCATTTGCACAGTGTGCTGCTTTTCCTGGAAAGACAAACTGTCTGCAATTGCGAGCAGAGAAACACAGAACACCAAGGTATCATTATGGGGAAAACAACACACTCCAGTCAAAGGAAATCTGTCACATTTTCTTCAGTGCAGTGATGCATATCCAAGGATCCACACTGATGGTATGGATGAAATTTCAACACCACAATAGCAAGATGTTTTGCCAGACTTAATAAGAGCCAATATAGGTGCAAAACCCAGTACCAGACCTCTTAATCCTGTTGTCTTTCCACTTTAATAAATCATGCTAATGTTTTAAGACTCTATGAAAAATTCTCTCTGACCACTCTCTCTGCTCCCATGCATAACTTTAAACATCTCTATCATGTCTCCCCATAGCTGCTTCTTTTCCAAACTAAAAAAGCGATTTTGTCGCCCACCCCTGCAGTTTGGAGATCCTTTTGGAGCTCCTCACAATCTGTAGTGGATTTTACTACCCTAAATTCAGTGTCATCTGTCAATTTGGCCATTTCACTACTTACCCCAACTTCTAGATCATTTATGAACAAGTTAAAGAGCACTGGTCCCTATACAGATCCCTGGGGGGGGGGCACTTCTTTCTTCCCTTCTTTGTGAAAACTCTCCATTTATTCCTACTCTCTATTTCCTGACCTTCAAACAGTTACCAATCCACACATGAACCTGACCCCTTATCCCATGACTGCTAAGTTTATTCAAGACTTCCTTGGCAATGCTCCACTTGCATATAAGCTGAACTGGATCACACTCTGGTTACTGTTTCCCAATGGTTCTTACAACTCTGACATCTCGCATTAGGTCCTGGGCGCCACTCAGGATTAAGTCCAAGGTTGCCTTCTCTCTGGTTGTTTCTGCAACCAGCTGTTCTAAGGCATAGTCATTTAGCATGTCTAGAAATCTGCTCTCTCTGACTATACCTGCATGTGAATTTGCCAGTGTGTGTGTGGGTAATTGAAGTCTCCAATTATTACCGCTCTGTCTCTCTTTGATGCCTCTCTGATTTGCTTCTCCAACTCCAGGTCACTCTCAGCATTTTGATCCAGTGGGCGATAGCATGTCCCTAGTGACATACTTCTTTTCAGTCCTCATATTGTCATCCATAATGATTCTCTGGAGGACTCCAGTCCTCCTAGGATTTCTACCTTGCTGGACTCTATCCCTTCTTTAATATACAGTGCTACTCCATCCTGAATCCTCCACTCCCTGTCCCTTCTATAGAGTTTATATTGACTGTAGAGTTTCTGTAGACTTCCCCTTCCCGATGTAGCAAACAGATAGGCTCTAGGCTTATCTATCTCTCTAATGTATTTCCTAAATAAAGTACTTTACATAGAACTTTACTAAGAGAAAGAAATCTCCCTCCCAGGCACCCAGTTCACCTGAAATGTCCATCGTCACAAGTTATACTGGGAACGTTTGCTGCCCTCCAAACTACTGAAGAGCGGCCCATGCAAACTCAGATTTCAAAGGTTCCCAGGGTAAAAGCTACAGGACAACTCTTGATTGCCTTCAGCTTCAGCTCTACATCTGGGCTAATTCTGCACTACGGAGAATGTGGATGGTAGGCCTGGCCAGAGACAGCAGCTCTGCGTTCCCCTCCACCACAAAAGAATTTGCTTTTGGACAATTACATACCTTGCTCCCTCTGCTGATCTTTCTGTTCCATAGACACAAGAGCTGAGAAATGCGCTTGATCATAGGCGAGGACTAGAGGCGAGCAATGACATCGGTTGGGCAGGACTTCCAAAGGCAAGTAAATTCCACCAAATGGAATTGGTGCAAATGCTGTAAAGAGCAAACAAGATATCAGAAATATTCAAGGAGTGAAGCTGAGGATGGGCAAGGCAGCCTAAAGGAATAAGTGGTCTTTTAATTCTGACATTCTGCTTTCATGCATTTTACATCAATGGTGAGAAGCCATTTAGTGACAATTATTAATTAATTAATTAATTAATTAGTTAGTTAGTTATCTTATTTATTTATTATATCTCTGTGTAAACCGCCCTGAGCCATTTTTGGAAGGGCGGTATAGAAATCGAATAAATAAATAGTTAGTTAGTTAGTTAAAATATTTCTATACTGCCCAAAACCTGCGTCTCTGGGTGGTTGACAGAGACGCAAGTTAGCAAGCAAAACAAAAGAAAACCCGAGAACACCTTAGTATCGGCAAGCCCCTAGCCCAGGCCTGCACAACTGGTGAGCCAGACGTGTCATGGGCAACGGCCAAGCAGGGGATTTTGCCAGGTATTTACAACCACACAAGGGCCTGTGAACCATAATCCATGGCTGGTGGGCTGTGCTATTCTTGGTGGGTTCCAAATTGTGCAGGTCTGCGCTAAACCACAGGGGAGAGGCAGAAGCGGCAAAGTAGCACAATTAATCATGCAGCTCTACCTGACAAATGCCCAGTCTGCAGGCAGTGCCACTCTTGGGTGGGGTGGGAGAGAGAGGAGCTACCCAGGTGCCTCCTTTGCGCCTCCCCCCACCCCACCCCCCACGCACTGCCCCAGTTCCTGAGGATGAGCTGCTACTGGAGAGAGGGAACTCCATTTCTGCACATATTTTTCTCTCGTTTTCATTTAAGACATACATAATATCACATCACAGACAAGCTCTTGTCAGATCTTGGCATCAAGTCAAATGCCCCTACACAAGATTTTTGCCAACTTAGAAATTATTGCTGGCTGCAAATGTGAGCTGCTGAATTCTTGTTCACAGAAAACTCGCCTTCTCCTCCCGAGTCTCGTAACATCGTATCTGCGACAACAACAATGGGTCGTCTTAATATATGTGCTAGAACAAAAACATGGAATTCCTCTAGGCTCTCATACACTGGATCTTCGGAGTTGTCAACTCTAAAAAATCAAGCATAAGGACATAAAATTCAGAACTGAACACATTCTTGGCTCTCCCTTACAGCTATTTAAGTCATTATTCAAATAATGTTATGTGCTCTGTCTCATATACAGGACATACAAAAAAATACATAAAAGCTACAATTCAAATAATTTTAAGCATAGAAGGAAAATAAATGCACACTTATATCCAACAAAAAGTATATTCAACAAAAATAAACCAATATATTGTTTCCAGAAGAGACATGCTCATCGCTGCTAAATGTTGAAGATTTGTATATTAATAAATGTTTGTTTATTTTGGGCTCTTTTTGCTTCATGTAATCATTACAGATGCATCAGTTGAAAAAGGCAAGAACTTGTAAAAACAGGGATGTTTTGTTTACACAGAAGAAGCAACTAGAAAAGAGCTGCGTCTCTGATCCTATGCATTTTAAGGGGGAAAGTGCATATTTTCAGTTGTGTGCAGCATTATCAACTGGTGCACTATGTGTATATTATTCTTTAGTAACTGAACCCAAATACACAACGTGTTCTGAAAAGCTGTCTTCAGGGTGGATCTAGATGCTGTTATTGTGACATGCCTGTTTCCATGTGGAGGGTTTATTTTATACTTTCAGCAACTTCTACAATAGACACACAAATGTTTTTAAAACTAACCAGGGCAGAACTAAATAAACAAAACAAGACACATACAAGAATGTCACTTAGTTCTTCAAGAAACCTCCCTAAACAAGGAGACAAGAAACCTCCATACAGCTACAGATACAATTTTTATTTTGCAAAACTTGGCATCTTATGAATTTTGCTTTTCATATTCTGGTTTCAGCCATAATGCTTCTTTGTGTGTGTACTGTTCACAATTAGCCACAGCAGCTAAAAATGGAATTTCTGTGTTACAGGGCATGCCTGTATGTTGATAGTTCAATGTTTTATAGCTGGCAATGGAATGTATGAACTGGCTCTAGTCAAAGACATTTGATAAGAAAGGTGCAAGGCGATAAGAAAGTCCCAAGACTGCTTTCTTTTTTAGCATGACCGCAATGGAAAAAAAATTACTTTCTCACAGCAGCAAGATGAAATATTAAAAACAAACAATTTTTAAAAATGCACCTAGATACAAAAATAATGACTGCAGAAGTACATTTTGCATTAAAACGTTATCAACAAATGATGAACATCCAGGTGTAACAAAAACCTATCCACATGTTATGTTCGACACACCCATTTAGCAGCACACTTCCGATCTGTATCTTGCATTTGAGGAACCCCAACCCAGATTCACTTTTTACATGAACACTTGTACAGTCATTCACACCAAAACATGTATATGTGCCCAGACATATGAATGCACACACAACAGGAGGTTTGAACAGGAGGGCTACAGTCTCTCCGATTTCCATGGGCTGAGGGCATACCATCTGTTCTGTGAGCAACCCAGAGACATTCGACCGGCCTGTGTGGAAAGAGTTGGATTAGATGCTCTCATATTAGTCCAGGTCTCCACAGATTAAACTCTTCAGAAGTTTTTGAACTAAAACTCCCATCATATCAGCCACAGTGGCCAATAATCAAGGATTATGGGAACTGTACCACAACACCTGTAGAAGGGTCGCAGTTGTGCAGTCTTGTGTTAGCCGGTAACAAGCTCCACTAGTGGCACCATTTCAAATATATTGCCTCTGTCCAGAATCTGGGAAGAAGGGTGTGCACAGCCACTTCTGAGGACATGGGTTGTGCAAACGCTGAATTATGCAAGCTGCTCGTAACATCAGAATTGACACACAAAGAGTATATTCTAATTAATTCTTCAGAACTCTGAAAGTTGACATTCCTATTTTCCTTTAGGAAAGGGGCATGTTAGCTCTCAAAAAACAAAAACCCAGTGGCAGCCCAAGTCTAGAGAATCCATTATTCTGTGGTTTTTAAGCGGAATTTACTTTGAAGCTGATGCAACTCGGAATGTGCCAAGTTTATTCTGGCACCACAGGAAACTGGCTCATCTATAGTTCAAAGGATGGGGGCCCAACCAAAGACGACATGGGAGTTCCATAATTGGAATTCCCAGTGTCTTTTTCCCTTTAAAAATTCAGGGGTGTGGGCACAATTTGGGTCAGAGCAGGTGCACAGGAAGAGGCTGCCTAAGCCTTATCTCTCCCCACACATGCTATAGGTCTTATCCAAATTGCTACTACCAGCAGAGAGGAAAGCATATGGAAGTTGTGCCCCAACATCATCTGAGGATCCAAGTAGGGAAACCCCAGAAGTACAGTCTTCAACATTTCTCTAGAGCCAAGAACATGCAAGGTGCTGTGTAGAATCCGAGACTGATGTGGCTCCATCCAAAGCTCTAAAAGCTAAACTTCAGGTGCCACTGGAGGTCTGGGAACAGGAACTCTCCCATTGCACACCTGCTTCTTAAAAGGATCACAGCAGCCACAAGGCAGGCAGAACAGATCAGTGCTATATACGGCTTGCATGGGTAACCCTTTAAAAAGCTGCAGTCTAGTTTACTAGTCCTCGGCTTCATATGATAAGGAAGAGAGGAGGAGGGAGGGCATGCAAGCTGAAGCTCTTACCAGCTTGAGGTTGCTTCCCAGAGAATCAGGTCTGACCACAGCCCTAACTCCATGGAAAGGCAGCCGGAGGGAGGGGGGAGCGCAGGGTGCGAGAAGCCCTTTAAATGGAAGTGGCAGGATAAAAGAAAAGAACACTGACTAAAGTGACAGCAAATGTGTTGCTGCAGATGCATTCTCTGAAGCTGCTGCTCACATATAGGTTAGAACTGAGAAGGAAGGAAGTTAAGCTGCCCCTTAGGGTGTGATGCCTCCTCTTTCAGGGAGAGAGGGGTGAGCAACAGTTCCCCAGCTAGAACTCTCAAGGTTTCTGAAGCTGGCTCTGCACAGGAGCATGTGCCTTCAGTGTATCTGCTCAGAGACCAGAAAGAAGGAGGAGGAGGAGGAGGAGGAGGAGGAGGTCTGGCCGGGGTCCTCTGGTTTTATTTTTCGGCACTTAGGATAAAACACCTTCCCAACAGGACTTGGTTTTAGAGGAGTCTGCTGATTTCAGATGGTATAATTCTAATAGTCACATTACGCAATTGTATAAGAGCCATTTCCTGTAGACTAGATCCTATAACTGGACTAGAAAGGTTTGGCACGTGGATGTGGGCGGGCGGGGGGGAGCCTGCTCCACTTGCTGGTGACAGGTAACTTCCCTTTACAGAGGGTTAGCTTGTACTTTGAAAGCTGTAGCATGAGACACCTAAAATATTTATTAGTGCTCAGTGTGTATTTTGATTTCCAGAGAAGCAAATGTCAAAAGCGACTTCTCTAAGGAGTGAGTTCTTTTGGCAAATACATCTGAGCGCATCTCTAATTGGAGTACACCGAGCCGTGCAAAAGCATGAGGTATGAACTGTCTGAGGAGGACAGAATGAGGTTGAGAGAACTGCTAATAAGCAGCTGAATACAGAAGCAGACTGTATTAAGCCACCTTTGGGGGGGGGGACAAAAACGGGGGAAAGGAACATGTGCAGCATTTTGAAATGATGAAACAAAAACGAAACAGGAAAAAATAAACAAACCCAGCACAAGTTATATAGCTATGATAAAACTGTTATTCACTCTGAGCTCAACATGAAGGGGACAGTCCATAAATCTAGATAGATAGATAGAAATAAATCTAATTAAAGGTAATTAGGTAGTTGTGACAATGCAGCATATAGTTTGCAAGCACTAATGATGATGTAGCCCAGTGAGAAAAGAAATGCAAGGAGACAAAAAGAGAGTCTGAGGAGCATATTGCTACAAGTGTCAAGGGGAATTTTAAAAAAAACTTCTTTAAATATATCAGAAGCAGAAAACCTGCCAGGGTTGGACCCTTTGATGATGAGGGTGTGTGAATGGGATTATTAAGGAGGATAAGGTGATTGCAGAGAAGCTGAATGAGTTCTTTGCATCTGTCTTCACAGCAGAGGATACTGACCATATACTAACTCCAGAACTGAGCTTCTCAGGCTTGGAGGCTGAAGAACTGGGCCAATTTGAGATGACAAGAGAGGATGTTCTAAACTGTCTTGAGAAACTAAAAATTAACCAATCACCAGGGCCGGATAGCATTCACCCAAGAGTTCTGAAGGGAATCAAATGTGAAATTACTGATCTCCGAGCAAATATTTGTCCCTACAATCAGGCTCTGTCTGTACCAGAGGACTGGAAAGTAGCTAATATAACTCAGATTTTCAAAGAGTGTTCCAAGGGATCCGAGGCCTACTGCCTGGTTAGCTTAACTTCTATGCTGGGCAAACTGATGGAAAGCATACTTAAGGACAAGATTGTTACACATACAGAAGAACGGGCCTTGCTGCAGGAGAATCAGCCTGGCTTCTGCAAGGACAAGTCTTGCCTCACTAACCTTTAGCAGTTCTTTGAGAGTGTCAACAGGCATGTGGGTAAAGGGTTAGGGCTGTTCTTATGTCCTTAGCCTCACGGTTTTTCAAACAAGGGCCATTTTGGCAAAAAAACTTCAATGTGAGAGCCATTTCCTACTGTACTGACCTCTGCACAATACTGTGCTTTTCACAGTGCTGGGAGGCCTTTTAAGAGAGATGGAGCCCTCCCTTAAGAACTCTACAGGAGAAGGACTGGGGAGGGCTACAATTCCGAGCACTCTGGGCTCGCCTTCCAAAGTGAGTTGAGGGGACTCCCTCTCCCTTAAAGGAGCCCCCGCTGCCCAGTGCTGGGCAAAGTGTAGCACTGCATGGTAGGGATGTGCCCGGACCGGTTCGGAGGCCATTCTAAAGGCCTCCGGACCAGTCCGGACCTGGGCAGTTCAGTTCGGGTGGGGGGGTTGCTTTAAGAGTGGGGAGGTTTACTTACCCCTTCCGCTGCTTTCCCACTCTGGCGCCCATAACTTTAGTAGTAATTGGGACGTCAGGATACTTCCCTGCCGCCCTTTCCCCTGTTTTGCTACGAAAAGCTCCCAGGAGTCCTCTGCGTGCGCACGTGCGTCACAGAGACGTGCACGCGTGCAGAGGACTCCTGGGAGCTTTTCATAGCGAAGTGGGGGAAGAAGCGGCAGGGAGGTATCCTGCTGCCCCAATTATTTTATTATTATTTATTATTTTATTATTAAAACTTTTATACCGCGCTTCCAAAAGGCCCAGGGTGGTTTACATTAAAACACCATTAAAATCAGTTAATAATTAAAACAAAAATTATAAAACATAAAACAATGATTAACTATCAAAAACATCATAAAACAACAATTAAATAATCAGAACAATTTAAAAACAAGTTTTTAAAAGCTGAGAAATCCTGGTTGAAGAGATGTGTTTTCAAGTGTTTTCTGAAAATTGCCAGAGGTGGGGAGGGTCGTATCTCAGCAGGGAGCGCATTCCACAATCTTGGGGCAGCATCCGAGAAGGCCCGTCTCTGTGTAGCCACCAAATGAGTTGGTGGCAACTGGAGACAGACCTCCTCCGTAATTACTACTAAAATTACAGGTGCCAGAGCGGGAAAGCGGCGGGAGGGGTTAGTAAACCCTCCCCCCACTCTTAAAGCAACCCCTCACCCCAGTGCCGGACCGCAGTTTGGCGGTTCCGTGCACACCCCTACTGCATGGTGCAAATGGTCATTTCTGCATGGTGCCAGAGTATGTAGCTTTGGTCGAAGCTTTATGCAGGCCCAATAAACAGAGTTGTGTTTAGGTTGATGGGGGTGTGACTGGCCCTTGGGGGCCTTATTGCTCTAGCCTTTCCTCTTCAGTGCTCACAAAAAAGGGTCACAGCATTCAAGGCTTTTCAAGGGCAAATGGGATGTGAATCGTACAAGCCGTAGCAACGGATAGATACACCTGTTCTGCCAGTCAAATTGTTTGATTACTTTAGAATAGTAGCTGGTTATGTATAATTTTCAGAGAAGTAGCCATGTGAACCACGGTTTTTAAATGACTGATAAACTGCTTTAGATTGTTTTGAATGGCTGCCCTGGTTTTCCGGGGGGGGGGGTTGTTTTGTTTTTTTAGCTGTTTGAATTGTTTAATTGGTTTTATTCTGTTTTTATAGTTTTGATTTTGACTGTAAACTTGTTTTAATTGGCTTTATCTTGTTGTAGACTGCACTGAGCCATTTTGGAAGGGCGGTATAAAAATTAAAAAATAATAATAATCAGGGCCATGGCATGGGAAGAGGAAGGCTTTGATCCTTTGCTCCTACCACAATCCAAATCTTGGTCCTGCACCCCATGCTATTTGCCCCTAAAGGGAAGCTCCCACTGGCACTAAAGTGAGTTTCCCTCCCAGGGTAAGCAGCAGTCATGGGTGGGAGGCGAGAGGAGGGGTTGCAATCTGGATAGGAACTTTGGCAGGGGCAAAGGGTCAAAGCCTTCCCCTACAGTCCTAATTGGGTGCCCCTGCGGTGCTTATTTAGGTAAGAAAAACAAAGCATTCTAGGGCCTATCAAATCATCAACACAAGATATAGTTGGCCCTTAGTTGACTAAAAAAGGCTCGCCACGCAAACATTTTTTAAATTCCCCCAACAGGAATCAATTTCTAAATGTAGCTTCAGATTTAATTGGAATCCCTTTTTTAATCCAAGATTTATACTTTAAGCTTTCAGTCAAATGTTCACCAAGATGGTTTATACCAAATTATGACAATACAGTAAAAGGAATTGACTTTCTCCCAGTGGTGGGGCAGCCATGAGATACATTAGAGGAATGCGAGGTTAAAGCTCCTCTCCCATTCCCTGGTATTTCTGCCACTGCTACTGGGTCAGTGGTAAGAGCAAGAGAAATTGCAGCTATATCTGTCACGCTGTTGCAATATTTTTGTTTATTGTTTGTTTAACCTTTGTATTTTATCTTTGATCAAAATAAACACTGATTGATATCTGTCATGGGGGGGGCTACGGCTCCTCATCATGTGGAACCCCAATATTTATTTATTTATTTATTTATTTATTTATTTGATTGATTGATTGATTGATTGATTGATTGATTTTTATACTGCCCTTCCGAAATGGCTCAGGGTGATTTACAATTAAAAACAGAAACCATTAAAACCAATAACAATTAAAACAGAAATATAAATATGAACACCAGTTAAAACACATCTTAAAAAACAATTAAACTATCAGAACAATTAAAACCCTGAAAACCAGGTTAGCATTAAAACAATTAAAACTAATTAAAACCCTGAAAGGCCAGGCCAAACAGATGGGTTTTAAGGGCTCTCTTAAAGGTCAGTAAGGAAGATTGCAGATTTCTGCTGGGAGCACATTCCACAGCCCGGGAGCAGCTACAGAGAAGGCCAGCCTCTGAGTCGCCACCAGACGAACCGGTGGTAACTGGATGATGATGATGATGATGATGATGATGATGATGATGATGATGATGATGTGACAATCACAAAAGATACTACTGGAGGATCAAAAAGGAGAGACAAAGATTTGTAACAATTCCCACTTACCCACCACCAGTGCCTCCATTTTTGCTGGAGTGAGTGCGCGGTTCACTCGAAGCCAGCTTAAGCAGTTCATTCCACTCCCGTTCCCACTCTTCTTCTGTATAAACTAACCCCGACTAGGAGAAATAAAAGAACACATTTTGAGAGACAGGCAAACAGATTCGTGCAGGTCTATCATAACTGCAACTTCACGGCTTGGTTCGTGAGATCTCTCAACCCATATTGGTGCAAGCTCTTCTCTGGAACCAAAGTGCACAATTTCTTGAACTAATTTACAGTACAGGAGGCCCTTGAATACTGTGGGGGTTCCATCCTTGGAAAGTGTTGTACCTGGGACATGTACAGAAGGTACATGTCCCATCAGTAAGAAGAGACCTTTGTAAGCAGGAGCTCAAAATTAAGCTTCTGTTGCTCTGTGCCACACAAACCTCCTTATTCTGCTGTGTCTGCTGCCACCTCCACCTCCTCTTCAGGGCTTCTCTTTCAGCACCACTTCGCATCATGGTGTACAATGCTTTCCGTAAAACAAGGTCCCTGTCATGGAACCCCCACATTCCTGAACACAGGAAAAATACAGTGAGCATTACAGATCAAGCAACAAAGCAGAAACAGCACACAACACACATCGAGAAACACTGAGGCTATAAATTATTTGCATTGCCCTTTTAATTAGCGTTTCATTCCCCTTCAGTATTTGTAAGCATTTCAAATAAAAGCTGCCAACGTTAAAATAGGTTAATGAGAATTCAAAGGTAGCTTGGGAGGCCTCCGTAAGAAACAACTAAAATGTCGTCTGGCAAACAGTCCTTTCTGGACTCCGGTTTTGCTAGAAGGAACCACATGCTCTTCGTTTTAGCCTCAGAAAGTTGAAGTTCTCTTGGCAGGCCTTGAACTGCTAATTATCACTAGGGGCTCTTCTGAGTTTTTCAGAAGTAATGATCCAAAGACCTAAGGGCTTGCTGTCTCCCACCAAAGAGGGATGAACATTCTCTGCAATTCCAGTCCTTCAGAAAAGCTCGAGTATTCACAATATTTGCATCCTAAAAATAAAGTCAGCCACAGGCTTACAAGATAAACAAGAAAATAACCTAGATACAATCACAGAAAAATACCAGGCCATTAAGACTGCAATCCTAGCCATAAATACTTGGAAGTGAGTAAGACTGAAGACATTGGCTGACATGACGCACAGTGTTACCAGGTTACAGTGCTGTGACCTGGAGCTGCTGTGGACTCCTAAGCAGCCTTGATCCTGTTAAGAACATGCCGTAGTGCAAGCAGTGCTCCCACAGTTTCCCCCATTTGTGAAAATAGGGAAGGTGGCAATAGTGCTACTTGCACAAAGGCTATTCGGAGCACCATAGGGTCTGCTTAGAAGTATGCAGTGGTCTTGGGATGCAGCATTATGGAGGTGCAATGCTGCACATCATGTGGACCACTGTAATTTATTACAGAGCCCACATGGTTAGGATTAGGCTAGAATTGTGACAAGCACCACTATATAGTTAGGGATCGGTGGTCATCAGGGCTGCTGCCAGTTTGCAGTGGGCCAGCTGCTACTGCCCACCGCTGCCTGGGAACCTTGTCAGGGCCAAATGCTGGGGGCTCATGTTGGGATTTATGGGTATATACATTTTATTTGTTCCTGCCACGGATGGATTGTATGCATATCTGCATTTGGGTTGGGGTAGTTTAGAATGTCGGTGTCAATCATCAGTTCTGTAGGCTTATTGGTCAGTATGTACTTCTTACTGGACGCTGGAGACTGGTTTTTCTTGTTGGGATGATCTTTCACTCAAGGAGTGTTGTTTATAATTTGGTAGTAAAGACTGATTGTCGATGTAGTGCTGGATGATGGGCCCCTCTGGTCGGATGGTACTCAACATGCTACTGAGGAAGAGCTGAGGATCTCTCAGAGTACTGATGGTGTTTATGACGCGGTTAGACTAAAGCCTTTTGGACGTCAAGCGACTGATGTTGCCATGTGGGAAAAGAAAATCTGAAGACAGAATTACAATGGGAACGTGGAACGTAAGAAGCATGAATATGGGAACGCTCAACACAGTATAAAATGAAATGAATTAACTACAGATTGACATCTTGGGCATCAGTGAATTAAACTGGACTGGAATAGGACACTTTCAGTCAGAAAATCATACTGTTTACTGCTCAGAACACAAAGAACAAAGAAGGAATGGTGTTGCTTTCATAGTCAGGAAGGATATAACAATGACAGTATTTGGGTACAATGCGGAAGTCTATGCCCCAATGCCTGATGCAGAAGAAGAGGACGTTGATGAGTTTTATGCTCAGTCTGAAATTGACAGAACATGCAAGCGAGATGTGCTGCTGGTGGTTGGAGACTGGAATGCCAAAGTTAGAAATGGTAAAGAGGAAAACACAGTTGGACTGTATGGCCTAGGAAACAGAAATGGAGCAGGAGAACGGCTTATTAGTTTCTGCCAAGCCAATGATCTCTTCATTGCCAGTTGGAGTACACAGGAATCAAATTGATTACATTATTGGTGCAAGGAAGTGGAAGAGCTCAGTTATAACAGCAAAGACGTGGCCGGGGGCTGATTGTGGAACAGATCACGAACGGCTCATGTGCAAGTTCCAAGTCAAGCTAAAGCAGAAAAACAAAGCTATCCAGTTTCCATGATATGATCTTGAGAATGTAGCCACCATTTTCAAAGAGAACATCAGGAACCGCTTTGAAGTTCTGAACCTCATTGATAGAGAACCAGAGGAAATGTGGAATGAAATCAAATAAGTTGTTTGATGAATGTGAAGAGAGACAGCCAAAGACCAAGAAACAAAGGAAAGCAAAATTTTATTTATTTATTTATTTTTATTCGATTTCTGGATGGATGTCAGAACAGATGGATGTCTGAACAGAGGGTGGAAATTGTATAATAATAATAATAATAATAATAATAATAATAATAATAATAATAATAATAATAATAATAATATGCAACCAGGGTGGACCCTGTTTAGCAAAGGGAGCAATTCATGCTTGCTACCACAAGGCCAGCTCTGCTCCCTAAGATCTGTAAATGATCTTTCTCCAAAAGCCTCTGAGTAATTACAGGGATCTCTGGAGGGAGCCAATTTGTGAGAGGGGAGGGCAGGAGAAGGAAGCGATGTGCCAACTCTCTCAAGACCACCACCGCTGCCACACAAAGGTTGGCTCCCCGATAGTCATGGACATCCAGGCCAGTCCCCACCCTGGCAGATGCAGGAAGATGGCCCTGGTTGGCATTCCTCTCAGCTCCTTGCAGTAAACTTATTTATTCCAGAAGCAGCGAGTCCAAGAGTCCAGATTATTTTGTGCAAAATTAGCAGCACCCCCTTCTGGTTGAGATGCATACGAAATTTCATGTAATCTGGTGCTTGGGAATTGGATATGGATTTGTGCCTTCACGTCCTGCCTCTACCACGGACTTATTGCGTACCTTTTCTCAGCTTCAATTCTCCACCTTTAAAATGGAAACAACAGTAACTGAACTCACAGGGCTGCTGTGAAGGTGAACTCAAGATAGCAAAGCACTTTCCAAATGAAAGGAGACATATACAAGTTAAGTGTATATGTATGTATGGGGGCTCGTATGGAAAGACGTGGTCTCCTTAAACACTTCTTTTCATACAAGCCCACGCACCAGATGTGTTATTCTAATTAGGCCCTGCTTCATATTCCAGTGTGTGAAAGAACTGTGGGTGCCAGGAACAAGGCCGACCCGAGGCTGTGGAATGATCTTATTCCAGAGTTTGGAGTTTTGCTTTAGTCACCTTTAGAATGGGCAGAACAGCGTGCTCCTTTCTCCTGATTTTGGAGTTGGCAGGCTAGGTATTGGATAATTTAACAAGACAGACATTTCAGTTTTGGTTTTGTTGTTTGTTTTTATAGCAATGCAGAGAAATGGTTACAAGAAAGATGTTGAATTTTTAAATAAATAAATAAATAAATAAATAAATAAATAAATAATATTGAAGCTCTAGCTTTACTAAATTATTTTCAAAATGGCCCTTAAGGAGCTAATATTGCTGTTGAGAGAGAGAGAGAGAGAGAGAGAGAGAGAGACAGAGAGAGAAGAGAGAACGCACATGTCTTTCAAAAACTGTTGCTTTTTTGGAACTGGAGGACCTACCTAAAGAAGCAGCATGTAACAGGCAGTTTCCATCACCTGTTGTTGCTAATGGAAGAAGCCGTTTACAGCTTGTACACACAGTGGACCACCAATTAAGACGACCTGAAAAAGAGCATTCATCAGAAATACAGAGCACAGTCCATCCAGGGTTCAGAGCACAATTCAGCCAAAGCACTTTTAAAGTCCTTTTGATTTCAAAGGGAGAATTAAGCATGTATCTAAATCTCTCCAGGTGAAGTCAGTGGGGCCTTAAGAGGCCTTAATTTAAGAGGAAAACTAAATAAAAAGTTCTTAGACTTGATTCTTGTGCCTGGATTATAGGGATGTGCACGAGCTGGTTCGGCACCTCCTCTGGGAAGTGCCGAACCGGCTTGGGTGCTGACGTTTGAGCCAACTTGATGGGGTGGCTGGCAGTTCCCTTAAGGAGCTGGTAAAGAGCTCTTTCCCTACTTCTCCCTACCCCACAGCTTTTCTGGGCACAGCGCCTGGTCCCCAACCAGCTGCACAGCACTGCAGCACTGCTCCCTGTAACCAACATCGCACAGAGGCTGCAGTGAACAGCGCTGCAGCCCCAGATGGCTCGTTGGGGACCAGACGCTCCACCCAGAAAAGTGGCTCCTTAAGGGAACCGCCCCCCACCCTGCCAGCCAGCGCACATCTCTACTGGATTCCACTGCACACCCTGTACAAGAGCTATTCCCAGACCCTAAAGTCAAGTTTATTTCAAGATCCTATAACCTCTTTCTCCGAGACCATATTGAACAATCAATATAGACTCAGGGAAAGTCCATAGTGAACAATCTCTACCCTGATTGGTATAACAGCAGTACATTAATTCCATATATTGCCTCATCCTGCATGGCATCGACCTTCCCTCTTTACTCACAAAGCAAAGATTTCCCTTCATATAATCCCTCACTATACACCTAACCTAAGTCCTATCCTCTACCCAACCTTTGACTTTCTCCACACAACTGAGACAGATTCAAATTTTGTGGCAATAATGCATTTACCAATGCAATATGTATGTAGCAAGAGCACAGTTACCACTGCAGCACTGATACATATACAGCTAAGACTCTTTCCAAAATGTGTGACTCAGTTCTAAGATTGTAAGCCCACTAGGCAAGGACGATGTGGTGTTCATGGTTGGTTTTAAACAGCAGTGACAATGGTGGTTTCTTCATCCTTGTATCCTACTTATGGTGTTTTTCCTGGCAATAGCCTGGCTTTCAACACCACTCCCTTTCCAACTTTCTACTGGTCCATAGCCCTCATCATTTATACCACCATTTCCCACAAACTATTCCCTCAGATTGGCTACCAGCTACCATCTTGGATTTGCTCTTTTCAGTACTTCCCAACAAATCACTGTTCTGAAAACATCACTTACTGAGACGTTGTAAACTAAAATGTGAGGTTGCCATGAGAACAATGTTGAAATCTCAATGTACCTGAACCTCCCAAAGGCCACAAGGTTTTAATTCAGAATTAGCTTCATTGTGGAGTATAATGGTATAAACGTGATGCCAACAAAAGCAGATCCCAGCTACATATATCAATTGCAAATATAATTATTAATAGTTTTGGTTATTAAAAACACTTGGTAATCTCTACATGTATTCAATAAGCAGCAGCTGGCACACACTAAGGATCCCTAACCAGTCTTATTAAATCTAAATTAGGAATGCACTTGAGATGCATAATTTAAAGCGTTTGAACTGCCTTTGGGAAAGATAAAAATGGAAATAATGTGTTCTCATTTTAGCAACTCCCTTCTTGTGGGCTCAGTGAAATAACAACCTATCACCTGCTCCATGCAGAGCAGAGCATGGCTAGATGGCAATACGTCAAGGGAACTGCTTAAAGAAATCTCACAAAACCTATTTATTTAATACACATACACACACACACTTCTTGATAGGAGTTGGATAGTAAGGAAGGTAGTAGGCATATATCATACTAGGGTGTGATAACCATTAAATGGTACAAGAGATAGATAGGATATTTGTCTTGTGTTAAGAAACAGTTCTATAGCGCTGTTACAGCAATGCCCATTTCTTATATGACAGAGCAAAACTGCTCTCAGTTGCTGCTTTTATTGTTGCTACTCTCCTTAATTGCAGAGAGCATAAATGTGAGCAGATCTTCAGCACAAATTATCATCTCCATCATCAACTAGGCTCAAGAAGGTGCTCAAGTATCTGTTCTCGTGCATTTTTATTTAAGCTTCAGGGACAAATGTTTGCTTTCAATATGCTTTCTATGCAATGTGTTGTAGTACAGTACTGCACAGTTTAGATAGTCACTAAATCTCTTGCCTCCTTTGAGTCTGAGAGATAACTGTCTTCTAGGTACTCCAATACATGAATATAGAGATAGATTTCCTCCTTCACACTACCCTAGGCAATACATTCATCAACATATTCACAGCAAATTAATTCTGAGTTAGACGCTTTCTGTTTTTGAAATTGGAATGGACACCCGCAAATCTCACAAATACAGTCTTCCTGTTCCCCAAAACTAGGAAGCACTGAGAGTCCCAAGTGGTCAACAGTAGCAACTATAAAAGGATCTGAGTACAGATATAAAGCCTGTGGCTTTATAGCTCAGTGTCAACACTAGTGTTATTCAAATTGTGGGGTAGGCAGGTCCATTCCTGACTGGTCCTACGCACCTGCTGGTAGTGGCAGCCAATGCCCAAGTGAGAAGCACTGTAAGGAATTATGGATGTCAGAATCAGGGCTTTGGAAGCTACTGTGAGTAGCAGTGACATGTGGAGATGATTACAGGGTGCAGAGCAAAGAGGCAGAGGGTTGGATACAGCCTGTTAGAGTGGTTCTGTGAGCCAAATGTGGGAGATGCCACTATAAATACAAGCTACATTTCATTTCTGAAAACCTTGGTGTGGTGCTTTAAGGCAGGTATATTAAGAATGAACCAAAATACACATCTAAGGATTTTGATTGTTAAGGCTTTGCTCTTTCTGGTTTCATTCTTCCAAGTATTATGGTATTCTGTACAGTTTGGAACAGCCCTCCCTGCACTAACAAAAGATACCTACACAGCACTATGGCTTGGGACCAGGTCACATGAGAGAATGCCTTCCCCATATGTCCTTACCCAGATTCTGAGATCCTCTTCAGAGGCTCTGCTCCAAGCACCCCCACCAAATGAGGTGAGGTGGCGGGCTACCAGGGAGAGGGCCTTCTCGGAGATGGCATCCCACTTATGGAATAGCCTCCCCAGTGAGGCTTGCCAGGCATTGTCACGTTCCTCTTTTGGACCCCAAGTAAAGACCTTCCTGCTCACTCAGGCTTTTTGGAATTGCAAACCAAGTCCAGACCGGCATTGCCAGGGATGCTTAGCAATTGCCTACACTGACCAGGGAGTTGGACTAGAAAATCTCAAAGGTCCCACCCAATTCTTTGGTTTTATGCTTCTTTTCCTGATGCCAACCAAGTCCATATAGTTCAACATTTTGTTACAAAGAGTAGCCAGCTAGATACCTCTAAAGTTCACAAGTAGGATATGAAGGTGCTGCCTGTCCACTATCAGACTCCAAAATCCAGTCCCCAGAGGTATGTTGCCAATAAGCAAAGAGGTTCTATCCAGCTATCATGACAAACAGCCATTGATAAGCCATTGTATTCCCTACGACTGCAGGAGGACTAACATACCTCATTACATTGTATGGTAGTGAATTCCATGGTTTGAAGAAATATTTCCTTTTGTCAGTCATACATTTTGTCATTCAGTTTTCCTATGCAATCCCAAGTTTTGGTGTCATGAGAAGGTGGAAATTATATTTTCCCATAGTTGGAGAGGCCATCCTTAACACTGGGTTGTGTACTGAGTGTATTCCAACAGACAGGACCTGCCCTTCTGAACTGTAGGCATGGCTAGCTTCCTGCCTGGAAGGCGGCAATTCCCTAGTGCCCGTCCTGTCTTGCTCCAGAACACAAGGCTGCCGAGGAGCTCCTGGCACCTTGACTCTTTTTTCTGTGGAGGGCTTTTTCTTTCTTTCCTTTCCCCCATACCCGTAGGGACTGTTTGCAGTGTTGTTGTTTTTATAAATTGAATCCAAACCATTTTTTCCCTTTCTCAATTTGGCTCATTAGTGTTTGTAAGGTTTGTTTGGCGTTTGCTTTCTGTTTTCCACAGAGCAGAGTTTACAGGCGCTTATTGGCACTATGAACTGCTCCCACGGAGGAGCTTTACTGGAGGGCTTCCTCTCTGAGGGTCCATGCTTGGGGAGGCTCTTCCTCACATGCACAACTGGAGTTACAGCGAGCGAGCTCCCCCTCTCCACACCGGGAACACTCCACTCTTAACCACCTGGCGGTCTATGCTCCGTGCTCAGAGAAAGACAAAAAGGGGCACCAAAAAGGCGCTAAAAAGACGCGCCATGCAGAAGAGACCAAGAAGGGCGGTGCCGAGCCTTGCAAGAGTCACACACCTTGGTAAGAGTCACACAGTGGCAGCCACTGCCATCAAAGTGGCCACCACAAATTCTATTTCCCCCCCGGGCCTTGGTTCTTTGGACCAAAGAGTTAGCTCAGTATGTTCCTCCTGAGAATACTAAACTCCATCAAGACCTCAACAAGTTGGCTAAGGCGGCAGCCATTATGGCAGATTCTAGCATGGATTGTATTCAGTACATATTGCGATCTATGGCTGCTGGGATGGCTGTCCACAGATTTCTGTGGTTGAAACACTGGAACGTGGATTCTAAATCTAAAATCAACCTAGCTGCTTCCCCCTTTTCTGGTTCCCAGCTTTTCAGAGAAGCCCTTAATCTTATCTTAGTGGAAACTAAAGGTAAGAAGAAGTCCTTACCTACATCTCAGGGAGATTTTCGTAGGCCCTTCTGCCCTACCTACCAGCTTTTTTGCTCCTTTCGGAACTTTCCAAGATCCTCCCATCAGCACAGAGATAACCATCCCCACACCAGTAGGGTGCAGGCTTCTCCACTTCTACCCCCAGTGGAAAGCCACTACACAAGACAGTTAGGGGCTGGCTATCACAGGTTATTGTCTGGACTTTCTCCCCCACACGATCACGTTATCCTGACTCCCTTACAGAGGAATCCAACCAAACATCTTTGGATGGAAGAGGCCATTCATCACCTTCTTCTGATCAGAGCAATCAAACCTGTACCATCGACGGAGAAAACACTCAGTGTTTACTCTCTTTTATTTTTAGTCCCTCAAAAGGGTGGTTTTTGGAGGGCGATCCTCAACCTAAGGCCCTTCAACCATTTCATCAAGAAAATAAAGTTTCAAATTTTAACAATCATACGATCAAGAAGGCAATAGCATAAGGGGATTTCCTGGCATCGATAGACCTATCTGAAGCATACTTACATATCCCCATCCTCCTCCTTCACCACAGGTAGCTTCATTTTTGTTACAACACATCCCACTACAAGTATTGGACTCTTCCCTTCGGCCTCTCCTCTGCACTGAGGGTGTTCACAAAAATCATGATCACACCAATAGCACTCCTAAGAACATTGGGAGTGCAGATACAACCATATTTGGACGATCTTCCAGTTCGAGCTTCTTCCCTTCAGCAGGCCCAATAAGGCCTTCAGCTTACTTTGAGGACTCTTGGGGAACATGGGTTCTTGATTAACTATCAGAAAAATCATCTCTTGCCTTCTCAACAGTTACAACAACTTGGGGCATGCTTCGATACAGTGCGTGGGCTGGTTTATCTGCCACAAGATCAGAAGGAGAAGATCTCACTATTAATTCACCTGCTTATCCAGAGCAAGTCTGCAGACCAGGTGCTGTTGGCTCAACTACTAGGCTACATGATCACCTGTCTGGAGTGCACACCATGGGTTCCCTCAGTCTAGAATGAGCTTTGCATCTTCCAGCCCGATGCCATGATGCTGAAGACAGATCCTACCTTTCTGCCAAAAAACAACTCCAACTTTCTCTGTTCTCAGGATATAGTCCTCCCTTCCTTTTGCCCATCCTAAGGAAAAAATCTGGCATACTTTTCCTCTGATGGCAATTATCACCAAGGTACTTCAAAATCTTTGCAGAGAATGGGCAGAGGTTTCATTTCATCAGTCGTCTCTGGGGAGTAAGGTGTCTAAAACTACCTTGTCCGGATGGCTAAAAACCTGCATTACAATTGCTTACGAGGCCTCTAATCTTTCCATTCCTATGGGAATCGCCATCCATTCTACCTGCAGTGCAGCTGTTTCTGCAGCATTTTCAGCCAACACCCTCCTGTTGGAAATAAGCAGGGCAGCTACATGGTCTACCATGATCTCTTTCATTAAACATTACAAAATCTCTTTCCACTCTGCTCACGTGGCATTAGGTCGCACGGAATTGGTGTGATGTGTCTTTCTAGTCTTCCTCCCGTATTCTGTTCAGGTTTTCTGTTCAGTATATATGTAACATTTGCTGCTGGTTTTTTTGTGTTCTTGTTTGGTGCAACAGTCCCAGAACTGGGGATTTGTCCCCTTCTAGGCAGGAAGCTAGCCATGCCTACAGTTCGAAAGGTCAGGTCCTGTCTGTTGGAGCATACTCCATACACAACCCAGTGTTAAGGATGGCCTCCTCAACTATGGGAAAAAACAACACCCTCCTGATGGCAAGACCAACATTTCTCTCTCTCCATATAAAACATGTGTGTATTGCATTGCATTTCTGATGCAAGCAACCCATTCCAGCAATAATAGTAAATTTAAAAAGTACAAGGAGGTCAACCCAGTCAGAAACTTGCATCTTAGTTGCCTGCTCACCTGCTTGTTCCAGAGCAACCATGGTTGCCTGCTCAATCAGGTCCCGCTCAATGAAGCTCCTGAAGTCTTCACTGTAAACGCTAAGATCGGGAAGCTGGAATGTGTAGATGGGCATCTCCAGAGGAAAATGTTCATTGTTGCATTCACTGGCCACATGGGATCGAGCAAGGGAAACTATTGCTGAGCTGGCATGAGAAATCCCTCGAGAGAGTCTCTTTTCTGCGCAGGAGCAAAACAAAATGTGGTCAAAATGAGTGTAAGGATAAATGAGAGTTTATCTTGGTGGAGACAACGTTACCTCTTCTGACATCCGTTCTATATCACTGCTCTCAAAGAAATACAATGAGGCTATTCTCACGATGGAGGAAAACCAGGCTAAAGGAGCCCAGCATGGCTTTTCCCCATTGTGCAAACCACCGGGCAAGCCTAGTGGTCCTCTGGTGGCGAGCACTCCACTAACCTCATTTTGGCGATTGTGAGTCATCATGGCATGGCTCCGTGCCATGTTGACTCATGAGAGACCCCCACTGGGAGGCTAAAACAAGCCTCCTGGGCGCAGGGCATGCTGGGACTTCGTGGGGCCACTGCAGCCCCTACTGGCTCCGTAACAGAGCTGGTAGTCGTGTGGGTAGCTGATCCGGCTGCCCGGGGTTAGGTGTTTGATCGTGTGCAGGGAGAGCGGGCTAAGCCCTGCAAGCTCTCCAAACTGCTCCTGTGGAGAGCCTCAATACCTATATTTTGATTATGCATTAGGAATAAGCAGCACGGCCGAACCTGAAACCATGCTTACAAACCTTCACTCACGAACTAGAAAAGCCAGATAAGATGCTGAATGACTTGGAGACAAGTACCTCCTGTGTTTTAAAACACTGCCCAACCTCCAGACTAATGACACATGCATGGAAAAACATTTTGCACACACCGTGGGGAAAGGTGCCATTTTCTTCAAGGAACAGATACCATCAGATCATGAAATATCTTAATTATTCAAGCTTTCACTTTTCAGCTTTAACAGATCAAATGAAATCTATCAGAGCACCATAACAAAACATCAAACAGACCAGGGTTGCCTTTAATCCCCAAACAGTTGAGAGAGAGAGAAGCAACCTTCATCTTCAGATCTGAAGATGGGCTCTGTTCTTCTGCGTGATACTAAGACCAGGATAGCATCTACACAAACTTGGCTTTTCAAAGACATATCCTACTTTGTAATCACCAAGTGCTGTCTGTCCCTTTCTGGTGATGGCTCTGAATCGGCTCCATTGATCTTTACCCATAAGGGGTCATTAGAAAGCCCATGACATAAATACATTCTAGCATTGTTCAGTTTAGTCCAAAGTTGTCCATAGTCCTTGGAATTCCCAGTGACCACAAGCAATACAGTTGTGTTGCTGTAAACCGCCCAGAGACGGAAGTTTGGGGAAGTGTACAAATCAAATCAAAATCAGGTCTCCACTTTTCTCCACCACTGCTCCTTATGTCTGGAACTGCCCCCTAGAATACCTGGGTGATGCCTCCTCCAATTCCTTCCTTCCAATTCCGCCTTAAAACTCAGCTTTTTCATCAAGTCTTTGGCAAAACACTTCAATTTACATTGCCTTCTATGACTAAGCTTAAGCACTTGCAACGGAAATATTAGCAAGCACCCCCCACCTCCATGTACCCTTTGCCTTTATGGCTACGGTGGACTGTTTGTCTACCAGAATTCCAAGGTGGAAGCTTTTTACCTTGAGCAATGTCATCCTGTCTTTGAAGAGATGGCCGTTCACTCTTATTCACTTGCTGGGGAGGCTCTCTTTCCTGCTGCTGCTGCTGCTGCTGCTGCTTAGGGTACTTTCCTTCATTGAACACTTGGGGCAGATTGGCTGTATGAACCTGTCTGAGCTGCTCATAGTCACTCAGAGCAGCAGTCAAATCCCAGTTTTTGCCTAAAAACAGACCAAAAAAGGCCAATTTTTAATAATTCCAACAAGCATATTGTCTAGAATCTACAGTGGTGTTTGTGAATATGGAAGCAGTGGATGGAAACTGTACTGGATTAATAATCCTCGAGGAAAATGATGTCATCTTTTCTATGTGCACTAAACAGGACCCATTTGTGGAAGATCCACCAAACTTCTACCTGTTAAGTCAGTTCACTGTGACAAAATATAAGCATGCTTGTTCAAAACAGTGCTTTTAAGAGGTTCACACAAGGATGGAACTCCTGTCTTGACAGATGCCAGTTGGAGAAATGCTAAATTTATGAGGACCATGAAGTCACGGCTGATGCCCATGTACTTCATGGCAGTCACTAATATGTATTAGGATATTTGACTGCTCAAAAAGAAAGCACTCTGTCAGTAAGCAGTCATACTGGGTTCTTAACTGTGTTTCATTCTAACATGAAAATAGTTTCTGTTTTTATATTACATAAGAACATAGGAAGCTGCCATATACTGAGTCAGACCATTGGTCTATCTAGCTCAGTATTGTCTTCACAGACTGGCAGCGGCTTCTCCAAGGTTGCAGACAGGAATCTCTCTCAGCCCTATCTTTGGAGATGCCAAGTTAAATATTTAAAGCTCTGTTGGTGCAAGGCAACAAAATTGCCTGTTCAGGTGCTCATTAAGCTTTACATAATCATATTGGTCCTTTATTGTTCCATTCTTTGATGTACTACTAATAAAAACACAACTGTGTTAATTACAATATCATCGTCTCCAAAGTATTAGATCTAAATCAGACCTCTGTTCTCCAAAATATTTTGACAACATCTGTTTTGAACATACACTACCTTTACTGTCAGGAAGACTGAATATAAGTAAAAGGCTCTCCGCACTTTAATTAGCAGAAGTACAGCTAAAAGTACTGGAACTAGTGCTTATTATCAGATGATGATGAAGAAGACGAAGAAGCAGCAGCATTTGTTTCCACATGGCATACAACAAGCAAACTCAAATAAGGAGCATTTCTAAAACAGGAGTCCAAATTTTGCACAGTAGAAGCCTAATTAGGAGCAGGAAAAACAAAGGCAGATATAACTGACGCGAGAGCTAAGTACAACACTGAGAGATGGGACATTGTTCCACAAAGGCATGGCACTAAACTAGCCGACTGCTAAGAAATGCGGTAGGATCCAGCCTTCAATCTCATTTCTCTTCCAAATTAATCTCCTCCACTGATAAATTGACACCTGTTTCCTACAAAGGAAGATGGCTTAGACCAAGTCAGACCCCTGGTCCATTTAGTTCAGTATTGTCAACTCTGATGGGAAGCAGCTTTCAGACAAGAGTCTTTCCCAGCCCTACCTGGAGTGCCTGGGACCTTTTGAATGGAAAGCAGATGTTCTACGGCCCCATCTCCCCATTCTCTGTTGTAACAGAGTTCTGGAAATAATTGGAAAGTTTCTACAATGCCCAAGGATCAACCCACACCCCTCCATAAGCTAAACTACCACTTCCGAAATGCAGATCTCGCATTGTGGGCAATTCTAGTGATACCCTCTCCTCTGCCCCCGCCCCAGAAACAGTCCATGCAAGCAAGCCAGATGTGTCCCTGAAAATGGAAGGATATTTTGAATGTACTGCCTTCAACAGTTGGCTCTCATGGAAGCTAATGGAAGGCACTGAACATGGAGTAACAGCATGAAAATGGGGTTTCCTATCCAACAGGAGTTGCCCAGGGCTCAGTCACACCTATTGCATACATATGATGCAGGAATTATTTCACAAGCCTGCTTCACATTAATGGGGCACGCACAACAGACAATTATCCCTGGATGTATATTCTATACAAATATTTTGAACAAAATGACAGGGTTGGCTTTAAGAAGCACGTGCTAAGCACTGTGGCACATATTGGTGAGCTATGATAATTAATGTCAGGCACACTCATTTTCTCTGTGTTGCAAAACACTCTAATTTTGGATTTCTGTGACAGAGCTGAAAACAAAAGCAGCAGCAGCCCGAGATACAAACTCTCTGAAGCACACTATCTCTCTCCAACAGCAGAGGAAATCCACTTTGTCTACAAGACAACATTTTAGAATGAGGGCATTATTGAAACACTGAGTTATCACCATACTATTTTGTCTCCTAGACAAAGGAAAGAATTCTAAGATCAACTAACGTAATACAGGAATCATAGGTCAGGACCTGGTTGCAAGCCAAGATTAAGGAGCAAGTCAAGACTGATGCTGGAAGTCAGACTGAGGAGCAAGGAGAGAAGCCAGAACACAGAAGACAAGCCAGGAGTCAAGATTGAAGCCAGGACCCAGGAGGAAAGCTAGGAGACAGGACCACAGGACCAATGGCTCTCACCTCCAGCCCACAGCAGGTTCTGAACTGGGCAGGGAGGGAGAAGCAGGGTTGCTCCTTCAAAATCAGTTGATGCCAGGCAAAAAGAAGCGATTCTTCTTACAGTGTGGCTCAAGGGACTGGTGGTCATGTCCACACCATCTCTTTGAGTCTGTAGTCATAAAAGGAGTGGAGGTGAGAACAAAAATTCTTCCCTGCGTTCATGAGTTGCTCTACTGCATTTCGTATCGAAATACTTTACGGGGTTGTTTCTGCTATGTACCAGTTTGCAGCCACACAGGGAGAAAAGAGATCACAGAGACCAAGTGCACGGAGTATCTTTATCGTTACTGTCCATGCAGAAGAAATTAGTGATGGCTAGAAAGCGATACAGCTCAGAATTTGAATTCAGACAGGCTCATATTGCTCACCTCCGAACAAGGCAAGCATTACAGCTGGAGCGTCATAAGGTGAAAATCCAAGGTGGAGGGGGATTTAAATCATCCCTTTGAGCCTTCTTCCCACCCACCAAGGCCAAAATCCTCGATATTCGTGGGGGTTCCATTCCACGGTATAACTCCTGATATGGAAACTGTGAATATCGAGGCATTAGGCCAATGGGGAATTGTGGGTTAGGTTCCCAGTTTGAAGGAAATGGTTAATGCACAGCTGATTTGTGGGGGCTGAGGGGGGAAGCTGCCTGCCATCTTAGCTGCTCTCCGAGTTGTGCTGTGCCCCCAAATGCCTCAAAATCATCCAAAAACCACTGTCTCCCCAATTTTTAAAGGAGCCATTTCGAGGCTACAAAACACAAAATGGCGCCTGGAAATGACCTCCACAGTCACTTCCAGGCACCCCTGACCTGCAGATACATGAAGTTGGCATCCCCCCTCCCCCACTTTTTCCAAAAGCCAGGTGTCTTTTAAACTGGAGTTTCTCTATTGAGTATACACAGCTATGGGTGAAACACAGGCGTGCTAGTTGAAGAGCATGCAAAATGGATTACTCAGGTATTGGGTAATGCTGAAACAGTTGGCCATACTGCATTCAGTTGGGCTCCCATGAGTGGCAAATTGTACCCACCTCTATTGAGCAATATATCAAGTTGGAGGTGGAGGATAATTATTCAAAGGAGCAGGTGGCAGTATAGTTCTGATACAGATGGCTTAGCAGAAAAAAGAACAAGTGTATCATTCATGGGTTTCGACAATGTGCTCTTTTTGCCATTTAAAAAGGTATTCCATTTTTTAGAATGCTGCAATATCACAGATATCGTCTTTAAGAAGTGTATTAGGATACAACTTCCTTCACAAATCCCAAGACAGATTATGCCAATCTTAAAGTGCCAATATAACCCTACAAAAAGGTGGATTCTGTTTGACCCCATATATACATATCTGTATGCTCACCAACAGCACTAAGTTATCTCGGACTATTTTATAGCTATGACCACGCAAACAGATTTATTATGGATTATGTATCATGCGTGCAAATGCATGGCCTGGCAGCAGAAGCCTCACCTGTACCCACTCCTTCTATCAAAGAAGAGCTAGCATTCTCTGAAGGTAGATGAACTGTGAGACCACTCTTCATCCACCTTCAGCATCTAGCATAAGAGAAGAGAGGTTTCTCCACCCCAGCTCAAACTGTGAACCTCTCAGAGAACAATGTGCTATAAGGGGGCTAACAAATAAAGTTTTTAAATTATTCTAAATTACACCCTGGCCCAGAAAAAGCAGGTTGTTTACTTATAACTATTATTACTACTTATTATTTTCTGCATCTGTACAGTACCCCATTTGGAAGCTTCTGCAGGCTTGCCTCGGAGCTTTTTGATGGGAAACCTGGCCCAGTGACAATATCCACCCCATGCACTCCCCTGCCCACCCCCCCACAATCCTCCCTCAGTTCAATAAGATCACTGCAGCAGAAGAATAAATTTTTTTGCTAATAAAGCTGCAGTGGGGAGGAAGGAGGGCTATGTGACGGCACAGATGACCATTCAAACAACACCCATTATGGTAAGCAGTCTACTTTCCTTTTTCATGCATCTACACCTGTGGGAACACAGCAAGCTAAAGCTTACTTGGAAGATGGGGGCAGCAGAGAAGAGGCACTTTGGAAAAGATATCCCAAAAGTGAACATGTCTCCTCAGTGCTACACATTGAGAAACGATACCCGAAAACATTCATACTGCTAGTGTCACAACTATGACATCACACACCAACATAGGAAGCATTTTCTCATTATTATTACTACTACTACTACTACTATTCTTATTTAGTCATATTTCAACAGAAAAATAGTAAGATAGCTCTTTGTCCCCAAAGGGCTCATAATCACATACACCCATGCAAATCTTGAAGCTCAGAGACTAGGGCTAGGTGGCCAGATTTGGCTTTTAAAAAGCCAAATTCTGGCTTACGGCCCATTTGACCCACGAGTATACCCTTTAGGTTCTGGCAACTCTAGACTAGGGTTGAGTGCTCCTTCTGTACATGCTCTGTAATACATGCTGTAGCGGATTCTCAGAGCAAGTTCGCGTGAGGGAAAGAAATGCTGAATCATCCCTGCTGAGCTGCATGACTAGGCTTCTCCTAAAACTCTCCTGTATTTTTGGTAGGTTCAAAAATGGCCACCGTCGCCACCCCTCTCTCATACAGAGCATGAACCTCCCTGGCCGTCGGGTGGAATTCCCAGGGAAAACTCACTTTCTTTTGCTATTGGAAAAGTACACAAAAATCCTCTAGGCTTCCAGTGGCATCTGGTGGGCCACTGTATGAAACAGGATGCTGGACTAGATGGGCCTTGGGCCTGATCCAGCAGGGCTGTTCTTATGTTCTCCATGTGCAAGCCTCCACGTGGTGAGAAAACTGGTATTTGCTGAACATCTGAGGATGTGCTTGCACCAGAGTAAGACCCCTTCCATTCCCCCCTTTCTCCTGAGTAAAACACCCACACCAAAAGGCTTGTAAAAGAAAAGAACAAAAAGAAAAACAGCTTTATTCAAGTATCACATACTGCTTCTGTCTGAGGCTTTCTCTGCTTATAGTTACAGGTAAAAATACTCAGTTACAAGAATACTTCCAAAAGCCCCCCAAAGGATGTTGGGGCGGCCACTTTAAAAATCGTGGTTACTCAGTTGAAAGGAACAGGAATGTTGGAATGCCCTGGCTGGATGGTCAAAGGCTAGTGTTTCTTAGTTTAGTTACAATACAGGTAAGCAATAACAGACCAGCATTAGGAATATACAAAGCACACACCAAAGAAACAGAAAGTCTAACATAAAGTCTGACTAAACAAACTTTCCTTAGACTAAACTTCTCAAAGCCAAAGTCCTGGCTTCCTTTGTCTTGAACTCATCAAATCCTAGATTGAGAATTCAAACCCCTGCTGTCCTATCTTCCAAGATCTGCAGTCATACTCCATGGCCACATGTCCTGCTCCCTCATTTCTCTGGACTGAATTACACCACAACCCCTCCTTTGCTTGTTTGGCTCAATCATGTTTTCTAGTTTATTTCCTTAAGATTACACACACACATTTACACACACACACACACACACACACACACACACACACACACTTCAGGCCAGGGGCATAACTATAATAGGGCAAGGGGAGACAGTTGTCTGGGGGCCCACTGCCTTGGGGGGCCCCCCAGAGGCAAGTCACATGACTGACTCCCCCAGCCACGCACCACCCAGGCTTCCTTCAGTTGTATTCATCCTCCGAAACTGATGTGAGTGTTAAGACCTGGAGCGACCAGAACAGCATGTCTTTCTCTAGTACCATTACATGACTTGCATCGTCCACAATTGACAAAACCTTTGCAAAAATTTAGGATGATGATGTTCTATTGTGGCACATAGGTGTTTTCATAGATAGATATAGATATAGATATAGATATAGATATAGATATAGATATAGATACACACACACACACACACGTGTGTGTGAATTTTATTCTGCTTTTTGTTATCACTGTTCAGCCTCATTTAAGATTTCTTTACTTCATGAGCTGAGCTTCAGTGGGAGGGGGCATTTTAAAATCTTGTCTCTGGGCCCACTCCAACCTTGCTACGCCCCTGCTTCAGGCTAAACCTCAAAAAGCAGTTTATATTGAAATTATTACAACAGTATCCATCAATAAAACATGATAGAATTAAACATCAGAGGCAAGCAGCAGAAACACTTTTTTAGAAGCCAGATCTTTACATGCTGCACTTTTAAATCAGATTCTCTCTCCCTCTTACCCTCAGGGCCAAATATTTCTTCAGTAACCGGGAGTGCAGGTTTGGAAAGCAGGGGCCAGCTCAGCTCAGTCAGCTGATGGATGGCGAGCAGCTCACCAGATTATTTTGCCCTCTCTCTCCTCCCCTCAGGGTAAGACAGTCCATCAGTTGCTCTGGGGTGGCCGCGAGTTCTATCATAACTGGTAGGTTCAATCATAACTTCTTCAAACTCTGGTTAGCACCAACCATTCTTAGTACAGTGCAGATGTAAGAGTGTACCATGGTGAAGCTAACAAGGAAAGAGAGGAGAAGGATTTGTGCCAAAGAGGGGAGGGAGGATTGGCCAACCATGAAGTCACCCTCTGTTTCGAACCTTTATCAGAACACACGTCCATGCTGGACAAAGCTCACACTGATTTCTGCCTGCCATGCAGCTGTTAAAAATACAGAGCCTTAGTTAGGAAGGAAGGCAGCAACCTTAACTGCAAAGTTAGTATGAAGAAACAATCCCAGTCGCTGCAATGTGGCAGCAGCTGCCATTTGTACAACAGTGTTCTCTCCATTTCCTTTGCAGAACAGAGTTAACAGCCAAACAAGAGGCTGGCAAGGGGGAGACTGGTCTTGCTCACAAGCCCGGCATCATCAAGGCTGTAACCACAGTCTCAGAGACCTGTTACTTTTTTACAACGAGGGAGGTCATAATGTGCCAGCGGCCCACACTTCATCACGCATGCCAAGTACAGCACACCACTTGAGCTGCAGCTGCCCACAGTTGCACTTGCTGGAGCTCAAGGTGAGCCTTAGGACTGACACACCTAAGGCAAAGCCTCCCTCAGAGCCACACCTGTGTTCTGTACAATGTCTAGGCTGCCCTTGCCACTAGCTTCCCCTCCACCCCCCCCCCACAAATGAATCAGTAACCCTGCAAGCTAGATTTCGGTTTGTTTACAAGTATTAAAAATCAGGTGCAATGCAGACTGATTGTAAGCCCAAGGACAGAGGCACACAAATGCAATAAATCAAATAATCCAAGGAGTGAAATCTTAACACACGTGGCCTCCCCCACTGATGACACACGGTGGAAAGTTGGCAATAATCAAGCAGTACAGCACCAGGATATCCTGTCAGGGTTAGAAAAGGCACCAGCTCTGGGCCTCATTTAATACAGTAATGAGCCTTGTGAGAGTCTGCTAAAGTTGTGTAATCTTCATCAATTAACTGTTCTTGGCATCACATGCGGGATTAAAAGGGCTAGTCCTGAAAGCAGAGGAAATGTCACCATCTCGTACAGTGCTATTAAGAAATCCATCAGAGTGATTTCATTTGGCAAGTACCAAGCTGGTTTTATGATGGCCGAAGTGTACCTGGCGAAGGCACCTGATTGTACTTTTTCCAAGCATCATTGTCTTCCAGTGACATGACATGCTTTCAAAATATCAGTCCTGTCTTTTAGTCTTTCTTGTTTCAGTTCCTGGTTTTTAGTCTACTTATGAGATCACCCAGCGTTCTGTGTAGGTGTCTGTCTGTGGGTCTGTCCTCCTCTATCAACTTCGCAATGCCTGGACCAATATGAACCAAATTGGGTACAGTTGTAGGGACACATAGGGATGCCTCAGTGGTGCAGTTTGTGATGGTGTCATTCACCCCAATTCAAGATGGCAAATGCATGAATGTTTGAGGCGCAAGTGGGCTAACTTGTGGACTGTTAATTATTTGAACCAAATTTATTCCAGTTGCAGGGATGGTGAAAGGAAATTAGGCAGATTAGTTCTTACTAGAACAACTTTTTTCAATATGATGTCAGGAAACTACTATTTGGAAACTCATTAATATCATGGTACAGATGACCAATCTCCCAAAATACTGCTACAAAAATTTAATCATGGTGGATATTAACAAAATGTACACTGGTTCCCTATTGGTGGACATGTCCCAGACAAAATTTATTTATTCTATACATATGCTATACATATTCTATACATATTCTCCCATGAAATCTCTGCTGATACTATAAAGCCCAAACACGACAAGGTAAACATAGAAATCTTGAAATATTTTTCAAAATTTTAAAATAACCGAGTCCAATGCCTTCCAAATGTTGACAAAAAGTAATGGCTCGATTATGAACACTATGGTTGTATACCTTAATTTCTCCCTTTTGACACACTTACCCCCTTCCTTATAGGGAAATAAAAATTGGATTAACAGGGATGCTGGCAGCTGAGCCAGAAGAAATATGTTTAATTTGTAGCAAATCACTGTAGTGTTCTGCCCTATACTGTGTTTTCAGCGGCACAGAACTGAATGGGCATCATTTAATATTAGTGGCAAGATGAAAGACGACTTCAGGAAAAGGTTCAGGGAGACGGGAGTCAGACATGCTGTTTTTCTTTATCTTTTAAAGGAATCGCAGACTGTTCCAACAGAGGTATACATATTGCTGAACTCCAGTTCCTATTTACTGGTATGTGTGTATAATCTGTTTGTTGGGTCTATTCCATCTATTTTGCTATGGTCTGATGACTAAAAGCAAATTAAATCAATATGAATATGAACACTCCCTGTTCCTGTATGAATCAGTTGCAAGGGCGGCAATATCCAACTGGATTTGCATGCTAAACTACCACACAAAAATCTGTATAGAGCATCACATAGATATATGAATGTGCAAACTGTTAATATTTAGGTAACTCATTACTGATAGAGGGCAACATTCAGACAAGTTAGGAATTACTAAGCAGCACTGAAGCCAATGAGGCAAGTAAATCATGACTAATTTAAGTCCCATTGAAATTAATGGGATTTTATTTATTTTATTATTATTATTATTATTATTATTATTATTATTATTATTATTATTATTATTACTTGTTTACACAGTCAGACAGGTGTTATTGACTGGTTTGTTTTATCCAGACATCGAGTCCTTCCCAAGGACCTGTGATGGATGAATTTTATTGTCAGTTGTTATAGATATCGTCGCAGAATATAGGCTGTTCCCAGTAAAGCTGCTTTTTGTAATTGGCTGATGGTGATTTCTGTGGCCCCTATGGTGTTGAGGTGCTCTTCAAGGTCTTTTGGAACTGCACCCAGGGCGCCAATGACCACTGGGATTATTTTGGTCTTTTTCTGCCACAGCCTTTCAATTTCAATTTGTAGATCTTTGTATTTGGTGATTTTTTCTATTTCTTTTTCTTCTGTTCTGCTATCCCCTGGTATTGCTATGTCGATTATTTTCACTTGTTTTTCTTTCTTCTCGGCTACAGTTATATCTGGTGTATTGTGTGGCAGATGTTTGTCTGTTTGTAGTCGGAAGTCCCATAATATTTTTACATCTTCATTTTCTACAACTTTTTCAATTTTATGGTCCCACCAATGTTTGGCTACAGGTAGCTTGTATTTTTTGCAGATGTTCCAGTGTATCATCCCTGCTACCTTGTCATGCCTTTGTTTGTAGTCAGTCTGTGCGATCTTTTTACAACAGCTGATTAGGTGGTCCACTGTTTCATCTGCTTCTTTACAAAGGCGGCACTTGCTGTTCGTTGTGGATTTTTTGACTTTTGCTCTTATTGCATTTGTTCTTAGTACCTGTTCTTGTGCAGCCAGTATTAAACCCTCTGTTTCTTTCTTCAAGTTGCCATTCTTAAGCCATTGCCAGGTCTTGGTGATGTCTGATTTTCCACTTATATTGTGCAAATATTGACCATGCAGGGGCTTATTTCTCCATTTTTTCTGCTCGGTTCTTGACTTGTTCTTTCTTGTAGGCCTGCTTTCTTTCATTGGTGTTGAATAGTTTTACCTTATTGACCATTTGAAGTGCATCTTCTTCACTGTCCTTTATATATTCTGCAAGGCCTCTTTTCTCCTCCTCTACTGTTTGATGGACTTGCAGCATTCCTCTTCCACCTGAGCCGCGAGGGAGGTAGAGCCTATCTACATCACTGCGGGGGTGCAGAGCATGGTTGATGGTCATGATTTTCCTGGTCTTACGATCTAGCATCTCTAGCTCTGCCTGGGTCCAGTCTATTATTCCTGCAGTGTATCTGATAATAGGTATAGCCCAGGTGTTTATGGCTTGTATGGTGTTCCCACCATTGAGTTTGGACTTGAGGATTTTTCTAACTCTCCTGATGTATTCACTTCCAATTTTTCTTTTAACTTCAGCGTGTGCAATGTTATCAGCCTGGAGAATGCCCAAGTATTTGTAAGGTTCTTTCTCTTCCAGGTTCTTGATCTTCCTTCCATTGGGCAGTTCTATTCCTTCTGTTTTTGTTATTTTCCCTCTGTTCATTATTAATGCAGCACACTTGTCTAGTCCAAACTCCATTGCTATATCGCTACTGAATATACGGACAGTGTTTAGCAGTGATTCAATTTCTGACTGGGACTTTCCATACAACTTCAGATCGTCCATGTACAGCAGATGGTTGATTTGACTTGATGTTTTAGATGTTTGGTATCCGAGGCCTGTTTTGTTTAGTATTTGTGAAAGTGGGGTCATGGTGATTACAAACAACAGAGGGGATATTGAGTCCCCTTGGAAAATGCCTCTTCTAATGCTAACCTGTCCAAGTGCCTCGCCATTGATTGTTAACTGTGTACTCCACATGCTCATTGCTTTTTTAATAAATATCTGAATGTTTTTGCTGACACCAGTTGTTTCTAAACATATTAGTATCCATGTGTGAGGCAATGAATCGAAGGCTTTCTTGTAGTCAATCCATGCAACACTTAGATTTGTTTTTCTTCTCTTGCAGTTTTCTACAATCATTTTGTCAATCAGCAGCTGGTCTTTTGTGCCTCTGGTGTTCGGGCAATTTCCTTTCTGTTCAACTGGAAGCTGTTTGTTAGTTAATAAGTGTTCCATCACTTCATCTGCTATTATTCCAGTTAATAATTTGAACATGGTTGGCAGGCAGGTGATCGGTCTATAATTACTTGGAACTGCACCTTTTGCTGGGTCTTTCATGATGAGATGAGTTTTCCCAGTTATTAGCCATTGTTCAACATCACCGCCTTTCATAATGTGATTGTACTGTTTTGATAGTTGTTTATGAAGGCTTGTTAGGTGTTTAAGCCAAAAGCCATGCAGTTCATCGTCTCCTGGCGCAGTCCAATTTTTAATTTTCTTTGCTCTTTCACTTATTAATTCTGGTGTTATTATTAGATCTTGCATTTGTTGGTTACATTTTTTGACCTCTTTCATCCAGCCTACTTTTTTATTGTAATCTATTGGATTGTCCCATAATTCCCGTCAGAATTGCACTGTTTCTTCTTTATTTGGTGTTTCTAGGTTTCTTGCAGTTTCTCCTTCTATGCTTTGGTAGAAACGTCTCTGATTCGACTGGAATTGGAGATTCTGCCTGTGTTGTGTAATTCTGGCTTCATATCTGCTAATCTTCTTTGACACTGCTGTTATTTGCTGCTTTATTATTTCCAGGACTTCTCTAATTTTCCATGAATCTAGGTGGTATTTTTGGATCAGATACTGTATGGTGTTTTCATTCTTCAGCTTCTTGTCTTTCATATCTTTCAATTTACTAGCATCTGATCTAAGCCTGGAGATTTTATTTTCTAATCTAATCTTCCATTTAGGTGATGTACTGCTTTCTTTTTTGACAGGTCCACTGATCTTATATCCGAACTCTTGTGCTGTTATTGTTGCTGCACTGTACATTAGTTGGTTTGTTTCTTGCAAATTCTTGGTTGTTATTTCTGCAAGTGCAGCATTGACATCTTTTAATGCCTGAGCAAGTTGTTTTTTGGCTACTGTTTTTAGAGCTGGAAGTTGAACCCTGGTGGTTGTTTGGTTCATGTGCTCAGTTATTTTTTGCTTTAGTTCTTGTTGCTTTTCTGTTAAACGGCATTTGGGTTTTTGAGGTGAAGGCAAAGGGGAGGTTGCCTGGTTTTGATTTTGAAACAGTTCAGCAACAGTGGCATCCTCGATTTCCAACACCTCCTCCACCTGCACCTGAACAACTTCTTCAATTGGTGATAATTCTTCAACCATATCTTGAGCCTGTGTTGCTCTTTGCAGTTCTTCCAGCTCAACTCCTGTGAATACTTTATTTCTTATTATGAATCTTCTCTGGTCTGCTAGCCTTTGTTCTGTTATTTCTGTGTCTGGATGCTTCTCTTTCCAAATTTGGTACATTCTTTTAAAATAACCTCTTCTAGTTGGACTAGACTTGTAATAGCAGATCATTATTTACTTGTTGGCATTTTTCGTATTTTTTTTTCGGTTAAGCAACGTTTCTTCCAGTAACTTTGCTGTCTCCAGCCCTGGTTGCTCAACTGAAGATCCTGAGTCCTGTTGCCCACTTGCCACCAGATGTCCAGGGACTATAGCATCTGGCACGGTTGTTGTTGTTGTTGTTGTTGTTATTATTATTATTAATTCGATTTCTATACCGCCCTTCCAAAAATGGCTCAGGGCGGTTTACAAAGAGAAATAAAACAAATAAGATGGCTCCCTGTCCCCAAAGGGCTCACATTCTAAAAAGAAACATAAGACACACACCAGCAACAGTCACTGGAAGTACTGTGCTGGGGGTGGATAGGGCCAGTTACTCTCCCCCTGCTAAATAAGGAGAATCACCATGGTAAAAGGTGCCTCTTTGCCCAGTTAGCTTTATTAATTATTAAAACTTTTATACCGTCCTTCCAAAAGGCTCAGGGCGGTTTACATTAAAACACCATTAAAATCAGTTAATAATTAAAACAAAAATTACAAAGCATAAAACAATGATTAACAATCAAAGACATCATAAAACAACAATTAAATAATCAGAACAATTTAAAAACAAGTTTTAAAAAGCTGAGAAAGCCTGGTTGAAGAGATGTGTTTTCAGGTGTTTTCTGAAAATTGCCAGAGATGGGGAGGATCGTATCTCAGCAGGGAGTGCATTCCACAATCTCGGGGCAGCAGCTGAGAAGGCCCGTCTCTGTGTAGTCACCAAACGAGTTGGTGGCAACTGGAGACGGACCTCTTCAAGTGATCTCAATGGCCGGTGGGCTCATAGCGAAGAAGACGCTCTCTTAAATACCCAGAGCCTATACCATCTAGGGCTTTATAAGTTATAACTAGCACTTTGTATTTTGCCCGGAAACCTATTGGCAGCCAGTGTAACTCCATCAACAAAGGAGTAATGTGGTCTCTCCGAGATGACCCAGAGACCAACCTGGCTGCTGCATTCTGAACCAACTGAAATTTCCGGACTACGTACAAAGGCAGCCCCACATAGAGTGCATTACAGTAGTCCAGTCTGGAGGTTACCAACAAATGTACCACTGTTTTGAGGTCACTGATCTTGAGAAACGGGCGCAGCTGGCATATCAGCCGGAGCTGATAGAAAGCACCCCTGGCCACCGCCTCCACCTGAGAATCCAAGGAGAGACGTTGATCCAGAAGTACTCCCAGACTGCGAACCTGTTCCTTTTGGGGAAGTGTGACCCTGTCTAGAACAGGCAGATCAAAATCGTCTCTAGAGTTCCAACCCCGCACAATAAATTCCTCCATCTTACCTGGATTCAGCTTCAGTTTATTCTCCCTCATCCAGCCCATTATTGCTTCCAGACAGGCATTTAGGGAGGATATGCCATCTCCTGAAGAAGTTGACATGGAGAAGTAGATCTGGGTGTCATCGGCATACTGGTAACACCCAGCTCCAAATCCCCTGATGATCTCTCCCAGCGGTTTCATGTAGATGTTAAAAAGCATTGGAGAGAGTATGGAGCCTTGAGGAACACCATACTTAAGCTCAGATTTTGAAGAGCAACAATCTCCAATTGACACCATCTGGAATCTGTCTGAGAGGTAGGAGCGGAACCACTGTAAAACACTGCCTCCCACCCCCAACACCCTCAGACGTTCCAGAAGGATACTATGGTCGATAGTATCGAAAGCCGCCGAGAGATCCAAGAGGACCAACAGAGTCACACCTCCTCTGTCCATTGCCAATTGGAGATCATCCATCAGGCCGACCAAGGCAGTCTCCACCCCATAAGCCCACCTGAAAACCAGTTTGAAATGGGTCTAGATAATCAGTTTCCTCCAAGACCGCCCGGAGCTGAGAGGCCACCACCCTCTCAATTATCTTGCCCAGCCATGGGAGATTGGAAACTGGCCTGTAGTTGCTCAACTCTGAGGGATCTAACGCAGGCTTCTTTAGAAGAGGTCTAATAATTGCCTCCTTAAGACAAGGAGGCATCCTGCCCTCCCTCAGAGAAGCATTTATGATTTCTACCAAGCCACCTACAATAGCCTCCCTGCTAGATAGAACAAGCCATGTTGGACAAGGATCAAGAGGACAAGTGGTAGGCCTCACCACTCCAAGCAGCTTGTCCACATCATCAGGAGTCAAATTGAAATTGATCCAGTCGAATCGTATAAGAGGAGTTGTCGGACACCTCCAGTTCAGACATCAAATTAATTGTGGAGTCTCCATCTAGGTCGGCCCAAATCCGAGAGATTTTGTCTGCGAAAAATTCATTAAACACACCACAGCGGGTAACTGATGCTTCCAAATTCTGGTTCAAGGGAGAGGGAGCAGATACTAGTCCCCTCACAATGCTGAACAACTCTGCCGGACGTGAACTCGCAGAGGCAATACGGGCAGAGAAGAACCGCTTCTTTGCCACACGTATCGCCTGAGCATAGATCTTTAAGTTTTTCTCCACTTGCGCTCCAGTCACCTACCTTGCCGCTTCAGCCCATGTAGATCTTCCGTATACCAAGGGGCCAATTTTGAAGCAGGTCGGAGGGGACGCTTAGGAGCAATCATGTCTACTGCCCTGGTGAGCAAGTTGTTCCAGTTCTCAACCAGGGCATCAACAGGATCACCAGCAGAGCCAACATTAAATCCCTCCAAGGCCTCTTGGAATCCTACCGGATCCAGTAACCTCTTCGGGCGGACCATTCTAATAGGCCCCTCGCCCCTGCGAAAGTGGAAAGCAGTTGTAAGTCCAACCTTAACCAGATGGTGGTCCATCCATGACAATGGGGAGATCATAGGAGTCCCCACCCATGGAACACCACCCTGATCAGAATAAAAGACCAAATCAAGCGTGTGACCTGCAATATGCGTCGATCCAGAGACCGCTTGAGATAGGCCCATAGTCGTCATGACCACTATGAACTCCTGAGCTTCCCCGGACAAATTGGTCCCAAAATGAACATTGAAGTCCCCCAGCACCAAAAGTCTGGGAGACTCCAACGCAAGTTCCGCGACCAAGTCCGTGAGCTCAGAAAGGGATTCCATTGGGCAGCGGGGTGATCGGTACATCAACAGAAGTCCCAATCTATCTCTGGTCCCCAAACTCAAGTACACACATTCGATATGGTCCGATACCCTAACAGGGACCCTGGTAAGGGAGATGTTATCCTTATAGACCACAGCCACTCCACCTCCCCGCCCACATCCCTTCACCTGCTCCTCTACAGAATATCCTGGCGGGAGAAGCTGGGACCAAACTAGACCACTAGCCTCCCCCAACCAAGTCTCAGTAATACACATCAGGTCGGCTCCTTCATCCATGATCAAATCATGGATGAGTTCTGATTTATTTTGGACCGACCTGGCATTGCAGAGGAGCAAGTTAAGGTTATGTGGGATGTTGGCAGTGCTCCCCGAGGTCAAAGAGCTGGCAGGACAGCCGGAGAGGGGGACAGCTATTAGATTTCTTACTACCCTTTCCCTGGAACAGCCCGCTGACCTGCAAGTGTTTCTTCTTCTATTCCCCACCACCAATTAGTCATGATTTACTTAATCTGCATTGCTTAATCTGGATGCTGCCAATACATGCAATGTATCAGAGGTCTGTTGAGAGTCCTTACTCTCTCCTACCACCCTGCACTACCAAGGCTCCCTGGTAAACTAATTTAGAGTTGGGGCTAGTCATGCCAGCTTTACCACTATTACTAAACTCTTTAAATACACATATACTATAAATAAAAAGCTACAATCACCTGCCGATTCTCTTGCTGGACTGTGAGAATCATCAACAGCATTATTTACCATAGATCAGAGATTACTGATCCAGGCTGACTGAATTTCAATTTCGTGGCAGCTCCCATACATATAAAGTTTTGCCAGTATCTTAATCAGTCAAGAATCTGAAGTTAAAAGAACTTTTCCTTAACCTCAAGGATGGAATAGATAACTTAAGTTAATTAGTAAGAAATGCTAAATTTACAATAAATAACAGAAGATGATTTTAAAAAACAAGATGTTGTATGTATAGTTTAAAATACTTGCCCAAAAGATGACTGAATGAGATGGGCACTTGCTCTTACTTGACTGGTAATTGAAGAACATTTAGTAACCATGGAGGCCAAAAGTTCTGGCCTGTATCCCAGTAAAAGGGAAGGATCAGGAGTACAGGAGGAGGCTCGCTTATCTAGCCAGCATAATGTCAGCCAACTGAAAACTGAAAGTGACGCCTTAAGGCTTTGACTCTGAACATATAGGGAAAGCATCTGGAAATTAACTTGGGATCTAAAGTGATGCAGATGTTTGGAACAATAATCTAGGAGAGCCTAGATTGTTTTCTTTGTGGGAAGCGGCTGCTGAAGGGTTATCATGACAAAGGGTAGCAACAAACCTTCATTAAACCTAAAATACAAGTTTTCAGTAGGAGAATACACATATTTTAGCGTGCAGTGCTGAAAGTTGCACGCAGGTGCAACACATGGCATTTGGGTACCTGAAGTCAAACGGCACACCACTTCCCACTGAGGAAGGTGGTGCAGAACCCAACTTGCACAAGTTCTCTTGCACAAGCCTCAATGCAATGAACAGGACTGGCCGGTCAGACACTGCACACAAATACGACCCACCCATCAAGTTTTCTAAGGAAATATTACTGGAATGCAAAGCTACACCATCAAACATCCCACAATGTCCTCAAAGTGGCGGGGGGAGGGGACCAGCATCCTTCCTGACCCCCATGGTTCACCAGAATCAAAATGAAAAGCTACTTCATAAATCTGTTCAAATCTCATGTTGGTCCACATTAAGGAAAATCCTATATTGCAGGATTAAGAGTACAACAACGCAGAATGTTTCACAGAGAATGAACTGGAGAGAAAAATATTAGCTTTGAGCTTACCTTCTAGCAAGTCTCTTGCCAGACCAGGTTCTGCCCCAGTGGACCGAACAAAGTCTGACAGGACCGCGTCCATATCAAGAGTCATGTGATCATGTAGAAGTGCTGCTATCTGTGCAGCACCAGCAGGATTGGACGGTAGGCTACAAGACGTCCATCTACGAAGAGAGAGAAATAAAATAATTCTATCAATAAAGCTCTTGAGAGGTGCCAAAAGTTTATTTCCTAAGCTTGGCATACAGAAAAAGAAAAGCTGAAGGTTGTGATTTTGAAAACTAGCTCTGGACAGTTGCTATGGTTATTCCATTGTTAGTTGACTCAGAAACCCAGTTTTGCCAAAACCAAACCCTTCATCCACGCGTTCTATACTTTCTGCCCCACTATACCTTTACTGATTCTTTCTATATACTCCTTTAATTCTTTCCAAGCCTCTGCAAAAATAAATCTCCACAATCAGTAGCCATAGGCAGGCACGGTCTGATTTAAAACAAGGGAGTTTAAGATGAAAGGAAGTGTGAGTGTGGGGTTAGAAGCAAACCAATGTCGCAATCAGAGCTCTATTATGAGCTGCATGTGCTCTCTATGCTAAGGAAAGCCAAATTTTGCAAGTACGTTATTAAGTAATGGCATAGAGGAGTGCATATTTCACACCAATAGCATTATTCTCTGAGATACAGGGTTTTCTAAAAATGGAAGCCTTTTAGCATAATGACTATGAGAGAGGAACAAGGTGCACTCAAGCCCCACTCCTGACCACAGAAAATTTGCCCAGCTACTCCTCTGGTTCTTAAGGTACCACCAATCTCTGCTCAACTGTTTCCAAACTTTCCCATAAACAAAGGCCTAGAGATAGGCTTCAAAGAAATGAAAGATGAACACTATCAGGTTGCCCAAGTTCTTTGCCAGATGCATGATTCCATACATGCATAATTCCATACCTGAGGGGAACACACACACTTTTGGCTTTACACACAGCCTCATTTAAAAACACACACACCACAATGCTGACTAATACAGGGCAAGCTTTTTTAATAGTTTTAATTTTACCAGCGTGCAATGCTGATAGTATTGTTTTGTAAACCGCCCAGAATAAAACATAGAATAAAATAGTGTATAATTAGGACAATTATCAGTGTGGTTACAGAGAATATGAGCTGCAAGCCAGGAATTCACCCATTTAGATCTCAACTCAGCCTTAAACTTACTAGATGGCCTTGGCAACCCTGGCTCTGTCTCAACGCTCTCTCTGCAGTTCTGAGATAATGATACCACCTCACAGAATCATCATAAGAAGTATTATGTATGTAACACACCATATAGATTGATGATGATGATGATGATGATGATGATGATGATGAAGAACCTAAAATTGCTGGGTACTGCACAAAAATTAAACAAAATCAGGCCTTGCCCACAGGCTTGCAAAATTATATTATATTATATTATTTATTTATTTATTATATTTGTCTCATCCATGCCTGGATGTTCTGCTTAAATTGGTTTCCAAGATTTTTTCCACCTCCTCAGAAGTGGAAGTAGTATCACATGTTGTAGAATTCTCTGTTGTAGAATTACTACTACTTTTCTCACCGGGCCTCCCTGGATTACTACTTTTCTTCCTCAGAAGCAACAGGTGATATCTGTTTTGCCAGGAAAGGCAGATTCATCCGCCTTCTATAGTGTCAGTCAAAAGAAGAATGAGAAATACAATGCAACTGCCAAACTGCTGCTTCTCATTTTAAAAAAGCAAGCTGACTGTCCACATTGACAAATTCCAATTTGAAACGAGAGTCTTGAAGACCCAATCAATGGGTTGGGTACAGTGACCTTCTCTTCAGGGTTGTATCTCTGGTCTTCCTGTTTTATGCCCATTGTTGCATCACAATCAAACTCAGGAGCTGCACAATGATGTGTTGGTGCATGATAGCCACGACTTTTCGCTTTTCCATTAAGTGCACCCAATGAGGGCAAACAAAAGTGGAAGATGTCCAAGGTAAGACTGCTTCATTTGCTTGAAAATCACCTTCAGATGTTGAGAGCAACATCTTTAACCTGCTGATTCTAGTCCTGCTCTCATTAGGCAACAGAGAGCAAATCCACTCCTATGTAACAGCCATTTAGATATCTGAAGACAACTATCATATCTCTCCTTAGTCTTCTCTTCTCTAGGCTAAATATACACAATTCCTACTAGGATTTGGTTTCCAGAACTGATAGGCCAATAAACAGGTTTCTGAAAGTACAGGCTTCTGATATTATCTCTGATGCAGAAATAAACTTGTCTATAGCAATTTTCTCCCGCACAGCAAACTAGTATAACATTGTACTTGTGCGAGGCACATGAAGAATTTAAATGAAAATATAGGAAATCAAGCATACAACCCTTCTATTTGCCTAAGATGCACAGATCATAATAAAAGAGGTTATTGCACACATGGTGTAGTATTTAAAATAGCCAGTTAACTGCATAATACATTACAGGTGAAACTTGGAAAATTAGAATATCGTGCAAAAGTCCATTAATTTCAGTAATGCAAATTAAAAGGTGAAACTGATATATGAGACAGACGCATTACATGCAAAGCGAGATAAGTCAAGCCTTAATTTGTTATAATTGTGATGATCATGGCGTACAGCTCATGAAAACCCCAAATCCACAATCCCAGAAAATTAGAATATTACATGGAACCAAGAAGACAAGGATTGAAGAATAGAACAATATCGGACCTCTGAAAAGTATAAGCATAAATATGTATTCAGTACTTGGTTTGGGTCCCTTTTGCAGCAATTACTGCCTCAATGCGGCGTGGCATGGATGCTATCAGCCTGTGGCACTGATGAGGTATTATGGAAGACCAGGATGCTTCATTAGTGGCCTTCAGCTCTTCTGCATTGTTTGGTCTCATGTCTCTCATCCTTCTCTTGGCAATGCCCCATAGAATCTCTATGGGGTCAGGTCAGGCGAGTTTGCTGGCCAATCAAGCACAGTACACTGTATACTTTTCAGAGGTCCAATATTGTTCTATTCTACAATCCTTGTCTTCTTGGTTCCATGTAATATTCTAATTTTCTGGGAGTGTGGATTTGGGGTTTTCATGAGCTGTAAGCCATGATCATCACAATTATAACAAATTAAGGCTTGACTTATCTCACTTTGCATGTAATGCATCTGTCTCATATATCAGTTTCACCTTTTAATTTGCATTACTGAAATTAATGGACTTTTGCACGATATTCTAATTTTCTGAGTTTCACCTGTATGTGCACGAAGTCGTTCTGAAGAGGTATTTTATGTATTATATGTTTTTCTATGTAAACAGCTTTGGGAACTTTTGTTGAAAAGCTGTATATAAATATTTGTCATATTCATATTGTCAGTTATCCAGTTGCTGAGAAAAGCAACAATCATACCAGTGACTCATTGGCACAGGGGCCAGTGTGTAGGTAGCAAGTGGAACTAACAGTCATAGCTGAGGAAATGCAAATATATTCTTGTTTCCATGATAATGGAAGCTGGAAAGCAGCAGCAACTGATTTATTCTGGAGGCTGGAGTGTTTGGTTTTTTGCACAGATACTACTTACACACAGACACTCACTCTTAAATACATGTCTTTCCCTGCTCCACAACCTGACTCTAGAAGGTATTGGTAAGAAGGAACAGTATAGCTTAGCCTAGAGAAATGAGATAATCCTGTCAAATTTCAGAACACAGAAGTGAAAAGAACATTCATCTAAACTCTAGTGAGGATGGGGATCATCCAAAGATGGCATCCTATTAATCTAGGTCTCTGGTATTCTCTTTCCCAGGAATTTAGAAGGGTCATAAGAACATAAGAACAGCCCTGCTGGATCAGGCCCAAGGAAGCCCATCTAGTCCAGCATCCTGTTTCGCACAGTGGCCCACCAAATGCCGCTGGAAGCCACAGGCAGGAGTTGAGGGCATGCCCTCTCTCCTGCGTTACTCCCCTGCAACTGGTACTCAGTCATCCTGCCTCTGAGGCTGGAGGTGGCCTCTAGCCCTCCAACTAGTAGCCAAAGGAAGGCTACTAGTCGCCAAAGAGCCTCTGGATGGGGCAGTTTATAAATGTAAGCAAGGAAGGAAGGAATGGGTGTGAGAGACATGGAGCCTGATGGCAACCTAATGCTGGCTCCATAAAGGAACATGGGGGAGGGGGAGTCTTAGTCGGCAACTTGCAACTTCTGAAAAAAGTAGGGCAATATTGGAAAAAATAAGTGATAGTGATGCAAGTCTGGTCTAAATAAGATTTTAAGTCCCAGCTTTTTAATAATAAGAATCATTCTGATTCCAAAATGCTCAGGAAAATGTAAAGGTAAAGGTAAAAGTGTGCTGTCGAGTCGGTGTCGACTCCTGGAGACCACAGAGCCCTGTGGTTGTCTTCTCTACCCAAATCTCTCTAAAATGCTCAGCCCTTCCCTTGTTCCTTTTTATTTTCTCACTCTTACATTCTTACCTTCTTGTATATAAGCTTCATTATCTCTTGAAATTAAGAAAGAAGAATTAATTAATGATTGGAAAGAGTGCATCAAGTTTTATGTTAATATAGAATATTTTGAATGTATATACAGTTCAATATATATTATAAATAAGGTGTGTGTGTTTTAATTGTTAAATTGGAAGTTGAGCACCCATACTTTTCATCGGTTTTACAGTATACACCAATTGCCTTAAAACTGTTAAGAATACTTGTAGACATAGAAGTCTCATATGATTCCTCCCAATTCATCAATATGCATTTTGAAATACTGTGCTTAAACTGAAATAGTGTTTTGGATGAGATCTGGTTCTCTTGCAGCCTGGTCACAACGTCTCTAGTTGTAAATAAGTCCTACTGATTTCCAAGGGACTTACTTCCAAGCAAGCCTCTTCAGGGCTGAAGCCTTACTTCCCCATTCTTGGATAAGATGAATTCTTGGATACAGTGACCTAAAATGACACTAGCAAGTTTTTCCACAAGTTGACTTCATTGGCCACAACCCAACAAAAGGTAGGCTTCAGTCTACTGGAACCGGAGCGTTGGACTGGGACCATTATCCTTTAATCAAGGTACCTCTGAAGCAGTTGTCAAACCAAAAATTCTGCCAATAGCTATTAATGATTATTTATTTATACCTATGTTGCTTTTCAGTTGGGACTGGCTCCCAAAGCAGCTTACAGTATAAATCAACAAAACGCTACCACATATGAGATACAATTTTTAAAAGGTACACTATATAATGGGAAGCTGCTTATGGGAGTTCTCTTCTGGTCCTTGGCAGCTGACATCATAGGCCAGGTTCCAGGTCCTTTCCACCAAACGGAGGAGCCTGGCAGTAAAGATGCCAAGTCACAAGAGCAGTCCCTCTACTGCTCTGCAAGGTCTGCTCATTCTGATGCTGAAACCCAGATTCTAGGCTCTTGCTGCTAGTAGGAAAAGGCAGAAAGGGCTGTAGGGGTTGGCTGGTGGGAGCCCCTCATGGCTTCCACCATGAGCCCCTCATGGCTCATTTGTAGCTAAAGGAGGTGTAATGTACAGCAGGAATATACCTCAGGATACCTGATGCTGGCGTCAAACAGCATTGGAAAGGATTTATGCCCTGCTTGTCAGGAGCCGTGGACATTGGGCTGGTAGCTGTAGGAGGTTTCAGTAGCCTGAAAGGTGACTGAATAAGATTTTCAGTGCTCAGGGCAGGACTTTGGTGCTTTGCATAGCTTCGCACAGCCTGGTGCAACTCCCAAATTTCAATTTACATCACAAAGGTTTGGTGCAGGAACTGCCACCAGTCCAAATATTTTTGAACTGTATATAAAACTGGACAATGGGATGATGTAGATAAACAAAACAAGGATATACACAAGATAAAAATAGGATTAAATGATTAAAACAATTATGATATACAACCATTTAAAATTAATTAAAAGTCTGAGTAAACAGGTGCATCTTTAAGATACTTTTTTTTTAACAGCCAGAGATAGAGAAACACTGATTTTAACAGGGTGTGCATTCCAGAGCTTCTTCTATGTGGTTTAAAATTTTATCCGCAAGAATGCATTCCATCAACTCACCCGGGATGGACATGAAGCTAACCAGCCTATAATTTCCTGGATTTCTCCTAGATGCCTTTTTGAAAATTGGTGGCTACTTTCCAGTCCTCTGGCACAGAGCCTGTTTGTAGTGACAAGTTGCATATTTTTGCTAAAAGATCAGCAATTTCACATGTGAGTTATTTTAGAACTCTTGGGCGGATGCCATCTGGCCCTGGTGACTGGTTCATTTGTTGATTTTTCAAGACAGTTTAGAACAGAGATCCTCAATGTTGGGCCCCCAGATGTTATTGGACTTCAACTCCCATAATCCCCAACCAAAGGCCACTGGGGCTTGGGATTATGGGAGTTGAAGTCCACTAACATCTGGGGGACCAACACTGAGGATCCCTGGTTTAGAAGATCATCTCTCATCACCTCTATCTGACTCAGTTCTTCGGCTTCCATCCCTGAGAAGTTCAGTTCAGGAGTGAATATACACTCAGTAACCTCTACCGTGAAAACAGATGCAAAGAACTCATTCTGCAATCGCCATATCCTCCTTGATCATCCCTTTCATTCCCTCATCATCTAACTATCCAACCGCTTCCCTTGCAGGTCTCCTGCTTCTGATGCATTTGACGAAGTTTTTATTAACCCCCTTGACATTTTTAGCGGTATGTTCCTCAAACTCTCTTTTCACATCCTTTATTGTCTTCTTGCATTTCTTTTGCTAGAGTTTGTGTTCCTTTCTGTTCTCTTCATTTAGGCAGGACTTCCATTTTATGAAGGAAATCTTCTTGTCTTTTATAGCTCCCTTCGCTCTCCTGCTGGTTGGCTTACCTTTGTAGGCCCCGGGCAGAAGAGGTCCCCATGGCTGGTAGACACAAAGGAAGACATATAAAGGGAAATCATTCATCACATGAAAAGTATTGTCTGGGAGGACAATGCCTGCAATACTACCAGGAGGGAAGGAACCCTGAGAAAGAGCTCCAGCAGACCATGCTGGGAACTAGTGAGAGGAACCTACAAAAGAAGGGAGATTTGCTAGATGGCGGCTACAACCTTGCTGTTACAAATAAACACAACTCTTGCTTGGCAAGCCCTCATCTGGTCCCAGTCTGTCCTTCTGGTTCATCCTCCCACAACACATCTGATGCTGAGCTGCCCCCTTAAGGTGGTGATCCTGACTGTTTCTTTTGTACCTTGCCTTTTATGTTCCCTGTTGGGAGCAGAAAAACATCCAACAAATAAATATAGCATCATCAAACAGCCACTAACTTGCAATATGGATCTTCCCTAGTGCAACTGCAGCCGCGTCAGGCAAGAGATACACGCTTGTTTATCCAGTTAACCTCTGCACCACAATCCACATTAATGATGTTAATTAGGACAGTGACATCCTAATTTAGAGAATGAGATAAGAAGAGGCTATCGAAGATGAGTGATGAAAGCCTTGAAGATGTCAGATATTTCATATATCGGACTCAACTTGTGGTAAATTATAGTGATAAATTTGAAATATATACATGCAGAACTGGAATACTGTGCATTATGCAGACATATGTCTGGGGTAGGAAGACGTCATTTAAATAATTTTTAAAAATCAACGTGTCAGCAGTCTGTAAATACCTAAACAGATATTTACCACTTTTGCCCCCCTATAAGGAGCTCTTAAAATTTCCATTTTTAGGTTTTAATTTTTCAGTTTCTTGCCTGCTTACCAGGAGTAAGAGCAAATGTACATTACTAGAAGAGTAGGTTCCCAAGATCTCAAAAAGTAAATAAGGACACTGGGAAATGAAAGCGGGACAGGATTGAACATAGTAGCATACCGGTATAAAATAAATCCAGTCTTTTTATTTACTTACTTATTTATTTAAGCATGTTTGTCTACTGCCCACTACCAAAGTCTCTAGGCAGTCTACAGCAATAAAAGCAAGCCAAGAAATGTTAACAATTAAAACATATAAAAAGATCAAATTAAAATACCCATTAAAAACAACCAGATAGCTAAAAAGGCTGAAGAGATGCGTTTCCTAAAAGTCAACAGGGAGGGTTCAGCTGAAATCTCAGCAGGAAGTGCGTTCCACAGCTCTGGGGCAACTACAGAGAAGGATCTCCTTTGAGTTGTCACTAGACAACCCAGCGACACCCTCAGATGAACTTCCCTGAAGATCTTAATAGGCAGTGGGGTTCATAATGAAGAAAGTGTTCTCTTAAATACCATGGGTCCAAGCCATTAAGGATTTTATAGGTAATAACCAGCACTCTGTATTTTGCCTGGAAACCTATTGATAGCCCGTGTAGTTCTACAACTGGAGTAATATGGTCTCTTCCAGGACATCCCGGAGTCCAGTCTGGCAGCAGTATTGTGCACCAATTGCAGTTTCTGGACTACATACAAAGGCAGACCCATGTAGAGTACATTGCAGTAGTCAAGCTTGGAGGTTACCAGCATGTGCACCACTATCTTAATGTCACTCACTTCCAGGAAAGAGCATAGTTGGAAAACCATCTGAAGCTGACAGAAAGCATTCCTGGCCACCACATCAGAGAGAGGATTGGGTCCAGAAGTACTCCCAAACTGTGAACCTGTTCCTTCTGGGGGAGTGCAACCCAACCCAGAACCAACAGATCTATCCTAATTCTGGAACTGCAGCTTTCTACAATGAGCACTTCTGTCTTGTTTGGATTCAGTCTCAGTTTGTTATCCCTTATCCAGCCCATTTCTGCCTCGAGGCAGGCATTTAGGGAAATTATGCCGTTGCTTGATGCCGCTGACATGGAGAAATAGATTTGGTGTAATTAGAGTACTGATGATACCCCGTACTAAATCCCCTGATGATCTCTCGCAGCATTTTCATGTAGATCTTAAAAAGCATTGTAGACAAGATGGAGCCCCGAGGGACACCATACAAAATCTCTCACTTGGTAGAACAGAGCAATCTCCAAGCAAAACCTTCTGAAATTTACCCAAGAGGTATGAGAGGAACCACTGCAAAGCAGTGCCCCCTACGCCCATTCTTCTCAGGAGATCCAGAAGGATACCATGGTTGATGGTATCAAAAGCTGCTGAGAGATCCAAAAGGACCAACAAAGTCACACTCCATCTATCAATTCCCCTTTGGAGATCAGGCTGACCAAAGCAGTCTCCACCCAATAATCTGCCAGAAATCCAGTCTGAAATGGGTCTAGATAATCTGTTTCATCCAAGACTGCCTGGAGTTGAGAGGCTGCCACCTTCTCAAGCACCTTGGCCAACTATGGGAGATTGGAGACAGGCCTATAATTGCCTAACTCTGAGGGATCAAGCATAGGCTTCTTTAAAAGAGGTTTAATAATTGCCTCCTTTAAGCAAGGAGGCATCCTATCTTCCCTCAGATAAGCATTTATGATCTCAACCCGGAATCTTATTACCTTATTCCTGGGACATCCTTCTTTCCCTGTAGCTCCAAGGGAAGAAAGGATATACCAGGAATAGCATCATAATTCCCTTGTTTCATTTCCCAGGACTCCATTTATGCATACACCAAACATTGCTGGGGAGTGTGTGTCATGGGTGGGCCAACCAGTCCGTCTTTCCTATCCAAATGTCTACCTCTTCTCCAAATGGGGTGTTGATCTGGTGGGAAATACTTGTGCAATTGGCCTAACTCAGCTTCAGACCTCCTGCAGATGTTGGCCTTCAACTCCCATAAACCCTGGCTATTGACCACTGTGGTTGGGGATTGTGGGAGCTCAAAAACAGCTGGGGGGACTAAGTTAAGCAGGCCTGGACTAGCCAATATGGTAGTGAAACTCACACATCCTCCCCAGTAGGAATTCATGTGAAAGAGAGGTTTCCTGACTAGGCAGGTCCAGCTGCCTCATAATAGAGATAAAGTGGTGGAAGCATATGAATGGGGTGTGTGGGGTGTGTGAATTTAGATTAGAAGGTCTGTCGGAACTGAAGGATGGTGGCAGGTAGGCTTGATACAGGGTGTACGTCTAGGAACGGCATGATTGTACCTAAGAAGGTTACTAGCCCACCATGCAGGGGAGGGGCAGAACATCTAGTAAGTTTAGAAAAGGAACTGTTTCTTAAGCTACCACACAACACAGCATTTGCAAAGCAGGCTATAAGGGCCAGATTAGCGATAGAATGTGTTAAAGGGAAGAATTTAAGTATAAAAGGGGGGGAAACTAACAAGGAAGGAATATGTGAGTCACTATGACGTTGGAAATTCTGCATGAAGACTGTTTATTCAAACTGATCAAACAAAGCACCGCCTACACCATCCAGTGACTACACCACTTTGCTGCTAGTAGTAATTCTAACTATTAGCACTTGCCCTGCTACTCTCAATGTGGCACTTTATCCAGAGGTTCTTCTTGACATATAATGAACCCCTTCAAAGCAAGAGAGAGCATGAGTTTAAACAACAATTGGATGGTTGATGTTAACTATGTTTGATTTTAAAAGACTTGAACATTTCTTGTCTGGTTTTGTCTCAGAAGTCTCTTCTGTTCCCAGTCTGGGTAAATTTAGTGAAGTTCTGTGCCCATCAACAGAATGTAAACTTGATTTTATTGCTTGATTTTAAAAGACTTGAACATTTCTTGTCTGGTTTTATGTCTCAAAAGTCTCTTCTGTTCCCAGTCTGGGTAAATTTAGTGAAGTTCTGTGCCCATCAACAGAATGTAAACTTGATTTTATTGCTTGATTTTAAAAGACTTGAACATTTCTTGTCTGGTTTTATGTCTCAAAAGTCTCTGCTGTTCCCAGTATGCGTAAATTTAGTAAAGTTCTGTGCCCATCAACAGAATGTAAACAATTACAAAAAACACAAGGCTTCTGAAAACAAAAATTGAAATTGACACATAACAATTACCAGGTCTCACCTAAAGTTTGAAACCTGTTCTCCCTTTTGGACCCAAGGCATACTGAATAAAACAAGCCTTTCCTCAAAAGTACTGAGCTAAACTTTAGAACCTCTGTCAAATCTTTGTCAGCTCTTTAAACTGGCCGGTAATTCATTGTAAATCCTGTTTTACTGGTATCAAACAAGACATTGAACTTAGATATGGAACATATTTGAAACTGATTATATATACTTGCCATAATTCATTTTACAAAAGCAGCTTAACGGATAGTTAATTAACAGACAGTTAATTCGAAAACTGAAGCAGAGAAAATTCTGTGCTAGTGAAATCTAAACATTCATGCAGAATAACTTTTATTATTATTTTACATTTTATATCCCGCTCTTCCTCCAAGAGCGGTGTACTAGATACTTAAGTTTCTCCTCACAACAACCCCGTGAAGTAGGTTAGGCTGAGAGAGAAGTGACTGGTCCAGAGTCACCCAGCTGGCATCATGGCTGAATGGGGATTTGAACTCGGGTCTCCCCGGTTCTAGTCCAGCACTCTAACCACTATACCACGCTGGCTCTCTTTATAGGCTATGTCTTTATAAAATGCCTATTTTTTGAATAAATGATAAATAGACTTGTTAGTTGCTGGTTTTGCCTCTTCATCCGTCTAGCTACCCAAAATTATATGGAGGCCAGAGTAAAGGTAAGCGATGGGAGTAGGAACTGGGAGGCAGATAGGAAGGGGTTTCCAGTTATTCAAGGCATAGGAGCTCCAGGACGGTGGCTTTGGTCATCAGCAACCAAGTGTGTTTTCAAACTTCTGTCTGCAACCATTAGGATGGTTTTCGGGATTTTATCCCAGTCAGCAAATTTCTGGTGTGCAGAAAAATCACCACTTTTTATGCGCAGAGAAGTGCTAATTTCAATTAGAGCCATTTAACACATTATCAAGCCACAAACCCAAGCCTGCCTCTATGTATATGCACAGCAAGGAGTCACAACCATTCCCAGCTTCTGCAACCACCTGTATGATCACACAGGTACATTCATCAAACATCGGTTGGCTACATTCACACTTTCTATTTTTAGCACAGGCATAGTCTTTATTTCGGTCTTTGACTAGCATACTATTATTAGCTGTATACATAGGAGCACACCTAAAATGTACAATGTATGGAGAAGCACCTTAGGACTCATGAAGGCTCACTACGCAAACGCTTTCATAGGCAACAGCCCACTGCGTCATGTGAACAAAGGGAGCAGAATAATTATTAGAAAGAAAATCAACAATATTGTGAATGTAATGTTCTCTTAAGGTTTCCTATGCTAGCAGCTCAAGCATTAATTGCTCGTAATTTGAAAACTGCTGAAAATCTTAACATCAGCATGGTATAAAATAGTATGGGGATATATGCTTGAAGAACTCATTTTATTTCGGTGTAATATGCGACAAAAGGTAAATAGATTTTAAGCAGGGTATGGAAACCAGTTATAGATACAGTGGAGACAAATAGTGTTTATTATAATCTGAGTAAGATCTTGGTTGAAATGGTTAAGAAGATGATGGACTGAATATATAAGTATGATCGATATACCAGTTTAACAAAATCTATACCAAATGTACATATTGCAAATGTTTCTTCATCCTGTAGTAACATTAATGTATATTCAGATGGGGGGTACTTGTGTTTAGGACCAACCCAGAAGAGCTTTTGTTCAAGAGGAAAAACAAAGTAGGTTTGCCATATGGGATAAGCTTAAGAGTTGTTCACAAAGCTTGGCCATCCAAAGCCATTCTACATCTTGTAATCTGATGGCACTTTAGCCAAATCCCTCCCATTGCTCTGCTTGGTCTGAGGTTCAAGAAATTGAAGTGACTCAGAACTAGAAATGGCAGCCTTAAAAAAAGAAAATAGATGTGTGAAAGTAGAGTGCACCACAGAATGGAAAAGACAGAGACATAATGAAGGGGTTTGGAAATGAAGAAGCAAGTTATACTTCAGTCCCATTCAGAGACGTTGCCTCTCTGTACCAATCCATCCTCAGAAATGTCATTGTGCAAATAGCCTTTGACTTTCACACCACCCACAGAACTGCAGAAGCCATACAGACTGGCAATGGCTCCAGCCAGCCTGCCAAAACCAGAAATCTGTTCAATCTTCTGTGGAAATCTGAAGAATCTGACACTGGTGACAAGAAGTCTCGTCTCATCACTGTCTTTAAACCCTTGCCCAAGGTACTGAATGTTGTCAAGGCTCCAAGGAATGACAGATATGGTCTCTAGTTTTCCTCTGCTAGCACACTGTTCTGCCTGCTGCTGAACTCCCTAGACATATCCATGGGATATTTCAAACCAAATGTACATGACTTCCATGCATGGGGAAACGAAATGCAAGGCCTTAGAACTGAGCCCACATTAAAAACTCCCCTGATCTATTAAAAAGGGCTTTTCTCAAACAATTTGAACTCACCTACACCTATCTAAAGTTACTCTACCTTGCCCAGTGCCAGTCCCCCATGTACAGTGGTCCCTCGACTTACGAACTACTCGACATCCGAAGTTTTCGACTTACGAACGACAAAAATGACCGGACGTCGTTGCCGGTTTAGATGCGGCTTCCTCGACTTACGAATTTTTAGATGCGGTTTCCTCGACTTACGAATGTTTCCAGACCTCCGTGGGTGCGCTTTTCGACTTACGAAAATTTCGACCTACGAACGTGCGTTCGGAACGGATTAACTTCGTAAGTCGAGGGACCACTGTATGCATTCACCTGCTCAGCCCACTTCAGAAGGCAGTGAAGAAATAAGCAACGGCAGAGAGAAGGGGATAGCACTACAGTGTGGTGATTTCAAAAGTGAAGAGACTGCATTGCCTAGACATATGGGAAAGGATAAGGTGGTGCGTACATGTAAAATAAATTAAAAAGGGGGAAATAAGCACTAGATTTTAGGCATGTGCACGAATTGAGGTTCACGCACAGGTCTGGGGACGAACCACCTCAGTGCTCTGGAAGTGCCACTGGGGAGGGGATCAGGGAGTGGCACCTTTAAAAGGGAGTACAGCAGGTCCTTACCTGCTCTCCACTGCCCCATGCAGCTTCCTATTGCATCGGTGCTGCCCTCAACAGCCCACATGTTGCCCAAATCAGTTTGATGCCGAACCTGTGCACGATCCTCGGTTCATGCACATTGCAACTAGATGCACAATACTTAAAGCCCACACCCTGTTAGACATACAAATTATAAGCAGTCTATTAACAAAAGGCCCTGTGAACCAGTTGCTATCGAGTTTTCTTCTCTGACTGAACTAGATTTCAATGTCACTGAACTATTATCTGACAAGACTCAGTCTGACAATCACAAAGTGGTTTCCTAGAGTTTGGGTCCTTATTTCCTTTTTCGCTCTTCTTCCCATTATGTCATTAGAAATAGGTCCGGCTACGGTTCGATTAGTAGTCATTACTTCCACCTTCCTTGCAAACTATCTACTCACCTATCTATGATCTGCTATCTATCTACTCACCTCAACTTCTAAAGGTTTCACAGATATTGCATCCCTAGGCAAGGTACTTTTGTTGCCAAGGCTTGACTAGCAACTTTTTAGATTGTGAGCCCTTTGGGGACAGGGATCCATTTTATTTATATATTATTTCTCTGTGTAAACCGCCCTGAGCCATTTTTGGAAGGGCGGTATAGAAATTGAATTATTAACAACTACTACTACTAATTCCTGTTATGCTTCATTTCTGACTTCAACAACAGCAGTAGAAATGAAGAGAGATGGTTTCTTCTTTCTGTCCCGGATTCTTTAAGGTACAAAGGGGCAGGCTGAAAAGATCCTAGAATGGTGGGGATTTCTAGAACATTCCCATATAGCTCAGAGACCAGAAAGTAAAAATAGCTCCTTCCAACACTGAACCACTTGGGATTTGAGCTGCACAGCCAGCCCCAACCTGAGCCCTATAACACTATAGAATGGGGAGATTTTTGCAAAAGGGGCAAAGAAAAAGGAACACTTTTCTTTCCATTTTTGAGAAACCAGCCCATACATAGCACCAGAGTGCTTCCAAGATGTCAGCCAACCTTTACCAGTCTGTAACAGCAAAGGCTGGGGAGATTCAAATCAGCAAGCCCTGAACAGGAGCAACATTACTGCAAGAACTACAGAGTTGCTGAGCAAAATGGTTGAATATCACTCAGGTTTGATACTAGTGGCACAAGGAGCCCGAGAACAGGGATGCTGTGGTGCTAGAGTGCAACTGTGCTATAACACCAAAGGGCAGTTCACATAATGGATTACTAGGGTAGGTAGCCTCCTACCCTAGTTTGGGAGCTGGGTGTACTCCCAATTTGCGAACACTTGTTGGATAAAACCAAGGGTGGAGGCAGGGAGCTTGATCGTGAGCTAAGCCTCCACTAGGCAGGACAATTTATCTGCTCATCTCGTTCAGAAGTTGGGGATGGAATCTGGGGCAGAGCACACCAGCAGAGCTTGACAGATGATCCAGCTCTCTGCCTCCGGCCTTGTTTTTATCTAACACACAGTCACAAGTTGGGAGCATGTCCAGCTCCCAAACCAGAGTCAGAGGAGTCTCCTGGGCAGTTTATGGTCATGTGAACTGCCCTTATGTTTAGCAAGCTCAAAACAGGAGAATTCAGGTTAGGGACACATCAGAGCAGTTTGTTGTGGTCCCCACTTGTTTCATCCTGATATACTTTAGCCCAGTGAATATATGAAGAATTTTCTCTATCCTCTTTCAGACATCCCTCTAGTTCTCTGGAAACAAACAAAATCTTCCTTCTAGCCCTCAAATCAACTTTTCCACAGAAACCTTTCATTTGAAGGGATATTCAATTCATTTTTAAAAGCGGGCACCTCTAAATATAATATATAATAGTTATATTCCAAAATTGGTTACTTTGCTTAATGGGAGTAAATTGCTGTTTGGATAGCATTAATTTACATGTTGATCACTTTAAACCATTTAAATATGGGTTTTGCGACTTAACCTTTTGCTATATTATATTATGCTTCATTAATAGCCTACCCAAAAAAACCCCTGCAAACTGCAGAGCATCATTGTTTCCAAGGGGGAATTAGTCTGGATTCAGAGAATTAATAAAAGCAATACACTTTTAGTGTGTTGTTTAGTTTATTGTTTTCTGTTCAGCTTTACGACAGCACCAAACTATCATTTTGGAACATACATGTTTATCTGGCAATTCATGTTAATGAATCATGTTAATGTTTCTTCTCCTTCCTGAAAATGTAATCTATCAAAATGTGTAGTACCAACATCCCATCCACCAACCCCAAGTGACCCTACCCTACAGAGCAAACTAGAAAGGCCTGAAACGCCAATGCATTGAGGCCTCAACATGGCTTCATGGCCCTCTCTGCCTCACTGCTGAATGCCATTGATGGGAGAGGTGTGGGTGGGGGAAAGAGAGACAAGGGTCCCATGATCCTTTAAAAATATATATATATATTTCTATACCGACCAAAACCTGCAACTCTGAGCGGTTTACAATTAAAGTTCTGTGAGCAAGGAATATGAATAGAATCAATTAATTGTTTCCCACTTTCAGACATAGCAGAAAACTCCAGTTTGTTTCAAAGTACAAGATCAAGTATTTCCTATTTCTTATATCCTCCCCTTAAATGCAAACGAGGGAACAAAAGAAAGGAAAAGCACAGAAGTATGAGTCTCACCATGACACCTTTTCACAACAAACCAGAGAATCAAACCACATTTTAAAACAAAAAACAAAAACCTGGCCCAGAGAGGTTTTTCAGTCAAGTGGAACTGAACCTAAAATCTCTTATCTTGAACCAGAATTAGAAACTAATTTTTAAAGACAAAAAGGTAAACCAAGTGTTCTCAAACTTGGGTCTCCAGATGATGTTGGACTACAACTCCCATCCTCCTAAGCCATAATGGCCTTTGTGGTCAAGGATGATGGGTGATGTAGTCCAACATAATTTGGGGACCCAGGTTTGAGTAATGGATTCTTATTTCCAGAGTGATGTATGGAGAGAAGACCAAAAACATTTGTTCACATTATTTGGGACCACCATGCTTAGAGTGACTGGCACATCTTCTTTTCCTGCTCCATTATCTACTTCTTCAATATTTTCATTTAAGAACAAACAACAGCTGCCCTAACTGGGAAAAATTAGTCCACTTTGTCAAGGCTGTCTGCTCTTCAGCCAAAAATAGCTAGTTCAATTGACTTACTTTGAGGAGACTTTAAGTAGCAGTTTGTGTGGCAAGTGTCAGATAGTCCTCATGCCACTGGTTTTCGGTGAAGAAGACAGTTCATTTTTAACGCAGTGGCATGTGTGAATAAGTTGCATCCCCTGAGAAATCTGTAACGAAACGAAACGTCTGTCAGAATGAAATGTATTTGCATCGTACATCTACATGACGACTACCAATGACTGTTCAGCCCATCTTGGACTCAATGGGTATGCTGTATTAATTCAACTAGCACTTCGGACACAAATGCACATATGAGTAAGCAACGATCCTTTGCATTTTCTGTGTCATTGCTCAAAGCAACAAGAAATGGATGTGTGCAAGAGTGAGGTGGGCGGGGGGGAGGCAGAGGCTCCAAACTCCAGCCACACGATATTTCATGTTTAGTGCAGGCCGTCCCCCTTCTTCAGGACTGCTGTTAGTTAGGAGCCAACAACTAGGATGTAGGTGATGGGGGCAGTTTTCCATCTGGTCCACCTCTGCTGGCTCAGGATGTCGCCCATCCAACTGCTGAGCCCTGATCCAGCAGGCCTGTTCTTATGTTCTAGTCTGTCAGCAGGTTGCCAGCTCCTCTGTTGGCTTGCCAAGCAGACCCTCCTGTTCACATTAAGAATTTTCATACCAATGCTAAATGTCCCTGGAGGTGTTCAGGCTGCAGTGGAAACTCTCCACGTGATAAGGAGAATCACTAGCAGGTCAGACTGGCTGTTAATGCTGAGCATGAAGAGTCAACGATTTCCACATGGATAAAATAAGTAGGCTGGCTCTAAAGCCAATTGGAACAAGGGGAGAATAACCCCATTCCTACCTACCTACACACACACACCCTGAAAACAAGGGAGCCAATATCATACAAACTTGTGTGGAAAGAGAGGAGAAAGGAAGGAGTTAAGGAATAATTAGATAAAAGCAGAGGCAAAAAGAAAAGAGACCTTTAAGGGGTCCATGCATTCAGCCCTATCCATCCACTGCAACGAGGCTGCACACAATAGCTATAAGTGACTAAAAGCTTTCATTCCTTAAGAAGTACAGCAGGAGAGTGTTTGCACAATAACACATATATCAAAATAATGGTTGAAAACCCTTCACCCACATTGCTCCACGTTGTTAGCGTTCTCTGGGAACCAACGCTAATTTGATAAGTGTGTTCACTTTGCAAAGGTAATTAAAAAGAGAAATAGGATTACCACATCCATTTGGCTTCATTTCTTTAAGAAAAAGAGACAGGGAAAGTGAAATAGAAAGGGCCAAGGCCCTGAGAAGCAGGCTCTTTACTGCTAAGTGTGTGGCAGTGGCCTATGGTGGTAAAAGAAAGACACTGATCATGCTTAAAAGGCACTATTTTTCATGTATTCTGGAGGTAATCCCAATAAGGTATTTTTTCCTGGTGATCAACCCTGAAACAAATTAAACCCTGAACATTCTCAGTGTAATTTCAAGGGCTTTAAAAACATGGATAAAACTGAGAACCGTTATATCCAGAAAAATTCCAAGGAAATTTTCCTTACTATCAGCCCCACCAATTAACCAGGTAGCAAAACTTTAGTCCAAGATTAAAGCTTTAGCCATCTGATGGTATAGATCAGGTTCTCAACCAGTGGTACAGGTACAATGGGTGGTATGTTGGAGAGTCCCAGGTGGGTCTCAGCAAGGGCTCAGCTATATGCTGGATTGAGCTCCCCGCTCCTGTCCATTGCCCGTGACTCCTCCAGAGTTCTCTGCTGCCCCCACATCTCCTCTTAGAGTCCTTCTTTGCCACCCTAGCTGATCCCGAATCCTTCTGACAGAGCTCGGCCAATTGCAAGCTCTGTCTCAGCAATGTGCACCGTCAGCTTGCTATCAGTTGGAGGACTGACTCTGCGGCAGAGTGGCCTGAAGCATTAGTGTGTGTGCTTGGCTGTATGTGTGTCGCCACTGCTTTTCACCAAGGCTCCTTGCTCTTCCTTGGTCCTGCGCCTTCCTCTGCCAACCCCCTTCCTCCTCTCCTGCACGTGCTTGCTGCTGCCGCTGCCGCCGCCACCGCCCCCCCTCCTTTTCAAGGCCCCTTGCTTCTGCAAGGCATTCTCATTCCTGCGTCCTCTCGGAGCCCTCCTCTGCCAACTTCATGGGAGAGGAGAGCTGGTCTTGTGGTAGCAAGCATGATTTGTCCCCATAGCTAAGCAGGGTCTGCCCTAGTTGCATCTGAATGGGAGACTTGATGTGTGAGCACTGGAAGATATTCCCCACAGGGGATGGAGCCGCTCTGGGAAGAGCAGAAGGTTTCAAGTTCCCTCCCTGGCAGCATCTCCAAGACAGGGCTGAGAGAGATTCCTGCCTGCAACCTTGGAGAAGCCGCTGCCAGTCTGTGAAGACAATACTGAGCTAGATAGACCAATGGTCTGACTCAGTATATGGCAGTTTCCTATGTTCCTATGTCACCTCTACCTCACTTTTGCTGAAAAGTGGTACGTAAATATTCATAAATTAGTAGTCTTTGGTTTTGGGTGGGTGGAGAGTAATCTTGATTGTGGGAGCCCTTGTTACAAGCAGATAATTATACTGATTTTGGCTGTGTTCCTTTATTTGGGTGGAAGTGGTTCTCACCCTAACTGTAACATTTAAGTGTGCACACACAAACACGCACACACACACACCCCTCCAAGGGAGTACCTGAGATGAAGGTTCACAGCAGAAGTGTGGTACACACATGGAACCCCCTGGTACAGATTAACCCACCAGACTATCGTGGCAAATTCTGAGTTGGGTGGTGCCTCGTTCAAATTTCATTCAGGCACAAACTTATGTAGGGAACTGATAGCCTTAATACAATCCAGTCATCAATTTAAGATATAGCAATGAGGTTACTTCCCTTACATATTTACCTTATGACTTATTGGAAAAGCTTCGCCAAGACATATTTCTAGATTACATATTTGTTCTAAGCTCCAGAATAGCCTCACAGTCACTTTCTGAAAGCCAGTATGCAATTTTATTTTCCAATGAGCAGATGTATCCCAACTGAAATGATCTCATTACAGAATTTGGTTTATAAGCTGTTCAGAAAAGAAACAAGATCTTTGTCTTTCTGAGGCAATCTGTCATGATAAAAAGTGAGACAAACGCATGGATAGGGTCCCGCTGCCACAACCGATCCTGACGAAGGCACGGATGCAGTTTCTTCAAATGCTTGTTTACACATGCCTACGTGTAACTCAACAGAACAGCATGTAGCTCAGGCTTTGTGACATCATGTAAGTATGAACAGATCACGTCTAACACAGGTTAACAAAGATCTTCTATCAGGTCAGACCTGAGACAAATTGTGCAGATAAATGCTATAGGATGTACTGTTAGTATGCTGCAATTCTATAGCAGAAGGGGAAAAGCAGAACCTTTTCTACTAAGTGAAGGATGCATCTACCTGAGAATCTCATCTTTGACTCTGATTTTGAAGTAAGTTTTTTGCCGTTAGAGCTGCAAAGATAATGCCTGAAATGTGACAATAATGTGACTAACACCCACGGAAATCTCAGAAGGCAGAAATGTGATTGAATAAGATTTCCATGGGCTGGGGCTGGACTTCAGTGCCTTGCATATCTCCTTATCCCTTTTCATGACTAGCAAAACCAGAACAAGCAATTCAAAACTAGGGAAATAATGCCTCAAAAGGGTTTATTTTCAAATTCTGAAGAAGCACTCAAGATGCCTAATCATCAAATCATAAAAACATCACAACAATTGATATTACAATACTGATGAATTGTGGTGTTGTTATTTATTACATACGAACACAGGCAGCTGCCATATAATGAATCAGACCATTAGCTAAGCAGGGTCTGCCCTGGTTGCATATGAATGGTAGACCACATATGAGCGCTGTAAGATATTGCCTTGAGGGGATGGAGCCACTCTGGGGAGAGCAGAAGGTTTCAAGTTCCTTCCCTGAATCTTCTCCAAAATAGGGTTGAGAGAGATTCCTGCCTGCAACCTTGGAGAAGCCTCTACCAGTCTGTGTAGACAAAACCGAGCTAGATAGACCAATGGTCTGACTCAGTATATGGCCGCTTCCTGTGCTCTTGTCTGTGACCTTTTTGATTTTAAGTGTGAACAGTCTGGTTGCATCTTGGTTCAAGTGGAGCCCATTCCTTTTGTACAGGCTTGTCTTGTCCCAAAATGTTCCCCAGTGCTTAAGAAATCTAAACCCCTCCCCCTGGTATCATTGAGACCCTTCAGTTCCTCCTGTCTCGCTGGCCCCACACAAGAAACAGGTAGCATGTCTAAGAATGCTACCTTGGGGGTCCTGGACTTCAATATGCTACCTTGCAGCCTAAGTTTGGATTCCAGGACTTCCCACCTACTTTTCTCAACACTGCTGATGTCAACATGCACCACAATGGCTGACTCCTCTGCAGCACTGCCTAACAGCCTACCTAGGTGCTGTGTGATGGCCACAACCTTTGTACCAGGCAGGAAAGCCACTGTGCAGTCTATGTGCCCATCACTGACCCATCTCTCTATGCTGCTGATTGAATCATCCACAGCTAGGAGGCCCCCACCTCCCAGAGGAGTATCCTCTATGCAAGAGATTATAGGTTCAACATCCAAGAAGTGAGACCCTTCTACTAAGGGAGCATTTCCCTCTTCCTCAGAATGATATTTTCCATGACAGCAGAGGAGCTGTCAGCTTGGCAGTGGGATGCCTCTATTGTGACCCTAAAGGTCTCATCCACATACATCTCTGCCTCTCTGAGCTTCTCCAAGTCAGTTACCTTGCCTTCGAGGGAACCAACTTGTTCTTTGAGAGCTCACACCAATGACGTCTGCCCAACAAGCAGATCATTGTACATGCAACACTATGCGCTAAAAGGAAAAGATGATTCAAATTCCAGATCAGTCATGGATTTCTGGATGGTACAAGTTGCTCTCCCTCAGATGTGACACGAGACCAAAGTGGCATGCCATGGCTTGCGACACAGAGTTGATCTGAGGAACAGGGATGCTGCGTTGCAGGCCTTGCAACAAAGAGATACAGATATGACGAATATTTACAAATATGACAAATATTTATAAGAGATTAACTAGAATATCCTTTTAGTCCTATTCACGTCTTCGTTCAAATTAGGCTTTCATTTTATGACCTAATCTGTTCTTTTAGTACCAAAAAAGCTGACCAATAGACAGTGCTTCAAATATTGCAGTGAAATGGGAACATCTGATAGCCAGAAATAGAATGAAATTGATATTGATTGAAAAATAAGCTTGCGGGGAGGAGTGGAGAGAGAACACATGCATCCACACACATGAAGATCAATATCTACAGGGGAGCTTTGGCTCAAGAAGAAGCATAGCAGTGTTTACATGTTACAGGATGTGTCATCTGCCGGGGGTGGGAGAGTGAGTGGAACAGCTAAACTGTAAGAAGAACGATGAGATTCTAAAGCACAGAGACAACATCTCGGAAGACCAAAAGGAAATGCAGAGATACACAAATCAATAACACCAATGGAAACTGAAGAAACTGGAAGCATGTTGTAGCATTCTTGTAGTTCAGCAATTAAAAAACAATGGGTAGGATCCAGGCTGTTAGTAATGATGAAGCACCAGTGAAATAAGGGAGACAAGTCAGTCATGACTCACATGTCCTATTCATTTCAATGGGATTTAGTCATCACATGGTGTTTTGTACACCTCAAGTGCTGTTGAAATTATAATAATGAAAGCAACAACCTTCAATGGATTTTTCAGGTTACACAGTTGTAATCAATGTTATGCCAAGAGGAGATAAAAGAGAAGAAGGAGAGTGCTTTTAAGCTCATATTAATTGGCATTTAATAAACAAATTGCAATCAGTTCCCCCAAGACTCCTGTGAAAACACCACTTCTTCAACTGCAGGATTATAATGAACTACAAGAAGAGGCAATGGAGGACAGGCATTTACCGTTTCACTATGCAGTAAAATGACAATAATAGGCCATTTGCTTCCTCCATATTCCCTGCCATACTGTGCAATATCAGCCGCTACAAGGACCCGAAAGGGGAAAGGGCAGCCCAGATGCCTCTTTAGTAGATAGCAGTTCTCCCTACAACATGAACAATTTCTGGTGAGGGCAGTAACCAACACCGCAGGGCCATTTCACACATTATGCAGAACCAAGTCCAGGTCTGCAATCAATCATGAACCCCTGCTGAATAGGAACATAGGAAACTGCCATATACTGAGTCAGACCATTGGTCTGTCTAGCTCAGTATTGTCTTCACAGACTGGCAGCGGCTTCTCCAAGGTTGCAGGCAGGAATCTCTCTCAGCCCTATCTTGGAGAAGCCAGGGAGGGAACTTGAAACCTTCTGCTCTTCACAGAGCGGCTTCATCCCCTGAGGGAAGTCTCTTACAGTGCTCACACATCAAGTCTCCCATTCAAATTCAACCAGGGCAGACCCTGCTTAGCTAAGGGGACAAGTCATGCTTGCTACCACAAGACCAGCTCTCCTCTCCGAAGGATATGTATTCATCCTTCCCTCTGACTAATTGAAAGTCAGGGAGAAAGCTAGGCCAGAACCCTTCTAGCTGACATCTCCTTATTCATGGGGATTGGGCCCTAGCTCAGTGGTAGAGTATCTGCTTTGCATTCAGAAGGTCCCATTTTCAATCCCTGGTAGGGCTGGGAAAGACTCCTGCCTCAACCCTTGGAGGACTAGATCATTAGGGCTGCACAGGTTCAGCCCTCCAGCTGTCACTGGACTTCAACTCCCATCATCCCTGGCCACACCTGAAGTCCAATAACATCTGAGGACCCAACTTTGAGAATCCCTGATCTAGATGATCTTCTAGAGCGGCTCTATCTCTATCTCTATTCAGATGCAACCAGGGCAGACCCTGCTTAGCTATGGGGACAAGTCATGCTTGCTACCACAAGACCAGCTCTCTTCTCCCAGGAATGTTCCTTTATGATAAGATATGCTAGTCTCATTCATACTTTACATTTTTAGGTATGTGATTAAAGCCTTTTAGGTGTGCACCTAAAAAAAATGTGATGCATGACATAACCATGCAAGCACTCCAGTTCAAGTGATTAGATGAACATTTGAGTAACAGTAGTGCAACACTACCACCTCTTTGAGGGGAGTGAAGAGAGGGGAGATGGCTTTGTGGTAGCAAGCATGAATCGTTCCCTTTGCTAAGCAAGGTCTGCCTTGGTTTGCATTTGGATGGAAGACTACGTGCAAGAGTGGTAAGATATCCCCCTTAGGGCAGGTGTATTCAACTTTGCCCCTCTCCCAGCTGTTTTTGAACTACAACTCCCATAATCCCCAGTCACAGTGGCCAATAGCCAGAGATTATGGGAACTGTAGGCCGACATCTGCAAGAGGGCCGAAGTTGAGCAGCTCAGCCTTAGGGGAAGGGGACATAGCTCAGTGACAGAGCAGCAAGCAGAAGGTCCCAGGTTCAATTCCTGGAAGCATTTCTAGGTCGGGTTGAGAGAGACCTGTGCCTATAAGCTTGGAGAGCCACTTCCAGTCAGTGCAGACAATACTGAGATAGATGGACCACTGGTCTAAGGTAGCTTCCTACATTCTTAACAACATGAATATACAGGCTGATAAATGTGTAACCACCTTGATTATAAAACCTCATAGGGTCAAAAAGTGTGCCTTCCAGACTAAGCTGCCCTTTGTTCCTGAATGTACTTTGAACAAATTCTCACTCTCTCTTTGAGCCCTGGTCTGATTCATCCACCAAGATGATTCTGTTAATGAGGATCTTAAGACTATAACTATACCTTTCCAAGGACAGGATATCCTCAGTGTAAAAGCCTTAAATAAGATTTCCATTGTAGTAAGAAATTTCAAGAGAGTATTTCCACGATTTTCCTAACATGACTGAGTGCCTCTAAAAATGATCTAAACCATCTCGCTCTGGCACCTGAAACCACTGAGCACTTGCAACTAAGGTGCTAAAAATCTCTGCCAAGAGAATGATATTTTTTGTTTCATTAAATATGGCTGAAAACATTACATTTTCTTAGGTAAATCTTACTTCCTTATTTATAGATATTTTCCCAAAATTGAATAAATATGACTGGGGAGGAAACAAGAAGAGAAAAGGAAACTGGCAAGCAAACAATCATGGGAATACTAAGCAAACTTTCACAAACACGTCAGGTAATTATAAAAATTTCAAAATAAATGAAATGGACTAGTAGGAGCAACATAAATCATTCGTGTCCACCTAACAATAGGCACTCATCATATTGCAACAGAATTAGGTTTACAGCCCTACTTGGAGATGCTGAAAATTGAGCATGGGGCCTTCCATGTTTAAAGCATGTGCAGACCAATTAAATCTTGCTGAACTGCTAAAATGTCCTCTTCACCAAAATCAAGCTGGATCAAGCTGGATTATACGCCCAGTAATTCTTCCAATCTGTATAAATATGTTTATTCAGAACTGTTGTAACCTAGGACAGGACTACCCACCAGCATTCCCTTTAACAGAGAATCCCAGAGCTGGTTGACAACAACTACCAGCATTCCCAGCTGCGATGGCCTTTGGCTGGGAATTATGGTAGTCAACAATCTCTGAGATTCCCTGTTAGAGGGAACACTGCTACCCACAATGAAAACAAAAGCCAGTTCATAGTAGTAGAAAGCAGTAACGGTGGTGGTGGCCACAGTTCTAACATGGCTTAATTTGGATGGGCATGAATACCAGCATATCAGAATTCTGAAAGTTATTTCTCTGCAGGGAGATGTGTGAAAGGCAAAGATGATCAAGATTTTTGCCACATTTCTCCATCTCTCTACTAATAATTTATTGGTATACAATGGTTTCCTATTTCATCTACAAGAGTCCACTAGTGACACAGCACCTTTACACCACTGTTCCCTCTAAGGCATGTGCATATGCGCATGCTCGCAAGTTTTTGGATGTCTGCTCAGTTCATTTTAGATCCCGCTCAGGTGGAATCAGGAAGGCCCCACTCTGAATGCACATGTGCACACACACTGCCTTGATACTGCCGCCCAGAACAAAACTCATTCCGCTCAGAAATGAAAAAAATTAGAGAAAACATTGCTTTTCACTTTATGAATGTATTGGCTAACAGGCTTCCGAACCCATGTATGGTCTACAACACTGTGTGAAGAATCATATGCTGAACCTGGAAATACTGATACTGTGGTAAGTTAACAGCTTTGTGTGAAGTCTGAAGCTCCATCTTGGGTAATATACAACCTTTTTTGTTTATCTCATTTCACAACTATGTATATCAACTTCTTTCCATGCCTTGAAATCCATAGGTGCAACTCCTGTTGGAAAATGTCCTGAACCTGTTGACACAAAGAACTGCTAGTGCAAACAGCCTTCTCCACTGGTCCCATACTGACAATGTCAAGATTAAGAATTGATTGCTTGGGACTGTATTGGGCCTTTCTTTTTTGTATCCAGAGAAACTCTTCCAGAGTTGATGAGTTATAGTCAACCATTGCTTTGAATGTACTGGCCTTGCTTAATATTACAATATTATGCAACTGTGCAGCATTATAATGTAATTATAGGTCTGATACACCCAGACATCTTTGTCTGAAAGCTGCTGAACACCACATGAAGATATCTGTGAATTTGTATGACCAAATGAAATCATTCAAGATTTTCTGCCAGGCCAAAGCAGTCTTTTCAGACAGCAATACAGTAATGGTTTGGAAAGAATATAGAGCCTAGAAAAAACTAATATTGTGTTTGCCTGTGTTTTAAATATCAGGGATTACATTAATGCCATGTACAGAGATAATTCTTGATAGGTCTTAAGAGCTTTCTATAATTGTGCTTAACAATAGCTTGTAAATTAAGCAGTATAAAAACCCTTAAGGCTCATTGATTACCCATTTCTATCTGAAATCCCATAGTGGGAACTGATCAATTATATGGCAAAACCTCAGCTTTGGAATAGTTTATTCAAGATTCTGCCATATTTTTCTATCACATGCTGAAAACCTGATAGAGATGTTTCATATTCAGATACATACAAAACTGAATCATCCGTGAGGAAGATAATCATATGATGTTCCTCACCTATCGCAATCTTTTAATAGTGCTTTGTCCCTAGCTTATGTAAAGCAATTCCCACTCACCAAAGCCTTAGATCACATTATAACTATGTAATGTGGATTGCAAAGTCACCCAGAGTTGCTAAGAAAGATGTACAGAGAGCTGAATCAGCCTGTCTGTGGGTACCACAGAAATATCACCTGGGCAATCCCAAGGGTAGAGTCAGGCATGTTACCACTTTTTTCAATGACTATAGCCACCAGCAAAAAGTTGATATTATGTATACCCACTAGGGGTGTGCACAAAACCGGGTCTCCCATTTGGTCCAAGTCCAGACTGGACTCAAACTGGACTGGGTATGTTCGGTTTTGGCATCCCCCGAGCCCCCCACACCCGGCTCAGTTCAGGGGAGTTTGCAATTTTTTTATTTTTTTTATTTACTCACCCCCTCCGGGGGGCGTGGCCATGGGGGTGTCTCCAGAGGTACCCCCTCCCCACACTGGCCTCCATTTATGCCCAAATCACCTGGTTCAGATGCTCTTTGGCCCATTCTGGGCCTGCCCTCCATTGTGGCAGCCATTTTGGAGGCCTCCACACATGCCCAATGGGCCTCTGTGTGGCCAGCCCAGAACGGGCTGAAGACCACCCGAACTGGGCAATTTGGTCATAAATGGAGGCCAGCAGGCAGTGGGTACCTCCAGAGACCCTACCACGGCTATGGCAGTGCCCCCTGGAGAGAGAGAGTAGTAGTTTTTTTTACTCAGAACTCCCCGAACAGGCCAGAGGGATTCAGTCCGATATTAAACCATCAAACCATTGGTCAAATCCAATCAGTTTGAAATCTGTTCAACTATAAAAGGCGACCTTGGACTTAATCCTGAGTGGATTAATCCATGGACCTAGTGCATGACGTCCTTTATGGAACAATGACCATAGTGTGATCAAATTCAGCATACAGGTGGGGAGAGAATTGCCAAGGAAGTCTAACACAGACACTTTGAATGTCAGAAGAGGAAACTTCTCCAAAATGAGTTTGGTGAAAAGAAAACTGAAAGGGAAAATCAGGAGAGTCACTTCGCTCCAGAATGCATGGAGTTTTCCTACATAGTACTTAAAAACAGGGTAGACAAAAATCAATGTTTTGGTTTTTTATAGATTAAAAGTTAGATTTGATTTAAATCAGATGTTTAAAAAATGTAAATACTACATGTAATTTAAAAAATTTAGTCTTTTCTTTACTTTCCCCCCCACGCGCTTGATTTCTTCAAACATAGCTTCAATCAGCTTGTTTGGGCATGGTTTCTTATTCTTACTGACATATTTTGCACATTTCAGGCACGATCCAAAGAAAAAGACTATAAGTATAGGTATATCATATTTGTGATGAGATTTATTTTTAATCAATTTTTAAATAATAGAAAGTGCTTAAATTAGCAACGTTTATAATGGACCTAAGTAAGGCAAAATTAGATTTGCCAAGGCCAGAGAAAGGGCTGATGCATTAATTTAAGTGCAGAGTAATGGACCAGATATTTTGTAACGTGAAGGGAAACAAAAGGTTAATGTATTTAGTGTCTTGGGCAGTGTTCCTTCTAAGGCATGTGCGTATGCACACGCTCACACAGCCTACTAAGGCTGAATCAGGAAGGCCCCACTCCGAATGCACATGGTGCGCACACACTGCCTTGATACTGCTTCCCAGAACAAAATTCATTCCACACACAGATGAAAAGAATTAGAGAGAACACTGGTCTCAGGTGTGGCCATTTTACAATTTCATTGTGATATTTTAGTGGGTAGCAATGTAGGATTGCAGCATGTAGCCGCCAAAACATACCGTTAAAACTTTCAGGAAAAGCACTTTATGAGAATATCCACCCACATTTACTGTGAGAGTGAATAAAATATATGTACTTGAGAGATCAAAATGTTGGGGAATTTTGCCCACACAGTTCTGAGCACAGCAAGCCCAAATAAATGAATACTTATGAAGAATAAGCTGTCTACAATGGAACATGGTACTTAAAAACAGGGTGGACAAAAATCAGTGTTTGGGGGGGGGGAGGTTTACAGACTAAAAGTTAGATTTGATTTAAATCAGGTTTTTTTAAAAACGTAAATACTACATGTAATTTAAAAATTGATTAAAATTAAATCTCATCACAAATATGATATATCTAGACTTACAGACTTTTAAAAATGAATTAATGATCCCCCCCCCACATAAAATAACGTGGAGCAGTGTGGACTGCCTGAATGAGGTTTGCGGACCCGCAAGCCGGCTGGGGCAGCGGGGTTCAAGGGTTTCAGCCCCCTAAGTCCCAGAATGATCCGGATGAACGTGCAGGGCATTCTGGGGAGCCCGCGAGGCTTGTTGCAGACTCCTGGCCGGGGGGCTACTCGTGAGTTGCTGTGGTGCAGCACCATGCTGCAGCGACACACAAGCAGTTAACGCACGTTTCGGGTGCTCGAGAATAGCCTCAGTGAGTTACTTATTGATAAAACATGAGTCTTCCCACTACTTCAGATTATTACCCTCCCTTCTGGCAGGATATTGATCAGATGGGAGAGCCACGTGATCAACACCACCCACTCAGTTCCAGCATTTATAAAAACAACAGCCGTGTAGGATAGTACCATGGGCAAGTGGTTTCTGTACAGTTATGGGTTGCTCCAAAGGGGCTGGCATGCAGTACATTTCAAAACAAAAGAAGTGAAACCCTTACCAATGGTATTCCAGGAAGGTCCTACCACAACTTAAAAAAACCCAACAACACGTTGATAAGTCTTCCTCCTCAAAGCGAAGGCAATCTTTTAATTAAAGATTACCCTGGAGCTGTGACTGGGCCAGTCACGCATCTCTCAGCCCAACCTACCTCACAGGGCTGTTGTGAGGATAAACATAACCATGTATACTGCTCTGGGCTCCTTGGAAGAAGACTGGGATATAAATGTAAAAATAAATAAATTAAATACTGAGAAACATTATAAAAAGTAGTCTGAACAGTGCTGTTAATGGCAACTCATTACTCAGATGTGTTTACTATGCTAAGTCTCCAGATAATATTTCCAAATTATAGAATGACTTCCAGTACATTAAACCAGTACACAACGAAATATGAATTCCTAGAATTCCTATGAATTCCTAGAGCCTAAGCTACGCATATCCCACGAAAGCCGCCTTGGGATTGTCTAAATGAAAGGCGGGGTATAAATTTAACAATAAAATAAATTCCCATTCCAAGTTCCCTCCATAATGCTACAATTTCAATGTCCTCATAGTTTCCGGCATCAATCAAGCACATTTGATTATTCTCCTGAAGACTGGATTACCACTCCCTCTCAGCTTTCAAATCCTTCCAAAACACTGATTTTCTTCATTGAACTCTTCACAGTCTGCCTTCTTCCTTTAGTATTGCCGTGGTTAAGCATATTGAGTGTGCAACATTAAATCAAAGTGTTGATATTGAACTCATTCCACCTCTGTACCTTGCCTTCCCATTGTTAAGCTATGCGTAGGATCCTAGGAAGCTGCCATATACTGAGTCAGACCATGGATCCATCTAGCTAAGAACGGTCTACACAGACTGGCAGCAGCTTCTCTGAGGTTACCGGCAGGAGTCTCTCTTAGCCCCATCTTAGTGATGCCAGAGTGGGAACTGCATGCAGATGCTCTTCCCAGAGCATCTCCAGTATCCACACCAGACTCCTTGGAGAAAGTTCTGTCTCAGGTCCTGTTCTCATAATAATCATTTGTTGATTTCCAGCCCCACCAGTTTTCACATACGCAAGAGGTGTCGCAAATGCACAGACTCACACCCCAAGACAGTTATGATCATGACAACAGTATCTGGGGCCCTTTATATCACCTCCAAACATTCACCTCTAGCCCTACTTTCTAGATGTCACTACAAGAGGCTTCTACGTTGGTGTACCTTGTGTGAGTGAATTCTTATCAGAATGGAGTATTATTGGTTTGTATGTACATCTGATCAATGATTGTAACAAAGCGATTCATTCATTCACACATTCACCACTTAAACAGCACCATAAGTTCCCAGTGAAATGTCTATGTTAAATGATTATTATGATAAATGATTAAATGATTGGACTAGGACTGGAAAGAGCCAAGTTTGAATCCCCCTTCAACCATGAAACTCACTGGGTGACTCTGAGCCAGTCATGTATCTCTCAGCCTAACCTACCTCACAGGGTTGTTGTGAGGGTAAAAATAACCATGTGCACTGCTCTGAGCTCCTCAGAAAAAGAGCGGGATAAATGTAAAAATAAATAAAATAAAATAAATAATAAATAAGTTATACCAATCGGACTTCAGATTGCCTCTGCAACATGGACTACTAAGCAACAGTGCTCTACAAATAAAACAATGAAAATGTGTGTTTGTTTTTTAAAAAAACCCAAACACATGAACCATGGCATCATCAGACAGAAGCAAGTCTCCAGGAAATGACACATTTCCTTCTCCTTGATACTATCCTCAAAGAAGCAGAAACGGCAAAAACAAGCCATCATGGAACTTCCTTCACATACTCTAAGTGCATCCTACTACAACTGTCTTCAGAGGCTTGCCTGTGGCATCTAGCTTAGCCAGCTAGCCTTCAGCAGCTGGTTGACAGATGTGTCTAAAGACAGTTTTCAAGCAGAAGGCACATGTGCTAACTCTCTCACTGTCATTTCCATTTTTTTCAGATTGTTAACATTCAGCTTAACAGGGGATTATTCTAGTCAATATTATGGGTTTAAACAAGAACAAGCAGGGATATTTATTTGGCATATTTCTACAAGTTCTCTGGCTGGTTTACAAAACAATAAAAACAACCAATTAAAAATTAACATATTTAAACAATTAAAATTTAAAAAGTTGAAACTACTAAAACACAATTAAAACAATATCTAATTAAAAGCCTGGGGGACAAATGCATTTTGACTTTTAAAAGTTGTAAGAGATGGGGAGGCTCTTATTTCAGCAGGAAGTGTGTTCCAAAGCCTTGGGACAGCAACAGAGAAGGCCCGTCCCTGAGTAGCCACCAGACAAGCCAGTGGCAACTGCAGACGGACCTCTCCAGATGATCTCAACGGGCAATGTGGTTCATAGCAAAGAAGGCATTCTCTTAAACACTCAGGGCCCAAGCTGTTTAGGGCTTTATAGGTTATAACCAAAACCTTGTACTTTGCCCAGAAATTTATCGGCAGCCAGTGTAGATCTTTTAAGATAGGAGTCATATGGTATCTCCACGATGACCCAGAGACCAACCTGGCAGCCGCATTCTGGACTAACTGCAGTTTCCGGACTATGTACAAAGGCAGCCCCACATAGAGCGCATTGCAGTAGTCAGATGTTCTTGAAACATTCTAGAAAGAAAAAGAGACATGTATTTTGGTAGGAAGAAGTCTTAATGACTTAGGTGCAAAGTATCTCCTTCCATAAGTCCTGGATATAGCACCAAGGACCCACTTGCACAACACTCCTCAGAGGCAGCCTCATCATGAGAGGATGCAAGGCCAGGTGACCACCTCCAAGTGGCAGATGTGGGTGCCATTAAAGATGGCAGTGAGAGAGACACATAAAGAGTCTTCTAGCATAACCCAGTTCTTCTGCCCTAGACGCACTGAACTGGGAGGGATCTGTATCAGCAACGGTTTCCACTTTTCTGGATCCCACTCAAAGGTTATCTTATTAACTATTATGCTGGTGGATCCGAGACTGTTCCCCACTCCACGCTCACACAGCCACCTCCTCCACCCTCACCTCATCCTATCTTATATAACTCAGAGGCAACATTAAAAACAACAACCAAAAAACCTGAGAAGAAACTGTTATCACATTCCCTTGAGTAAAAAAACAAACACACACATTTGATAACAAAGTATTCCTGTAGTAGTAACACATAATAAAATGGAAAAATTGTACTTATTTTTCCAATATGGATTTTCCTCTGCTTGAGCTTTATAAATGCATCTACTGGCTTACCTCACTAACAGCGGACTCACCATCTGTGATTCCACGTATCTGTGATTGGGTAATGGACATCTGACCTCAACATACGTGAAAAAAATCCAACTAATCGGGGGTTAAATACATGTATCTGCAGGTCGGGGGTGGCCGGAAATAACCTTGGAGGTAGTTTCCGGCTGCCATTTTGAATACGGGAGCCATTTTATGGCTTATTTGTGTAAGAACATACCAACCACGACCACCACCACCCCCATGCACGATTTTCAGCTAAATTTGGGGAAACGTTTTCACTTGCAGGGGGTATCCTTTGATGCCTGACTACCACGGAGTATGATAGGGCACTTTATTGGCTATTGGGGTGGGGGAGTTCATTTGGGAACCTAACCCCAGCGTTCCCATAGACTCAATATCCACAGTTTCGTTACCATGATTTTGGTAGTATTTTCTTCCTTTTCTACTACTTTTCTATGTACCAATCATACATATCATACATATTTGTTTTAAAGTACATTTAAAATATAAATGCATTTTAAAACAAATCAGAAATATGTACGAGAGGAGAGCTGGTCTTGTGGTAGCAAGCATGACTTGTCCCCATAGCTAAGCAGGGTCCGCCCTGGTTGTATATGAATGGGAGACTTGATGTGTGAGCACTGCAAGATATTCCCCTCAGGGGATGAAGCTGCTCTGGGATGAGCTGAAGGTCCCAAGTTCCCTCTCTGGCAGCATCTCCAAGATAGGGCTGAGAGAGATTCCTGCCTGCAACCTTGGAGAAGCCTCTGCCAGTCTGTGAAGACAATACTGAGCTAGATAGACCAATGGTCTGACTCAGTATATGGCAGTTTCCTATGTTCCTACGATTGCTATTATAGTGAGTAAAGCATTTGTGTTATTAAAAAGTCTTCTGCTCCTTCAAGCCTAGTATATGACATTTTAGTACTGATATGGATTAGCTTGACCACTCTTCCTACTACTAGGTGATCACCTCATGGTTAAATCAATAAAGAGGTATAGTCTGTAATATGAGACAATCCCAATCAGCACAAATATGGGGCTATATCTGAGGCTTGCTCAAAGTTCTAGAGAGATAAACGTGTGCTGAGCCCTTTTAGCTGACCCAGTTATAGATGGAGGACACTTCAAGGTGATTCTATAAAACAGCTGATGGTGGGAGAAAATAATCATGTGAAATTTTGGTAACACACACTTCAACATATGCAGAAAACGAATCTAGCTCAGTGAATGTTTTAGTCATCTATTACATTAAGTGAAAGGAGATCTTCTAGTATTTTATCTAGAGTCATTTCATTGTAGAATAGAATACACCATCGTGTAGCCCTTTCTCAAATGGTAGTTTGACACAATTACCTCTCCAATTTGATTAATATTCAATAGTGTAATGACGCAGCAGGGAAGTAACTTGCCTAGGGAGCAAGAGGTTGCCGGTTTGAATCCCCGCTGGTATGTTCCCCAGACTATGGGAAACACCTATATCTGGCAGCAGCAATATAGGAAGATGCTGAAAGGAGATGGCAATGGTAAACCCCCTCCTGTATTCTACCAAAGGAAAACCACAGGGCTCTGTGGTCGCTAGGAGTCAACACCAACTTGATGGCACAACTTTAGAGTTATTTACTTTGTAGTGACAAAAGTCACACTTGCTGCTCCAGAAATTCATTAGGCAAACAACTTCAGTCTTTATAAATGTGTACTTTGGTGCATATTAAAACCTTAATGCAGGTACTGATATCAGAAGTTCACTAGAAACCTGCAGCCCTAATAATAAATAGTACAAATTATAATCCATGGAAAGCAACAACAGTCCATTGAGTTTTTTAAAATATGCATGGGGGAAATGAAAATAACTTACATGTAAAGAGTTGCAGTCTCAATAGGCAACTCGTACCAGCAGTAAATTGTTAAATGTGATTAGAAAAACACATTATTCAATTCTAAGCCTCTTTACTACAAAATCAATTTATTATAGTGCCTTGATTTCCCTTGGGAAAGACAGTTAGACATCACAAAGACCAGAGTCAGCGGTTACGGGAGAGTCAAGACAGAATGCAGCCCAGTGCATGAACTACTACTACAGCAATGACATGCAGCAGAGGTCTGGAAATGGATCAACTCAGCTAGAATTCAAGAAGCACCTGATAAGGCCACTGTGCGAAACAGGATGCTGGACTAGATAGGCCTTGGGCCTGATCCAGCAGGGCTGTTCTTATGTTCATTCATAAGCTTTATGTTGCCACAGGAAATGGATCTGGCAATAAGAACCTTGGTATTCCCTCATTACCTCCAAATTTGCATATCCATAGGCAGGTCTTAGAGACACAGTTTCTTTATCTACAGTACAAAAGTAGGCTACAATTTACCTATTTGCTGTTGCTAAGTGGCTGGAAATGATGAAGAAACTACTTCCAGTGTCACTTCCAGCCACCATTTTACAACATGGGGCCATTTTGAGGCTCTTTCTCTGTGTGTGTATGTGTAAACATATACACATACAACACTGGGGGTTTTCTAACGACTATTTGCCAAATATTTGGCCAATTTGGGGATTTTTGGAGGCATTTCTGGAGCCCTGGAAAGCAAGGTACTGTTCATTTCTACTCTTATATCTCTACCTTTCCCACTTAGTTGGCTTTTTGTATTTAGGAACCTAACTCCTAGATTCTCATAGGGGTAAGATTCCTTACTCATGGTTTGCATACTCATGGTTATTTATTTGTTTGTTTTATTTAATTTATATACTGCCTGACTCCAAAGGCTCTAGGTGATTCACAAAAACAAATTCAAGAAAAACAAAATAAAACGAACTATTAAAAACAGCAATTAAAAAATTTAAAACATTCAGAGATTACTAAAAGCCTGGCTGAAAAAAAAAATTGTCTTGTAGGTGAGGAACCCCCACGAATAAAGAAAGCCACCTGTAATTTCAGTTGGTCTTTCTTATTCGCTATATTTTATTTCCAGCTGAAAAATAAATTGAAATATTGTTCTCTGTACAAGTCTCATGTTTATAGCTGTTATGGGAACAAACAACCTGAAATAAAAGATTATACTGGGGGAGACAATGCTTCCATTACTAACATGAATAAAGTCAACATTTCTGATTCCCAATGCAGTTATTTTATTTTAGGAGTATATATAAAGAACAAGATATCACATTCAGGAAGGACCCAAAATTGCTTGTGGTTTTGAATCTCCCCAATGATAAAAACTGAAGATGATACATGGCAGAGAAGGGTGATCTGAAAAAACGTTTAGTGGTCACTGAATGTGGTACTCTGGCTATAAGTGTGTGCCCTTAGCTCATTTATTCTCTGCTGCGAGCACTATTATTTGTAGGTCCTTTCTTGGAACCATTTCAGAGGAAGAAAACAAACTTGTTTCATTGGTAATGAAGTTGCTACTTACAGTTGCCTCATTCAGATACTGCTGAGGCCCTTGGGAAATTGTTACATATTAGAGTCATAGTTCACTTCAGCACCATTCCCACATTTAAAAAAAGAAACCTTATTGAAATTGAACAGAAACTTTTAAAACAAAGACAAAGAGGAGGAAAAAGTGTGTTAAAAGAGATGTGTGTCAATTTATATACTGCAGAAAGACATTAAACAGCATCAGAGTTTGCAGAGTGGCAAATGCTCATATGACAATCACTGCAAAGATCTGGATGGCATATGTCAGCTTGTCAGACACACTGCTCTCCTTTAGTAATATCTTCAGGGCAACTTAAGCCTGTAAGGCTCAAACCTCTGATTTCAAGGCATGCTGGTTGTCCTTCAGTTTTGAAGGTGATGTTAAAAAGACATTCCTTCTGTCCACTATGTAACTCAGCAAGTAATTTGAAATGAAAAGAGGTTGTCATTTCCCCTCTTTCTGTATTGTACACAGAACGTTTCACATGACTAACCTCTAGATAAGTAAGTTATCAGATTTTTTTTAGTTTGCTTTATTAATTTGTGCAACTTGTTATGTACAAGTCTCCTTTTAAGCAAAAAAAAAAAGTATTTATATGTTAAAACATTATAATACACTTTCCCATTAACCTGAAAAATCCAGACCAGTTCACAAATAAGCTATTGTACTAACAAAATCATTAATACAAATCATACAAACTACTCAAAATTAAAACTTCAGCAAAATTTGAGGGTCAGTCAACAAATCTCATTCAGAATTGTCAAGGGCTCTCTGAATAAAGTTTTTAAATTTTCCCCCAGAAGCAGCAGCAAGGAGGCTGTTCAGATCTCCAGAAGCGCTCCAGAGGGCCAAGGCTGCTCGTAGCTGCGGCTAATCTAACTCCACATAAGAGAGAAGTTAGAGCAGGGTACCATTAGACGATCTCAAGTAGGGATTTGCACAAATGGGTTTTGGATTTTGTTTTGAGCTTGAATCGGAACACAAACTGCCAAAACATTTCATTGAAACAGTGACTGACCTGGCTGTTTCAATGAAACAAAACTCATTTCCTATGGAGGTTTGAGGGAAAGGTTAAAAGTTTGTTTAAAATCTCCTGCTTGCCCATTTCTTTTGTGGGTTGGGTGGTAGGTAGCACCCATCATGCCCCACCACACAACCCACTTTGGTGTCCCTAGGAGCTACCCATGGGGAACAATGGGGTGTTTCGTGTTTCCCCATTGTTCCCTATGGCCGGAACAAGCTGCACTTACAGAGTGCACACATACAAGTTATGCATTGCGATTTGTCAAGTGCAACTGCGCTTCGAAAAACACTGCAGAAACAAACAGTAAAAGGGAATCTGTCCCTACCAACACAGAACACACATTTCAAAAATGGCCAAACAATAATCACTACCCCAGAATCCACTGTCAGCCACAGTGCCTATGCTGCAGTAACATCATTGGTTGCTCTTTCACACACAATTATGACTCCTTATGTACCTAGCATTGCAACAGCTGCCATAGCATCACCCTTACCAGCAAGCATAGCCATAAGCTCAACTAGAGCAACTTCAGCCGCATTTTGACTGAGTACCCCTTGCAATGTAGATTGCAGAGCAGACCAGAGCAGTGACTGAAGCACAAGTTAGTCTCAAGGCCAGACATGGGGCTCATCAAAGCAATCACCAAGAAATAGGACATACACACAGCGCTGCCACTGCCCATTTCTCACCACTATCTCACAAGAAGACCACAACTCAAGGAAATCAAGCACCCAACATCTGCCTTTGTCAATCTGAGATTCAGCAAAACCAGTCATAGCAGCAAGAGCACAGCATATACTCAGAGCTGAGAAAACTACAAAATCAAACTTTCCTTCCTTCCAGACTAATGTATCCTCAAGAGAGGCACACTATAAGGGCTCTCTCTCTCCCAGTTCCTAATTGAAACTCCCTCCTTTTGGGTTCCCCTTCCCTCCCTCCTTCACCCTAGCCAATGGGGGCATAGTTGCCCATGACAACCTTTGATTTGTATGATAATAAGCCAAACGAGAAGCAAGGAGGATCACAAGCCAATCGGAGCAAGTGCCAGAAAACCAATAAGCAAGGGGAAAATGGGCCTCCAAAATGGTGCTTGAAAAGTTGAAACAATTCAACTTGAAACAGGGGTGTTTCATTCCAAGCTCAAAACAGGCCTTTTAGAGGGTGTTTTGTTTTGAGCTTGAAATGGCTCATTTTGAGTCAAAATATTTTGACGCTGAAGCATCCTGCACATCCCTAACCTCAGGTAACATGGGGGCATAAATGGGAGGAGATAAAATAATCATCAAGATCCACAGCATTTAGGGCTTTATCAGCAAGAATCAGTCATTTGAACTGGACCTAGAAATGAACTGCAACCAGCGCAAGTGCTTCAAAACACGGAACATAACGTAATCTCAATTCACTCCTATCAATGGCGGGCTGCCACATTTTACAGTAGCTGAATCTCTGAAACATCTTCAGAGAGCCCCATAGGGAATGTCACAGCCGTTTATTTGAGAAGTCACCAAAGCATGAATAATAGTGGCCAGGTCTTCAGAAGCAGGCATAATTAACAACTCTGCTGTATTAGCCAAAGCTGATAGAACTATTCTGCCCACAGACACTAGCTGGGAATCAAGAAACAAAACTAGGTCCAGCTGAAGTTCCAAGCTACAAACATTATTCTTAGTGCAGAAGACAATTTGCCTCATCCATGGTCCTCAAAATTCTCATTTGCGAAGGTAAGAATGAACAGCAGCTATAGCTTTATGCTGTTGATTGGAACTGCTCCTAGCTGCAACTCCTTGTATATGAAAAATTTCTCATTTTTAAGTACCCCATGGTTCTATAAGCCATTGTTGCAAGGCTTTTCAATACTGAACTATGGTAACAGCTTTTCCTGGCATTTGGTTGCACCTTTTTGCTCAATTCTCTCACCATGCAAACCACAATGTCTTCCACCTTCCTCTTCCAAATTGCCTTCAACTCATCAGTGCTTTCTTCCAATTGTCAGTCTCTTTCCATACTGTACTCATATTTTTTTACATGTTACTACTGCAGGTACTCCGTTGCATACAAGGTTTTAAGCACACCTTTAATGGAAGCAATTTCCTTAAAAACAAAGCTATTATTCTTATAATTTGATTCTAACAGAGTATGATGCAGAAATGTCATGCATTCCATCGTCTGGAAAGCACTTTCAGGCCATCAATCTTGCCTGATTGATGGTCTTCAGACCATCAATCAAGCACTTTCAGACCATCGAGCTAATATGACGGAGGGTAATAGAATCTCAAAATTCAGTTTAAAAAAACATGAATGCAGTAGTACGGCAGAAACCATCCTAACAATTACTCAAAATTTCTAAATATCTAAACAGTGTCAAGACTTCTGCCACTCATTTGTCCCAAATTCAGACTAACCCAATATTTTGCATTCTCCACAATCACACACTCTTCCCCCACTCCCAATTCGGTACACTGGATTAATGTCTTTAAAATTATGCATAATTTGCATTTGTGTACTCAATACACTAAAAAGATATGTAAACAACGAGCATTTTATTTGCCTCTTTGCACCAAAGGGAGTTCATTTCTGTATGTGAGGCTTCATACCGCTCTGGTAGCTTTCCCACCAAACCAAAGTTTACTAAAACAATTCCAAGACTTTACCTTATAAATGTGCTAAAATTTAGGATTGACAGTGGATCAAAGGCTGCCTGTACCAACAATTAAAAAGAGAGTGGGGGAAAGAGAGAGAACAAGCAATGGAAACAATCCGAGCAATCTTCAATTATTATTGAAACAAGAAGTGATATTTTTCTAACAATAGACATCAGGAGTCTGTCATGTCATTCTAGACACAGTACAACAACCCAGGAAGCATTAAAGCTAGAAAAATGTTAAATCTCTAGAATGGAATTTAGAGTTTTCACACAGAAAAACAGATACACTTTGGAACACAGATCTATAGAGCCTTTGTTGTATTAAATATTATTTATTTGATGTCAACAAAGAACTGCTATATTTTGTGGATTAAAAAAATGGTTGTTTTTTTCAAATCAGGTCTACAAAAAACTAAGATTTCAGCCTACAGTCATCAGACTAGTAGCCATTGATAGACCTGTCCACCATGAATTTGTCTAAGCCCCCTTTAAGCCATCCAAGCTAGTGGCCATCACCACATTCTGTGGCAGAGAATTCCATAGATTAATTATGTGCGGTGTGAAAAAAGTACTTCCTTTTGTTGGTCCTAAATTTCCCAGCCTTCCGTTTCATGGGATGACCCCTGGTTCTAGTGGTGTGAGAGAAGGAAAAAAATTTTTCTCTGTCCACTCTCTCTACTCCATATATAATTTTATGCACCTCCATCATGTCTCCCCATAGTTGCCTCTTTTCCAAACTAAAGAGCGCCAGATGCTGTAGCCTTCCCTCATAAGGAAGGTGCTCCAGGCCCCTGATCATCTTGGCTGCCCTCTTCTGCACCTTCTCCAGTTCTACAATGTCCTTCTTTATGAA